>NC_081308.1:66769280-68045998 GCF_030435805.1 Mustela lutreola | reverse complement strand
AGCTGGGATATAGTGCCTCCTCCATGTAGGCCAAAGCTAATTCCTGTCCTAATTCTCTAGACCAGTACTGTTTAATAGAACTTCCTGAGATGCAAGAAATGTCTAGATCTTCATTGTCTAACACAAGAGCCAAATATTGCTACTGAGCAACTGAAATGCAGCCAGTATGACTGAACAATTGAATTTTTAATTTCATTAATTCCAATTTTTACTTCACATTTCTCTACTACCTCCTCAAACACTGCTTCACTCCACCACAACTATCTAAATACTGTAAAAGAACAATTTTATAGTATCTTTTCATCAAGGAACACAACCTCCAAAGTGCCCCTGACCACACATTTGTTCAACATCTAATCACTCTTCTAAATACATACACGTATTTTACCTGTGTATTTAAGGAAGGTTAAAACAAGAATGAAAAGCCCCATGAATAAATATTTTTGTGTATTAAGGCAAGATTAATAGATATCTCTAAGAGCAACTTATATATTTATCCTACTTTTAACCAGTAAGTACATCAACTGGTAAGAAAACTTAAATGTTAAGATGTAAAAAACTAAAAAAATGAAAGCAAGTCATTGTACACCTCATCCATCAGAAATTTACTCAGTTCTGCGGGCAGAATTTTAGAAAAGACACCAATTAAGTGAAAGAAGGTGATCCAAGATGGTGAAAACCCTGGAAAATATGTAACAAAAAGTGATTAACAGAACTAAGGATGTTTAATTTGAAAGAGAAGATCCAGGAAAGTAGTATCTAATTTTCAAGTATCTTTGGTTTCTAGTAGCTAATGGATGATACATGGAATCAGAATTTCTTGTTGAAAGAAAATGATGGTTAGTGCATTTGGCTGGCTCAAACGGCGGAGCTTATAACTCCTGATTTCAGGTTGTGAGTTCAAACTCCATGCTGGGTGTACAGATTACTTTAAAAAAAAGAAAAAAAGAAAATGATGGGTAGAATATGAATGCTTAATGCTATGGAAGAAATTCCTGCACTGGATAGGTAATCACATCAGAAAATCTCTGAAGTCCCTCCCAACTAGAAATGTATACTACTCTGTGAAAGCATTTTGAATACATAAAATAAACAGGAATGAAAAGTATCTAATATAGAAAATTATCAATCAACAGTACTTACATATGCCCACACAGCAATACAGAAAGTGGTTCCACTAGCTAATATGGCATTACCATATTTGTCATGGAAATCAGGTGTCCTTTTCTGGTGGCTCTGCCTTGCCACTGTTTGTGGGATGCTTTGAACTTAAAAAAAAAAAAAAGGAAATACAGAAGCATATCTATCAATTATAAGGAAAAGAACATGTAATTGATATTGCTAATCAGGGAAGCAACAGGATGTTAAATTTCTAGTCCTTTGAGGTTCAACACAATGTTAAAACATACTGTAGCTAAAAGCATAGTAGTATACTTTAAATGCATCAAAATTAATGTAATTTGACACATGTATAGATATGTGAGAAACAAATGTATCAAAATACTTGTATCTATGCAGTGTAGTGTATGTATCCTACAATTCTTCCAAATTTTCTCTATGTCTGAAAATTTTTGTAATAAAATCTTGGTGGATAAAACAGTAAGGTGATGTCAGTAACATTCACTATAAACCTCTGTACCTTGGCTCTTACTCATTAATTTGAATATTTAGGACTTAAATTTTCACTAGTTTACTCTGCAGTGCTCAGCAACTTACAACATAAAAGGGTAAACTCAAAAGAATTTCAAATTAAAGCATACTTAATGTTTATCACCATAAAACTGCAAAAAAAAAAAAACCCTCCAAAAACTAGAGTAATGCTGATTTTTAAAAAAAATTACTAATGAGGGTGCCTGGGTGGCTCAGGCAATTGTGTCTGCCTTCAACTCAGATTAGGGTTCTATGATCCTGGGATCCAGTCCCAAGTCAGGCTCCCTGCTCAGCAGGGATTCTGCTGCTCCCTTGCCCCTCCCCCTCTAGAGATATCTCTCTCTCTCTTTCTTTCTCTCTCTCATGCTCTCCCAAATAAATAAAATCTTCAAAAAATAATTACTGATGAATACAACACTATGCTAAAAGAAATAGGGTACATGAAAATGTGTAAGACACAGACCCTGTCTTCAAGTAACCTCCAATCTAGAGGAGGGTATGAGACATCTATACACAAATCACCGTAATACAAAAAAGTAGAATATTAGCTAAGTACTCTGAACACCAAGTAGGATTTGGTTATGTAGATGTAGGAAGGGGAAATCTGAAAAAAAAAAAAGGTGGAGAAAAAAGCCCAGTATACTAGAAAACCAATTATGTTTGGTTGAAGGACGAGGTATATAGACAAGTAATAGGGATAAAACCAGAAAGGATAATGAAGGGCCACTTTTTCGGTTGAGGCAAAAGTTTTTGAGCAGAATGACATTAAAACTTTGCTTTACTATTATTTTAATAGAGTAAGTTTTCAAACTGCCTCTTGGGCTCTCAGGAAAGCTTGGCAAAGAGCCAAGACTGCAAAAATGTGTATTTCAAGATTCTTTTTTCCTTCTAAGTAACAGATTCTTATCATATTTTTTAAGACTTTATTTGAGAGAGAGAGAAGGCGCGGTGGCCAGGAGTGGCGGGGGAGACAAAGAGAGTAGCAGACTCCCCACGGAGCAAGGAACAGGACTGGAGGCTCCATCCAAGGGCGCTGAGATCATGACCTCCGCGGAAGGCAAACACTTAACTCACTGAGCCACCTAGGCGACCCGATCCTAACGGTTTTAGAGGCTCAAATGGTACTTACATAATAGAAAACATGTATCTTTTTCTTTTTAAGATTTATTTATTTGAGAGAAAGAGCGCTGGGGAGGAGGTGCAGAGGGAGAGAAACAGACTCCAGGCTGAGTCCAAAGGAGCCTAACTTCAGAGGATCCCAGGACCCTAACTTCAGAGGATCCCAGGACCCTTGAGACCACAGACTAGCTGAAACCTCGGACTGGAAGCTTAACGGACTGAGCTACCCAGGCGCCCCTGTAATAGAAAGCATAGTTTTTAAAAAACAGCAAAAGGAAGAAAGACAGACAGACAGAAAGAGCAATGTTGCCCATTCACTAGCATTTAAGAATATAATGGCTTCTATGTGATACAGTGGGTTATTTCAGAATAGTTATTTGACCATTAATAATTTCTTCTCCTAACTGCCTTATAGGTTTTCTTTTCACCTTTAGACACACTTGGGATGAGCAAATTTACAAACATTTCACAATATATTCTGCTCTAGAGCAGTTAAAAAGTGAGAGTGTGAATTCCACATTGGTTAAAAAAAAATTCCCTTTCCTAATGTACAAGGCCCTACCTGCTCAAAGGGCAAATAAATTAAAATTACCAAACAATTCTGCAACATCTCATGACCTTAAAATTCAGTTCACCAAAATTCAATCACCAAAGTGGATTTCTTTAGACTTCTCTTCTGTAACAAGAAATGGTTTGGTTACAACCAACTGGTATCCCCAAGAATTGTATGAGGTATTAAATATTTACTAACCCTATGTTTTACAAAGCAGGAAAATTAGGTTCAGAAAAAATTATTTGCCCAAAGGGAAAGAGATAACAGATGTGACTTTTGGAATATTGAAAACCCAGTTGGGCAACTATTTTTTTGGTGACTGTCAAAGCTACTTGAGTGTTTAGAACACAATCTAGTAATACCACTAATGTCTCTGTAGAAGTAAAAACAGGTTTAAGGACGCTAAATGGTAATTGCTTAAGGTCACTTTCTTTTTTTTTTTTTTTTTTTTTTTAAAGATTTTTTATTTATTTATCAGAGAGAGAGGGGGGAGAGAGCAAGCACAGGCAGACAGAATGGCAGGCAGAGGCAGAGGGAGAAGCAGGCTCCCTGCCGAGCAAGGAGCCCGATATGGGACTCGATCCCAGGACGCCGGGATCATGACCTGAGCCGAAGGCAGCTGCTCAACCAACTGAGCCACTCAGGCGTCCCTTAAGGTCACTTTCAATGTAAAACTGCTTGCTCAAGTTACTCAAGGTCACCTTCACTGCAAATCCAGTACGGAAATGAATTTTCTCTTTCCAATCTAGTGCATTCTCAATACATAAGGCTGGTCTCAAAATTCCCTTTTACCTGCCAAACTCTTAGATAAGAAAAAAAATTACAATTGTTTTCGAATAAGCTAATACTCATTTAATAACCAACAAACAACATAAAAGCTGCAGGGCCACCACTAGGGTTGTCTCCTTGCAATGAAAGAGCTAGATTTCCAGTTTCCTTCCGTTAGTTACAGTTATTGGAGAGGAAGTTCACTGGGGGTGAATATACTCCCAAAGCTAAAAATTTATGAAATTACTGAAGGAATGAATAGTGTCCACGAAGAACCTCCTTCCCTGAAATCGTAGATAAGTGAACGTAAAATGCAAAAACAAAAAACAGGGCTATGCTACGACTCTGGTGACAGAAAGTGAGCTAGGAACCAAAACAGAAACACGGGGTGATTAAGTTAATGCTAAGGACAGCTTCTCAACTACTCGGGGCGAGGCGGGAGACAGCGCATTTAGAATTAGAAAGTCACGATGCAGGAGGAGGGAAAGGGCACGAGAAACCACTAAGACAAACGTGTAAAAGGCGGTTGGAAATTATTTGCTCACAATTTTTGCTTACCTCGGAGACGACGTAGAGCGGTTCTGGCCATGGGAAACATCCTGAAGGTGAAAACAGAACCGAGCAACTACAGCTTCCGCTTTGCTACAACTTGGTACCAAGTCGCCTTGCAAAAAGCCCTGAAAAACAAAATGGCTTTCGGTTGGGCTCTTTAATGAAATTTAATGAAATATCGCGAGACCTCTTTAAAAAAAAAAAAACTCCAGCCTATAGAAATTGTAATCCTCTTTACAGACAGGAAAGATAAAGGCTTTTGGGAAATGTAGTTTCACGCTTTGTAAGTGAGGTTTGTCGGTATTTACTGAAGAACCTTGCAGCCAGGATTAGGGTTGTACAGGAGACAGCCGATACACTGATCTTAGACGGAATCATCAAAGGCAGTAGCTTCAAGTTGGTGTTTCAGAGGTCTGAACTTGTGTCTCGCTCCACACTACCAGTTCTTTTGAGTCCCCCGAAGTTCCTTCGCTTCTCTAATTTTTTGTCTACTACTGTATACTAATTTGTTTAACTTTTAATTTTGAGATTTAGAGAAAAGTTGCTAGAATAGTAAAATAAAATCGTAATTATGTGGTTAAATACGTGATAAAGCAAATGCAATGAATCGATTTTAGAATCTTGATGGTGGTGTTCAGAGTACAATTATTTCACTTTTTCTGTATGTTTGGATATTTTCATTATAAAATATTGGTGGTGGAGGGAGAACACCTAAACACCTATTGCCAAGGTTCACCACTTGGATAATATTTTGCCACACGTGTTCTCTCTCTCTCTTTATGGGGGGGGGGGCAGTTCTGAACCATTTGAGAGTAACTTGCAAACATTATGTACTTTTTATTTTTTTAAAAGATTTTATTTATTTCTTTGACAGAGACAGATCAGAAGTAGGCAGAGAGGAAGGCAGAGAGAGAAGGAAGCAGGCCCCCTGGCGAGCAGAGAGCCCAATGCGGGACTCGATCCCAGGACCCTGAGATCATGACCTGAGCTGAAGGCAGAGGCTTTATCCCACTGAGCCACCCAGGCGCCCCTCATTATGTACTTTTTAAAAATATATATTTTATTTATTTATTTATTTATTTGAGAGAGAGAGAGAGAAGAAGGTCAGAGGAAGAAGCAGACTCCCCATGGAGCCTGGAGCCCCACGTGGGGCTCTATCCCGAGACTGCAAGATCATGACCTGAGCCAATGGCGAAGGCAGTGGCTTAACCAACTGAGCCACTCAGTCTCCCACATTATGTACTTTCACCTGTTAATACTTGAGGGCTCATTTCCTGAGAGTAAGATATTCTCTTACATAACCATAGTACAGTTACCAAATTAAGAAATTTTAATTCTGATACAACACAGTGATTGCAATTTCATCAACTGTTCCGGTGTCTCTAACCAGCATTCAATCCAGATCCCCTATTGAATTTAGTTGTCATGTAACTTAAGTCTCCTTCAGAATTGAGTAGTTCCACAAAATTTCTTAGTCTTTGGTGGCATTATTTTTTCCCTCACTACAGGTAACCTTTATTCTCTCAGTTTTATCTATGAAAGAAGTGAGGTACAGAATCCTTAAATGACTAGTAGAAGATCAAGATCAGTTCCTTGTAAGTGGAAGAACTGGTAATGGACCTCCTGACTCCACAGCTCTGTGCTCTGTAATATTTTTGAAGTGTATAGACCAGTTATTTTATAAAAGTTCTCACAAATTGTGTGCGCTTGATATTTTCTTATAATTAAATTCAGTTATGCACTTACGGCATCTTATGAGGAAGGATGCAATGTCCCATTATTGTCTCATTATTGCCAAATTTAATCCTTTGGTCCAAAGAGTGGCTTACAATTTCCTAAAGTTACTGTTTTTTCCCCTTTGTAATAAAATAAGTAATGTGAAAAATACATAGATACTATATGAATATCCTATTTTTCATAAAAATTTCACCTACTAGTTTTTGTATCCATTGTTGATTTTTGCCTAAATCAATTAATTATTAGTTTGAAAGTTTGATGATTTTCTAATTCTCCCATTATTCTATATTTAATAGTGGTTGTTCTACTGTAGGGAGGAATTTTATCCCCTCTCCAATTTATTTGTTCATTATCAATATGGACATGTGGATTCGGTAATTATAATCCATTACTTTCATGATTTATTTTAGTAATCAGTAGTCCCAGATGTGATCAGTAGGATTCCCTTCAAGCTGTCTCATGCGTATTTTTTTATATGACTTCATTTTTTTTTTTGAGCACATGTTTATTTTCCGACATAAGATGTTCAGGGTGCATCTTGTACTTTTCCCTGCACCCACACTGGAACCAGCCATTCCTGGAAGAAGCCCTAATTTCTTTTAGAGATGGCACTTAGCAACATATATTCAGTCCCAGGTGTGCTCATTGATATTGGAGTGTCATTGCTTCTAGTCCTTTCAGCAAATAGAGCTAGAAATATATGTTATGAAAGATAAATTTATACTAACACCTCCAATTATAGTCCAAACTCCGAAAGTTCTATTCTACTTCCCTCATTTCAAATTTATATCTCCTTTCTTCCATAGTGAGAATCCTTGCTTTCAATAAGATCAGTGTTTATGCATATTATATTATACAAAATAAATTTTCAGAATTGTTATACTCATATTACTATGAAAAACAAACTTACTTAGTAGAATTTCAGATTTGCTTGTCCTTTTTTCCTTTAGACTAATGGGATATAATCAAAGTGGTGTGTTCATAAATTGTTCAGATTAGTTTTTTTTTAAGTGTGGTTGTTTTTCATTTGAAATAGTGTCAAGCTTCCTTTTTCCATTTATATTCAATTACAGTTCTACCACGTTCTTACTGATGTGATTTAAATTATTCTTTAATTTTATTTTTTAAATTTTTATCTATTTTTTAAGTAAGCTCTACACCCAATGTGGGGCTCAAACTCACAATCCTGAGATCAAAAGTTGCATGCTCTACCAACTAAGCAAGACAGGTTTCCTAATTATTTTAAAAACTGTGGTAGGGGTGGCTGGGTGGCTCAGTGGGTTAAAGCCTCTGCCTTTGGCTCAGGTCATGATCCCAGGGTCCTGGGATCGAGCCCCACATCGGGCTCTCTGCTCAGCAGAGAGCCTGCTTCTCTCTCTCTCTGCCTACTTGTGATCTCTCTCTGTCAAATAAATAAAAAAATTTTTTTTAAATTGTGATAAAATATATGTAACATAGTATTTACCATCAATAATTATGTGTACGGTCTAGTAGCATTAAGTACATCCACATTTTTGTACAATCATCACCACTATTCATCTTTAGAACTTTTTTCATCTTGAAAAACCAGATGATTAGGTTTTATATTTGGATTATTTTATAAGTGTTTACATTATTACAAAAGTCAAAACTATACAAACTTGTATACTTAGAGAAGGATCATTCCCTCCCATAACTGTTCCACTCCATTTCCTCCACCTCCCATAGATAACCAATTTTATTAGTTTCTGGCTTAACTTTTTCCGTGTTTCCTTTTGCAAAAATGGACAAATATGTGTATATTTTATTTCCTCTTCTATTTTACACAAATGTAGCATAACATGTATATTCTTTTGTACTTTGGTTTTTTTCACTTAACAATAGATCTTGAAAACCCATATCATTTAAACAACACTTCCTCATTCCTTTTTTAAAAGCCGTGAAATACTCCATGGTGTTTACATATATTGGAGGAGGTAATAAAGAGGACTTGACTGCCAGTTGACCTGTGAGCTGGACCCAGGCAATCATATATTCCTCACCCAAACCCCATTCTGGGAATGTACACTCTGCCTGCTTTTCCCAAGTGGGAGCTATTCCAACCACACGGCCTTGAGAAAGTAAGTTATTGTTGAGACCACCTGGACAGCACACATGACTGAACCCAGTTAAGGCCTCTATACAAACTTTTGAGATTCTGGTGGGCAGTTAGGAATTTGTACTGGCTTTGCAGCTCCCAAAAACAAGCCTCCTGAGTTCCTTGCTTATTAAAAACACAACCTAAGTGCCCATAGATAGATAAATGGGTAGAGTGTGGAATATTACTTAGCCATAAAAAGAATAAAATCTTGCCACTTGTGACAACATGGATGGGCCTAGAGGGTATATACTAAGTAAAATAAGTCAGATACAGAAAGACAAATACCATATGATTTCACTTATATGTGGAATCTTAAAAAAGCCAAAATAAATTAACAAGCAAAAAACAGAAACAGACCCATAAATACAAGGTGGTGGTTGCCAGAGGGAAGGAGGATGGGTGAAATAGGTAAAAAGGATTAAGAGGTACAACTTTCCAGTTGTAAAATAGGTAAGTCATAGAGATAAGCAGGACAGCATAGGGAATTCGGTCAGTAATATTTTTATAATGTGGTATGATGACAGATGTGACCACACTCATGGTGGTGAGCAGTGCATAATGTATAAAATTGTAAAGTCACTATGTTGTACGCTTGAAACTAATGTAACATTGTATGTCAACTATACTTCAAGAAGAAAAACAAAATAAAAATTTTAGGGGCTCCTGGGTTGTTTAATCAGTTAAGCATCTGACTTTGGCTCAGGTCATGATCTCAGACTCCTGGGATTGAGCCCCAGGTCAGACTCTGCATTCAGTGGGGAGTCGGCTTCTTTCTCTCCTTCTGCCCCTACCCCGATCATGCTCACACACACACTCTCTCTCTCAAATAAATAAATAAAATCTTTAAAAATTAAAAAATAAAAAGTTAAAAAAAATCTGTCTTTAAAAGTCTAAGTGGTCTGCCTCAGTCTCTCCTTGGTCTCTCCTTGCTGTGTAGGTACAGGGGCCATTGTGTAAAACAATAATGTACCATAGTATATATCAGTCTCCTGCATTTGAAACTGTATTTGAACCTCCAAAGATACCCAAATATCCAAATTTGGGTATTTCTGAGAATATTTCAATCATAAATAGTGCTAAAATGAATAATTATATGCACATATATTCTTATTGTTTGGAGTAGATTCCTAGAAGTGGGATTGTTGGATCAGAGGATAAATATGTATGTAGTTTTGCTAGATATTGTCAGGTTACCCTCTATATATATGCCAGTTTGCATTTCCACAAGCATTGTAGAAGGGTGCATGTTTCCCCACAGCCTTGACGATGGCATGTATTGAATTTTTGCCAACATGATAGGTGAGATTGCCCTGTTCTTTAAAAATTTACTTTAATTTTTATTTATTCAATTTACATGCAGTAAAATTCATTCTTTTTTGTTATACTGATCTGTGAGTTTTGACAAGTGCCTAGTATAACCACCCCAACAATAAAGGACATAACAGTTCCATCAACACAAAACTTATCTTGTGTGGCTCCTTTGTAACCAACCTCTTTCCCCACATCCAGCCCCAGATAGCCACTGATCTATTCTCTGTCCCTTTGAGTTTGTCTTTTCCAGAATGTCATATAAATAGAATCAAACAGCATGTCTCCATATACTTCTATTTTGTATTATTATTATGAGTATCTGTAAATGTCTTAAAACGTTTTTCATATCTCTAGATCACATATTTCACTTCAGAACCAGCTATTTTCCGTTCCATATACATATCCTTGTCTCTCCAACATAATGAAATTCTTATTGTCTGTGCTTTTGTGCATGTGTTTCCCAGCAAGACCTAAAAGAATAGTCAGTGTTCGCTTCAGCAGCAATATACTAAAAGAATAGTCATTTCATGTTTCACACTGTGGAAATAAAACCAAGTTATAGACAACTGATTTTATTTTGTTGGTTATTTTCTTCTTGAATATATTATTTTAATCTAATTAAATCATCCCAGTTTTACAATCCACTAAAATAAACAAAACCGGACCAAATGAATAGAACCTCATAGGCAAGTTCAACGTAGGATTTTAATTTTTTTACATAGGGGGATTGAAGTTTAATGAAAAGGGACTATCATAGAAAAACTAAAAAGAAATGCTTCCTTACAACCTTAGCTTCGTGTTCATCTCCCAAACAAAATCACAAGTCAGTATTTGCTGTCTATAACCTGAAATTTAAGTCCTTGTCTTAAAGTAATAAATTAATAAGTTTAACTTTAAAAATGTCATAAAAAAAAAACAACTTAAAAAAACCACTTGATGTCTGCTCTGTGCACCGCATATGGCACAGTTCCTGGGACACAAGATATTCAACAAGCTCTTGCTCATTTACTTTTTAAAAATCTTCAGCGATTGGAGCGCCTGAGTGGCTCAGTGGGTTAAAGCCTCTGCCTTCGGCTCGGGTCATGGTCCCAGGATCCTGGGATGGAGCTCTCTGCTCAGCGGGGAGCCTGCTTCCCTTCCTCTCTCTCTGCCTTCCTCTCTGCCTCCTTGTGATCTCTGTCAAATGGATAAATAGAATCTTAAAATAAATAAATAAAAATAAAAATCTTCAGTGATATTTCTGCTTTCCTGCTTTTACTTTTTTCATCTTGATTTGAAAAACTTTTAGAAGCAGAATGAGGGAATAAGATAGCTAACAATTACAGGGCTAGGCCCGAATTTTCTATAATATTACACAAACAAGGCGGATTTCAGGACCTCTAAATGAATGGGAAACAGATTATGTTTTAACAACCCGAAGCCATTTTAGACTAAAGGAAGGAACCCCTCCTCCAGCAAAAAACCCACAACACCTCACAACTGCGCATGCGCCTGGGCAGGCGCTTTAAACGCCTCATTTTTCCGTAAATGAAAGGGGCAGTTAATCATCTTTAGAAGACCAATGAAAAACCACCAGATTATCCTTTTTCTATTGGCTAACGGAGACCAATTAGAAGTGAACCGTGTTTTAGCGAGCGCCTAGGCGTAGAGCGTCGTGACGTACTGTGAAGGGTCGCCCAGCAGGGCTGAGCTGGACCAATGAGGCGGAACAGGGGGCTGGTTTGCCTGTTCTCACGCCCTGCACTCAGACCCAGCCCGAGAAAACTTTCGTTGCTCTGAGGGAGAGAGAGACAGAGGAGCGAACATGGCAGCGCGTTGGTGGCTGTGGTGTGTCTCCGCAAACATGGCGGTGGCGCTGCTGCTCAGTTACGGGGTTCCCTCAGCCTCTGCCCAAAGAAAGAAGGAGGTGAGGACACTCTTTGCAGCAACAGGGGCTTTTCCCAAATAATGGGGCTTGAGAGGGTTTGTACTCCTTCCCATCCCCTTTCTCCATTCGTTCTGTCTTTTGGTGGCTCCAGTTTCACTTTAAGAGTTTTGAGGTTCGCGAAAGAAGAAAACTGTAACTCCTTGTCTTCTATGGATGTAGAGCCTGAGAGGGGTGGGGTAGATAACAACCTGGCTTCTATAGGCCTGTGCATGTACAACGCGGAGAGTTTTCACACTACTTTGAGTATGGGCCCCATCAGGTGATAGGGCAAGTTTGACTCGAGTTCCGGGGGTACCATTTCTTGAATCTGTTTGCTGTCAGTAGGTGTAACTCCCTTATAGATGTATAAGAGCTATATTTGTATCATTTTTGCTTCAGGAATGTGAGAATTAAACTGAAAAGCTGAACTATGCCAGATTTATGATATTGTCCAAATAAGTGATTCAAAACAATTTACTGGGATGAAGGCTCTTAAACCATTTTCAATCATTTACTAATATCAAACATGCCAAGCACTGTTGTAGAAGCTTGGTATGCATAAGTGAACAATACTAAGATTCTCTTTTTGTGGAATTTACTGATTGTGGTAAGTAGAGGAGATAGAGTATTCTTTCCTTACCACTAAACGATCCAAGCAAAGAAATTTTAACATTGTGTTTTGAAACATTTATGACTAAGGGCCATATGCTGTTAGAGCTTTTAGGATTACTCACAATTATTTGTATTATTTATGCTCCCTGATTTTGTGGATGAAGAAAACCGAGTCCTAAACTTACACAGTTACTTGTTGCAGAACAAGAACTAAAACCCTAGGTCAGTCTTATGCTAGTTCCTGTACATTTTGTGCTGCTTCTAGTACACGACACTTGTACACACACTTTTAAAATATCATTTAGATATTTCAGCTTATCAAGATGAGCTGAATTTAAAGGAACCTATCTTTTCTGTTTCTGAATATTTGAACTATTTGATAAGAAAAAATAAGCCAGTAAATTAAAATGGATTACTTATTAGGTTGCAGAAAGTAAAACAAAAACATACAGTTTTCAAGGGTATAGCAAACAGGCTTTTTTTCAGAGGATTCCAAGATGTTTTTACATGTATAACAAGATATGGAGCAATACTTTAAATTTAAATACTTTAAATTTTATAAAGATACACTATAGTCTTAAGAGTGGCTTTCTCTGGGTAGTTGGGATTGTTCATTAGGGGAACACTTCTACTTTTTACTTCATGTACTGGTATTATCTGAATTTCTACAGTAACAACTCTTTTTATAAATAAGAAAAGTGAAGGTTTTTAAAAAACCTACTGTTTTTTCCAGTTTAATTTTATTTATTCATTTAATCTTTCACTGAAGTAGAAGCTGAAGGGCCGAGCAGGAGATAGATTATTTTAAAAAGGAATCAGCAATAAATTACATGCTTTAAAATGGTTAACATGATAGATTTTATGTTATATAAATTTTATCTCAATAAAATAGTTTAAAAAGGAATCAGATTCCAACTCCTTTCCCATGGTGCCCACATTTCAGACCCTTATTGCTCTTACAAATCTATTGCAATACTGCCTAACTAGTTGTTCTTGAACCCATCCTTCATAGTACTGCCAGAGATGCTAACATTAAAATCTGAAAACCTTTTCACCTATTTGGCAAAGTATGAAAGGGCTTCTGTAGCCTGACCCTTGTCTGTTTCTTCCAGGTTTATCTCAGTCCAAGCTCCCCTATACAAGTCATACTGAATGACCTGCCTTCCTTGATCTTTCTATATTCTCTTGCAAGTGTATGTATTTTGCTGGAGTATTTTCATTCTCTCTTACCCCACCCTCTCATTCACCTAAGATTCGTGCTCTTTTTATTTTAAAGATTTAATTAATTAGTTAATTCATTTACTTATTTATTTGAGAGAGAGCGCACGCATGTGCACACAGGAGCATGCTTGCACCAGCACGAGGAGGGGGAGAGGCAGAGGAAGAGAGAAGGGAGAATCAGACTCTCGGTTGAGCAGGAGCTGGACAAGGGTCTCAGTCCCAGGACCCTGAGATCATGACCTCAGATGAAGGCAGATGCTTAACTGACAGGGCCACCCTGGTGCCCCTGAGGATTCCTACTCTGTAAGTCTTAGCTCAAACATTACCTTCTTCCTCAACCAGGGTTTTCCTGGTCCCCCCAGGTGAACTGAGATGAATTCAGCGCATTATATTATCATTGTTCATATATCAGTCTTCCCCCATTAGACTGTGAGCATCATGAATATACTTTTTTAAAAATACAAATACCTTTAAATTAATTTTTTCTGGTACCTAGCAGTGTCAAAAAGAGCCTTGATAAACATGATATTAATTAAATAAATTAATAAATGTGTGTATATAGGGTTGGGAATCCTGTTCTTTCACTTGCGGTTTGTTTAGGTTTTACAGCCTAAAATTGGATTTTATCATCGGTAAACAAAGAATTGATAGGATGGTAAACATGGATTAGTTTTTATCCCTTTCCCCTGTAACTGAGGATATTTTAGGCTGTTTGAAAAAGACTCCTGTGGGGCACCTAGTTTGCTCAGCCAGTTAAGCGTCCCAACTCTTGGTTTAGGCTCAGGTCATGATGTCAAGGTCCTGGGATCAAATACCACTTCCGCTTCTAGCTTCCTGCTCAGTGGGGAGTCCGCTTTAGGATCCTCTCTTTCCCTCTGCCTCTCTCTCCCTTCTCCCACCCAGCTTGCGCATATATATATTTTTTTCTCTCTCTCTCTAAAAAATAGCCCCATTGGTTGAGTGTCTGCCTTTGGCTCAGGTTATAATCCAGGACAAACACCATGTGGGGCTCCCTGCTCAGTAGGAGAGTCTGCTTCTCCCCTCCACTCTTCTTATGCTGCTCCCGCTTTCTCTCTCTCTCTCTCTTTTTCACTCTTCCCTCAAATAAGTAAAATCTTTAAAAATTTTTTTAAAGATTTTATTTATTTATTTATTTATTTATTTATTTTTAAAGATTTTATTTATTTATTTGTCAGAGAGAGAGCGAGTGAGAGCGAGCACAGGCAGACAGAGTGGAAGGCAGAGTCAGAGGGAGAAGCAGGCTCCCCGCGGAGCAAGGAGCCCGATGTGGGACTCGATCCCAGGACGCTGGGATCATGACCTGAGCCGAAGGCAGCTGCTTAACCAACTGAGCCACCCAGGCGTCCCAAGATTTTATTTATTTATTTGACAGAGAGATCACAGTAGACAGAGAGGCAGGCAGAGAGAGAGAGGGAAGCAGGCTCCCTGCTGAGCAGAGAGCTGATGTGGGACTCGATCCCAGGACCCTGAGATCATGACCTGAGCCGAAGGCAGCGGCTTAATCCACTGAGCCACCCAGGCGCCCCCCCCTTTTTTTTTAAGATTTTATTTATTTGTCAGAGAGCTAGAGAGAGTACAGGCAGGCAGAGTGGCAGGCGGAGGCATAGGGAGGAAGCAGGCTCCCTGCAGAGCAAGGAGCCCGATGTGGGACTGGATCCCAGGACCCTGAGACCATGACCTGAGCCAAAGGCAGCCGCTTTACCGACTGAGCCACTCAGTCATCCCCCAGGCGCCCCTTTTAAAAAATTTTTAAAAATATTTACAAAAGTATACTACTCAGAGACAATTTTAACATATAGGTGTTCTTTTGTAGAGTACTTCATTTGGTCAATTTTTTAAAAACATTAAAAAAAAAAATCCCAGGTCTATCCACCATAGTAGATGTGGCTTTAAATAGTAGGTTGATGCCTGGGCTTATAATCTTAAGTATTCCTTTTAAAAAGATACTTTTTGGGATGCTTGGGTGGCTTAGTTGGTTAAGTGTCTGCCTTCAGCTCATGTGATCCCGGGGTCCTGGATTCGAGTCCCACATCAGGCTTCCTGCTCAGCAGGGTGCCTGTTTCTCCCACTGCTTCTCCCACTGCTTCTCCCACTAGCTTGTACTCTCTCTGACAAATAAAAAAATTAAAAAGAAACTTTTCCTAAATTTATACAGTTAAAAATCACTCAAGTTCCTCCTGGTTGTCTATTGTTAAATGTAATGCCATCCTACTTACCTGATTATTTATACCTATAGTAGTGTTTTCACAGGAACATTGACTTATTCTCTAATATTTATTCAGTGCCCTTTTATATGCCAGGCACAATGGTTTATATGCATTATCTATAATCCTCACAATAACCCTGCAGAGTAAGTATTAACCCATTTAGGAAGATGAGGGAAGAGAGATTAAGAAGAGAGGTTATTGGGGACTTGCCCAAAGAAGACAGCTCTAGAGACTGAGCTGAGATTCCACCCCTGGTCTGACTCCAAACCCAATGCTGTCTGCTAGGTCACAAAGACTTCTTTTGCAATGACTTGTTTTATTTTTTTATGATGAATTATATCCGTCTGTGGTAGAAGAGGAGTTGTTTGTCCTTGCATCTGTTGTCATTTTAGGAAGGCAGCACGATAACCATGAAAAAACATGGCCTTTGATAAAATGATCCATGTATCTTGATCTACTTCTGGGAATCTGTAATAGAGAAATAAAATGAAATATAGAGAACAGTGAATGCACATAACATACCAAAACCTGATTATAATAATGCTAGGAAGATAGATTTCTGCCCATTTATCAGGTTTTTTTTTAATCTGTAAAACTTTATTTTTTTAATTTTTAAAAATATTTTATTTATTTATTTATTTGAAAGAGATCACAAGTAGGCAGAGAGGCAGGCAGAGAGAGAGAGAGGGAAGCAGGCTCCCCACCGAGCAGAGAGCCTGATGCGGGACTCCATCCCAGGACCCCGAGATCATGACCTGACCCGAAGTCAGCGGCTCAACTCACTGAGCCACCCAGGCGCCCAAAAAACAGTAAAATTTTAAAGAACGTATATGTTAATGCGACCCTAATGATCCTTAACCAGTTGCTGAGTCTCATTTTCCTTATCAGTAGAATGCAAAAATGCCTGTTTGCATATTGTGAAAATTAAATGAGGGCTGTAAAGTGAAAATTAAATGTGGGCTATAACAGATATATAATGCCATCCTTTGCATGTAGAAGACATTAGATGAATATTAGAAAATAAGACTGTGTTCCTCTGCAGTAGTGAAATATTTTTTGCCTGATCTTTTTGTGATGTTTTTATGGATATTCAGAAAATAGAATAATTTTGACAAAACAGCAATTTTGACTGCATATTTTGACAAGGCAGGCTGTTGTTGGAAAAACTTCTACCTTTTTTGACATTGCTTTGGAATCTGACAAATGAAATTGTCACATGTTTAAAATCTCTGGTTCTCTTTTTTTTTTTTTTTTAAAGATTTTATTTATTTATCAGAGGGGGGGTGGAGAGCAAGCACAGGCAGACAGAATGGCAGGCAGAGGCAGAGGGAGAAGCAGGCTCCCCGCTGAGCAAGGAGCCCGATGTGGGACTCGATCCCAGGACGCTGGGATCATGACCTGAGCCGAAGGCAGCCGTTTAACCAACTGAGCCACCCAGGCGTCCCTCTGGTTCTCTTTTTTTGAGATTTTGTTTATTTATTTGACAGAGAGAGACACAGTGGAAGAGGGAGAAGCAGGCCTCCCGCTGAGCAGGGAGCCCGATGTGGGGCTCCATCCCAGGACTCGATCATGATCTGAGCCAAAGGCAGACACTTTAAGACTGAGCACCCAGGCGCCCCTAAAATCTCTGTGATTCTTTAGAAAATACCTTATTACTAAGAATCAAAGGCCCAGTAGAAGTTGCAAAACAAATTGAAGTACCCCCTAAAACTAAAACATCAAGGAGAGGGGACAGAATATAGTTTAGCCCTGTCCAGAAAGTAGGTGCACTGAGAATGGAACAGATGACATTTAGGGATTAAAAATTCCCTCTTCTCTGCTTGCTGTCTGTCTCCTTCATTTGTTATCTGCCAGATAATGTTTCCACATTTGCTCAGTGTCACTCTTAATTTAAGGATGGAGTTGGAAATGTATTGCTTAACCAGGAATCTTATTTTACAAATGTCTGAGAACTAGTGGATGATTAAGAAAGCTAAAAATACCAAGAATTTTTATAAATAAACCCTGATGGTGTGGAACACAGATACAATCAAATAAGTTTGGGAGTGGGGGAAGGGAGGTGCCTTTTAGAGTAATTCAGACTGATGCTGTTTAGCTTTATTACTTCTGAAATTCAGAAGAAATCTTAATGGCAGGGTCAAATTTGAGCTTTAAGTGATTATGTATATGCTATTTTTCATGAGCAATATTCAGGGACAGTAGGAGAATTATAGTTGTTAAGACTTAATCTAGTTTACTAGAGCTAATTTAGATATATATTGTGCAGGAAGGTAGAGTGAAATCAAACTATTGCGTCATTGCCTTTTCTTGGCTCTCTTAATCCTTTATAGGCCTAAAATGTTCATCATACTTGATTATTGCTAATAGAATTAGAGATATTAATTGGCTTCCTGTTAGGATTATTTTGTGGTCATACTAATATAAATGTTTAAAGAGAACAGAGAGTACAAGCTTACTTAACTTTGCTGGCAAGTATTTTAATTGTGAATAATATTGCTGTTTTGTTTTGTTATGCTTTGTTTTGTTTGAGTCGAAAATAAATAATGTAGTCCAGGAAGGAAATTGATTATGAAAGTCCTTCCTTATATATTTAATGTTTTTTTATAGCAAGCCTATATTTTGTTTTGGATAAATATATCTAATGCAGATTAAAAATTGGATGGATGTATTTTCTTAAATGTTTAGTAAAGCTGTTAGTAGAAAAGTATTTGCATTGAGTTGTTTCCAAATCAGTTGCTATTTTTAGTTGCTGAATAATTTGTTTGATAAACCTCTTACTCTTCTGTACTATAGTCCTTTGTGGTTTTTAACTTTAAAGTATTAAATAATAGAAGGTCATAAAGGATATGGGCAACATTTTAATCCTTTTCTTTTGAAGGTTATGTCATTGGAAGATAAAGGGATATCTGGGGAGTGCAGAGTGTGACTTAGTGAAGATGCTGTAGAAAAACAAAATTTTTATTTCTGAGCCATAGCTTTCAGTACTCAAACAATGGGTTCATGACAAAGAATGAAAGGTATCCTAAGGAAGATGGTTTTTCAGTACTAGAGGTTTACTCCAATTAAGAAAGCTTTCAACTCAAATGTGAATAAATGAGAAATTCCTTTATAGAACCATATACTAGGGTCACCTGGGTGGCTCAGTGAGTTAAGCCTCTGCCTTCGGCTCAGGTCATGATCTCTGGGTCCTAGGATCAAGCGTCGCATCGGGCTCACTGTTCAGCGGGGAGCCTGCTTCCCCCTCTCTTTCTGCCTGCCTCTCTGCCTACTTGTGATCTCTGTCTGTCAAATAAATAAATAAAATCTTTAAACAAATACATAGAGAAGACAGAGAACTAGTGAAGGAAGTGGCTAGGTAGGACTTGTACTCTAAAAACTATAAAACACTGATGAATGAAATTGGAGATGACACAAATAGATGGAAAGATATTCCATGCTCATGCATTAAAAGAACAAATGTTAAAATGTCCATGCTACCCAAAGAAAGCTATAGATCTAATGTAATCCCCATCAGAATAATAACAGCATTTAACACAGAACTAGAATAAACAATCCTAAAATTTGTATGGAGCCACAAAAGACCCCAAATGGAAAACACAATCTTGAAAAAGAAAAATAAAGCTAGTGGTATCACAATTCCGGACTTTGAGTGGTATTACAAAGCTATAATAATCAAAACAGTATGGCACTGGCACAGAAATAGACACATTGTTCAATGGAACAGTATAGGAACCCCAGAAACAAACCCATAATTATATGGTCAGTTAATCTTTGACAAAGGATGCAAGAATGTGCAATGGGAAAAAGACAGTCTCTTCAACAAATGGTGTTGGAAGAACTGGACCATGTTCTTACATTGTATACAAAAATAAACTAAAAATAGAGTAAGGACCTAAATGTATGACCAGCAAAGTGTTAAATCCTAGAAGAGCACAGGCAGTAAAGTCTCTGACATTAGCTTTTTTTCCTTAGATATGTCTAGAAAATATGTCTGACATTGGGCAACATTTGTCTAGATACATCTGAGGCAAGGTAAACAAAAGCAAAAATTAACTGTTCGGGATTCATTAAGATAAAAAGCTTCTGCACAGCAAAGGAAACAATCAGCAAACTAAAGGCAGCGTACGGAGTGGGAGAAGATATTTGCAAATGACATATCCAATAAAGGATTAGTATCCAGAATTTATGAAGAATTTCTATAATTCAACACCAGAAAAACACAAATAATCCAATTAAAAATGGGCAGAAGACATGAATATACATCCCTCCACGGAAAGATGCTCAGTATCACTGATCATCAGGGAAATGCACAGTGAAACTACAATGAGATGTCATCTCACACCTGTCAGAATGGCTAAAATCAAAAACACAAACAAGTGTTGGTGAGGATGTGGGGAAAAAAAGGAACCCTTGTGTACTGTTGATGGAAATGCAAACTGGTGCAGCCACTGTGGCAATATGGTGGTTCCTCTAAAAATTGAAAACAATTACCATATGATCCAGTAATCACACTACTGGGTATTTACACAAAGAGTACAAAAACACTAATTCAAAAGGATATGTGCATCCCTGTGTTTATCACAGCATTATTTACAATAGCCAAATTATGGAAGCATCCCAAGTGTCCATTGATAGATGAGTGAATAAAGAAGATGTATATGTACATCCGTACTGTAGAATGTTATTCAACCAAAAAAAGAACGAAATCTTGCCATTTGCAACAATGTGGATGGAACTAAAAAGTATAATGCTATGTGAAGTAAGTCAGTCAGAGAAAGGCAAATACCATATGATTTCATTCATATGTGGAATTTAATAAGCAAAACAAAGGAAAAAAGAAACCAAGAACCAGACTCTTTTTTTAATAATTTTTTATTTTTAAAGTTTCTTTTCAGTGTATCAGAATTCATCGTTTATGCACCACACCCAGTGCTCCATGCAATACATGCCCTTCATAATACACACCACCAGGCTCACCCAACTTCCCACCCCCCACCCCTTCAAAAACCCTCAGATTTTTTTTCAGAGTTCACAGTCTCTCATGGTTCATCTCCCTCTCTAATTTCCCCCAACTCCCTTCTCTCCATCTCCCCATGTCCTCCATGTTATTTGTTATGCTCCACAAATAAGTGAAACCATATGATAATTGACTCTCTCTGCTTGACTTATTTCACTCAGCATAATCTCTTCCAGTCCCGTCCATGTTGATAAAAAAGTTGGGTATTCATTCTTTCTGATGGAGGCATAATACTCCATAGTGTATATGGACCACATCTTCCTTATCCATTCGTCCGATGAAGGGCATCTTGGTTCTTTCCACATTTAGCAACCATGGCCATTGCTACTATGAACATCGGGGTACAGATGGCCCTTCTTTTCACTACATCTGTATCTTTGGGGTAAATACCCAGGAGTGCAATTGCAGGGTCATAGGGAAGCTCTATTTTTTTTTTTAAGATTTTATTTATTTATCAGAGAGAGAGAGGGGGAGAGAGCGAGCACAGGCAGACAGAATGGCAGGCAGAGGCAGAGGGAGAAGCAGGCTCCCTGCCGAGCAAGGAGCCTGATGTGGGACTCGATCCCAGGACGCTGGGATCATGACCTGAGCCGAAGGCAGCTGCTTAACCAACTGAGCCACCCAGGCGTCCCATGGGAAGCTCTATTTTTAATTTCTTGAGAAATCTCCACACTTTTCCAAAGTGGCTGTACCAACTTGCATTCCCACCAGCAGTGTAAGAGGGTTCCCCTTTCTCTACATCCTCTCCAAAACACGTTGTTTACTGTCTTGTTAATTTTGGCCATTCTAACTGGTGTAAGGTGATATCTCAATGTGGTTTTGATTTGAATCTCCCTGATGGCTAGTGGTAATGAACATTTTTTCATGTGTCTGATAGCCATTTGTATGTCTTCATTGGAGAAGTGTCTATTCATGTCTTCTGCCCATTTTTTGACATGATTATCTGTTTTGTGTGTGTTGAGTTTGAGAAGTTCTTTATAGATCCTGGATATCAGCGTTTTGTCTGTACTGTCATTTGCAAATATCTTCTCCCATTCCGTGGGTTGCCTCTTTAAAAAACACTCTTAACTATAGAGAATGAACAGGTGGTTACCAAAGAGGAGGTAGATGGGGGATGGGTGAAATAGGTGAAGGGGATTAAGAGTACACTTATTCTGATGACCACTGAGTAATATATAGAATTGTTTAATCACTATGTTGTATACCTAAAACTAATATAATACCGTATATTAACTCTACTGGAATTTTTTTAAAAGTGTCTCAATCATTAAGATGTTACATTTGAGTTACCTAAAATATATCATATTCTTCAGTCATTCTAGAGAGATCAGGTAGTGTTTAATTATTAGGAATGTTGTATTTTTTTCCTGTTGTTCATCATTTGAATAGCTTAATGTTTATTTAAATTCCCTATGTTATGCATAGGTATTTATATAACATGTAGTTCCTGCCCTTAAGAATGAGAATGTATAACAGTAGTTCTGAAACTTCAGTGTCTATAAAGAGTCACTTGGGTTACCTGTTAAAATTTCATACTCTTGGAACCTACAGTGGACTTACTGAATCAGATTTACTAGAGGATGAAATCTGGAAGTCTTAACATCTAACAAGCTCCTTTATACCAGCCACACTTGTAGAAACTTGGGTCTAGAAAGTTTAGTACCCATTATGCTGAGGGCTTGCTCTGGGAAGTTTTGGTTTACTTTATCGCCACATTTATCTTTTATATTGTGTTTTGATCAGTAATGAATTAAAAATTGACTATATAATAAGATGATAAAAACATATTATACTGTGAAAATTCTTTTCAGTTTCCAGCAATGGTTCTCAATGAGGGAGGAGGGGAATTTTGCTCCTTGGGGTTGGTTATCTGGCAATGTCTGAAACATTTTTGGTTGTTGTAGTTGAAGGTCGGGGTACTACTGGCATCTGGTGGGTGAAGATGAGGGATGCTGTTCAACATCCTACAATGTGCAGGACAACTCTAGACAATAAAGAATTATCTGGGTCAAGATGTCACTATTGCCACTGTTGTAAAACCGTTGTTTAGAGTGATCTGTTTCCTCCATATCATTGTTCCACAAATCTTGTTAATTATTTGTTTTACTAATCTTTTGAGAGTGTGTATATTTCTCTGTGGGCTTAGAGTCTGTGGTTTTCCATTTGTGACATACTCATTTTATGGCTTTTACCAGAATTATTTTGAATGTGCTACAAAACTAATTTTTTGCATTTTTTTCTCTGTTGTTCATAGGTATACTCAGGAAATTTTTTTCAGTATAGGCTGAATTCAGCCATGCTTCAAAGGCAAATCATGCATTTTTACAATCCATGTTACTATTCCCTTCCTGGGAAAAGCAAGTTCAATATTTTTTAAGATTCTATTTACTTATTTATTAGAGCAAGCGCATGCATGTGAACAGGGACAAAGGAAGAGGAAGAGAATCTCAAGCCGACTCCCTGCTAAGCACGGAGCCCAACATGGGGCTTGATCCCAATGACTCTGAGATCATGACCTGAGCTGAAATCAAGAGTCAGATACTTAACTGACTGAGCCACCCAGGCACCCCGAGTTTTGATGGTTTTTAAAAGTATAACTATTAATCCTTTGTCAGATACATGGTTTGGAAATATTTCCTCCCACTCTGTAGCTTGTCTTTTCCTCCTCTTAACATGGTCTTTCCTAGAGGAAAAAAATTTATTTTGGTGAGGTTATCTTTTTTTTTCTTTTTTATGAATCATGCTTTTTGGCTTCAGGTCTAAGAACTCTTTCCCTACCCCAAGGTCCTGAATGTTCTCTCCTAATTTTTTTCTGAAACAAATTTTTTGGAATAAGCTGTATGCCCAGTGTGGGGCTTGAACTCACAATCCTGACATCAAAAGTCGCATGCTCCACTGACTGAGCTGGCCAGGTTCCCCTTTTTCCTTTTTGTCTAAAATGTTCATAGTTTTCATTTTTATGTTTAAGTATATAATCAGTTTGACTTAATTTTTGTATAAAGTATGAAGTTTAGTTTGAGATTCCTATTTTTGATAATGGATGTCCAATTGCTCCAGCACTATTTGTTGAAAAGACTAGCCTTGCTTTACTGAGTTTTTGCACCTTTATGAAAAATCAGTTGTCTATACTCAATGTAGGTCTGTTTCTGTGCCATTGATCTATGAGTCTATTCTTTCATCTGTACCACTCTGCCTTGCTTACTATAGCTGTATAGTAAACCTTAAAATCAGGTAGAGTGATACCCCATTTTATTCTTTTTTTTAAAGATTTTATTTATTTATTTATTTATTTGCTTCTCAGAGAGAGAGGGAGGGAGAGCACAAGCAGGGGGAGCAGAAGGCAGAGGAAGAAGCAGGCTTCTGCTGAGCAAGGAGCCCCATGTGGGAATTCATCCCAGGACCCTGGGATCATGACCCAAGCCAGAGGCAGGTGTTTAACTGACTGAGCCACCCAGGTGTCCCCTCCCATTATTATTCTTTATTTTCAAGATTGTTTTAATACTCCAGCTTCTTTATAGGTGTGTTTTGTTTTTATTTTGTTTTGGTTTTGAGAAGCAAAATCTTGTACAAAACTAACTGGTTTGGGGCACCTGGGTGGCTCAGTTGTTAAGCGTGTCTTCGGCTCAGGTCATGATTCCAGGGTCCTGGGATTGAGCCCTGCATCAGGCTCCCTGGTTGGCAGGAAGCCTGCTTCTCCCTCTTCCCCTGCTTGTGTTCCCTCTCTCACTGTGTCTCTCTCTCTGTCAAATGAATAAATAAAATCTTAAAAAAAAAACTAACTGGTTTAACTCAACATTCTTTGGAATCTTTGGCAAATGAAATGTTTTATGATTTTATATTTTGTTTATTAGTATAAATAAGTAATTCACATCAACAGTGTGGTATCCGATTAAATCTCATCATGAAATAATAGAATTTTAAGAATAATTATTATCAGGCCCAATTACCAGATTTTATTTTTAGGTTTCTCACATTTTCTATATGCCTCTGCTTGTTAGTCTTTGTTTTAGGTAAGTTGCCTAGTTAAAAGGAACTTCAAGGGGCGCCTGGGTGGCTCAGTGGGTTAAACCTCTGCCTGCAGCTCAGGTCATGGTCTCAGTGTCCTGGGATTGTGCCCCACATTGGGCTCTCTGCTCATCAGGGAGCCTGATTCCCCCTCTCTCTCTGCCTGCCTCTCTGCCTACTTGTGATCTCTCTGTCAAATAAATAAATGAAATCTTTTTTTTTTTTTAAAGGAACTTCAAATGCCATGCTGAGAACATTAACACCATGTTCCTCCCTTTTTTTCTTTTTTAGATGGTGTTATCAGAAAAGGTTAGTCAACTAATGGAATGGACCAATAAAAGACCTGTAATAAGAATGAATGGAGACAAGTTCCGTCGCCTTGTTAAAGCCCCACCAAGAAACTACTCCGTTATTGTCATGTTCACTGCTCTCCAACTTCACAGACAGTGTGTTGTGTGCAAGTATGAACTTTCAACTACACTTTAAGATTAAATAACATAATATTTTAACCATTTCTCAATCCCAGAATAACCAAATTAGTTCAGTGGGTACATAAACAATTATTGCGTGTGTCTTACTTAGGATGTCTGTAGTAGCACATACTGCCCCTTTTATAGTCATTTCTTGGTTGCCCACATTAGTGGGCACAAAGTGGGAACAAAGAGCAAGGATAAAGTATTGTGATAGCCATGATAGGAATAACTTATAAATTGAATAATCGTCGTATAAATTGGTATCAACTTATATAAATGTATGCCAGTTGGATTGATGTAGTATTTTATTATTTGTCAGTGCTTTCAGGTTCGTACTCTTATTTTATACAACAAGCCCAGAAGGTAAGTAAAGCAAATATTCTCTCATTTATGAAGAGATAGGTTCCAGAATCTTTTACCTGGTCTACCCAAAGCTAGAGATACTTAATAATGCGATAATGATAGCTACATCCCAATTTGGAATTACAAGAGAATGTTTTTAGAAAATAAAGATGTATAATTTAGAGATATTTCCTTTTTTTCTAGATTATTCTGAGTGATTAAAAACCTTGGAAATGGAGACTAATCTCACTTAAACTTTCATCAAACATTGGTTTATTGATTTTATTTTACTGTTTCTAAATGATCTTGGGAAAAAAGATTGATATTTCTTTTAACAAAAAGACTATATTTATTTTATTTATTTTTTTAAAGATTTTATTTATTTATTTGTCAGAGAGTGCAAGAATGAGCACAAGCAGGCGAAGTAGCTGGTGGAGGGAGAAGCAGGCTCCCCACTGAGCAAGAAGCCTGATACGGAACTCGATCCCAGGACTCTAGGATCATAACCTGAGCTGAAGGCAGACGCTTAACCAACTGATCCACCCAGACATCCCAGGATATATTTCTTTAAACAAAATTAAAAATAGTGGGTACTAAAACATAGGTTAGCTTTTGCTTTTTGTGTTTTTTTAACTTATATTTTTAGATCAATATGTGACCAGGGAATTCATGTTAAATAAAATGACAAAGCTACCCTGTGAAGAACTTATTTAATAAACTCTTGAAGGCTTTCCAATTTCTGACAGCCTGTGTGTCCATGTGAAGGATTAGGCAATTTTTTTTAGAATATGCATTATGCTACCCCAAGACTTGCCAACTCTTCTTAAAGGATTTTCCCCCAGAGGTAGGAGATAGTCAAGATATTTGATCCCAGAGTACTTATTTTTGGGTACATATGTTGGATAGTAGGTATTAATTATGCATAAACTTAAAATCTGGAATCACTCTTAATTTAGTCATTTCACTCAGCAGTCAGGAGTATACAAAATCTTAGGGAACAAACACAAACCTCTTCATAATTCTGTACTAAATGCAAATTAATGACATTCTTATTAAACTAAGTTTTTTTTTTAGTATCTTTCTATAAGACCAAATTTAAAATTAGCTCACATTTTCCTAAACTCATTCAAAAAATAAAATTAACAGCAGTGTGTATAATACTATATATTTGGTGCTATCAGGATGAGAAGTATAAGATATCCTACCCTTATCATTGGCTAGGAAAATGAATTCCGCATGTGAAAATTTAGCTTCCATTATAGGGCAATTTATAAGTAAGTACCAAATGGATTATGTGCATTATAAATAATACAGAGGGGCGCCTGGGTGGCTCAGTGGGTTAAAGCCCCTGCCTTCAGCTCAGGTCATGATCGCAGGGTCCTGAGATTGAGCCCTGCATCAGGCTCTATGCTCAGCGGGAAGCCTGTTTCCTCTATTCTCTGTCTCTGCCTGCCTCTCTGCCTACTTGTGATCTCTGTCTGTCAAATAAATAAATAAAATCTGTAAAAATATATATATACTACAGAACTTCAGGACAGACATATAACAGGAAGATTGGGTTGGTCTAATGGAGACGAAGGGATTTGTATTAGGGCTAGATAGATGGATCAGATTTAGATAGAAGCAGGATATTTTGGTTAGAAGTAAAGATAAGTGCAGGGGTACAGCGATAGTGGTAAATAAAGTGCCAGAATTAAGAGATCTTGTTTTATACTGATAAGTAGTAAGGCTACTAATATTTAGTTGCCTTATTGGAACTGGATGATAAAGAACCTTGAATAACCAGTGAAAAGCTTGGAGACTGTTCTGAAGGTAGTAGAAAAGCAACAGTGGAGAAGAGTAGGAGTTTCAGGAAGATAGTAATTTAGGAAGATTGATGTATATTGTAGTGTAAGAAGGATTGGAAGAGGAGAAACTAGAGTCAACGTTTTATATTGTAACATCTGATATTAAGGATCTGACTTTAGCTGATAGCAGTGAAAATAAATGGGAAGGGATGGAGTGAAAAGATAATCGCAAATGAAGAATTATCACATCTTGGAAACTGAAAGCATATGGGCAATAAGGGAAAAGTCAAATATGACTTGAGGTTTTAATTAATCTCAATTCCCTAGATCCTTGTTATCTTTCACCCTAATAATTCATCTGACTGTATTTTTATTTACTAAATAATGTCATGTTAGATTTATAAAATGGATTACTATTATAGTATACTTTCTCTGGAAATACTTCAACCTCGTCTTTGAACCCTTAAAAATAATTTAGGATGTTAAAAATTGTTCAGACAATTAGCTGGATTTTTCCAATGACTGCCTAAAGACCTCTGAGATAAGAAACAAGCACAATGTATGAAGCTGAATCAAGTAACTACTTTCTATTGAAATTCCCAACACTTAGAATAAGGCTTCTTTTATGCCAAAACAATGGCAATATTTTCCAAGGTTTGTCCTGACCCTGTCAACAGAACCTGACTGATGTTTGTCTCTCTCTCACTCTCCCTCTCTCCTTCTCTCTGTGTCTCTGTCTGTCTATCTCTCTCTCAAAAATATTTCTCCCATTGCAAAAACTGCTATTGCTTCTTTGGCTCTGTTCATTTTATTTTATTTTTTTTAAGATTTTATTTATTTATTTATTTGACAGGTAGAGTTCACAAGTAGGCAGAGAGGCAGGCAGAGAGAGAGAGAGAGAGAGAGAGGGAAGCAGGCTCCTCACCAAGCAGAGAGCCCAATGTGGGGCTCAATCCCAGGACCCCGAGATCACAACCCGAGCTGAAGGCAGCGGCTTAACCCACTGAGCCGCCCAGGCGCCCCGGCTCTATTCATTTTAAAATGTTCATTTAAAAATAATGGTTTTTAAAAAATGTTTTAATGTATTTTTAAAGTATTTTTAAAATAATGTATTATTATTTTTAAATAATGTTTTAAAATGTTCATTTTAAAATATATGGGGGTGCCTGGGTGGCTCGGTTGTTTGGCATCTGCCTTTGGCTTAGGTCAGGATCCCAGGGTCCTGGGATTGAGCCCTACATCTGGCTTCCTGCTTGGAGGGAGGCCTGCTTCCTCCTCTCCAACTCCCACTACTTGTGTTTGTCTCGCTGTGTTTCTCTCTGTCAAATAAATAAAGTCTTTAAAAAATGTTTTATATGTTATCTTCATTTATCTGATTATATCCAGGCAAGCTGATGAAGAATTCCAGATCCTGGCAAACTCCTGGCGATACTCCAGTGCATTTACCAATAGGATATTTTTTGCTATGGTGGATTTTGATGAAGGCTCTGATGTATTTCAGATGGTAAGATCTTTGGCTTATGTTATTAAGTAGGGATAAGTTAACTATAGATAAAGTGGAATATATCTTTTTCAATAGGCACAAGAAGTTTTATTTATATATTTCTTATTATTTAAGTATACTGGGTATATGTTGTTATATTGCTTTCAGGTGTACAACATAGTGATTTGACAGTTCCATTCATTACTTAGGGCTCAACATAAGGGTAATCACTGTCCATTACCACACAATGTTATTGCAATATTATTGACTATATACCCTATGCTATAATTTACGTTTCTGTGACTTCCTTATTTTATAACCAGAAGTTTGTTCCTCTTAATCCCCTTCACCTATTTTGCCCATCTCCACTTCCCTCTGACTATCAACCATGTTTGTTCTCTGTTTTTCTGAGTCTATTTGTTTGTATGTTTTTTAGATTCCACATGTAAGTGAAGTCATATGGTTTTTGTCCTTCTCTGTCTTATTTCACTTAGCAAAATACCCTCTAGGTCCAGCCATGTTGTCATAAATGGCAAAATTTCATTCTTTTTTATGGCTTAGTGATAGAGTGTGTGTGTGTGTGTGTGTGTGTGTGTGTGTGTACATATTTTGGCTATTATAAATGTCTCTGCAATAAATAAGAATTTGTATATCTTTTCTAGTTCACGTTTTCATTTTCTTTGGGTAAATACTCAATAGGGAGAAGCAGGGAGCCCAATGCAGGGCTCGATCCCAGGACCCTGGGATCATGACCTGGGCTGAAATCAGACGCTTAACGACTGAGCCACCCAGGAGCCCCCCTCCCCATTTTTAAATTGGATTTTTTGGTTCTTTTTGGTGTTGAGTTATGTATGTTCTTGATATATTTTGGATAGTAACCCCTTATTGGATATGTCATTTGCATATATCTTCTTCTATACAGTAGGTTGCCTTTTCATTTTGTTGGTGTCTTTCAGTATGCGAAAGCTTTTAATTTTGGTGTAGTCCCAGTAGTTTATTTTTTACTTAATTTCCCCTGCCTGAAGAGACATATGCATAAATATGTTTTGGGAGCCAATGTCCAAGAAATTACTGTGTATGTTTTCCTTTAGATTTATGGTTTTATGTCTTACATTTAGGTCTTTAATCCATTTTAAGTTTGTTTTCGTATATGGTATAAGAAAGTGGTCTAGTTTTATTCTTTTATGTAGCTGTCCACTTTTACCAGCATAGTTTGTTGAAGAGACCATCTTTTCCCCTTTGTATCTTCTAGCCTCCTTTTTCTTGATTCATTGACTATATAAGTGTAGGTTTATTTCTGGGCTCTCTATTCTCTTCCATTGATCTTTGTGTCTGTATTTGTGCTAGTACCATAATGTTTTGATTACCTAGCCTGGTAGTATAGCTTGAAATCTGGGATTTTGATATATCCAGCTTTCTTCTTCTTTCTCAAGATTGATTTGGCTGTTTGGGATCTTTTGTTGTTCCATACAAATTTTAGGAGTATTTGTTTTAGTTCTGTGGTAAATGCTATTGGTATTTTGATATGGATTACATTGAATCTGTAGATTTCTTTGGGTATTGTGGACATTTTAACAATACTCTTCCAATCAATGAGCATGGTATATTTTTCCATTTGTTTGTGTTGTCCTCAATTTCTTTCACCAATGTATTATAGTTTTCAGAGTAAAGGTCTTTCACCTCCTTGATTATATTTATTCCTAGGTATTTTATTCTTTTTGGTATAATTGTAAATGGAATTATTTTCATAATTTTTCTTTTTGCTACTTAGCTATTAGTGTATAGATATGCAGCAGATTTCTATATATGAATTTTGTATTCCATAGTATCACTGAATTCATATACTAGTACTAATATATTTTTGGTGGAATCTTTAAGTTTTCCTATATATAGTATCATGTCCTCTGCAAATAGTGACAGTTTGACTTCTTCCTTACCAATTTGGATATCTTTTATTTCTTTTTTTTTAAAGTTTTAATTTATTTATTTTTACAAGAAAGAGAGAGCATGCACACATGAGTGAGGGAGGAGGGGCAGAGGGAGAAGCAGACTCTCCACTGAGCAGGAAGCCTGATGTGGGACTTGTTCCCAGGACCTTGAAATCATGACCCAAGCCAAAGGCAGACCCTTAATTGACTGAGCCACCAAGGTGCCCTGGATATCTTTTATTTCTTTTTCATGCCTGATTGCTGTGGCTGGGACTTCCAGTACTATGTTGAATAAAAATGACAAGAATGCATATCTTTAACTTGTTGCTGATCTTAGAGGAAAAACCTTTAGGGTTTCACCATTGAATATGTTCGCTGTGGGTTTTTCATATATGGCCTTTATTACGTGGAGATATGTTTTTTCTAAAGCCACTTTGCTGAGAGTTTCTATTGTGAACAGATGTATATTGTCAGATGCTTTTTTTATCACACAGTTTTTAATCCATCCTTTTGTTTTTTTTAAATTTTTTTTTTTTTAAGATTTTATTTACTTATTTGTCAGAGAGAGAGCGAGAGCAAGCACAGGCAGACAGAGTGGAAGGCAGAGTCAGAGGGAGAAGCAGGCTCCCTGCAGAGTAAGGAGCCTGATGTGGGACTCGATCCCAGGACACTGGGATCATGACCCGAGCCGAAGGCAGCTGCTTAACCAACTGAGCCACCCAGGCGTCCCAATCCATCCTTTTGTTAATATGATATATTACATCAATTGATTTGTGAATATGGAATCATCTTTGCATCCCTAGAATAAATACCAGTTGATTGTGGTTAATGATCCTTTTAAAGTATTGTTTAATTCAGTTTGGTAATATTTTTTTAAAGATTTTATTTATTTGACAGACAGAGAAGACAAGTAGGCAGAGAGGCAGGCAGAGAGAGAGAGAGGAAGGGAAGCAGGCTCCCCGCTGAGTAGAGAGCCTAATGTGGGGCTTGATCCCAGGGCCCCGAGAATGACCTGAGCTGACGGCAGAGGCTTAACCCACTGAGCCACCCAGATGCCCCTCAGTTTGATAATATTTTGTTGAAGATTTTTGTGTCTGTGTTTATCAGAGATACTGGCCCATTGTTTTCTTTATTGTAGTGTCTTTTTTTTTAAGATTTTATTTATTTTATTTGACAGAGAGAGAGATCACAAGTAGGCAGAGAGGCAAGCAGAGACAGAGGGGGAAGCAGGCTCCCTGCTGAGCAGAGAGCCCGATGCGGGTCTCGATCCCAGGACACTGAGATCATGACCTGAGCCGAAGGCAGCGGCTTAATCCACTGAGCCACCCAGGCGCCCCTATTGTAGTGTCTTTAATCTGGTTTTGGTTCAGGGTGATGCTGGCCTCACAGAGTAAGTAAATTTGGAAGTTTTCCTTCCTCTTCTATTTTTTTTTTTTTAAAGATTTTATTTATTTATTTGAGAGAGAGACAGTGAGAGAGAACATGAGCGAGGAGAAGGTCAGAGGGAGAAGCAGACTCCCCATGGAGCTGGGAGCCCGATGCGGGACTCGATCCCAGGACTCCGGGATCATGACCCGAGCCGAAGGCAGTCGTCCAACCAACTGAGCCACCCAGGCGTCCCCCTTCCTCTTCTATTTTTTAGGATATTTTAAGAATAGGTATTAATGCTTCTTTAAATGTTTGCTGTAAAATTTACCTATTAAACCATATGGTCCTGGATTTCTTTTTCTTAGGAGGGAATTTTTAAAAGGTTTTATTTATTTGTTTGAGAGAGAGAAAGAGAACATGCATGCACAAGCGGGGCGTGCGGGTGTTGAGCAGAGGTAGAGGGAGAAGCGAACTCAGCTCAGCAGGGAGTCCAACATGGGGCTCAATCCCAGTACTGCGGGATCATGACCTGAGCAGAAGGCAGCCATTTTAACCAACTGGGCTACCCAGGTGCCCCTGTTGCATTTTTTTTGGATGACCCAGGAGCATTTTTTTGGATGACCATTTTAATTTCATTAGTAGCAATGAGTCTGTTCAAATTTTCTATTTTTTCCTGATGTACTTTGGAAGATTGTACATTTCTATGAATTTATCAGTTTCTTCTTTGGTCCAAATTATTGACCTATAATATTCAACAATATTCTCTTATAATCCTTTGTATTTCTGTGGTGTTGGTTTTTATTTTTCCTCTTTCATTTCTGATTTTATATATTTGTATCCTCTATTTTTGTGTTATTAGTCTGATAAAGGTTTATCACATGTTTTCATCTTTTCAGAGAACCAGCTCTTGGTTTCATTAATCTTTTTTTTTTTTAAAGATTATTTATTTATTTATTTAACACAGAGAGAGAGAGAGAGAGAGAGAGAGAGAGAGAGAGATCACAAGTAGGCAGTCAGAGAGAGGAAAGCAGGCTCCCTGCTGAGTAGAGAGCCTGATATGGGGCTTCATCCCAGGACCCTGAAGGCAGAGCTGAAGGCAGAGAGCTTCCCACTGAGCTGCCCAGGTGCCTCTCATTGATCTTTTCTATTGTCTTTTTTTAAGTCTTTATATCTTAATTTCTGCTCTAATTTTAATTATTTACTTTCTTCTAGTAACTTAAGGCTTTTATTGCTCTTCTTTTTCTAGTTCCTTTAAGTGAAGGTTAGATTAGGATTTTTTTGTTGTTTTTTCTTTAGGTAGGTTTCTATTGCTATTAATTTCCCACTTAGAACTGTTTTTTCTATGTCCCAAAGATTTTGGACTGTTATTTTTCCATTTTCATTTATCTCCATGTATTCTTCAATTTCCTTTTTGATGACTTTGTTGACCTATTGTGGCATTTTTTTTTTTTTTTTAGTTTCCGTGTCTTTGTGTTTTTTCTAGTTTGTTTTTCCTGTAATTAATTTCTAGTTTCATACCATTTGTGATTGAAAAGATGCTTGAATATATACAATGGAATATTACTTAGCCATCAGATAGGATGAATAACCTACCATTTACATCAACATAGATGGAACTGGAGGATATTATGCTGAGTGAAATAAGTCAATTGGAGAAAGACTGTAGTTATCATATAGTTTCACTCATATGTAGACTAATAAGGAATAGTGCAGAGGACAATACAGGAAAGGAGGGAAAACTGGGAAGAAATCAGAGAGGGAGACAAACCATGAGAGACTCTTGACCAGGAAACATACTGAAGGTTGAAGAAAGGGACATGAGTCGGGGGATGGGGTAACTGGGTGATTGGCATTAAGGAGGGCCTGTGATGTGATGAGTACAGGGTGTTATATGCAACTAATGAATCATTGAACATTATATCGAAACTAATGATGTACTATATGTTGGCTAATTGAATTTAAATTTTAAAAAATGACGCATGGTAGGATTCTAATTGTCTTAAATTTTGACACTTGTGTCTAGCATGATTTATTATCTTTTAGGAGAATATTGAATGTGCACTTCAATATATATATATAAAATATACATTCAAAAGAATGTATATTTTGCTAGATTTTTCTTTGTTACAATGTTCTATATCTGTGTGTGAAGTCTATCTGTCTAATGTGTCATTCAAAGCTGCTGGTTTTTTATTGATTTTATGTCTGAGTGATCTATCCATTGATGTCAGTGGGATGTTAAAATCCCCTACTATTATTGTATTACTGTGAATGTCTCCCTTAATATCTGTTAATGTTTGTTTCATTTATTTAGTTGTGCCTATGTTGGGTGCATATTTACAATTGTTAGGTTGATCTCTTTATCATTATGTAATGATGTAATTACATAATGGCTCTTTTTACAGTCTTCTGTTTTAAGTCTATTTTCTCTGATTTAAGTATGTGGATTTTTTTTTTCCTGCTTCCATTTTCATAGAATATATTTTCCACTCAACTGTCTTTCTGTTTGTGTCTATAGGTCTGAAATGAGTATCTTGTAGGCAGCACATAGACTATTCTTGTTTTTTTTTTTTTAAATCCATTCACTTACCATGTTTTTTGATTAGAGTATTTAGTCCAGTTAATTATGTATAGGTATGTATTTACTGCCATTTGTTAATTTTTTTCTGGTTGTTTGTATACTTCTCCTTATTTTTGTCTTCTTTTCCCTTGTGGTTTGATGGATGTATCTAGTGTTATGCTTGGATTATGATGTCCTGTTTTGCATTTTTTATAAGTTTTTATGTAACCCTTGACTAATTTTTGTGGATTTAATTGATTTTACTTCTTTTGTGTTTTACCTCCCATGCTGGCTTTATAAGTAAGTAATCTACTGCCTTCCCTATATTTTTGCTTTCATCATTGAAATTTCCCCATTTCATACTTTTCTTACTTCTAGTTATGGCTTTTTTTCACTTAAAGAATTCCCTTATCATTTATCGTAAGTTTGGCTTAATCATGATGAACCTCTTTAACTTTTTTTTATCTTAGAAATACTTTATCTTTTCTTCAATTCTATTGATAATTTTGCCCAGTAGAGTATATTAGGTTGTAGGTTTTTTCTTTCAGCACTTTGAATCTATCCTGCCACTCTCTTCTGGTCTGCAAAGTCTCTGATGAAAAATCAGCTGATAGCCTTATTGGGTTTCCCTAGTTTATAACTGTATAACTGTTTTTATTTCTCTTGTTGCTTTAAATATTCTCTATTATTAATTTCTGTCATTTTAATTATTATGTATCTTTGTGTAGACATGGATGTCTTTCCTGGACCTGGATGTCTTCCTTCCTCATATTAGAGAAGTTTTCAGCTATTATTTCTTCAAATAATTTCTCTGCCCCCTTCTCTCTTTCTTCTCTGTCTGGGATCCTTAGAATGCAAATGCTACTATACTTGATGACATCATAGAGGTCCCTCAAGCTGTTCTCTTTCTTTTTTCTTTTTTTTTTTAAAGGATTTTATTTGTTTATTTGACAGACAGAAATCATAAGTAGGCAGAGAGGCAGGCAGAGAGAGAGGAGGAAGCAGGCTCCCTGCGGAGCAGAAAGCCTGATGTGGGGTTCGATCCCACCACCCTGGGATCATGACCCGAGCCAAAGGCAGAGGCTTTAACCCACTGAGCCACCTAGGCACCCCAAGCTGTTCTCTTTCTTAATTACTCTTATCTTTCTGCTGTTAAGTTTTTTTGCTTTCTATTACTCTCTCTTCCAGATTGCTGATCCATTCTTCTTTGTCTCCCAGTCTGCTGTTGATTCCCTCTAATGTGTTCTTTAATCAGTTATTATGGTTTTCAGCTCTCTCTGGTTCTTTTTTTTTTAAGATTTTATTTATTTATTTATTTGATAGAGAGAGATCACATGTAGGCAGAGAAGCAGGCAGAGAGAGATGAGGAAGCAGGCTCCCCACCGAGCAGAGAGCCCGATGTGGGGCTCGATCCCAGGACCCTGGCATCATGACCTGAGCCAAAGGCAGAGGCTTTAACACACTGAGCCACCCAGGGACCCCGTGGTTCTTTTTACATATATATATTGTTTTATCTTTTTCTTGAGATTCTCAATGAGTTCATCTACTCTTTTCTCAAGTCCAGTGAGTACATTTATGACCATTACTTTGAGTTCTTCATCAGACATACTGTTTATGTCCTTTTTGTTTCACTCTTTTTCTGTGATTTTGCCTTGTTCTCTTAATTGGGACACATTCCTCTTTCTCCTCATTTTGTCTATTTCTCTGTGTTTGTTAATGTGTATTAGGTAGGTTAACTATGTCTCCTAGTCTTGAAAGTAGTAGCCTTGTGTAGAAAAAGCCGTATGGTGCCCTGTAGCACAACCATCCCTGTTCACTGGAACCAGGTGTTTCCCTGTGTGAACTGAATGTGCCCTCCTGTTGTAGATGAGCTATGATGGCTGTGAGCATGCTGGTGGGCAGGGTTGGCCCTCAGCCCAATCGGATTCAGTGACCTCCTTCACCTACTGCAGCTGTACTGGGCAGGGATTCCTTTCCACACTGTTGAGAGGCCCTGCTGCAGTACTCATGGGCTTGCTGTTGGGTGGGTCTGGCCCTAACCCTGGTTGTCTATAGCTAGGTGCTGCAATAGCTGCAGATGCAGGGAAGGGCAAAGCTGCCTCTTTGTGCAGTCACCTAAGAGGCTCAGCTTTAGGAATTGCAGGGGTGCTGTTTTGTGTGGTTATCTCCTCCTCATCCCAGGGAAGGAGTCACTTTGGAGGGGTACCAGTTCCACCTGAGATTATCTGCCAGGTATGGTGGGGCAGGAACCACTTTGGAGGGGCACCTGCTAAGGTGGGTGGGTTGAGTGGGGCAAGTCTACAGGCTAACACCAGGGCTGCATAGGTGGCAGTAACAAGGTAGATGGAAAGTGTTTGAACTGGCTCCTGCAAGTGTTTGCCTATGTAGGCTGGGGAGGGCAATATAAATAGTGTCTGCCAGCACTTTTGTTCCCGAAGATATCTGTAGATCCCTTCCCCTCCAGCACATATCCTAAAATTAGTGAATAAAATTCTATCACGTGTACCCCAGGTTCTTTTCAAACTGCTGCTTTTTTATCTAATTAAAAGAATTATTATTATTAACATATATTATTTCTTTTAGGGGTACAGGTCTCTGATTCAACAGTCTTACACAATACACAGTGCTCCTCACAACACATACCCTCCCCAGTGTCCATCACCCAGCCACTCCATCCCTTCCCCTCCCCTCCACCCCAGCAACCCTCAGTTTGTTTCCTGAGATTAAGAGTCTCTTAGGGTTTGTTTCCATTTCTGGTTTCATCTTGTTTCATTTTTCCTCTCTTCCCCTATGACCCTCTGCTTTGTTTTGTAAATTCTACATATGAGTGAGAGCATATGATAATTGTCTTTATCTGATTGACTTATTTCACTTAGCATAATACCCTCTAGTTCCATCCACACCACATCTTTTTTTTTTAATTCATTTGACAGAAATCACAACTAGGCAGAGAAGCAGGCAGAGAGAGAGGGGAGGAAGCAGGCTCCCCTCAGAGCAGAGAACCCAACCAGGGGCTCAATCCCAGGATGCTGAGATCATGACATGAGCAGAAGGCAAAGGCTTAACCAACTGAACACCCAGGTGCCCCAGCACACCACATGTTTATCTATTCATCTGCCAATGGACATCTGGACTCTTTTTTTGAAATTTAATTTAATTTTTGTCTGTGTGTGTGTGTGTTCCAAAATTCATTGTTTATGCATTTCACCCAGTGCTCCATGCAATATGTGCCCTCCTTAATACCCAACACCAGGCTCACCCAACCCCCACACCCCTCTCCTCCAAAACCCTCAGTTTGTTTCTCAGAGTTCACAGTCTCTCATGGTTTGTCTCCCCCTCCGATTTCCCCCAATTCACTTCTCCTCTCCATCTCCCAATGTCCTCCGTGTTATTCCTTATGCTCCACAACTAAGTGAAACCATATGATAATTGACTCTCTCTGCTTGACTTATTTCACTCAGCATAATCTCCTCCAGTCCTGTCCATATTGATACAAAAGTTGAGTATTCATCTTTTCTGATGGAAGCATAATACTCCATTGTATGTATGGACCATATCCTCTTTATCCATTCATCTGTTGAAGGGCATCTTGGTTCTTTCCACAGTTTGGCAACTGTGGCCATTGCTGCTATGAACATTGGGGTACAGATGGCCCTTCTTTTCACTACATCTGTATCTTTGGGGTAAATACCCAGTAGTCCAATTACAGGGTCATAGGGTAGCTCTGATTTTAATTTCTTAAGGAATCTCCACATTGTTTTCCAAAGTGGCTGCACCAACTTGCATTCCCACCAACAGTGGAAGAGGGTTCCCCTTTCTCCACATCCTTTCCAACTGTTGCTTAATGTCTTGTTGACTTTGGCCATTCTAACTGGTGTAAGGTGGTATCTCAATGTGGTTTTCATTTGAATCTCCCTGATGGCTAATGATGATGAACATTTTTTTACGTGTCTGATAGCCATTTGTATGTCTTTATTGGAGAAGTGTCTGTTCATATCTTCTGCCCATTTTTTGATGTGATTATCTGTTTTGTGTGTGTTGAGTTTGAGGAGTTCTTTATAGATCATGGATAACAGCCCTTTGTCTGTAGTATCATATGGGAATATCTTCTCCCATTCCATGGCTTGCCTCTTTGTTTTGTTGACTGTTTCCTTTGCTGTGCAAAAACTTTCAATCTTGTTGAAGTCCCAAAAGTTCATTTTCGCTTTTGTTTCCTTTACCTTTGGGGACATGTCTTGAAAGAAGTTTTGTGGCCAGTGTCAAAGAGATGAGTGCCTATGTTCCTCTCTAGGATTTTGATAGATTCCTGCCTCATGTTGAGGTCTTTTATCCATTTCAAGTTTATCTTTGTGTACGGTGTAAGAAAATGGTCGAGTTTCATTCTTCTACATATAGCTGTCCAATTTTCCCAGCACCATTTATTGAAGAGACTGTCTTTTTACCACTGGATATTTTTTTCTGCTTTGTCAAAGATTATTTGACCATAGAGTTGCAGGTCCATATCCGGGCTCTCTGCTCTGTTCCACTGGTCTATGTGTCTGTTTTTGTGTCAGTACCATGCTGTCTTGGTGATCACAGCTTTGTAGTAAAGCTTGAAATCAGGCAGCATGTTGCCCCCAGTTTCGTTTTTCTTTGTCAACATTTACTTAGCAATTCGGGTTCCCTTCTGGTTCCATATAAATTTTAGGATTGCTTGTTCCAGTACTTTGAAAAATGCTGGTGGAATTTTGATCAGGATGGCATTGAAAGTATACATTGCTCTGGGCAGTATAGACATTTTAATAATGTTTATTCTTCCGATCCATGAGCATGGAATGCTCTTCCATCTTTTTGTTTCTTCTTCAGTTTCTTTCATGAGTGTTCCGTAGTTCCTCGAGCATTCCGTAGTTCCTCGATCATTCACCTCTTTGGTTAGGTTTATTTCCAGGTATCTTATGGTTCTTGGTGCTATAGTAAATAGAATCAATTCTCTAATTTCTCTTTCTGTATTTTCATTGTTAGTGTATAAGAAAGTAACTGATTTCTCTATATTGATTTTGAATCCTGCCACATTACTAAATTGCTGTATGAGTTATAGTAGTTTAGGGATGGAGTCTTTTGGGTTTTCCTTATAAAGTATCAGGTCATCTGAGAAGAGAGAGTGTTTGACTTCTTTGCCAATTTGAATACCTTTTATTCCTTTTTCTTGTCTGATTGCTCTTGCTACGACTTCTAATACTATGTTGAACAGCAGTGGTGAGAGTGGACATCCTTGTTGTGTACGGAAGGCTGTCAGCTTTTCCCAATTGAGGATGATACTTGCTGTGGGTTTTTCATTCATAGATTTTATGAAGTTGAGAAATGTTCCCTCTATCCCTATACTTTGAAGGGTTTTAATCAGGAACCAATGCTGTATCTTGTCAGATGCTTTTTCTGCATCAATTGAGAGGACAATGTGGTTCTTCTCTCTTCTCTTATTGATTTGTCCTATCACATTGATTGATTTGTGAATGTTGAACCACCCTTGCATCCCAGGGATAAATCCCACCTGGTTATGGGGGATGATCTTTTTAATGTACTGTTGGATCCTATTAACTAGGATCTTGTTGAGAATCTTGGCATCCATATTCATCAGGGATATTGGTCTGAAATTTTCCTTTTTGATGGGGTCTTTGCCTGGTTTGGGGATCAGAGTAATGGTGGCTTCAAAAAAAGAATCAGGAAGTTTTCCTTCTGTTTCTGCTTTCTGAAGCAGCTTCAGGAGACTAGGTATTATTTCTTCTTTGAATGTTTGGTAGAATTCTCCAGGGAATCCATCAGGTCCTGGGCTCTTGTTTTTGGGGGGGTTTTGATCACTGCTTCAATCTTGTTACGAGATATTGATCTATTCAGGTTGTTAATATTTCCTGATTCAGTTTTGGAAGTTTATAGGTTTCTAGGAATGTATCCTTTCCATCTAAGTTGCTTAACTTATTGGCATGTAACTGTTAATAACTTCTGATGATTGTTTCTACTTCCTTGGTGTTAGTTGTCATCTCTCCCTTTTTGTTCATAACTTTATTAATTTGAGTCCTCTCTGTTTTCATATGGGTTAGTTTGGCCAGTGGTTTATCAATCTTATTCTTTCAAAAAATCAGCTTCTGTTTTCATTAATATGTTCTACTGTATTTCTTTATCTCATTTATCTCTGCTCTAATCTTTTTTTTTAAAGATATTTATTTATTTATTTATTTGATAGACAGAGAGAGATCACAAGTAGGCAGAGAGGCAGGCAGAGAGAGAGGGGGAAGCAGGCTTCCTGCTGAGCAGAGAGCCCGATGTGGGGCTCAATTCCCAGGACCCTGAGATCATGACCTGAGCTGAAGGCAGAAGCTTAAACCACTGAGCCACCCAGGTGCCCCTGCTCTAATCTTGATTATTTCCCTTATTGTGTGTGGGGTTGGCTCAGCTTGTTGTTGATTTTCCAGTTCTTTAAGGTGTAAAGACAGCTGGTGTATTCTGGATTTTTAAGTTTTGGGTTTTTTTTTTAAGATTTTATTTATTTATTTGACAGAGATCACAAGTAGGCAGAGAGGCAGGCAGAGAGAGAGAGAGAGGAGGCAGCAGGCTCCCCGCTGAGCAGAGAGCCTGATGCGGGGCTCGATCCCAGGACCCTGAGATCATGACCCGAGCCGAAGGCAGAGGCTTAACCCACTGAGCCACCCAGGTGCCCCTGGATTTTTAAGTTTTTTTAAGTGAGGCTTGGATGGCTACGTATTTCCCCCTTAGGACTGCCTTTCCTTTATCTCATAGGTTTTGGACTGATGTGTCTTCATTGTCATTGGTTTCCATGAATTGTTTAAGTTCTTCTTTGATTTCCTGGTTGATCGAAACATTCCTAAGCAGGGCAGTCTTTAGATTCCAGTGTTTGAATTTCCTCTGTACTTTTTCTTGTGGTTGAGTTCCTGTTGGAAAGCACTGTGTTCTGAGAATATGCAGGGAATAATCTCAATCTTTGGTATTGATTAAGCCCTGATTTGTGACCCAGTATGCAGTCTATTCTGGAGAAAGTTCCATATGCACTTGAGTAGAATATGTATTTTGTTGTTTTAGGGTGGAATGTTTTGTGTTTTAGGGTGGAATGTTCTGTATATATGTATGAGGTCCATCTGCTCTTGTTTCTTCATTGATTTTCTGCTTGAATGATCTGTCTGTTACTGAGAGTGACGTCTTAAGATCCCCTACTATTAATGTATTCATATCAATATGACTCTTTATCTTGATTAACAGTTGGCTTATGTAGTTAGCTGCTCCTATATTGGGGGCATAAATATTGACAATTGTTAGATCTTCTTGGGGGATAGACCCTTTAAGAATGATGTAGTGTCCTTCTTTAGCTCTGACTACAGTCTTTAGTTTAAAATCTAATTTATCTGATACGAGAATTGCTACCCCAGCTTTCGTTTAAGGCCCGTTGGCATTAAAGATGTTTCTCTATCCCTTCACTTCATTCTGGATGTATCTTTAGGTTCCAGATGGTTCTCTTGTAGACAGCATATGGACGGGTCCTGTCATTTTATCCAATCTGCATTGCTGTGTTGTTTTTTTAAAGATTTTATTTATGTATTTGACAGACAGAGATCACAAGTAGGCAGAGAGGGAGGCAGAGAGAGAGAGGGGGAAGCAGGCTCCCTGCTGAGCAGAGAGCCCAATGCGGGGCTTGATCCCAGGACCCCAGGATCATGACCTGAGCTGAAGGCAGAGGCTCAACCCACTGAGCCACCCAGGCGCCCCAATGCTGTGTTGTTTCATGGGAGCATTTAGGCCAGTCACATTGCGAGTAATCATTGAAAGATACTTTTTTATTGACATCATGTTACCTGTGAAGTCCTCGTTTCTATAGATTGTCTCTGTAAACTTCTGTTCTGTGTCACTCTTGGCTTCTTTCTTCTTTTATAGAACCCCTCTTAATATTTCTTATAGTGACAGCTGGTGGTCACATACTCTTTTAAACCTTGACGGTCTTAGAAGCTCTCTATCTCACCATTCATTTTGAATGTCAGCTTTGCTGGATAAAGTATTCTTGGCTGCATGTTCTTCTCATTTAGTGCCCTGAATATGTCTTGCTAGCCCTTTCTGGCTTGCCAGGTTTCTGTGGACAGGTCTGATGTTATTCTGATGGACCTTCCTCTCTATGTAAGGAATCTCTTCCCCCTAGCTGTTCTCAAGAGCTCTTGTCTAAAATTATAATTCAGCAGTCTCACAATCAAGTGTCTTGAGGTCTTTCTAGATTTATTGATCTTGGGGGCTGATCTTTCTGCCTCTAGGCAAGAATGCTGGTTCCCCTCCCCATATTGGGGAAATTTTCATCCAGAATTTAACTATGTCTTCTAGTCTTCTTTCTTTCTCCATCCCTTCAGGGATCCCAATAATTCTGAAGTTGGGACATTTCATGGCGTCATTTATTTTCCTAATTCTGTTTTCATGGCTTCTAATCTGTTTGTTCTAGGCCTCCTCCTGTTCCTTTTTTTCTATCATTTTGTCCTCTAGATCACTAATTCTATCTTCTGCCTCAGTTACCCTAGCTATTAGAGAATTTAGATTACATTGGATCTCATTGATAGCATTTTTAACTTCTTCCCAGGTGGCTTTCACTTCTGCCCTAATTGATTTCATTTTGTCACAAATGGTTTTCTCCAACCTAGCCATTGCCTGGATAATTGTTAGCCTGAATTCCCTTTCTGACATACTGTTTATATCCATATTGAACAGCTCTGATGGAGAGGGCACAGTCTCTGAATTTTTCCTCTGTTAGGTGTTCCTCCTCCTAGTCATTTTGGTGAGACGTGATTGAGGGGATGTGTAGCTGAATATATCAATCGCGATCCAGGCAAGGTTCTCCCTGGAGTGCTTCTGAGCAATCAGAAGTCACCACCAAAAAGAAAGAAAAAAGAAAAAAGAGAGAGAGAGACAGAAAAAAAAAAAAAGAGAAGACCCAGCCAGAATGGGCCCCAAAGGTAAGATTTATAAGGTATACAAACAAAAGCAGACAAACAAAAGGACCTACAAAAGTAAATGACAAGGGGGGCGCCTGGGTGGCTCAGTGGGTTAAGCCACTGCCTTCGGCTCAGGTCATGATCTCAGGGTCCTGGGATCGAGTCCCGCATCGGGCTCTCTGCTCAGCAGGAGCCTGCTTCCTCCTCTCTCTTTCTGCCTGCCTCTCTGCCTACTTGTGATCTCTCTCTGTAAAATAAATAAATAAAATCTTTAAAAAAAAAAAAAAAAAAGTAAATGACAAGAAAAAAAGAACCCACCCAAAATGAACCCCAAGTATAAGATTTATATAATACCAGAACAAAAACAAATACACAGAAACACTGACAAGAGAAAGATGGGAGGGTGGTCATAAATCCTCTCTGTGGGCATGGAAGGTTATTTTGATTCATCCTGGATGTATCAGTTTTTTAAAGATTTTATTTATTTATTTGAAAGATTTTATTTATTTATATTATTTGAAAGACACAAGTAGGCAGAGAGAGAAGGGAAAGCAGGCTTCCCGCTGAGCAGAGAGCCCAATGCGGGGCTCAATCCCAGGAACCTGAGATGAGGTCATGACCTGAGCCAAAGGCAGAGGCTTTAACTCACTGAACCACCCAGGTGCCCCTTCCTGGGTGTATCTTAATATCTTTGTTAAAGGACTCAACTTTGTAGAGATAAAGGGATATTAAACTTAATATATATATATGATATATATATATCATATATATATATATATATATATATATATATGGTTAGTATGTTTAGGGAAAGAGGATTACCTTGAAGATTATATCTATATGTATGTTAAAAAAATAGAAAAGCAAAAGAAAACCACAGGTATATGTATGAGAAAAGTTCCAGTTAAAAGGTTATTGTGGAATATGTTATATTGAACCTCTAGTTGTAATGGTAAATAGGTTAAAAAATTAAAAAGAACAAGAATAGTGAGAATGAATTAAAAATAAAAGATGTATCTATGAGATATATAGGTTTTTAGGGTAATACCGGGAGCTTAATACCTTGTTTTCCCCCAATATTGGAGTTTTAAAGTTTTATGGGGACCCTGTGGTGGTTGTCCTCGTTCTTTTGGCTGGCTTTCTGGGGGAGGGACCTGCCGCGTTGTTTTTCAGTCAGTCTTGCTTGGGTTGAGTCCTCCTGCTCCCTATTGAGGGGCTGCACTCTGTGGAATTTGGTTTTTCAGGGTTTTGTTCTCTGGAGTTTTTTGTTTTTGGCGGCTCTTTGCGGCTTTTCAGTGGTTTAGTGGAAAGCACCCAGACCTCCGTCTTGGAGACAATCCTCAGTCTGCTCCCCTGTGGGTGGTCCAGAACACACAGACTCCCCCTCTGCAAACTCTGCTGAGCCGTGCAACCTCCCACAGGCATTGCACATCTCCAGCCACTGTCTCAGGGGTTGCCCAAAGCGCCCGCTTATCTGTGCACCCCTGTGCCACTAAAACCATGAGTGATATTGGTCCAGGGAGCCTGATTCCAATGGCTGCCTTTGCCGGGACTGCTGTCTGGGGACCAGACCTCAGGGCTTCACAGGGAGGAGAGATCCCAACCAGAGATAGTGCAGTGAATTTTTCAAGCCTGGGCTGAGAGTGTTCAGACTCTTGGTCAGTCCTGAGACCATTGGCTAGCGCCCACATGGAGCTCTCTCAGGTGCAGGTGGGAGCATGGTTCAGATCCCGGTTGCGAAGTACATGCAGAGTGCAAAAGGCTGTGATTCTAAAGAGCGCTGGATCTGCCTCACATGCACTGGTGGAAGTGCACCTAGCTGAGCGGTGGTGCAAGCAGTGGAAAGCCCGGGGCTCAGGTACCACAGCCTGGAGGCTTCGCCGCACTCTCTCTGGCACGGGTGGTCACTCGCAGTAACCGTCCTGGGTCTGTGGGCTTAGGCCCATGTCTGTGACTGCTCAATTCCAGCAGTTGACTCTTAAGATCTTTTGCTCTTTTTGAGTGCCTTAACCAGACTCCAAGTTAATGCTGGTCCACAATCACAAGGCACTTTCGTATTGGGGTGTTATTTTCCAGTGGGTTGGTTCTGGTAGCTCCCTCACCCTTCTCTTTATCCTCCGATATCAGTCCAATCGTTCCCACTCCGCTTCACCTCTCCGCTGGTGTCTTCTGCCCCCATAGAGATCCAGAAGTGTATAATCTTATATCTCGGGCTGATTTCATGGGTATTCAGAGTGTTCTGGTCCATAATTAGCTCACTTTAGACACCAGTTAAGACAGGGTCTCCTACTTCTCTGCCATCTTGCCCCTCCTCTCCTAAACTTTTTTTTTTTTTAAGAGTTTACTTGTTTATTTGACAGAGAGCGCACAAGTAGGCAAAGAGGCAGGGAGAGGGAGAAGTAGGCTCTCTCTTGAGCAGGGAGCCTGATGTGGGGCTCAATCCCATGAACCTGGGATCATGACCTGAGCAGAACACAGCCACTTAATCAACTGAGCCACCCAGGTGCCCCGGACATCTGTACTCTTTCTATAGTTTGGCTCTGGTGGACATTGCTGCTATAAACATTGGGGTGAGAGGCCCCCTTTCATCACTACATCTATATCTTTGTGGTAAATACCCAGTAGTACAATTGCTGTCTCATAGGATAGCTCTATTTTCAACTTTTTGAGGAACCTCCGTACTATTTAACACAGTGTCTGCCCTAGCTTACATCCCCACCAACAGTGTAGGAGGTTTCCTCTTTCTGTGCATCCTTGCCATCATCTGTTGTTTCCTGGCTTGTTAGTTTTAGCCATTCTGGCTGGTGTGAGGTGGTATCTCATTGTGGTTTTGAATTGTATTTCCCTGATGCCGAGTGATGTTGAGCACTTTTTCATGTGTCTGTTGACTATTTGGATATCTTCTGCCTGTTTCTTGATTGGATTATTTGTTCCTTGGGTGTTGAGTTTGATAAATTCTTTATAGATTTTTTAAATTGGATATGTCATTTGCAAATATCTTATCCCATTCGGTCAGTTTTCTTTTGGTTTTGTTGACTGTTTCCTTTGCTGGCCAAAAACTTTTTATCCTGATGAAGTCCTAATAATTCATTTTTGCTCTTGCTTCCCTTGCCTTTGGTGATGCATCTAGGAATAAGTTGCTGTAGCTGAGCAGAGAGGTTGCTGTCTATATTCTCCTCTAGGATTTTGATGGATTCCTGTCTCACATTGAGGTCTTTCATTCATTTTGAGTCTATTTTTGTGTGTGGTGTAGGGAAATGGTCCAGTTTCGTTCTTCTACGTGTGGCTGTCCAGTATTCCCAACACCATTTGTTGAAGAGACTGTCTATTTTCCAATGGACATTCTTTCCTGCTTTGTCGAAGATTAGTTGATCATGGAGTTGAGGGTCCATTTCTGGGCTCTCTGTTCTGTTCCATTGATCTGTGTGTCTGTTTTTGTGCCAGTACCATATTGTCTTGATTTTTTTTGATGATTTTTTTAAAGATTTTGTTTATTTGTTTGAGAGAGGAGAGTGAGCAAGCATAAGCAGCATAAGCAAAGGGAGAAGCAGACTCCCCACTGAGCAAGGAGCCTGATGCGGAACTCCATCCCAGGAATCTGAGATCAGGACCTGAGCCACAGGCAGATGCTAACAGACTGAGCCATCCAGGTGCCCAATGCTGTCTTGTTGATTACAGCTTTGTCATACAGTTTGAACTCTGGAATTGAGATGTTTCCAGCTGGTTTTCTTTCTCAACATTATTTTGGCTGATCAGGGTCTTTTCTGGTTCCATACAAATTTTAGTATTATTTCTTCCAGCTCTGTGAAAAATGTTAATTGTATTTTGATAGGGATTGCATTGAATATACATTCATTGCATAGACATTTTCACAATATTTGTTCTTCCAATCCATGAACATGGAGTGTTTTTCCTTTTTTTTTTTTGTTTTGTTTGTTTCGTTTTGTTTTTCCATTTTTTGTGTGTGTCTTCCTCAGTTTCTTTCATGAGTGTTCTATAGTTTAGAGAGTACACAGATCCTTTAGCTTCTTGGTTGGGTTTATTCCTAGAAATCTTATGGTTTTTGGTACAATTGTAAATGAGATTGATTCCTTGATTTCTCTTCCTTCTGCCTCATTTTTATTATGTAGAAATGAAGCTGAGTTCTGTGCATTGATGATCCAACCGCTTTGCTGAATTCCTGTGAGTTCTAGCAATTTTTGCATGGAGTCTTTGAGTTTTTATCATAGAGTATCATGTCATATATGAAGAATCAAAATTTGACTTCTTCTTTGCTGATTTTGATGCCTTTTATTTCTTTTTGTTTTCTGTCTGTTGAGGCTGGGACTTCTAATACTATGTTGAACAACAGTGGTGACAGTAGACATCCCTTTTGTGTTCCTGACCGTCAGGGAAAAGCTCTCAGCTTTTCCCTCTTGAGGATATTTGCTGTGGGTTTTGTTTCTTTTTAAAGATTTTATTTATTTATATGACAGACAGAGATCACAAGTAGGCAGAGAGGCAGGCAGAGAGAGACGGGGATGGGGAGCGGGTAAGCAGGCTCCCTACTGAAGCAGAGAGTCCAATGTGGGGCTTGATCCCAGGATCCTGGGATGATGACCTGAGCTGAAGACAGAGGCTTTAACCCACTGAGCCACCCAGGTGCCCCTCCTGGGGCACTCCTGCAATGCAGAGAGTTTTTATCATGAAAGGATGCTGAATTTTCTTTTTTTTTTTTTTTTAAAGATTTTTATTTATTAAACAGAGAGAGAGATCACAAGTAGGCAGAGAGGCAGGCAGAGAGAGAGGGGGAAGCAGGCTCCCTGCCGAGCAGAGAGCCAGATGTGGGGCTCGATCCCAGGACCCTGAGATCATGACCTGAGCTGAGGCAGAGGCTTAACCCACTGAGCCACCCAGGTGCCCCGGATGCTGAATTTTCTTAAATGCTTTTCTGCAACTATCTAGAAGATCATATGGTTCTTGTCTGTTTATTATGATTGTGTATCACATTGATTGATTTGTGGGTGTTGAACCAACTTTATAGACTAGGAATAGATCCCACTTGGGCGTGATGAATCATCCTTTTAATGTACTATTGGATCCCATTAGTATTGAGAATTTTTGCATCCATGTTCATCAGGGATATTAGTCTGTAATTCTCCTTTCTAATGGGGTCTTTGGTTTCAGATTAAAATAATACTTCCATCACTGAATGAGTTTGGAAGTTTTCCTTCCCTTTCTACTTCTTGAAACAGCTTCAGAAGAATAGGTATTAATTCTTCTCTAAATGTTTGGTGGATTTCTGCTGGGAGGCCATCTGGCCCTGGGCTCTTGTTTGTTGGGAGTCTTTTGATTACTGCTTTAATTTCTTTGCTAGTTATAGGTCTGTTCAGGGTTTCTTTTTCTTCCAGTTTCAGTTTTGGTAGATTATAGGTTTCAATGAATACATCGATTTCTTCCAGATTGCCTAATTTGCTGGTATATAATTGCTCATAATATTCTCTTATAATTGTTTGTATTTCTGTAGTGTTGATTATGTTCTATCCTTTTTCATTTATGATTATATTTATTTGGGTCCTTTCTCTTTTCTTTTTTTTTTTTTTAAGATTTTATTTATTTATTTGACAGAGAGAGATCACAAGTAGGTAGAGAGGCAGGCAGAGAGAGAGAGGGAAGCAGGCTCCCTGCTGAGCAGAGAGCCCGATATGGGACTCAATCTCAGGACCCTGAGATCATGACCCGAGCCGAAGGCAGCGGCTCAACCCACTGAGCTACCCAGGCGCCCCTCTCTTTTCTTTATGATACATCTGGCTAAAGGTTTTTCAATCTTACTAATTCTTTCAAAGAACTGGCTCCTAGTTCCTTGATCTGTTCTACTTTTCTTTTGATTTGTTTCACTGATTTCTTTTTCTTTTTTTAAATTTTTTGAAAAATTTTATTATTTTTATTAACATATAATACATATTTTTAATTTTTTTATACATTTTTATATTTTTTATAAACATATGATGTATTATTAGCCCCAGGGGTACAGGTTTGTGAATCACCAGGTTTACACACTTAACAGCATTCACCGTAGCACATACCTTCTTCCCCAATGTCCATAACCCACCTCCCTCTCCCTACCTGCCCCCCCCGACAACCCTTAGTTTGTTTTGTGAGCTTAAGAGTCTCTTATGATTTGTTTCATTCTCTTTGATTTGTTCATTGATTCCCCCCCCCCCCACGTCTGGCTTCATGCTCAGCAAGGAGTCTGCTTTTCTCCCTCTTGCTTTGCCCCTCCCTCTGCTCTCTTTCTCCCAAATAAATAAATAAATGTACAAAAAAAAGATAATCTATGCTAATGACAGGGAGCTATGGTCTACTCTTTTATATATATATATATATTTTTTTAAATTTCTTTTCAGCGTAACAGAACTCATTGTTTTTGCACCACACCCAGTGCTCCAAGCAATATGTGTCCTCCTCAATACCCACCACCTGGCTCCCCCAACCTCCCACTCCCTGCCCCTTCAAAACCCTCAGTTTGTTTTTCAGAGTCCACAGTCTCTATGGTTCACCTCCCCCTCCAATTTCCCTCAACTCCCTTCTCCTTTCCATCTCCCTACCTCAAAGATACAGATGTAGTGAAAAGAAGGGCCATCTGTACCCCAATGTTTATAGCAGCAATGGCCACGGTCGCCGAACTGTGGAAAGAACAAAGATGCCCTTCAACAGACGAATGGATAAGGAAGATGTGGTCCATATACACTATGGAGTATATACTCCATCAGAAAGGATGAATACCGAACTTTTGTAGCAACATGGACAGGACTGGAAGAGATTATGCCGAGTGATTTGTTTCATTGATTTCTGATTCTAATTTTATTATTTCTCTTCTCCTGCTGGATTTAGGCTTTATTTGCTGTTCTTTCTTCAGCTCCTTTAGGGGTAAAGTTAGGTTGTGTAGTTGAGACCTTTCTGATTTCTTCAGAAAGACTTGTATTGCTATATACTTCCCTCCTAGGATCATCCTTGCTGCATCCCAAAGGTTCTGAGCTGTTGTGTATTCATTTTTATTTGTTTCCTTGTATTTTTAAAATTCTTCTTTACTTTCCTGGTTGACCTATTCATTCTTCAGTAGGACACTCTTTAAGCTCCACATATTTGTGTTCCTTCCCCATTTTCCATAGTGATTGAGTTCAAGTTTTAAAGCACTGTGGTCTGAAAATATGTACAGAATAATCTCAGTGTTTTTGTATCAGCTGAGACCTGATTTGTAACCCTATATGTCATCTCTTCTGGAGAATGTTCCCTTTGCACTTGAGAAGACTCTGTATTCTGTTGCTTTAGGGTGGAATGGTCTGAATGTATCTGTGAAGTCCATCTGGTTCAGTGTGTCATTCAAAGCCCCTTGTTTCCTTGTTGATCCACCTGTTGCTGTAAGTTGGGTGTTAAAGTCCCCTACTATTATTGTATTATTATAAATATGTTCCTTTAATTTTTCTATTAATTGGTTTATATAATTGTCTACTGGCAAGTTAGGATAAATATTTACAATTGTTAATTCTTTTTTTTGATAGATTATTATGATATACTTTCCTTATCCATCTCTTATTGCTGTCTTTGGTTTAAAACATAGTTTGTCTGATATACGTATGGCTACTTCAGCTTTCTTTTGGTGTCTGTTAGCATGATAAATGGTCCTCTACCCCCTCACTTATAATTTGGAGGTGTCTTTGGGTGTAAAATGAGTCTCCTGTAGACAGCATATTGATGGACCTTGTTTTTTTAATCCAGTGTGATAACCCTGTGTCTTTTGATTGGCACAGTTAGTCTATTTACATTCAGAGTAATTATTTTTTTAAAACATTTTATTTATTTGACAGAGAGACACACAGGTAGAGAGGGAACACAAGCAGGGGGAGTGGGAGAGGGAGAGGCAGGCTTCCCGCAGAGCAGGGAGCCCAATACAGGGCTCAGTCCCAGGACCCTGCAATCATGACTTGAGCCGAAGGCAGACACTTAATGACTTAGACACTCAGGCACCTCCATTCAGACAAATTATGGAAAAATATTAACTTAGTGTCATTGTATTACTTGTAAAGTCACTGTTTTTGTAGATTTTCCCTGATTCTTTTTGGTCTTTGTTACTTTTGGGATCTCTCTTTGCTCAAAGGATCCCCTTTAATATTTTTCGTAGAGCTGATGTAGTGTTCACAAATTCCTTTAGTTTTTGTTTGTCCTGGAGACTATCTCCCCTTTATTCTGAATGACAGCCTTGCTGGATAAAGGATACTTGGCTACATGTTTTCTCATTTAGCACATTGAATATATCATGCCTGTTCTTTCTGGCCTGCCAGGTCTCTTTGGACAGGTCTGCTCTCTGCCTCGTGTGTCTACCTTTGTAGGTTAGGGACCTCTTGTCCAGAGCTGCTTTTAGGATTTTCTCTTTATCTCTGAAATTTGCAGACTTCACAATTATATGTTGAGGTATTGATCTATTTTTGTTGATTTTTGATGGGGATTCTCTGTGCCTCTGGACTTGAATGCCTATTCGTTCCTCAGATTAGGGAAGTTCTCAGCTCTAATTTCTTCAAATAAACCTTCTGCCCCTCCCTCTCTCCCTCTCCCATCTTCTGGGACCCATGTTATTCTAATATTTCACTTTATGGTATCACTGCTTTCTCAAATCCTCCCTTCATGATCTAGTAGTTGATTTTTCTCAAGTTCCTTATTGTCCATCATTTTGTCTTTTATATCACTGACTCTTCTGCCTGTTTATCCTAGCAGTTAGAGCCTCCATTTTTTACTGCATCTCAGGAATAGCATGTTTTACTTTGGCCTGATTAGATTTTAGTTCTTTTATTTCTCCAATATGGGATTCTCCTATGCTTTTCTCAAGCCTAACTAGTATCTTTATAATCGTTGTTCTGTATTCTAGTTCTGACATCTTACTTCTATCCATATTAATTAAATCCCTGATAGTGAGTACTGCCTCCTGTTCTTTCTTTTGGAGTAAGTTTCTCTGTCTTGTCATTATGTCCAGAAAAGATTAGATAAAAGAGAGAGAAAAGGCAGAAAAGCAAAAACAGCACCAGAAAAATACAAAGCAGATCAGGAAAAACAGAAACAAAACAAAATAAGAAAAAAAATGAAACAAGAATTGCCCTTCTGCCAGGAGGCCAGGCTCAGTGTGAGCCGCTCCCAGATTGCACTATGTGGTGCTGTTTTGCTACCCAAAGGCTTTCATCACCAATGGGAAGCATAAAAATTGCAGCACCCTGATCTCTGGACCTGGAGCTAAATGTTTACAACTCCCATTCTTCATTGAGCCCTCACAGAAAAGCATTCAATCACTCTTGTTTCCCTGGTTTCTGTCTGAACTCTATTCACCCAGCCTATAACTGAGGTTTTTTATCTCTGGCACACTACCCCATTTGGAGTCTCCAAACTTTACAGACTCATGTGGTACAGACCTGTACTATTCCTCCCAGGGGAAGGAGGGGCATCTTGCCATGCTTCTACCTTTTGCTTGACCCTTGCCTGGAGAACAGTCACTTGACTGTGCAGTAGTTCATCAGTAGTTTGCAGTTTATGGCAACATCAAGCAGAAAGCCATCTCCTAGGGATGCCTGGGTGACTCAGTCCTTTAAGCATCTGCCTTCAGCTCAGGTCCTGGGATTGAATCCCTCATCGTGCTTCTTGCTCAGTGGGGAGCCTGTTTCTCTCTCTGCCTGCAGCTCCCTCTTATGCTATCTCTCTCTCCCTCTCTCTCAAATTAACAAAATCGTTATAAAATAAAAGTACACCAGCTCCTAGGCTTGCTTTTGCAACTAGATTCCCTGCTCTGGTGCTTGGGAACTCTATCGCACTCAGGCACCCCCTTTATTCTTGTGACCTGGGGATCCTGAGATAACCCTTTCCCACCTGGAATTCTGCCTTGCTTCACCACTTGAGCACCTTTAAGGCAGGGATGCTCCCCCTGTAGCAAATTTCTAAAAGTTCTGATTTTGCCCTCTGATGCTTATAATACTTTCTGGTAGCTGAGTTAAGGAAGCTTCCTCCTCTGAGATTTATCTTCCCATATATTGCCCTGGGTTCACATTTCTGCACCTCCTACCTTGCAAAAAGTGGTCACTTTTCAATTTATAGAATTACAGCAATTCTCTTCTCAGATCTCTGGTTGATTTTGCTGGTGTTCAGAATGATTTGATAACTGTTGAGCTGAATTCCAAGGACCAGATGAAATTGGGGCCCCCTACTCGTCTATCATCTTAACTCCTTCTGGCCACAAGAAGTTGTTTGTTTGTTTGTTTGTTTTTTAGATTTTATTTATTTATTTGACAGAGAGAGATCACAAGTAGGTAGAGAGGCAGGCAGAGAGAGAGAGGGAAGCAGGCTCCCCGCTGAGCAGAGAACCTAGTTCAGGGCTCGATCCCAGGACCCTGGGTTCATGACCTGAGCCGAAGGCAGAGGCTTAACCCACTGAGCCACCCAGGCACCCCTGGCCACAAGAAGTTTTAAATAGGATTTACCTTATATGAGATCTAGAATAGTTAGTGAAATAAAAGCTGAACTTGAGTTGCCAATGAAATATAATGGTCAAGGCTAACCTGTTAGAATATAGAAAATGGATGGTAATCAAGTACGTTTTGTAGTTTTTTATTTTGTTAAACCATGTATAATACAAATGTTACTATATTAACCAGTTTTAATTTTACAATTTATCAAGTAACTTTTTAAAGCACAGTATAAATCCCACCATTATGCCACATTATAGTTCTTAGAATTAGGTACCTGTCTGCCCTCTTGTTTCCTGACTTAGTGGAGAATCTTCTTGTTCAGAGCTTAGCCCTTTTCCTGTGTTCTGCATCCCATACCCTTTGGCTCTGTCAATCATGACTTTTTGCACCTGTTTTTTTTTTTTCCAGTTTCTTTTAAAAATTTTATTTGAAAAAGAGTGATTGCACAAGCAGAGGGAGTGGCAGGCAGAGGGAGAGGGAAAAGCAAGCTCCCCTATGAGCAGGGAACCTGATATGGGGCTCCATCCCAGGACTCTGGTATCATGATCTGAGCCAAAGGCAGATGCTTAACTGACTGAGCCACCCAGGTGTCCCTTGTACCTGTATTCACTTGTGTTCTTGTATATTCTCTTGGCTTAGACAAATATATCATGATATATCTCCATCAGTATGGTATTGTAAAGAGTGTTTTCACTGTCCTAATAATCCTCCATACTCTGCCAATTCATCCCTCCCCCCAACCCTTGTTAACCACTGAGATTTTTACCATTTCCATGTTTTACCTTTTCCAAAGTATCATATAGTTACAATCATAGAGTATGTAGACTTTTCACATTGACTTCTTTCACTTACTAATAGTACTAAAAGCTTCTGCTTGTTTTTTCATGACTTGATAGCTAGCTCATTTCTTTGTAGTGCTGAATAATATTCTATTGCCTGAATATACCAGAGTTTCTTTATACATTTCATGTGTTAAAAGACATCTTGATTGCCTCCAAATTTCAGCAATTATGATTACAACTCCTCATAAACTTCCATATATTGGCTTTTGTGCAGATGTAAGTTTCTAACTCCTTTGGGTAAATATCAAGGAGTGCAGTTGCTGGATCATATGATAAGAGTATGTTTAGTTTTGTAAGAAACTGCCAATCTTCAAACCTGGCTGTATCATTTTTCATTCCCAAGAACAATAAATTAGGGTCTCTGTTACTCCACATACTCATCAGTATCTGGTGTTGTCAGTATTCTGAATTTTGGCCTTTCTAATAGTTGTGTAGGGGCACCTGGGTGGCTCAGTGGGTTAAGCTGCTGCCTTCGGCTCAGGTCATGATCTCAGGGTCCTGGGATCGAGTCCTGCATCGGGCTCTCTGCTCAGCAGGGAGCCTGCTTCCTCCTCTCTCTCTCTCTGCCTGCCTCTATGCCTACTGATCTCTCTCTGTCAAATAAATAAAGTCTTAAAAAAAAAAAAACCTTCTAATAGTCGTGTAGTGGTATCTTACTATTATTTTTTTAATTTGTATTTCCCTGATGACACATCAGATAGAGCACCTTCTCTCTTTTTTCTAAAAATAGGTAAAGAAAACTTTTTTTTTCAAATTTTAATTTAATTTTTAGTTAACATACAGTGAAATATTAGTTTCAGGGGTAGAATTCAGTGATGCTTCACTTACATACAACACCTAGTGTTCCTCATAACAAGTGCCCTCCTTAATAACCATCTGCCATTTAGCCCATCCCCCACCTTCCTCCCTCCATCAGCCTTCAGTTTATTTTCTACCATTAAGAGTCTCTTCTGGTTTGTTTCACTCTTTTTCCCCTTCCCATATGTTCATGTGTTTTATTTCTTAAATTCCACATAGGAGTGAAATCATATGGCATTTGTTTTCTCTGACTGGCTTATTTTGCTTAGCATGATACACATCTAGTTCCATCCAGATTATTGCAAATGGCAAGATTTCATGCTTTTTAATAGCTGAGTTATATTCCATATTCTACCACATCTTCTCTATCTATTCATCAATTGATGCATGTTTGGGTTATTTCCATAATTTTGCTATAATTGCTAATGCTGCTCTAAACATCAGGGTGCATGTACCCCTTCAAATCTGTATTTTTGTATCACGTGGATGAGTATCTAGTTGTATAATTGCTGGGTAATAGGTTGGTTTTATTTTTAAGTTTTCGAGGAACCCCCAAGCTTATTTCCAGAGTGTCCGCACCAGTTTGCATTCTCATGAACAGTGTAAGAGGATTCCCCTTTCTCCACATCCTTGCCAACACCTGTTTTTTCCTTGTAATGTTAATTTTAGCCATTCTGACCAGTGTGAGATGATATCTCATTGTTGTTTTGATTTGTATTTCCCTGATGATGAGTAATGTTGAGCATCTTTCCATGTGTCGGTTAGCCATCTGCATGTCTTCTTTGGGAAAATGTCTATTTATTTATTAACTGGATTATTTTTTGGGGGGTGAGTTTGATAAATTCTTTATCGATTTTGGATACTAACCCTTTATCAGATAATGTTATTTGCAAGTATCTTCTCTTACTCCATAGGCTGCCTCTTAGTTTTATTGATTATTTCCTTCTTAGAGAATATTTTCAAAAGCTTATTTACCATTCATACATCTTCTTTAATGAGATGCTTGTTAAGGTCTTTGGCCCATTTTTTAATCAGCTCATTTGTTCTCTTATTGTTGAATTTTAAGAGTTCTTTGCATATCTTAGAGAATAGTCATTTATCAGATGTGTGTATTGCAAATTTTTTGTCTGTGGTTTGTCATCTCAGTCTCTTGACTTTGTTTTTCACCAAGCAGAAGTTTTTAATTTTAAGGAAGTACTACTTATCAGTTATTTCTGTCATGGATCATGTCTTTGGTATTGTATCTAAGAAGTCATCACTATATCCATAGTCATCTAGGTTTTCTCCTATGTTACCTTCTAGGAGTTTTATATTTTTTCCTTTTGTATTTATGTCTATGATCCACTTTGAATTAATTTTTATGAAAAGTATAAGGTCTGTATCTAGAGTATGTGGGTTATTTTTTTATTTATTTAAGCTTGTGGATGTCTAGTTGTTTTAACAACATTTGTTGAAAAGGCTGTCCTTTATCCATTTTTTTTTTTTTTTAGTTTTAAATTTTATTTATTTATTTATTTATTTATTTTTAAAATGTTTATTTATTTGTCAGAGAGAGAGAGCACAATCTGGGGAAGCAGCAGAGGGAGAGGGAAGAGCAGGCTCCCTGCTGATCAGGGAGATCAGGGAAGGCAGATGCTTAACTGACTGAGCCACCCAGGTATCCCTTTATTTATTTATTTTTAGAGAAGAGAGAGAGGATGAGAAAGTGTGGGGACATGAGATCATGACTTGAACTGAAATCAGGAATCTGATGCTTAACTGACTGAACCACCTAGGCTTCCCCCTTTTTCCATTAATTGCCTTTTTTCTTTGTCAGTGATCAGTAGACTATATTTATGTGGGTCTATTTCTGAGCTTTCTGTTCTGTGCTGTTCTGTGCTATTGATATATTTGTTTTTTACCATAGCTTGAAGCTGGGTAGTGACAGTTTTCCAATTTTGTACTCCTTCAGTATTGTGTTGGTTATTCTGAGTCTTTCCTCTCCATGTAAATATTAGAATCACTTTGTCAATATCTACAAACATAAATGGTAGGATTTTGACAGGATTCATTGAATGTATAGATGAAGCTGGGAAGCCATCTTGACAATATTGAGTCTTCCTATCCTTGAAAGTAAAATACCTCTCCATTTCACTAGTTCTTTTTTTCTAAAGATTTTTATTTATTTGAGAGAGAGAGAGAGAGCACAGCAGGGGAAGTGGCAGGCAGAGGGAGAAGCAGGCTCCCCACTGAGCAAAGAGCACAATGCAGATCTCTATCCCAGGACCCTGGGGTCATGACCTGAGCCAAAGGCAGCTGCTTAACCAACTGAGCCACCCAGGCACCCCTTGCTAGTTCTTTAATTTCTTTTTATCAGAGTTTTGTTTTCCTCATATTGATCTTGTACATACTTTGTTAGATTTATACTAACAAAATATGGGGGGATGCTAATGTAAATGGTATTGTTTTTTATTTAAAATTTCTCGGGGCACCTGGGTGGATCAGTGGGTTAAGCCGCTGCCTTCGGCTCAGGTCATGATCTCAGGGTCCTGGGATCGAGTCCCACATCGGGCTCTCTGCTCAGCAGGGGGCCTGCTTCCCTTCCTCTCTCTCTGGCTGCCTCTCTGCCTACTTGTGATCTCTCTCTGTCAAATAAATAAATAAAATCTTTAAAAATAAATAAATAAGATAAAATTTCTCTTGTTCAATATTCCTACATATGAAAACAATTGACTTTTGTATATTAAATTTTGTATACTGCCACCTTGGTATAATCGCTTATTACAAGAGTTATTTTGATTGATTCTTTTAGATCTTTTACATAGATAATCATGTCATCTATGAACAAAGGCAGTTTTTTTTTCCTTCCTTACCAGATATATTCCTTTTATTTCATTTTTGCCTTCTTGCATTAACTAGAACTTCTAGGATGATGTTAAAAAGGATTGATGATAAAGGCCATTCTTGTACCAAAGGATTTGTAACAAAGGCCATTCTTGTACCTGAACTTAGTAGAAAAACATGTAGTTTCTTATCACTAACTATAATGTTAGCTGTAGTATTTTGGTAGATGTTCTTTATCAAGTTGAGGAAGCTCCTCTCTAATCCTAGTTTACTGAGAGATTTTATCATGGATAGGTTTGGAATCTGTCAAATGTTTTTCCTGTATCCATTGATAAGATAATATGGTTCTTTTTAGCCTATTATGATAGGTTGCATTAATTGATTTTTAAATTTTGTCTTAATTCTAATATAGTTAACATACAGTACTATATTAGTTTCAGATGTACATAATGATTCATCAATTCCATACATCCTACAGTGCTCATCACAAGTGCACTCCTTAATCCCCAACACCTATTTCACCCACCCCTCCCACCCACCTCCCTTCTAGTAACCATTAGTTCTCTACTGTTAAGAGTCTGTTTCTTGGTTTGTCTCTTTTTTTCCTTTGCTCATTTGTTTTATTTTTCAGATTCCACATGTGACTGAAATATGGTATTTATCCTTCTCTGGCTAACTTATTTCACTTAGCATTAGGCTCTCTGGTTCCATCCATGTCTTTGCAAATGACAAGATTTCATTCTTTTTTATGGCTGAATTACATTCCAATGCATACATATACCACATACATATGTACTACATCTTCTTTATCCATTTGTACATTAATGGACTCTTAGGCTGTTTCTATACCTTGGTTGCTGTAAATAATGCTGCTACAGACATAGAGGTGCATGTATCCCTTTGAATTGGTGTTTCTGTATTTTTTGGGTAAATACCCAGTGGTACAATTACTGGATCATAGGGTAGTTGTATTTTTAACTTTTTGAGAAATCTCCATATACTTTTCCACAGTGGCTGTACTAGTTTGCACTGCCACTAACAGTGCAAACGGGTTCCTTTTTCTCCACCTTTTCACCAACACTTGTTTCTTTGTATTAATTGGGTATTAATATTGAACCACCCTTGCATGCTTGGAATTAAGTCCTCCTTGGTTGTGGTGTATAATTCTTTTTGTACATTATTTATTTAATTTGCTAATATTTTGTTTAGAGTTCTTGCATCTGTATTCATGAGAGACATCAATCTATGGTTTTCTTATGTCTTTGTCTGTTTTGGATATGAAGATAATGCTGGCATCATAGATCGAGCTGCATGTATTCCCTATGCTTATCTTCTTTTTTAAAGATTTATTTACTTACTTTTAGAGAGGGAGAGCAGGGGGAGGGGCAGAGGAGAGAGAGAGAAAGAAAGAATCCGAAGCCAACTCCCTTCTGAGCATAGAGCCCGAGACAGGGCTTGATCTCACTTCCCTGAGATCATGACCTGAGCTGAAACCAGGAGTCGGCTGCTCAACTAACTGAGCCACTCAGTTGCCCCTTTTTCCAAGTTTTATTTATTTATTTTTGCATAGAGACAGAGACAGAGATTCCTTCTGCTCTATCTTCTGAAAGAGATTGTAGAAATTGGTATAATTTCTTCTTTATATGTTCATAGACTTTACCATTGAACTCATCTGAGTCTGGTGCTTTCTATTTTGGAGGGTTATTATTTTTGGTTCAGCTTTTTTAATAGATATAGGCCTATTCAGATTTTTTAATTTCTTTTTGTATGAGTTTTGGCAAATTGTGTCTTTCAAAGAACTGGTCCATTACATGTAGGTTATAAAATTTGTAAGCATAGCATTGCTTGTATGCTATCCCTTTAATGTCCATATAGGATCTATAGTGGTATCCTCTTTTTTTTATACTATCCCTTTAATGCCCATATAGGATCTATAGTGGTATCCTCTTTTTCATGTCTGATACTAGTATTTGTTGTCTTCTCTTCTTCTTAGTTTGGCCATACACTTACATATTTCTTTGACCTTTTCAAAGAACAAGCTTTTGGTTTCATTGATTTTTCCATTGACTATTTTCAATTTTGTTTATTTCTGCTCTAATTCTTATTATTGTCTGCTAAGTTTGGATTTAATTTGTACTTTTCTTTGGTTTCCCAAGGGGGAAACTTAAATTATTGATATAGATATTTTTCCTCATATATGCATTCAGTGTTATAAATTTCCCTCTAGCCCTTTTTTGCTCTACCCCACAGATTTTGATATGTTGTGTTTCCCTTTTCATTTAGTTCCAAATCTTTCTGAAGTTTTCTTGAGATTTTGTCCTTGACCATGTGTTAATTAGAAATGTATCATTTAATTTTCATGTATTTGGGGATTTTCTAATTCTTTTTCTGTTATGGTTTCTAGTTCAATTCCATTATTGTCTAAGGGTCCAACATTGTATGATCTCTATACTTTAAATTTGTTAGGGTGTGTTTTATAGCCCATAATGTGGTTTGTCTTGGTGACTGTTTCGTGTGATTTTGAGAAGAATGTGAATTGTGCTTTTTTGGGTGAAGTTAGTCTGTAGATATCAATTATATCTAGTTAATTGAAGGTGGTATTGAGTTCAGCCATATCCTTACTGATTTTTTGCCTGCTGATCTCTCCTTTGGGTGTTGAAGAGGGCTATTGAAGTCTCCAACTATGATAGTTGATTCATCTATTTCTCCTTTCAGGTCTGTTAGATTTTGTCTCACATAGTTTGACACTGTTGTTAGGCACATACATATTAAAGATTGTTATGTCTTTTTGGAGAATTGACCCCTTGATCATCATGTAATGCCCTTTTTAATCTCTAATAACTCCATATTTTGAAATCTGCTCCATCTAAAGTTAATACAGCTATTCCTGTTTTCTTCTGATTAGTGTTAGCAGGGTATATTTTCCTCCATCCTTTTAATCTATGTATTATCCATATATTTCATCTGTATATGTCTCTATTTAAAGTTGGTTTCTTAAAAAAAATTAAAATAAAGTGGGTTTCTTGTAGTTAACATACACTTGGATCTTGTTTTGTTGTTGTTGTTGTTGTTTTAAGATTTATTTATTTATTTATTTGACAGAGAGAGATCACAAGTAGGCAGAGAGGCAGGCAGAGGGAGGGGGAAGCAGACTCCCTGCCAAGCAGAGAGCCCGATGCAGGATTTGATCCCATGACCCTGAGATCATGACCTGAGCCAAAGGCAGAGGCTTAACCCACTGAGCCACGCAGGCGCCCCTTGGGTCTTGTTTTTTGAACCTATGTTTAGACTATTGATACTCATATTATTTATGTATTTGGATTATTTATGCAGTTGGACTAATATGCACTCTATTCATTACTGTTTTCTATTTGTTGCCCTTAGTCATTGTTTCTATTTTTATTTTCCATTCCTTTTCTGCCTTTTGTGTAGCTAAACATTTTATGTGATTTCATTTTCTTACCTTTCTTAGCATATTGGCTATACTATTTTTTCCCCTTTTTTAGTGGTTGCCCTAGAATTTGCAATATACCTTTATAGCTAATGCAAGTCCACTTTTTTTTTTTTTAAGAGAAAGAGCATGCACACAAGTGCTGGCAGTGGGGCAGAAGAGAGGGAGGGAGAGAATCTTAAGCAGGCTCCACACCAAGTGCAGAGTCCAGCGCAGGTTTCAGTCTCACAATCCTGAGATCATGACCTGAGCTGAAATCAAGAGTTGGACACTTAACCAACTGAGCCACCCAGGCACCATCCCCCATCCACTTTCACATAACATTATACCTCTTCATGGGATGTGTGAGTAACTTAAAATAAAAAATATATATTCCTAACTTCTGTCTCCCATCCCTTGTATCATTTCTGTCACTTATTTCAGTTATATTTAAACATACATAAATGCATACACAATTGAATACATTGTTGGTATTACTTTGAATAAACTGTTATCATCTCTTAGGTAAATTTAGAATAAGAAAAATAGGGACACCTGGCTGACGATGTCAGTGGACCGTGCAGCTCTTGGTCTCGGGGTTATGAGTTCAGCTCCATGTTGGGTATTAAGATTACTTAAAATCTTAAACAGAGGGCGCCTGGGTGGCTCAGTGGTTAAGCCGCTGCCTTCGGCTCAGGTCATGATCTCAGGGTCCTGGGATCGAGTCCCGCATCGGGCTCTCTGCTCAGCAGGGAGCCTGCTTCCTCCTCTCTCTCTCTCTCTGCCTGCCTCTCTGCCTACTTGTGATTTCTCTCTGTCAAATAAATAAATAAAATCTTTAAAAAAAAAATCTTAAACAGAAAAAGAAAAGTATTTTATTCTCATTTTTTTCTTCTTCAGTGTTCTCCCTTCCTTTATGTGGATCCAAGTTTCTAACCTTTCTTATTTTCCTTGTCTCTATGAACTTCTTTTAACATTTCTTGCATGAAATTCCTTTAGATTTTGTTTGTCTAAGAATAATTTCTTAGGGTGCAGAATTCTAAGTTGGTGGTTTTTTTTTCTCGTCACGCTTTAAATATTTCACTCTCTTCTTCCTTGGATGGTTTCTTTTTTTTTTTCCCTTGGATGGTTTCTAAAGAGAAGTTGGTAGTAATTTTTATCTCTCTTCTATGAGTAAGCTGTTGTATTTCTCTGGCTTCTTTCAGGTTGTTGTTGTTTTGTTTTGTTTTGTTTTTCTTGGACTATCTATAGTTCAAAAATGATATGCCTGGGTATATTTTTTTGGCATTTACTCTGCTTGATGTTCTTGGAACTTCCTGAATCTATGGTGTGGAGTCAGATGTTAGTTTGAGGAATTCTCAGTCATTACTGTTTTAAGTATTTCTTCTGTTCCTTTCTCTGTTCTTCTGGTATTCCCATTATGTGTATGTTACATCTTTTGTAGTAGTTGATCCATGGTCGTTGAATATTCTGTTCTGTTCTTTCTAGTCTTTATTCTCTGCCTTTCAGTTTTTGAGGATTCTGTTAATAGATCCTCTAGCTCAGAGATATTTCTTCCTCAGCCATGTCTAGTGTACTGGTAAGCCCATCAAAAGCATTTTTCTTTCTGTTATAGTGTTTTTCATCTCCAGCATTTCTTTTTCATTCTTTTTTAGGATTTCTACTTCTCTTTTTACAGTACCCATTTGTTTTTGCATGCTGTATTATCCATTAGTTCCATTAGCATATTAACCATAGATTTAAAAAATTCCCAATCTGATAATTCCAACATCCTTGTCATGTCTAGTTATGATACTTGCTCTGTGTCTTCAAATCATGTTTTTTTTTTTAATTTTGGTTTTGTAGCCAGACATGATGTACTGATTAAAATGAACTGCTGTATTGGCCTTTAGTAAGGTGGGATGGGTATGTTCTATGGTCCTATGATTAGGTCTCCGTTTTTTAGTGAGACTATGCCCCTGGACTATGAACTTCACAAGGATTTCTCAGCCTTCCCACTCCTCTTAGGGGACAGGGTAACCTCTTTCATTTGAATTAGTACTTTCAACTGGTTCACTTGCCACCATCCATATAATACACTCTCCCTGTTACCTCTGAAACAGTTTCTAGAGTTTTTTCTGGAGAGGTTTTTTTTTTTAAAGATTTTATTTATTTATTTACAGACAGAGATCACAAGTAGGCAGAGAGGCAGGCAGAGAGAGAGGAAGGGAAGCAGGCTCCCCACTGAGCAGAGAGCCCGATATGGGGCTCGATCCCAGGACCCTGGGATCATGACCCGAGCTGAAGGCAGAGGCTTTAACCCACTGAGCCACCCAGGCGCCCCGGGAGAGTTTTTTTTTTTTTTTTTTTTTGAAGATTTATTCAATTAAGAGAGAGAGTACATGTATATATGAATTGAGGGGAGGAGCAGAGGGAGAGAATATCCAGCAGACTCCCCACTGAGTCCAGAGGCTGGCACAGGGTTCAATCCCAGGACCGTGAGATTATGACCTGAGTTGAAATCATGAGTCGGACGCTTAACCAGCTGAGCCACCCAGGCACCTCTCTGGAGAGTATTAATAAGAATAGTTGGGAAAAATTAAATTTGGGAACCTTGAGGATAAACAAAATTTAATGTTATTTTTTACTTTAGGGTATCATGACCTATGAAGGATCTGAGGGTTTAATTACTTGCAAGATAATGAGTTAGACTACCATGGTTTCATAGATCCTAGCAGAAGAGATGATACTCCTGAGTCAGAGTTAAAGGACTTTATATTATTCACAGTAATGATGGTATCCAAAGTATCAGCACTTTCTTGCACCATTTCCCCAAGCCGCACTTTCCATAGGATGATGCAATGAAGGACAATGGTTTGCATTATAGGAGAGTATCTCTAAGCTTTGGGAAATCCTAGAAAAGGTAGTAAGCATGCATGCCCTTTGCTTTGGAGGGGCTCTATTTCTGTCTTCTAAGGCTATACAAACACCCTTGAAAAAATCATCCAGAACAGAGTTAGTCCATTCCTCTTGTTTATTTATTTTATTTTTTTTTAAAGATTTTATTTATTTGACAGAGAGAGATCACAAGTAGGCAGAGAGGCAGGCAGAGAGAGAGAGTAAGGGAAGCAGGCTCCCTGCTGAGCAGAGAGCCCGATGCGGGACTCGATCCCAAGACCCTGAGATCATGACCTGAGCCGATGGCAGTGGCTTAACCCACTGAGCCATCCAGGCGCCCCCTCTTGTTTATTTATTTATTTTTATTAATTTATTTTTTTCAGCGTCACAGTATTCATTGTTTTTGTACCACACCCAGTGTCCATGCAATCCGTGCCCTCTCTAATACCCACCACCTGGTTCCCCCAACCTCCCACCCCCTGCCCCTTCAAAACCCTCAGATTGTTTTTCAGAGTCCATAGTCTCTCATGGTTCACCCCCCTTCCAATTTCCCTCAACTCCCTTCTCCTCTCCATCTCCCCTTGTCCTCCATGCTATTTGTTATGCTCCACAAATAAGTGAAACCATATGATAATTGACTCTCTCTGCTTGACTTATTTCACTCAGCATAATCTCTTCCAGTCCCATCCATGTTGCTACAAAAGTTGGATATTCATCCTTTCTGATGAAGGCATAATATTCCATAGTGTATATGGACCACATCTTCCTTATCCATTCGTCCGTTGAAGGGCATCTTGGTTCTTTCCCCAGTTTGGCGACCGTGGCCATTGCTGCTATAAACATTGGGGTACAGATGGCTCTTCAATTCACGACATCTGTATCTTTGGGGTAAATACCCAGTAGTGCAATTGCAGGGTCATAGGGAAGCTCTATTTTTAATTTCTTGAGGAATCTCTACACTGTTCTCCAAAGAGGCTGCACCAACTTGCATTCCCACCAACAGTGTAAGAGGGTTCCCCTTTCTCTACATCCCCTCCAACACATGTTGTTTCCTGTTTTGCTAATTTTGGCCATTCTAACTGGTGTAAGGTGATATCTCAATGTGGTTTTCATTTGAATCTCCCTGATGGCTGGTGATGATGAACATTTTTTTCATGTGTCTGATAGCCATTTGTATGTCTTCACTGGAGAAGTGTCTGTTCATATCTTCTGCCCATTTTTGGATAGGATTGTCTGTTTTGTGTGTGTTGAGTTTGAGGAGTTCTTTATAGATCCTGGATATCAACCTTTTGTATGTACTGTCATTTGCAAATAACTTCTCCCATTCCGTGGGTTGCCTCTTTGTTTTGTTGACTGTTTCCTTTGCTGTGCAGAAGCTTTTGATTTTGATGAGGTCCCAGAAGTTTATTTTCACTTTTGTTTCCTTTCCCTTTGGAGACATATCCTGAAAGAAGTTGCTGTGGCTGATATCAAAGAGATTACTGCCTATGTTCTCCTCTAGGATTCTGATAGAGTTCTGTCTCACATTGAGGTCTTTTATCCATTTTGAGTTTATCTTTGTGTATGGTGTAAGAGAATGGTCAAGTTTCATTCTTCTACATATAGCTGTCCAGTTTTCCCAGCACCATTTATTGAAGAGACTGTTTTTTTCCACTGTATATTTTTTCCTGTTTTGTTGAAGATTAATTGACCATAGAGTTGAGGTTCCATATCTGGGCTCTCTACTCTGTTCCACTGGTCTATGTGTCTGTTTTTATGCCAGTACCATGCTGTCTTGGTGATCACGGTTTTGTAGTAAAGCTTGAAATCCGGTAACATGATGCCCCCAGTTTTATTTTTGTTTTTCAACATTTCCTTAGCGATTCGGGGTCTCTTCTGATTCCATGCAAATTTTAGGATTATTTGCTCCAGCTCTTTGAAGAATACCGGTGGAATTTTGATCGGAATGGCATTAAAAGTATAGATTGCTCTAGGCAGTATAGACATTTTAACAATGTTTATTCTTCCGATCCAAGAGCGTGGAATGATCTTCCATCTTTTTGTGTCTTCTTCAGTTTCTTTCATGAGTGTTCTGTAGTTCCTCGAGTACAGATCCTTTACCTCTTTGGTTAGGTTTATTCCCAGGTATCTTATGGTTCTTGGTGCTATAGTAAATGGAATCGATTCTCTAATTTCCCTTTCTGTATTTTCATTGTTAGTGTATAAGAAAGCCACTGATTTCTGTACATTGACTTTGTATCCTGCCACATTGCTGAATTGCTGTATGAGTTCTAGTCGATTCCTCTTAATGAAGCATATGCAGAAACACAAGAAACCTATGGAGAATTGTCTCCCAACACAGGACTTTTCATAGACTTTAACATTCTGGTGTGTGTTATTTTTCAAATCCAGTATTGGGCTGTGATATGCAGAACTTCCCAAATTATTGGACTAGTTAATGAAGGATTTTGCTTAGATTCTGTGGAACATACTTTTGAAAATAGTGACATTACACTAAAGCCAAAATTCCTTAGTTTTCCATTCATGCACTCTTTACTGCAGATGCATAAGCACCGTTCTCATATTTATATTATGTCATACACTGTCTTATTTTAGTATCATTGATTGTTTCTCTCCCCTCAAAATTCCACTTACCTTTAAGCCTCATTTCAGATACTCCCTTGCAGCCTTTTCAGATCTTCCAAATGAAATGTGAGTCATCCCTTTTCTTGTGTTGTCATACTATTTTCCTTATATTTCTATTATACATGTATCCACATTCTACCTCATAGTAAAATTAGCCCTATAGTTGTTTGACAGTTCATCTTAGAATATAATCACTTACTTCAGAGTAGAGCCAACATCCTATAGCTATCAGTGTTAAGTACATAATGGATATTCAATAAATACCAAACAGCTTAATATTCCCATTTTACAGTATGTCATTGTGCCAGTCATATTCCAGTCACAGCCCCTTAAATCAAAACGAGTACATTTATAAAACATGCTACAGGGGCTCCTGGGTAGCTCAGTGGGTTGGGGCCTCTGCCTTCAGCTCAGGTCATGATCTCAGGGTCCTGGGATCGAGCCCCGCATCAGGCTCTCTAATCAGCAGGGAGCCTGCTTCCTCCTCTCTCTCTCTCTCTCTCTCTCTCTGCCTGCCTCTCTGTCTACTTGTGTCAAATAAATAAATAAAATCTTTAAAAAAAACATGCTACAGGGCGCCTGGGTGGCTCAGTTGGTTGGACGACTGCCTTCAGCCCAGGTCATGATCCCGGAGTCCCAGGATTGAGTCCCGCATCGGGCTCCCAGCTCCACGGGGAGTCTGCTTCTCTCTCTGACCTTCTCCTTGCTCATGTGCTCTCTCTCACGGTCTCTCTCTCAAATAAATAAATAAAATCTTTAAAAAAAAAAAAAACATGCTACAACCTAAAAGATGAGTGCATTTTGCCTTTATTAGACCAATGGAAATAATTTCTGAGTTTAATAAATTGCTTTCTCATTGTCTGTTATTCAAGCTGTGGTATTATTTTAGAAATTAAAAATTGTAATTCCACTTATTTTAACAATATACGCAAGGAATTTCTGTTAGTGATTTATAAAAATACAAAACTAATTTTCTTTTACATCAAATAGCTTTTCATAATTGATGCCTATTTTAGAACTCTATTTAGAGTTAGTGGTATAAGGATGGTAGTATATCCATTTGTGAAAGAAATTCAAATCTTTCTCCAAATAGTAGTATCATATGCCACAGTATATGTGGGAAAATATATATAACATATAATGTGTTGTCTCTATCAATCTTAAATATAAAATTCACTAGCGCTAAGTTAACTCATATTGTTGTGCAGCCAATCTCCAGCACTCTTTGTATTTTATAAAACTGAAATTCAATACCCATTAAATAATTCCCCATTCCCTCTTCTCATAGCCCCTGGTGACTACTATTCTACTTTCAGTCTCTATGACTTTGACTACTGTAGGTACCTCATATAAATGTAATTATACCGGGTACCTGGGTGGCTAGGTCCATTAAGCATCTGCCTTTGGCTCAGGTCATGATCCTGGGATCCTGAGATTGAGCTGGCATCTGGCTCCTTGCTCAGTGTGGAGCCTACCTCTTCCTCTCCTTCCATCTGCCACTCTCCCTACTTGTGCTCTCACTCTCTGTCAAATAAATAATAAAATCTTTAAAAAAAATAAATGTACAATATTGGTCATTTTGTGACATTTCATTTAGCATTATGTCCTCAAAGTTTATCCATGTTGTAGCATGTGTCAAATTTTTTTTTCTTTTTTGAGGCTGAAAATGTATGTATATAGCACCTTTTATTTAACCATTAATCTATTGATGGACACTTGAGTTGCTTCCATCTTTTGGCTATTGTGAATAATGCTGCTGTGAAAATAAGTGTACAAATATCTCTTGGAGACCCTGCATTCAATCCTTTCAGGTATATACACCTAGAATTGAAATTCCTGGATCATGTTCCATTTTTAGTTTTTTAAGGAACCTCCATCCCGTTTTCCGTAGTGGCTGCACCATTTCATATTCCCACTGGCAGTACACCACAGGGGTTCCAGTTTCTTTACTACCTCAGCAACATTTATTTTTTAGTTGTTTTGTTTGATGGTAGCCATTCTAATGGGTATAAAGAGGTATTTCATTATAGTTTTGATTTGTATTTCCCTAATGATTAAGTGATGTAGAGCATCTTTTCATGTGCTTGTTGCCCACTTCTTTATCTTTTTTTGAGAAACATCTATTCACGTCCTCTTCCTAGTTTTTAATCTGTTTGGGTTTGTTTTTTGTTTGTTTGTTTTTTTGGTTGAATTGTAGTTCTTCATATATTGTGGATATTAACCCTTTATCAGATATATGATTTGGAGATAGTGCCTTTTCACTCTTTTTTTTTTTTTTTAAGATTTTATTTATTTATTTGACAGAGAGAAAGATCACAGGTAGGCAGAGAGGCAGACAGAGAGAGAGAGGGGGAAGCAGGCTCCCTGCTGAGCAGAGAGCCCGATGCAGGGCTCGATCCCAGGACCCTGAGATCATGACCTGAGCCGAAAGCAGAGGCTTAACCTACTGAGCCACCCAGGCGCCCCGCCTTTTCACTCTCTTGATTGTGTCTTTAGTCTACAAAATATTTTTAAAGGGCTGATTTGGTATAAAGTTCTTTTTTTAAAAGATTTTATTTATTTATTTGACAGACAGAGATCACAAGTAGGCAGAGAGGCAGGCAGAGAGAGAGGAAGAGAAGCAGGCTCCCTGCCGAGCAGAGAGCCTGATGTGGGGCTCGATCCCAGGACCCTGGGATCATGACCTGAGCCGAAGGCAGAGGCTTTAACCCACTGAGCCACCCAGATGCCCCTGGTATAAAGTTCTTATACTAGTAATTATGAAAATACAAGTTACAAGAATTGTGATGCACAATATTTACCCATTATACAAACTTATGGTAAAAATACAGAGAAATAGATACCTTCCTTTATTGACGGATAGAAGTATAAATTGGTACAGTCACTTTGGGAAGAAAGTTGACTCTATCCATTTTAATTTCAAATGTTTCTACCCTGTGACCTAACAAGTCGATCTTTGGAGAAAAACTCTTAGCGGGTATACAGGAAGATAAGTATGTGGCTCTTCATTGCAACATTATGTTTAACTGGAAAAAAAAAAGACTAAAGTCCAACAATAGCATAGTTTCTTAGTAATCTGAAAGAGTGAGGAATGTGTACACACACACACACACACACACACACACAATCATGGATAGATCCTTCAAACATGGCTGCATATAAAAAGAAGATTGTAGAATATTATAGTTAATATGATACCATTTGTGTTCAAGCAAACAGAAAGCAATATTGTGTTTTCTGTTGGTATATACACATGTATATGAATAAATTCAGAAAAGTCTAGAAATAATAATAGTGGTTGCTAGGGGTGCCTGGGTGGCTCAGGCATTAAGCATCTATTTTTGGCTCAGGTCATGATCCCAGGGTCCTGGACTGGAGCTTCACATTGGGCTCCCTTCTCGGCGGAGAGCCTGCTACTCCTTCTTCCACTCCCTGCTTGTGTTTGTTTCCTCTCTCACTCTCTCTCTCTCTCTCTTTCTCTCTGTGTCAAATAAATAAATAAAATCTTGAAAAAAAACAATAGTGGCTGCTAGAATTGATTGCAGTTGGAACTTTTTATTTCCTAAGGGAAATAGATTCATATATTACCTAGATTTTTATACATTTTTTTTAAAAAATCAAAAGTGATATAGTTAAATATTGATGATTTTGTCTTAAGGGCACCTCCCTGGTTCAGTTGGAAGAAATGTGACTTTTGATCTCAAGATAGTGCATTCCAGCAACCCCGTATTGGGTGTAGAGATTACATACATACAAATTTTTAAAAAGATTTCAGCCTGAAGTTTGGGTAGTAGTTTGTGGAGTGAACACTGTCCAGGGTCTGGTTCTTAGCTTTTTAGACTGAAATTGAATTTTTAACAGTGTAGCCAGAATTTATTTAGTTCTGGAGACCTTGTACGCACTTACCAAACTAAAAATCTGTGGACATTGGTAACTAAAGGACTCATCTATTCATTAATTTGCCAAGGAGACCAAAATAATCATATCCATTAATCACTATGCTCTCCTTCCTTATGGGAAAGTCTAAAAAATTACTGTTAGAGGGTTCTGTTGTGAGTATAGGATCAAAGCAAGAGCGTTAGATTGTTTTATTGTCTGATGTCTTTAAATTATAAATGTCTCACATAACCTAATCTCCCTTATAGGGTTACCTGTTGAGGGGACCTGAATATTTGCATCTGTTGGTCAGCATCTTTTCCCTGTACTTAGACTTTTTCTTTTCTATAAATACAGTTATATCAGGAAAGATATAAGGCAGATGAGTCAGTTATGGTTTTTTTACCTAAATAATTCCAATGTTGTCTTCTTTAAGCATACCTTGGTCACATTATTGAGAATGTGATGCTTATCAGTAAACACTTAAGAAACTTTTAGAATTAACTATTTCTGCACATGACTACCATTTTGTATTGATTTTCACTTTAGTTTTAGAGCACTATCTTGTTTACTCAGACTGAAAATGTACTCAATTTGGAGTTTATTTCAGCTACAAAAGGCAATTTTAGTTCTTGCAAATGTGTTCTTTTTGTGTTATTTCTGAACAAATTAAAATGTTTGTGATATGGGAGATTTTCCATTCTAAAGGAGTAGAATATAGGTTTCCTAGCTCAGAGTTAATATTTGGTCAGTGAAGTGTACTAATTAAGGTCACAGACAGTCTTGGGTTTGAATCCTGATTCCACCACTTTCCTTAGGCAAATCGCTTAATTTCCCTAAACCTAGGCTTCCTCATCTTTGTAAAATGCCTAAATTTCAAGGTAATATTTGCTATTAAGATTATTTTCTTGATAACTTATATTTTCATGGACTTCTTTTTATTCAGCTCAACATGAATTCAGCTCCAACTTTCATCAACTTTCCTGCAAAAGGGAAACCGAAGCGAGGTGATACATATGAGTTGCAGGTGCGTGGTTTTTCAGCTGAACAGATTGCCCGGTGGATTGCTGACAGAACTGATGTCAATGTAAGTTTCCCTACTTTGTAGAAAGTTACTCCTTCCATTGTCTTCTTCCAGTCTTACAGGGAGGTCTGAATTGGTCTCGTTACCATATCACTGAAGTGGAATAGTCTGGCAGCTGCTTCATAAGTAGCATTTAACAGAAACATCCTGATGAAAGAATGAAATTATAAAACATTTTCTATTACCTTATTGATTCAGCATGGAAACCACTCTTTTGAGTGGTTTTTGATGGACTATATAGTGGTATTCTTCTTAATCTAAAAGATGTTGTGTTGTAGTTAAACAGAATACTGTACCTATCTATCCCATTTGGGGATACACTGTAGACTTTTTTGATTAGGATGAAAAGAAAAAAGTATGATTTTCCTTTTAAAGTTTTTATTTAAATAATTTTTAATTTTATTTAATAATTTTAATTAATTAATTAATTAAATATAGTGAACTGTTAGTTTCGGGTGTAAAATACAAAGATTTAACACTTCCATACAACACCTGGTGCTCATCACAACAATAACCACACTAGTTTTGATTGCTTTCATTTTGAATTAGTTTGACCTATATAATTAACAAGTAAATTCCATACTTAAAACATTTTTTCTTTCCTTTCCATTAGATTAGAGTAATTAGACCCCCAAATTATGCTGGTCCTCTTATGTTGGGATTGCTTTTGGCTGTTATTGGTGGACTTGTGTATCTTCGAAGAAGCAATATGGAATTTCTTTTTAATAAAACTGGTTGGGCTTTTGCAGCTTTGGTGAGTGAATTTTAGAACAAAACTTGTTTGCATATATAAATGTATGTCAAATATATATAAATTAAAATTTTTATAAGCTTAAAATAAAAAACTATTAAGATGTATTTTAAATAACAGCACCTCTATAATATATTTGATTTTTTTCTCAATAAAATGTATACATTTCTCAGGAGAACTGTCATGTGTAAATGAAGACAAAAGTGTTTCAAATACTTATACAGTAAATTATTTAGGGGATAATGAATTATTTAAAGAACTATGATAATTCTGTACTTAGATAAGTAGAAAAAATGATTTTTAAAAACTTTGAATGTAGTAAACCTAGAAGGGTAACAACCTCAGAAAATAAACCATCTCAAAACTTTTAAAAAATTGTTTGCATACAATATTGTATTGTTAGGTAGAATTTTGTTTTATTTCTTACCTGTGAGGGGGATTTTATTTATTCATGCCTTAAAATCATTTTGTTTCCTTCATTATCTTATTAGCATGGCCAGAGTTTGTGGGAACTTGTGCTCCTTTTTTATCCAATTTCAATGATAGGATGTCACCCCTAAGAACATATGCAGTTCTTTTGAAAATATTCTTCTAAAAGGCTCTTCAGTTTTAAATTTTTAAACATCTGTCAGGTTATATATAATTTTAAAATAGGATTTTCCTTTCAGTGTAAGTATTAGTGATTCTTGTGAAATACAAGCCTTATTCAAAAATTACTCATCTGAAAAAATTTGGTTCCTGTATTACTTGAGCAGACATGCTTTTCATCAACCTGTTAGTCTGATCAGTATAGGAGCAGCTGTACCATGTTATATAAGTATTTCCTTATTTTTTGTTTCCTAGTGTTTTGTGCTTGCTATGACATCTGGTCAAATGTGGAACCATATAAGAGGACCACCATATGCTCATAAGAATCCGCACACAGGACATGTGGTAAGGGAAGTTCAGAATTTCTTTCCATTATACACCAAAGTTAACCTTAATAATTATTTATTATTATTAATTATTGATTATCTATATACATATAGATAGATAGATAGGTAATAATTATTATTTGGTGACACCATTGCCAAGGTGTGAAGGAATTGGGTTTTCAATCTCTCTTGGATGATGAGCTTCAGTTAATGAAATGTGCTTTTAAAAGTGGAAAATTCCTTATCCTTATCACACTTGATGAGTCCTTTTGACTCTAAGAGGCTAAGAATCAAAGTCAGCTTTCAACTAAACAGTTAGTTGAAATGCACAAGTACTTGAGCATCTACTGTTTCTAGGCACTGTGCTAAGTATTATTAGATACAGTGGTAAACAAGAGCAATCTTTGCCTTCATGGAGTTTACATTATTGTACCTCATGGTCTTGTACACTGAAGTACTATGTTTCTCATGTATTCTGTTGTTGAGAACATAGTACAATGAAAAGACAAATGAATAATAAATAACACAGAAATAGTGTTTATTTTTTTCCAGTTTCTTTACTGATGAATGCCACAGATTCAATGCTTATGTAAATCAGGTGCATTAATAATTTAATAGGGCTCAAGAATAGCCAATTTTAGGATTAGAATATCAAAAGTTAATGTATATTTAAATATTTAATTTTGTTTTTTTTCTCCCCCCAGAATTACATCCATGGAAGCAGCCAAGCCCAGTTTGTAGCTGAAACACACATTGTTCTTCTGTTTAGTATCCTCTTTTTATAATAAGTCCTTGGTGCTGCATTTTAGTTGATCTATTTTGTCACATTCTCATATTTTCTTTATAGTGTTTGCTTGAGGCTGCTCTCTTATTAATGCAAGTTTTAATATCTTTGGAATCCTATTGCTATGTTATTTATCTTAGCCCAATCAGCTAAACACCACCAGAGACAAACCTTCAGTCTAATAAAGACAGGTTTATTTTTTGTAAAGATTTTGTTTATTTATTTGACAGAGAGAGGTCACAAGTAGGCAGAGAGGCAGGCAGAGAGAGAGGGGGAAGCAGGCTCCCTGCTGAGCAGAGAGCCCCATGCGGGGCTTGATCCTAGGACCCTGAGATCATGACCTGAGCCAAAGGCAGAAGCTTTAACCGACTGAGCCACCTAGGCACCCTAAAGACAGGTTTATTGATCATTGCTACAAGGGAGACTGTACACTAGAAGAACTATGGGACATTTACCTAAGGAAAGATAGAGTTATTATAAATTTGGAGGAAGGGTGAAGCTTAGGTGAAATGTAAATGAAGCAATGTTTTGATAAACTTAAAGCAAAACCAGGCTAAGTGAAAAGGAATCAGCATCAGGTTTGGACTGTGAAGTGGACACAGGGTTCTGTCTCCTGTAAACTCTACAGAATTCAGATAAATGTGGGATTTTGTCTTCGCAAACTCTTTATTTGAAGCTCTGTACTTTAGTTGTAAATCAAGGCTACTTAGAAATTGTACTTAATGTGTTGAATGACTTATACCTTCCAGGCATAATATGATATAATTTGAATCAGTCTACAATTTAAGACATCTTACTCTTCATTGAGTAAGAAAACAGTAGTTTCTCAAAGACAGGTTATTTTTGTTGTTGTTGTTGTTGTTCAAGATTTTATTTATTCATTTGAGAGAGAGCACAAGCATGGGGGCAGGGGGGAGTGGGATGGGATGGGGAGGTAGAGGGAGAAGCAGACTCCCTGCTGAACCAGAAGTCCGATGCGAAGCTCAATCCCAGGACCCAGAGATCACAACCCAAGTCAAAGGCATATTTTTTTTCCTGTGAACTCTGTGGCTGCTTTTTATGTGTTTTCCCATTCTCTTGAATGGCAGAGCAGGTTTTTATTTTCTCAAATCTGAAAATTGATGCCCCTGTAAGCTGCAAGGATAGTTAACAGTGACTCAGGTAAGAGTCTAAACTTCATAGTCTTACTCAACACAGTTTATCTCCCCACCCCAAATATATAAACAGTGATTCTGTAGAATAAGTCAATAAGGTAAACAAATGTAATGTTTCTGGAGTTGTGCTGCTCAGCCGAGGGGTCCTGACATTGACATATTGCAATCAGTTGTAGCCCAGGCTGTTAGAGAATCTCTGCAGTGGTTTGATGGTAAAGTCATTTGCCTTGCCTTCTCATCTCATCATCTAAATAACTTAGAGGTCAACTAGTTCAACACTTAACTCTATTAAAAATGGATTGTACTATCATATGATCTCCCTGATATGAGGAAGTGGAGTGCAACATGGCGGGTGAAGAGGGTAGGAGAAGAATAAATGAAACAAGATGGGATTGGGAGGGAGACAAACTATAAGTGACTCAATCTCACAAAACAAACTGAGGGTTGCTGGGGGGAGGGGGATTGGGCAAGGGGGTTATGGACATTGGGGAGGGTATGTGCTGTGGTGAGTGCTGTGAAGTGTGTAAACCTGATGATTCACAGACCTGTACCCCTGGGGATAAAAATATATGTGTATAAAAAAATAAAAAAAATTTTAAAAAAGAAAATGGATTGTACAATGTAAGAATTGGCTAAGAAATATGAAGATGATTACAATCAATTTAATCACTTTAATCCCTTAAAATGTTTTTTTCTGATGATAAAAGCTATACAAGCTAATTAAAGGAAATTTAGAAAATACAAGTACATATAAAGAAAAAAAATTAAAAAAAAACCCTGGAAATATCCTCCTTAGTAAGTCTTTGTGTGTGTGTTTCCCATTTTATTTTATTGGTGATTTAATAGAGATACTTGAAGGGAAACAATCTGAAAAAATTAAGCTTTGGTTTAATTGAAAGACATTTGAGAAAATGATACTTTCTCAAAACAGTGTTCATGTATAATATGGAAAACAGATTTACTGCTTAAAATCCAGCTCAGAGCCAGGAGAGTTCATCTATTCAGCTATGGAATGATGAGCTAAAAAATTAATCTAATAATAAATACCTATTCCCAGAGGTAAGAAAGAATACTGCAAGAAAAATATCCAACCATATGTTCTTTCAAATCCTAAAATTTATTTCGTATTCAATTTATTTAAATTTTACTTATTTTAGGGGTACCTGGGTGGCTCAGTGGGTTAAAACCTCTGCCTTTGGCTCAGGTCATGATCCCAGGGTCCTGGGATCGAGGCCCGTGTCGGGCTCTTTGCTCAGCAGGGAGCCTGCTTCCTCCCTTCTCTCTCTCTCTGCCTACTTGTGATCTATCAAATAAATAAATAAAATCTTTAATAAAAAAATAAATAAATTTTACTTATTTTATTTATTTGATAGAGAGAGATCACAAGTAGGCAGAGAGAGAGGAAGGGAAGCAGGCTCCCTGTAAGCAGAGCAGGCTTCTCTGTAAGTGTGTGTGTGTAAAATTTATTTTTAGATTCCACATATAAGAGAGATCATACAAATTTGCCTTTCTTCTGTTTCAAATTATTTAAAAATTTAGGTTGGAAATTCTCATTTATGGTTTGATCTATTAACAAATTTATTATACCTTGGAAACTTTCCAGTGTCTTGAAGTGGTCTTAATTAATGGTATTTTGAAATTGAACAGTGTAGCCAAAGGGCAGATATAGTTACAAAATATAAAGTGATCTGTGTTTTGTTGGTCTTCTAGCTTTGTCTTAATTTAAAAAAAAAACTTTTATTATTTATTATTTTTTAAGGATATTTTACCAGGTATAGATTTCTATATTTCTTTAAGCACTTTGGAAATGTTATCTCATTGTCTTTTACTTCCATAGTTTCTGAGAAAAATCAGATTTAATTCTTATTATTGTTCTTTGAAGGCAGTGTGTCTTTTTCTCTGATGGATTTTAAGACTTTTCTCCTAATGTTTTATTTCTGTTGTTCCTGTTTTCTGAATTGCAGATCTTCCTAATGTGTGGGTTAGTACCCTTACTCATTTTGGAAAATGTTTGGCTACTATATATTCAGTATTGTTTTTCTCCCATTTTCTCCATCCTCTCCATCCATGGCTTTCAACTGAGAGCCTGGTGAATGAATCTTGTCATTCTTTCTGGTGGAACCTGAACCTTAATCATGGTCTCCTTAACACTGTAGGGCTGCCAATATTCTTCTCTCCTAAGCTTTGTCCTAACTTTTAAATATAATTATATAAGACATTTAAGAAATTGGAATATTCTTACTTTTTCCTTCTGCCTAAAGGTTAAACATAACTTAAGGCTTCAGATACATTTGGAGCAGATTGCAAACCTATTGAAATATATCGTTTTGCGCCTCCTGGGTGACTCAGCAGGTTAAGCAGCTGCCTTCCGTTCAGGTCATGATCTCAGGGTCCTGGGATTGAGCCCTGCATTGGCTCCTTCTTCAGTGGGGAGCCTGATTCTGCCTCTCACTCTCCCTCTGTGCTCTCTCTCTCTCTCTCAAATAAATAAATAAAATCTTTTAAAAGAGAAAGAAATAGAGCAAGTTTTTCCTTTCCAAGTTTTAATTTAGATTCCAGTTAGTTAACATAGAGTGTAAATTTAATTTCAGGTCTAGAATTCACTGATTCAGCACCTACATACAACACCCAGTGCTCATCACAAGTACCCTGCTTAATCCCCATCACCTATTTCACCCATCCCCCTCACCCACCTCCCCTCTGGTAACCATCAGTTTGTTCTCTGTAGTTAAGAGTCTGTTTCTTGGTTTGCCTCTCTACCCCATTTTTGTTTCTTTTGTTTCTTCAATTCTATACATGAGTGAAACCTTATGGTATTTGTCTTTCTCTGACTGACTGATTTTGCTTGGCATAATATTCTCTAGCTCCATCCACGTCATTGCAAATGTCAAGGTTTCATTCTTTTTTATGGCAGAATAATATTCCATCATAGATACTAATTCTTTATTCATTCATTAGTAAGGGAACATTTGGGCTCTTTCTATAATTTGGCTATTGTTGATGCTGCTATAAACATGGGGGTACATGTATCCCTTCAAATAAATATTTTTGTATCCTTTGGATACAAAAATTACCTATAGTGTAATTGCTACATCATAGACAATGAATTAACTTTTTGAGGAACCTCCATACTGTTTTCCAGAGTGGCTGAGCCAGTTTGCATTCCCACCAACAGTGTAGGAGGGTTCCCTTTACTCTACCATTCTCGCCAATACCTGTTGTTTCCTGTGTTGTTAAAATTAGCCTTCTGACTGGTGTGAGTTGATACCTCATTGTAGTATTAATATGTATTTCCCTGATGATGAGTGATGTTGAGCATCTTTTCATGTGTCTGCGGGCCATCTGTATGTCTTCTTTGGAGAAATGTCTATTCGTATCTTCTGCCCATTTTTTAACTGGATTATTTGGGGGTTTTGGGGGGGTGTTGTGTTTCGTAATCTATTTATATATTTTGGATACTAACCCTTTATCAGATAAGTCATTTGCAAGTATCTTCTCCCATTCCATAAGTTGCCCTTTAAAAAAAAAAGATTTATTTTATTTATTTTTAGAGAGAGAGCATGAGTGACAGGAAGGGTGAGGGAGAGGGAGAGAGAAAGAGAAAGACTCCCTGCTGAGTGCAGAGCCTGATGTGGGACTTGATCCCACCATCTTGAGGTCATAACCTGAGCAGACATCGAAAGTTGGATGCTTAACTGACTGAGCCATCCTGCCACCCTCGTAGGTTGTCTTGGAAGCTTTTTTTCTTCTGTTCAGAAGCTATTTCCCAATAGTCTTATTTTTTGGAAGTACAGCATTTCTTATAAATTTGGTTAATCAGATACAAAATGGGAATATTTTTTCAGGGTGATTTTTTTTTTCCTTATTTTGTTTTTACTTTTTTTGGTAATGGTCAGGAAGGTTTGGGTGATAGTTTCTGAGCAGTTATTTTGCTAGTGACTGTGAATGCATGATTTGTCTAAGGGGCTTATAGTATTGAGATAAACAGGGGTTTACAGGTTATAAGACAGTGCCTTAAATGCTGTGTCTCACTAGGTGTGAGACAATGAATAAAGCTATTTAACTTTCTTAGAGGTAGGAAACTTTATGGAAGACTGAAAATCCCTTATTTTTTTAGTGGCCACAAAGCCTAAAAACTCAAAACTCAAAACTCACCATGTTGATAAGAACTAGTAGAATAAGAAGACTACTAACTAGTAGCTATAAGTTTAGAAAATATCCACATATTGATCATTATTTTGATATTGTAAAACTTACTACATGATTAATAAAGCAAACTACATGAGTTGCCTGATCCACTAAGCAACTTTTAAAATTACATTTTAGGGGTGCCTGGGTGACTCAGTGGGTTAAGCCTCTGCCTTCAGCTCAGATTATGATCCCAGGGTCCTGGGATCAGGCCCCACATCAGGCTCAGCAGGGAGTCTGCTTCCTCTCTCTCTGCCTGCCTCTCTGCCTACTTGTGATCTCTGTCAAATAAATAAATAGAATCTTTAAAAAAATTACATTTTAAACTTTATGTAAATTACTGTATTCATGCAGAAGTGTTCACAGTTCATAAGTGCAGTGTACAGTTTGATAAATTTTCACAAAGTGAACATAACTGTGTAATCAGCACCCAGTTGATGAAATAAAACTACTCATACCCCAAAGCATTCCCAATCTCATCACCCCTTCCTGATTGCTACCTTCCTACCTAAAAGTAACTACTATCCTGACTACTAACAGTATGGATTAGTTTTACTTATTTTTTAACTTTACACAAATGGAATTATACTTCAAATATATTTAAATTAAAAAAATAAAACAGTGGATTAGATAATCTTCATTCATGATCTAACACCCTAATATTGGGTGCCTGGGTAGTTCAGTTGGTTAAGCAACTGATCATGATCCCAGGGTTCCTAGCCCCACATCAGGATCCCCCTGCTCTGTGGGGAGCCTGCTTCTCCCTCTCCCTCTGCCTGCTACTCCCCATGCTTGTGCTCTCTCTCTCTGTCAAATAAAATCTTAAAAAAAATAAAACCCTAATATTAAAATCTAGGTTTATTTTTGCATAGTCTCTTGCATTCTTTGTTTAGTTGTATCTTTTTGGGGGGAGCTCCTTTTTTGTAGTATAGACAGACTTTGTATGCAGTTCAGCTTTTTAATATATCTTTTCTATATAGTTGTATGTCTTTTATCATTACAAAAGTTGCATGAGAATTACAGATAAATAAGAAAATATAGGCAAGGAAAAGGAAAAATTGTGATCATTCTTAATGTTTATATAATGGGTGTATCATATTTCAGTTATTCTTCTATTTTTTTTAAAGATTTTATTTATTTATTTGACAGACAGAGATCACAAGTAGGCAGAGAGGCAGCCAGAGAGAGAAAGGGAAGCAGGCTCCCTGCTGAGCAGAGAGCCCAGTGTGGGGCTCGATCCCAGGACCCTGGGATCATGACCCGAGCTGAAGGTAGAGGCTTTAACCCACTGAGCCACCCAGGCACCCCTATTCTTCTATTGTTGAATGTTGTAAAGAATGTTTACTTGGATATAAAAATAATTTGGTGGGACGCTTCGGTGGCTCAGCCGGTTAATCATCTCCCTTCAGCTCAGGTCATGATCCCGTGGTCCTGGGATTGAGTCCCACACTAGGCTCCTTGTTCAGTGGGGAACCTGCTTCTTCTTCTGCCTGCAGCTTCTCCTGCTTGTACTCTCTCTCTAACACACAAATAAATAAATGCATAAATCTTTTAAAAAAATTAGGCATATCTCCAGATTCCCAAAGGTAAGATTTGAAACAAAGTGTACAAATCTTACAGTTTTCCTTGGTGTTCTGTCCAAACTATTTTCCAAAAATGTTTTGCTAAATAAAGGGAAGGAGGATTGCTGTCAGAATATGTGTACTGATAGCTCTGGCAGGTCCTAACTATCATTATATATTCTCATTTTTTAAACTGCTAATTCAATAGGAAAAGAAATTTTAAGTCATTGTTTAAATTAGATTGAACAATAATAAAGTACATAATTGAAACATTTTCCCAGAATTTTGGAATTATGCCTCATTTTATGCAAATGTCTTTGCCTTCATCATATATAATGTACTTTAATTCTGGTAGTTCTTTTAGTTCTTGTATGTTATAGAATACTACTTCCTCGGGCGCCTGGGTGGCTCAGTGGGTTAAGCCGCTGCCTTCGGCTCAGGTCATGATCTCAGGGTCCTGGGATTGAGTCCCGCATCGGGCTCTCTGCTTAGCAGGGAGCCTGCTTCCCTCTCTCTCTCTCTCTGCCTGCCTCTCCATCTACTTGTGATTTCTCTCTGTCAAATAAATAAATAAAATCTTTTTTTAAAAAAATACTACTTCCTCTAGTTTCTATTCATTTCTCCCATAGTAGTATTTAATAGTGATTAGGTATTTATTATTTATCTCATCACTTATATCCACCACTAGATTGTAAGTTTATCCAAGGAAGGGTCTATATTTTGTCCAGCTTTTTAATTCCAGCAGCTAGTAGTACCTGGCATATAGTAGGCAGTGTCGGAAAAAGTTTAAAGAATCAATTAAGGGGTGCCTGGGAGGCTCAGTCAGTTAAGGTCCAACTCGTGATTTTAGCTGAGGTCGTGATTTCAGGATCATGGCATCAAGCCCTGCATTAGGCTCCATGCTCACCATGGAGTCTGCCTAAGGTTCTCTTCTCTTTCTCCCTCTGTCCCTTCCCCCTGCTCTTTCTCTCTCTCAAATAAATAAAATCTTTAAAAAATAAAGAATCAATAAATAGAATGAAACAATATGTATAGCAGCGCATCACAACTTTTTTTTAAAGATTTTTTTAATTTTGCGAGAGAGAGTGCCCGCGTGAGCAGGGGAAGGGACAGAAGGAGAAGCAGATTCCCCGATGAGGAGGGAGCCCAGTGCAGGACTCGACCCCAGGATGCTGGTATCATGACCTGAGCTGAAGGCAGACACTTACCCAACTGAGCCACCCAGGTGCCCCATCACAGCTCTCAATAACTGAGAACAGCACACAAAGACATTGGTGGTATATTGTAAGATAGAAAGCTCATTCAAAGAAAATACGTATGGACCATGATACGAAACAAACCATTCCAAAAACAAGTCTCAACCATTATTCAAAAGTACCCTGTAACATGGTGCCTGTATGCCTCAGTCAGTTAATCATTTGCCTTTGGTCAGGTCATGATCTCCGGGTCCTGGGATCGAGTGGCACATTGGGCTCTCTGCTCAGCAGGGAGCCTCCTCCTCCCACTTTCCCACCCCTGCTTATGCTCTCGTTATCTCTCTCAAATAACTAAATAAAACCTTTAAAAAAAAGGTACCCTGTAACAAAAGCCTATAGAAATGATCAATCGTTGCATGTATCTGGATATAAAGAACCTCAGTAAGAAAAAGTAATCATTGGAGAAAACAACTTGTCCAAGCAACTAAAAGCATGATGAATGGGTATCATCCCTAAAAAGAGGCTATTGATGAGAGAGGGCAAGATGGTAGTGAAGAGATGAATAGACAAAGTATAGAGCTGATTATAAATTCAGGCCTTATCCGAACACCTGTTTTTCCCTTTCTGCTTACTCATACCCACATGCGGTAGCGTACAATTTGCATGTGTGTACATGTAATTGATTTGGGCATTTTTAACTGCTGTTTGTATTAACCAAACTGGAGGGTAAATCTCGTTTCTACTAGAACATACTGTATTTGCTTTTAAAATTCAACTTTGCTTATTTTAGCATTCAACCATGCCACGTATAACCTATTTGCATGAGTAGGTGTATTTTGTATTTATGTAGTTTCCTTATTAAGGTGAATCAAAATGAGGTGATGACATAGAGGATTCTCTTTTTTTATTGGAATAGGACAAACTTAGGTAATTGAGTAGTAATTTGAGCTTTAGAGGTTGATTGTTGAAATTCTGGAGAGGTTTTGAAAAGTTATTTTTCAAATAAAAATTACTTACTGTTCTGTCCAAATGGTGCGCATTTCAAGTGTATTCACTTCTGGAGGGTGGTTGAATATGCAAAAAGGCTATTTAATGTTTTTTAAAATGTATCAGAGCACCCGGGTGGCTCAGGCAGTTCAGCCTCTGACTCTTGATCTCAGCTCAGGTCTTGATTTCAGGGTTGTGAATTCAGGCCTCCCAAAAAAACAAAATAAAATAAAGTATATACAAGGTTGGAGTAATACATGCAAGCATGTCCAGGAAGGTTATTTCAAAGTACTTGTCAGAAAAACTTGTATTTTCGTCTGTTAAATTATAGTGGGACATTTGTTAACAATACTGATTTTCATTTGTACAAATGAAGTAATTTTCCAACCTTAATATTTTTTTATTATACCTTCATAGTAAATAATTGTTATGGTGTACAGATATAAGATTCTCCATTTTATTTATTTATTTATTTTTAGATTTTATCTATTGATTTGACAGGGAGAGACACAGTGAGAGAGGGAACACAAACCAAGGGAGTGGGAGAGGGAAAAGCAGGCCTCCCACCTAGCAGGGAGCCTCATGTGGGGCTCAATCTCAGGATCCTGGGATCAACAACTGAGCCACCCAGGCACCCCTTATTTTGTATTTTTAATCACCCATCTTTTTTTATTAAAGTGAAATTCACGTAACATAAAATTAACTATTTTATTTTTTTTTAAACATTTTATTTATTTGACAGACAGAGATCACAATAGGCAGAGAGGCAGGCAGAGAGAGAGGAGGAAGCAGGCTCCCTGCTGAGCAGAGAGCCCGATGTGGGGCTTGATCCCAGGACCCTGAGATCATGACCTGAGCCGAAGGCAGAGGCTTTAACCCACTGAGCCACCCAGGCGCCCCTAAAATTAACTATTTTAAAGAGAACAATCCAATGAAGTTTTTTTTTAAAAAAGATTTTATCTATTTATTTGACAGAGGTTTGACAGAGAGAAAGAGAGAGAAAGAGCACAAGCAGGGGGAGCAACAGGCAGAGGGAGAGGGAGAGAGAGAAACAGGCTCCCTGCTAAGTGGGGAGCCTAACATGGGACTCGATCCCAGAACCCTGGGATCATGACCTGAGCCAAAGGCAGACACTTAACTGACTGAGCCACACAGGTACCCCTCCAGTGACATTTAATACATTCATAAGGATTCCCTATTTTAGTAACAGGGTTTTTTTTTTTTTTTAATTGAAAGTTGAAGATTTGTATATTCATTGTAATTTTCCTTTTTTTAAAGATTTTTAAATTTATTTAATTGTTAGAGAGAGAGTGAGCGCAAGAGAGCACAGGCAGGCAGAGTAGCAGGCAGAGGCAGAGGGAGAAGCAGGCTCCCTGCCGAGCAAGGAGCCTGATGTGGGACTCGATCCCAGGATGCTGGGATCATGACCTGAGTTGAAGGCAGCTGCTTAACCAACGGAGCCACCCAGGCATTTCTCATTATAATTTTCTTCATGAAAGAACAGAAATATTAAAGTGGTATGTCTTTTCTATCTGTGTGAATTTCTCCTTAAACAGTTTTTCTAAGATGGTGGTGTTACCTTAGGGATGGTGCTGTTATGTGAAGCTGCTACATCTGACATGGATATTGGAAAGCGAAAAAGTAAGTTATATCATATGCCAAAATATAAGGTCTACCTTTTTAATTTATTTTTTATTGTTGAAGTATAGTTGACATACAATGTTAAATAACAATTCTGCCTTTAATACAGAAAACAATGTCCTCTTAATCACTTCCCCCTCTTAGTTATAGGTATATTATTTTACTACTTGATTATTTAAAAAGTAACATACGCTTATTGTAAAAAATGTGGGGTGGAAATCTGATTTATGAAACATTTAGGGGGAGAACTACCCATTATTTCCATTATTGAGAAGCTAAAAATTTTAATGTTTTAATATAGTTTCTTCCATTTGTAAAAACATATTTAAAACTCTGTATAAAATTTTGAATCTTGCACCCCCACTTTTAAACTGGAGTTAAATAATTTACTAATAAATATTTTCCTATACATAATTTTAAATTTGTACTGTATGCTGTAATTTAACTATTCTGATTCTGTCAAACATTTAGGTTTTTTTCAAACTTCCATTATAATAAATACTTCTTTAGTGACTATCGTAGTATACTAAGCTTTATTCTCTATGAACTCTCTAAGGTAGATTCCTAAAAGTAGAATGACTTTTATCATACCTCTGTAGTAGTATTTTTAATCCCCTTGATATTTTAAACTGATGATGCTAAATTGTTTCCCCAGATGTTACAGTTGAGATTCCTACTAGTGGTATTTAAAGATGCTTTGTCAGCATTAGCTAAGCTCATTAAAAATTGTGTGTGTGTGTGTGTGTGTGTGTGTGTGTACTTGCTAATCAGATAAGGGGCAAATGTTATTTTGTACTTTGGTTATTTTTTTTTAAGATTTTATTTATTTATTTGACAGAGATCACAAGTAGGCAAAGAAGCAGGCAGAGAGAGAGAGGGAGGGAAGCAGGCTTCCTGCCAAGCAGAGAGCCCAATGTGGGGCTCGATCCCAGGACCCTGGGAACATGACCTGAGCTGAAGGCAGAGGCTTAACCCACTGAACCACCTAGGCACCCCTGTACTTTGGTTATTAACGAAGTTGAATATTTTTCTGAATGTTTATCAGCTGTTTGTGTTTTCACTTCTATAAAAAGTCTTTGTCTTTTGCCATTTATATATTATCCTTAGTACTTTTTATATTGGTTTGGATGGACTTTTTATATATTAAAATATTCACACATTGGTATTTGTTGCAAAGAAATGCTAACAGTGTAATTTTATTTCACTCATATAAAATACGTTTAAGTCAGAGTTTTCCCTTTATGGCTAAAAGGGTGTATGTCATCAAATTAACCTCCTAAATATAGTGTACTTGTTTATTTGAAAAAATGTGATGACATTGGATTTTAAATTTGGGAGATTCTTATTTTGCTGAATTGAAATGAATTTTTACATATTACAAAAGTAGAACTAATGTATCAATTTTGTATCCAGTCGGTATAAATCCTTTCATTACCTGACTTTTAAAAATTTGCCTATTTCAGTATTCATTATTGGGAAAAGGCCCTCTGAATGCTACATTGGTAGTATGAATTAATTATAAAACACTTTGGTGGCACATTAGAATAATCACAACTAATAATAACAAATACTTATTTAATATTTGTTATCTACCAGAAACTGCCCTAAACACTTTTAGATATATTATGTGAAAAAAGTAGAATACAAATGTAAATACACTGATACTATATATACACACAGGGGTGTGTGTGTGTGTGTATTAGATAAAAAAGACTTATACAATAGCTCATGTGTTAATACTTACTAAAAGATATGTGTAACATTTTCATTTTAGCCCCTAATTATATTATGTGAAGATTTAAAAAGGAAAAAGAATGGCTCCCTAAGTATAATAAGACTAAAAATTGTGTTTTTAGAGTCAGCCAATAAGTATGTTTCCCTAGAATTTCCATGGGTGTAGAACACATGCTTTCCCACATCCCCACCACTATGCTTCTTAGCCAGTCTTAGTTTCAGGACTTGAAAGAGCCTCAAGTTATGAGAATCATACCTGAGCATTGTGGGATCGGCATCCAAAGTTAAGGTTGTTAACTGCTATGCTAAACTAGAGCATATGAGATTAATGGAGAGAGTGTGAATTTAGGACCAAGATTCATGGTATTTCCCCCTCATTATTCAAATGAGGAATCCACGTTGAATGAGTTCCTTATGTAGGTGGTGTAGTTACCTATAAATGAATAAAGTACTTTCAAGTGAGGGTGTCACAATGATGTTGTTAGATGTCTTTTTTTTTTTAAGATTTTATTTATTTATTTGACAGACAGAGATCACAAGTAGGCAGAGAGGCAGGCGAGGCGGTGGGGAGGGGGCACGCAGGCTCCCTGCTGAGCAGAGAGCCCAATTCCAGGACCCTGAGGTCATGACCTGAGCTGAAAGCAGAGGCTGAACCCACTGAACCACCCAGGTGCCCCAGATGTCTGTAAATCAGTATCCATACCACATTTTGTGTCATGTGTTAATACTCATTAAAAATATATTTAACATTTACCTTTTAACACCTAATTATATTGTGTGAAAATTTAAAAAGGAAAAAGAATTGCTCCCTAAAGTATAACAAGACAAGGTTTTTAGTGTCGGCCAATAAGTACGTTTCCCTAGAACTTCAACTGCTGTATTAACACACACAAAAGGCCACATTTAACGCTATAGAAGAAATTTATTAAGTGACTAAGTGACTAAGTAAAATTTTCTAACACTAATTCTTTTTTGTTTAAAGATTTATTAGTGTGAGCATGCTCACATGCATGGGGGAGGGGCAGAAGATGAGGGGGAGAAGCAGGCTCTGCGGCATGGCGCAGTACTCAAGGCTCGATCTTTTTTTTTTTTTTTTTAAGATTTTTTTTATTTATTTGACAGAAATCACAAGTAGGCAGAGAGGCAGGCAGAGAGAGAGAGGAGGAAGCAGGCTCCCTGCCAAGCAGAGAGGCAGATGCAGGACTCCATCCCAGGACCCCTAGATCACGACCTGAGCGGAAGGCAGAGGCTTAACCCACTGAGCCACCCAGGTGCCCCAAGGCTCCATCTTAAACCCTGAGATCATGACCTGTGCTGAAATCAAGAGTCAGATGCTTGACCTATTGAGCCACCTATGTGCTCCTTTAACACTAAATTCTTGACTGTGATGACTTTATTACTTCACAAAATTAAATTGCACAAGCATATAAATGGAACTACTCTATTGTATTGTAATCGGTCAAATTAAATGGAAAGGCAGAATCCTAAAGATTTAAGAATGGGCATGGAAATTTTTGGAAAGTTGAGGTTTACCACTAAATTTTCACTCTTGGAAGTGTAGACTACCATTTATGCCCTAGTTCTTTATTACGTCTAACATGCTCATTTTACACTTTTGTTTTTCTGCAGTAATGTGTGTGGCTGGTATTGCGCTTGTTGTATTATTCTTCAGTTGGATGCTCTCTATTTTCAGATCTAAATATCATGGATATCCATATAGGTATGATTATTTTACACTTACATAGTGATTACCTATACTTAGAATGATTAGAGTTGCTGTTGCTTTGTAATATTTTTTTTTTTGCTTTACCTCCAAACTGTTGTAGCTTCTAAAGCAGATATAAGCTTTAACTTAAGTGTGTTGCTTATAAAAGTTAACTTAAGATAATTATGATACAGTGGACAATAGTATGTGATTTCTCAGGAACATTTTTGAGGGTTATTCTGACATCACCTAATTTAATCTAGAAATCTGAAGAACACTTAATGGTTAGAATATTTTATACATTGTCTGCATACCCTATTTTCTCTTGAACAAATTATTTTTTTAATGTTTTTTTAAACTTCACACACCTCTACTTTTTAGGGCTCTTTAGATGGCATAAACAACTTTTTTTTAGAATCCAGTTTATAAAGAGTATAGGAAGGAGTGTTCAAGAAGATCTAACTGTCTTGAAATGTTCATAGTGATCTCTAAGGCTCAGGGAAGAAATTAACTCCCCTGATCTAAATTCTTGATTTTATTCTGTTAATAGCCACAAGAAATATACCTACATAATGGGGGATGTTGTGAGTTTTATCATCTGAGTGCCAGGCACCATAATTCATGTTCTTTTAATACAACATTGTCCTGTTGTGTAAAGGATTATGAACACTAAAGATAAAGTATATCAAGTGAAATTTTTAAAAAAGATTTTATTTATTTGAGAGAGAGTGAGAGAGAGAACATGAGAGGAAAGAAGGTCAGAGGAAGAAGCAGATTCTACATGAAGCTGGGAGCCTGATGCAGGACTGGATCCTGGGACTCCAGGGTCATGACCTGAGCCTAAGGCAGTCGCCCAGCCAACTGAGCCTCCCAGGCACCCCAGAAGCCCCTTTAGTAGACAATTTTGAACAACTCTCTAGTTGATTCATTATTTCATGACATTCCTGGATGCCTTTTAATCAGTGAACATCATAAATTAATCTTCTTTTGCATGTTGTTTCTTGCAAACTTACTTAATTTTAGTTCTTTTTAAGTTTTTACTTAAATTCTAGTTAGTTAACATACAGTGTAATACTAGTTTCAGGTGTATAATACAGTGATTGAACACTTCCATACAATACCTATTGACACCTCTTTTGTCTAAAATCAAGATGCTTATCACAAGTGCACTCCTTAATCCCCATCACTTTAACCTATCCCCCCAACTCACCTCCCTTCTGGTGACCCTCAGTTTGCTCTCTATAGTTAAGAGTATTTTTCTTGATTTGCCCCTTTTTTTTCCTTTTGCTTGTTTTATTTCTTAAATTCCACACATGAGTGAAATCATATGTTATTTGTCTTTCTCTGACTTATTTCACTTAGCAGAATACTCTCTGGCTTATCCATGTCATTGCAAATGGCAAAACTTCCTTCTTTTTTATCCACTTACCAGTTAATGGACACTTGGGCTGGCAAATGTAACTTAATTTTAAGAACAAAACCTACTAGAACTTTGATTCTTGATTTATTCTTCTGTGTATTTATATTTTAAAATAATTTTTCTTTATAGAATACTAACTGGGATGCAAGGGTAATCTTGCTGGGATTTCTATTGCTTATTTCATCACCATGGTTGATCCAATTATTAATCAGTGTCTCTCTTCACGAGATTTTTTTAAAACAAGTTTATGTCTATTTCCTTCTCTTCTAAGACTATCTTAAAATATGTTGGCGTTTCTCCCTTTTTGTTATTAATACTCAAAGTTTATTATACATGCACCCAAATGCTCTTTTGTCTAAAATCAAGATATTTATTAGAAGTAAGGCCTATTGTTTTTTTAGAGACTAATCGTTTTTTTAATATTTTTGTTTCAGCTTTCTGATGAGTTAAAAAGGATCCCAGAGATATATAGACACTGGAGTAATGGAAATTGAAAAATGAAAAATATGTGTGTGTGTTTGAAAAGAAGAATGAAATTTGTGTATTTTGTATTACCTCTTTTTTTCAAGTGATTTAAATAGTTAATCATTTAACCAAAGATTTGTAGTGCCTTAACAAGCAATTTCTTGTCAAAATCATGAAGTATTTGGATACAGTTCTCCTTTTAACCTTCCCTCCCTGATGAACTGTATGTATAACATTTAATTTAATAGTATTAAGTACATTATAAAAATTTTATAACTACATTTGAATTAGAACAAGGTTCAGAACTGCTTTAGTTATCCAAAGGTAGGGAAAAATAGTCCTGACCAGGTGTTCCTACATATGCCTATTACAGACAAATGCATCAGGAATGCATTATTAGCTGTTTCACATTTGCATGGATGTGTATACTTTGCACATCTTTACTTTTGGGCAGAAAAATCATTATGTGCTATGTGATCTTCTGACGTGCCTAGCCTTTAGAAAAGAAGACTAGCCAGTCCTCTCCCTCCTTCATGTTTCCTACTGAAATACAGTGCTAGCTATGCTTCTTGGTAGCTGTAGACATTAGAAAGTCTAAATACAGGATTATGATTTCTGCATGAGTGTGGTGTTAACTCCTTTTATTTGGAAAGATTTCAGGTTCATTCTGTCTCCTTAATTTATTTTAGGTAGGCCCCTCTAATAAAATGTGGCTTAGTGCTAAAAATCAGTGTAACTTAAAAATGGTCTGAACTGTTTCTACAAATTAGAGATTGTCATTTCTTTCATTTGTACCTCACAGAAAAAAATAGGTTCATCTAGTTAAGTCGATTCCTGTATTACAGTTCTAACGTATTTCATTAACCCTTGTATTTAGGAAAAGGACTCCCCTAAATTGGGAAAAGCATATCCTGATATATTGAGTTGTTGCTTATGAATAGAAAGTAAATTGTTTCTTGAAAGTTATGTTTTTGCTATTACTTTAGCCTTCATCCTTTCACTTGAAGTGGAGAAACAGTAAACATTTGAAGAGGTTTTGAGTTTTGTCTTTTTTTTCTGTCAGTGGAAATAACCATATATGCTAACCAAATTTTTGTCCAAATTTTTGCTTTGGCTCTCATTAGATCTAGCCATAACCTTCTCCATAGTTTCACTGTTATGGAAATACGATAATAATGACTGTGAACAATTTTAAATCTTAAAAGTATTATGTCAAAATAATACTTTGCCTACTATTTACCATCTAATAACTTAACCATGTGGTCTAGAAGTCTTATATCATAGAGATTTGCAGAAGAGATGAATATAATTGCCTAAGAAGAAATATTTTATGTGGCTTTTTTGTTTTTGTTCCAAGATTTGGCAGGTCAGGGCATATAGTTGACCTTTTTACTCTTTAGTGGTTCCACTTTTTGTTAATTACTTCCCTATAAATTGTGTGATTCTGGATTCCTTATCTGCTGTCCTTATAATTGTCTCAGGCCAAATAAATTTATGCTGTGATTCTTATGACATTTGTATGAAGATGCCCTGATTTGTACAAATTGACCAGGGTTATACTACTGCCATGTAATCTGTATAGCTCCCTATGATGTGCCATGAGCATCAAAAGAATGACGCTTTTTTGTATTTGTTTTGTCTCCCTTAAGAGCACATTTTTCTTGTGGAAGGAGAAGAATTGCATTCTGGCTAAAATCTGTAGAGTGCAGATTTACTAAACTTAGAGTTACTTTTGTGGAAATTTTGAAGTTCGCTTTCATCTGAAGTGCCTTATGTAGACTCTTAATTTACTTTTCTAGTAATTTTTGAATATTTGTTATGCATTTTAAAAATACTATTCAAAATGACACATTGTAGTAGCAAAGATAACCAAATGTCTGGCTGTTTGCTTTTTGACCACATCAATAAACTTTTACAATCTAAACTCTTAAGTTTTTTTATTAACATGAAAAGGGGGTGAATTTAAAACATTAAATTAGGATTATAATATTAGGTTATTTCAGTTTTTTAAAAAAGATTTATTTATTTATTTGAGAGAAGCGTGCACTTGAGAGCAGGCGGAGGGGAGGGGCAGTGGGAGAGGGAGATAATCTCAAACAGATTCCCTGCTGAGTGTGGAGCCTGATGCAGAGCTCTATCTCACAACCCTTAGATCATGACCTGAGCCGAAATCAAGAGCCAGTCACTTAACAGACTGAGCCACCCAGGTGCCTCTGGGCTATTTCATTTTGGGTGAAAATATAATTAAATTTTGGGGCAGCTCAGTGGGTTAAGCCTCTGCCTTCAGCTCAGGTCATGATCTCAGGACCCTGGGATCGAATCCCACATCAGACTCTCTGCTCAGTGGGGAGCCTGCTTCCCCCTCTCTTTCTGCCTGCCTCTCTGCCTACTTGTGATCTCTCTCTCTCTCTCTGTCAAATAAATAAATAACATCTTAAAAATAAAGAAAATATAATTAAATTTCTACAGTAAGTTTGATAGGCCAATTTCCTTAAGTATTTCTAAATCGAGATACATTCTTCCAGGATTCCATATGTTATCTTTCATTAATGTTGTTGTAGGTTAGTTAAAACAGCCAGGATAAGTAGGTGAATGGCTGTCTTCCATGGTTGATCTAGTTTTGTCCCAGTTGGTGAACACTGTGACTAGGTCATTACCTTTTTGTACTAAATAATTGATTTGAAACAGTTACCCAGACGGATTATGACGTTATATGAGACTGAACAACAGTACATTTGCAAACATGGAATGGGAACACTGGACAGGAAGTAGAGAGATCTAGCTCTTAAACAGATTTTAGTTCTTATTCTCTGTCTAGCTATGTGACCATAGGCAAGTCACTTGAAATAGGTTCTTTCAGGACCTATTTCTTTATTCTGATGCAAGTGCATTGAACTAAATTACTTTAGTGTTCCTTCTAGCACCACTGTTTTAGGTGCAAAATATTAAAGATATAGTTAAATTTGAATATGTATCATTTGTGATATTCAGGTTTGATATTGAATTAAATCAGTTGAAATGTAGGATGTTTTGTAATCAGATTTCTGAAGAAGCTGTGAAATGCTTGTGGAGACCATTATAGCTGCAGGTTGTTTAATATGCATTGAAGTATTTTTTAGAAAGGATCTACTTGAAACCAATATGTTAGTATCAGATCTTGATTTAAATGCCCAGGTATAACCAAGAATGAAACCAACTGTAGCAGTGTTAATCTGACAGAAAATCAAAGCCAAAAGAACCATAAATACCATTTAATCAGTCCCTTCATTTTGACTGCTAAAGAAAATCTGCCTTAGATAGGTGACACAGCTCACCAAAAGTTGTTCCAAGGAAAGGCCTATGGGTTTCCAGTTTTGCTGTGAATTTCCTATGGATTAGGTTTCAGTGTGAGATGTAAATTATTCCCTGGAGACATGGAAATCATAGTTAGTCTACCTTGAATTGTTTCCTGACATCAAGACCCTGAGAGAAGGGTCCTAATGAGAGAGGCATTTCCCTAGAACGGCTGATATAGGCTTCAGAAGAAGGGAAGAATTTCAATGGACTCTCTTTAATCTGTGGAAGTAGAATTTAGGGGCACCTGGCTGGCTTAGTCAGTAGAACATGGAACTCTTGAGTTCAAGCCCCACATTGGGCTTAGAGCTTATTTCAAAAAAATTGGCTAAGATGGCAAATTGTATGCATATTTTACCACACATCAAAACTAAAATAGTAATGCCTTGGCCTCCACCCCATGTTGGCATTTACTCATTGACACCACTTTGTAATTTCATCATTGTCCTGAAAATATGAGTACAGCTGGAGAAGGTATGACTTATGGTTAAAATGTTGAATCATGGTCTTCGGGCTCTTTGGGGGAACAATTTAAAGACATTCAGGTAAACCCTGCCTGCATAGTCAGTGATGACTAGTATATTCCAATGAGTGCTTTGTAAATGACTTAGATCTGGAAGAAACTCATCAGGATATGTGGGCATCCCCAAATATCCAGACTCAGAAATGATCCATTTGGTTTGAGCCTTCCAGTTCATGATGCCTGGCCATGGCTCTGCGGCCAGCAGTCACAGCTAGAGAACTTCAGGTCTGAAGTTCTTTTTGTGACCCTCAAATAAAATTAATGAAATGTTTCCCCCCCTCAAACACAGCTCAAACACAATTTCTGGGAAGTTTTCCTGACCTCCCACTTTGGGTTCTATACCCCTCCTCTTTTATTTAGTGCAGGCTGAGGTCTCTTATTCTATCTTGTAGTTACCTCTTTTCTCCCCTAACTGTAATTCCCTTGAGAACAGGAATATTGTCTTATTCATCTCTGTATGCTCATTTTCTAAAATGGCTGCATAGTACATGCTCAGTAAAACTACAGATTGAATAAAGAAAAAAAAGGTCTTTGCTCTTGAGTTGTTTACAATCTTGTGGAAATAAACAAGAAAACAAATGCAGTCCTATGTGCTGGTGGGAGAATACATGTTATGGGTACAGAGAAGGGTTTCATTACTTTTTTGGGATTGGGATGGGAGGCAAAGGGAGAGGTTTCTGTGACAGAAATTGAAATTTTATTTATTTTTTATTTTTTTTAAGATTTTATTTATTTATTTGTCAGAGAGAGAGGAGCGAGAGTGAGCACAGGCAGACAGAGTGGCAGGCAGAGGCAGAGGGAGAAGCAGGCTCCCTGCCAAGCAAGGACCCCAATCATGACCTGAGCTGAAGGCAGCTGCTTAACCAACTGAGCCACCCAGGCGTCCCAGAAATTGAAATTTTAAAAGAGAGTTTTAAGGTCCTGAAATGCCAAAATATTATTTTGTTTTGGTCCCTGCCCCCACCTAAATGCCAAAATATTCCTGCAAATATAGTATTGTATCAATTCAGTATTTAAAATCTGAAGTCAGAGTCATTTACATCCTGAGTCATGCCCAGAGTTACATGGTACTCGAAAACTTCTCTATGAACAACACGCACACTTTAAAAATATTCTTACCACCCTTATCCCTTTTCTTGTTTTAAAATTCTCTCATCAGGGGCGCCGGGGTGGCTCAGTGGGTTAAAGCCTCTGCCTTCGGCTCAGGTCATGATCCCAGGATCCTGGGATCGAGTCTCGCATAGGCCTCTCTGCTCAGCAGGGAGCCTGCTTCCTCCTCTTCCTGCCTCTCTGCCTACTTGTGATCTCTGTCTGTCAAATAAATAAATAAAATCTTTTAAAAAAATAAAATAAAATTCTCTCATCATACCTCGTTTTAATTACTTGTTCCTGAATTATCAGTAACTCCAAACACCTTTTCTTAAGTTTATCAGTCATTTTTATTTCCCTTACAAACAGTTTGGGCCTCTATCTAATTCTCATGGAGTCTTCTTAGAACTGAGTGGTGGAGAAAGTTTAGAGAAACAGAAAGAGAGAATAGTATGGAAATCTGAGGAGAAAAGGAAAAAGAGGGAGGGTGGTTTCTAGGACCAATTCCAAGACCCCTGAAAACCCAAGTTCTTCTGTTCCTCTCTGGTTAGACTTCCTCCTTTCTTCGCTTCTTTCCCCCTTAAATGTCAAATTCATTCTCATAAGGCTGACCTCTCGTCACTTCTTTTAATTGAGATTTCTTTCTTTTTTTAAAAAAAGATTTTATTAGAGAGAAGCAAGGGGGGAGGGCTGGAAGGAGAAGAGAGTCTTTTTTTTTTTAATTTTATTTATTTATTTGACAGGCAGAGATCACAAGTAGGCAGAGAGGCAGGCAGAGAGAGGAGGAAGCAGGCTCCCTGCTGAACAGAGAGCCCAGTGTGGGGCTCAATCCCAGGACCCTGGGATCATGACCCTAGCCGAAGGCAGAGGCTTTAATCCACTGAGCCACCCAGACGCCCCTACATCTTATGCAGACTCCCTGCTGAGCACAGAGCCCAGTGCAGGGCTTGATATCACCACTCTGAGATCACAACCAGAGCCCAAAACAAGAGTCAGAACCTTAACCTACTGTACCACCCAGGCGCTGATATTTTCTTTCTTTCTCTTTCCCTTTCTTCCTTTCTCTCTTTTATTTTTTTACTTCCTTTCTCTTTTTTTTAATCATTCTCTCTTTTAATTGTGTTGTGTTAGTCACCATAAAATACATCATTAATTTTTTTTAGATTTTATTTATTTATTTGACAGATAGAGATCTCAAGTAGGCAGAGAGGCAGGCAGAGAGAGAGAGAGAGAGGAGGGAGCAGGCTCCCTGCTGAGCAGAGAGCCCGATGTGGGGCTCGATCCCAGGATGCTGGGATCCCAGGAAGGCAGAGGCTTTAACCCACTGAGCCACCCAGACGCCCCTACATCATTAATTTTTTTTAAAGATTTTATTTATTTATTTGACAGAGAGGTCACAAGTAGGCAGACAGAGAGAGAGAGGGGAAGCAGGCTCCCCGCTGAGCAGAAAGCCCAATGCGGCCTCGATCCCAGGACTATGAGATCATGACCTGAGCCGAAGGCAGAGCCACCCAGGCGCCCTACATCATTAATTTTTAATCATTCTATTTGGAAAGATTCAAGCCAAAAGTATAAAGAACCCTTACTATTTCTCTCTGGACCCTTTTCAGGTGTAATATCTGAGGACAACATGTAGCTAGACAACTGTGAAAATTTTATCTCAGATTTTTATAAAATGCCAATGTTTTGGTAATATAAAAAATAAATACTAAAATACCAGTATTACCATTTTGCTATAGTCTCATATGTAATAGGTTCAAGTCCCAACAGCTTAGCAGAAGAAAGGAAGATAGAATTCCTTAATAGTGACTAGCTAGCTAGTTCTGTTAAATGTTAGTTCAGATTAAGATATTATTAGGAATAAATGGCTGGAGGAGTTAAGATAGTGGAGGAGGAGGAGGAGGACCCTAAGCTGTCTCATCCTTTGAACACAGCTAGTTATCAAATCATTCTGAACACCCAAGAAATCAATCAGAGGTCTGAGAGAACAAAAACTGCAAATCAAGGACAAAAATGACCAACTTTAGGAAGGTAGGAGGTGCAGAGAATTGACTTGGGGGAGATAGAGCTGTTGGTATGGGGGCAGGGAGGGAGCCTGTTTCTGGAGGCAACTGCAAAGTATAAGAAGAACACAAAATCAGAACTTTAAGAAGCCTGTCACCATCGGGAACATGCCTGGCTTAAAGGTGCTTGGGTGGCAAAGGGGGGCAGAATCCCAAGAGTGACAGCAGGGTCTGAAGAACCCCTGAGTTGCAACAAGAACAGGTGGAGCCAATTTGCTGCCCTATTTCCAGGCAGAGGAGCAGGGAAGCCAGCTAGGAGATGCTGGTTTTGGTACTGATTCAATGCTCTGCTTTGCCATAAACTGTGAACCACTTTGTAGTTGTTAAACTGCTTTCCTGGGACGGGCTATAAAATAGCAAAAGGGTGGTAAGACCCACCACCAGAGGAAAAGCGTGGGTCTATGCCATAGGAGTCCCTCAAATTGGGAGTTTTGAAACTCAGTTGCGTGCCTGAGATCAAAAACCTTGGTCATAGGCAGGGTGAATGCAGGGTTCAGACAGAAACCTGGGACCCAAGAAGGGTGATTGAATACTCTCCTGTGAGGGCTCACTGAAAAGTGGGGTGGCTCGAAATTTCGGTGCTGAAGCTAGAGAGCAGGGCTCTGGCATATTCATCCCTCCCATCAGCACTGAAACACTTCAGGGAGCAAAACAGCGTCGCCTAGAGGAGGATGGAGCCGCTTACACCAAGCCCCAACCTTCTGCATCCTAGAAGCACATTTCCACTGAAAACAAGACAGTCTAAGGATCAGCCCAGCAGGCTCTTACCCCAGAAGACCAGCACAAACAACACTCCCACTAATTCACAGAGTGCTGCAAAGCATTAGCTCTAGAAAAGGAATCTAGCGTCGTTTTTACATTTAGTCTTTCTTCTTTATATTTTCATTTCTTATTTTTCCAATTCTTTTTTAAAATTATTTTAGTTATTTACATATTTTTATCTATTTTTAATTTTCATTTTATTTTATTTTTTATTTTGAGATCTGCGTTCTTTTAACAAGCACACCAAAGCACACACAAGATCTACTTGTGTTTTTTTTTCTTTCTGTTTTTGTTTTGCTTTGTTTCTTCCTTTGTTTTCTAGACAAAATGACGAAATGGAGAAATTCACCCCAAAAGAAAGGACAGGAAGTAGAACTCATAGACAGGGATTTAATTAATACAGATATAAAAAAAAAAGGTCTGAACTATAATTTTTTATTTTTATTAACCTGTAATATGTTATAGGTTTCAGGGATACAGGTCTGTGATTCATCAGTCTTACACAATTCACAGCACTCACCATAGCACATACACTCCCCAGTGTCCACCACCCAGCCACCCTATCCCTCCCACCCCCTTCCACTCCAGCAACACTCAGTTTGTTTCCTGAGATTGAGAGTCTCTTAGGGTTTGTCTCCCTCTCTGGTTTTGTCCCCTTTCATTTTTTTCCTCTCTTCCTCCATGATCCTCTTCCTTGTTACTCAAATTTCACATATCAGCGAGATCATATGATAATTGTCTTTCTCTGATTGACTTATTTCACTTAGCATAATATCCTCTAGTTCCATCCACATCATTGCAAATGGCAAGATTTCATTTTTGATGGCTGCATAATATTACATTGCGTGCACACGCACGTGTGTGTGTGTGTGTGTGTGTGTGTGTGTGTGTGTATCACATCACATCTTCTTTATCCATTCATTTGCCACAGGACATTTAGGCTCTATCCGTAGTTGGGCTATTGTGGACACGGATCACGGATGCTATAAACATTAGGCTGCATGTGCCCCTTCAGATCACTACATTTGTACCTTTGGGGGAAAGGCCCAACAGTGCAATTGCTGGGTCATAAGGTAGCTCTATTTTCAGCTTTTTGAGGAACCTCCATACTGTTTTCCAGAGTGGCTCCTGACTTGTTAATTTTAGCCATTCTGACTGATGTGAGGTGGTATCTCATTGTGGCTTTGATTTGTATTTCCCTGATGCCAGGAGATGTTGAGCACTTTTTCATGTGTCTGTTGGCCACTTGGATGCCTTCTTTGCAGAAATGTCTGTTCATATCTTCTGCCCATTTCTTGACTGGGTTATTTGTTCTTTGGGTATTGAGTTTTATATAACTTTGGTATAAGTTCCTTATAGATTTGGATACTAGCCCTGTCTCTGATATGATATTTCCAAATATCTTTCCCCATTCTGTCAGTTGTCTTTTGGTTTTGTTGACTTTTTCCTTTGCTGTGCAAAGCTTTTTATTTTTATGAAGTCCCAATAGTTCATTTTTGCTTTTGTTTCCCTTGCCTTTGGCGATGTGTCTAAGAATAAGTTGCTGCAGCTGAGGTTGAAGAGGTTGCTGCCTGTATTCTCCTCCAGGATTTTGATGGATTCTTGTCTCACCTTTAGGTCTTTCATCCATTTTGAGTTTATTTTTGTGTACCTTGCAAGAAAATGATCCAGTTTCATTTTTCTGCATGTGGCTGTCCAATTGTCCCAACACAATTTGTTGAAGATACTGTTTTTTTTTTTCTAATGGATATTCTTTCCTGCTTTGTCGAAGATTAGCTGACCATGGAGTTGAGGGTCCATTTCTGAGTTCTCTATTCTGTTCCATTGTGTCTGTGTCTGTTTTTGTGCCAGTACCATACTGTTTTGATGATTACAGCTTTGTAATAGAGCTTGAAGTCTGGAGTTGTGAGGCCACTAGCATTGCTTTTCTTTTTAAACATTCCTCAGGCTCTTTGGTGTCTTTTCTGGTTCCATACAGATTTTAGGATTATTTGTTCCATTTATGCAAAAAAAAAAAAAATTGATGGTATTTTGATAGGGATTGCATTAAATGTATAGATTGCTCTGGGTAGCATAGACATTTTCACGATATTTGTTTTTCCAACCCATAAGCATGGAATGTTTTTCCATTTCTTTGTGTCTTCCTCAATTTCTTTCAGGAGCATTCTACAGTTTTCTGAGTACAGATTCTTCTTATCTTTGGTTAGGTTTATTCCTAGATAGCTTATGGTTTTGGAGGACTTGTAAATGGGACTGACTCCTTAATTTCTCTTTCTTCTGTCTTGTTGTTGGTGTATAGAAATGCAACTGATTTCTATGCATTAATTTTATATCCTGACACTTCACTGAATTCTTTTTTTTTTAAGATTTTATTTATTTATTTGACAGACAGAGATCACAAGTAGGCAGAGAGACAGGCAGAGAGAGAAAGGAGGAAGCAGGCTCCCGGCCAAACAGAGCCTGATGCGGGACTTGATCCCAGGACCCCAAGACCATAACCTGAGCCAAAGGCAGCAGCTTACCCACTGAGCCACCCAGGTACCCCACTTCACTGAATTCTTGTATGAGTTCTAGCAGTTGTGGGGTGAGAGTCATTTGGGTTTTCCACATACAGTATCATATCATCGCAAAGAGTCAGTGACTTTTTCTTTGCAGATTTGGGTGCCATTTATTTATTTATTTATTCATGGTCTGATGCTGAGACTAGGACTTCCAGTTCTATGTTGAATAGCAGTGGTGATAGTGGACATCCCTGCCATGTTCCTGGTCTCAGGGAAAAAGCTCTCAGTTTTTCCCCATTGAGAATGACATTTGACATTTGCTGTGGGTTTTTCATAGATGGCTTTTATGATATTGAGGTATGTACCCTCTATTTGTACACTCTGAAGAGTTTTAATCACAAAGGATGCTGTACTTTGTCAAATACTTTTTCTGTATCTCTTGAGAGTATCATATGGTTCTTTTCCTTTCTTTTATTAATGTAGTGTATCACATTGACAAATCCCACTTGGTCATGACGAATAATCCTTTTACTGTACAGTTGGATCCTATTAGCTAGTATTTTGTTGAGAATTTTTGCATCCATGTTCATCAGGGTTATTGGTCTGTAATTCTCATTTTTGATGGGATCTTTGGTTTTGGAATCAAGGTAATGCTAGCGTCATAAAATGAGTTTCGAAGTTCTCCTTCCATTTCTATTTTTTGGAACAGTTTCAGAAGAATGGGTATTAATTCTTCTTTACGTGTTTGGTAGAATTTCCCTGGGAAGCCATCTGGCCCTGGGATCTTGTTTGTTGGGAGATTTTTGATTACTACTTCAAGTTCCTTGTTTGTTATGGGTCTGTTGAGGTTTTCTATTTTCTTCCTAGTTCAGTTTTGATAGTTTACATGTCTCTAAGAATACATCCATTTTTTTACAGATTGTCTAATTTGTTGGCATATAGTTGTTCATAATATGTTTTTATAATTGTTTGTATTTCTTTGTTGTTGGTTGTGATCTCTCCTCTTTCATTCATGATTTTATTTATTGGGGTCCTTTCTCTTTCTTTTTGATAAGTCTGGCCAGGGGTTTATCAGTCTTATTAATTCATTCAAAGAATAAGCTCCTAGTTCCTTGGTCTGTTGTGTTTTTTGGTTTCTATCTCATTCAGTTCTGCTGTGATCTTTATTACTTCTCTTCTCCTGCTGGGTTTAGGCTTGGTTTGCTGTTTTTTCTCCAGCTCCTTACGGTGTAGGGTTAGATTGTGTATTTGAGACCTTTCTTGTTTCTTGAGAAAAGCTTGTATTGCTATATACTTTCCTCTTAGGATCACTTTTGCTGCATCTCAAAGATTTTAAACAGTTGTGTTTTCATTTTCATTTGTTTCCACGAATTATTAAAATTCTTCTTTAAGTTCCTGGTTGACCTATTCATTCTTTAGTAGGATGCCCTTTAGCCCCCATGTATTTGAGTACTTTCCAACTTTCCTGTTATGACTGAGTTCAAGTTTCAAAGCACTGTTGTCCTAAAATATGCAGGGAAGGATCTCAATCTTTTGGTACTGGTTGAGATCTGATTGACTCAGGATGTGATCTATTCTGGAGAATGTTCATGTGCCCTAGAGAAGAATGTGTATTCTATTGCTTTGGGATGGAATGTTCTAAATATATCTGTGAAGTCCATCTGGTACACTGTGTCATTTAAGGCCCTATTTCCTTGTTGATCTTTTGCTTCGATGATCTGTTCATTTCAATGTGTGGGGTGTTAAAGTCTATTATACTATCATTGTATTACTGTTGATGTGTTTCTTTGATTTTGTTATTAATTGGCTGTTCCCATGTTAGGGACATAAATATTTAAGTATGATATAGTGTCCTTCCTCATCTCTTATTATAGACTTTGGTTTAACATCTAATTTGTCTGATGGATGGATTGCCACCCCACTTTTCTTTTGATGTCCATTAGCATGGTAAATAGTTTTCCATCCCTCCCTTAAAGTCTGGAGGTGTCTTTGGGTCTAAAAATGAGTCTCTTGCAGATAGCAGATTGATGGGTATTGGTTTTTTTGTTTGTTTGTTTGTTTTTGTTTTTTGTTTTTATCCAATCTGATACCCTGTATCTTTTTTTTTTTAAGAATTTATTTATTTATTTGACAGAGAGATCACAAGCAGGCAGAGAGGCAGGCAGAGAGAGAGGAAGGGAAGCAGGCCCCCCGCCAAGCAAAGAGCCCGACGCGGGACTCAATCCCAGGACCCCGAGATCATGACTCGAGCCGAAGGCAGCGGCCCAACCCACTGAGCCACCCAGGCATCCCTGATACCCTGTATCTTTTGACTGGGGCATTTAGCCCATTTACATTCCGGGTAACTACTGAAAGAAAAATATGCCTGCAAGGTGACTGTTACTGTGCATTGTCTCTGTTCCTTCCTGGACTGTGTTACTTTTAGGCTCTCTCTTTGCCTAGAGGACCTCTTTCAATATTTCTTGTAGGGCTGGTTTGGTGATTGCAAATTCTTTAGTTTATGTTCGTCTTGGAAGCTTTTTATGTCTCCTTCTATTTCAATGACAGCCTAGCTGGATATAGTATCCTTGGGTGTATTGATCTAGAATTTAAAATGATTATAAGGATACAAGCTGGAGTTGAAAAATCGTAGAAGACACTAGAGAATCCCTTACTGCAGAGATAAAAGATCTAAAATCTAGTCCAGCCAAACATAAAATGCTATAACCAAGATGCAAACCTAAATGGAGGTCATAAAAATGAGGATGGACAAAACAGAGGAATGAATCAGTGATACAGAAGTTAAAATTATGGAAAATAATGAAACTGAGAAGAAGAGGGGAAAAGATAATGGATAACTAAGGTAGACTTAGAGAACTTAGCGACTTATTGAAATGAAATAGCATTTTTATCATGGGAGTCACAGAAGATGAGGAGAGAGAAAAAGGGGCAGAACATTTATTCGAACAAGTTACATCTGAAAACTTCCCTAATCTGGGGAAGGACACAGACTTCAAAATCCAAGAAACACAGAGAATTCCCATTACATTCAACAAAACCTAACCATTGCCAAGGCGCATCATAGTCCAATTAACAAAATACACAGAAAAGAAAAGAATCCTGAAAGCAGGAAGGGGGAAAAGTCCTTCACTTACAAAAGAAGTCAGATCAGGTTTGCAGCAGATTTGTCTGCAGAAACATGGCAGATCAGAGAACAGTGGCAAGAAACACTCAACATGCTGAATGGGAAAAATATGCAGCCAAGAATTCATTATCCAACAAGGCTGTCATTCAGGATAGAAGGAAAGATAAAGAGTTGCCCAGACAAACATAAATTCGAGTTTGTGACCACTAAATCATCCTTGGAAGAAATTTTTGAGGGGACTCTTTTTAAAATTTTACTTATTTATTTGAGAAAGAGAGCAAGAACGAGGGGAAGGGCAGAAGGAGAGAGAGAATCCCAAGCAGACTCCCCGCTGATGGCAGAACCCAACACAGAGCTCAGTCTCATGACCCTGAGATCGTGGTCTGAGCTGAAACCAAGAGTAGTACACTTAACCAACTGTGCAATCCAGGCACCCTGCAGATTCCATGAGTGAAGAAAAAAAAAAAAAGCAACAAACACTAGAAAGGAACAGAAAACATCACTAGAAATACCAATTCTACAGGTAAAACAATGGCACTAAATTCATACCTTTCAGATACCTGCAGATAGAAATTAAGGGGATAGAGAGAACCATCTCTCCATCCTAATGGATGTAAGAAAAAGTTGGAATAGCTATACTTATATTAGACAAACTAGATTTTTAAAACAAAGTTGGTAATGAGAGATAGATAAGGGCACTATATCATAATTAAAGGGTCTATCCATCACAAAGCTCTAACTGTAAATATTTATATTTAATATTAAAAATTATTTATAAATACTATTTAATATTATTATTAAATATTAAATATTGTAAATATTTATGCCCCCAACTTGGGAGCACCCTAATATATAAATCAATTAATAACAAACATAAAGAAACTCATTGATAATAATACAATAATAGTAGAGGACTTTACCATCCCACTAACAGCAATGGACACATCATCTAAGTAGAAAATTAACAAGGAAACAATGGCTTTGAATGATACACTAGCCTGTACGGACATAACAGATATATTCAGAACATTTCATCCTAAAGCAGTAGGATATACAGTCTTTTTGAGTGCACATGGCACATTGTCCAGAATAGACCACATACTGGGTCACAAATCAGGCCTCAACTGGTACAGGAAGACTGAGATCATACCATGCATATTTTCAGAACATACCACTATGAAAGTTGAAGTCAACCACAAGAAAAATTTGGAAAGACCTAAAGTACATGGAGATTAAAGAACTTACTAAAAAAATTAATGGGTTAACCAGTAAATTAAAGAAGAAATTTTTAAAAATACAGGGAAGCAAATAAAATAAAAAACAGGACAGTCCAAAACCTTTGGGATGCAGCAGAGGCAATCCTAAAAGGGAAGCACATTGCGATACAGCCCTACCTCAAGAAGGAAGTAAAATCTCATATACACAAACTAACCTTACACCTAAAGGAGCTAGAAAAGGAACAGCAAATAAAGCCTAAAGCCAGCAGAAAAAGGGAAATAATAATGATTAGAGCAGAAAAAATAATATAGAAAGAAACAAACAAAGACCAGTAGAGCAAATTAACAAAACTAAGAGCTGGTTCATGAGGCACCTGGGTGGCTCAGTTGGTTAAGCATCCTAATGTTATTTTTGGCTAAGGTTATATCTCAGGGTTGAGAGAATCAAGCTCCCTGTTGCGCTCTGCATTCAGCAGGGAATCTCCCTGAGATTTTCTTGCACTCCCTCATCTTCTACCACCCCTTCCCCATGCTCACTCTCTCAAATCAATCAATCAATCAATCCTTAAAAAACAATAAGAGCTAGTTCTTCAAAAGAATTAATAAAATTGATAAACCTCTAACCAGACTTATAAAACAGAAAAGAGGCAGGACCCAATTAGATAAAATCAGGAATTCTGAGGAGAGATCGCGACCAACACCACAGAAATACAATTATAACAGAATATTTTGAAAGTTATATGCCAACAAAATAGGCAACCTAGAAGGAATAAACAAATTCCTACAAATTTACAAACTACCGAAACTGAAACAGGAAGACATAGACATTTGAACAGACCCATAACCAGCAAAAACCTGAATCAGTAATCAAAAAACTCCCAACAAACAAAGATCCTGGGCCATCTGGCCCAATGGATTTCTACCAGACATTTAAAGAAGAGTTAATACTGATTCTTCCCAAACTTTTCAAAAAAATAGAAATGGAAGGAAAATTGAAAACTCATTCTATGAAACCAGCATTACCTTGATTCTAAAACCAAAGACCCCATTAAAAAGGAGACTTATAGGGCGCCTGGGTGGCTCAGTGGGTTAAGCCGCTGCCTTTGGCTCAGGTCATGGTCTCAGGGTCCTGGGATCGAGTCCCGCATCGGGCTCTCTGCTCAGCGGGGAGCCTGCTTCCCCCTCTCTCTCTCTGCCTGCTTCTCTATCTACTTGTGATTTCTCTCTGTTAAATAAATAAATAAAATAAAAAAAAAAAAAAAAAAAAAAAAAAAAAAAAAAAAAAAAGGAGACTTATGGACATTGGGGAGGGTATGTGATTTGGTGAGTGCTGTGAAGTGTGTAAACCTGGTGATTCACAGACCTGGGGATAAAAATATATGTATATAAAAAATATATGTTTATAAAAAATAAAAAAAAAAAAATAAAATAAAAAAAAAAAAAAGGAGACTTATAGGCCAATGTGCCTGATAAACACGGATGCAAAAATTTTCAATAAAATACTATCAAAGCAAGAGGCACCTGGGTGTCTCAGTCAGCTGAGCATCCAACTCCTGATATTGGCTCAGGTCATGATCTCAGGGTCACGAGATGGAGCCCTGCATGGGGCTCCACACTCAGCAAGGAGTCTACTTCTCTTTCTCTCTCCCTCTCCATATGCCCTGAACCCTGCTCCTGTATGCCCTCTCTCTAAAATAAAAAAATCTTAAAATAAAATACTAGCAAGTCAAATTCAAACGTACATTTAAAAAATCATTCACCACAATCAAGTGGGATTTATTCTTGGGCAGTAGGGGTAGTTCAATGTTTGCAAATAAATCAAGGTGATACACCACATTAATAAATGAGAGCACGAGAACCATATGCTCCTCTCAATAAACTCAGAAAAATCTTTTGACAAAATACAATATCCTTTCTTGATAAAATCCCTCATCAAAGTAAGGACAGATGGGACAAAACTCAACATCATTAAGGCAATATATGAAAGACACACAGCTAATATTATCCTCAATGGTAAAAACAAAACAAAACAAAAACAAAAAAACTGAGAGACTTTCCTGTATGGTCAGGAACAAGACAGGGATGTCACTCTCACCATTACTATTTAACATAGTACTGGAAGTCTTATCCTCAGTAATCAGACAACAAAAAGAAAGAAAAAGCATCCAGATTGGCAAGGAAGAAGTCAAAGTTTCACATTTTGCCAATGACATTATATTCTATGTATAAAACTAGAAAGGCTCCACCAAAAAATTGCTATAAGTAACATAGAAATTCAAAAAAGTTGGAGGATATAAAATCAATTTTCAGAAATCTGTTGCATTTCTCTACACCAATAATGAACAAGCACAAAAAGAAATCAAGGAATTGTTCCCATTTACAATTGCACCAAAAATCATGAGATACTTAGGAATAAATCTAACCAAAGAGGTAAAAGATGTGTCCTCTGAAAACTATAGAACACTTATGAAAGAATTGAAGAGGACAAAGAAATGGAAAAACATTCCATGCTCATAGGTTGGAAGAACATTGTTAAAATGTACTAACCAAAGCAATCTACATGTTTAATGCAATCTCTACCAAAACACCACCAGCATTTTTCACAGAGCTAGAACAATACTCAAATTTGTATGGGACCACAAAAGAGCCCAAATAACCAAAGAAATTCTTTTTTTTTTAAAGATTTTCTTTATTTATTTGACAGACAGAGGTCACAAGTAGGTAGAGAGGCAGGCAGAGAGAGAGGAAGGGAAGCAGACTCCCTGCTGATCAGAGAGCCAGATGTGGGGCTGGATCCCAGGACCCTGGGATCATGACCTGGGCCGAAGGCAGAGGCTTTAACCCACTGAGCCACCCAGATGCCCCAAGAAATTCTGAAAAAGAAAAACAAAACTGGAGACATCATGATCTAATATTTCAAACTACATGACAAAGCTGTAGTCATCATGATAATATCCTACTGTCACAAAAACAAACACATAGATCCATGGAACAAAATAAAGAACCCAGAAATGGACCCACAACTAATATCATCAACTAATATTCAACAAAGCAGGAAAGAATATCCAATGGTAAATAAAAAAAAAAAAAGTCTCTTCAAATGGTGTTGAGAACACTGGACACCACAGGCAGAAGAATGAAACTGGACCACTTTCTTATGCCATACACAAAAATAAATTCAAAATGGAGGAAAGACTTGAATGTGAGACAGGAAAGCATCAAAATCCTAGTGGAGAACACAGGCAGAAACCTCTTTGACCTTGGCTGTAGCCAATACTAAACATGTCTCTGGAGGCAAGGGAAATGAAAGCAAACATGAGCTATTGGGAATTCATCAAGACAAAAAGCTTCTGCACAGAGAAGTAAAGAATCAACAAAACTAAAAGTCAGGCTATGGAATGGGAGACAATATCTGCAAACGATACATATGATAAAGGGTTAGTATAAAGACCTATAAAGAACATGTGAAACTCAATGCCCATAAAACAAGTAATCCAGTTAAGAAATGGGCAAAAGACATGAATAGACGCTTTCCCAAAGAAGACATGCAGATGGCTAACACACATATGGAAAGATGCTCAACATCAGTCATCATCAGGGAAATACAAATCAAAACCATGATAAGATACCAGCTCATACCCTTCAGAATAGCTAACATTAACAGTACAAGAAACAACAGGTATTGGTGAGGGTGTGGAGAAATGGGAACTCTCTTAAACTATTGGTGGGAATGCAAACTGGTGCAGCCACTCTGGAGATGCCAAGATCATGTCCTGAGCCGAAATCAAGAGTCTGATGCTTAACCAACTGAGCCACCCAAATGCCCCTGCACTAAATTCTACTTCATAATCCAATATTACACTATTAACTAAAATTTGATTTAAAAAATAATATAAAATTATGACACGAAAAAAGGGAATAAATGTAATTAAAGATATGCAAGACATGCCCTGAAAAGTAAAAACATTGTTGGAAGAAATTAACACCTAAATAAAGGATATGCCCACTTCATAAATGTCAGAATTCAATATTATAAAGCCCTCAATTTTCATATCAATTCCAATAAAAATTTCACAGATTTTTTTCAGGGTGTGAAGATTGAAATCTTGATTTAAAATTTTTTTTTAAGATTTTTATTTATTTATTTGACAGACAGAGATAACAAGTAGGCAGAGAGTCAGGCAGAGAGAGAGAAGGAAGCAGACTCCCTGCCAAGCAGAGAGCCTGATGTGGGGCTCGATCCCAGGACCTGAGCCAAAGGCAGAGGCTTTAACCCACCCAGGTGCCCCTGATTTTAAATTTTATATGGAATAGTGAAGGGCTAAAAATAACCAAAACAGAAAATGGCAAACACCTTGGAGGACCCATCCCTCCATAGAAACACTGAAAAAAATTAGCAAAACTGTCAGTATCAACTTTTTCAGAACTTTGGAAAATAGTGAAGGGTTGAAAGCAATCAAGTGAATGCTGAATCGCGAGAAGGCAATTTAAGCATGGTAGGAGAGCTTCATACTGTTTTAGCCTTGCCCTATTTTCCTACTTTGGTGCGGCTGAGTCTTGAATTCAGCAGTCTGTGCTCTCAGTGTAGGTAGCTGGTCCCAAAGAGAGCAGAGCAGATTTTATTCCCCAAACATTGTGCTCAGTGGATTAAGCCTCTGCCTTTGGCTCAGGTCGTGATCTCAGGGTCCTGGGATTGAGCCCCGCATCAGGCTCTCTGCTCAGCGGGGAGCCTGCTTCCACCCACCCTGCCTGCCTCTCTGCCTGCTTGTGATCTCTCTCTCTGTCAAATAAATAAATAAAATCTTTAAAAAAAAAACAAACAAACAACGTTGTGTTTATCTATTTTGACCTGTTTTTGTGGGTTCCCAGAAGGAATGGCACAAGGGGCTTTCCTTAGTTTCACTAATTCAGAAGTCTCTCAGAGCAGAAAAGGAACCATGAGCAGGGTGTTCCTTGAAAATCTTGAAAGATGGGGCACCTGGGTGGCTCAGTGGGTTAAGCCTCTGCCTTCAGCTCAGGTCATGATCTCAGGGTCCTGGGATCGAGCCCTGCATCGGGCTCTCTGCTCAGCAGGAATCCTGCTTCCTCCTCTCTCTCTGCCTGCCTCTCTGCCTACATGTGATCTGTCTGTCAAATAAATAAACAAAATCTTTAAAAAAAAAAAAAAGAAAATCTTGAAAGACAAATGAACAAGCAACTGCTGCCTGGGACAAAACATTGCAGTTGTGACAAACAATAAATCCACCAAAAATCTGAGAAGAAAAGCTGAGAAGACACTTACTTGGAGAAAAAAAAATTATATGCCCCAAACAGGATACATACTCAGAAGAGACTTAAGAATTCTCTAAGCTTTCAACCTTGGCTGATCTTTATGCTCAGTGTGATCAAGAATTGAAGACTAAGGCAGAGTTGTAAACAGACTGGCTAAGCATGCTCCAGGGGCACAGTTTGATTCCACACACTGCTTGCACAACAATAGTTTAGAAGGCTCACTAAGCAAAAACTACCAACTACAATGATCAACAACAAACCCAGAAAAGGAAAAGAGAATCTGGTTTCCAAAGTTACCACATTATGATATTCAAAATGTTGTTTTCAGAAAAAAAAATTATGTGACATATAAAGAAATAAATAAGTATGATCCATTCACAGGGAAAAAAGAAATTATACCTCAGGAAGCCTATATATTTTATTTACTAGAAAAAGACTTTAAATCAGCTATTTAAATTATGTTCATAGAGCTAAATGAAACCATGTTCTAAGAACTGAGGAAAATCAAGTGAGCAATGTCTCACCAGAAAATGTCAATAAAGAGTTAGATCATAACAACAACAACAAAATGGTAATTATGTGAGTAAAGGATGATATGTTAACTAACCTTATTGTTGTAAATATTTCACAATGTGTATCAAATCATCGTATTGTTATGTCTTAAACATATATGATGTTATATGCCAATTATATCTCAATAAAGTGGGGAAAAGAGGCGCCCTCTGCCTTCGGCTCAGGTAATGATCTCGGGGTCCTGGGACGGAGCCCTGCATTGGGCTCTCTGCTCAGCGGGGAGCCTGCTTCCCCCCCCTTCTCTCTCTGCCTGCCTCTCTGCCTACTTATGATTTCTGTCAAATAAATAAATAAAATCTTTAAAAAAATAAAGCTGGGAAAATAAAACACATGAATCTTGGGGAAAAAGAAATAAAGAGATATCACAAACAGGAACCAAATAAAAATTCTTTTTTTTAAAGATTTTATTTATTGCACAGACAAAGATCACAAGTAGGCAGAGAGGCAGGCAGAGAGAGAGGGAGGGAAGCAGACTCTGTGCTGAGCAGAGCGCCCAATATGGGGCTCGATCCCAGGACCTTGAGATCATGACCTGAGCCAAAGGCAGAGGATTAACCCACTGAGCCACCCAGGTGCCACCCCAAATAGAAATTCTTGAGCTGAAATATACAATGGTGAAAATAATTTACTACTTCAAAAAGACATTTGAGCAGGCAGAAGAAAGAAATACTAATTAGGAAGATAAGCCAATTTACAATTACCCAGTTGAAGAAGCACAAAGAAAAAAAGAATAAAGAAAACTAACAGAATCTAAGAGACATGTGTGACAGCATCAAGCACACCAATATACACATAAGAATCCCAGCAGAAGAGGATAGCGAGAAAAGGCAGAAAGAATATATGCAGAAATAATGGCTGAAAATATACCAAATTTGATAGAAGAAATGAGCCTACATAAGCTCACCAAACTCCAAGTAAAACTTGGAGCTCTAATAAGCTCACCAAACTCCAAATAACATAATAATAAAATAAATACACATAAATAAAAGAAATAAATTAATAAGATAACACAAAGAGATCCATACCAAACACAGAAAGAGACTTCAAAGTGCCAAGAGAAAACTGATTTGTCACTTACAAGAGATCCTCAGTAAGATCAACAGGCAATTTCTTGTTAGAAACCAAGGAGGTCGAAAAGCAGTGGGATGACATATATAAAGTATTGAATGAAAAAAATATCTGAAACAGGAATTATATTTTATTTTTTAAAAATATTTTATTTCACAGAGAGAGAGAGCAGAAGCAGGGGGAGCTTCAGGCAGAGGCAGAGGGAGAAGCAAACTCCCCTGCAGAGCAGGGAGCCCAATGCAGGATTCAATTCCAGGGCCCTGGGATCATGACCTGAGCCGAAGGCAGTCACTTTAACCAACTGAGCCACCCAGGGTCCCCTGAAACAAGAATTTTAGATCTGGCAAAACAATCCTTCAAAAATGAAGGAAAAATTAAGACATTCCCAGATAAAAGCAGAGAGTATTTGTTTTTAGTAGATCTTCCCAACAAGAAATACTAAAGGAAGTTCTTTAGGTTGAAATTCAAGTACACTATACAGTAACTCAAAACCATATGAAGAAATAAAGATCACCAATAAAAGTAACTACATGGGTAAATAAAAGCCAGTATTATTGCATTTTTAATTCATATCTCCTCTTTATTTTCCAATATGATTTAAAATAATAGGCATAAAGCAATAATTATAAATGTATGTTAAAAGCACACAATGCATAAAGATATATTTGATGATAACAACATAAAAGGGGAAGGATGGAGCTGTAAAAAAATCACTGTTTTACATATAATTGAAGTTAAGTTGGCATTAACTCACAATACATTGTTGCAAGTTTAGGATATTTATTGTAGTTTCCAGGATGGCCACTAAGAAAATAATGTAAAAATATACAGAAAAGGAAATGAGAAGGTTATCAAAATGATACAGTCCAAAAAACATCAATTAAACACAAAAGTGAGTAGTAATGGAGGAATGAAGAACAAAGTATATATGACATATAGAAAATAAATAGCAAAATAGCAGAAGTAAGCTCTTCTTTATCACTAATTATTAAAATATAAATGTATTAATTTCTCCACTTAGAAGGCAGAAAATAGCAAAATGGGTTTATTTTTTTTTAAAGATTTTATTTATTTATTTGACAGAGAGAAATCACAAGTAGATGGAGAGGCAGGCAGAGAGAGAGAGAGAGGGAAGCAGGCTCCCTGCTGAGCAGAGAGCCCGATGCGGGACTCGATCCCAGGACCCTGAGATCATGACCTGAGCCGAAGGCAGCGGCTTAACCCACTGAGCCATCCAGGCGCCCCGCAAAATGGGTTTAAAAAAGCTCACAATCCAACTATAGGCTGTCTACAAGAGACACACTCTAAATCCAAAGACACAAATAGGTCAAGAATAAAAGGATAGATAGAAAAACTTATTCCATGCAAATAGTAACCAAAGAGAGCTGGGCTAGCTGTTCTAATATCTGACCTTAAGTCAAAAATTGTTATAAGTGACAAAAAAGACATTATGTACTAATAAAGTATCAATTCCTTAAGAGAATGTAATAATTATATATTGATAGAATTGAAGGAAGAAACAGACAGTTCTATAATAATAATTGGAAACTTCCGTATTCTACATTCAATAATTAATAAAACAAGAAGGAAGATCTTTAAAGAAATAAAGGGCTTGAGCAACACTATAAACCAATTACAATAAGAGACTCATACAGAAATCTCCACCCAACAATATCTTCTCTGACTACAATGGGACAAAATAACAAATCCGCAAAAGAAGGAAATTAGGAAAATTCCTAAGTATGTAGAAATTAAACAGCCTACCCTAATTAAACAATTATGGATCAAAGAAGAAATCACAAGGGAAATCAGAAAATAATTTGAGACGAATGAAAACAAGAACATAAAGTACAAAAAACATGGGATGAACTGAAATTATTGCTCAGAGGGAAAGTTCTATCTGTAAAAGTCTAAATTAAAAAGAAGAAAGAGCTCAAATCAATAACTTAATTTTATAACTTAAGTAACTAGAGAATAAGAAATTATAGCTATAAAAAACCCTAAATATAGAAAATATATAGAAGTAGTTATGCCAAAATCTAGCAGAAGAAATACTAAAGATTAGTTTAGAATGAAGACACACAAAATAGAGAATAGAAAAAAAAAGAATTCAAAAGCAGTAGAGAAAATTAACAAACTCAAATGTTGGTTTTTTGAAAAGATCAACATAATTGACGAATGTTTAGTTACACTAAGAAAATGAAAGAAGACTTAAACTGCTAAAATTATAAATAAAACTGAGGATATTACTACTAACATCACAGAAATAAAAATATTATAATGTGATATTTTGAATAATTGTATGCCAAGTAATTATATAATCTAAATGAAATGGACAAATTTCTAAAAATGGACAGACTACCAAAGCAGCATTGAAAAGACAGAAAATCTGAGGGTGTCTGGATGGTGCAGTCTGCTAAGCATCCAACTCTTTTTTTTTTTTTTAAGATTTTATTTATTTATTTGACAGAGAGAGATCACAAGTAGGCAGAGAGGCAGGCAGAGAGAGAGGAGGAAGCAGGCTCCCTGCTGAGCAGAGAGCCCGATGCGGGACTCGATCCCAGGACCCTGAGATCATGACCTGAGCCGAAGGCAGCGGCTTAACCCACTGAGCCACCCAGGCGCCCCAAGCATCCAACTCTTGGTTTTGGTTCAGTTCATGATCTCAGGGTCTTGAGATCAATCCTCACATTGGGCTCCATATATGGAGTCTGCTCAAGAATCTCTCTCCCTCAAATAAATAAATAAATGTAAAAAAAAAAAAAAGAAAATCTGAACATACCTATAAAAAGAAAGATTGAGTCAGTAAAAAACCTTCTGGGTTTTTTTTTTTTGTTTTTTTGTTTTTTTGTTTTTTTTAAAGATTTTATTTATTTATTTGACAGACAGAGATCACAAGTAGGCAGAGAGGCAGGCAGAGAGAGAGAGAGAGAGAGAGAGAGAGAAGCAGGCTTCCTGCGGAGCAGAGAGCCCGATGCGGGGCTCGATCCCAGGACCCTGAGATCATGACCCGAGCCGAAGGCAGCAGCCCAAACCACTGAGCCACCCAGGTGCCCCAACCTTCTGGGTTTTTGATAGATGGGTGGCTCAGCCTTCCGCTCAGGTCATGATCCCAGGGTCTTGGAACCAAGCCCCACATGGCGGGGTTTCTGCTCAGCAGAGAGCCTGCCTCCCCCTTTACCTTTGTCTGCAACTCCTCCTGCTTATTCTCTCTCTTTCTCTCTCTCTCTCATAAATAAATAAATAAAATTTTTAGTGTATGTGCTGCCAAAGCAAACACAATAAATAAAATCTTAAAAAAATACTATTGGGGTGCCTGGGTGGCTCAGTTGTTTCAGTGTCTGCTTTCAGCTCTGGTCATGATCCCAGGTTCCCTGGGCTTCTTGCTCAGTGCGGATCCTGCTTCACTCTCTCCCTCTGCCTGCCACTCCCCCAGCTTGTGTGCTCTCTTTCTCTGTCAAATAAATAAATAAAATATTTTTAAAAAACATATTAAAACAAACACAGCAGCATAAAGGATTATACTCTATGACAAAGTGGGATTTATCCCAGAAATGCAATGGTGACACAAAACTAAATCAATGTAATATGCCACATTAATAGAATGAAAAAAAAACACATCATCATGTCAACTGATGCAGAAAAAGCATTTGACAAAATTCAACACCCATTTATGATAAAAATATTGAAAACTAGGTATTGAAGGGAACTTTCTCAACCTGATAAAAGGGTATTTACGAAAAACACATACTAAGGTTTTAAGGTAGAAAGCTCAGAAAGCTTAACCATAGTATTAGAATTTGGGGAGAGCACTTTTTAAAAAAAGATTTTATTTCTTTATTTGAGAGAGAGAGAAAAAGAGAGTGCACAAGCAGGTTGGGTGGCAGGCAGAAGGAGAGGGAGAAGCAGACTCCCCACTGAGCAGGGAGACAGATGTGGGCCTGGATGCCAGCCCTCTGGCATCATGACCTGAGCTAAAGGCAGACACTTGACTAAGCCACCCAGGTGCCCCGGAAGAGCGCTTTAAAAAAAATAATACTGAGCTGGAGTGCCTGGGTGGCTCAGTCCATTAGGAACCTGACTTTATTCAGGTCATGATCCTAGGGTCCTGGGATTGAGCCCCATATCTGGCTCCTGCTCAGTGGGGAACTTGCTTCTCTTTCTCCCCAATCCCCCACTTGTGCTCTCTTTATCTCTCTCTCTCAAATAAATAAATAAAATCTTAAAAAAATTTTGAGCTAAGGTTTATGTTGGCATAATTGCTATTTGAATTCATATTTGCTAGCAGAAAATGGATAGTTCTGTTGTTGCTCACAACAGTTAAAATTAAATTTCTCCCATCAACTTTATAATATATTCTCATTGTGGGAAATTTGGAGAAAATGGAAAAATAGAAAATAGGGAAAAAAAATCACTCAGACATATCACCTTAAGATAATTAACCTTCATGTCTTTGGATGTATCATCCAGGACTCTTTGCCCTAATAGCACCTTTTCTTTAGAATGGAATTTTAGGGGGTTCCTGGGTGACTCAGGTGGTTAAGCATCCTACTCTTATTTTTGGCTCAGGCTATGATCTCATGGGTTGTGGGATTTTTCTTCTTGTTTCTTTTTTTTAAAGATTTTATTTATTTATTTGACAGAGAGAGATCACAAGTAGGCAGGGAGGCAGGCAAAGAGAGAGAGAGGAGGAAACAGGCTCCCTGCTGAGCAGAGAGCCCAATGTGGGCCTTGATCCCAAGACCCTGAGATCATGACCTGAGCTGAAGGCAGAGGCTTAACCCACTGAGCCACACAGGCACCCTTGACTTTGCCCATTTTTTAATGAAGGTATTTGTTTGTTGTTGTTGAGTCATTGATGTCCCTTATATTCTGGATATTAACTCCTTATCAGATACATAATTTGCAAATATTTTCTCCCATTCCATAGGTTGCCTTTTCACCCTGTTTATAGTCTCTTTTGAAGTGCAGAAATTTTTAAATTTGATATAGTCTCATTTATCTGTTTTACTTTTGTTGCTTATGTATTTGGTATCACATCCAAGAAACTATTGCCAAACCCAATGTCTTGAAGTGTTTCACTTGTGTTTTCTTCTAGGAATTTTATAGGTTTAGGTTCTTAATACATTTTAGGTAATTTTTTTGTACATGCTGTGAGTTAAGGGTCCAATGTCACTCTTTCAAAAGTTGATATCCAATTTTCCCAGCACCATTTGTTGAAAAGACTGTCCTTTCCTCATTGTGTAGTTTTGGCAACCTTGTTGAAAATCATTTGGCCTTATCTTCAAGTGATTATTTCTTGGCTCTTTTTTCCATTATATTGGAATATATATCTATATCTTTATAATAGTACACTCTCTTGATTACTGTTGCTTTACAGTATGTTTTGAAATCAAGAAATATGTGTTCCCCAACTTCTCTCCTCTTTTTCAACCTTGTATTGGTTATTCAGGGTCCCTTAAACTTCCATGTGAATTTTAGGATTTTTTGGGGGGTGGTTCTAATTCTTCAAAAATGCCATTGGGATTTTGATAGGGATTTTATTGAATCTGTAGGTCCTTTTGGCTAGTAGAAACATTTTAACATTAAGTTTTCCAGCAGTACATGGGAATGAGATATCTTTCCACTCATTTGTATTTTCTTTGATTTCGGTTAGCAATATTTTGTAGATTTCAGAAACAAGACTTTCACCTACTTGGTTAAGTTTATTTCTAAGTATTTTATCCTTTTTGATGCTATAGTAAATGGGATTGTTATCTTACTTTATTTTTTAGATGGTCATTTTTAGTGCATAGAAACACAACTGATTTTTGATAATATTTTTATTTCAAGCAGCTATATGGTATTCTGATGTATGGATAACATAATTCATTTAACTATAGTCTTATGGATATCTCATTTTTCCCACATAGGATATAAATGTTGGAGGGGCGCCTAGGTGGCTCAGTGGGTTAAAGCCTCTGCCTTTGGCTCAGGTCATGATGCCAGGGTCCTGGGATTGAGCCCCACATCGGGCTCTCTGCTCAGCAGGGAGCCTGCTTCCTCCTCTCTCTCTGCCTGCCTCTCAGCCTACTTGTAATCTCTGTCTGTCAAATAAATAAATAAAATCTTAAAAAAATGTTGGATAAATTCCTGTAAGTTAAATTCCTGGATTACAGGATATATGTATTTAAATATTTAATTGATATTGTCAAAGCACTGTGATTTTGACACAAAATGGAATTTGCAATGATGTTTATTAAACATTATGAGAGTATCTATTTTTTCATCCAACTTGTTCTCTTAAAGGTAATCTACATTGTCTTTCTTCCAAGCAAATTTACTCATTACACATTTATGGTCAAGTCCAAGAAAGGCTTCTATGTTGATTTCTGTGGCAATGTGACAAAAAATGTGAATGATGTGTACCACTGAATTTCTTCTAAAATACAGCTGACGGAAACTCATTGTAAATCAGCTACTGAAAGTGATACAACTATAATATATCAGTAAAACTTTATTAGTCATCTTTTAATAGCAAAGGCATGCTCAGATGATTCATGGATAGAGTGAGTTGTATATTTTAGAAATTCTGTGATTATAATTTTGTTATTAAGATATTTCTCTATGGAATTAGTCATGTTACAGCTGCTTAGTGTTAAGAAGTCTTGTCACCAAGAGCTGGTTTAAAAGTTGTGTGCTGTCTTGTAATGGAGTGTATCTCCTTTCAGATTAACTGCATTTACCAAGGAGGAAAATATAGCTTCTTCAAATTGTATGTTTGAGTGATATTCAACATATGGAAGACAAGAAGAAAATCAGTATACCAGATATAGAAGGCTGGTTTCTACAGTTGCCAATAATACTTGAATGTTTGAAAGATGACTTGAAATGTGTATAAACTTCTTCCTTTTTAAAGATTTTATCTATTTATTTGACAGAGAGAGAGAGAGAGAGATCACAAGTAGGCAGAGAGGCAGGCAGAGAGAGAGGGGGAAGCAGGCTTCCCGTTGAGCAGAGAGCCTGATGTGGGGCTCGATGCCAGGACCCTGAGCTGAAGGCAGAGGCTTAACCTACTGAGCCACCCAGGCGCCCCTAAACTTCTTTCTTTAAATTTTTTTTAAAATTTAATTAATCTCTACACCCAACTTTGGGCTCAAACTCATGACCAGAAGATCAAGAACAGCATACTTTTCTGGCTGAGTCACCCAAGCGCCCCCAAACTACTCTTGATGAGAAATTTGCCTGTGTCTATCAGATTATCAAAGTGTTCTATTCAAAAAAGTCTTACCATTTGCAACTCCGGTAGAAAGCAGCAACTCTTTCACCTAAATACAAAAGAAGCAAATTACAGATTTGAAGAAAAGCAAATAAAATGAACAAAAACATGTATGTCAGAATAAATTTGGAAATAAAATTAGAAACTATTAGACTTTAGAGAACTAATTTGTGACTTGCAGAGATTACTAGTGAACAATTAAATTAGAGAGCATGAAAGCTGGAAAGTCTTTTAGAGATCATCCAGCCAAACCTCTGTAATAAGGAGGAAATAGACCTTGATTAGACCTTAACCTTACATCTAGTGTATGTAGGGGGGGTGTGTATTTCAGGTGGCAGTTTAGAGTTTATTTAGTATTGAAAGACTCACATGAAGATCTCAGGTTAGTTTTATATAATATATATTTTGTAAGCATGCTGGCATGATCAATAGTCTTTATAAAAAATCTAGAAAAGTAAAGAACTTGATCATAACCTGAAATATAGGAAGGACAAGACACAGGATGGTCATATAGATCAGTGTTTATGAGTGTGGTGTCTGGTCTTAATCGAGACTTTGTGTTTTGGTTTCCTCATCTGGAAAAAGTAGTTAACAAGCACCTGTCTGCCTCAAAGAGAATAGGGATTACATGAGCTAATCCGGATAGAGGATTAGTATAGTGCCTGGTATACTGTAAACACTCAATAAATGTAAATTGCTGTTATTGTTTTGTCAATATGTCAAGGAAAGGAGGATGCATCAAAAAGCATTTTCAAAATAAAGTCAAAATACGTCACTAGCACTTTCGGGTCATTGGGACTGAACAGGAGCCCCTATGAAAAGGTGGAGGGGATTAAATGACGTAGACCGCCTTAGCAACAGGCCCCCAAAGAAGGTGAATTTCAGTAACCAATAAGAGTCTGAGCTGTAGAGGAGGTAGCCAATCGTTAGCGGAAAGAGGAAGACGGAGGACGCGCCAATTCTTCTGCCTGAGCCTCGGCCCAACAAAATGGCGGCGGCGGCGGCGTCGCTTTGTTTCCGCGGCTCCTGCGGCGGGGGCAGTGGTAGCGGCCTTTGAGCTGTGGGGAGGATCCTGCACCAGCTATAGTGACGACTACGAGTCCATTGCATTTCTGTTGTAACCCCGTGCTGGAGAGCGCAAAGCGGCGCCCTACGGTCGTTGGAGCTACAAGGCGTTGAAGCGAAAACATGACTGCTGAGCCCATGAGGTAAAATACAACCCCATCTCAAGGGTCCTAGCGGTCTAGGCCTATGCGTCTTTTGAGTAGGGTGTTTGGGAAAGCTTTGGCTTGGTGGGTTAGGCCTGAGTATCGCTTAGCGGAAAGACATCGTTTTCTCTTTCGGTGAGAAGGATTTCGGAGTTTCGGCGGTAGGCTCTAACCCGGGGTGGGGGTGGGGGTGAGGGGTGGGGGTGCGGGGGTGCGGCCTGGCGTGTTGGGCGCTTCCTCCAGCCTTCCCTAACCGGTGAAGCTTCGTTGGCCTCGTCTCGTTTATTCTTTGGTGCCTGTGGAATTGAGACTCCTAAATCGGAGGCGGTTTTGGTATCCCGGTCGTTTTTCCTAATCTTTGGGCCTGGAAACTGCGTGGGGGAGGAGAGGAGGTGGGGGGGGTGTTGAGGGGGAGGGGCGGGCGGGCGGCCAGAGGATGTGAGATCCCGGGACGAGTCAGTGGCGTTTGGATAGCAGGAGACAAGAAATATCGCAGCTTTGCGGAATTTTTTTTTTTTCTGCAACCCCTGGGGACAAGCTCTTTTTTGGGGGGTGAACGGGTGAGTCCTTGCTATGTTTTTACATTCATTCCTTCCCTACTCCATATCTTGAGGGGTATCCTTGGGTTTATTTCTAGGCAAAGGGGTGGTAACACGAGGGTATACCCCAGTATACTTTTCGTGAAGTCAAGCTTTGATGGGTGGTAAGGCAGACCTCAGATGTTTCTCCACTTGCTGGCAAATTTCGAGCAAAAGTAATTAGACCCTACTTTTAAAAAATTTATTCCGTGAGGGATGAGGAGCAGGATGGGTCGATGGGATGTAAGATTTATTGCAAGGGAAGCTGTGCCTAGCAGGCTTCCTCAAACCAATCAAGTATGTTTATTAGGTTGAGGTTGTTTTTCTCTTGTGCTTCTGATTTGCTTCTTGGCAGTGTCTAAAAATATGAGTTGTTAATAGGAAGTATATAGTATTTTTACACAGGTGGCTGGCTTGCTTTTCGGGCTCTTTGACATTTGACTTTTCATCTCTTGTGAATTAAGGAATTTTTCTGCTCTGAAAGGTATCCTTGGTGCGTAGGGGCAAAATAAAGAAAACTAAAGGGAGCATGGATCAGAATTGCATTGGTAGTTGGCAAAATGTGCCTTTGAGTAAGTATTATGATAGTAGAAGCTTTTAGAGCACTTGACCTAGCATGTGGAGTTTGGGAATGAGCCTGTGATACCTATTATGCCTATTTTTCTACATTAATAAGCAGTAGATAGAAGATATTTTCCTTCACTTGAGAAAAAAAAATAAACCTTAGTTCTTAGATTACAGATCCCTAGCTGTGTAAAGATTGTAGTCTCTGTTTCTGAACTTATGTTAATTGGTCCAGCCACAATAAACCTTTATTTATTGGGTATTGGGTATGTAAGAGGTACCCAGTACAACTTGTTGGCTGGTTATTAGGTGCTCATGTTAGTTTACATGAAGGGTGTACCTTATAGGTAAATATAACCTCTAGATTTTACTGAAAGCCTCACAAAAAGAAGACTTCATTCATTCTATGCCAGGGTCAGTTTTTTTGTATTGGTCTTGAAGAGTGCTTATTGTTGACCTTCACCTGTATAATCTTAATTCTTAAAACAACTGTAGGGTAGGTACTTAGTGTTTCTCATTTTATAGCTGAGGAGGAAACTGAAGCATAGGGAGATCAAAGAACTTGACTAAAGCTATACAGCTTGTAATTGGTGGAGCTGGAATTGAACCCCGTTTTTACTCCAGAACTTAAGTTCTTTTTTTTTAAGGTTTTATTTATTTATTTGACAGGCAGATATCACAAGTAGGCAGAGAGAGAGATAGGTGGAAGCAGGCTCCCGCTGAGCAGAGAGCCTGATGTGGGGCTCCATCCCAGGACCCTGAGATCATGACCTGAGCCGAAGGCAGAGGCTTAACCCACTGAGCCACCCAGGTGCCCCCAGAACTTATGTTCTTAACCACAAGGCATTAATGCCCCCTTGAACTGCCATGTCTAATGTGATTATGATCATTTTAATTTAGCCCAAGTATTACAACGGAAGAAGTTCCTATTAGCTACTATTGATTGTGGTTCTTTGATATAGGTCTTAGAGCTTGTAGCTGTTAAAATATTTTGCCTTTTATGCACAGATGAGATAATGAGAAAAACTGAAACTTTTAATTCTAGGAAAGTCTTTTTTTTTTTTTAAAGATTTTATTTATTTATTTGATAGAGATCACAAGTAGGCAGAGAGAGAGGAGGAAGCAGGCTCCCCGAGAAGTGGAGAGCCTGATGCGGGGCTCAATCCCAGGACTCTGGGATCATGACCTGAGCTGAAGGCAGAGGCTTTAACCCACTGAGCCACCCAGGCGCCCCTAATTCCAGGAAAGTCTTAAGCTACATGAAAAACCCCTTGTAAAGAACCTCATATATAAATGTTAATTTAGAAATATATGATGCTCCCCGATTATTTACTGGGAAAGTGCACCAAGTGGGTATTCAGAACTGTCTCAGGCTGAAGTGTCATTCATCTCAAGTCATAATCATAGAGGATAATCTGACAGGTAGTGTTTGAGTGAGTTGAACTCACAGTACTGAATCACTCTTGATTCTCTCCTAATGTGAGATAGAAATAATAGAGCAGTTCTATACATTATCATTAATTTTATTTTACACAATAGTGCCAGATTTTTTTGTATCAGAACTTTTGTTGAGCACTTAAATAGGAACAAAGAGTAGTTCTGATTTTTACTAGTGTTCATAAAAAACGATATTTTCTATGATTCTGTGGTGAAAAAATAGCCAAAAGGCAAGAAGGGAGGGAAATAAATTGATGACCTGCCTAAATCATACACTGAAGAATCAGTGGCTCAGTCTTTAAAAGATTTTGTTATCGTTTTTAAGGAGCTTTTGTTATGTATTTTATTTTAAATAAGATTGGCTTGTTTCTTGAAATATTTATTATTATGAAAGATGAGCTTCTGATTGACAGATAAACTATTTTTGTATAAAGGTCAGAGATATTTTTGTCATTCTTTTTATTTTAGATTTTTTAAAAAGGTTTTATTTATTCATTTGAGAGAGAGAGATAGTGAGAGAGAGAGCATGAGCGAGGAGAAGGTCAGAGGAAGCAGCAGACTCCCCATGGAGCTGGGAGTCCGATGCGGGACTCGATCCCGGGACTCCGGGATCATGACCTGAGCCGAAGGCAGTCGTCCAACCAACTGAGCCACCCAGGCGTCCCTTTATTTTAGATTTTATTTATTTGAGATAGAGCATGAGCAGTGGGGAGGGGCAGAGGGAGAGGGAGAAGTAGGCTCCCCACTAAACTAGGGAGACTGATGCAGGTTCAGTCCCAGGACCCCAAGATCATGTCCTGAGCGGGAAGGCAGACACTTAACCATTTGAGCCACCCAGGCTCCCCGGGACTTGACATTCTAATCTTTATAGCAGCTGACAGCAGTATAACTTGTTATTGGTCTTAAATTTTATTTTTTAATTTATTTGTTTTTAAGAAGCTCTGTGCCCAGTGTAGGGCTTAAACTCATAACCCTGAGATCGAGTCAGGTGCTCCACTGACTGAGACAGTCAGGTGCCCCATGGTCTTAAATAACAAAAGGCAGAAGTTGTCTAAATGGAGAGATGCTGGGAAAATGTCTTAGAAGGTATCTGTTAGGGTGGTAATTCACAATCATTGGCTACTAACCTAATGTTTGAAAAATGTTACCTGTGAAATATTTGCATTCTCACTAAGTGGAAGGTATTAAGCCAGGCTGTGGAGGGGGAGTATATGCAATTTTTATAAAGGGTTTTGAAAGAATTTAAATACCAGTTGTTTGGTTATGTTGCTGATTGGGTGAAAAGAAAGATGTTTGTGACTTTAATTTCGATCATGCCAGTTCTCATTATTGGCAACCCTTGGTATAGTTTGACCATAAGCTTTCAGTTATATATTGTATTTCTAGAGATAAGATACATGTAGTACTTAAAGAAATTTCTATATAGATACAGGTGTGTGAAATAATTTTTCTGTGAGAAATTGTGTGTTTTTATGTGTCTGTTTCATTCTTGGAGTCTGAATAAATTTGTGGATGATGATTATTATTATTATTTAAAGATTTTATTTATTTGACAGACAGAGATCACAAGTAGGCAGAGAGGCAGGCAGAGAGAGAGAGGAGGAAGCAGGCTCCCGTCGAGCAGAGAGCCCAATGTGGGGCTCGATCCCAGGACCTCGGGATCATGACCTGAGCCGCAGGCAGAGGCTTTAACTCACTGAGCCACCCAGGCGCCCCAAATTTGTGCATTATATCAGGCAAATCTTGGGTTTACTTGAAGTCCTTTCCTCCAGAATTTGTTTGCTTGAACATTGGCAAAAGCTGTTCAAATGGTTTTTAAGCCATAGGAAAATGATGTTTAGATCTTCTCTTAGGAACGTTGACTACAGTAGGACAGTAAAAGGAGCATCTAAGTGGGATTCCTCCGTACGTGTATGCTAATGTTTGTCTTATGATTGTCTTAATAGCAGACATGCAAGATATTTATCCTCCGTTTCTCTACCTGTAAAATGGGAGCAGGTTTAATAGATAACTGATAAAGCCTGCAGTTCTGGAGGAAGTAACATGGTTATAACAGTGGTTCTTTTTAAAAAAAAATTTATTTATTTGACAGTCAGAGATCACAAGTAGGCAGAGAACCAGACAGACAGAGAGGAGGAAGCAGGCTCCCTGCTGAGCAGAGAGCCCAACGCGGGGGCTCTATCCCAGGACCGCGGGATCATGACCTGAGCTGAAGGCAGAGGCCTTAACCCACTGAGCTACCCAAGCGCCCCTATAACAGTGGTTCTTAAAAGGCAATAAACTAAAGCTCTTTGTGGCCTTTGCTAGTTCTTAACTGTTTTAAGAGTGTAAAGAGCTCCTGAGATTAAAAGTTTGAGAACTGCTGGTGTAGAGGAATGAATACTGAACTCTGAGCCAAACCTGGGTTTTCTAGGTTTTCTGTTGCTTACCTCATTATAGGACCTTTGACAAATTCATCCTTTCCAGGCTTCTGCTTTGTCATTTGTGAAATGAACTTGTACTTGATGTTCTATAAGGTTATTAAAAAAAAATGGGGGTGCCTTTCTGGCTCAGTCGGTAGAGCATATGACACTTGATCTTAGGGTTGTGAATTTGAGCCCTACATTGGGTGTAGAGTTTTAAATAAAGATAAAAAAAATAGTCCTGCTTTTGTGAATGTTGACCATTTTTTAAATTTTACTTTGAGGAGTAGGAAGAAGGGTAGTGATAAAGGGAAGTTTCTTTAGCCATGTATGCATATCTTTTTTTTTAAACGTACATGGTTTGGATTACAGGTGTTTTGTTGATGGTATCCTCTGTCATCAATGTACATGTATTTGTGCAAATATTGGAAAAGAAAACCTTTTTGTTGAGAAGTTTGTTAATATTATTGTGGCTCAGGATGTTTTCTATTTTGAAAGATTATTAATCCAGGATATTGTATTTCTCCCCTTTTTATTTGAAGATTTATTTATTTATTTTAGAGAGCAAGAGAATGCAGGGGGGAGGGGCAGAGGGAGAGGGAGAGTGAGTTTCAAGCAGACTCCATGCTGAGCACAGAACCCAGTGTAGGGCTCCATCTCACCATCCTGAGATTACAATCTGAGCTGAAACCAAGAGTCAAATGCTCAATCTACTGCACCACTCAGGTGCCCCTTTTTCTGTCTGCCCTTTTATAATTAGAGATGATATGTCTGAAAAGACTTTTTTATTCTGGACAGTTGTGCTTTTTACCCTGGGAAAAGGTTCTGTGAATTGTGTGCTATAGTCACTATTTTCAGATCCTGTTTCTTGAGACTTTGTCTTTAAGTTTTGGCTTGAAGTAGCCATTCTTGGTAACTATAGTCCACCTTTCTCGTTGACTGTTCTATACAATATTTGTTTAAGAAATTATTGGTATAGCATTGGTTTTCATGTGTTTATATCCTATACTTCATATTTTGGGAGACTGCTTTATTAGTTGATCAAATACTTGAGTATCAACTAGGGGCCAGGCACTGGGCTATGGCATGCAAAGTTTAATAAAACAAAATTCTCATCTCCTTAAGGCATTCTTAACCTAGTGAGGGAGATAATAAGTAAATAAGCAGGTATAAAGCCAGGCTAAAATAGAGGTATATTGGTTTTATTGGGTACCAGAAATGAAGGAAAGCCTAATTTCGGGGATGTCTAGGAAACTTTCACAGAGGAGATGGTATCTGTATTGCATCTGAAGATATGAATATGAAGATATTTCTGATGGGGTCCAGGGAAGACTTTATAGAGAAAGCATTTGAATCTGGCCTTTGGAGGGATGGGTACAGTTTTGACAAAGAAAACTGGGGGAGAGTCCAGATGTGAAATACAGCAAGCAAAGGATTGTTATATATATTAGTGTTTTCTCTTTGGAAGCAGGTCAGCTGAGAATTTTTAACTCAGTTCCTGGACAAATATCGTATAGCTGTTGTGCAATTAGTATGTTTTTCCCCAGCTTTATTGATATATAGTTGAGATATAACATTGTGTAAGTTTAAGTTGTACAGCGTGTTGATTTAATATATGTATATATTTTGAAATGTTTACTATGATAATGTTAGTTAACACATCCCTCACCTCACATAACTATTTTTTTGTTTTTATGGTGAGAACATTTTAAAATCTACTCTCTAGCAACTTTCAAGTATGTAGTATAGTTAACTATAGTAACCATGCTATGCATTAGATGTCCAGAACTTACTCATCTTCTAAGTGCAGTTTGTATGTTAACTTTTGCAGCTTGATGATCTTGAAAAAGCCACCTGTGCCCTTTGTAAATGAGCCTGAATTGTCAAAAGTTTTCCACTTTTCTTAAAGATTGTGTAGAATTTAATGCACAGATTTTGATTGACTATTATCGACTGTTGAAAATCTGTCCTTAGTTGTTTTTATTTTGGCCATTTGACATGGTCCGTTAACTTTTGGATAATCACTGATTTATAAAGTCTAAAATCAAAGCAATTTCTTTTCATATAATACTAGATTTGTTATTTTGCTTATTTGAATTATATTAGTTATTTTTTGGTTTGCATGATAGCATTCCAAACCTAGTTCTGCAATAATGCTTGTTTTGAATATGCATATTTTTCCCAACAAGATTGATACATCAGGGAACAATTTGAGCATAAGACAAAATTTGCATTTTCATATGCAAAGGTTAGGGATCAGCAAATTATAATCACCAGCCAGTGGCCTGTTTTTATAAATAAAGTTCTGTTGGAACACACCCAAGCCCTTTTGTGTATATTGTTTGTGGCTGCTTTTGTACCACTATCTTGGAGTTGAATAGTTGTAACAAAGACCCACAAAGCCTAAAATACTTACTGTTTGATCCTTTATAGCAAGTTTTCCCTGGGTGAATGCAGGAAACTACACCCAGCTGTACTGAGCTGCATTAAATACATGCATATACATGTACACACCTTATACCTCAAACATCTGTTGGCTAGCTCAGTACACCCCTTGTTGTTTTAAGCCACTCCCATCCACATCTTTTGTTATAGTTTTCCATCGGATTTCAGATAACCCTCCTCCCATCATTTCACAGTAATTCATGAGCTGCAGCCCTTCTGATGTACTTCCACAAGCAAACTTCAGGTCTTTTTCAAGGTAAAGTGCTGTATGTATTGTTGTGTTTTTGTATTTCTTAATCACCTCAGGTGTAAACTATGCAAAATTGTGCTATCATCTTTATTAGGTTTCTATCTTTTAAAAAAATGTGTTATGATTAAGTTTTTTGAGTGTTGTGCTTCTAACCCCATTTTCCCTATGAATCTTGTGGTGTTCATTGCATAATTTTGCATAACCTGGTGAGTTTTAGGAACTCCATTGATTTCAGAACTCACTGTGATTGTCATCCTGCAAAAAGTACCAATTCATGGGCGCCTGGGTGGCTCAGTGGGTTAAGCCGCTGCCTTCGGCTCAGGTCATGATCTCAGGGTCCTGGGATCGAGTCCCGCATTGGGCTCTCTGCTCAGCAGGGAGCCTGCTTCCCTCTCTCTCTCTCTGCCTGCTTCTCTATCTACTTGTGATTTCTCTCTGTCAAATAAATAAATAAAATCTTTAAAAAAAAAAAGTACCAATTCATACACCAAATATTTCTTGGACTATATGAAGATTAAATTAAAGGACAACAAAGCACTTAGGTTAGTGTCTGGGACATGCTAATTACTCAGATATTCAAATTTCTATTGCCATGTGCCAGTAACTGTTCAAAGTACTGCTTAGGTGAACAGGACAAATTAAAGCCTTGTCCCCATGGAGTTTACATTATAAAAAAATCTGTATTAATATACATTTTGGGGACGCCTGGGTGGCTCAGTTGGTTAAGCAGCTGCCTTCGGCTCAGGTCATGATCCCAGCGTCCTGGGATCGAGTCCCACATCGGGCTCCTTGCTCGGCAGGGAGCCTGCTTCTCCCTCTGCCTCTAGCCTGCCACTCTGTCTGCCTGTGCTTGCACTCTGTATCTCTCTCTCTCTCTAACAAATAAATAAAAAAAAAAAAAAAAAAAATATACATTTTGTTTAGTAACTTAGTCCTCTCATAAAAGACATTTGATGTTTTTATAAATAACATTTAAAAAATATCCAGAGATCAAAGACATTTACTTAGAACAACTTTCTAGTTAGTGTCTCATTGATCTCATGCAATATTTTATTGAATGATTTTTTAAAAAATGTTTTTAATAACTGTACCCTCGGGAGACTAATATGATCTACCTTCAAGGAGGTAAAGAATAGTCATCTCCTTTTTACTGTATGTCAAAATAAAAAGTTAAAAAATACAAATTCAGACTTAATTTGCAAAAATAGTATGCAGATTCTCATAGGCCCTTCACCCAGATTCAGCAGATAGTAAATTTTTACATTTGCTTTATCATTCTGTCTATATTTTTTTGATTCAGAGAGTAAATTACAAACACAATACTCCTTTATCCCCGAATACTTCAATATGTATTTCACCAAAATGGGAATATTCTTTTACTTAGCCTCAGTGTAGTTAGCAAAATTAGAAATTAACATTGATACTGTTTCTCTTTTTAAAAGATTTTTTGAAAAGATTTTATTTGTTTGAGAGGGAGAGCACATACAGACATGCACATACGAGAAGGGGGCAGGGGCAGAGGGAGATGGAGAAATAACCTTCCCATTGAGCAGGAAGCCTGTTGTGGGGCTCAGTCCAGGACCTCGAGATCATGACCTGAGCCAAAGGCAGATGTTTAATGGGCTGAGCCACCCAGGTGCCCTAAAATTTTATTTTTAAGCAATCTATACACTCACTGTGGGGCTTTAACTCAAAACCCTGAGATCAAGAGTCGAATGCTCCACTGACTGAGCCAGCCAGGCACCCCCTTACAATGCAGTTTTTAATCTAAAGATCTTATTCACGTTTTGCTTCATAATGTCCTTTATAGTGAAAGAAAAAAATTTCTTTTTCTCTGGTCTAGCATCCAATTTTGGAGCATACATTGCAATTCATTGTCATGTCTCTTTAATCTTCTTTACTCTAGAGCACTGTACCTTGCTGTTTTTTTCCCTTACATATTTTTGAAGAACAGGGTAGTTAATTTGGGTTTGTCTGATATTTCCTTGTGATCGTGTATTTTGCTAGAAATACTGTGAAGTAACGCTGTGTCTTTCTCAGCACGTTTTATCAGGAGGCGTATATCTTTTACTGTATTTTAAAATGTATTTTGTTTTAATACTAAGCTTATCAATCAGCTTATTCTCTGCCATTTAATTTAGGTATTTGAAGCTAGGTTTGGTTAATTTCTATAGAGTTAGGAAGAATTTGCCCACCTCTTACTGGTGGTTTTTTTTTTTTTTTTTTTTGCTTTTCCCCTTTCCACCTTCTTCATATACCCCCAAAATTCAAAACCACAAAACACCCTATTTATGAATTTTCATCGTGTATTCTGAGTATCTGCTAAAAGTAGAGAATCAAGAGTGAATGTTTTATATTAAAGTGACTACACCTGTTACTCGTTAAGTATATGAAATAATACATTTCTTTCAAAGGCTGACTATCATGCATCCAACACCGCTTACTGAATATCTGTTTAGACACGGAAGAGAGAATATTGGAGGGTACTAAATGACTTCAGGGTTGTTTTTTTAAAATGCTCAACAAATCGCCACTCTTCTTCTAAGGAATCTCTGAGCAGATACTATCTTCATTTTAGTAAGCATTTATTATTCCTCTGTACAGGGCAATTAGTTATTTCCCACATGGGAAAAAAGATGATCCCAGACCAGTTTCCTCCTTTGAGGAGCTTACACTCCAGTAGAGAGTACTCTTAGTTTTAAAGAAGGAACTATAAGCAGAATGTGTTGCTTATTATGAGAGAAGTAAAAGAAAATTCAGTAGAAGAGGAGGAAGGGAAACTTTTTTGAGCTGAGTTGTGGTATGATTAGAAAGTCATGTGTGAGTTATCTTGCAGAGAGCTTTGAATGCTATGCTTAGGAATGGGGAGCCTTTGAATATTTTGAGCATGGGGTTATATATGAGTTTACTCTATGCCAGTCATTGGAAATACTGAGGAGATAGAACAGTCCTTTAGAAAAGGAATATATTAGGGAGAATATAGACATATATGTTCAACTCCCATTCCCCCTAAAAGTATAGTAGCAGATGCTAAGTACCAGCTGAGTGCTACTGACATATATGGTATAAGAACACAGTAGTTTAGTATTTGAATCTGGTAGAATTAACATGGGTAAAAGATGGAATTTCAAGGCAGGAAAGGATGACTTCTGGATACTTCTTCCTCCTTTGTTCCCATTCCAGTAGATACTAAAAAATTTAAATGACTTGTGTTCCTGAATACTGCCATCCACTTATTAGTGTTTTCCATGATTTGTCTCTGACATCTGAATTCTAAACAATAACCTGATTATTTTGGATGGGAGCTAGGGTTACCTGCCTAACTTGAAGGATGAATTGTGGAAACAGGTGCTGTTTTCTGTTTCTAAAATCTAAATGTCTTAAAATTGTATTTTTTTTCTGCAGAGGAATAGAACCACAGTTCTCAGCTAAAGACCCTTTTCTTATAACTCCTTAAAACAGAAATAAAACTTCTTTCTTTGCTTCTTGCTCTTGCCACATTCTTTGCCTCTTGTCTCCATTTGAAGACTGTCTGGGTGGGGTGTGGTATATCATTGGAATGAACTGTATTTATGAAATAATGAAACATTTCTTTTTTTTCTCAAAGATTTTTATTTATTTATTTGACAGACAGATCACAAGTAGACAGAGAGGCAGGCAGAGAGAGAGAGGAGGAAGTAGGCTCCCCACTGAGCAGAGAGCCCCATGTGGGGCTCGATCCCAGGCCCCTGGGATCATGACCTGAGCCGAAGGCAGAGGCTTTAACCCACTGAGCCACCCAGGTGCTCCTAATGAAGCATTTCTTGAAGCTTTTAGTAATTAGGCCCACATGAACATGGTGACATTTATTGCAATTTAACTTTTATTGAGAGTATTACACAGAGACTGCTATTTAGACATAATATGGCAGAATGCTGACCTTATTCAAATATTGCTGCTTTATTACAAATTTGTAATTTCTTACTTTCATTAGAGCATGTATACTTTTATGTTTAAAAGATAGGGTGCCTGAGAGGCTCAGTTAGTTAAGCGTCTGTCTTCGGCTCGAGTCATGATCCTAGGGTCCTGGGATTGAGTCCCATGTTGGGCTTCCTGCTCAGCATGGAGTCTGCTTGTCCCTCTCCCTGTGCCCCTCTCTCTGCTCATGCTCTCTTTTTCTCTCAAATAAAGAAATAAAACCTTCTTTCAAAAAAGATTTTATTTATTTATTTGACAGACAAAGATCACAAGTAGGCAGAGAAGCAGGCAGAGAGGGGAGGAAGCAGTCTCCCTGATGAACAGAGAGCCCAATGAGGGGCTTGATCCCAGGACCCTGGGATCGTGACCTGAGCCAAAGGCAGAGACTTTAACCCACTGAGCCACCCAGGCACCCCAAGAAATAAATCTTTTTAAAAAATAGATTGTAGTGTTTTTAGTCCTCCATTGTGTCTCCTTTTTTTTTCAATTTTTTATTTAAATTCTAGTTAACATATAGTACAATATCTGTTTCGGGAAGTCTTCATTTTTTTTTTTTTAAGATTTTATTTCTTTGACAGAGAGACAGCGGGAGAGGGAACACAAGCAGAGGGAGTGGGAGAGGGAGAAGCAGGCTTCCTGCTGAGCAGGGAGCCTGATGTGGGGCTTGAGCCCAGGAACATGAGATCATGACCTGAGCAGAAGGCAGATGCTTAACCACTGAGCCACGCAGGCACCCCAGGAAGTCTTCATTTTTAAAAACAATATTTATTTGAGAGAAGAAGAGAGAGAGCACATGAGTAGGGGGAGGACAGAGGGGGAGGTAGAAGCAGACTCCCTGCTGAGCAGGTGTCCCGATGTGGGGGTTTGATCCCAGGACCCTGGGATTATGACCTGAGCCGAAGTCAGACCTTTAACTGAATGAGCCACCTAGGTGCCCCCGTCATGGTTTCTTAAATGTTTTGGAAAGGTTGACATCTTTTTAAAAGATTTTATTAATATATTTCACAGAGAACACAAGCAGGGGGAGTAGCAGTGGTAGAGGGAGAAGCAAGCTCCTTTCTGAGTAGGGAGTCTGATGCAGGGCTTGATCCCAGGATCCTGGGATCATCACTTGGGCCGAAGGCAGAAGTTTAACCAAGTGAGCCACCCAGGCACCCCCGGAAAGGTTGATATTTTCATACAAATTCTGAATAGTGTTTATTTGCCCAAGTAGGTACTGTTGGTACTGAGCCTAATAAAACCAGAAAAATTTAGACTCTGCCCTTAAGTGCTTTTATTTTTTTATTTTTTTTAAATATTTTATTTATTTATTTGACAGAGAGAAATCACAAGTAGATGGAGAGGCAGGCAGAGAGAGCGGGAAGCAGGCTCCCTGCTGAGCAGAGAGCCCGATGCGGGACTCGATCCCAGGACCCTGAGATCATGACCTGAGCCGAAGGCAGCGGCTTAACCCACTGAGCCACCCAGGCGCCCCTGCCCTTAAGTGCTTTTAGACTAAAAATAAATAATATAAGACAAGAAGATAGTAAATCACAGAAATATATTTTCCTGGCAACAAATATGGCAGATATGGAGATAGTTTATATGTGCATACCTATGAACTTTCAGAATAGATTTTAGAGATTTTTCTTGTGCTGGAAGGGAGAATGGTAATGGACAAATATTAGTGATTTGTATATTTCTTTTGTGATTTTGTAGTTGCAGTAAAATATAAAATTTAACATTTTAAACACTTTAAAGTGTACAGTTCAGTGGCATTTAAGTACATTAAATATATTCAGTGTTGTGCAGCCATCATTGCTCTCTAATTCTGGAACATTTCCTTTACCTCTGAAAGAGTCCTCATATCTCCCAATATTCTGCATCATTGTGTATCTGTTACCTCTGTCCAACTCCAGAACATTTTTGTCATGTCAAACTGAAACTCTGTACCCATTAAACTGTAACTTTCATTCCCCTCTCCCCTAATCCGTTGGTAACTACCATTTCACTTTGTCTCTGGTTTTAACTATTCTAGATACTTCCATATAAGTGGAATTACACAATATTTCTTCTTTTGTGTTCAGCTTATTTCATTATTTAGCATAATGTCCTCAAGGTTCATCCATTTTATATCATGTTTTCAGAATTGCATTCCTTTTTAAGGCTAAATAATATTCCATCCATTATGTAGGTATGTACCATACATGTTTATCTATTCATCTGTTGATGGACATTTGTGTTGTTTTCATCTTGGCTGTTGTTCATATTGCTTCTGTAAACATTGGTGAACAAATGTCTGTTGAAGTCTCTATTTTCAGTTCTTTTGAACATGTACCTAGAAGTGGAATTCTAACTTTAATTTTTTAAAAATTTTATTTATTTATTTGACACAGAGAAAGAGATCACAAGTAGGCAGAGAGGCAAGCAGAGAGAGAGGGGAGGCAGGCTCCCCACTGAGCAGAGAGCCCAACGCAGGGCTCAATCCCAGGACCCTGAGATCATGACCTGAGCTGAAGGCAGAGGCTTAACCCACTGAACCACCTAGCCTCTCCTCTAGCTTTAATTTTTTGGGAACCACTAAACTGTTTCCATGGTGGTTATACTCTTGTACGTTTCCACTTACATTTTATAAGGGTATGAATTTCTCTACATTCTTGGTCAACAATGCTTTTTGTTTTGTTTTGTCTTTTAGAAAAATGAACTCAGTTTATTTTGTTTTAGAATTAGGTTAACTTAAAATTTTAGTTGACTGTGTCAGCTGTACTCTATAAAACAAATGAGTTGACAAGTAAGAAACTAAACTGAAATAAAGAGGATTAAGAGGTACAAGCTTCCAGTTATAAAATAAATAAATCATGGAGAGGCAAATTACAGCATAGATAATATAGTCAATAAAATTATAATAATGTTGTTTGGTGTAGATATTGACTACATTTATCATGGTGAGCACTGAGTAATGTATAGAATTGTTGAGTCATTATTTTGTGTATCTGAAATTAAGATAACACTGTATATTATCTAGACTTAAGTATTGTCTGTTTTTTTAATAATAGCTATACTACAGGTGTGAAGTGTTATTGTTATTTTAGTTGTTAGTGTTATTTTATTTGCATTTCCCTAATGACTAGTGAGATAGGGCCTCTTTTCATGTGCTTTTTGGCTGTTGCTGTATCTTACTTGGAAAAATGTCTAATGAGGTCTTTTGCTCAACTTCAAGTTGTTCTTTTTGTTGTTGTTGTTGTAGGAGTCATTTAAAAATTCTGGATATTGGGGCACCTGGGTGGCTCAGTCAGTTAAGCGTCTAACCCTTGATCTTGCCTTAGGTCTTGATTATGGGGTTGTGAGTTCAAGTCCTGGATAGGGCTCCATGCTGGGTTTGGAACCTACTTAAAAAAATTCTGTATATTAATCCCTTATCATATATATGAGTTGTGAATATTTTTTCCATTCTATGAGTTTTCTTTTCACTCTTGTAGTGTTCTTTGATGCATGAAAGTTTTCAGTTTGGATGAAGTCCAAGTTATTTTTTTATTTTGTTGTATGAGTGTTTGGTGTCATCTAAGAAATGATTGCCAGGTCTAAAGTCATGAAGATTTATTCCTCTCTTTTCTTTTTCTTTTTAAAAGATTTTTATTTATTTGTCAGAGAGCACAATCAGGGGGAGCGGCAGGCAGAGGGAGAAGCAGGCTCCCTGCTGAGCAAGGAGCCTGATGCAGGACTCCATCCCAGGACGAAACTCCGGGATCATGACCTGAGCCAAAGGCAGATACCTAACAATCTGACAAAATTCAACACCCTTTCACAATAAAAACACTCAGAGAACTAGGAAGGGAAAGGAACTTCCCTAATTGCATAATGAATATTAATGAAAACCCCACAGCTAATATACTTAATAGTGAAAAGACTAAAAGTTTACAACCTGAGATCAGAAGCAAGACAAGTATGCCTGTTTTTGCCATTTCTATTCAACAGAAGTTAAAAAAGAAAAAATAAAAACCAATCCAAGCAGTAAAGGATGAAGTGGTTTGTACAGGATGTGATCTTACATATAGAAAATCCTAAAGAATCCACAAAAAACTATTAGAGATAATAAATGAATTCAGCCCAGTTGCAGGATATAAGGTCAACACACAGAAAGCAGTTATATTTTTATACACTAGCAATAAACAATCCAAAGAGGATATTGAGAAAATACTTCTATTTATAGCAGCTTCAGAAAGAATATATAGGAATGAATTTAATCAAAGAGTTTCAGAACTTGTACAGTGAATATTATGAAACATTGCTTAAAAGAAATTAAATCAATTCCAGAGGTGCCTGCCTGGCTATGTCAGAAGCTTGTGACTCTTGATTTCATGATCAAGAGTGCAAGCCCCACGTAGGGTATAAAGATTACCACAATTTAGATGATTATGTGATTTCCCCCCTTTTTCTATTTATGTGCTATTTTACATTGATATATTTTTGTCACACTTTGCATTCCTGGGATAAATCCTACTTGGTCATGGTGTATAATTCTTTGATGTGTCACTGAATTCTGTTTGCTAGCATTCTGTTTAGGATTTTTGAATCAATAGCTAGTATTTTGTTTAGGACTTTTGCATCAGTATTCATAAGGGATATTGGTTTGTAGTTTTCTCTTTTTTTATGATGTGTTTCTCTGTATCAGGGTAATGCTGGCCGTATAGAATGAGTCAAGTGTTCCCTCTTCTGTTTTGGGGAAGAATTCGAGAAATGATGATTATTCATTAAATGTTTGGTAGAATCTACTGGTGAAGCCACTGATCTTGGGTTTTTCTTTTTTGGGATGTTTTTTGATTATAAACTCAAGTAAAGAGATTGAATAGTTACAAATAAAAAAAAGAAAAAAGAAGTATTGATATTTACCTAATGTGGTTGCTTTTACCATTGTTCTTTATTTTATAATATAGCTCCAGGTTATACTTGTGGTTTCACTTCAACCTGATAGTCTTCTTTTGGCATTTCTTGTAGGGCAAGTATACTAGCAGTTCATTTTCTCAGCTTTTGAATTTTTGGCATATTTCTTCATTTTTCAAGGTTATACTTGCTAGATACAGAATTCTTGGTTGATGAGGGTTTTTCTCGCAGCACTTTAATACTCAATTTTAAAAAATTTATTTTATTTATTTGAGAGAGAGAGAGAGCACAAGGGAAGGGGCAAAGGGAGAGGGAGAATCTTAAACAGACTCCACACTGAGTGTAGAGCCCCATGTGGGATTTGATCTCAGAGCCCTGAGATCATAACCTGAGCCGAAACCAAGAGTCAGATTCTTAACAAACTGTGCTACCCAGGTGCCCCTTTTTACAGCACTTTAAATATGTCATCTCACTGCTTCTCCCTCTCCCACTCCCTCTGCTTTTGTTCCCTCTCCCGCTGTGTCTCTCTGTCAAAGAAATAAAATCTTTGAAAAAAAATGAAGACTTCCTGAAACAGATATTGTACTGTATGTTAACTAGAATTTAAATAAAAAATTGAAAGAAAAAATAGACACAGTGGAGGACTAAAAACACTCCCATCTATTTTTTTAACCCACTGAGCCACCCAGGCACCCCCCATCTATTTTTTTAAAAGATTTTATTTCTTGGGGTGCCTGGGTGGCTCAGTGGGTTAAAGTCTCTGCCTTTGGCTTAGACCTTCCTGCTGAGCAGGGAGCCTGATGTGGGGCTTGAACCCAGGAACATGAGATCATGACCTGAGCCAAAGGCAGATGCTTAACCACTGAGCCACGCAGGCACCCCAGGAAGTCTTCATTTTTAAAAACAATATTTATTTGAGAGAGGAAGAGAGAGAGAGAGAGAGAGCATGAGTAGGGGGAGGTCAGAGGGGGAGGTAGAAGCAGACTCCCTGCTGAGCAGGTGTCCCGATGTGGGGGTTTGATCCCAGGACCCTGGGATTATGATCTGAGCCGAAGTCAGACCTTTAACTGAATGAGCCACCTGGGTGCCCCCGTCATGGTTTCTTAAATGTTTTGGAAGGTTGACATCTTGTTTTAAATTTTTTTTTTATTTTTATTTTTTTAAAGATTTTATTTATTTATTTGAAATATATATATAGAGAGATCACAAGTAGGCAGAGAGGAAGGCAGAGAGAGGGAGAAGCGGACTCCCTGCTGAGCAGAGAGCCCGATGTGGGCCTTGATCCCAGGACCCCGAGATCATGACCTGAGCCGAAGGCAGAGGCTTAACCCACTGAGCCACCCAGGCGCCCGGTTGACATCTTTTTAAAAGATTTTATTAATTTATTTGACAGTGAACACAAGCAGGGGGAGTAGCAGTGGTTTCCATGGTGTTCAACTGTTAATGAGGATCCATTGTACTTGTCACTTCTCATTGATTTTGAGATTTTCTTTGGCTTTTACAGGTTAATTATATTTTGTCTCACTATGGATTTCTGTTTATCCTTCTTGGCATTCATTGACCTTGATAATGTAGATTCATATATTTCATGAATTTGGGCTGCTTTGACTATTAAGTATTCTTTCTCCTTTTTCTTCTCTTCTGTGACTGTCTTATGTATGTCTCTTATGCATGTTTTATGCTTGATGGTATCTCACAAGTTTCTGATGCTCTGGTCATTTTTCCTCTTTCTCCTTCTCATACTGGATAATCTCAATTGGTGCTATCTTTAAATTCACTTATTCTTTCTTATCCTTGGTCAGATCTTCTGTTGTACCTCTGTAGTAAATTTTTCTTGTCTGCTATTGTATTTTTCAACTCTAAAATTTTATTTGGTTCCATTTTTTAAAAGATTTATTTATTTATTAGAGAGAGAGAGCGCGATGGCACACGCACGCACACGTGAGATGGGAGAAGGTCAGAGGGAGAAGCAGACTCTCCATGGACCTGGGAGTCCGATGTAGGACATGATACCTGAACTCTGGGTTTATGACCTCAGCCAAAGGCAGTTGCTTAATCAACTGAGCCACCCAGGTGCCCTATTTGGTTCCTTTTTATGTTTCTTTCTTTGTTTTTGGTAAGACATGCTGGTTTCTTTAGCTCTTTGATTATATTTAAAACAGTTTATTTAAAGTCCTTGTCTATTAATTCCAACATCTGGGCCTCCTTAGGGGCAGTTCTGTTAATTTCTTCTTTTTTCCCTGGGAATGGGCCATACTTTTCTTATTACTTAGCATGCTTCTGTTTTTGTTGAAAACGGGTACTTTGAATATTGTAATATGGCAATTCTGGAAAACATTTTTCCCCCTCCCCAGGGTATGTTGTTGCTTCTTGTGGGGTTTGCTTAGTGAACTTTTTAAAAAATATATTTTATTGGGGCACCTGGGTGGCTCAGTGGGTTGGGCCGCTGCCTTTGGCTCAGGTCATGATCTCAGGGTCCTGGGATCGAGTCCCGCATCGGGCTCTCCGCTGAGCGGAGAGCCTGCTTTCCTCTCTCTCTCTCTCTGCCTGTCTCTCTGTCTACTTGTGCTCTCTCTCTGTCAAATAAATAAATAAAATCTTTTAAAAAAAAAAGAACCGCTTTTAAAAAATATATATATATTTTATTTTTGAGAGAGAGAAAGCAAGAGGGCACAAGCAGCAGGGAGGGGATGTGGGAGAGGGAGAAGCAGGCTCCCAGCTGAGCAGCGAGCCCCATGTGGGGTTCAACCCCAGTTCTGGGATCATGACCTGAGCTAAAGACAGACATTTAACTCACTGAGCCGCCCAGGTGCCCCTGCTTAGTGAACTTTCTAACCTATTTTCACAAAGGCTGTATTTGTCATGTGTGGGTACTGCAGTGTTTGTTCTGGTAGCTTATTGGTCAGTTAGTGGTTTGACAGAAAAAAAAAAAAGTTCAAAAACAAACAATAACCTAAACCAAACCAAAACAACTTTTTCTCTTCACAGTTGGCTCAGTGTTGGGGTACTTCTCAGTGTTTAGCCAGTTATTTAAGATTCTTTTGTAACTCTCACTTCCTGATGGGGTGGAAGCTAAAGGTCAGATAAAGGTGAAAATTTATGGTCTTTTGTCTTTACTGAGCATGTGTCCAGCCTTGAGCATAGGAGTGGCCTTCCATATTCCTTGGTATGTGCTGGAGCTTTTTGGAGCTCTTATTGTCTCCTGTATTTCTGACTCCTTCTTCCCATCCTTTTATGTCTGTCAAGTGCCTGGCGCACGTATTATCCCTTGCTCTGGTGGCTGTGTATAGTATATTCGCCTTTAAATTCTTTGGACAAATCAGTTTGTTTTAGGAATTTGTTCCTCCTGAGAATGTTCTGGTTGGTGAAAGAAAGAAAACCCACATCCCAGTCTGTCAGATAACAAGCAAACAGGTCAAAACATACAGCCACAATTCTTTAAGAATAGGATCCACATCACTACCTTTGGCATCTGCAAGTTCCCTAGGAATGTGGGCCACCATCTTCATGGCTTCCATCAAGCTGGGAATGGGACATGGTAGGTGCATAAAGTTGAAACACCACAATGCTCTCATACTGATGTTCAGTAGCTTTTTCTTTTTTTTTGTTTTGTTAACTGGCCTTTAGTTTATTTAAAAGAGGTGGGAAATATAAGATATTTTGTCAGGCGAAATATAGTAGTGATTATTGGAATGTTTATTGATTTAATTTGGTAAAAATAGTTTTTAACTATTTTATTTTTTAAAGGTAACCTCCTTAATCAAATAAAGAGTATTTATTAAAAGTTTAGAGATAATAGCAGACTTTTTTTTAAAATTTCTTTTCAGCGTAACAGAATTCATTGTTTATGCACCATACCCAGTGCTCCATGCAATACATGCCCTCCATAATACCCACCACCTGACTTCCCCAACCGCCCCCCCCTTCAAAACCCTCAGGTTGTTTTTAAGAGTCCATAGTCTCTCATGGTTCATCTCCCCTTCCAATTTCTCTCAACTCCCTTCTCCTCTCCATCTCCCTATGTCCTCCATGTTATTTGTTATGCTCCACAAATAAGTGAAACCATATGATAATTGACTCTCTCTGCTTGATTTATTTCACTCAGCATAATCTCTTCCAGTTCCATCCATGTTGCTACAGAAGTTGGGTATTTATCCTTTCTGATGGAGGCATAATACTCCATAGTGTATATGGACCACATCTTCCTTAGCCATTCGTCCACTGAAGGGCATCTTGGATCTTTCCACAGTTTGGCAACCGTGGCCATTGCTGCTATAAACATTGGGGTACAGATGGCCCTTCTTTTCACTACATCTGTATCTTTGGGGAAAATACCCAGTAGTGCAATTGCAGGGTCATAGGGAAGGTCTCTTTTAATTTCTTAAGGAATCTCCACACTGTTTTCCAAAGTGGCTGCACCAACTTGCATTCCCACCAACAGTGTTAAGAGGGTTCCCCTTTCTCCACATCCTCTCCAACACACGTTGTTTCCTGTCTTACTAATTTTGGCCATTCTAACTGGTATAAGGTAAAATGAACTTTTGGGACTTCATCAAGATCGAAAGCTCCTTGCACAGCAAAGGAAACAGTCAGTAGCTTTTTCTACTAAATGTTCCCTGTTGGTTGTAGGTTTTTTATTTTTATTTTATTATTTTATTTTTTTTTAAAGATTTTATTTATTCATTTGACAGAGAGAGATCACAGGTAGGCAGAGAGAGAGAGAGAGAGAGAGAGAGAGGGAAGCAGGCTCCCCGCCAAGCAGAGAGCCTGATGCGGGACTCGATCCCAGGACCCTGAGATCATGACCTGAGCCGAAGGCAGCGGCTTAACCCACTGAGCCACCCAGGCGCCCCTGGTTGTAGGTTTTTGATTGGATTCTAGATTTCCAAAAATGTTGATTTGGAATTTTTTTTTTACTAGTGTAACTATTGCCTTAGTGGAGGGACAGAGTTACTTGCTGTCACCATTGTATATGATATCATTCCTGGTGTGTTTGTTGTAATCCCTATGGCAGTGCCACATATTCTTAATAACTGTAGCTTTTTATGAATCCTGCTAGGGCATGAATGCCTACATTGTTGTTCTTTGTACTATCTTGGCAATTCTTGAGTCTGTCCTATTCCATATTATATACATTTTTAAGTTTCTAAATTCTTTGATTAGTGTTTTATTCTATTTTCATAAACATTTTTGAGGCCTAATGTGAGCCAGGGATTGTTTTAGGTCAGGGCTTTTCAGTCTTGGCATTACAGACATTTGGTCCAGGTAATTCTTTGCTGTGGGAAGCTGTTCTGTGTATTGTATCGCCAGCCTCTGCCCAGTAGATACTAGTAAACCCCTCCACTAGTTTTGACAACTGGAAATGTTTAAAGACATTGTCGGACGGTTCCTGTGGGTGGTGAGGGTGTAGGAGGGGCAGAGTGCTTCTGTTTGGTAACCACAATTCTGGATAATAGGGATTCATAGGTAATTAATACTGAGCTAAGTGGAGGAATAAACAACTGAAATACACTGATGTGGTTAAGCATAGTTACAAAGATATGAACCAAGAAATGTGGAAGAATAGCAAAAAATTTCCTTGGAGAGTTAATGGTAATATTTTCTAAAGAGAGAGATGGCAGTTTTGAGTTGGGACTTAAGGCAGGGTAGCAGTGTTGACAAGGGGGAGAGATGGTCTAGGTGGTGCAAAGGTCATGTTTAGGGACTTGATAGAAGGGCCCTTTTGTGCCTTTAGGACAGTGAGACATTGTGATTGGGGAGGATATGGGAGGTAGAGGTGAAAAAAGAGAAGTTATTTGATCAGATTTGAAAAGGCTTTTTTAAAGATTTAAAAGGGCTTTCTATGCTACATTAATATCTTCATTTTATGCCTTTTTATATCATAGAAAATCAAATAATGTCTTTGGAGTAATAACTTCTTTTAATGAACAGTGATAAAGTAAAATGTTTAAAATTATATGGTAAATATTATACTCAAGAAAATAGCTCTAGCCTATAAAGTATGAAAAGAGGGAAGGGTGGAGATTTCTATAAAACTAAAACTAGATGTCACATACTATTTTTAAACCATGCTATCCTTTGCATAGACTGTTTTCATACTGTATTTGTCAAATTCTTAAATGTTATCACGGATGATGATTCTTGGTATTTAAATAGAGGAGTGAGTTTGGAACATGTACAAAGTTATATGTTTTTTCAAGCAAATTATCAGGGTGATATATTTTAAAATGTTGTCTGCTTTCTCAGATTAGACATAGAGTCGTCTTAACTGAAACTGGTCTCCTATAATATGTCTGTGTTCTTAGAAAAGGAAGATACTTGAAGAGTTAAAATGGTACAAAATTTTTTGTAACTTATGATATTATTTCAAATTTACAGAAGTTTTATGAGTACAAGGAACTCCTATCTACCCTTTCTCTAGAGTCACCATAGTTAACATTTTGTTTCAACTACATTATCATTTGTATATTCTCTGATTAGATTTTTTTTTCCGGAGGTTTTTGAGGGTAAGTTGTGTAACATCATGTCCCTTTACCCCTAAATGCTTCCAAAGAACAAGAGTATTGTTTTACACAATTACTGGGTAATTATCATATCATAAAATTTTAAATATGTATAATACCCTTATCTAGTCTGAAATCCATATTCAAAGTTGCAAGTTGCCCTAATAATATTCTTTCAGTTGGAAGTTTTATCTCTCATTGTTTTCTTGACCTTGACAGGTTTTATTATTTTTTTATTTAGATTCCAGTTAGTCAACACAGTGTAATACTAGTTTCAGGTGCACAGTATATAGTGATTCAACAGTTCTATACAACACCCAGTGCTTGTTGCAACAAGTATACTCTTTAATCCCTATCAACTATTTAATTTTATTTTTTAAAAAATTTACTTACTTTAGAGAGAGAGAGTGCGTGCATGAGTAGGAGCGGGAGAGAGAGAGTCTCAAGCACACTGTGCCTAGCACAGAGCCTGCCTGACATGGGGCTTGATCTCATGACCTTGAGATCATGACCCATGCTGAAACCAGGAGTTGGAAAAAAAAAAAAAGAAAATGAAACCAAGAATTAGATGCTGAGCCTACTGCACCACCTAGGTGCCCCTCCCTAGATAGCTCCTTAACCCCTAGCTCCACACACCTCTCCTCTGTTAGACATCAGTTTGTTCTCTATAGTTGAGTTTGTTTCTTGGTTTGCCTCTCTCTTTTCCCACCAATGCTAGTTTGTTTTGTTTCTTAAATTCCACATGTGAGTGAAATCATACAGTATTTCTCTTCTAACCTTGACATTTTTTTTGAGGGAGAGAGAGAATCTCAAGCAGGCTCCATGCCCAGCGAGGAACCCAGCATGGGGCTTGATCTCCCAACCCTGAGATATGACCTGAGCCGAAATCAAGAGTCAGACACTTAACCGAATGAACCACCCAGGAACCCCTGACCTTGACATTTTTTTTTAAAGATTTTATTTATTTATTTGACAGATAGAGATCACAAGTAGGCAGAGAGGCAGCCAGAGAGAGAGAGAGAGGAGGAAGCAGGCTCCCTGATGAGCAGAGAGCCCGATGCGGGACTTGATCCCAGGACCCTGAGATCATGACCTGAGCCGAAGGCAGCGGCTTAACCCACTGAGCCACCCAGGCGCCCATGACCTTGACATTTTTGAAGAGTACAATCTAGTTCTTTTTATAGAATACCCCTCAATTTGGGTTTGTATGATGTTTCCTTATGATTAGACTAAGTTATGGATTTTGGTTCTTTTTAAGTGCCTCTTAGCAGAAGACACATGATGTCAATTGGTCCTGTTACTGGTGATGATTTTTATTTATTTATTTATTTGAGAGAGAGAGAGAGAATGAGAGGGAAGAGGTCAGAGGGAGAAGCAGACTCCCTGCCAAGCAGGGACCCTGTTGTGGAACTCTATCCTAGGACTCCAGGTTCATGACCTGACCTAAGGCAGTTGCTTAACCAACTGAGCCACCCAAGTGCCCTAAAGCTGTGTTTGAGGAATAGTATTTTTTAAAGTTATAATAATGTGGAGAAATAATGGTGTAAGACAGTGACAGGTCTCAAATTTGAAAACAAATTGCTATAATGAAACAAATGAGAGTGAGAAGTAATAAAATATAATTGAGAATAAAAAATCACCATATGGACAGGTCTGTGGAAATGGTGTTAAAGCCTGTCAGTCCCAGATTTGTTCTATGTTGTAATCCATTGAGGAATAGTTTGCAGAAAAATAATTCATGTGTGACAATTTGCTGTTTTCCCCATTTTTGTCCTTTGGTTCTCCACCTCTCTCTCTCTTTGGGGTAAAAAATTATGGATTGTGTTGGAAGTTTGTAGGGGAAAGGAAAGGAGCCCAAAACTCTGAGCATTTAACGCATTTTTACATTTACCATAAAACCTTTAAAAATAGACACATTAAATATGGAAGAACTCTTTGAATCATGTTACTTTAAAAGTAAGATTTCTGAATAAAATCACTGTTGACATTTTGGGATAGGTAATTTTTTGTTGTAAGTGGATTCTTGTGTGTATCATAAGATGTATAGCAGTATCCTTTGTCCTTTATCCACTAGAAGTCAGTGATAATGCTACCCACAGTTGTGACAACCAAAACTGTTTCCATACATTGTCTTATGTACCAAGGGGGCAAATTTGCCCCCATTTAGAACGGCTGCCTTACAGCCAGTGGTTTGTCTCCTCTCCCCAACAAAGGTCCTTGTACATGTGCATATATAATGTTCACATAGTTATAAATAGTTGTGATTAAATTTGGGAATCAGATTTTTCATTTAAAGTGTTTTTTATAGTTTTTTTTCTTTTTATTATAGTATACAGAATAGAATTTAACATTTAATCATTTTTAAATCTACAGTTCATAAAATTTTACCATTTAACCACTTTTGAGTATACAGTTTGGTGGCATTAAGTAAATTAACTGTGTTGTATAACTCTTACTGCAATCAATTTGCAGAACTTTCTGATCATCCTAAAGAAAAACTTTTTACCCATTAAATGGTAATTCCCTATTCCTTTCTCCTCCAGTTCCCTGGTAATTTTGAGGGAGAGAGCATACGTGCATGTGTGAGCACATGCATGCATGAGGGGGTATTGGCAGAGGGGAAGGGAGAGAGACAGACTGAGTGCTGACCCTGTTTTTGGGCTTGATCTCATGATGCTAAGGTCATGATCTGAAACAAAATCAAGAGTTGGATGTTCAACTGACTGAGATAACTAGGTGCCCCTCTTTCATAGTCATTTTTAATCCATTTAGTTGTACCATAATTGACACAACTCTTCTTACTGATTAAAATTCTAATTTTTATAATGTGACAACTTTACATTTATTTTTTTATTTTTTTTAAAGATTTTATTTATTTATTTGACAGAGAGAGAACAAAAGTAGGCAGAGAGGCAGGCAGAGAGAGAGGAGGAAGCAGGCTCCCTGCTGAGCAGAGAGCCTGATGCGGGACTCGATCCCAGGACCCTGAGATCATGACCTGAGCCAAAGGCAGGTCTTAACCTCAGTGGGCTTAACCCACTGAGCCACTCAGGCGCCCTGCATTTAAAATGCTTTCTAAAAGATCACCTTAGATTAAGAGAAGGATTAATGAATTATTAATGTTTATGATTCTTTGATCATTGACCAGTTGCTTTCTGAAGGGTTTGCATTTATTTACATTGTTATCAGAATATGAGAACTCATTTACTATACCTTGGACAGTGGATGTTATTGCTATTTAAGTTATAGGGTATAAAGTAGTACCTTGCTATAAAGAGGTTAAAAGTAGTTTAGCATGTTTTACTGACTGCATCTTTTATAGATATTTCTATTCTCTGCCCATATTCCTTTGATGACAAAATTTTTAAAATAAGTTTAATAGAATATGGATTTCTTTTTTGAGAGAGAGTGTGAGTGGGGAGGGGCAGAATGGAGAGGGAGAGAGAGAATTGCAAGTAGGCTCCATGCCCAGATGGGTTCAGTCTTGCAACCTGAGATCATGACCTGAGCTGAAATCAAGAGTTGGATACTTAAATGACTGAGCCACCCAGGCACCTGCAGATGTCAGTCTTTTGTATTTGCTGGAGGTATTTTTCCTGGTTTTCCTTGATTTGAATTGTTATGGTCTTGGGGCACCTAGGTGGCTTAGTTGGTTGGGTGTCTGCCTTTGGCTCAGGTAATGGTCCTGCATTCCTGGGATTGAGGCCCGTGTCAGGCTCCCTAGAAGGGAGCCTGCTTCTCTCTCTCCTCCCCGCTATGGCTCTCTCTGCTGTCTCTGTCTTTCTCAAATAAATAAAAATTTTTAAAAAATAAATTTTTATGGTCTTGAAACTTAAGTATAACTTTCTTGGATTAAGTTTTCCAACATAAAAGAAAGATTGATGTGGGAAAAGATAGATAATAGCATTCAGTGACAATCAGAAGTAATTTATATGTCACTGTAAATGTTCTTAAATAGTCATAGTTGTAATCTAAGAATATGTTGTTTATGCTATTTAGCTTAACCTTTTTTTTTTTTTTTTTTTTTTTATTATTTTATTTTATTTATTAATTTGACAGAGAGAAATCACAGTAGACGGAGAGGCAGCCAGAGAGAGAGAGAGGGAAGCAGGCTCTCCGCTGAGCAGAGAGCCCGATGCGGGACTCGATCCCAGGACTCTGAGATCATGACCTGAGCCGAAGGCAGCGGCCCAACCCACTGAGCCACCCAGGCGCCCCTAGCTTAATCTTTAATATTTGAGATTTTTCTCACTCTATTTCTGGTGTTATATTTGAATTTGCTATTCCTTCCTCTAAAACATAGCTCTGAAAAAATTTTTAAAGATTTCATTTTGTAGAGAGAGTGAGAGCAGGTGTAGGGGCAGAGGGAGAGGAAGAGAGAGAATGTCAAGCAAACTCCTTTCTGACTGTAGAGCTCAATGTGGGTTTCCATCCCTCTATCCTGAGATCATGACCTGAGCCAAAACCGAGTCAGGTAGTTACCTGACTGAGCCACCCAGGTGTCCCTGAATATTTTTATGTAACATTTCAGAAGTGAGTTGTCAAGATTTTGAGTGATATGGTAATGGTATGTATAGTATTTTGCCTTCTAAAAAATCGCTGAGACTATCTCTATAGGTAAATAAGGGGTAGGAATTAAAATAAATGTATCTCAGCTTTTCAAGAAAATTGATGAAGAACAAATTTTTCTGCATATAGATACTATTCATATTTAATGATACCCGTCTAAGGAAGTATGGGTATAGTTCATATTTCCTTAGTTTGGGGTAGTATGGGCTAGGCATGATCAATTTTAAAAGTGGGCAATTCAGAACATTTCCTTTTATTCATATTTTATTAAAGTTACTGTTAAAATCAACATTTATTTGTATAATAATAATTTTTTGTTATTTGTGTGTGTGTTTCTAAAAATTAGGAAACATGACAGAGGGAGGATGTCTGTCCTTACTTTTATGTTAGATCTTGGTGAGGATTGTTCAGTTTCCTGGTTTTGACAGAATGCCAAGTTAACAAAGATAAACAGGAGGATTATCAGCATAGTAGATTGATTATATGACATACCTCCCATTCAGTGATGATAGCTAGCTTGATTTCTATTTGTACTTAAATAGTTTGTAAGGGAATGAAATTACTTTGAACCTTTGGGTAGTGTAAAATAAGTCAAGGTATTTTCAGGTCATGGAACATAGTGTTACTAGTAGAATGAAATATTGAGAGAACACTGGACCCAAGGCTGTGGTTTCTGTAACTTCTAGTTCTGGGTCTTCTGATAAGTGTATGATTCTAGGCCTCAATTTTTTCCTTTTTATCTAGTCCACTCCCTCATTTTAAAGTACTTTTAGCTCTAAAATTCTATCCCTATGTGGGGTTATATAACAATCCTATGAGATGACCTAGTAAAAGGGGAAGGCAGCAGCATTTCAGAAATACGGTTTGGGGTTGAGTCTCAAGTGAACTACAGTTTTCCTTAAATCTGAGGATGGTATGAATTAAAATGAAGGGATGTTTTGATCTTCAGATTGTAGAGGGAAAGGGAATTGCTGATTGGTCATTATTTCCAGGAATGGACATAGAGCTGATTTACTTTTTTTTCTTTCTTTAATTTTTAATTTTTTGAGTAATCTGTTTGCCCAGCATGGGACTCAAACTCATGACCTCAGTATCAAGAGTTGCATGTGCTACTGATTGAGCTGGTTAGGCACCTCTCAGCTGATTTACTCTCTCTCTCTCTCTCTCTCTTTTTTTTTTTTTAAAGTACGCTCCACAGTGTGGAGCCAAATGTGTGGCTTGAACTCAAGACCCTGAGGTCAGGACCTGAGCTGAGAGCCGAGAGCTGAGATAAAGAGTTGGATGCTCAACTGACTGAGTCACCCAGGTTCTCTGCTGAATGACTCTTAAAATCTAACATGAGGAATCTCCACACTGCTCTCCAAAGAGATTCCTCATGTTTGATTTTAAGAGTCATTCAGCAGAGAACCTGGGTGACTCAGTCAGTTGAGCATCCAACTCTTTATCTCAGCAGAGGAATGGATAAGGAAAATGTGGTTCATATACACTATGGAGTATTATGCCTCCATCAGAAAGGATGAATACCCAACTTTTGTAGCAACATGGACGGGACTGGAAGAGATTACGCTGAGTGAAATAAGTCAAGCAGAGAGAGTCAATTATCATATGGTTTCATTTATTTGTAGAGCATAACAAATAGCATGGAGGACAAGGGGTGTTAGAGAAGAGAAGGGAGTTGGGGTAAATTGGAAGGGGAGATGAATCATGAGAGGCTGTGGACTCTGAAAAACGATCTGAGGGGTTTGAAGGGGCAGGGGGGTGGATGGGAGGCTGGGGTACCAGGTGGTGGGTATTAGAGAGGGCACGGATTGCATGGAGCACTGGGTGTGGTGAAAAAATAATGAATACTGTTAGGCTGAAAATAGATAAATTAATAAAAAAATAAATAAAAATAATCAAACATGAGGATGAATTGGTGATCCCTTTAAGCAAATTTAATAACTGGAAGGTATTTTAACAGCCATCTAGTAAAATTCTAGTTGGTTCTAGGACTATAACAGAAATTATTTCACTTCCAGTTCAGGGTTCTTGGTGTAACACTATGTTTTTAATCGTTCATTAGGATGTTTCTATGTATTTTCTAATAATAAAGTAAGAATATTTTTATATAATGTGTCAGATATCTTGTTCAAGAAAGTAAAGGACACTTGTTATGTTTTAAAGTGATTTTTACATTTTTTAATCACTGCCATAAGTCTCACGGAAGTAAATTAGCCACAATTCTATTGTTGTGACACTGAATTATTTGGAATGTTCTTGATTTCCTGTATACTTGTTCACATGCTTCAGAGTTGTTTCCTCACTATTTAAGTTGTAATTATTTACCAGAATCACCACAATTTAGCTCAGAGGGGCTAAGGGGGCTTTCCAAGAGTGTGCAGTTAGTCAGTTAAATAGTTTTCGATCAGAAAAGTTTTTCTTTTTTTAACTTTTTAAAAGAGTTTTTATTAATTTATTCTTCAGAGAGAGGGAGAGAGAGAACACAGGCAGGCAGAGTGGCAGGCACAAGGGGAGAAGCAGGCTCCCTGCCGAGCAAGGAACCAGATGTGAGACTTGATCCCAGGACCTGAGCCAAAGGCAGCTGCTTAACTGACTGAGCCAGACAGGCGTCCCCTTTTTAAACTTTTTTTTAAAAAAATATTTTATTTATTTATTTGACAGACAGAGATCACAAGTAAGCAGAGAGGCAGGCAGAGAGAGAGGAAGGAGCAGGCTCCCCGCTGAGCAGAGGACCCTGGGATCATGACCTGAGCTGAAGGCAGAGGCTTTAACCCACTGAGCCACCCAGGCGCCCCTCTTTTTTAAACTTTTTTTAAAAAAAAGATTTTATTTATTTGACAGGGAGAGAGAGGTTTGATAGGGAGAGGGAGCACAAGCAAGAGGAACAGCAGGCAGAGAGAGAGGAAGAAGCAGGCTTCCTGCTTAGTGGAGCACCCGATTTGAGGCTCAATCCCAGGACCCTGGGATCATGACCTGTGCCAAAGTAGATTAGACGCTTAACTGACTGACACCCAGATGGCCTGAAAAGTTTTCCTTCTTTCCTTTCTCTCTCCCTCCCTCCTTCCCTCCCTTCCTTCCTTCTTTCCTTTTTTTCTCCCCCCTACTTCCTCCCTCCCTCTCTCCCTTCCTTCTTTTCTCTCTTTTTTACCTTCTCTCTTTCTCTCTCTCTTCCTCCCTCCCTCCCTCCCTTTCTTCCTTCCCTTCCTTTCTTTCTCTTTAGATTTTTATTTATTTGCTAGAGAGAGCAAGAGCACAAACAGGGGCTCCAGGCAGGCAGAGGGAAAAGCAGGCTCCCCGCTGAGCAAGGAGCCTGATGGGGCACTCAATCACAGGACCCTGGGATCATGACCTGAGCCAAGGGCAGCCATCTAGGTGTCTTGAAAAGTTTCTTTTTCTAATCTCAGGTTGGTTTGTTGCAATGTGTAGTTTCTCCTTTGGATTTGCATAGTCCATAGTTTTGACTCTTTTTAAAAAAAGTTCAATAACCAGTTTAACAATAAGACCTTTAAAGGTCAGAGATTCCATTTGCTAGAAGAGTCCTGATGCCTTCTGGAGTGTGAGGAAAAAGTGAGAAGAGTAAACCATTTCTGGTCTTTCATAAAATTTCAATAATTTTTACTGATCTTTGTTTTATGAAACATTCCTTATTTGACTTCTCAAGTAGTCTACTACTTGTATTGTATTGGAACTTGGATCTCCATTTCTTTATTACCTATGTGATTTTATTACAGTGAAAAATGTAGAATAAGTTAGAATTTGGCCATAAAATAGTTTACTTCTGTTACCTACTTTGATCAGAGTGGGCAAAGTTCTGAAGCATGGATGAGATTTATGGAACTCAAGTCATGTCTTGGTAACTCTTTTTTTTTAAGATTTTATTTATTTATTTGACACAGAGAGAGAGATCACAAGTAGGCAGAGAGGCAAGCAGAGAGAGAGGGGGAGGCAGGCTCCCTGCTGAGCAGAGAGCCTGATGTGGGATTCGATCCCAGGACCCTGAGATCATGACCTGAGCTGAAGGCAGAGGCTTAATGTGCTGAGCCACCCAGGTCCCCCTGTCTTGGTAACTCTTAAATACTTTCCTAAATGCAGACTATAATAATTGATCAGGGAATATGGAGTAGCCTTCAGATTTAGAAATGCCCATAAAATCCAGCATCAGTATCTTTTTATAAGATTATGGTTTAAGGGTTAGCCAGGATAAGTTATATCTTTAATATAAAAAAATGAGAGGAGATAGTGGAGGGCTAGGAGGACCCCAGGCTTGTCTCATCCCTTGTACACAACTAGATAACTGTTAAATCATTCTAAATAACCCAGAAATCAGCCAGAATACTGACAAACTCCACAACTAAAGGGAGAGAAGTCATACTGAAGAAGGTAGGAAGTATGGAGACATGGTTTGGGGGAGAAACAGATTGTGGGTTCTGCAGAGGGGAGGGAGCCATGGTCAAAGAGAAAGGCAAGACAGGAGGGCACAGGGGAATTCACAAGGAGAGCATTTCCCTAATACCACTTGCTGGGAAAACAAGGGGATGCTTTTTTGTTGAGTTATTGCAACCCGTGGGCCTTAAAGTCTAGAGTTTTAAAGGTGGCAGCTTTTTTTTTTCCTTCAAAGTTTTATTTAAATTCTAGTTAGTTGGGGTACCTGAGTGGCTCAGTGGTTTAAAGCCTCTGCCTTCGACTCAGGTCATGATCCCAGGGTCCTGGGATCGAGCCCCACATCAGGCTCTCTGCTCAGCAGGAAGCCTGCTTTCTCCCCTCTCTCTGCCTGCCTTTCCACCTACTTGTAATCTCTGTCTGTCAAATAAATAAATAAAATCTTTAAAAAAAATAAATTCTCGGGGCGCCTGGGTGGCTCAGTGGTTTGGGCTTCTGCCTTCGGCTCGGGTCATGATCTCAGGGTCCTGGGATCGAGCCCCGCATTGGGCTCCCTGCTCCGCAGGAAGCCTGCTTCCCTCTCTCTCTCTCTCTCTCTCTGCCTGCCTCTCTGCCTACTTGTGATCTCTGTCTGTCAAATAAATAAATAAAATCTTAAAAAAAAAATTCTAGTTAGTTAACATACAGTGCAATATTGGTTTCGGGTAGAATTTAGTGATTCATCACTTACATATAGCACCCAGTGCACATCATAAAAAATGCCCTTCTTTTTTTAAAAATTTTAAAATTTTTTTATTTTTTTAACAAAAATGCCCTTCTTAATTAATACCTATCACCCATCTAGCCCATCCCCCACCCACCTTCCTCCATCAACCCTTAGTTTGTTCTCTGTTAAGAGTTTCTTATGGTTTGTTTACCTCTCTCTCATTCTTTTTTTCCCCTTCCCATACATTCATCTGTTTTCTTTCTTAAATTCCATCTATGAGTGAAACCGTATGGTATTTGTTTTTCTCTTACAGACGTACTTCACTTAGCATAATACACTGTAGCTCCATCGACATCATTGCAAATGGCAAGATTTCATTCTTTTCAAAGGCTGAGTAAATTCGATGGGTGAATAATATTCCATTTTATGTGTTTACACACACACACATACACACCACATCTTCCTTATTCATTCATCAGTTGATTTGGCCTCTTTCCATATTTTGGCTATTATTGATAGAGCTGCTGTAAACACCAGAGTGCATGTACCCCTTTAAATACCTGGTGCACACGGGGAGATGATTTGCTGATCTTAGAGCACCTCCCTGACAGGTAGCATTCACCACAAGCTTCTCTGGGGACAAAGAAACCAGCTGGCATATTTTCTTTTCCCTGTTCCCCAACATAAATACACATCTACCTGCAGGAAGCAATGCAGCACCTCAACACAGGCTGCCTAACCTTCTTACACCAAGTCCCACACCCCTGCACTCTGGTGGAACTGCTCTTCTTGGTCAAGTTTGCCTCAGTTCTAGAATGGTGAACCACTTTCCAGACTAATAGAAACCTCTACCCATTCCACATCTCCTGAGCAGAGACTTCTGTGGGGCTTCAGTTCTAGTGAAAGTAGTATCAGGTCTCATTTAACAAGCAGACCAGAGCCCACCTAATTTAAATTCTCCAGACTTGGGACGCCTGGGTGGCGCAGTTGGTTAAGCAGCTGCCTTCGGCTCAGGTCATGATCCCAGCATCCTGGGATCGAGTCCCACATCGGGCTCCTTGCTCAGCAGGGAGCCTGCTTCTCCCTCAGCCTCTGTCTGCCATTCTGTCTGCCTGTGCTCGCTCTCTCTCCCTCTCTCTCTGAAGAATAAATAAAATCTTAAAAAAAAAAAATTCTCCAGACTCTGGCCAAGGACCAAACACTGCCCACTGTGGGCAAGGAGAGCCTATGCATACAATTGCTTGAAGGACAGAGCAGCCAAAACACGATAGGAGAGTGCACATGCAATTACCAGACACTTCCTTAAGTGCCAGTCCCTGGACACTATATGACTTCTTCTTCATAAAGCCTTTACTTTCAGGAGCAGGAACCATAACTTTTATAACACACAGAAGTCAGAGATTTAGACAAAATGCTAGGATGGAGGAACTCATCCAACCTGAAAGAACAAGATCACAGCCAGAGATCTAAGCTAAACAGATACAAGTAGTATGCCTGGTAGAATATTGAAAGCAACAATCATAGCCATAGTTGCTGGGCTTGAGAAAAGCCTGGAAGACTTCAGTAAGGCCTGTACCTCAGAGATAAAATAATTAAAAAGGGATCAGAAATGATGACTGCAGTAACTGAGGCCTGAAACAGGCTCAGTGCAATGAACACAAGGTTGGAAGAAGCAGAGGAATGAATAAATGATACAGAAAACAAAATGATGTAAAATAATAAAGCTGAAGAAAAGAGAGAAGAATTATGGAACAAGAATAGACTTCGGGAAGTCAGTGAGTCCATCAAATGTAATAACGTTTGTGGCATAGGTGTCTCAGATGAAGAACAAAAGAGAAAAGGGGACAGAACATTTATTTGAGGAAATAATAGCTGAAAACTTCCTTAATCTGGGGAAGGAAGCAGACATCCATATCCAGGAGACATAGAGAACTACCATCAAATCAACAAAAGCGGGCCAATACCAAAACATTGTAATTAAAATTGCAAAATACAGTGATGAAGAAAAATATATTGGGTGTCTGGGTGGCTCAGTCGATTGAACATCTGACTCTTGGTTTTTGGCTCAGGGTATGATCTCAGGATCATGAAATGGAGCCCCATGTTGGGCTCTGTGCTTAGTGGGAAGTCTGCTTGAGATTCTCTTTTTCCCTCTGCCTCTCCCCCTACTCCCATGTGCTCTAAAATAAATAAATATTTTTAAAAATCATTAAAAAAATTCGAAAGCAGCAAGACAAAAGAAATCCTTAACTGACATGGGAAGACCCATAAGGTTCACTGCAGATTCCTCAACAAAAACATGGCATGCCAGAATGGAGTGGCATGATATCTATAAAATGTTGAATGGGAAAATTCTGTAGCTAAGAATATTCTATCCAGCAAGGCTATCATTCAGAATAGAAGGAGAGAGAAAGAGTTTCCCAGACAAACAATAAAGGAGTTTGTGACCATTAAACCAGTCCTGCAAGAAATATTAAAGGGGACTCTGAGTGGGAAGGAGAGACAAAAAATGATGATGACAAGAAAGTAGTAGAGAAAAACTCCAGAAGCCATGACAAATAATAAAATGGCCCTAAATGTGTATCTGTTAGTAATCATTCTGAATGTGAATAGACTTAAAAAGCTCCAAACAAAAGATATAGGGTATCAGAGTGGATAAAAAACAAACAGGACCTATATATATGCTACCTACAATGGGATTTATGTTAGATCTAAAGGCATCCGCAGATTGAAAGTGAGGGGTTGTAGAAACATTTAGCATGCAAATGGATGTCAGTAGGAAGCCAGAATAGTTATGCGTATATCAAATAAAATAGACTTTAAAGCACACTGTAACAAGAGACAGGATAGGGCAGTATATCATAATAAAGGTGCCTGTCAAAGAGAAGATCTAATTGAAATTATTTATGCACTCAACATGGGATCACCCAGATATATAAAACAGTAACAAACATAAACGAACTCATTGGTAATAATACAGTAGTTTCAGGGGACTTTAGCATTATCAATGGACATATGATCTAAAAAAACCAGCTAGGAAACTGTGGCTTTGAATGACATACTGGAGTAGATGGACTTGAATATATTTACAACACTTCATCCTAAAACAGCAGAATGCACATTCTTTTGAAGTGCACATGGTACATTTTCCAGAATAGATCAAATACTGGGTCACTAATCCAGCCTCAACAAGTACAAAAAGATTGAGAACATACCATGCATCTTTTCTGACCACAATTCTATGAAACTTGAAGTCAACCACAAGAAAAAAATTTGAAAGGCCTAAAAACATGGAGGTTGAACAATATGCTACTAAAGAAGGAATGGGTCAACCAGGAAATCAAAGAATAAATTAAAATATACATAGAAACAAATAAAAACACAACAGTTCAAAACCTTTGGGATGCAGCATTAAGAGGGAGGTAAATAGCAATACAGGCCTACCTCAAGGAAGAAATATCTCAAATCAACAACCTTACACCTAAAGGAGTTAGAAAAAGAAATACAAATGAAGCCTAAAGACAGTGGAAGACAGGAAATTATTAAGATTAGAACAGAAACAAATAATATAGAAAGTAACCAAACAAAAAACCCAGATCAATGAAAATAGGAGCTAGTTCTTTGAAAAGATCAATTAAATTGATAAACCCCTCGCCAGACTTACCAAAAAGGAAAGATAAAGGAACAAAATAAAACACGGATGAGAGGAGAAACAACAAATACCACGGTAATACAAACAATAAGTGAATATTATGAAAAACTATGCTAACATATTGGACAACCTGAAAGAAGTGGATAAATTCCTAGAAACATAAACTACTAAAACTGAAATAGGAGGAAGTAGGAAAGTTGAACAGACTGATAAGCAACAAATTGAATCAGTAGTCAAAAATCTCCCAACAAACAAAAGTCCAGGGCCAGATGGCTTCTCAGAGGAATTCTATGAAACTTTTAAAGAAGAGTTAATAACTATTCTTCTCAAAACTATTAAAAAAAAAAAAAGAAATGGGAGGAAAACTTCCAAATTCGTTCTATGAGGCTAGTATTATCCTGATACCAAACCCAAATAAAGACTCTGCTAAAACAGAGAAATACAGGCCAATATGCCTAATATGCATGCTAACATGGATGCAAAAATTCTCAGTAAAATATTAGCAAACTGAATCCAACACTACATTCGTCACTAGAAGTCCAATGCGCTATCCATTGCGCCACAGAGCCACCTCCAACACTACATTCAAAGTATCATGTATTCCTGGGCTGTGACAGTGGTTCAGTATTCCTAAGTCAATCAGTATGATATACCACATTAATAAAATGGTAAGAACCATATGTTCCTTTCAGTTGATGCAGGAAAGTATTTGACAAAGTATAACATCCATTCTTTTTTTTTTTTTTTTAAAGATTTTATTTATTTATTTGACAGAGATCACAAGTAGGCAGAGAGGCAGGCAGAGAGAGAGAAGAGGAAGCAGGCTCCCCGCAGAGCAGGGCTTGATCCCAGGACCCAGAGATCATGACCCGAGCCAAAGGCAGAGGCTTAGCCCACTGAGCCACCCAGGCGCCCCTAACATCCATTCTTGATAAAAACCCTTAACAGGATGCCTGGGTAGCTCAGTCGGTTAAGCAGCTGCCTTCTGCTCAGGTCATGATCCCAGCATCCTGGGATCGAGTCCCACATCGGGCTCCTTGTTCTGCAGGGAGCCTGCTTCTCCCTTTGCCTATGCCTATTGCTCTGCCTGCCTACTCTCTCTCTCTCTCTGACAAATAAATAAATAAAATCTTTAAAAAAAAAAAAACCCTCAACAAAGTAGGGTTATAGGGAACGTTTCTTTTTTTTTCTTAAAAGTTTTTTTTTTTTAATTTTATTTTCAGCATAACAGTATTCATTATTTTTGCACCATACCCAGTGCTCCATGCAATCCGTGCCCTCTCTAATACCCACCACCTGGTTCCCCCAACCTCCCACTGCCCCCCCGCCACTTCAGACCCCTCATTTTGTTTTTCAGAGTCCATAGTTCTCATGATTCACCTCCCCTTCCAGTTTCCCCCAACTCCCTTCTCCTCTCTAACTCCCCATGTCCTCCATGCTACTTGTTATGCTCCACAAATAAGTGAAACCATATGATAATTGACTCTCTCTGCTTGACTTATTTCACTCAACATAATCTCTTCCAGTCCCGTCCATGTTGCTACAAAAGTTGGGTATTCAGGGATGCCTGGGTGACTCAGTTAAGTAACTGTCATTGCCTCAGGTCATGATCCCAGAGTCCCGGGATCGAGTCCCACATCAGGCTCCCAGCTCCGGCAGGGAGTCTGCTTCTCCCTTTGACCTTCTCCCCTCTCATGCTCTTTCTCACCTTCTCTCTCTCTCAAATAAATAAATAAATAAAATCTTTAAAAAAAAAAAGTTGGGTATTCATCCTTTCTGATGGAGGCATAATACTCCATAGTGTATATGGACCACGTTTTCCTTATCCATTTGTCCGTTGAAGGGCATCTTGGTTCTTTCCACAGTTTGGCGACCGTGGCCATTGCTGCCATAAACATTGGGGTACAGATGGCCCTTCTTTTTATGACACCTGTATCTTTGGGGTAAATACCCAGGAGTGCAATTGCCGGGTCATAGGGAAACTCTATTTTTAATTTCTTGAGGAATCTCCACACTGTTCTCCAAAGAGGCTGCACCAACTTGCATTCCCACCAAGAGTGTAATAGGGTTCAGAGGGAACGTTTCTTAACATCATAAAGGCCTTATATGAAAACCCCACAGCTAATGGTATCCTTAGTGGGGGGAAACCAGCCTTTTCCCCTCCTCTATGGTTAGGAACAAAACAGGGATGTCCACCCGTATCACCATTATTTAACATAATATTGGAAGTCCTAGCCACGGTAAGCAGACAACAAAAGGAAAGGCCTCCCAATTGGCAAGGAAGAACTCAAACTTTGACTGTTTGCAGATGAAATAATACTTTATATAGAAACCCAAAAGACTCGACCAATAAATTGCTAGATCTGATAATGAATTCAGTGAAGTTCCAGGATACAAAGTCAACATACAGAAATCTGTTGTTTTTATACACCAGTAATGAAGTAGCAGAAAGAGAAATCAAATAATCAAACCCTTTTACAATTTTATGGAGAAAGAAGATGTCTAGCAATAAACCCGACCAAGAGGTAAAAGGTCTATAATCTGGAAACTACAAAACAGTGATGAAAGAAATTGAAGATGACACAGGGAAACGGAAAAACATTCTATACTTACGGATTGGAAGAACCAGTGTGAATGTACACATTCAGTGCAATCCCTCTCAAAATACCATCAGCATTTTTCACAGAGCTGAAAGAAACAATCAGAAAATTTGTATGGTACCACAAAAGACACTAAATACCACAAGCAACTTGAAAAAGAAAAAGCTGGAGGCATCACAATTCTGGACTTAAAGCTATATTACAAAGCTGTGATCATCAGGACAGTATGGTACTGGTACGAAAACAGACACATAGATCAATGGAACAGAAGAAAAAACTCGGAAATGGACCCACAATTATAAGGTCAACTAATTTTTGACAAAGCAGAAAAGAATATCTGGTGGGAAAAAAGACAGTCTTTTCAACAAATGATGTTAGGAACACTGGACAGCCACATGCAGAAGAATGAAACTGGACCACTTTCTTACACCATACAAAAATAACTCAAAATGGACTAAAGATCTAAATGTGAGTCAGAAAACCATCAAAATCCTGGAGGAGAACAAAGGCAGGAACCTCTTCGACCTTGGCTGTAGCAGTTTCTTACTAGACGTGTCTCTGGAGGCAAGGGAAACAAAAGCAAAAATGAACTGTTTGGACTTTATCAAGATAAAAAGCTTCTGCACAGTGAAGCAAGCAATCAAAACTAAAAGGTAACCTATGGAATGGGAGAAGATATTTGCAAATTACCAATCTGATAATGGGTTAGTATTCAAAATCTATAAAGAACTTAAAAACTCAATACCCAGAAAGCAAATAATCCAGTTAAGAAATGGGCAAGAGGACATGAATGAGACATTTTTCCAAAGAAGATATCCAAATGGCTAACAGCCACATGAAAAGATGCTCAATGTCACTTATCATCAGGGAAATACAAATCAAAACTGCAATGATCACAGTCAGAATGGATAAAATTAAGAAGACAGGAAAGAACAGGTTTTGTCACGGATGTGGAGAAAGGAGAACCCTCTTACACTGTTGATGGGAATGCAAACCGGTTGCAGCCAGTTTGGAAAACAGCATGGAGATTCATCAAAAAGTTAAAAATAGAACTACCTTGGGGCGCCTGGGTGGCTCAGTGGGTTAAAGCCTCTGCCTTCAGCTCTGATCATGGTCTCAGGGTCTTGGGATCGAGCCTCGAATAGGGCTCTCTGCTCAGCAGGGAGCCTGCTTCCCTTCCTCTCTCTCTGCCTGCCTCTCTGCCTACTTGTGATCTCTGTCAAATAAATAAAATCTTTAAAAAAAAATAGAACTACCTTATGATTGTGCATTGTACTATTAGATGTTTACCCAAGGAATTAAAAAATACTAAGAGGGATATGTGCACCTTGATGTTTGTAGCAGCATTACCTACAATAGCAAAATTATGGAAGGAGCCCAAATGTCCATCGACTGATTAATAGATATATACACACAATGTGTATACACACATTGTATATATACACACAATGAAACATGACTCAGCCATTAAAAAATGAAATTTTACCATTTTCAACGACATGGATGGAGCTAGACGGTATTATGCTCCACAAAATAAGTCATAATTTCACTCATATGTGGATTATAAGACTCAAAATGATCTTAGGGAAAAAGACAACCAAACTAAGATACAGATTCTTAACTATAGAGAACAAATGGATAGTTACCAGAGGGGAGGTGGGTGGGTGGATGGATTAAATAGGTGATGTGTTTAAGGAGTGCAGTTTTGATGAGTGCTGAGTATTATATGTTGGTGTGGAATTCCTGAATTGCACACCTGATACTAATATTACTGTGTATGTTAAGTAACTGGAATTTATATAAAAAGTTAAAAAAATGGAGGGGGGAATATTTTTGTCACTGTATCAAACATACAAGAGTAGAAAGAAGATAAGGACTGTTTTGATTGTTCAGTTTTTTCAGCAAATAATTGTTAGATGATTGTTTTGCTGGTTACTGGGGGATAAAGCAGTGAAATAGATATTCTGTCACCCATGAGAGCCGTTTTTTCCTAGTGTCATATGTATTTGTGAAGTTTTCATGTCATTGTCTAGAGTCATTGTTTAGTTATATCCATGATTGATTTATTGTAAATTCAAGACATTGGAGTGAAATTGGTTAAAGGCCTGGTCCATTGAAAAGTTGCTATGAATTTTTTTGAGTACTTTGATAATCTCTCCCTATTCCTTATTATTTTAAAAAGCAAGCTTAATTAAAAAAAAAAGATTTTGTTTATTTGGGAGAGAGAGCGTAAAGGGGGTGGGGGCAGAGGAGAGAGATTCAGACTCCCTGTCGAGCAGGGAGCCTGATGTGGGACTTGAAGGATCCTGGGATTATTACCTGAGCCGTCAGCAACTGCTTAAGGGACTGAGCAACCCCAGTACCCAAACCTCTACTTTTTAAGTAATTTATAATTAAGATCTGGATAAGGTATGATTTAGGAGTTATCAGCTGTATTTATGTTATGAGATTTCTTGTTTTGCATGAGCTTTATTTTTGTGAATGACCATTTATGTCCCAGGTTTCTGGTTATGACAAGGCTTAGTGTCTGGTTCCAGTGCTTCTCAGTTTGAACTTTGATTTAATATACTGTAAACCTTCATTAGAATATTTTGCTCATGTACTAGTAATTCATATTTAGCCATATCTTAATTGGATGTATAAGGAGGGTTTTGAGTGTTTTCGCTGGTTTTAAAAAGATATTCTAGGATGTCTTTGTATGTCCCAGAGTGGCATAGTAAACTAATCTGCTATTTTAGGAATCTCTTTTAAAATTTTCCATTTAAGAACTGCTCTGAAGGCCAGCATCCCTGTTTTAGTGTTTGTTTAGCTCTTTTAAAATTTTTGACTTTGGTCTTTTGTAATGTGTCCAAATATACGTTGGTCTACATATGACTGGGTGACTTGTGACAGAAAAAGGCATTTATGGTATTAGATTGTTTTGAATGCTTATAGTTGCCATATAATAAGTGCTGATTAAATAAAGAAGGGAGGCAAATTCATTAATTCTTACACTTAATTTTTTGAAGATTTCCTTTAGTTTTTATTATCAAACTTAATATATGAAGGATAGAAGGATGCTTTTGTTCTGTCTAAAAAGAAGTGAGGTATGAAGCTTACATTCTCAATACTTCATCAGTATATTTTTAGACTTAAGTTATTGAATGTAAACAACTATGTAAACAAATAACTAATGAGTTTTAGAACATTCATGCTCTGAATGTATTATTTAATTGGGAAAAATTTCAGATACTATAAATACTTCTGCACCTACCACCTAGCTTTATGAAATCTTACATCATATTTGCTTCAGATTTCTTTTAAAGAAATAAAACATTAGAAGATAGAGGTGAGGTCTTATATCTTCTATATATATATACAAGTATGGATAAATTTATCTGCATCCATAAAAACATTATTTAGAATTTTTCAGCTTTATGAGTTTGACACCATTAAGTACATATTATTTCACAACTTGCTTTTTTTTGGCATTTTTGGTTTTTTTCCCCTATTAATTATTTTTATCATTTTTATCATATTTATTATCATGTAATGTGTTATTTGCCCCAGGGTTACAGGTCTGTGAATCGTCAGGCTTACACACTTCACAGCACTCACCATATCACATACCCTCCCCAATATCTATAACCCAACCATCCTCTCCATACCCCCTCTCGCCCCAGTAACCCTCAGTTTGTTTTGTGAGATTATCTCTTAGCACTCACCATATCACATACCCTCCCCAATATCTATAACCCAACCATCCTCTCCATACCCCCTCTCGCCCCAGTAACCCTCAGTTTGTTTTGTGAGATTATCTCTTATGGTTTGTCTCCCTCTTGATCCTATCTTGTTTCATTTTTTCCTTCCCTACCCCCAAACCCCCCACTCTGCCTTTCAACTTCCTCATATCAGGGAGATAATATGATAATTTTCTCTGCGCTCAGCATAATACCTTCTGGTTCCACCCACATTATTGCAAATGGTAAGATTTCATTTTTGATGGATGCATAGAATTCCATTGTTTTGTGTATACACACACACACACACACACACACACACACCCCACATCTTTATCCATCTGTTGATGGACATCTAGGTTCTTTCCATAGTTTGGCTATTGTGGACATTGCTGCTATAAACATTGTGTGCATGTGCGTGCCCCTTTGGATCACTGTATCTGTATCTTTAGGGTAAATAGCCAGTAGTGCGATTGCTGGGTCATAGGGTAGCTCCGTTTTCAACTTTTTGAGGAACCTCCATGCTGTATGCCAGAGTGGCTGCACCAGCTTGCATTCCCACCAACAATGCATGAGGGTTCTTTTTTCTGCACATCCTTGCTACCACTGTTTTCTTCTGTTTTTGAATTTAGCCATTTTGACAGGCATGAGATCATATTTCATTATAGTTTTGATTTGCATTTTCCTAATGAGGAGTGACATTTAAGCATCATTTTTTTTTTTTTTTTTTTTTTTTTTTTTTTGTCTTTTGGCCATCTGAATGTCTTCTTTGGAGAAATGTCTGTTCATGTCTTCTGCTCATTTTTAAATTGGATTATTTGGTTTTGGATTTGTATAAGTTCTTTATGTATTTTGGATATTAACCCTTTATCAGATATGTCATTTGCAAATGTCTTCTCCCATTCATTAGGTTCCCTTTTAGTTTTTTTACGTTGTTTTTACGTTTAGTTTTTTTACGTTGATGTTTTCCTTTGCTGTGCAGGAGCTTTTTATTTTGATGAAGCCCAGTAGTTTATTTTTGCTTTGTTTCCCTTGTCTCAGACCTATCTAGTTCTTACAGCCGATATCAGGGACTTTACTACCTGTGCTTTCTTTTTAGATTTTAATGGTTTCCTAACTCCCATTTAGATCTTTTATCCATTTTGAAATATCTTTGTGTGTGGTGTAAGAAAATGGTCCAGTTTCATTCTTTTGCATGTACCTGTCTAGTTTTCCCAACACCATTTGTTGAAGAGACTGTCCTTTCCCATTGGATATTCCTTCCTGCTTTGTTGAAGATTAATTGACCGTATAGTTGTGGGTTTATTTCTGGGTTTTCTGTTCTGTTCTGTGTTTCTGTTTTTGTGCCAGTATCATACTGTTTTGAGAACTACAGCTTTGTAATATAACTTGATATCCTGAATTGTGATACTTCCGGCTTTATTTTTCTTTTTTAAGATTGCTTTGGATATTTGGGGTCTTTTTGGTCCCATACAAATTTTTAAGATTTTTTTGTTCTAGTTCTGTGAAAAATGCTACTGAAATGCTTTTCTAGGTTAGTCAGTAGAGCATGGGACTCTTCATTTTTGGGCTCTGAGTTCAAACCCCATGTTGGGCAGAGCTTACTTTAAAAAAAGCAAAGATTTGGTTTTAAAAATCAGTGTTGTTGGTAGTTTGGTAAAGATTGCGTTAAATGTGTGGTTTGCTTTGGGTAGTATAGACGTTTTAACAATATCTGTTAATCTAATCCATGGGCATAGAATGTCTTTCTGTTTCTTTGTGTCCTCTTCAATTTGTTTCATCAGTGTTGTATAGTTTTTAGAGTACAGGTGCTTCACTTTGTTGTTAATTCCTAGGTGTCTTATTTTTGGTGCAGTTGTAAATGAGATTGTTAATTTTTCCTTCTCCTACTTCATTATTGATATATAGAAATTCAGCAGATTTCTGTATGTTGGTTTTGTATCCTGCGACTTTACTGAATTGATGTATTAGCTCTAGCATTTTTTTGTGTGTGTGTTTGGAATCTTTGGGTTTCCTATAGAGAGTATCATGTCATCTGCAAATGGTGAGTTTTACTTCTTCCTTACCAATTTGGATGCCCTTTATTTCTTTCTCTTCTCTGATTGCTGAGGCTAGGACTTCCAGTACTTTGTTGAATAAAAGTGGTGAGAGTGGACATCCCTATCTAGTTCCTGACCTTAGGGGCAAAGCTCTCAGTTTTTTTCCCCATTTTTCCATTGGGGAAACTGGTATTAGCTGTGGGCTTTTCATATGTGGCCCTTATTATGTTGAAGTATATTCCCTCTAAACCTACTTTGTTGAGAGTTTATATCATAAATGGATGTTATACTTTGTCGATGCTTTTTTTTTGCATATATTGAAATCATCATATGGTTTTCATCCTTTCTCTTATTAATGTGATATATCACGTTGCTTGATTTGTGAATATTGAACTACTCTTGAAACCCAGGAATAATCCCGCTTGATCATGGTGAGTGATTTTTTAAAAAGGTTTTATTATTATTATTTACTTGGCAGAAAGAGGGCACAAGCCAGGGGGTAGTTGTAGGCAGAAGGAGAGGGAGAAGCAAGCTCCCTGCTGAGCAAGGAGCCCGATGTGGGACTCAAGATCCCAGGAGCCTGGGATCATGACCTGAGCCAAAGGCGGATCCTTAACAGACTGAGCCACCCAGGCATCCTGGTGAATGCTTTTTTTTGCTAGTATTTTGTTGAGAATTTTTACGTCTGTGTTTATCATGGATGTTGGCTTTCAGTTCTCTTTTTTAGTTGTGTCTTTATCTGGTTTTGGTATTAGACTAATGCTGGCCTTATAGTGTAAAGGTTTTAGTTCCTTTTCCTTTTTTTTTGAAATAGTGTGAGGAAAATAGGTATTAAGGCTCTCTTTTTTTTTTTTTTTGAAGATTTTATTTATTTATTTATTTGACAGAGAGATCACAAGTAGGCAGAGAGGCAGGCAGAGAGAGAGGGGGAAGCAGGCTCCCCACTGAGCAGAGCGCCTGACTCGGGGCTCGATCCCAGGACCCTGGGATCATGACCTGAGCTGAAGGCAGAGGCTTTAACCCGCTGAGCCAGCCAGGCGCCCAACTCTTTTTTTTTTTTTTTTTTAAAGAATTTATTTATTTATTTGACAGACAAAGATCCCAAGTAGGCAGAGAGGCAGGAAGCGAGAGAGGAGGAAGCAGGCTCCCTGCTGATCAGAGAGCCCGATGTGGGGCTTGATCCCAGGACCCTGGGATCATAACCTGAGCCGAAGGTGGAGGCTTTAACCGACTGAGCCACCCAGGCGCCCCCACCCAACTCTTAATTGGTAGAATTCACCTGTGAAGCCATCTGGTCCTGGACTTGTGTTTGTTGGGAGTTTTTTGATTACTGATTCAGTTTCTTTGCTGGTTATTCATCTGTTCAAATTTTCTATTTCTTCCTGTTTCAATTTTGGTAATTTATATGTTTCTAGGAATTTAAGATGTCTTGTAAATCGATTTGTTGTCCAATTTGTTGGTATTAGTATTTTTCTTAATATTCTCTTGTATTTCTCTGGTGTTGGTTGTTATTTCTTTTCTCTTATTTATGACTTTATTAATTTGAGTCCTTTCTCTTTTTTTCTTGATAAATTGATAAAGCTCTAGCCAGACTTTGTTGATCTTAGAGAAATCAGCTTCTGGTTTTATTGATCTGTTTTATTGTTTTTGTTTTTAGTTTCTGTATCATTTATTTCTGCTCTAATCTTTATTTTCTTTTGCTGGTTTTAGGTTTTGTTTGTTTTTCTTTCATTAGCTCCTTTAGGTTTAAGGTTAGGTTGTTTATTTGAGATTTTTCTTGCATCTTGATATATACCTGTGTTGGTATAAGCTTTCCTCTTAGAACCACTTTTGCTTCCTCCCAGAGGTTTTGGACCATTGTGTTTTCATTTTCCTTTGTTTCCATGTCCTGTTTTATATCTTCTTTGATTTCTTGGTTGACCCATTCATTGTTTAGTAGCATGTTATTTAATCTTCATGTATTTGTAGTCTTTCTAGATTTTTTCTTGTGGTTGACTTCTAGTTTAAGAATGTTGTGTTTAGAATATATGTATGGTATGACTTCAATATTTTTTTATTTGTTGGGGCTTGTTTTGTGGGCTTACATGAAGATAAGTTGTTTTATTATTAAAATAAATGGCACTTAAAATTTAATGATATTTCCTTCAGACTTTTATAATCCTAGAATTTTGTAAATGAAGCTGAAGTCCCATTTGAACTGTTTTTAGTCTATATTGATTCATGTGGTTCTGGTTCATTTATTTAAGTGCTATATAGGATTGTGTTGTGTGAACAGTCTATTCATTCTGTTTATTTGTGAATAATTGGGTTATTTCCAAATTTTCTCTAGTGTAAGCAATGCAATTCTTTGTTTTTATCTTTAGTGGCCATGTGCAGCACAAACTCCCCCAATAACTTTATAATATTTGTCTCAGATATTGGAAAGTTTTTAAAGATATTTACCATTTTAACCATATTTAAGTGTGTGATTCATTGCCTTTAGATACATACATTGACATTCTTGTGCAATCGTTATCACTCTCCATTTCGAGAACATTTTCATTATTTTCAACACAAAACTGTTTCCATTAACGGTAACTGTGTATTACCTCCCCCTTCCAGCCTTGTAATACGCTTTCCTTTTCTATGAATTTGGCTATTTCAGGAACTTCAACTATGTGGAATTTATACAATATTTGTTCTTTTGCTGTGTCTGGCTTACTCATTTAGTATAAGGTTTTCAAATTTCATTTAGGTTATAGCATGTGTCATAATTTCATTCCTTTTTGGGGAATATCATTCCTTTTATTTCATGTATCTGTTGTGTTTTATTTTTCCATTTATCTATCTTTGATGGATTTTGGTTATTTGTACCTTTTGGTTCTTATAAATAATGCTGGTATGAATGTTGGTGTGTAAGTCCCAGCTTTCAATTTCTTTTAGATATATACTTGGAGGTGGAATTGCTGGGTCATATGGCAATTCCATGTTTACTTTTTGAAGTATTACCATACTGTTTTTCTCCAGTGCTTGAACCGTTCAGTATTCCTACCAGCAGTACATTCAGGGTTCTAATTTCTCTACATCCTTATCAGGATTTGTTATTTTCCATTTTTTTGTAACATAAATGTGTGTGAAATGGTATCTCATTGTGGTTTTGGTTTGCTTTTCCCTAATAATTAGCAATGTAGTCTCTTTATGTGTGCTCATTGGATATTTGTACATCTTTTCTTTTTGAGAAATGTCTATTTAAGTCATTTGCCTATCTCTGATTTTTTTTAAGTTTTTTATTTATTCATTTGACAGAGAAAGAGCACAAGCAGGGGCATCAGCAGAAAGAGACAGAGGGAGAGGGAGAAGCGGACTCCTTGCCAAACAGGGAGCTCGATGCAGGGCTTGATCCCAGGACCTTGGGATCATGGCCTGAGCTAAAGGCAGACACTTAACTGACTGAGCTACCCAGGTGCTCCTTAAATTTTTGTTGTTGTTGAGTTCTAGGATTTTCTTATGTCCTGGATATGAATACCACTTGAGATATATGATTTGGAAATATTTTCTCATATTCTTTGGGTTGTCTTTTCACTCTCTTGATGGTGTACTTTGATGCACAGAAGGTATTCATTTTGATGAAATCCAGTTCGTCTATTTTTTTTTTCTTCTGTTGCACTTTTTCTGTCGTATTCAAGAAATCATCATGGAATATAATAATATAATGTCATGAAGAATTTTTCCCTATGTTTTCTTCCAGAAATTTTAATAGTTTTAGCTACTGTGTTTATCTTTTTGATGCTTTTTGTGTTAATTTTTATATGTGATGTCAGGCAAGGGTCCAGCTTCAGTCTTTGGCATGTGGAAAGTTTTCCTAGCACTATTTGTTGAAAGAACTGCTCTTTCTCAATTGAATATCTCAACCCCCCTGTTGAAAATCATTGACCATATCTATACAACGGTTTAGTTTTGAGTTCTCTATTCCACTGGTCTGTATATTTGTCCTTTTGTCCAGACCACACTGTTTCGATTATTTTAGCTCTGCTGTTCGTTTTGAAATCAAGAAGTGTGATCTCTCCAACTTCTTTATCATTATTGTTTTGGTGTTTTGGGATTCAATGAGTTTCTCCATGAATTTTAGGATGGGTTTTTCTATTTTTGCAAAAATTGCATTGGGATTTTGATAGGGGTTGAAACGAATCTCTAGGTAGTTTGTGTAATACTGTTATTTTAACGATATTTACTTTTTCTAATCCATCAACACAGGGTTTCCATTTATATGTGTCTTTAATTTCTTTGAGTAGTGAAAACAGTGCTGTTTTGCAATTTTCACTGTACAAATCTTTAGCCTCCTTGGTTAAATTAATTCTAAAATATTTAATTGTTTTCAATGCTGTTTTAAATGGAATCAGTTTCTTAATTTCCATTTTGGACTGTTCGTTGTTTGTGTATAGAAATGCAACTGGTTTTTGTGTGTTGATTTTGTATCCACTAACTTTACTGAATTTGTTTATTAACTGTCTCAGAAATTTTTGTGATATAGTTAAGGTTTTCTGCATATAAGATGCCATCTTGTGAACAGAGATAATGTAACTCTTTCCTGCTTGGATAATAGTATTTTTGTCTGTGCTATTTTAAACAATCATGACGTGAACAAAAATTTTAAATTACTTACTGTTCATTTTTCCAGAAAAACCATTTTGGTCAATGTGATCATACCCATGATCGTATAACTAAATTTCAGAGACTGTGTGGTCCATTGCTGTGTCTGAAGCACAGCAGCCCATCTATGGGAACAGGTAGATGAATGAGTTGAAAGTGAAAAATAGTTATGTAAGACATTATCATTGAAGGAAAGTGGGTAATGAATACACAGAAGCTTTCTTAAAACTGCATGTGAATCTACATTTATCTCATGATAAAATATTTAATTTAAAAAGAGGCTAGTTCCTCTGTGCATCAACATCTCCAAAATAATAGTACAAAAGAATACACATAAAATATTTGGAATTCTATAGTTCCTCTTGGAAAAAAAGTATAGTAAAATATCCAAGGGAAAGAAATTAGCCTGTAGTTATGAATACTGACATTAGGACTCAAATACTGAAATTAGGACTCGTCTAAAATCTTGTCATTAATGATGTGATTAGTTTACAGGAAGAATTAAATATTTTTGATCTACTTGCAGATAGGCAGGTCAGATTTCACAGGTCATCTTCATCAAGCCACTGTTAAAATTGTGTGACTATGGGGCGCCTTGGTGGCTCAGTGGGTTAAAGCCTCTGCTTTGGCTCAGGTCATGATCCCAGGGTCCTGGGATCGAGCCCCGCATCCGGCTTTCTGCTCCACAGGGAGCCTGCTTCCTCCTCTCTCTCTCTCTCTCTCTCTGCCTGCCTCTCTGCCTACTTGTGATCTCTGTCTTTCAAATGGATAAATAAGATCTTTAAAAAAAAATTGTGTGGGGCACCTGGGTGGCTCAGTTGGTTAAGCAACTGTCTTTGGCTCAGGTCATGATCCTGGAGTCCTGGGATCAAGTCCAATATCAGGCTCCCTGCTCGGCAGGGAGTCTGCTTCTCCCTCTGACCCTCCTCCTTCTCATGCTCTCTCTCTCTCATTCTCTCTCTCTCTCTCTCAAATAAATAAAATCTAAAAAAAAAAAATTGTGTGACTATAAGCATGAAGGCTGAACACATTGTTTCCCAGTAGAGATTTTTAACCATTCCTAAAGGATGGCTTTAAGGGCTTATTTAGTATGTAGTACTGGTTGAGTCAGCTTCATATTTTGGTAGAGAGAGGAAGAAAGTGACAACCATGTCTAGATTTAATAAAAAATATCATTCGTAATAGTTCACAGTTATAAAACTGATGATTAGTTAACGTGTGTGGTTTTGCCTTAGGAAGATTGTTCACTTTACAAAAGGATTGATAAATGTTGCCTTTTTAAATAGTTGGTGTTGGTATGTTTAAAACACTATTTCCACAAATGAGACTTACACAATGCAAGGATTATCTCTATAGTGTGATTCCAGTTTCTCTACACCCTTGCCAACCCTTACTTTTCATTTAAAAAATTATTATATCCACCCTAATGAGTGTAAAATAGTATCTTGTGGTTTTGATTTGCACTTTTCTAATGACTAATAACCTTGAACATTTTTCATGTGTTTACTGGCGCTTTGTATATCTTCTTTGGAGAAGTGTATGTCTATGTCCTTTGTCTGTTTTTTTTTTTCTAGGATTTTATTTATTTGAGAGAGAATGAAAGAGAGCCAGCAAGGTTGAGGTGGGGGAGGGTCAGAGGGAGAAGCTGACTCCCTGTTGAGCAGGGAGCCTGATGTGGAACTTGATCCTGGGACTCCAGATCCTGGGACTCCAGAATCGTGACCTGAGCTGGAGGCAATTGCCTAAACAGCTAAGCCACCCAGGTGTCTATGTCCTTTGCCCATTTTTAAATTGGGTCCTTTTTTTTTATTGTTAAATTACAAAAATTATTTATTAAAAGGATAAAAATCTATTTTTTTAATTTTTAAAGAAGATTTTATTTATTTATTTTACAGAGAGAGACACAGTGAGAGAGAGGGAACACAAGCAGGGGGAGAGGGAGAGAGAGAAGCAAGCTTCCTGCTGAGCAGGGAGCCTGAGGCAGGGCTCAATACCAGGACCCTGGGATCATGGCCTGAGCCAAAGGCAGCAGTTTCAGGACTGAGCCACCCAGGCGTCCAATAAAAAGCATTTAAAGAAGATATACCATCTTATTTGAAGGATATATATATATTATGCAAAAGGATATTAATACCTTTTCAGATGTATGATTTGAAAATAGTTTTCTTCAGTTGTATGGCTCATCTCTTCACTTTCTTAATGGTATCTTTGAATACACAAAAGTTTTAAATTTCAGTCGTCAGTTTTATCTATTTTCCCTCTTTTAAGTTTAGTAAATCCTGTATTCGAAATGGGATACATGTTTATTTTGTGCATTCTTTTAAGGTTTCAGCTTTTATAAATCTGTTGGGTTACAGATACACTTATTAATATAACTTAGCAGGATATGCTGTAATGATTTAGTTACATAAATATTTCCCTGGGAATCTGTGAGCTCTGCTAAGTTCTGTTTTGGATTTTCTTCATCTTTTTGTCATTAATTATTCTGTGACAAGCAGAAGATAGAGTGATTAAAAAAATACAGAAGGCTTCCAGGGAGTATTTAGTAAATATATTTGATACATTATTGCTATTTTAAATGATGTAAAGCAAAGTCACATCAGCATTTTACTCATGTTTTCAAATCTTTAGTGAAATAATGAAAATTCATTTACTTTTATTTTGAATATATATTCTTTCAGACCACTTACAGTATAGGTATGTTTTCAGTTTGTTAGACCTTTACATTTGATTAAATACATGACAGGCTAATTAAAGAAGTTCTTTAAATTTTTGTTTTGATAGTGAAAGCAAGTTGAATACATTGGTGCAGAAGCTTCATGACTTCCTGGCACACTCATCAGAAGAATCTGAAGAAACAAGTTCTCCTCCAAGACTTGTGATGAACCAAAGCACAGGTAAATTGAGAAATAATGTGCAATATCTTCTAGTCTATTTTCCATTTCGTTTTGGGAAAGAGCAGCTATTGAAGGGTTTATTAGCCCTACTGAACATAGTGTTTAGCTGGTATCTGATAATTGGAGGTTTTAATTTAGATAAATAAAATACAAGGTTATATGGATAGGTGCTTAGAAAAGGATGCACTATGATTTTATGTATAATAGAGATACCTTATAGCATGGGTGATAAATGTTCACTATGAAAAATAGGTAGTATTAGAAGAGGTGGGAGCAGTATAGAAATATATTATTTTAGTTATTTGTGTATATGAGTTAAAATTTTTAAAAAAATTTTATTTATTCATTTGACAGACAGAGATCACAAGTAGGCAGAGAGGCAGGCAGAGAGAGAGAGGAGGAAGCAGGCTCCCTGCTGAGCAGAGAGCCCGATGCGGGGCTCGATCCCAGGATTCCTGGATCATGACCTGAGCCGAAGGCAGAGGCTTTAACCCACTGAGCCACCCAGATGCCCGAGTTAAATTTTTTTTTAAAGATTTTATTTATTTGTCAGAGAGAGAGAGAGAGAGAACAAGCAGGCTCCCTGACGAGCAAGGAGCCCGAAGGGGGACTTGATCCCAGGAAACTGGGATTATGACCTGGGCTGAAGGCAGCAGCTTAACCGACTGAGCCACCCAAGCGTCCCGAGTTAAATTTTTTGTAAAGATTTTATTTATTTATTTGACATACAGAGATCACAAGTAGGCAGAGAGGCAGGCAGAGAGAGAAGAAGGGAAGCAGGCTCCCTGCTGAGCAAAGAGCCTGATGCAGGGCTCAATCCCAGGACCCTGAGATCATGACCTGAGCTGAAGGCAGAAGCTTTAACCCACTGAGCCACCCAGGGACCTCTATGAGTTAAATTTTTACATTGTTCATAACTTCTCTGAATAGAATTGGTGCATTTTTTCTTTTTCTTTTTCTTTCTTTTTTTTTTTTTTAAAGATTTTATTTATTTATTTGGCAGAGAGAGATCACAAGTAGGCAGAGAGAGAGAGAGAGAGAGAGAGGAGGAAACAGGCTCCCTGCTGAGCAGAGAGCCCGATGCGGGACTCAATCCCAGGACCCCGAGATCATGACCTGAGCCGAAGGCAGCGGCTTAACCCACTGAGCCACCCAAGGCGCCCTGGTGCATTTTTTCTTAACAAAAATGTCTCAATACCTCCTTTCTACCTCCTTTTCTCCTTTGTAAGTGTCCTATATCATGTGGTGATCATTTTTGAGGTTTTCAAGGGTGACTACATATGTAAGAGCTGAATACACACACACCCACACACACCCCCCACACACGCACATGCATTTGCACTACAAATACAGTATGTACAAAAAGTATAAGAGAAATAGACCATAGTAAGAAGTTCAGCCATATGTGTAATTAGTATCTCAGAAGGGAGAAAAGATAGAGTGGATCAGAAACCTAGCTGTTGCAAATAACTGCAAACATGGCAGCTTATAATAATCCAAATGTATCATTTCACAGTTCTGTAGGTCAGGAGTCCAGTGAGCCTTTCTGGGCTCTCCTTAGGGTATCACAAGGCTAAAGTTAACATATCATTGAGACTATGTTCCTTTCTGAAAGTTCTGTGGAAAAATCCATGTCTGTGCTCATTTAGGTTGTTGCCAGAATTCAAGTCCTTGTGGTTATAGGTCTAAGGTTCCCATTTCTTGCTGGATGTTGGCCAGGTTCCTCTGTCTTAGCTTAAGGCTGTTTGTATTTCTTCTCTAATGGCCCCCTCTATGTTCAAAGCCAGCATGTTGAGTCTCATGCTTTGAATCTAACTCTTGATTGCTTCATCAGCCATCATCTGGAGAAATTTATCTACTGTTAAGACTCATGTGATTACACTAGCCAAATTCCTTTCACCCCTCCCTCCAATTCTTAAGGTCAGTGGTGCTATTTTACATAGTACAGTCATGGAAGTGGCATTTCCTCACATTCCTAGGTTCTGGAGATTAGGGAGCATGAAATCTTGGGGGCCATATGTAGAAATTCTGCATACTGTAGTATCCATTCATGATTCTTGGCTGAATGATATATTACTTTGATGGGTTCCAAATGCTGAATAATCTTTTATTATTTATATGTTTTAGTTGATATATTGCTATAAGTATATGAGAGGGCTTTACATTCTATTCTCTCTTCATTTGTTTAATTTGTATATGCTAATATTCTTTCTTTGTTAATATCTCTATCATTATTTCAGTGTTCTTTTGTATCACTCGTGGCAAGTGGGAGGCCCTTCTTTATGGCTCCTGCTAACCCTTTTACGCATCACCATCCTAGAGCACTTCGTTATTTTCTGCCCTCTTAAGATGTTGAATGTATATTTTGCATTGTCCTTTACCTGGCCCAGAAATCAGTTATTTCTCCAAGGAGTTCCAGTTCCTTTTAGTGAGATACTTTATTTAGAAAACAACATCTGGTTGTACAGTGTTCTTTTCATTGCCACCAGGACATCTTTGGTTACAGGCCCTTTCACAGAGAAAAGTGGCTATCTGTGTTAATATTTTCATGAATTGATATTGATAGTTTTGTTTTTTTATTAATTTATTTTTAAATTCTAGTATAACTAAAATGCAGTTTTATATTATTTTCAGGTGTACAGTATAGTGATTCAGCAATTCTGCACATTAAGAGTGCTCTTAGTCCCTTTCACTTACTTCACCTACTCACCTGCCCTCTGGTAACCACCTATTTGTTTTTAGTTTGTGACTTTTTTTCTTTGTTTTGTTTCTTAAATTCCACATACAAGAGAAATCATGTAGTATTTGTCTTTCTCTGACTGACTTATTTTGCTTAGCACTATATCCTTTAGATCTATCCATGTTATTGCAAATGGTAACATTTCATTCTTTTTTATGGCTGAGTAATATTCCATGGTAGATACATACCACATTGTCTTTATTCATCTATTGATGGACACTTGGGTTGCTTCCATATATTGGCTATTGTAAATAATCTGCAGTAAACATAGGTGTGCACATATCTTTTCAAATTAATGTTTTTGTGTTTCGGGGTTAATACCCAGTGGTGGAATCACTGGATCATATGGTAATTCCAATTTTAGTTTTTGAGGAACCTCTATATGGTTTTCAATAGTGGCTGCAGAGTTTGAATTCTTGGCAACAGTGCACAAGGGTTCCTTTTTCTTCACATCCTTGCCAACACTTGTGGTTTCTTATGCTTTAAATTTCTTTTATTCTGACAGGTGTGAGGTGATAGCTCATTGAGGTTTTGATTTGCATTTCCTTGACGATGAGTTGATGTTGAACATCTTTTCATGTTGGCCATCTTTATGTATTTTTTGGAAAAAATTTTCTTGATGTCTTTTGCCCATTTTTAAATTGGATTATCTGTGTGGGTTTTTTTTTTTTTTTTTTTTTTGGTGTTGAGGTGTGTAAGTTCTTTATATATTTTGGATACTAACCCATTATTGGATATGTCATTTGCAAGTATCTTTTCCCACTCAGTAGGTTGCCTTTTAGTTTTGTTGATTGTTTCCTTTGCTGTGCAGAAGATTATGTTTTATACTACAAATCAAATTATTTTTGCTTTTGTTTCCCTTGTCTCAGAAGACTTACCTAGAAAAATGTTGCTGTGGTGGATGTCAGAGAAATTACTCTGTGTTCTCTTCTAGGATTTTTATGGTTTCAGATCTCACATTTAGGTCTTCAGTGCATTTTGAGTTTATTTCTGTGTATGGTATAAGAAAGTGGTCCAGTTTCATTCTTTTTCTTTTTTTTTAAAGATTTTTATTTATTTATTTATTTGACAGAGAGAGAGAGAGAGAGAGAGATAGATAGATAGATAGATAGATATTGATCACAAGTAGGCAAAGAGGCAGGCAGAGAGAGAGGAGGAAGCAGGCTCCCTGCTGAGCAGAGAGCTCCATGCGGGACTCCATCCCAGGACCCAAAGATCATGACCTGAGCCCAAGGCAGAGGCTTAACCTACTGAGCCACCCAGGCACCCTCATTCTTTTGACTGTTGTCTGGTTTTCCCAGTATTTGTTGAAGAGACTTTTTCCCATTGCATATTCCTATTGCAAAAATAATCTTGGATTTATTTTTGGGCTATTATATTCCATTGATCTATGTGTATTTTATTGTTCCGGAACCAAACTTTTGATTACTACAGCTTTGTAGTATATCTTGAAATCTGGGATTTGATACCTTCAGTTTTTTTCTTCCTTTTCAAAATTGCTTTGGTTATTTGGGGGCTTCTGTGATTCTGTACAAATTTTGGGATTGTTTGTTATAGTTCTGTGAAAAATGCTGTTGGTATTTTGATAGGGATTGCATTAAATGTGTAGATTGCTTTGGTTAATATAGACATTTTAACAATGTATGTTCTTCTAGTCCATGAGAATGGAAAGTTTTTCCATTTCCTTGTGTCCTTTCTTTCACAAGTGTTCTTTAGTTTTCAGAGCACAGATCTTTTGCCTTTTTGGTTAGGTTTATTCCTAGGTTCTTTTTGGTTTTGGTAAAATTATAAATGGGATTATTTTTTAGTTTTAGAAAATTTTTTCTAGTACCTCATTATTAGTGCATAGAAATTCAGCAGACTTCTACAGATTGATTTTATATCCTGCAACTTTATTAAATTTGTATATCAATTTTACTAGTTTTTTGTTGGTCTTTAGAGTTTCCTTTATTATAGTATCATGTCATCTGGAAACAGTAGAAGTTTGTCTACTTCCTTACCAATTTGGATGGTTTTTATTTCTTTTTATTTTCTGATTCATATGGCTAAGACTTGCAGTACTATATTCTGTAATAGTGGTGAGGGTGGACATCCCATGTTTTGTTCCTCACCTTAGGGGGAAAGCTCCCAGTTCTTTCCCCATTAAGGATGATGGCAGCTATGTTTTTTTTTTTTTTTTAATAAATGGCCTTTATTATTTTGAGGTATGTTCCCACTAAACCTACTTTGAGTGTTTTTGTCATGAATGGATGTCATACTTAGTCGAATCCTTTTTTTGCACCTTTTGATATTATCATATGGTTTTTATCCTTTCTGTATTGAATGAGATGTATCTCATTGACATATTTGTGTATATTGATTCACCTTGCATCCCAGGAATAAATCCTGCCTGATCATGGTAAATGATTCTTTAATGTATTGTTGGATTCACTTTCCTGATATTTGGTGAGGAATTTTGCATCTCTGTTCACCAGGGATATTGCCTTGTGGTAGGTATTCTTTTTTTAGTGGAGGCTTTATCTGGTTTTGGTATCAGGGTTACACTGGCCTCATTGAATGAGTTTGAAAGCTTTTTTTCCTCTTCTACTTTTTGGAATAGTTGAGAGGAATAAATATTAACTCTTCAATGTTTGGTAGAATTCACCTGTGAACCATCTGATTGTGGATTTTTGTTGGTTGTTTTTGAATACAGATTCAGTCTTAATGCTGGTATTAGTCTGCCCAAATCAAATTTCTTACTGATTCACTTTTGGGAGATTATGTTTCTAGGAGTTTTTCCATTTCTTGTAGGCTGTTCAGTTTGTTGGCATATACTTTTTCATAATATTATTGTATAATCCTTTGTATTTCTGTGTCGTTGGTTGTCATTTCAACTCTTTTCATTGCCAGTTCTGTGTTCTCCCTCTTTATTTTTTGATGAGTCTGGATAAGGTTTTCAATTTTGTTGATTTCTTCAAACAACCAGCTCCTGGTTTCAGTAATCTGTTGTATTTTGTTTCTTTTTTACTTCTGCTTTTATTTTTTTTTTAAAAGATTTACTTACTTATTTTACAGAGCACATGCGTGCAAGCAGTGGGAGGGGCAGAGAGATGCAGACCCCCCTACGAGTGGGGAGCCTGATGCAGGTCTTCATCTTCCAACTGGGAAGATCATGACCTGCGCCTAAACCAGGAGTTGTGCCCTCAACCGAGTGAGCCACCCAGGTGCCCATATTTCTGCTCTTATTTTTTATTATTTCCTTCTGCTACTTGGGTTTAATTTGTTATTCTTTTTCTAGTTCCTTTAGGTGTAAGTTTATTTGGGGTTTTTCATACTTCTTGAGGTAGGTCTGTTTTGCTATAAACTTCCTTCTTGGAACATCTGCGTCTAAAAGATTTGGACTATTGTGTTTTTGTTTTCGCTTGTTTACATTTATTTTTAGTTCTTCTTGGATTTCTTGTTTGTTTGTCTCATTTACAGTTTATTAGCATGTTATTTAATCTCCATGTTTTTTTAAAGATTTTATTTATTTATTTGACAGAGATCACAAGTAGGCAGAGGCAGGCAGGCGGGGGGGGGGGGAGCAGGCTCCCTGCTGAGCAGAGAGCCTGATGCAGGGCTCGATCTCAGGACCCTGGGATCATGACCTGAGCTGAAGGCAGAGGCTACAACCCACTGAGCCACCCAGGTATCCCCTAATCTTCATGTTTTTATGTACTCTCCACATTTTTTTCTTGTGGTTGATTTTAGTTTCATAGTGCTAGTGTTAGAAAAGTTACATGGTATGACTTTTACCTTTTTGAATTTTTGGAGACTTGTTCTGTGACCTAACATATCATCTGTTTTGGGGAATGCTCCATGTGTATGAGAAAAGAATGTGTATTCTGCTGTTTTAGGATGGAATGTTCCTTTTTTTTTTTTAATTGAAAACCTTATTTATTCATTTATTTATTTTAAAAGGTTTTATCTATCTATCTATTTATTTATTTCAGCATAACAATATTCATTATTTTTGCACCACACCGAATGTTCCATGCAACCTGTGCCCTCTATAATACCCACCACCTGGTACCCCGACCTCCCACCCCAGCCCCTTCAAAACCCTCAGATTGTTTTTCAGAGTCCATAGTCTCTGATGGTAGGATTGAATGTTCTGAATGTATCTATTGCATTTATATGTTCCAATGTGTCCTTCAAAGCCACTATTTACTTTTTGATTTTTTGTTTGGATGATCTATTGATGTAAATTAAATCCCCTACTATTATTGAATTACTATCGATTGCTTCCTTAGTTTTGTTATTAGCTGCTTTGTTTTTATGTGTGCTCCCATGTTGGGTTCATATATATTTGCAGTTGTTACATTTTCTTTTTGGATTGTTCCCTTTATGATTATGTAGTCTCCTTTTTTGTCTCTTACTGTCGATGTTTTAAAGTCTATTTTGTCCTGTATAAATATTGCTAGTGTAGCTTTCTTTTCACTTCCTTTCACATAATAAATGTTTTTCCATCCTTCACTTTCACCGTCGATGTTTTAAAGTCTATTTTGTCCTGTATAAATATTGCTAGTGTAGCTTTCTTTTCACTTCCTTTCACATAATAAATGTTTTTCCATCCTTCACTTTCAACATGAATGTATCTTTTGGTCTGAAATGAGTCTTTTGTAGGTAGCACATAGATGGATCTTGCTTTATTATTGCTTCCTTCACTTTTATGTCTTTTGATTGGAGCATTTAGTCCATTTACATTCAAAGTAATTATTAAATAGTTATGTATTTATTGGCATGTTGCTATCTATTTTATGATTGTTTTTGTAGTACTTCCGTCTCACTTCTCTTGCTCTCTTCTCATTGTTTGCTTCTGTTCATTAGTGATATGCTTGGACTCCTTTCTCTTTATGTTTTGTGTATCCCTTACCAGCTTTTGACTTGTGGTTACCATTATGCTTATATATATCATCTTCTGAATATAAGCTGATGGTTGATTAAGTTTGAACCCATTCCTAACGCACTAAAGTTTTACTTTTCTCCCCACCCCACCATGTTTTCATGTATGGTATCTTATTTTTCATCCTTTTATTTTGTGAATTCTTCTATTATATTTACTTAATTTTACTGCTTTTGTGCTTCCTTTCTTCTTACTCCTCAGGGTATAACCTTCTTACTCAGATTATCCCTCTTAACATTTCTTGTAGGGCTGGTTTAGTAGTGATGAATTTAAGTTTTATTTGTCTGGGAGCTCTTTATCTATCCTTCTGTGAATGATAGCATTGTTGGTAGAATACTCTTTTTTGTTCAGATTTTTATAAATTCCAGTTAGTTAACACAATAGTATAATACTGGTTTCAGGAGTAGAATTTAGTGCTTGATCACTTACATATAAAACCCAGTGCTCATTACAACAAGTACTCTGCTAAATACCCATGACCTATTCAGCCCATCCCCCACCTGCCTTCTTCCATCAACCCTCCATTTGTTCTCTGTCATTAAGAGTCTCCTTTGGTTTATTATCCTCACATTTCTCCCCCCCTTCCCATATGTTCATCTGTTTTGTTTTTTTAAACTTCACATATGAGTGAAATCATATAGTATTTGTATTCCTTTGACTAACTTATTTCACTTAACATAACATACTTTAGATCCATCCATTTCAATGAAATGGCAAGATTTCATTCTTTTTTATGGCTGAGTAATATTCTTGTCTGTGTGTTTGTGTGTGTGTGTACACCACATCTTCTTCATCCATTCATCAGTGGATTGACCTTTGGGCTCCCCCCCATAGTTGGCTATTGTTGATACTGCTGTAAACATTGGGGTGCATGTACCCTTTCAAATCTGTAATTTTATATCCTTTTGGTAAATACCTAATAGTGTAATTTTTGGGTCATATGGTAGGTCTGTTTTCTCTTTCTGAGGAACCTTCATACTGTTTTCCAGAGTGGCTGCACCAGCTTGCATTCCCACCAACAGTGTAAGAGGTTTCTCCTCCTCCACATTCTCGCCAATATCCATTGTTTCCTGTGTTGTTAATTTTAGCCATTCTGACAGGTGTCAGGTGTTATCTCATTGAAGTTTTGATTTGTATTTCTCTGATGATCAGTGATGTCAAGCGTGTTTTCATAGGTCTGCTGGGCGTTTGTATGTTTAGGATAGCTATTTTTAACATTCAGTGATGTTGAGCATCTTTTCATATGTCTGCTGGTCAGATTTTTGTCTGAATATTGATACCATGACTTTATTTTTTCATACTTTATATTTTTAAAATATTAAACAGTTTACTGTAATAAAGTATTTTCAAATTTAAATTTTTTCATTATTTAATGAGCAGATACTATGTATCATTTATTGTTTAGGTAATGATACAAAATGCTGAGCGAAAGAACACATGGACCCAGCCTTATAACATGAGTAAAACATTAACAAAACAATCATAAAGATAAGTGTATACTACAACTTTAGACACCATTAGGAAGGTGAGGTATCCTGTGCCATACAAGTTTATAGTGAGGAGATAAAGGCACTTACCAACCGCACTGGATTGTCTTTTTTGAGAAGATGTCTCTTCATGCTTTCTGCCCATTTCTTAACTGGGTTATTCATTTTTTTGGGTGATCAGTTTGATAAGTTCTTTATAGATTTTGACCCTTTATCAAATTAATGACCCTTTATCAGATATGTCATTTGTAGATATCTTCTCTTATTTTATAGGCTGCCTTTTAATTTTGTTGATTGTTTCCTTTGCTGTGTGGAAGTTTTTTTATTTTGATGAAGTCCCAGTAGTTCGCTTTTGCTTTTGTTTCCTTTGCCACTAGTCAACGTGTCTAGTAAGAAGTTGCTACAGCAGAGGTCAAAGAGGTTTCTGCCTGTGTTCTCTACTAGGATTTTGTTGGTTTCCTATCTCACATTTAGGTCTTTCATCCATTTTGAATTTATTTATGTATATGATGTAGAAAAGTGGTCCAATTTTATTCTTCTGCATGTTGCTCTTCAGTTTTCCCAGCACCATTTGTTGAAGAGACTGTCTTTTCTCCATTGGATATTCTTTCCTGTTTTGTTGAAGATTAGTTGAACACAAAGCTGAGGGTCCATTTCTGAATTCTCTATTCTGTTCCATTGATTTAAGTGTCTTTTTTTGTGCCAGTTCCATACTGTCTTGATCACTGTAGCTTTGTAATATAGCTTGATGTCTGTAATTGTGATACCAACATTTTTTTAATTGTCTGACCCATTCAAACAATTTATTTTCAATGTAAACATATAAACTCAACGTGAGATGCCTAACTAAAGCAAGCAATACCAACAAAATCGAGACAGTTTCTCTTCTTCTGAGGTTTAGGATTTGCCCAGAATTCCTTATACATGGAATAGCCCATACTGAGAGTCATTGCTCCCACAACAAAGCCTTGGGCTGTCAAACACATGTCAATCAGGTGAACAGACATTTTAGTATTTCCCCTGCTCTTCAATTTATATAATCCCTATGCAACAATTGCTACAGATGACACCATTCCAATGGGAACAAACAGTTCCTCTCTAGCTTTTTTTTTTTTTTTAAAGATTTTATTTATTTATTTGACAGAGATCACAAGCAGGCAGAGAGGCAGGCAGAGAGAGAGGAGGAAGCAGGCTCCCTGCTGAGCAGAGAGCCCGATGTGGGGCTCGATCCAAGGACCCCGAGATCATGACCTGAGCCGAAGGCAGCGGCCCAACCACTGAGCCACCCAGGTGCCCCTCCTCTCTAGCTTTTGGGATAAGTTTAGATTCCTGGTCTTCATCATATGAAGAAAGAGAAAGATCTGTGCCAGTTGACATAGTGGCTGAAGAATCCTCCTACACTGAGAGGACTTAGGCTCCTGGTAATAAATATATATTAACCATGTATCTTCTTCCAATCCTTGAGCATGGAATGTTTTTTTGTTTCTTTGCACCCTCTTTAGTTTCTTCCATCAGTGTTTTATAGTTTAGAGAGTACAGATCTTTTACCTCTTTGGTTAGATTTATTCCTAGGTATCTTATGGGTTTTGGTGCAGTTGTAAATGGGAGCGATTCCTTGATAATTTTTTTCTCCTGCTTCATTATTGGTGTATAGAAATGCATCCAATTTCTGTACATTGATTTTCCTGAATTCATGTACTAGTTCTAGCATTTGTGTGTGTGGAATCTTTCTGGTTTTCTTTTTTTTTTTAAAGATTTTATCTATTTATTTGACAGAGATCACAAGTAGGCAGAGAGGCAGGCAGAGATGGAGGAGGAAGCAGGCTCTCCACTAAGCAGAGAACCCGACGCGGGGCTCAATCCCAGGACCTTGGGATCATGACCTGACCTGAAGGCAGAGGCTTTAACCCACTGAGCCACCCAGGCACCCCATCTGGTTTTCTACATAGAGTATCATGTCATCTGCAAATAGTGAAAGTTTGACTTCTTTCTTGCCAATTTGGATGTCTTTTCTTTTTGTTTGATTTCTGAGACGTCCAGTAGTACGTTAAATAGTAATGGTGAGACTGGATATCCCTGTCTTGTTCCTGACCGTAGAGGAAAAACTATCCTTTTTTCTGCATTGAGGTTATTGGCTATGGGTCTTTGGTATATGGGCTTTGTGATTTTGAGGTATGTTATATCTATACCTTAATTGCTAAAAGCAAGAATGGATGCTGTATTTTGTCAAATGCTTTTTCTCCATCTATTGAGAGGATTTCCTTTCTTTTGTTAATGTGGTTTATCACATTGATTTACATATATTGAACTGACCCTGCAGCCCTGGAATAAATCCCACTTGATCATGGTGAATAATCCTTTTTTTTAAAGATTTTTTTAAAAATTTATTTTCAGCATAACAATATTCATTATTTTTTCACCACAACCAGTGCTCCATGCAGTCCGTGCCCTCTATAATACCCACCACTTGGTACCCCAACCTCCCACCTCCCGCCCCTTCAAAACCCCTCAGATTGTTTTACAGAGTCCATAGTCTCTCATGATTCACCTCCCCTTCCAATTTCCCCCAACTCCCTTCTCCTCTCTAACTCCCCATGTCCTCCATGCTATTTATTATGCTCCACAAATAAGTGAAACTATATGATAATTAACTCACTCCGCTTGACTTGTTTCACTCAGCATAATCTCTTCCAGTCTCGTCCATGTTGCTACAAAAGTTGGGTATTCATCCTTTCTGATGGAGGCATAATACTCCGTAGTGTATATGGACCACGTTTTCCTTATCCATTCGTCCACTGAAGGGAATCTTGGTTCTTTCCACGGTTTGGCGACCGTGGCCATTGCTGCTATAAACATTGGGGTACAGATGGCCCTTCTTTTCACGACATCTGTATCCTTGGAGTAAATACCCAGGAGTGTAATGGCAGGGTCATAGGGAAGTTCTGTTTTTAATTTCCTTTTTTTTTTTTTTAAAGATTTTATTTATTTATTTGACAGAGAGAGATCACAAGTAGGCAGAGAGGCAGGCAGAGAGAGGAGGAAGCAGGCTCCCCACTGAGCAGAGAGCCCGATGCGGGACTCGATCCCAGGACCCTGAGATCATGACCTGAGCCGAAGGCAGCGGCTTAATCCACTGAGCCACCCAGGCGCCCCTGTTTTTAATTTCTTGAGGAATCTCCACACTGTTCTCCAAAGAGGCTGCACCAACTTGCATTCCCACCAACAGTGTAAGAGGGTTCCCCTTTCTCCACATCCCCTCCAACACATGTTGTTTCCTGTCTTGCTAATTTTGGCCATTCTAACTGGTATAAGGTGATATCTCAATGTGGTTTTAATTTGAATCTCCCTGAGGGCAAGTGATGATGAACATTTTTTCATGTGTCTGATAGCCATTTGTATGTCTTCATTGGAGAAGTGTCTTTTCATATCTTCTGCCCATTTTTTGATATGATTGTCTGTTTTGTGTGTGTTGAGTTTGAGGAGTTCATTATAGATCCTGGATATCAACCTTTTGTCTGTACTGTCATTTGCAAATAACTTCTCCCATTCTGTGGGTTGCCTCTTTGTTTTGTTGACTGTTTCCTTTGCTGTGCAGAAGCTTTTGATTTTGATGAAGTCCCAAAAGTTTATTTTCGCTTTTGTTTCCTTTCCCTTTGGAGACATACCTTGAAAGAAGTTGCTGTGGCTGATATCGAAGAGATTACTGCCTATGTTCTCCTCTAGGATTCTGATGCAATCCTGTCTCACGTTGAGGTCTTTTATCCATTTATGTTTGTGTACGGTGTAAGAGAATGGTCAACTTTCATTCTTCTACATATAGCTGTCCAGTTTTCCCAGCACCATTTATTCTTTTTTTTTAAAAGATTTTATTTATTTATCAGAGAGGGGGCGGGGGAGAGAGTGAGCACAGGCAGACAGAATGGCAGGCAGAGGCAGAGGGAGAAGCAGGCTCCCTGCCGAGCAAGGAGCCCGATGTGGGACTCGATCCCAGGACGCTGGGATCATGACCTGAGCCGAAGGCAGCTGCTTAACCAACTGAGCCACCCAGGTGTCCCTCCTAGCACCATTTATTGAAGAGACTGTCTTTTTTCCACTGTATATTTTTTCCTGTTTTGTCGAAGATTAATTGACCATAGAGTTGAGGGTCCATATCTGAGCTCTCTACTCTGTTCCACTGGTCTATGTGTCTGTTTTTATGCCAGTACCATGCTGTCTTGGTGATCACAGCTTTGTAATAAAGCTTGAAATCAGGTAATGTGATGCCCCCAGTTTTATTTTTGTTTTTCAACATTTCCTTAGCAATTCGGGGTCTCTTCTGATTCCATACAAATTTTTGGATTATTTGCTGCAGCTCTTTGAAGAATACCGGTGGAATTTTGATCGGAATGGCATTAAAAGTATAGATTGCTCTAGGCAGTATAGACATTTTAACAATGTTTATTCTTCTAATCCAAGAGCATGGAATGGTCTTCCATCTTTTTGTGTCTTCTTCAATTTCTTTCATGAGTGTTCTGTAGTTCCTCGAGTACAGATCCTTTACCTCTTCGGTTAGGTTGATTCCCAGGTATCTTATGGTTCTTGGTGCTATAGTAAATGGAATTGATTCTCTAATTTCCCTTTCTGTATTTTCATTGTTAGTGTATAAGAAAGCCACTGATTTCTGTACATTGACTTTGTATCCTGCCACATTGCTGAATTGCTGTATGAGTTCTAGTAGTTTGGGGGTGGAGTCTTTTGGGTTTTCCATATAAAGAATCATGTCATCTCCGAAGAGAGAGAGTTTGACTTCTTCATTGCCAATTTGGATACCTTTCATTTCTCTTTGTTGTCTGATTGCTGTTGCTAGGACTTCTAATACTATGTTGAACAAGAGTGGTGAAAGTGGGCATCCTTGTCTTGTTCCTGATCTCAACGGGAAGGCTGCAAGCTTTTTCCCATTGAGGATGATATTTGCTGTGAGTCTTTCATAGATAGATTTGATGAAGTTCAGGAATGTCCCCTCTATCCTTATACTTTGAAGCTTTTTAATCAGGAACGGATGCTGGATTTTGTCAGATGCTTTTTCTGCATCGATTGAGAGGACCATGTGGTTCTTCTCTCTTCTCTTATTAATTTGTTCTATCACATTGATTGATTTGCGAATATTGAACCATCCTTGTAGCCCAGGGATGAATCCCATCTTGTCATGGTGGATAATCTTTTTAATGTGCTGTTGGATCCTGAATATTCCTTTTAATGTATTATTTGGTTTGATTTGCCAGTTTCTTGTTGAGAATTTTTGCATTCTTTTTCATCAGGGATCTTGGCCTGTAATTGTCCTTTGTAGTGGGGTCTTTGTATGGTTTTAGAATCAAAGTAATCCTGGTTTTGTAGAAAGATCCTGGATGTTTTCCTTCCCTTTCTACTTTTTGAGCATTTCGAGAAAACTAGGCATTACTTCTTCTTTAATTGTCTGTTAAAATTCCCCTGGGAAGCCATCTGGGCCTGAACTTTTGTTTGTTGGGAGATTTATTTTTTTAAGATTTATTTATTTATTTATATGAGAGCAAGAGAGAGAGAGAGAGAGAGAGAGAGAGAAAGTAAGTTGAGGGGAGGAGCAGAGGGAGAAGCAGACTCCCTGCTGAGCCTAAGGCAGATGCTTAACTGACTGAGACACCCAGGTGCCCCTGTTGAGAGTTTTTTTTTAAGATTTTTTTTTACAGATTTTATTTATTTATTTGATAGACAAAGATCACAAGTAAGCAGAGGGGCAGGCAGAGAGAGAATGACGTAGGCTCCATGCCAAACAGAGAGCCTGATGCAGGGCTTGATCCCAGGACCCTGAGATCATGACCTGAGCCGAAGGCAGAGGCTTAAACCACTAACCCACCCAGGCACCTCTTTTTTTTTTTTTTTAAAGATTTTTAAAATTTATTTATTTGACAGAGATCACAAGTAGGCAGAGAGGCAGGCAGAGAGAGAGAGAGGGAAGCAGGCTCTCCGCTGAGCAGGGAGCCTGATGCAGGGCTCGATCCCAGGACCCTGAGATCCTGACCTGAACCGAAGGCAGAGGCTTTAATTCACTGAGCCACCCAGGCACCCGGGAGATTTTTTTTTTAACATTTTATTTATTTATTTGACAGAGAGACAGGGAAACAGTTGACAGAGAGACAGCAAGAGAGGGAACACAAGCAGGGGGAGTGGGAGAGGGAGAAGCGGGCTTCCTGCCGAGCAGGGAGCCTGATGTGGGCCTAGGCTTGATCCCAGTACTGTGAGATTGTGACCTGAGCCGAAGGCAGACACTTAAGGACTGAGCCACCAGGTGATTTTTCATTACTGATTATTGATTACTCATTCGGTTTAAATTTTCTATTGCTTTTTTGGTTTTGATAATTTTGTGTGTTTTTAGGAATTTATCTTCTAGTTTACCCAGTTTGTAAGTAATTTTTCACAATATTCTCTTATAGTTGTATTTCTGTGGCGTTGTAATTTCTCCTTTTTCATTGGTGGTTTCATTTATTTGGGTCCTTTCTCTCTTTTTTCAATTCTGGCTAGTGGTTCATTAGTTTTATTAATTCTTTCAGTGAATGAGCTCTCATTTTCATTGGTCTGTTCTGTTTTTTTTGTTTTGTTTTTGTTGTTGTTTATATATCCTTTATTTCTGCTCTAATCTTAATTATTTCCCTTCTTCTGCTGGTTTTCACTTGCTCTTCCTTTTTCTAGTTCCTTTAGGTTTGAGTTTAAGTTGTTATTTGAGCCTTTTCTTGCTTCTTAATGTAGGCCTATATTTCAGTGTACTTCCTCTTAGGACTGCCTTTGCTGTATCTGAAAGGTTTTGGACTGCTGTTTTTTCATTTTCATTTGTTTCCATGTATTTTTTTTATTTCTTTGGTTTCCTTGTTAACCCTTTGATTCTTTTTTTAAATTAATTTTTATTTTCAGCATAACCAGTATTCATTATTTTTGTACCACACCCAGTGCTCCATGCAATCTGTGCCCTCTATAATACCCACCACCTGGTACCCCGACCTCCCACCCCCCGCCCCTTCAAAACCCTCAGATTGCTTTTCAGAGTCCATAGTCTCTCATGGTTCACCTCCCCTTCCAATTTCCCCCAACTCCCTTCTCTTCTTTATCTCCCTATGTCCTCCATGCTATTTGTTATGCTCTACAAATAAGTGAAACCATAAGATTCTTTAGTAGGATGCTCTTTAACCCCTGTGTATTTGTGGTCTTTCCAATTTTTTCTTGTGGTTGACTTAAAGATTCCTAGTATTATGATCTGAAAATATGAATGGTCTGATCTCCATCTTTTTGTACTTGTTTAGGGCTGATTTGTGATCCAATATGTGATCTGTTCTGGAGAATGTCCATGTGTACTTTAAAAGAACGTGTGTTCTGCTACTTTAGGATAAAATATCCTGTAATTTTAATATCTTTTTATCACTATTTTTGCCATTTTAATTACTGTGTGTCTTGGTGTGGACCTCCTTGGGTTGATTTTTTTGGGGGGGTCTCTCTGTACCTCTCTGTGGATCTGGATTTCTGTTTCCTTCTTTAGATGTGGTAATTTTTCAGGTATTGTTTCTGCAAATAAACATTCTGCCCCATTTTGTCTTTCTTCTCTTTCTGGGATCCCTATACGTTCCTATGCTTGATGGTGTTGCTGCATTCCTTTAATTTGTTCTCTTTTTTAATTCTGTTATTTCTCTTGTGTAGCTTGATTACCTTCCAGTACTCTGTCTTCAAGATCACTGATGTGTTTTTGTGCTTCCTCTAGTCTACTATATATTCCCTCTAGTGTAGTTTTAATTTCATTTATTGTGTTCTTCATCTCTGCTTGGTTATTTTTTAAAAGATTTTATTCATTTGTTAGAGAGAGAGAGAGAGAGAGAGAGAGATCACAAGTAGGCAGAGCAGCAGGTGGTGGTGGGGGAAGCAGGCTCCCTGCTGAGCAGAGAGCTGGATGTGGGGCTCAGTCCCAGGACCCTGAGATTATAACCTGAGCTGAAGGCAGAGGCTTAACCCACTGAGCCATCTAGGTGCCCCAACTGCTTTTTTTTTTTTTTTTTTGGTATTTTATATCTCTTTTTGAAGTTCTCAGTGAGATCCTCCGCTCTTGTCAGTTCTAGTGAGTATCTCTAGGACCATTACATTAAATTTCTCTCCGGCATATTGCTTATCTCTGTTTTGCTTGCTTTTTTTCCTGTCACCCCTTTTTGGTGCATATTTTTTTTTCATGTTGTGTAACTCTCTGTCATTTATATGTGTTAGGAAAGTCATCTATGTGTTTTACACTTGGAAGTAATGGTCCTTTGAGGAAGATTTCAGGGGTGTCTCCTGTATGTGTTGTGTGTACCATACTGTTGTGCCTGAGCCACAGTTTTCTTCAGTGCAGTTGGATCCAGTGGCTCCCTTTGTCTATTAGGGGCAAAGTTTAGTCCCTGCATTGTTAATAGGCCAGTCTGGGGACAGCTTGTGCTTGGGTTGGCTTATATGAGACATTTGCAGGGCGCCCTCTTAACTGAACTGCAGGGTACTCTCCGTGTATTGTCCCCTGAGACTTGCATAAGTGGGTGGGGCCTGTCATCATACCATTTGTCTGCCCTCAGCCTTCTGCAGGGCTGCATTTGAACTGGTCTGTGTGCTTATTTGTCTCTTCCCCCAGGGCATGAGTCATTTTGTATTGGTTCTGGCCACTTATAGGTCTGCTTGCACAATGCCAGTGTTTTGGTTCCTCTTTAGGTGGACTTTTGCTGTTGGATTCAATGGGCTATATTGGAAGGAGGGGGGTGTGGGCAGGGCCCATAGTATCAGCAACGTATGAGCTAATCTACTCTAGAGGGGACCTGGAGATGCTTTAGAGAACTCTAACAGAGGGCATGGTGTACTGTTTGCAAGTTAGGTGGAGAGTGTTCTCTGGTCCCTGGTGTCAGGACTAGGGATTGGGGAGGTTAAGTGGCACCTGCCCACTCTTTTGTTCTTGGAGTAGTCTCCTGACGATCCTTTCCCCTCCTGTGCAGGTTCTCAGAAAAGTAAATAAACCAATTTCCTTACCGTAAGCTTGCTTCTATGTGGTATCTCACTGGGGTTGTTTTTCATGCTGGCTCTTTAAGGGCAGGGACTCCATTTCCTCTTGCTCTGTGGTTTTCCCAGAGCCCAGCCTGCTGATTTTTGAAGTTCAAAGTGTTGAGCCCCACTGATAATGAGAATTTTCAGTGTTGAGTTTCTCTCATTTTCAAAGCCAAATGTTATGGGGCTCCTTCTTTCCAGTGCAGGCCCCCCATGCCTGGGGAACGTGGTATGGGGTCTGCTCTTCTCCCTTCTCTGTGCTTGTGATTTCCTTCACTCTTGCAGACAGTCTCTGGGTCGGTTTTGTTCTTAACCATGTCTGTGCCCTCTCTGCCGTTTTTGATGTGACCTCTTCTCTGTGATTGCTGTGGAGAATCTCTTTTAACAGTCTTTGGCTTGTTTTCTGTGTTATTTACACTGATGTCGGTGTTATTTAGGTGTTTCATGGGTGGATGGGAGCTTAGGACCCTTCTACTCTATTATCATCTCCTAAAGTTGATATTGATACTTTTAATTCTAATTTCTTACCTCAGATTTCATTGTAGTCTTCCTCTTTTTGTATTTTAACTTCTTTTTGTAACAGAGAAATCTGGCCCTGCTATCCTCACTTCTTGTACTCATTCGCTCAGTCCTCATGTTATCTTCCTGGTTTCAAATTTGCTAACCATACCATCACAACAGAGAAACCTAACTATCATTAAGTAATTGTTTTAAATTCTCTTTGTCGTTAGAATGACATAATATTGTCAGAGTTCTGTGTTTGGGTAGATGGGGAATTATGCCTCTGGTGTTGGTAGACTGGCTTCATTTATACAAGCATATTATCTCCCGCAGATATAAAGTCTGGCCAAAATACTGAAAATAATTATTTGAAGGAACTGTAAAGTGCCAAAAAGCAGACACAAATGGGAGAGGAGTGAACACATGGAGGAAGGAAATACTATTAGTGGATTCCCACTTGTTAAGCCTTTTTTCCTTATGGAAAGTGCCAGGTAGCTCAGTCGGGGGCAGTTAAGATTGGATAGAAATCTGCATTCATATTGGATGAAGAATGAAGAAATTTAGGGGAACCCTAACAGCTTCTGTAAAATGAAGGGGGTGTATTCCATTCAAAAGAGAGCTACAAATTGAGAATTCCAAAAGCTTCAAAAACTCCAGCCATAGCTTTGATTGAATTGTTCAAGTGCGGCCCAGATTCCAGGTAGCTCAGTTATGGGCTGAAAGAACAGTAGAAAACTTTTAGTTGGTTCCAGTACAGGGTAAACAGTTTGGGGTTTGAATTCAACTAAGTTAACTGCCTGCATCCTCATAACAGAAATATCAGCTCTTTGGAGGAACATAGTGGGCTTCAGTGTCTTCATTTTATCTTCAAACAAATGACCTGTACCAATCCATAAATACTAGATAGATGAAGAAAGAAGAAATGTGACCCATGCTTGGAAAGGAAAGACAATCAATAGACACCAATCTGCAGATGACTCCAGCTTTGAGATTAACAAACAAGAATATGGAAAGCAACAGTTACAACTCAGCTCAAGCACAAAAAGGCAAATATGTTTATGATGAAAAGAGAGATAGGAAATCTTAGCATAGACATAAAAACTGTAAAACCCCATTTTGAAATTGTAGAACTAAAATACAGTTTTGAATAACAGATCATTGTACTTGACAGGAGATTAAAGGTAGCAGTATAAGTGTTCATGAATTTGATGACAGACTAATAGACTTTATCCATTTGAGACTAGAAAACATTAAAAAAGAAAGTGTGTGGATACTTGCTCTTCAAAGCCTTTCCCCAGTAAAACTGTATAGTAATCAATCAAACGCATGCAAAGAGTAAGAATGTGTAATCCATGCTCAGGAAAAAATAGTCAGTGGTAATTCTCAGTGGGCCCAGCGTTTTATAGTTATCCATATACTAATTTTGCATATATTTTGTTAGGTTTTTACGTAAGTGTTTCAGGTATTTGGGGTGCTATTTTAAAATCTGTTGTTACATGTATTTTGTATTTTATTTGTTCATTGCAGGTATGTTGGAATTTTATTCTCATTTTATGTTGTCCTTGAATCCTGTGAACTTGATGTAGGGAGAGTTTTTATTTTTTGCCTTGTAGATTCCTTGGAATTTTCTACATAATCTTGTCTGAAAATGAGGACAGTTTTAGTTGTTTCATCTGTGCGCATTTTAATTCTGTTTCTTGCCTCATTGTGCTGGATAGGAGTTTTTATATTTTCCATTATTATCTTGAATGATGATGGCAGACGTTCTCTTGATGTTTCTGATTTTGGTGGTAAAACAGTCTTTCACCATTAAGTATGATGGTAATGATTTTTGTAAATACTCTATCAAGTTGAGGATGTTTCCCTCTATTCCTAGTCTTCTGGTGGTTTTTTACAGTGACGTTTATATTCAGATAATTACAGATTCACATATAGTTGTAACAACTAATATAGAGGTCTTATATACACTTTGTCTATTTTCCCCATAATGGTAACTCTTTCTCAAACTGTAATATGTTATTGTAATCAAGTTATTGATATCTACAGGTCTGGTTCAGATTTCCTAAGTTTTCCTTTACTTGTATGGGTTTATTGAGTTTTATACAGTTTTATTACTTGGGTTGCTTCATAGCTCCACCTCTATTGTCATATATCCACTGTCACAGATTAGTCATCTTGCTCTTTCATAATCATGCTCACCTCCCTAACCGACTCCTACCCAGGCCTAACACCTGGCAGTCACTAATCTTTCCTCCATTTCTAAAGGTCTGTCATTTGAAACATGTTAAATAAATGTAATTATATGTATGTATGTAGTTGGGATTTGGTTTTTTCACTTAGCGTAATTCCCTAAAGATTCATCTGAGTTTTAGCATGTACCAGTAGTTATTTCCTTCTTATTGCAGTGTAGTAGTGTTCCATGGTATGGATATACTACAGTTTGTTTAACCATTCACCTGTTAAGGGACATCTGGGCTGATTCCATATTTGAGATATTACAAATAGAACTGCTGGTAAACATTTGTGTGAGCTGCATTTTCATTTCTCTGGGATAAATGCCTAGGAGTGCAGTTGGTGGGGTCATATGATAGTTGCTTGTTTATTTTAAGATACTCCTAAACTAAACTGAGTTCCAGAGGGGACATACCATTTTATATTCCCAAAACAATGTATGAGTGACTCAGTTTCTCTGCAACTATACCAGCATTTGTTGTTACCATTGTTTGCTTTTTAATTTTACGTATTGTGTTAGATAATTAATGATATCTTATGGTTTTAATTGGCATTTCCCTAATGACTAATAACACATTTAACACTGTTATTGAGATATAATTTGTATAGCATAAAATTTACCCATTTAAAGTATATAATTTAGTAGTTTTTATATTTCACAGATACGTGTAACCATCACCATAATTGTATAACCTTTTTATCACATTGAAAGAAACATCCCCACACCCTCACTAATCTACCAAGCAACCTCACTAATCTTTCTTGGTTTTATGGATTTCCCTCTGGACTTTTCTTATGCATGGCATTGTATAATACGTGGTCTTTTGTGACTGGCTTCTTTCACTTAGTGTAATGTGTTCAAGGTTTATCTGTGTTGTAGCACGTTTTAATACTTAATTCCTTTTATGGCCAAGTAACATTCTTTTATATGACATTTGTTTTATCTGTTCATGGATATTTGTCTTGTTTATAGCTTTTGGCTATTGTGAATAATGCTGCTACAAACATTTGTAAACAAGTTTGTGTATGGCGGTGTATTTTCTTTTTTTTTTTTTAAAGATTTTATTTATTTATTTGACAGAGAGAGATTACAAGTAGGCAGAGAGGCAGGCAGAGAGAGAGAGGAGGAAGCAGGCTCCCTGCTGAGCAGAGAGCCCGATGCGGGACTCGATCCCAGGACCCTGAGATCATGACCCGAGCCGAAGGCAGCGGCCCAACCCACTGAGCCACCCAGGCGCCCCAACAGTGTATTTTCATTTTTCTTGGGTACACACTTATGACTAGGATTGCTAAGTTGTATGGTAACTACATTAAATCCTTTGAGGAAATGCCAAAATGTTTTCCAAAGTGGCTGCACCTTTTTATGTTCCCATCAGCGGTGTATGAGGATTCTGATTTCTTTGCATCCATGACAACAATTATTTTCTGACTTTGTGATTTTTAGCCTTCCTAGTGCATGTGAAGTAGCATCTCATTTTGGATTTTGTTTTCATTTATCTTATGGCTAATGATAGTGAGCTTCATGTGCTTATTGGTAATTTGTATATATTTTCCTTGGAGAATTGTCTCTTCAGACCATTTGCCCAGTTTTTAATTGGGTATTTGTTTGTGTTACTGACTTTTAGCATTCTTTATATATTCCAGACTTTTTATTATGATAAAATTTAGCATTTTAACCAATTTTAAGTATACATTCATGTGGTTGTGCAAACATCACCACCATCTATCTCCAGAACTTTTCTTCTTTAAAGGAAACTCTGTACCCATTAAGCACTAACTTTCCAATCCTCTCTTCCCTAGCTTCTGACAGCCACCCTTCTACTTTGTGTCTCTATAACCTTGACTATTTTAGGATCCTCATATAAGTGGGGAGGGCTAATACAGTCTTTGTCATCTTGTGTCTGGCTTACCTTACTTAGCATAATGGCCTTCAACGTTCATTAGTATTGTGGCCTGTATCAAAATGAGCTTTTTAAAGCTGAATAGCATTCCATTGTATGTACATAGCATATTTTGTTATTCATCTGTCAAGGGGAACTTGGGTCAAATATATGATTTGCAAATAGTTTCTCCCGTTTTGTTGGTTGTCTTTCATCTTCTTGATGGTGTCCTTTGAAGCAGAAAAGCTTTTGGTTTTGGTAAAGTACAGTTAATCTAATTTTCTTTTTATTGCTCATGTTTTTGGTATCTAAGAATTCGTAGTACTAAACTTGAGGTCACAACAGTTTACCCCTATATTTTCTTCTAAGAGTTCTACAGTTTTAACTCCTTAGATCTCTGATGCATTTGGAGTTAACTTTTTTATGTTGTGTGAGGCAGGGTTCCAAGTTCACCTTTTGCATGTGGATACATAGTTATGTTAACATCATTTGTTAAAAAGACTATTTCCCCACTGAATGGTCTTGGCATCCTTACTGAAAATCAGTTGGGGGGAGTAGGGGGAGGGAAGAAAACCAGTCAACCACGGTTTTATTTCTGGACCTTCAGTTGTTGTTGTTGTTGTTGTTGTTTTTTTGATTCATCTATATGTCTGTCCTTTTGCCAGTACTACACTGTATTAATTACAGTTGTTTTATAGTAAGTTTTGAAATTGTGAAGTGTGAATCTTCCTATTTTGTTTTTTATTTTGAAGGCAAATTTGGCTATTCCTGTTTTTAATTCTATACAGATTTTTGAACGAGCTTGTCAGTTTCTAGAAAAAAGTCAGCTAGGATTCTGACAGGGATTGCATTATATTGATAGATCAGTTTGGGGACTTACCATCTTACTGTGGGATTGTTTCCTTTATTTTCAGGTCATTCGTTATAAGTGAGTAGAAATACAGTTTTTTTTTTTAAATATTATTCTTGTATTTTTCAATCTCTCTGTACTCTTTTACTAGTTCTAATAGTTTTTTTGGTGGATTCCATAGATTTTCTACATATAAGATAATGTCATCTCCAAAGAGAGATAGTTCGACTTCTTTGTTTTCAATCTTGATGCCTTTTATTTCTTTCTCTTAACTGCTTTCTCTGGCTAGAATCTTCATTACAATATTGAATAGAAGTGGCAAGAGTGGATTTCCTTTCTTGTTTCTGATCTTGGGGAGGAAAGGATTCAGTCTTTCCCCTTTAATATGATGTTAACTGGTGGGTATTTTGTAGATAGTTGAGGATGTTCCCTTTTTTTAGGGTCTGTTAAAACAGCTTTTAGTTTTTAGAGCTGTTTTACTTTTTAAAAATTTTCCAAGATTTTATTTATTCATTTAAGAGAGAGAATGAGAGAGAGAGAGAATGCACAAACCAGGGGAGGGGCAGAGAAGCAGTCTCCCTGCTGAGCAAGGAGCTGGATGTGGGACTCCATCCCAGAGTTGTGGGATCATGACCTGAGCTGAAGGCAGTGGTTAGCCAACTGAACCACCCAGGCACCCCAGAGCAGTTTTAGGTTCACAGAAAAATTGAATGAAAAGTACAAGGATTTCCTATATCTTCCTCCCCACACATGTACAACTTACCCCACTGTCAACAGGCAACACCACAGCTGTACATTTTTTACAGTTGATGAACTTATACTGACAAGCCATTATCACCTAGAACCCATAGTTTGCATTAGCTTTCACTCTTGGTGTTATACATTCTAAGGATTTTGACACATGTGTAATGACATGGATCTACCATTGTAGTATCATGCAGGTTGGTTTCACTACACTTAAAATTCTCTGTTCCATTTATCCGTTCTTCCTTTCCCCTTCAACTCCTGGCAATCACTGATGTTTTTACAGTTTCCATGGCTTTGCCTTTTCCAGTATGTCATAATAGGTCGCCTTTTCAGATTGGTTTCTTTAACTTGGTAATAAACATTCAGGTTTCCTCCATCTGTCTCTCTTTTTTTAAAAAAGATTTTATTTATTTATTTGACAGAGAGAGATCACAAGTAGGCAGAGAGAGAGAGAGAGAGAGAGGGAAGCAGGCTCCTCGCTAAGCAGAGAGCCCGATGCGGGACTCGATCCCAGGACCCTGAGATCATGACCCGAGCCGAAGGCAATGGCTTAACCCACTGAGCCACCCAGGTGCTCTCTCTTTTTTTTTTTTTTTTTTTAAGTGATGAATACTACTCCATTGTCTGGATGTACCAGGGTTAATTTATCCTGTTCACCTTGTGAAGGATATGTTGGTTGTTTCCATGTTTTGTTGGCTATGAATAAAGCTACTTATAAAGATCTTTACATAAATAAAAAGGGTGTTTATGTAAAATAAAAGTGTTCATAGGCATCTGTGTGCAGGTTTTGAGTGGATTTAGTTTTCATTTTATTTGGGTAATTATCAAGGAGTGTGATTGCTGGATTACATGGTAAGAGAATGGTTCATTTTGTAAGAAACTGCCCAAATGTCTTCCAGAGTGGTTGTACCAATTTCCCTTCCCAACAGCAATTGAATGAGACTTGTGTTGCTCCACATCCTCACCAGCATTTGATGTTGTCAGTGTTCTGCATTTATCCATTGATTGTATAGTACTATCTGCTTGTTTTAATTTCCAATTCCATCATGACATGTGATGTGGAGTATCTTTTCATATGCTTGTCGCTTGTGTATCTTTGGTAAGGTATCTTCAGATCTTTTGCCCATTTCTAATCATGTTGTTTATTATTATTGAGTTCTTTGTAGCCTTTAGATAATAGCCCCTTATGAGATTTGTTTTTTTTTGCAGATTTTCTCCCCCTCTGTGGGAGAAGGACTTGTCTTTTATTCTGTTGAAGTTTGCTAGTATTTTGTTGAGGACATTTCTTTCTATATTTGTGATAGTATTCTGTAGATTTCTCTTTTGTGGTAGCTTTACTGGTTTTAGTATGATACTGGTCTCATAAACATTAATTATTTATTATGGCAATTGCCATTATGGCAATTGTTTATGTCCATTAATTGGGAAGTATCCCTCCTTTTTATATTGGAAGAATTTTTAAAGAATTTTTTTGAATGTTTGGTATATTTCACTGGTGAAGGCATCTGAACCTTTGATTTTTTTCTGAGTAGTTTTTGATTACTAATTCAGTCTCTTCAGTTACAGGTCAGTTCACATTGTGTATTCTTTTTTTTTTTAAGATTTTATTTATTTATTTATCAGAGAGCGAGCACAGGCAGAGTGGTAGGCAGAAGCAGAGGGAGAAGCTGGCTCCCTGCTGAGCAAGGAGCCTGATGTGGGACTCGATCCCAGGATGCTGGGATCGTGACCTGAGCTGAAGGCAGCTGCTTAACCAACTGAGCCACCCAGGCATCCCTACATTGTGTATTCTTTAGTCAGTTTTGTTTATGTGTGTTTAGGAATCTGTTCATATTTTGTTTTTTAGTATTTTGGCATACAATTGTTCATGATATTCCTTTGTAATCTGTTTATTTCTTTAAGGTAGCTTGTAATGTCCCCTTTTAAATTTCTGGTTCTAGTAATTTGAGTTCAGCTCTTTTTTCTTGGTCTAGCTTATGGTTGCTTAATTTCGTTAATCTTTTCAAAGAACTAACTTCAGTTTTGGTGATTTTTCTATTCTGTTTCATTAAATTTAGCTATAATCTTTATTATTTCTTTCCCTCTGCTTCCTTTAGGTTTAGTTTTCTGTTATTTTTCCAGTGTCTTCGGTGAAAGGATATAAAATTTAATAATAGTATGATTATATTGTTAGTAAAAGATGGAGGTTAAATTTTAAGAGAAAATACTGAGAAGATTACAATAGGAAATGTTTTGACACCAAACTACTATTTTTAGAAACGTAGTGCTTTTTTAAAAAAAAATCTTCTTTTTTTAAAAGATTTTATTTATTTATTTGACAGAGGGAGACAGAGCAAGCACAAGTAGGGGGCGTAGTGGGCAGAGGGAGAGGGAGAAGCTGACTCCCCGCTGAGCCATTAGTCCAGGAGTCCGATGTGGGGCTCGATCCTAGGACTGTGAGATCATGACCTGAGCCGAAGGTAGTTGCTTAATGACTGAGCCACCCAGGCTCCCTGGAAACTTAGTGTTTTAATTTATTTGTATTTATTTATTTTTAAGGATTTTATTTATTTGTCAGAGAGAGAGAGAGAGAGCACAAGCAAGGGAAGTGGCAGGCAGAGGGAGAAGCAGGGTCCTTGGCTGAGCAAGGAGCCTGATGCAGAACTCATCCTAGGAGCCTGGGATCATGACCTGAGCTGAAGGCAGATCCTTAACTGACTGAGCCTCCCAGGCATCCCTAGAAACTTAGTGCTTTTAAAGAAGGAGTTAGTGTGTCGAGGGGGTGGTTCTGGTGAGAAAATTCTTCTAGAAATATTTTAATGTGAGTAATATAGTACCAGTACTGTTGTACTTCATAGATTGAAAAATGGCTTCATGGAGTTGTAGTATTGGTATTCTGTTTGATAATGCTTTGAAGAGATAAATGAAGTTTTTATTTCTTCTCTTTTAAGAAAAAGTCAGTGGTTCTGGAAATAACTCAGATATGATGGAAAACAGCAAGGAAGAGGTAAGACTAATTAAAAGTATTTAAAAGATACCTACTAATTGCTAATAACCAACTGGAGTATATGTTATCAGATTGATTCTGTTTTTTTAAAAAGATTTATTGATTTATTTTAGAACAGGGAGGGGCAGAGGGAGAGGGAGAGAGAGAAACTCAAGCAGACTCCACGTTGAGCATGGAGCCCAACACAGGGCTCAGTCTCATGACCCTGAGTTCATGACCTGAGCTGAAACCAAGAGTTGGACACTCAACCGACTGCGCCACCCAGGCACCCCAGATTGCTTCTGTTTAGTACATGCATGTGTTTAAGTTTACTGTTATACTGAAGTATTATGATACTTCATTTTGGGTAGTTGTTTATTTTTAGAAGGTGTTCATTGTTTTTATTATTGTATGGTTCACTTCAGCAATATACCTAAAGTCAGACTACTGAAGACTTTCTAACAGGTAAGTATTTGAACATTATTATATTGCAGTGGTGCTCAAGGTGGTTGTTATAGGCATGATTCCATGGTTCTGACATCTCTCAAAACTGGATATTTAGAGTATCTTAAGCATTATACAGGAACCCGTTCTGATATCCTTCACTCATGATACCCAGGCCTATGCTACTTAGTATAAGAATTTTAATCCAAAAAAATATATTGATTATATTGGCAAAATGACAATAAATTTAGTATCTCAAAGCAAATAGTAGAAGGTACTTTGTGCCATCTGTTAGGATAGAGAAAATGACACATTTTTTTTTAATTCCATTGGGATCTGATTACTTCTGTATCTTTGTCTTTATTGACTTGGGTCAAGATCATGGTGTAGTAGTATATCCTCACCTACACACAAAGTTCAATAGAAACAGTTTAATAAGAACAACCAGGAAGTTAATCTCAACTCAAGGAGGCCTGATAATAAATGATATTTAGTTTTTGAAGTTCCTTTTAAAAAAATATTTTAGACTTAAAAGTAATACCCCATTATGTTAACTACATCAGAGATTTTGGCATAAGGAAATAGTTAATTAATTGTAGAGTTGTTCTTTGAGAGTTGTATTCACTTTTTTATTTATTTCTCACATTTAGGGAGCTAGCTCTTCAGAAAAATCCAAATCATCAGGATCATCACGATCAAAAAGGTTGGTTGATATTGAAGGGAAAACATTTTCAGATTGTTTTATTTTCTTTTTCTAAGAATAATAATCTTTCTGAAACTTCAGGTGCTCTTGTTCTGACTAAAGTATTTTATACAAATGCACCCATTAAAAACTAGACAGTGTAGTATAATGAATTCTTTTGTATCCATTAATTAACTTCAATATTTACTGATTCATTCTGACTTTGAATTTTTTTTTTTTTAAAGATTTTATTTATTTATTTGACAGAGAGAAATCACAAGTAGATGGAGAGGCAGGCAGAGAGAGAGAGAGGGAAGCAGGCTCCCTGCTGAGCAGAGAGCCCGATGCGGGACTCGATCCCAGGACCCTGAGATCATGACCTGAGCCGAAGGCAGCGGCTTAACCCACTGAGCCACCCAGGCGCCCACTGACTTTGAATTTTAATGGAATTTTCCAAGGAGGATTTATCATGCCTTAGTGGTCCTTGCAATATGTTGATCATTTATTTTAGATGATATATGTGATCAAAAGAAGGACAGAGGGAAAATGAAATGAATGCCTCATGAAGTAATACGGGTTTTTTAGGATTATGTTAAATTGTCCAGGATGATGGGGAGGTGTAGCCATTACACTTATGGGAAAGTTATAAGGAGATCAAAGAGTGGTAAAAATACTTTTCTGTGTTAAATTGTCAAAACGAATTGTACGTAAGGACTGAAAATACTTCTAATCATACTATAAAGCATAATATACTGCAGAGTATTGATTTTATTAGAAGTTTGCAGTTTATTGGGCATTTGTTGTTGGTATTTGGGGTGTGTGTATGTGTGTGTGTGTGTGTGTTTAAGAAGGCTCCACACTGAGTGTGGGGCTTGAACTCAAAACCTGGAGATCAAGAGTCAGGTGCTCTATTGACTGAGCCATCCAGGTGCCCTGGGCATTCCTTGTTTCTTACTAGTGGGCATGTCTCCTAATAACCACAGCTTTATTTTAACTTATTTTCTAAAGTAATGATTCTTTTTTTTAAGAAAAAGATTTTATTTATTTATTTGACAGAGACCACAAGTAGGCATAGAGTCAGGCAGAGAGAGAGGAGGGGAAGCAGGCTCCCCGCTGAGCAGAGAGCCTGATGTGGACCTCGATCCCAGGACCCGGGGATCATGACCTGAGTCAAAGGCAGAGGCTTTAACCCACTGAGCCACCCAGGCACCCTAAAGTAATGATTCTTAAAGAAGAGATCCCTTTATGATTCCCCCCAGTAGCTTTTTTAGAGTGAACATACCCTGGTCCTACCCCAGACCTACTGAATCATAATTTTTGGTAATATGGTACAGAGATGTGTGCTTCTGTAGGTGAGTCTGATGTGTATCTCTGGTTAAGAATCACCATTCAATCTAAACACATTCTTTGGTTATTAATCTTACTGTCAGAAATGTCCATAATTCTATGGACTTAATTCTTTCATAGGAAACCTTCAATTGTAACAAAGTATATTGAATCGGATGATGAAAAACCTTTGGATGAAACTGTAAATGAAGATGCTTCTAATGAAAATTCAGAAAATGATATTACTATGCAAAGCTTGCCAAAAGGTAATGTGTATTTTTCATATGAAGTTAAAGTGTATTTTTAAATGTCATTATAAAATTGGGGCTTGATTATTGTTAGCTTGTGTAAAGGAGCAGAGCTAGCATTTTAATAGTGGTTGTCTGGAAATTATTAGAATGGTAATGAAAATGTGTGTTACTGAGATTAAAAAGTTAGAATATATGCAGTCAGGTTTGAAAAAGAACAAAACTTATTTTCTCTTTCCATTGGGTTTTAGAACAGAGATTTTGGTTTCTAAATTGTATTTGAATGTGGAAGTTAGTTTAAATGTTTATATTTAATTTTGGCTCAGCAAATTTAAATATGCTTTCTTTATAGGTTAACATACAAATATTCTTAAACTTCAAGAAAACATTTAAAAATCTGGTTTCATCTTACCGCATTCTTAAATTCTCTAAGACTGAAAGCTGAAGTTAATTATAAAAGATAGATTTAGGTGTATTTCTTGTAATTATCTCTTTAAAATGCCTTGTCACATGCCTTTCAACTGTTGCAGTTCTAACTTTAAAACCTCATTAATTAGATTGGGGGAAAAAAGCCAAATAAAAATCTTGGATATTTCATAGCCCAAGTCTGAGAGAAGTATGATATATGATAAGAGTAATGATAAAGGTCTTGGTAATTTCATGGTGTTTCAGAGTCAAAGATTTAGATTTTTTCTTTATTAATAATATGTGAAAGTATGTTAGATTTTTCAAATTTATCCTCACAGATCATTGATAGCTGTGTTTACTATATTTTGTTCTATGTCTATATTTATATTTTTGCGACACATTTTTTGATTATGAAAGTTAAGAAAATGGTGGGAAGGAACACAAGACATTACTTGACTAGGACAAATTAGGAGTTATAGTAGATGAAATATGAAATGGGGAAAAGGAATGAATGAGAGAAAGTAGAAACAAAGAAAATTGATGGGCCTACCATTTACTTGTCTTTGCAAAGCACCTGTGACAATTTTATGCATGGTTGGTGGCCGAGGGCAGAAACAACGACTTGAGGGAGTGTGAGTCCCATACGCAGTGACTCACTTTCGACTGTTACATTCTCAGTGGTTGTCACTGGGAGTCCTTATGATGGTTACTGGGTGAGCTAAGAAATAGGAGTTAAATTCATTCTTTCAGTGGTACTGTGGCAGAAAGTATGGTATGTTTCTAACCTGAATTAAACATAATTCTCTCCCACCAAACCAAAAATAGACCCATTTCATAAGGTAGAATTTGGGTGATGATGATTATTATAATGCTATATTGAGTGTGTATAGGTACCAGACTCTTAATAGAACTAACTCATTTAATCCTCAAACCAGTATTGTAAGGTAGTTACTGTTTCTACTTGTAGAAATAAAGGAACAGATTCAGAGCTCAAGGAACTTTTTCAAGCTTTAAACTGAGAAACTGGGTCTGCTTGAATCCAAAGCTAGTGAGTGCTTTCTCCACTCTACGACTTTGCTTCCATTTAGAGAAGAATCTTCAGAAATAATTCTGTTTTTTCATTAATTATAAATCTTGAGCTTTTTCAAATGCTATGGCTTCTCCGAGAGTATGTATGTGAAATGGTTGTTGTAAATGAAGGTTTTTTTTGGTGTGTAGATTAAATAATCACCAGTTTGTAAAAACTCAATCCTCTATGCCTGCTTTCCCTTCCTTTTTTTCAGAGACTCAGAAATACATATTACTAGATGTTATACCTTGCCAAAATCTGTGTGCTGAATAACATAGGCCCATGTTTCAGGGATACTGCCCCTGACAGTACTGCCCCTGCCCCTTGTATTACCAAGCCCAGCAATGTAGGTAAATGTGAGAGCTGGACCCTTTTTACTATGCTCCTGCTTTATTTGCTCTTGAGAGATTATAAAGAAAACATAAATTAACAACCTGTCTTCTCAGATCACATGTTTTATACTAAGAAGTACATTTTTTCTAAAATATTCCATAGAGACCAATAGTTGATCTCATTCTACAGTTTATTGTTAGAACAGTTGAGCTTAAATACCTTAAGGCAATCTTCTGTTTTAAGACTCTTTAAGGACTTTTCTGGGTACTAAAAATCTGACATACTAGTTGGGAAATGCCTCAGAATAGGTATAGCAATAATAGCAGAATTAACTTCTCACATTGCCTCCCACTGTCCTCCCCCAAAACAATATAAAAAAAACCCTTACAAATCTTTTTCTGAGTTTGTGATTTGAATTATGAGAAGAATAGGATATCTTTTTAAAATTTTCCTTCTGGTCCTTCTATTTTATAAACTTTTTTGGAGCTTAGCATGGGTGTTTATACTCAAAACAGTTTTTGTTATAGGCACTAAAAATTCAGAACTGGGCTGAGACTTTCTACTTTATTCACACATTTCTGTTATAATCAGTTCATAAGATCCCCACCCTATTTTTTTTATTAATTATATTCCAACAAGTAATCTTATTGCTGACACCTGGCCCTTCTCCTATTTCCCTGTTTAATTTAGTTTTGAAGAGGTCCTTACACAAGTATTGAAAGCTTGAAAGAACAAAATTATGTACCAGCAATGTTGGCTTTATCTGAACTGAAGTCTTGTACTTCATTTGCACATTTAATATGTGTAATGGTTTTTTAAATGAAATCATTCTAGGTACAGTGATTGTACAACCAGAGCCAGTGCTGAATGAAGACAAAGATGATTTTAAAGGGCCTGAATTTAGAAGCAGAAGTAAAATGAAAACTGAAAATCTCAAAAAACGCGGAGGTAAATACAAGTGGAAATGAAAACATGAGTTTAAATTGCTGTTTATGACCATATTGGAAAATCTGATGTGCTTATTAAAAATACCTCCACTTTTCTGCCCGTTGTTTATTAAAAGCACTACTTAAAAATAGCCTCTGTTTCTCTCTGAGCTCTGAAGCAGAAAAGGTTAAACATTTATCAAAATACCTTTGCCTTCAGTGGCTATAAAGTTATCTCAAGAAGCTTAGCATTTCCTTCTTGAGTATTAGTTCTGTAATGCCTATACGCCAAAATACCATGTGTTCCCTTTCACCTGGAAAGAGTTTCAGATTTGGACAAAATCTTGCCTGTGGCCTTCAGGTAACTGTGTGTGTGTGTGTGTGTGTGTGTGTAGGTGTGTAGGTGTGTATATACATATATATATATATATATATATATATATATATATATATATGAGATACATTGTATCACAGAGTTACCTATGTGTTAGTATTATTTGGGATGCTTATTAAAAATGCAAGTCCCTTAACTCCACTAACAAATTAGAATTTTGGGGGATGATCAAGAATGAGCCCCATTTTGTTCTTTTGTATATTAAAGTTGGAGATCAACTGATGTAAGGAAAATAATGTAGAAATGAGTAGGAAGGAGAAGGGAGCTAGAACTATTAACCTTCCTTCCAGTTGTCTGAGCTATCTCTTCTTTTGTCTGTCTACCCCCACTTATACACACACCATGTTGACTAATCATCTGTAGAAAGTTAGTGTAAGGAGGATTCATTTGGAAATTTATGACAGTGGGGTATGTTTCCAATTTGTGTGTGATTTTTAAATAGTGCCTGTATATTTTTTGGGCAGATTTGCAGAGCCATAATCCATGACGGTAAAAGGAACAAATCTCTAAAAAATAGAACATGACACTAAATTTCTAAGTAGAAGTGTAATGGAAGCATGTCTTTAATATTTATCATGTTACTTGTGAAATTATAGCATAGTACTTATATTGGTGAAATTTTGTGCAGATTTTTATTTCAGTGCTATATGCTTATCTTGATGGAATTAGTAAAGTATATCTGTATTATATATATTTTTGGATTAAATAACTCAGTAGGTTGTTGGAGAAAATCAAAGAAATGTTTAGTCTGTTGTCCACAAGGGGGCGTTCTGCTCCTTTCACGCATAGGGAAAATTTATGGAGAATGTAGTTCATAGTAGGGAAACGGTCATTGCAGCAGCAGAGCTCGCCAAAGCTGAATAGTTTTGTTAAAAGGAAGAGAATCAGCAAGTTGAAGGTGACTGGAGGGATCAGTAGCAAGAGTCTGGAGAATAGATAACTAAGTGTACTATATTGTATCAAAATTAGTATCTAAGTGGGGTCTTTGATGAGGCGCTCTTATTCAGTGTCTAGAATGTGTATAAGGGCCCAAAAGGAGAATGGAAAAAAAGCACAGTTGTTGGGGAATGCATTCTTTTTTTAAAAAAATTTTTTATAAACATAAAATGTATTTTTAGCCCCAGGGATACAGTTCTTTGAATCACCAGGTTTACACACTTCACAGCACTCCCCACAACACATACTCCCCACCAATGGGGAGTGGGGAGTGCATTCTTAGTACCATTTCACTATGCTGCTGGTGTTTGGTCTAAGCTGATACATTTGGAACATTTTATTGAGTGTTCTGTGTAGGAATGTTTATATTATGCTTAATGAAATGTATGTTTATAGACCTATATATAGTAGTACCTAAATCTCTCATGTTAATTTTTGTCTTAATGATTTTCTGTATCTTTAAACTGTCAGAAATTATACAGGGAATTTAACTGTTTGCTTATGTACACGTGTATGAATAAACCAGTGATCTGAGGTACTGAATTGCAAGTTAATATTCAAGCTTCCTAGGAAAGTTCTATAATTAAAGCCTAGCTTAGGAAACTGTCAAGAAGGTAAATTCTGTATAATCTTATATTGATTTGAAACAAAATTAAAAGTATAGTTTTATCCACCATTTTAGGAGCCACTTTTTTTTTTTTAAGATTTTATTCATTTATTTGACAGAGAGAGATCACAAGCAGGCAGAGAGGCAGAGAGAGAGGAGGAAGCAGGCTCCCCGCCAAGCAGAGAGCCAAGCAGAGAGCCCGATGCGGGGCTTGATCCCAGGACCTGAGATCATGACCCAAGCTGAAGGCAGAGGCTTTAGCCCACTGAGCCACCCAGGCACCCCTTTATAAAACACCATAGCTGGGACGGCTGTGTGGCTCAGTTGGTTAAGCCACTGCCTTCGGCTCAGGTCATAATCCCAGGGTCCTGGGATCGAGTCCTGCATTGGACTCCTTGCTCAGTGGGGAGCCTGCTTCTCTCTCTGCCTCTGCCTGCTGCTCTGCCTGCTTAAGTTCTCTATCTCTCTCTCTGACAAATAAATAAAATCTTTAAAAACAAAACAAAACAAAACAAAACAAAACACCATAGCCTACTGACAACCTTTTCTGCAGTTTGTTAGAAAGTATATTTTACACCTAATTTTTCTACCTGGCACAATAATTTTCTTTTATTTTAAATTCCAGTATATTTAGCATACTGTGTTACATTAGTTTTAGGTGTACAACATAGTGATTCAACAATTCCATACATCACATAGTACTTATTGTGACAGGAGTACTTCTTAATCCCCATTGCCTATTTTACCCATCCCCATACCCACCTTCCCTCTGGTAACCATTAGTTTTGTTTGCTATAGCTAAGAGTCTGTTTCTTGGCTTCTCTCTCTTTTTTTCTTGTGCTCCTTTTTCTCCCTTAAATTCCACATATGAGTGAAATCATATGGTATTTGTTTTTCTCAAATTTATTTTCCTTAGCATTACTCTCTCTAGTTCTAGCCATGTCATTGAAAATGGCAAGATTTCATTCTTTTTTTTAATGGCTGAATAATATTCCATTGTGTATATATACCATATCTTCTTTATCCATTCATCTGTCAATGGATACTTTGGCTGCTTACATAATTCGGCTGTTGTAAATACTGCTTCTCTAAATATGTGTATGTGTCCCTTTGAATTAGTGTTTTTGTATTTTGGAGGTAAATACCCAGTAATTCAATTACTGGATTGTAGGATAGTTCCATTTTTAACTTTTTGAGGAACCTTCATATTGTTTTCCAGAATGGGTACACCAGTTGACATTCCTACCAATAGTGAAGAGGGTTCCTTTTTTTCCACGTCTTTGTCAACACTTGTTTTTCTTGTGTTTTTGATTTTAGCCATTCTGACAGGTATGGGTTGATATCTCATTATATTTATGATTTGCATTTCCCTGATAATGACTGATGTTGAGCATCTTTTCATGTGTCTGTTGGCTGCCTGGGTGTCTTCTTTGGAGCAATGTCTGTTCCATGTTCTCTGCCCATTTTTTTTTTTTTTTTTGGATAGTAAATTCTAGATTTGATTGTCTTTATTTTTTTTTAATTTATTTTTTATTTTAAGCATAACAGTATTCATTATTTTTGCACCACACCCAGTGCTCCATGCAATCCGTGCCCTCTGCCCATTTTTTAATTGGATTATTCATTTTTTGGGTGTTGGGATTTATAAATTCTTTATATGTTTTGGATACTAACCCTTTCTTAAATATCATTTGCAGATATCTTCTTCCATTCTGTAGGTTACCTTTTAGTTTTGTTGATTGTTTCCTTCACTGTGCAGAAGCCTTTTATTTTGATGTAGTCCCAAGAGTTAATTTTTCTTTTATTTCCTTTGCCTCAGGAGACATATCTAGAAAAGTGTTATGATGGTGGATATCAGGGACATCACTGCCTTTGCTTTCTTCTAGGATTTTTAAAAATTTAAAATCAGTTAGCCAACATATAGTACATTCATTGGTTGTGTATAAAATCCAGTTAGGATTTAAAAAAAAATTTTTTTAAGTAATCTCTACACCCACTATGGGACTTAAACTTAAAACCTTGAGATCGTGAGTTGCACACTCCACTGATGGAGCCAACCAGGTCTCCCTCCTCTAAGATTTTTATAGTTTCAGGTCTCACATTTAGGTGTTTAATCCATTTTGAGTTTATTTTTGTGTATAGTGAAAGAAAGTGGTCCAGTTTCATTCTTTCACATCATGTTTTCCCAACACCATTTGTTGAAGAGACTCTCTTTTTCATGTTTTCCCAACACCATTTGTTGAAGAGACTCTCTTTTTCCCACTGGATAGTCTTCTTGATTTGTCAGAGATTGGCCATATAATTATGGGCTTATTTCTGGGTTTTGTATTCTGTTCTATTGATCTATATGTCTGTTTTTGTGACAGTACTATACTGTTTTGATTGACAGCTTTATAAATAATTTAAGTCAGAAATTGTGATACCTTTAGCTTTGTTTTTCATTTTCAAGGTTGCTTTGGCTTTTTGGGGTCTTTTGTGGTTCCATGCAAATTTTAGGATTGTTGTTTCTAGTTTTGTGAAAAGTGCTATGCCATGGTGTTTTGATAGGGATTGCATTAAATATGTAGATTGTTTTGAGTAATTTTAGACATTTTAACAATATTTGTTCTTCTAATCCATTAGCATGGAATGTCTCCATATCTTTGTGTCATCTTCAGTTTTTATCATTAATGTTTTATAGAGTTTTGTTCTCTTTAAATCTATTAAAATGCGTTGAGCTCAGAAATGAAAATGCTTCTCTTCCATTTACACATTATATTATAATCCTTAAGGTATTTTATAGCTAAAAGTAAAAATGTGAAGCATTTACATATAGAAACAAGTACATGAAGTAACATTTCACCATTATTCAGTGTTGGCTTTACATCTCACTTAAATGAAATACTGGTTCAGTCTTACTCCTCCATTTCCACCCCGTCCCCGCCATGATGATTATTTTGAAGTTTGTATGCATGTGTGTATATTATCTTCATATATGTTTTTGTATTTTTCCTGTTCATGTTTATTCATAAAGCATTTATTTTTCACTTAAAATATATAAAGTAGTATTTCACATTCATTATTGCTTTTGAAGTGTGTCCATCTCAGTGAATATACATCTGGTTTTTTATTTTCCACTGCTTTATAGAATTTTGTAATGTGAATAAACCACTGTCCATTTCCCAGATGGAAATTATTTCCAATTTTTTGTTTTTGAAGTTTTCTAATTTCCTATTTAGTGCTGCAATGAATATCATATATATGATTCTTTGTGCACATGTGGGAGAATTCTCCAAAGGATCACTTAGTTTTAATTTTTGAGTGATATGTGTACAAAAGCATATAGAAGATGCTTAATATTTATTATGTTAACATTGGATGAACATTCATATTCTTTTATTAGTATATCTTAATGCAGTCATTATTTGAAATGAAGCACACTGTATTTAGCACTCAGGGTCAAACACTAACATAGGACAGTATGATATAAAATATTAGCAACTTACATAGTGAGTCTTCAAATTCTCTATATTGTCTGGAAAAGTATGATGGTACCCTTAAAACTTGGTTAAACTTTCTTAACTTCTGCAAATAAGAATCTTTGTGATATTCAGGTCCATGGTGATTTGGACCTAAAGAGGAAGAAAAAAACAAAATAGAAAATTGAGAGGTGGGAAATGTATGTATTGTTTTGTTTTTTATTTAGGGATATAGGTTATTATTTTAATTATCTTTTTATTTGTGAATGCAGGCATTTTCATTGGCTGGTTTGGAATCGTAATCTGTCATCTTCTGTCAAGATCTTGGTTGCACATCAGAATCATCTGTTAAAACTAGAAGAAAAAAGTCTAGGAGATTCTTATTCAGTGGTTTAGGGATGAGAATGACTGTCTCTGCTTTTAAAAAGTTTCTTCAGATGATTCTGATGTTCCGCTCAGATTGTGAAGCACTGCCCTACGCAGAACTAGGGATGAAAGTGAGGCAGGAGAGGTTTCCTCTTTGTTGCATTGGGTTATCTTTAGTCTGTTTTCCTGCAGACACTGTGGAATGGGGCTCTGCTTTCCCCCTCCTCCAAGTCATTCTCAGGTTTTGCTGTCAACATCGATAGATACACCTGCAAGTCTTATTTGTCCTTAATTGGAAATAGTAGACAGTGCTGATATGTAGTGGATAGTGAGATAGAGAGGTTAATGGGAATTATAGATAGTATTGAAATAAATCTAAGGTAAGAAATTGGTAATTTAAAATTCGCAGGTTTTCATGTACTATATTGGAAGAGTCTGTGTAGACGTTTTCATTTTGAGGATACCTAATTTTTAAGTATAAGGATGCAAAAGACTGTTCCACATACGTCACTTGCTTCCGCATTCTTTAAGAACTGATAATTAATTTATTTGCAAAGCAATAGTAAAATGAAAAAGAGTTCTTGACCCATATTTTTAGAACTTCTCTTATGGAGTCTCTTCATGTTTTATCATGTTGAGAAATAGGGTTTGCATCTGTAAAAGGAAACAGATTAGGATTTGTAGTTCTGGAATTTTCCAAGGTTGTCATGTTTTTAGTAAGTCCGTAAAATTATTAGCCTTTCGTGTCCAAAATGTCACTTTTCTAAGGATTATGAAGTATTTAATTTCCAATATGAAAATTGCAAAATGCTGACTAAAGTAAATATCTTTTTTTATGTGTGTGTGTGTGTGTGTGTGTGTGTGTGTGTGTGTGTATATGTCTGAATAATGGTCACTCCTTTCTCCTAGAAGATGGGCTTCATGGGATTGTGAGCTGCACAGCTTGTGGACAACAGGTCAATCATTTTCAAAAAGATTCCATTTACAGACATCCTTCACTGCAAGTACTTATTTGTAAGGTATGTAATGATCTATTTATAATTCATTCCACAAATATTTGAACGTTTGCTGTGTATTAGATATTTGGTTTACAGTGTCAGACTTCTGGTGCATAGTGATGAATAGTATGGGCCTGGTCTCTGTCTTTGGAGGGCTTATGTGGTAATGGGGAGAACAGACATTACAAAAAGCCCAGTAAGTGCCATGATCGAGGAAGTACTGTGTAATGTGGGAACATATAGGAATCCTGTGTAATCTGGAGTTGGGTTGGAGGGCTTTATAATGGAGATGCTATAAGCTGATATCTGAGCTGTAAATAGATTAGCCTGGTGGAGTGGGATTGGCTCAGCGTATTCTAAGCAGAGGCAACATGGTATTCAAAGGCTGGTAAGTGAAGCAGAGCATGGTGTGTTGGCAAATCTAAAGAGTATACGTGTGTGCAGATGTATGTTTTATAACCTTCCCTCTCATGTATTCTGGTTACCCAAATCTCAACTCTCCATGTGGGGCAGGGTTTTGACATAAGTTGGTGATGATAGAATTAAAAATGCTTCATATGTGTTGTAGATAGTTTTAACAGTCTGTGTATACTCTTTTATTAGTGATACTGTGGAGTTAATTTTAAATATCTATAATATCAAAGTTATGATTTCCCTTACTCATTACTGCTAAGATTAATTCTGGGTTAGTTTGTTTTCCAACAAAATGCTTCCTTGAAATGCAAGAGCAGACCAGATTTTCCTCAGAGATCCAGTTCTAGGTCTTTTTTTTTTTCTTCAAGATTTTATTTATTTATTTGAGAGTGAGAGAGCACAAGTGGGGCAGAGGATCAGAGAAAGAAGGAGAAAAAGAGAGAGAGAGAGAGAGAGAGAGTGAGTGAGTGTGCAGACTCCCTGCTGAGCAGAGAGCCAGATGTGGGGCTTGTCCCAGGACCCCAAGATCACAACCTGAGCTGAAGGCATATGCTTTACTGCTCGCAGGCGCCCCCTCTAAGTATTTCATTGTATGAGTTTTTGATATAGACCTACTTAAGTAGACTGAATTTACTTTTTTTTTTTTTTTTTTTTTTTTTTAGCAATTTGTGTTTCTCCATTGCTTGAATTCAGTTCAACCATAAGCCTATTTAGGGGGACATGTTGTTGCTTCTAGTTTTAAAATGGGACAGTTGAATTTCATATGGTTGGATTTTTAATGTGCATTTCCTTTCTCTTTTCTAAAATATATAATTTTTTTTTCAAGGCCTAGTCTGTTGAGCCTAGACCATTTTATTAATTGGTACTTTTCATCACTGGGCAGAGAACCTTCCCTTTCTCCAGGCTTAGTGAAAATAAATTTAAAGTCAGTCAGACTTGAATTTGAGTACCAGCTTTGCCTGTAACCTAATTGTATGACTTGAGATTTACTTACGTATTAGCCTTTTCTCTAAAATTGGGTGTACTACTTCCAGTTGTGTATAATGTTTTGAGATTTAAAGAGAATGAAACTAAATGTAGGATAGTTTTGCTTAGCCGTACACAAAGCAGGTGTTTATATGTGAAGGTTACTAAATACCTGAAGTAGCAGCATCTGATACATCTTTATGTAGAGGTTTAGTAGTTCATCGTATAAAATTAGAATCCTGATTTGCCGAAATCTTTTACAAACATTATATAAAGTCGAGTGGTACTTGATGATATGGAAATCTATTTCAAGGAATTAATTTATTGAGGTATTTCTGTGTCAGGAAAGTACTAGTATGGGGTAGTGAGTGTTTTGCTTTGGTTTTCTCACACAAATACACACACTTTCCCTCGGCTTTTTTTAATGACTTGAAAATAAAGTTTTTGTCCTTTATGAATATTATGCATTTTGAATATAAAATTTCCCCTTCCCCTTTTCTTTTAATAGAATTGCTTTAAATATTACATGAGTGATGATATTAGCCGTGACTCTGATGGAATGGATGAGCAATGTAGGTAGGTAATAAATCAAGATGAACATAAATTCAGTATTGTCTACTTTTTTGGGGGAAATTCTTACATAGCATGTTACTAGATCCATTTTTTTGTTGTATCATCATTGATGTCTTTAAAGGAAGGTTATTCTTTTCTACAAAACCTTAGGTTTATGTTTAAGTTTCCAGTAAAGAATAAGCAGATGACCCAAATAACTATTAGAATTCCTGGCAGGAAAATTTAAATTGCTTTAATAATGAAAAAAATTTAGAGTGAGTTTCACTTTGGAATAATATTTTCATCTTTTAATAATTTCAGGTGGTGTGCAGAAGGTGGAAACTTGATTTGCTGTGACTTTTGCCATAATGCCTTCTGCAAGAAATGCATTCTGCGCAACCTTGGTCGAAAGGAACTCTCTGCAATAATGGATGAAAACAACCAGTGGTATTGCTACATTTGTCACCCAGAACCTTTGTTGGACTTGGTCACTGCATGTAATAGCGTATTTGAAAATTTAGAACAGTTGTTGCAACAAAATAAGAAGAAGATAAAAGTTGACAATGAGAAGAGTAATAAAGTATATGACCACACACCCAGATTTTCTCCAAAGAAAAATAGTTCCAATTGTAATGGAGAAGAAAAGAAATTAGATGATTCATGTTCTGGTTCAGTAACCTACTCTTATTCAGCACTAATTGTGCCCAAAGAGATGATTAAGAAGGCAAAAAAACTGATTGAGACCACATCTAACATGAACTCCAGTTACGTTAAGTTTTTGAAGCAGGCAGCAGATAATTCAGAAACCAGTTCTGCTATAAAGTTACGCCAGCTTAAGGCTTTTAAATCTGTGTTAGCTGATATCAAGAAAGCTCATCTTGCATTAGAAGAAGAGTTGAATTCAGAGATTCGAGCTTTGGATGCTGGAAACAAAGAGAAAAATACCAAAGAGCATAAGGTCATAGATGCTAAGTCTGAAACAAAAGTACGAAAAGGAGAAAAACCCTGTGCTTTAGAAAAAAGAGATATTTCAAAATCAGAAGCTAAACTGGCAAGAAAGCTGGTGGATAGTGAGCACATGGATCAGAATATTACAATACAGGAACAAAGAACAAATAAAAATGCCACTGGTGAACATAAGAAATCAGATAAAAAAGAAGAACCTCAGTATGAACCTGCTAACACTTCTGAAGATTTAGACATGGATATTGTTTCTGTTCCTTCCTCAGTTCCAGAAGACATTTTTGAGAATCTTGAGACAGCTATGGAAGTTCAGAGTTCTGCTGATAATCAGGGAGATGGCAATAGTGGAACTGACCAAGAACTGGAGAGTTCTTCTGTAAAATTAAATATTACTTCAAAAGACAACAGAGGAGGTATTAAGTCAAAAACTACTGCTAAAGTAACAAAAGAATTATATGTTAAACTCACCCCCGTTTCCCTTTCTAATTCTCCAATTAAAGGTGCTGATTGTCAGGAAGTACCACAAGATAAAGATGGCTGTAAAAGTTCTGGTCTGAACCCCAAGCCAGAGAACTGTGGAGTTGGACAGGAAAAGAATGATAGTGAGCATTTATTTGAAAGTGAAGTTCCATTACTTACAGAAGAATCCGATCTTCGAAGATCTCCACGTGTAAAGACTACTCCCTTGAGGCGACAGACAGAAACCAATCCTGCAACATCTAACTCAGATGAAGAAAGTAATGAAACAGTTAAGGAGAAACAAAAACTATCAGTTCCAATGAGAAAAAAGGATAAGCGGAATTCTTCTGACAGTGCTATAGATAATCCCAAACCTAATAAATTGGCTAAATCTAAACAGTCGGAGATTGTGGATCAGAATTCAGATTCTGATGAAATGTTAGCAATCCTCAAAGAGGTATCCAGGATGAATCACAGTTCTTCTTCAGATACTGATATCAATGAAACTCATACAAATCATGAGAAGACTTTGTATGATTTAAAGACTCAAACAGGGAAAGATGATAAAGGAAAAAGGAAACGAAAAAGTTCTACTTCTGGTTCAGATTATGATATTAAAAAAGGCAAATCAGCTAAGAAGTCTATAATTTCTAAAAAGAAACGACAAAACCAGTCTGAATCTTCCAATTATGACTCAGAATTAGAAAAAGAGATAAAGAGTATGAGTAAAATTGGGGCTGCCAAAACAACCAAAAAAAGAGTTCCAAATAAAGAAGATTATGATTCTTCTGAAGATGAAAAACACAGAAAAAAAGGAATGGATAATCAAGGGCAGAAAAATTTGAAGACCACACAAGAAGGATCATCTGATGATACTGAAAGGAAACATGGGAGAGAGAATTTCACTCCAGCAGAAGGCACAGTCGATAAAGACGGGACCAACATGGACTTAAGAGATCGAATTTCTAAGAAGCAACAGTTAGGTGTTTCTTCTGATGGTGCTGATAAGCTGCCTTCAGGGAAAGAGGAGAGTTTTAATTCTCCAGAAGACAAAAAGTTTGCTGAAACTAAAGAAAAGAGTAAGCATTTGAAAACCAAATCGTGTAAGAAAGTACAGGCTGGCATATCTGACATTGCTGAGAATTTCCCAAAGAAAGAGCAGAGTGATGAGTCCTCTGAAGATGACAAAAAGCAGAGCAAAAAGGGAATTGGAGTAAAAGAAAAGAAAACTATAGACTTGAAGAAAAATGTAATTAAGATCGAACAACAGTATGAATCATCATCTGATAGCACTGAGAAGTTACCCGAGGGAGAAGAAATTTCTCATTTTCCTAAAGGCATAAAACAAAATAAGAATGACACAACTTACGGGGACAAGAAAAGTAAGAAAATAAAAGATAAAACTTCTAAAAAGAAGGGTGAAATATCTGATCATACTGAGAAATTACAGGGAAAAAGAGATAGTTGTGATTCTTCAGAAGACAAAAGGAGTAAGAACGGGGCATCCAGTAGAGTGAAGAAAAGATGCAACTTGCCTGAAAAGAGTTTGAGGAAGAGACAAGATTGTTCGTCATCTGATACTGAGAAATATTCCATGAAAGAAGATGGTTGTGATTCTTCTGATAAGAGACTGAAAAGAATAGAACTGAGGGAAAGAAGAAATTTAAATTCAAAGAGAAATACCAAGGAAGTACATAGTGGCTCATCGTCTTCGGATGCTGAGGAAAGTTCTGAAGATAATAAAAAGCTGAAGAAACAGAGAACTTCAGCAAAAAAGAAGACAGGCGGTATCAAGGAGAAAATGAGAAACTCCTTAAGAACAAGCACTAAAAGGAAGCAAGCTGACATTACATCATCATCTTCTTCTGATATAGGAGATGATGATCAGAATTCTGTAGGTGAGGGGAGCAGTGATGAGCAGAAAATTAAGCCTGTGACTGAAAATTTAGTGCTGTCTTCACATACTGGATTTTGCCAATCATCAGGTATGCAAAAATAAATTAATTCATAATTTATGCTTTTACTGTCTTGAATAACTACATGGTTTAATTTTCCCTGAAGCCAGTCATATGCAAGGATACTGCATAGGAAAAGGCTCTTTAAAATTCTTTAAAGATGTACTAAAAAGCCTTCATTTATTTTTACTCCATCATTGGAAGGTATTCCAAATATTTTTAGTATTCTGTGTCAGATATACCAGGTTGGTTGGGTACCTGACAGAATTTCTTTACCAATGTTTAGTGCTTTTTCTGGAGTAATAAATAGTTTATGATGGAAAATCAGATGTGTGCTGGTAGTTTAGTAGGTATATATTTATGTAATGGAGATGTGTGCTTTGTGCTGGTATAACAGTGTGTGGAAGTTTTAACTGCCTTGCCATGCATATGGCTTTCTGTAACTTCTGTACCTAGTGTGGGGCTAGAACTCACAACCCTGAGATCAAGATCATGGTTTTACAACTGAACCAGCCAGGCACACCTGCATATATATGACTTTTTATTTTTTTTATTTTTTTTTTCTTTTATTTTTTTTTTTCCTTTTTTTTTTTTTTTTTTTTAAAGATTGTATTTATTTATTTGATGGAGAGAGAGATCACAAGCAGGCAGAGAGGCAGGCAGAGAGAGAGGGAGAAGCAGGCTCCCCGCTGAGCAGGGAGCCCGATGTGGGGCTCGATCCCAGGACCCTGAGATCATGACCGGAGCTGAAGGCAGAGGCTTAACCCACTGAGCCACCCAGGCGCCCCTATATGACTTTTTAAATTGGACAGACTAACTTTGTGTCTGGTAAAATTCTCTGAAAATTTATTTTTTTAAATTTTATTTATTTATTTGACAGACAGAGATCACAAGTAGGCAGAGAGGCAGGCAGAGAGAGGAGGAAGCAGGCTCCCCGCTGATCAGAGAGCCTGATCAGGACCCTGGGATCACAACCCGAGCTGAAGGCAGAGGCTTTAACCCACTGAGCCACCCAGGTGCCCCTGAAAATTTTAAATTTACATCATTAAACCCACTGCTGCTCCTTGTCATTTTTTTCTAATCACGTGAACAGATGTTTCTGTCTATAACAGTAACAAAATAAAAGGAAAATCCAAAAAGTAGATGAATTACCTTACCCTGAGGAGATAGAGAACTAGGACAATTAGGATATGGGTCAAACAGTCAGTGTATCTCCCCCCCCCCCCAAAAAAAAAGAGTTTTAAAAATAATTTTTATTACTGTTGCAGTTCTTAAAAATCAGTTTATAATACATGTGCGTATGTCACTTGCATTGTGTTTTTATTTAAGTTAGTAAACCTTGTCAGTTAACTAGGGACATGTTAAACTTATTCCTTCATTCATTCTAAAAATTTATTTATTTATATTACAACTCACAGCTGCTTGCTTACTTGCTTATTTATTTATTTATTTACTTTATTTCTTTAAATTTTAATTCTAGTACGTGTAATATACAGTGTTATATTAGTTTCAGGTGTACAATATAGTGGCTCAGCAACTCTATACGTTACTGTGCTCGTTATAAGTGTACTCTTAATCCCCTTCCCCAATTTCACCCATCACCTCCTTCCCTTTTGGTAACCATCCGTTTGTTCTCTGTAGTTAAGAGTCTGTTATTTTGTGTTTGTCTTTTTTCTTTGTTCATTTGTTTTGTTTCTTAAATTCTACATATGAATGAAACATTAGGTATTTGTCTTTCTTTGACTTATTTAGCATTATACTCATGATTCATCCATGTTATTGCAGACAGTAAGATTTCTTTCTTTCTTTTTTTTAAAGATTTATTTATTTATTTATTTATTTATCAGGGAGAGAGAGGGAGAGAGAGCGATCACAGGCAGACAGAACGGCAAGCAGAGGCAGAGGGAGAAGCAGGCTCCCTGCTGAGCAAGGAGCCCGATGTGGGACTCGATCCCAGGACGCTGGGATCATGACCTGAGCCAAAGGCAGCCGCTTAACCAACTGAGCCACCCAGGCGTCCCAGATTTCTTTCTTTTTTTATGGCTAAGTAATATTCCATTGTAGAGTTATATACCACATCTTTATCCATCTATCATTGGACATTTGAGTTGCTTCTATAATTTGGCTATTGTAAATAATGCTTCAGTAAACTTTATAGGTGTGTTTATATCTTCATGAATTAGTGTTCTTTTTCTCTTCTTTGGGTAAATACTAGTGGAATTACTGGCTCATATAGTAATTTTGTTTTAACATTTTTTAGGAATGTTCATACTTTGTTCCACAGTAACTGCACCAGTTTGCATTCCCATCAACAGATTTCCTTTTCTCTGTCCTCACCAGAAAACTTTTTATTTCGTGTCTTTGATTTGAGCCATTCTGATAGGTGTCAGGTGATATCTCATTCTGGTTTTGATTTGCATTTTGCTGAAGATGAGTGATTTTGAACATCTTTTCATGTGTCTGTTGGTCAGCCTTAGGTCTTCTTTGGAAGAACACCTGTTGATGTCTTTTGCCCATTTTTTTTTTAAGATTTTATTTATTTATTTGACAGAGAGAGATCACAAGTAGGCAGAGAGGCAGGCAGAGAGAGAGAGGAGGAAACAGGCTCCCTGCTGAGCAGAGAGCCCGATGCGGGACTCGATCCCAGGACCCTGAGATCAAGACCTGAGCCGAAGGCAGCAGCTTAACCCACTGAGCCACCCAGGCGCCCTCTTTTGCCCATTTTTAATTGGATTATTTGTGAAGTTTTTTGGTGTTGAGTTGTATAAATTCTTTATATATTTTGGATACTAGTCCTTTATTGACTATATTGTTTGCAGGTATCTTCTCCCACTCTCTAGGTTGTCTTTTAGTTTTGTTGATTGTTTCCTTTGCTGTGCAGAAGCAGTTTATTTTGATGTGGTCCCAGTGGTTTAATTTTGCTTTTGTTTCCCTTGCCTTCAGAAGACATATCTAGAAAAAATGCTGATAAGGTCAATGTCAGAGAAATTACTGCCTATGCTCTCTCCTAGGGTTTTTATGGTTTCAGGTTTCACATTTAGGTCTTTAATCCATTTTGAATTTATTTTTGTCTATGGTATAAGAAAGTGGTCCCATTTCATTCTTTTGCATGTCACTGTCCAGTTTTCTGAACACCATTTGTTGAAGAGACTTTTTTCTATTGCATATTCTTGCTTCTGTTGAAAAAATAAATTTTGTTGAAAATTAATTGACCATATAGTGTTGAATTTAATTCTGGGCTTTCTATCTTGTTCTGTTGATCTGTGTGTCTGTTATTGTGCCAGTACTATACTGTTTTGATTACTACAGCTTTATAGTATATCTTGAAATCTGGGATTGTGATACTTCTAAGTTTTGCTCTTCTTTTTTGAGATTGCTTTGGCTTTTTGTGGTTCCATACAAATGTTAAGATTATTTCTTCCAGTTCTGTGAAAAATGGTGCTGATATTTTGATAAGGATTGCATTAAATCTGTGGATTGCTTTGAGAAGTAGGGATGTTTTAACAGTGTTCTCCAAGTCCATGAGCATGAAAATCTCTCCATTTGTTTGTATCAACTTCAGTTTCTTTCATTAGTGTTTTATTGTTTTCAAAGTATAGTTCTTTCACCTCCTTGGTTAATTTTATTCCTAGGTATTTTGTTATTTTTGGTGCAGTTGTCAATGGGACAGTTTCTTAATTTGTAATTCATTATTAATGACATTTGTATATCATTATTAGTGTGTAGAAATGCAGTGGTTTTCTGTACATTGATTTGTATCACGTGACCTTACTGAATTCATCCATAAATTCTAGTAGTTTTTTGGTGGTTTTCTATTTACGGTTTCATGTCATCCACAAGTAATGAAGGTTTTAGTTCTTCCTTACCAGTTTGGATACTTTTTATTTGTTTTTGTTTTTTGATGCCTGTGGTTAGGACTGCCAGTACTATGTTGAATAAAAGTGGTTTGAGTGGACATCTTTGTCTTACTTACGATGTTAGGGGAAAAGGTCTCAGTGAACTCCATTGTGAATGTGGAGTATGATGTTAGCTGTGAGTTTTTTACATATGGCCATTATTGTGTTGTGGTATGTTCCTTCTAAACCTACTTTGTTGAGAGTTTTTTTTTTTTAAGATTTTATTTATTTATTTGACAGACAGAGATCACAAGTAGGCAGAGAGGCAGGCAGAAAGAGAGAGAGAGGAGGAAGCAGGCTCTCCGCGGAGCAGACAGCCCGATGCGGGGCTCGATCCCAGGACCCTGGGATCATGACCTGAGCCGAAGGCAGAGGCTTTAACCCACTGAGCCACCCAGGTGCCCCTGTTGAGAGTTTTGATCATGAATGGATTTTATACTTTGTCAGATGCTTTTTTGCATCTATTGAAATGAACATATGTTTCTTAGCCTTTCTCTTATTGACATGAGGTATCACATTGGTTGATTTGCAAATATTAAATCACCTTTGCAGCCCAGGAATAAATCCTACCTGATTATGTGAGTGATTTTTTCAATGTATTGTTGGATTCTGTTTGCTAACATTTTTTTTAAAATATTTATTTATTTATTTATTCATTCATTCATTCATTCATTCATTTGACAGAGATCACAAGTAGGCAGAGAGGCAGGCAGAGAGGAGGGGAAGGCAGGCTCCCCGCTGAGCTTACAGCCAGATGCGGGGCTGGATCCCAGGACCCTGGGATCATGACCTGAGCTGAAGGCAGAGGCTTTAACCCACTGAGCCACCCAGGTGCCCCCCTGTTTGCTAATATTTTGTGGAGGATTTTTGCATCTGTGTTCTTCAGAGATATGACTTATATTTCTCTTTTTTAGGAATATCTTTATCTGGCTTTTGTATCAGGGTAATGCTGACCTTGTAGAGTAAATTTGGAAGCTTTCATTTGTCTTCCATTTTTTGAATTATTTGAGAAGAATTGGGTATTAACTTCTTAAAATATTTAGTAGAATTCACCTGTGAAGGCATGTGGTTCTGGACTTCTGTTTTATGGGAGTTTTTTGATTAATAATTCAGTTTCACTGTTTTCAGTCTGTTCAAATGTTAAATTTCTTTGCGAAGAAGTTTTGGGAGGTTATATTTCAAGAAATTTATCCATTTCTTCTATTTTGTTCAATTTGTTAGCATATAATTTTTCATAATATTCTCTTACAGTCCTTTTTATTTCTGTGGTGTCCATTATTATTTCTCCTCTTTCATTTTTTATTTTGTATGGGTCCTGTCTTATTTTTTTGATGTGTCTGGATAGCAGTTTAACAGTTTTGTTGGTCTTTTCAAAGAACCAGCTTCTGGTTTCATTGATCCATTGATTTTTTTTTTTTTTGAGTTTGAATTTTGTTTATGCTCTGAACTTTAATATTTCTTCCTCCCACAGGTTTTGGGTTTCATTTGTTCTTTTTGTAGTTTCCTTAGGTGTAAGGTTATGTTGTTTATTTGAGTTTTTTCTTCTTAAGGTAGGCTTGTATTGTTACAGAGTTCTCTCTTAGAATAGCTTCTGCTGCATGCCAAAGATTTTGGAGCATTATGGTTTCATTTTCATTTTTTTTGATTTCCTCTTTGATATCTTGGTTGACACATTCATTGTTTAGTAGTGTGTATTTAACCTCTGTATATTTGTATTCTTCCAGGTTTTTTCTTGTGGTTGATTTCTAGTTTCATAGCATCGTGGTTGGAAAAGGTGGATGGTATAACTTTGATCTTTTTGAATTTGTTAAAATTTGTTTTGTGGCCTAACATGTGATCTAGTCTGGAGAATGTTCCATGTGCACATGCAAAGGATTATGTTCTCTTTTAGAATGGAATGTTCTGACTATATGTTAGATCGCTCTGGTCCAGTATGCCCTTCAAAGCTACTGTTTTCATGTTGATTTCAGTTTGAATGATGTAAGTGGGGAGTTAAAGTCCTCTGCTGTTACTATGTTACCGTTGATTACTTTTTTTGTTATTAGCTCTTTTATATTTTTGGGTGTTCCAGTGTTGGGTTCATAAATGGGTTTATGGTTATCTTTCTGGGTTGTACTACTTATGATTATATATTATCCTTTCTTGTCTCTTGTTAGAGTCTTTTAAAAGTTTGGTTTTTCCATTACCTGTATTGCTACCTGGCTTTCTTTTTACATCTATTTGCATGCTAAATATTTTTCCATCCCTTTACTTTATGTCTTTATGTCAGAAGTGAGTTTCTTATTGGTATCATACAGGTAGGTCTTGCTTTCTTATCTATTCAGTCACTCCATTTTTTGATTGGAGCAGTTAGTCCAATTACATTCAAAGTAATTATTGGTAGGCATGTATTGCCGTTTTGCTACTTGCTTTATGTTTGTTTTTGTAGTTTTTTTCTGTTCTTTTCCTCTCTTGCTCTCTTCTGTGATTGCTGGCTTTATTAGTGTATGCTTGGATTCCTTTCTCTTCATTGTTTTCTGTATTAGTTGTTTCTGATTTGTGGTTGTCATTAGTTTTATATAAAAGTTTTTCTGTATGTAGCAGTCTGTATTAAGTTAATGGTTGCTTAAGTTTGAATGTACTAAATTTTTACCCCCTCCCCTCCGTGTTTTAGATATATACTTTATTTCCTTGTAGTTCGTAAATTTTTAACTGATTTTTATTGGTATTTACTTAATTGTACTGCTTTAGTGCTACCTACTTTTCTTACTCATAATTACTGTCTTACTTTTCCACTCAGAGAATCCCCTTTAATATTTCTTGTACAGCTGGTTTAGTTGTGATGAGTTCCTTTATTTGTCCGGGGAACTCTTTTTCTTTCTTTCTGTTCTGAATGATTGTCTTGCTGGAGAGAGTATTCATGGTTATAGTTTTGTTTTCCTTCACTACTTTGAATATATCATGTCAGTCTCTTCTGGCCTGCAAAGTTTCTTCTAAAAAAATATGCTTGTATGTTTTCCCTTGCTTGTACCTGTTTTCTTTTCTCCTGTTGCTTTTAAAATTCCCTCTTTATCACTACATTTTCCTATTTTAATTATTATATGTCTTGGTATGGACTTTTTGGGGGTTATTTTTATTGGGGTTTCTTTGTGCCTTCTTTTTTTAATTTTATTTTTAAGATTTTATTTATTTATTTGACAGAAAGATCACAAGTAGGCAGAGATGCAGGCAGAGAGAGAGAGAGGAGAAAGCAGGCTCCCCGCTGAGCAGAGAGCCCTATGTGGCTCGATTCCCGGGCTCGATTCCAGGACCCTGGGATCATGACCTGAGCTGAAGGCAGAGGCTTTAACCCACTGAGACCCAGGCGCCCCTCTTTGTGCCTTCTGAATCTGGATATATGTTTCCCTCCCCAGATTTGGGAAGTTTTCATCTATTATTTCTTTAAGTAAATTTCTGCCCCTTTTTCTTCCTCATGTCTTTCTGGGGTCCTTATAATGTGCCTGTTACCATGCTTGACTGTGTTACTGAATTCCTTAAGTATACTTTCATATTTTATTATTTTCTTTCTCCCTTCTGTTCACCTTGATAGCTTTCTTTTACTCTGCTTTGTAGGTCACTGGTCCATTCTTCTACTTCCTCTATTATACTATTTTTTTTAATTTTTAATTTTTTATAAACATATTTTTATCCCCAGGGGTACAGGTCTGTGAATCGCCGAGTTTACACACTTCACAGCACTCATCATAGCACATACCCTCCCCAATGTCCATAATCCCACCCTCCTCTCCCAACCCCCCTTCCCCCAGCAACCTTCAGTTTGTTTTGTGAGATGGAGTCACTTATGCTTTGTCTCCCTCCCAATCCCATCTTGTTTCATTTATTCTTCTCCTACCCCCTTAACCCCCCATGTGGCATCTCCACTTCCTCATATCAGGGAGATCATATGATAGTTGTCTTTCTCCACTTGACTTATTTCGCTAAGCATGATACGCTCTAGTTCCATCCATGTTGTCGCAAATGGCAAGATTTCATTTCTTTTGATGGCTGCATAGTATTCCATTGTGTATATAGACCACATCTTCTTGATCCATTCATCTGTTGATGGACATCTAGGTTCTTGCCATAGTTTGACTATTGTAGACATTGCTGCTATAAACATTCAGGTGCACGTGCCCCTTCAGATCACTACGTTTGTATCTTTAGGGTAAATACCCAGTAGTGCAATTGCTGGGTCATAGGGTAGTTCTGTTTTCAAAATTTTGAGGACCCTCCATGCTGTTTTCCAGAGTGGTTGCACCAGCTTGCATTCCCGCCAACAGTGTAGGAGGGTGCCCCTTTCTCCGCATCCTTGCCAGCATCTGTCATTTCCTGACTTGTTCAGTTTAGCCATTCTGGCTTGTGTGAGGTGACATCTCATTGTGGTTTTGATTTGTATTTCCCTGATGCCGAGTGATGTGGGGCACTTTTTCATGTGTCTGTTGGCCATCTGGATGTCTTCTTTGCAGAAATGTCTGTTCATGTCTTCTGCCTATTTCTTGATTGGATTATTTGCTCTTTGGGTGTTGAGTTTGCTAAGGTCTTTATATATTTTGGACACTAGTCCTTTATCTGATATGTCGTTTGCAAATATCTTCTCCCATTCTGTCAGTTGTCTTTTGGTTTTGTTAACTGTTTCCTTTGCTGTGCAAAAGCTTTTGATCTTGATAAAATCCCAATAGTTCATTTTTGCCCTTTCTTCCCTTGCCTTTGGCGATGTTCCTAGGAAGATGTTGCTGTGGCTGAGGTCGAAGAGGTTGCTGCCTGTGTTCTCCTCAAGGATTTTGATGGATTCCTTTCTCACATTGAGGTCCTTCATCCATTTTGAGTCTATTTTCGTGTGTGGTGTAAGGAAATGGTCCAATTTCATTTTTTTGCATGTGGCTGTCCAGTTTTCCCAACACCATTCATTGGAGAGGCTATCTTTTTTCCATTGGACATTCTTTCCTGCTTTGTCAAAGATAAGTTGACCATAGAGTTGCGGGTCTATTTCTGGGGTCTCTATTCTGTTCCATTGATCTATGTGTCTGTTTTTGTGCCGGTACCATGCTGTCTTGATGATGACAGCTTTGTAATAGAGCTTGAAGTCTGGAATTGTGATGCTACCCACTTTGGCTTTCCTTTTCAATATTCCTTTGCCTATTCGAGGTCTTTTCTGGTTCCATATAAATTTTAGGATTATTTATTCCATTTCCTTGAAAAAAATGGATGGTATTTTTATAGGAATTGCATTAAATATGTAGATTGCTTTAGGTAGCAAAGACATTTTCACAGTATTTGTTCTTCCAGTTCAGGAGCATGGAAAATGTTTCTATTTCTTTGTGTCTTCCTCAATTTCTTTCATGAGTACTTTATAGTTTTCTGAGTATAGGTTCTTAGCCTCTTTCTTTAGGTTTATTCCTAGGTATCTTATAGTTATGGGTGCAATTGTAAATGGGACTGATTCCATAATTTCTCTTTCTTCTGTCTTGTTGTTGGTGTAGAGAAATGCAACTGATTTCTATGCATTGATTTTATATCCTGACACTTTACTGAATTCCTGCACAAGTTCTAGCCGTTTTGGAGTGGAGTCTTTTGCGTTTCCCACATATAGTATCGTATCATCTGCAAAGAGTGATAGTTTGACTTCTTTGCCGATTTGGATGCCTTTAATTTCCTTTTGTTGTCTGATTGTTGAGGCTTGGACCTCTAGTACTATGTTGAATAGCAGTGGTGATAATGGACATCCCTGCCGTGTTCCTGACCTTAGTGGAATAGCTTTCAGTTTTTCTCCATTGAGAATGATATTTGCTGTGGGATTTTCATAGATGGCTTTGATAATATTGAGGTATGTGCCCTCTATCCCTACACTCTGAAGAGTTTTGACAGGAAGGGATGCTGTATTTTGTCAAATGCTTTTTTAGCATCTATTGAGTGTATCATATGGCTCTTTTTCTTACTTTTATTTATGTGTTGTATCACATTGATTGATTTGTGGATGTTGAAGAAACCTTGCAGCCCTGGAATAAATCCCACTTGGTCGTGGTGAATGATCCTTTTAATGTACTGTTGGATTGTATTGGCTGGTATTTTGGTGAGAATTTTCGCATCTGTGTTTATTAAGGATATTGGTCTGTAGTTCTCTTTTTTGATGGGATCCTTGTCTCATTTTGGGATCAAGGTGATGCTGGCCTCATAAAATGAGTTTGGAAGTTTTCCTTCCATTTCTATTTTTTGGAACAGTTTCAGGAGAATAAGAATTACTTCTTCTTTAAATGTTTGGTAGAATTCTCCTGGGAAGCCGCCTGGCCCTGGGCTTTTGTTTGTTTGGATTTTTTTTTTAAAGATTTTATTTATTTGACAGTGATCACAAGCAGGCAGAGAGGCAGGCAGAGAGAGAGAGGAGGAAGCAGGCCCCCCACTGAGCAGAGGAGCCCCATGCGGGCCTCGATCCCAGGACTCTGAGATCATTACCTGAGCTGAAGGCAGCGGCTTAACCCACTGAGCCACTCAGGCGCCCCTTGTTTGGAGATTTTTTTTTTTTTTTTTTTTTTTTAAAGATTTTATTTATTTATTTGACAGAGAGAAATTACAAGTACATTGAGAGGCAGGCAGAGAGAGAGAGAAGGAAGCAGGCTCCCCGCTGAGCAGAGAGCCCGATGCGGGACTCGATCCCAGGACCCTGAGATCATGACCTGAGCCGAAGGCAGCGGCCTAACCCACTGAGCCACCCAGGCGCCCCTGTTTGGAGATTTTTGATGACTGTTTCAGTCTCCTTACTGGTTATGGGTCTATTCAGGTTTTCTATTTCTTCCTGGTTCAGTTGTGGTAGTTTATATGTCACTAGGAATGCATCCATTTCTTCCAGATTGTCAAATTTGTTTGCGTAGAGTTGCTCATAGTATGTTCTTATAATTGTTTGTATTTCTTTGGTGTTAGTTGTGATCTCTCCTCTTTCATTCGTGATTTTATTTATTTTGGTCCTTTCTCTTTTCTTTTTGATAAGTCTGGCCAGGGGTTTATCAATCTTATTTTTTCAAAGAACCAGCTCCAAGTTTCGTTGATTTGCTCTATTGCTTTTTTGGTTTCTATTTCATTGATTTCTGCTCTGATCTTTATGATTTCTCTTCTCTTGCTGGGTTTAGGGTTTCTTTCTTGTTCTTTCTCCAGCTCCTTTAGGTGTAGGGTTAGGTTGTGTACTTGAGACCTTTCTTGTTTCTTGAGAAAGGCTTGTACTGCTATATATTTTCCTCTCAGGACTGCCTTTCCTGTGTTTCACAGATTTTGAACCATTAATTTCCTGGTTGACCCATTCATTCTTTAAAAGTATGCTGTTTAGTCTCCATGTATTTGGGCTCTTTCCAACTATCCTCTCTTGTAATTGAGTTCTAGCTTCAGAGCATTGTGCTGTGAAAATATGCAGGAAATGATCTCAATCTTTTGATACCAGTTGAGACCTGATTTAGGACCCAGGATGTGAACTATTCTGGAGAACATTCCATGTGCACTGGAGAAGAACGTGTATTCTGTTGCCTTGGGATGAAATGTTCTGAATATATCTGTGATGTCCATCTGGTCCAGTGTGTCGTTTAAGGCTTTTATTTCCTTGCTGATCTTTTGCTTGAATGATCTGTCCATTTTAGTGAGGGTAGTGTTAAAGTCCCCTACTATTATTGTATTATTGCTGATGTGTTTCTTTGATTTTGTTATTAATTGGTTTATATAGTTGGCTGCTCCCACGTCGGTGGCATAGATATTTAAAATTGTTAGATCTTCTTGTTGGACAGACCCTTTGAGTATGATATAGTGTCCTTCCTCATCTCTTATTATAGTCTTTGGCTTAAAATCTAATTGATCTGATATAAGGATTGCCATTCCTGCTTTCTTCTGATGTCCATTAGCATGGTAAATTCTTTTCCACTCCCTCACTTTAAATCTGGAGGTGTCTTCGGGACTAAAATGCGTTTCTTGTAGGCAACATATAGATGGGTTTTGTTCTTTTTTTCCACTCTGATACCCTGTGTCTTTTGATTGGGGCATTTAGCCCATTTACATTCATGGTAAGTATTGAGATATGAATTTAGTGCCATTGTATTGCCTGAAAGGTGACTGTTACTTTATATTGTCTCTGTTCCTTTCTGATCTACTATTTTTAGGGTCTCTCTTTGCTTATAGGACCCCTTTCAATATTTCCTGTAGAGCGTGTTTGGTGTTTGCAAATTCTTTCAGTTTTTGTTTGTCCTGGAAGATTTTTATCTCTCCTTCTATTTTCAATGATAGCCTAGCTGGATATAGTATTCTTGGCTGCATGTTTTTCGTTTAGTCTCTGAATATATCATGCCAGCTCTTTCTGGCCTTCCAGGTCTCTGTGGATAAGTCTGCTGGCAATTTAATATTTTTCCCATTGTATGTTACAGACTTCTTTTCCCGGGCTGCTTTCAGGATTTTCTCTTTGTCACTAAGATTTGCAAATTATATTATTAGGTGACGTGGTGTGGACCTATTCTTGTTGATTTTGAGGGGTGTTCTCTGCACCTCCTGTATTTTGATGCTTGTTCTCTTGGCCATATTAGGGAAATTCTCCAATAATTCTTTCCAATATACCTTCTGTTCCCCTCTCTCTTTCTTCTTCTTATGGAACCCCAATTATTCTAATGTTGTTTCATCTTATGTTGTCACTTTTCTCTCAAATTCTTCCCTCGTGGTCCAGTAGCTGTTTGTCCCTCTTTTGCTCAGCTTCTTTATTCTCTGTCATTTGGTCTTCTACATCGCTAATTCTTTCTTTTGCCTCTTTTATCCTAGCAGTGAGAGCCTCCATTTTTTATTGCACCTCATAAATAGCTTTTCTGATTTCAACTTTGTCATGTTTAGCTCTTTTATTTCTCCAGAAAGGGCTTTTATATCTCCTGAGAGGGTTTCTCTAATATCTTCCATGCCTTTTTCGAGCCCAGCTAGAACCTTGAGAATCGTCATTCTGAACTCTAGATCTGACATATTACCAATGCTTGTATTAATTAGGTCCCTAGCCTTCGGTACTGCTTCTTGTTCTTTTTTTTTTTTTTCTTTTGTGGTGAATTTTTAAGCCTTGTCATTTTGTCCAGATAAGAGTATATGAAGGAGCAAATAAAATAGTAAAAGGGTGGCATTGATGCCAGGAAAATACACTTTAATAAAATCAGAAGAGATCCCAAATCATGGGGGGTTGAAAGGGGATAAAAAGAGGTTCAGGAAAAAAAAAGAAACAGTTAAGAAAACAAGTAAAGAAGAAAATATAAAAAAGGATAATATTTATATATGTATATATATATATTAGATAAACTAGTTAAAAATGTTAAAAAAGAAAAGGGTAAAGTTAAAAATTTAGCAGAAGAAGAAAACAAAAATTGAAAAAAAAATTAATTTAACTGCAAGACTAAAGAATAATGGGGAGAAAGGCACGAGTTCCGTGCTTTGCTTTCTCCTCCTCTGGAAATCCGCTGCTCTCCTTGGTATTGAACATGCACTCCTTGGTAGGTGAACTTGGTCCTGGCTGGATTTCTTGTTGATCTTCTGAGGGAGGGGCCTGTTGTAGTGATTCTCAAGTGTCTTTGCTGCAGGCGGAATTGCACCGCCCTTACCGGGGGCCAGGCTGAGTAATCAGCTCGGGTTCACTTTTGGGAGCTTTTGTTCCCAGAATGCCTTCCGTAGTGTTCTGGAGGATGGGAATGAAAATGGCGGCCTCCCAGTCTCTGGCCTAGAGGAGCCGAGAGCTCGGGGCCCCACTCCTCAGTGCGCCCTCAGAGAATAGCACCCAATTACTCCCGTCTCCCTGGCCTCCGGCCGCGCTCCGAGCTCTTCAAGCCTGCGAGTGGTTCAAGGTAACCCTGAGGTGAGAGCTCACTCCTCAGCTCTGTCTCTGTAGCCGGCTTCCCTGTTCTAATACCTGCAAGCTCTGCGACACTCAGACACCCTCGATCCTTCTGTGACCCTGCGGGACTTGAGGCCACACTGACCCCGCTTGGGCTGCACCCCGTTTTAGCCTCTGGAGCGATGTCCCTCATCGGAACAGTCTTTTAAAAGTCCTGATTTAGTGCTCTGTTGCTCTGCTGCTTGCCGGGAGTTGGCCCCTCCCACCGCGGTCTTTGGCCTTGGATTCACTTCTCCTCCAGTCCTACCTTTCAGAAAGTGGTTGATTTTCTGTTTCTAGAGTTGCTGTTCTTCTTCTATTTGATCTCCCATTGGATTTGTAAGTGTTTTCAATCTTTAGATAAGCTATCTAGCTGATCTCCTGCTACCTGATGTAGTCTCTGCCTGCTACTTCTCCGCCATCTTGACTGCCCTTTATTGTACTATTTATTCTCTCTAAAATATATTTAATTTTAGTTACTGAGTTCTTCGTCTCTTATTGGTTTTGTTTTCTACCTCTTTGTTTTTTTTCTACTTCTTTGTTGAGTATCTCAGTGAGGTTCTCCACTCTTTTCTCAATTCTGGTGAGTGTCTTTATGACCATTAATTTAAATTCTCCTTTAGGCGTATTAGTTATCTCTGTTTTGTTTAGCTCTCTTGCTGTGGTTTTATCATGTTCTTTCAGTTGGGCCATATTCCTTCTTCTCCTCATATTGTCCAGTTCTCTGTGTCTTTTTCTACATGTTAGCCACATGCTCTTGTAAGTAGTGGTCTTATGAAGAGCAGGTTCTGTAGTGCCCTACAGTGTGGTGTCCTTGACATGTGACACTTCTGGATTGCCTGCTTTGGGTGTTGTTTTACCTTAATTTTATGGGTGAGCCTTTTTTGCCTTCATTCTATTCATCTGCAATGGCTCTGTTTGTCTCTTGTGGGCAGGGTTTGGTCCCTGTGTTCTTATGGGCCAGCCTGATGTTTGCCTTGGGCTTGAGTTGAGTCATGCCAGCCATTTATCAGAAATGTGGTAGCTCAGAACTACAGGGTGTTCTCCCCACATTGTCTCCTGAGAAGTTTTGTTTTGTTTTGTTTTTAAAGATTTTATTTATTTATTTGACAGAGATCACAAGTAGGCATTGAAACAGGTAGAAAGAGAGGAAGGAAGCAGGCTCTCGGCTGAGCAGAGAGCTCGAAGCGGGGTTCAATCCCAGGATTCTGGGATCATGACCTGAGGCGAAGGCAGAGGCCTTAACCCACTGAGCCTCCCGGGTGCCCCTCCTGAGAAGTTTTTGTTGGTAGCCTGAGCCTGCGATCAGACTAGATGTCTGCCCTCACCCTGCTGCTGGGGCACAGTTTTGACTCATGTTTGTCCTTATTCTTCCCTCTGCTCCTGGGCGGGAGTCATTTTGAAGTGGTACTGGCCACTTTTGGGGCTGTAAGCACACTGCCTAGTTTGTATCACGTCTTTGGATGGTCTTCTGCCAAGGGTATGTTGGTGGGGGCTGTCTGTAAAAGAACATGGAGGCAGGTTTTGTGTGGTGCCGGTAACATCGATGCCACTCCCATGTGGAAGATGTCTTGCAGGCAACTGATTAAACTGTCCATAGTGAAGACTGGTGTGGAGGGGATAAGTCTACAGAAGACATAGTGGGGTGGGCCATACTTTCAGCAAGGTATGTCTAGAGAGTTAGTGCTATCCTGGTTCCTGTAGGAGTCGTGAGGGAAATGACACCTGCCAGCTTTTTGGTCTTGCAGAACTCTCCCAGTTATGCCTGCCCTTGCAGTACATGCTCTGAAGTTAGCAAAGAAACCACCTTCTCATATACTCCAGGCCCTTCTCAAACTGCTGTTTGTATGCTGTATCTCAGTGGGGTTGGTTTGTTGTGCTGTCTCTTAAGGATGGGGACTCAATTTCCTACTGCTCCCTGGTTCTTCCAAAGTGGAGCCTGCTGATTTTTAATATTTAATGTGTGAAGTCCCACCCATTGTAAGTTCTTGGAAAGTTAGGTCCCTCTGGTTTTGAAAGCCAAATGTCATTGAGATTTGCCTCCCAGTGTGTGGGTCTTCCATGCCGGGGGTGCATAGCATGGGGTCTGCTCTTCTCTGTATGTGTCCGTGGCATCCTTCCTTTCCTCTGACAGCTCCACAGGTCACTTTGCCTTCCACTCCATGTTCATCCTTTCTACCCTCTTTATGGTGGCCTTGTCTGTACATTTAGCTGTGGAGAGTCTGTCAGTCTTCAGAACATGTTCTTTTATTTGCACTGATGTGGCTGTTATGTAGATGTAACCACAGAATAAGGTTAACCTGGGACCCCTCTGCTCCACCATCTTCACAGAAATCCACCTGAACTTTATTTTTAAAAATTTATAAAGTAGATTTTAGATATAAATGTGTTCCTAGCAGGGCTAGAATGTTTAAATTTTCACTTTATCCCAGTTGGGCTTTGTGCATTTAATTTGAATATTTCTTTTTAAAATTTTTATTTATTTTTATTTTTATTTCTTTAAAAGATTTTATTAGAGAGAGAGAGGAGAGAGAATCAGTGGCGGGTGGGTGGGGCAGAGGGAGAGGGAGAAGCAGACTCCCTGCTAAGCAAGAAGCCTGACACAGTGCTCCATCCCAGCATCCTGGGATCATGACCTGAGCTGAAGGCAGACACTTAACCAGCTGAGTCACCCAGACATCCCTGAATGTTGCTTTTAAATAAAACTTTACATTCCTTATATGGAATGTTTATCTGATGAGTTGTTTTGAAAAGCAGGCGTGATTTTCATGGCATATTCTGTTTAATGCATTGCTGTATCAGATGCCTGTATGGATTTTTGCCTGTATGGCTTTTAACTACTGTCCCCAAAATGGTCAGACCCAGTGTGTTTCAGAATTTTCAAGTTTTAGAAAGATAGTATCAATTAGTTAGCATATATTATGTAATAGATCCAATTGCTTGTGAGGCAACACTCCCATAATTAAACAAATTAGTATTTTTGCAGCAAAACATGTGAACATTCATACTTAAAGGAATAAACAGTTTAGATCAGGTTTTGCTGCCAAATGAACTTTGGCAACAATTTGTAAACTTAGTTCTGAGAGCCTTGATTTAAGAATTTTGGTTGACCCTTGAAGAATGTAGAGGTTAGGGATGCTCATCCTCTGTTCAGTCAAAAACCGATGTTTAGCCTTTCACTTTTCAAATACTTAACTCTTAATAGCCTGGTGTTGACTGGAAGCCTTACCAATGACATAAATAGATGATTAATACGTATTTTGTATATTTTATATACTATTTTATTTCATTAAAGTAAGCTAGAGAAAAGGAAATAACAAGAAAATCATAAGGAAGAGAAAATAGTTACTTGGTGTACTGCAGAAAAGAAATCCATGTATAAATGGACTTGTGCAGTTCAAAGCCATGTTCAAGGCTCAGCTATATGGTAGTATAAGAGATTGTATTCAAAGTACCATCTAATACTTACTTTGATATCATATCAATGTTTTGTTATCAGGTTTGTTGGGAAAGCTCTTATTAAGGATTAGAGTATAAGAATAATAAATTGTGAGTTATGGAGTATTCTCATTGGCAAATTGTAGGCTATTGATTTATCTTAAACTTTGGAAAACTGATTTCCATCATTAAACAGCTTCCCTAGTGAAATCAGCATGTTTGATTTCAATTGCTAATTTTCATTTCCCCAAAACACATATGAGAGGATTCCACGATATATCTCTCCTGTTTGGAACTATTAATACATAGTGTAATAAGTAGTATGTATTCATTGGATCTTAAGAAGAGATGGCAGTGTATGGCAAATACTTGTAGAGTGCATTTCTCAATAATTCCTTACCTGAGCACAGGTGTAGATCACTGTGTTCCATTTTGATCATTGTGTTCCATGTAACTTTGTTCTGAAGGATCATCATGCTGTTTAGGAGGTGATCCTTTTTTCATGCGTGTATATCCACAGAAGCCTTGAGAATTGAGCTCTTCTGCAAATGCCAGTCTCTCAACTGTTTGGTGGAATAAGCCCAGCCTTGTTCTTTGGATTGGATTTTCTTTACCCTGGATATTTCTTGGAACTGATTACTTTAGATGATAAAAAGAAGATAATTTTTTTTTTTAAAGATTTTATTTATTTATTTGACAGAGAGAAATCACAAGTAGACGGAGAGGCAGGCAGAGAGAGAGAGAGAGGGAAGCAGGCTCCCTGCCGAGCAGAGAGCCCGATGCGGGACTCGATCCCAGGAGCCTGAGATCATGACCTGAGCCGAAGGCAGCGGCTTAACCCACTGAGCCACCCAGGCGCCCCAAAAGAAGATAATTTTGCTCGGGAATTAACATGTCTAAAAATGGGCCTTTGTAAAAATGTTTAAGCAGAAAAGATTATGAAAGGTTGAAAATAAGCACTATAAAAAGTTCTGTGTTTTTTTAAAAGATTTTATTTATTTATTTGACAGACAAGATCACAAGTAGGCAGAGAGGCAGGTGGAGGGAGGGGAATCAGGCTCCCTGCTGAGCAGAGAGCCTGATGGCAGGCTCAGTCCCAGGATCCTGAGATCATGACCTGAGCCACCCAGGTACCCCAAAAATACTGTTTCAAGAAAAGTTTGGGTGTGAGCCAAAAGATAAGTGGCATTCCTTTTACTTTAATTTTTTTAAAGATTTTATTTATTTATTTGTCAGAGAGAGAGTGCACAAGATCTTGGGAATGCACAAGGGTGTTGGCAGGTAGAAGGAGAAACATGCTCTCCATTGAGCAAGAAGCTCTATGCATAAGTGGCATTCCTTAATAATTTGTTTATATGCATATATAAACATAGTATATTTTCCCAATGTGTCGAGCTTAATTAAGGGAACAATATTTTTGAACTTTTAAAAGGGCTCCCCTGCTCCCATATGTGTAGGTGATTCCAGTTTATTCAGCCATAGTTGGGTATCCTATTATGAGGTATAATAGTTTACTAGAAAAATTGGGACTTGAGAATGACATGAGCAACCAGAGTGAAGAATATGGTCCTAGAATATTGCAGTCCAGTGAACAAGATAGATATAGATAAGTCATTATTTAAAAAAACACCAGAAGAAACATATAAAACTAAAATGGGGCTATGTAATAAACAGCAAGTGGGCCATTTAATCTAAATATTAGAGGAAGACTTAGAGGAACAGGTGACATTTGAACTCAACTTTGAAGGGTGTGTCAGATTTTGAAAAGTGCATTAGGGGAATGACAGTAATATTACTAGTAATATTTCATTTGAAGACTGGTCTGCTTGAGGTATTTATTGTGAGTTTGGTAGGATATTCCAAGATTTATTTTTGCCTTTCTGTATTTAGAATATTTCTGTCCTGAACCTATAGCTTTCTGTGTTCTTTATGGATCTTTTTCCTCCCACCATGTTCTCTGTATATTTTATTATAAAGCAGTTTTATTTTTTTGAGTTTTATTTATTTATTTTAGAGAACGAGAGAGAGCTTGAGCTGGGGGAGGGAGAGGGAGAGAGAATCTCAAGGAGGTTCCATGCTTAGCACAGAGCCTGATGTGGGGCTCAGTCTCATGACCCTGAGATCATGACCTGAGTTGAAATCAAAAGTCAGACACAACTGACTGAGCTACCCCGGTGCCCTCAAAGCAGTGAATATACAGAAAAGTTTGTCATTAACATTGTAGTGTGTTTGCTTTATCACATATCTGTTTATATATCCTTCTGTTTATCCATCAGTGTACCTATTTTTTTTTTTGCCTTTTAACTGTTCATTTTGAATTAATTATAAATTCACGGGACATTGCCAAAATATATATATATATATATATATATATATATATATAGCCAAAATATATATATATATGGCGGTCTGGAACAATATCCTTCATTGAGTTTCCCCCAGTGGTGACATCTTGTATAACTGTAATACAGTATCAAATCCAGGAAGCTGAAGAGTTACTGCAGTTTCACCAGTTTTTCCATGCACTGATTTGTTTCTGCGTGTATGTATATGTAAGTATAGTTCTGTGCAGTTACCACATGTGTAGCTTTTTATAACCAGTACTACAGCCAAGATACTCAACTTATTCCATTACCACAATGTTCCCTTGTACTACCCTTATACACATCCCCATGCTTATCCCCATTCTTAACCCCTGACAAGTGTTAATTTCATTTTTATCTCTAATTTTGTTACTTTGGGGTGGAATCATGGAGTGTGTAACCTTTAGAGATTGGCTTTTTTCACTCAATGTAATGCCCTTAAAATCCTTGATGCATTTCAAAATAAATGGTAAATAAACGTCAGTGTACTGTTCCCTAATTATTTCAGCCTAATTATTTCAGCCTACATAGTATTAATTAGAGGTCAGTATGTAAGTTTGTTTTTCAGGTAAATTTTATATACAGTAAAGAGCACCAGTCTTACTTAACCTCTTTAGATTTTTAATCAAAGGATAGTAGTGTGGCTTTTTAGAAGGAAATCTATACTTCTACTGTACTTGAATATATTTCTGGATAATTCTGATCATGACTATGATACAGATTTAAGTATATTTTACTTCCTACTACCAAAATATTAATAGCAATTTTATTATTCTTCAGTTTTAACAGGTTAAGACATCTGTTAACTTCAAACTTAAAATGGATCACTACAAAGCTAATTTCAGCAAGAAAGTTATGGTACTGTGTTGCTAGATTGATGAAGACTTGTTACTGGGAAGGATTAGCTTTAAAACTGTTGTATTCTGGGAAGGAACTTTGCAATATATAAAATCCAACTATTGTTTTACTGCTGGTACTTCATAAATTCCCCATTGTGCTTTCCCTGTACATTTTTTACTCATGTTTTGGAACCAGAGTACAGTTTAGAACCCACTAGGTGTTCTGACGTTTTTGGCTTTCAGTTTTATTTTACATGATTTTACTTACATAGATAATTTAAAGCTAATTTTAAGTGCACTTTTTTCCCCTCAAGGAGATGAAGCCTTATCTAAATCAGTGCCTGTCACAGTGGATGATGATGATGACGACAATGATCCTGAGAATAGGTATGATTCCATCTGTAAGGACTTTAAAAAGATTATAACACACCCTAGGCGTGGGCACAAACAGCAGCAACGGAACCACAAACCGGTTGTAAAAACCAGGAGTGCCTGCCTTAGAAAGACTCGCTCACAGTCTTCCTGCAAGTTTGAAAGAAAGGCCAGAAAATGGGCTAAAACTCAGAAACCTTAAGAGAAAGTAAATATAAATATTAACACACCTAGCATAGGGTGTGTTATAAATGCAGCACTGTCAATTTTACGTTCCCATGTAAACTGTGATAATTTTTTGAGAATATTTTAATTTTGGCAGAGTATTTTATTGATGAAAATAAATCATTTCAATAAATGGTGACAACAGACATCTCTCTCCTCAATATCTGATTATTGTTTTTAATTGCCATCTAATATGGTGGTCCTGTTTATTAAGACCCATTCAAAGTGATGAAAAGGAGATTGCTCTGATATGTAAGATTAAGAAATTCTTTTCAAACTAAGTATCGATTTATAAAGGGTCCAGACCGATTTGGATTTTAACCATTTTTCAAATAAAATAGTATGATAGTATTAATTTTAATAAGACACAGTAGGTTAGAAGTAAACAGTGTAGCCTTTACAGATTCACTTAACCTGAGGGATGGCTGGGAGAAGAAAAAAATACAAAGACACATCCATATCCTAACAATGAAGAATAATGGAAATGTATTAAAGAATATAACCCTAATTTTTCTACCTATCTCTTAAACCCTTCCTGAAATACAGTATATCCCACACTCATAATCTTCAACAAGATCGTGTGGTATAGTAGGTGGAATTTTAGAATAATGGGGATAAGAATATCTGATTTCTAGTTTTAACTTCTTTTGTCTGTGTGATTGTATGCAAGTGATTCTACCAAAAGTTTCTGATTTCTAAAATGAAAGGTTGGATGAAATTTTCCCTGATTAATTCTAACACCTATTATCAATGATAGACTTAATGGTTTTACTAAAGAACATTCTATTAACCATCCATTTATTTCTGATAGTAAGTTATAATATTAAGAAAACATGAAAATATGCATGTAATTTTTGTGTCAATATTTTGTAGGAAATTAACTTTGAGTTAGTAAATGCTGTGAGCCAGCTGTTATTGTAGCTCTGTTTTCTATATCTTGTTGATGCTGATAGAGTTTTTTGTTTTTAAGATCAGCATTTTTCTAATAGGAGAATGTTTTTATTAAGGTAAATGAACAATTTTATTTTGTACTTTTAAATAGAGATCAGTCATGGGCACAATGATTCAGATGCTGCTTACCTACTAATTTTTTTTTATTAAAAAATACATATATCCACTTATTTTATGAGATGAGGTGGGGTCCAGAATGGATTGGTAAAGGCATATATTTTATTCATCAGCAAGTTTTATAGTACATGATAGCAAGATTATGAAAGCATTTAAAAAAATCTCTTTTAAAATGCTTTAATTCCTCTTTATTTATTTAGACTACTATTTTGTTTTCCTGTAAACCATGAGGGCTCAAATGTTATTAAAAGGCTAATAATGCTTTAAGCATGCTATATTCTATTTTAACTACATACATGATGAACCTTAATCTCCTATTTAGCCACCAAATGAGTGTCATTGAGGTATGATAATTTTATATTTAAGTTAGAACTTGTCAAAATATGAATATGATTTTCATCTTTTAAGTTGCTTGATTATATCTCTCTGTAACTGGCAGATATTTTATTGAAAGGTATATTTAATTCCATCTTGTATTTTTGATTAAAAAATACAACACTGTTCAGTATTTTTGAGAAAAATGAATTTTATCTTGAACATGTTTTTCATTATACTTATTTCAGTGTGCCATTATAAAATATATCATTAGTAACTTGTTTCATTTTCAGCATAACAAAGAGGTATCTAATACCCACGGTGGGCATACAAATACCCACTGGAACTGTTTTTGCATAGATGATGTATTTGAGCATATTTGAATATGCACTTTTAAAAATTTATTTGCAGATCATGATTAAGATTTGGAATTATAGTTACCATTTCACATTTTTGAGTATACAGCATATTTTAGTATACAGTATATTGTGATTGTGTGTAAATTTGTACACAATTGTGTAATTGTGTATAAATTGTGTATACATTTCAAATGCTTTGACTTTTAGCAATGTTAATACATTTTCAGTTTTGACATTTATGGAGAGGTAAATAGTGTATTAATGCCAATGCTTAAGTATTTGGATGCAATAAATTTCTAAAAAACTTTTTTCTTGTTCAAGCATTTAATGTTAATTAAATGTTAATTATAATGCATCTTTTCATGAAAGTTGAAAGAATTTGTTAAAATCAAGATATGGAGGTTAGTTTTTAACCAAAGAAGTTTTGATATTTTTGATATTGAGGAAGTAAATACTTTATAATTCCCTAAACATATATACTTATATGTGAAATATATACTTATATATAAATTTATGGGAGAGTTTTACAGTGGATTGCACTACTGTTTCTGTCTTTTCTATTTTTAAAGCTATGATAGTTTTTGGAGTCATTTAGAAAATTTAGTCATTTCCTGAATATTTTAGTAGGTGTGAATATATAAATTTGTTGTTTTAGCATACTGTTATGTAGCATCATTCATATTTGAAAGTAAATGTATGCCGTTGTGAGGTAGAGTGGTTTAAATTGTAAAGTAATTTCTGTTAAATTGCATTTATATAATAAACAATGAAAAAATATTATATATTGACAGTTTAACTTTTTTTTGGTTGAACTTTTTAGAAAAAAATATAAATAGTAGACTAACTTTATAGTTTGAATTTTGTATAATTGGGAATTTACTTAGAATTTTATAGTTTAGACTTTATGTACTTTTTGAAAGTTTGTAAAGTTATTTAAATTACACGTCCGTTATTTTACAAAGTCCGTTATTTTAATTTGCTGTTATATTAAGTAGCCTTTCAAATACCTTTCAAATACCTATTGCATTTTAAATTGGTTCTTTCATTGAAAAAACATTTATTTATGTAATTTTAAAATTATGATTACATTTCTACAGTTAGCTGGCTTCGAAGATACATTATGATTCTGTAAAAGGGGAATTTTGACTAGACATTTTCTAATGTCCTATATCTGAATACCTATACTGTGAATTAGCCTCAGTGATAAGATGTTAGTTTGTTCAAGTTTAACAGTGTTAATGTTGAGGATCATTAAACCAGGCTTGTCTTTAGAGGTTGCATACTAAAATCAGTGAGGAGTCTGAGAAAGAATTATTTTCAGTATGTTCTTTATTTGTAGATTTTTTCTAAGCATTCTTTTTTTTTATTCAAATTTGACTAAAAGCTGAGATTTTTATATGGATACCCTCCCCTGGCACACACAAAAAACATTTACCTTCTATTTGAAGAATGCTTAATTGGGTCTAATAATACTCCATAGTTTTCTCATAGTTTCTTTCTCAGTGGGGCTAAATACTTACATAAAAGCAAAATTTGATGTGGAGATTGCTTAAAGATTGTCTGTTGTTAATAGAAGTTCTGTACTTAATTATAGTGGGACTACACTGTACCCTTAAAGATTTCCAATTATTTTGTTATTTGGTAATACTTTACTTTTCAACTGGAAAATACACAAATGATTGTTTTTTCCCTACTGATTTGGTGGAGGTATTGAGGTATTCTGTTGATAAAGGTTCTGTACTATTAATTCAGCATATTTTCAAAAGTAATTAATTTTTCCTGGATGTTGTTCATGTTAATGAAGATATTTAATGATTGCTTACCTGATCTCAGCAATGTTTAATGGGTTGGGTATATCTCAGGTCCCTTCAACAAAAGACTTTTCATTTGGTTTCCATTTTAAGCACTTTTTAGAATGTTTATTTTCTACACATGTTTTTATTTTTTATATGAATTTGCTAAATCTGGAATAATTTTTTCTCTGTAAAATATTTTTTTTCATGGTGGTCCTGTTTGGCTACCAAAATTGCTTTGGTTCTCCTTTATTATTTTGAAAAACAAAGCTAGCATTTTAAATGAAGCATTTTACTTGTTTTTATGTTTGAGTAAGGGTTTTAAATGCCTGGCAATTTTAAGGTAACTCCATTTCAGTTTACTCTGTTTTTTGTAGTGCAGGTAAGTATTGTAAGTCATTTAAGTACATATAGATGTCTAGTCTTGTATATAGGATCCATTTGTAGATAACTAAACTGGTTGCAGTTGTCATGAGATCTCTTTCTCATGCTAGGATTTTCAGCAAGGAAATAAACATGGTCATTAGTACTGATCTCTCTGCTTAAGATTTAAACATTATGTTTAGCCTTCTTTCCTGTTCTCTGTTCTTTGGTGATACTGGGACTTTTTAGAGAATGGAAAATAGCCCCACCCTCACCCCCCACCCCCACAAAGGGAGTTTGCATTTTCTAGTGATAGCAAAAATGATTCATTTTTCTGACTTAATATATGTCTCCTTTGTCTTTAGCTTTGAAGTTTATAAATAAAAATGAGAGGAGACAATCCTGTTTTTACCTTTCAAGTATAAGAAAATATTAAACTATCTCTTTAATATCAAATTTTCTAAATTTATATCAGTGTTAATAAAGTTTTTCCTGTTTAAATTTCCTCTAAAACTGCTTTAGATTTTACGTAAAATCAGGGAATGCACGTTTTGTTATTTGAATTTAGTCAAACATTATAGCCTGTGTATAAATTGCTAATAAACTGTGGGTTCTTAATTTCATACAGCTTTTATATTTCTACTAAGTTTTTTAAAAAAGTTATTTGATACTAATGTTCCTGGTACCCTCACTAAAAAGGGAAACAGTGCTGCTTTTCAGTAACTGCAAACATTGTAGGACGTATGACTAACAAATGTTTGAAACTACTGTTTAGCTTTTTGATTCTTTAGTTACATCATTATTATCTCATAAACTCCACCATTTTGGGGTACAGATCATATGCCTTAGTCATTTTTTATAGAAGCGTTCATATCAAGAATACTAATTTTGAACTAAGGAGTTAAAAAATGCTAATATAGATTTTGAAGATGAATTCCATAGCAATTCTATGAAATACTTTAGGGGTTTTTTTTTAAACATTTTTTAATTTAAATTCAGTTAGTCAACATATAATGTATTATTGGTTTCAGAGGTACAGGCCTATGATTCTTCAGTCTTATAGAATACCCCAGTGCTCATTACATTACATACCTTCCTTAATGTCCATCACCCAGTTTGAAATACTTGTTTTTACTAACCCTGAAGTATATATAGCATTTGTTAATGCCTCACACTTTACTGGAAGAATATGGGTTCAACCTTGTTTTCACAAAAAGTTTTTAACATTCTTTGGCTGTAGTCATTTGAATTGTTTTACATCTCAGCATTTTGAATATGGTATTGTATTTGAGCATGGCATATACTTATTTTGTATCTCTAAAGGGTATGCATTTAAACCTATAATCTTATTCAGAATTCTCTGTTTAAACTAATTCTGTTGTATTGTACACAAAATGTAAACACTTTTTAAAAAAATTTGTCATCTTTGTGTATGGGTGCACCATAGTTTTTGGTATTTTTTACTTAGCAATTTTCTTTAAACCTGTTTTCAGAACCTCTTAAAAGATAAAATAGTAGATTATAGGGGTGTATCTGAGATGGCCTGTCAAGAGCACTTTAGAGATGGAGCATACTGGACTAAAGATGTTTAGAACTTTTTAAAAAAATTTTAAAAATTGAAGCTCCAATACTTTCATTTCTAAATACATATTTGGAAATTAATAAAATACAGTTATCTTTAAGAATGTGACTGTTGTAGATTCACCAGGTACTCATAAGCATGGTAGTAGTGAATGAGCAGAAACTGTAACACTAGCATAGTAAGTTTAGAGAATCTTAGGATTCAGGATTCATCTTAGGTGCTACTTCTTGCTTTGCCACTAACTAGCTTTGTTTCTTTGGCCACATCATTTTCCCTTTCTGCGCCTGTTTCCTCATCTGTCAAATGGCAGAATTGGGGCTCTAAAATTTTGTGTTGCTTTTGTAATGGCTGTTTCTCTAAAACCTCCATGGTGCACCAGATCCCTCTATTGATTGCTCCTATTTTAGAAATTAAATATTTTGAATTATTGATTTATGTACCAGCAAAAGGTAGTTTACTTTCTTTCTCTGTTTGAGTGATTACACAAGGAACATTTACGCATTTCTTTTCTAGATAGGATCAGAATAACTAAAGGCTTTCTTGGCTTTCTCTTTCTCTTTCTCTCTTTTTCCTGCTTGGGTGTTTGTCTTTGCATTTTCGGGGTGATTCCTTATTTTATTTTTGCTTCCTTACAGTAGTTGAAGGTGTAAAGGGTCATAAGACATTATTTTGGTATTATGTGATTTAGAAGCCTTAGCTTGTTTGGGTTTTGGGGTTCTATTATTCTCTTGTGCATCAGTTCCAATCATTGTTTTTTTTTTTTTTTTTTTTTTTTTTTTTTTTTGTGGGTTTTACCCTTCCTCCCATATTGTTTTGCTTTCTCCCCTTCTCCCTTCCCTCCCTTTCAGGAAAATGGAGGAGTGGCTCCATTACTTCCAGCTCTGCCCAGGTTTTCTGCCACAGAGTGGCACAGCCTGTGCCTCTAATACTTCTGATAGAGTCGTGACTGCTTTGGATGCTACACCTGTCCCAAGATGTAATATTGAGCATTGAGATTCCAGGGGGGCAGTACCTTGTTGCCTGGATGATTTTCTCAGAAACGTCCTGGAAAGCCTCAAGAAAGGAAACTTCAGTGCAAACAAATCAACTAGGGATCATGACTATACATCCAACACATGCATACCAGCATGGGTCCGGCCGAGGCCTCCAAAATGATGCTTTGCCAGCCTCAGCTGGTTCTCGAGTGATGATGTCCTTGAAGTCTCTGTGGCCCGTGACTCAAGAGTTAAGGTAGTGGAGTTTCCCTTAAAGCATCTCAACAGCAGGCTTTGTAGATGGGACACATCTCACCTCAGCATGTTTGCTGACTACTCAGGTTGAAGGTCAGCCTCAGCCCTTAGGTCCTTCAAGCTAAGTTCTAACTGAGGTGTAGGTTATGTGATAGGCTAGGTTTATGATACAGTGTGTCTTTGATGGAGTGGGCTTGAGCCATCAGTCATGAAAAATGATTTAACTTTTTATTCTTTTTAGGGCTTAATATACAGGACTATACATTAGGTTTTCCATTGGTCAAAAGGTATTAGAGGGTAAATCTAAACCATCTTAGGGAGGTAAAGCTAAGGGAATCTCCATCACTCTGTATGTAAGTTCAGTTTGGAGAAAAATGACCATTCTCTGAATTCTGTAATTTTTTTCCTGTTTCTAAAGCGATTGTGATTGTTCTATATATTATGTTCTTAATGAAGGTTGTTGATTGATAAACCATGTAATTTTTCAGTGTATGGCTCTTATTTAATTTTCCATAATTTATTATGTAATTTCGCAGTTGACATAGAATTGTATCTTAAATCATGTGTATCATATTTCTCAGTGTTTTCATGACAGTCTAGAACTTGAGTATGAATTAGGTAGGTTTACATATTTTGACTTCCATTTGGTAGACATTCTCTTAAGAGTCTAGAGTTCAAAAGAAGAAAAATCTTATGATTTCTTAAAATGAACCAAGTCTTTACAGATAATACAGAATTTTAGACTTTTTTTGAACTTGTAAATACAAACAAATCAGGTGATTGAAGTAACCTTCAGTGTAACTAAACTACTACTTGTATTTTTATTGGTTATTATTGTACTACCCAAATGGTTATATAAGATCTTGTTACTGTAAGTGAAGTGTTTTTCTATTTGCAATCTGTTATTCAACACTTTACATTTATGTGTGTGTGTGTACCCACATTCATTCCAAAACAGTGGTTTTACCCAAATTGGTTCAAGAAAGTTTTTCCTTGTCCATGGGAAATGACAAATGTAGTGTACATTAAAGATTTTAGAGAGTTTTTCTAGACAGATGCTTTTATTAAATTTAAAGAACCACCCTTCATTCTGAAACTGTTTCCTAATTTGTGGAGGGTATGTTCAAATAATCTTTACTTTATAAAATGATGAAAATAAACAATTTTGGCTTCATATTTTTATTTTTGGCAAGATGAGAACTTGACAGTCCTGTACTGTTCTCCATTTTAAAAAGTTTACTGTGTACAATCCAAGTCAGCAAACCATTGATGTAGAAGTGTAATATCAACACTTTATAGCTCAACTGCAGTAGGATTTAAATTGGAGTGATCTAATCTTCACTTTATTGAAACAAATCAGATTAAAAAAAACCCTCAAAGAAGCAAACTTATCTGTGGTTTCCTTTAGCACTTAGTAACTCTCTGTGTTGTCTAAGTATTTCTAATTTGTCTGTTTAGGGAAGGAAGCACCAAAAGGCAGATAATAAGTGATTACCTTTTTGCTTCAGTCTTATTTGGTGCCTTTAATATGTATCTTTGAATAAAACTAGTAACGAACAGTTTGCCTTTCAGATAAAATTACCAAGGCATTAACATCTCCTATCATTGAGTGAATCTTGATTGAAATGTGAATGTATGTTAAGAAATCTGAAGAAGGGTTTCAAATCCAAAAATAGCAGAAGTTCCATAATGCCACCTGGAAGTTTTTGACTGAGCTAGAGAGAATCTTAATTGCAGAATGGATTTTTATCCCATAATAAGAGTTATTATTAGTTCATGGAAAACTAAGAATCATGCTGCCTTCCTTTTGAACCTTTTTATAAGGTATTCCTTTGTTCCTGTGATTTATAAATTTATATCACAAAGACACGCCAGGTGCAGAACACCTCATCTTATACAAAAGCTGCATGATTGCTTTTATCTTACATTTTCAGGTGTTTTCCTTTAACGTAAACATGGAAATTTATTAGGATTATATTTTATTGTAACATAAGATGACATTAAAGAAATATTTTTTCATGCTTTTAGCAGTTGATTTTTCCATTAACAAATTGGTCTTTGAGGAACATCTTGAGAAATTTTGGTATGAGTGAGGCTACTGCACTGTCTACTTTTTGGGAAAGTGAAGACTCATTTATGGTATTTTGTGTTCTTTTACCATGTGTATAATTAATAGCACTCATGTCCCTTCTCTTATCTGCCCTAGTTTGAATATTATTAGGGATTTCTGATTGCTTCAATACTTAGTATATGGTATATGCTTTCATTTCATTAACAGAATTTATGAATTAAATGGAAATTTAAGTGCCAAAAATATTTTTCACCAGTTTGAGGCACTGTTTGATAAGAAAGTGGTATATTACACATTGATTTTCTATGAATTGTTTTGCTTTGAATAGTCTTCTCATGTGAAGTTTTGTCTTGGAATGCCATTTTTCTAAATAAGTTGATTTATTACATGGGCCTGTCTGATACTGTAGCTGTTGGATGATGGCAGCAGAGCAAATATAGGATTAGAAGATTATGCAGCATGAAATTGCAATTGGTCAAAATGGTAGAAATGTCCCTCATATTTTTAAATAAATGGCAGAAGTATGTAGAATTGGAAGATAAAAATCAGTACTAAGAGCATTTTCAAAAGTTTTGGTTGGTAGCTTAGTTAAAATTTGGTTTTGGTAGTCTTCTACTGACAGTATAAAATCTTTTTGCACATTTATTTCTATTTTGATAGAAGTTTCTTTTTAAATTTGTTATACTTCACTACCAAATATATAGTTTTTTTTTTTTACTGTCTTTTTACTCAAGAATTGCCAAGAAGATGCTTTTAGAAGAAATTAAAGCCAATCTTTCCTCTGATGAGGATGGATCTTCAGATGATGAACCAGAAGAGGGGAAAAAAAGAACTGGAAAACACAGTGAAGAAAACCTGGGAGATGAGGGTGAGCTCCAACTTTTAAAAAATAGATGTGTCTATTGGTGATTTTTAATCAATATTTAATCATAGTAATCAAGTCTGATATATGAGATTGTCTGGTATTACCATTGTTATCAAAGTAAATGCAAGCTCTGATCTTTTTCATAAGTCTTGGTAATTAGTTTTATAAAACATTTTAAAAGGAAAAAAGTCTGAAGGCTTTACTGATTTTCTCCATTTAGAAGCAAAAATTCAACTCAATTCTGAATCAGATTCAGATTCTGAAGAATCTAAGAAGCCAAGGTACAGACATAGGCTTTTGAGGCACAAACTCACTGTGAGTGATGGAGAATCTGGAGAAGAAAAAAAGATGAAGCCTAAAGAACACAAAGAAGCCAAAGGCAGAAATAGAAGGAAAGGTAAGACATTTTAATTCTGAATGTAAGGAGGGGGTGCGTGGGTGGCTCAGTCAGTTAAGCATCTGCTTTCCCCTCAGGTCATGATCCCTGAGTCCCAGGACCAAGTCCTGCATCAGGTTCCCTGCTCAGTGGGGTGTCTGCTTTTCCCCCATCTTGTGCTTTCTCTCTCTCCCTCTCTCTCAAGTGAATAAAATCTTTAAGGAGAGAGAGAGAGGGAAGGAGGGAGTGAGAAAGAGGAGGAGGGCAGAGGGAAAGGGAGAGAATCCCAAGCGAGCTCCACAGTCAGTGTAGATCCCAACGTGGGGCTTGATCTCATGACCCTGCAATCACGACCTGAGCCAAAATCAAGAGTTAGACACTTAAGTGACCGAGCGATCCAAGTGCCCCAGGAACATACTAATTTTATAAACTAATTATAGTAATGAAATTTGAGTGGATCTGGACAAGCTATATTAAGTGAATATCAGCACACTGGTAACAGTTGTTTTCTTACATGAGAATGAAATAAAGAATTTAGAGTGAGGAGAATCCAGAAACTTGAGAAATGACACAAAGAATATTTTTAACCTTCAGTAGTCATATGCACTTAGATTAAAAAGATAAATATGACATTAAATAAAATGCTTGTCTGTACCTGCAGGAAGAAATAATGCTTTCCTAAGGAAGGATAGAAGGTACAATTAATTTGGGTAAATTTATTATATGCAAACCTTGTAAATTTTCATTACATTAAAGTCTTAATTCTTCTGCATTGAGTGCTTACTTATTTCCAGCATCATAGTAAATATTGAAAATATAAAAATGAATAAGGAAATCATTGTCTTGTATGGTGGTTTTCAGCCTGACTACACATGTGGATTATTTTGGGGATTTTGAAGTACGTGTATGACAGGACTCCATCCCAAACCAATTATAGCATAAATGTTGGTGGTGAAATCTAGGTATCCATATATTTTATAGACCACCTCTGATGCAATTCTGATATGTAGCCAGGTTTGGTGTCAGTACTTTTATGAGAATTATTGACATTAATAATATATGAAATTTAGCACTATGAGGGATGTTTTCTATAACAGAGGTATTGTATAGTGTGGCACAAAGGAAGATTTCTTTATCTTCTTGGGGGATGGCAGTTATCCCCAGAGATGACTTCACAAAGATGAAGAGTTTCACTCAGCAGACCAGGTTGTAATTGAGAAGCAGGTAGATATGAAGATTTATAACATAAGCAGGGAAAAAAACTTTAGAAGCCTCTGCAAGCTGTTTGGCAGGTGGTAGACAGGATGCAGTTAACATGGTATAGTTAGACTGTAGGAGGGAATAGGGAAAGTAACATCAGGAAATGAAGCTGGGCCAAGACAGACATCAAGTGCTGGAGACACTTGTAAGTTTTCATTTCTTTCTTTTTTTTAATCTTTTAATTTTTTTATAAACATATAATGTATTATTAGCCCCAGGGGTACAGGTCTGTGAATCGCTAGGTTTACACACTAAGCTTTCATATCTTAAATTGGAGTACTTGGCAGTGGACCCACGGGTACATGAGGCTGTAGAGTAAACATTGCACACCTCTTGGGTGTGTCCATTTTACTTGAACATTGGGGGAGAGCATTCTTAAGTAATCACTTAATTTTTTATATTGAAAAATTAAGTGTGAAATTTATATTGAAAGCTTAAATGTGAAATTTACTTGAGCATTTTGGCTAACAAAATGTTCAAAGAAACTGTTTTCTTAGGGGCAGATTCTGAAAACTTTACTGCCAAACCCCTGGAGGGCAAATAAGCTCCTTTTTGCCACTAGGAATAGGAAAACATTCTCGGAAGTGTCTGAGGAGTACAATAGGCTCTATAAGCTGAAGAGCCATAGAAAGTTTCCTTTATTTTTTTAATTTTAAAAAATATTTCTATTTTTAAATTTTCTTGAATTGTAGTTGGATTGAGATATAATTCATAAACCATACAGTTTGCCTGTTTACAGCATACAATTGAGTTGTTTTTAGTATATCCACAGAGGAATACCACTATTTTTTTAAGATTTTATTTATTTGACAGAGAGATAGAGCAAGTAGGCAGAGTGGCAGACAGAGGGAGAGGGAGAAGCAGGCTCCCCCATGAGCAGGAAGCCTGATGTGGGGCTCGATCCTGGGGCCCTGGGATCATGACCTGAGCCAGAGGGAGCTGCTTTAATCAACAGAGCTACCCAGGAATCCCGGAATATCATCACTTTTTAAAACAACTTTGATGTATACTATACATATAGACAAGGGCACATTTTATAAGCAGACAGCTTGATGAACATGTATGGCACAGGACATTGGTTACTAGTACTTCTGTATCACAGTCTCAGCCCAACCACTCATTGTTCCCACTGAAAGACTGTAACCAAGAATATAATATGATCAGATTAGTTGCCTATTACTGTGATACTCAGAGCTTAGATTTGCATCTACTTGGAGGATACTGCTATAGTTGATACCAAGTGTGGTTGTTGAAGAGGAGAATTGATTTGTGTCATAGACTGAGTTGTTAGCTCTTGTTAACTGATGTGAAAGAAAGAAGTCTGGGATGATTGTCAGGTTTTTAGAGTTGTCATGGTATATGTATAATATGACCTAGGAGAGCCTCTAATGTTGTACAGATGAAGGGCTAAGGAAAGAATCTTGGAACCCTGAATATTTAAAGGGCTGTTGATCAGAAGTTACTCATTTAAGAGGAAGAGGAGGGCTTCCCCCCATGTACATAAACTTCATATGTCAAGGACATTTTCTTGTTAATAAATAAGTAATGATACATCATTTTGTGAATGCTTAATTTAAAGATTTCCTTGCAGCATGACGGTAAGCTTGTCTTTCAGATTCTATAAAGCAACTGAGTAATTTAAACAGGTTATATAATTTAATATGATTCCTGTGCATCTTCAGCAAAGTGGGAGATAGGGATTTTGCTTCTGAGGGCTCAGTTCAGAATATAGAGTCCTTTAGCAGGCACAGTTACTTTCGAAATATTTTATTAAAACCTTGATTTTGTGACTTGACCCGTTTCCACTGTCTCTTCTGTGGGTAATTTATTACCCACATGTTTTTTTTCATTTGCTTGTGAAAGAGGGAGAAACTAAAATCCCTTCATATTTATGTTTCTAATATGGATTATGATCATAGTGATTGATACTACATTTAAAGTTGCATGATTTTCCAAGTTTTGCAAACTCTGTTGTGCCTCTGTTGTCTGGAAACTTAAGTTAGGCAGTGGGGAGAAATCAAGAGAGTAGCTGACTTAGTAAATCAGGGGCAACATGTGAAATCTCATTTTTCACCTAAATTTGAAAAAGCTTATATTATTTTGGTGATAATTTTTTAAATGTAATTATTGTCTTTGTATTAAATGATATTAAATTGATGTTATTTTTTAAAGGATTTTATTCATTTGAGAGAGTGAAAGAGAGCAGGGTGAGGGAAAGAGGGAGAAAGGGACTCCCTGCTGAGTAGGGAGCCCAATGTGATGTGGAACTCGGTCCTGGGACTTCAGGATCATGACCTAAGCTGAAGGCAGACACTTGACTGACTGAGCCACACTGGTGCCCCTGATGTTATTTTTCTAAGTGTGATAATGTTACTTAGTTATATAGGACAGTATGGTAAAGTGTCATCATTTCTGCACTAAAATAAAATGGTTCAGTATAAAAAAGTGTGCATATATAGAGAGCAAACAAGCAAATGTGATAAACTTAACAATAAGTGAATTGTAGGGATGTAAAAGGGAGAAGGGCTGTAGATGTTCATTTGATAATGCTTTCAAATTTTTGGTAGATTTGAAAATTTTCAAGATAAAGTGATAAAAATGAATAATAGGTTTAGAATTTTACATTTTTTAAATAAAGATTTTATTTATTTTTGTGAGACAGAGTGTGCGAGAGAGAGCATGAGCTGGGGGAGAGGCAAATCAAAGAGAGAGGCAGACTCCTCGCTGAACAGGGAGCCTGATGTGGGGCTCGATCCAAGAACCCTGGGATCATGACCTGAGCTGAAGGCATATGCTTAACCAGCTGAGCCACCCAGGTGCTCCTAGAATTTTACTTAATCAGAGGATTTGTATGTATGTGCATGTGGACCTGTGTGCTCCTACACATTCCCAGTTGCTTAGTTCTTTTATTATTATTATGTTTTCTAAAGATTTTATTTATTTATTTGAAAGAGAGAGAGAGAGAATAAGAAAGAGAGAGTATGAGTGGAGAAAGGTCAGCAGGAGAAGCAGACTCCCTGCTGAGCAGGGAGCCCGATATGGGACCTGATCCTGGTACTCCAGGATCACGACCTGAGCTGAAGGCAGTCGCTTAACCAACTGAGCCACCCAGGCGCCCTTATTTTTGTTTTATTGTGGTAAAATACAACATAAAATTTTAACCATTTAAACCATTTTTAAGTGTGCAGTTTAGTGATATTAGGTATATTCACATTGTTGTACAATAGTCAACACTGTCTCCACAGCTCTTTCATCATCCCAACCTAAAACTTTAAACACGAATTCCTTATTCCCATTTCCCCTAATAGCAATTCTTTATTTACATTAGCATGTGTTTTTTTAATTTATTATTATTATTTTTTAGATAGAACAGATAAGAGATTTTGATCTCAGGTCATGATCTTTAGCAATTTTTTTATGTTCAGTTGGCCAACATTTAGTACCTCATTAATTTTTGATATAGTGTTCAGTGTTTCATTAGTTGCATATAACACCCAGTGCCCATCACATCACATGCCCTTTTTAATACACCTGGTTACCCCCTCCCCCCACACCTCCTCCCTTCTGTAACCCTCAGTTTGTTTCCCAGAGTCCAGAGTTTGTCATGGTTTGTCTCCCTCTCTGATTTCTTCCCATTCAGCAAATTTTTTTTGAAATTTTAGGTTTAAACAAATGTTGTAAAAACAGTACAGGGTTCCTATATAACTTCTACCCAGCTTCCCTAATTTTACACTTTAAGCTTACTATAGTATGATAACCCAAACCAGGGTTAACATTGATACAACACTAATTAGTTAAACTGGGGGTTGGCTAACTATATCTGAAGGCTATACCAGAATCACATTATACTTGCCAACTTCTTACTCACTCACTGTTTTCATGTGTTTATAGTGGCAACGTTGAGTGGAGGTAAGTAGTTGCAACAGAGACCGTATAGCCTACAAAGCTGAAAATACTTAACCATCAGACTTCTCACATAAAATGTTTTCTGACCTCTGAATTAAACTATAGATCTTACGTGCTTTTTATTTGTTTTCCCACTAATGTCTTTTCTGTTCCAGAATCCAATATAGGGATGCCACATTGCTATTAGTTGTGATGTCTCCTTAGTCTACTCCAATCTGTGACAGTCTCTTTTTTTTCATGATCTTGACAGTTTTGAAGACTATTTATCACTTAGTTTCTGGACTGTCCATCTGTATGTATTTGTCTAATGTTTTCTTATGATTAGATTGAGATTATTATGCATTTTGACAAGAGTACTACAAAAGTGACATTTAATCATACACCAAGGTTATATGATGGCAATAGGTCTTATTACTGGTAATAATATTGATTGCTTTGTTCATTTGGTGTCTGCTGGGTTTTTCTACTGCAAAAATATCTATTTTTCTATTCACATTGAATTAATATCTTGTGGAGAGAGACTATTCAAATATCCTGTGTCTCATCATACTTCAGCCCACTAATTCTAGCATTCATCTTGCCTGAAGCAATTACTGTGACATTTATCTAGCAGTGATTTTCTACTTCTTTCATTACTTATATAGTTAGTAATGGTAAGGAAGGGCTGTCTGTTTTCCCTTATTTATTTATCCCATTACTTACGTTAATATGGGTTTATAGATATTTTATTTTATGAGTTGTGACCCACTTACTCATTTTGTCACTTAGATTGTTTTAGCTTTGGCTATTGGAAGCTCCTTCAAGTTGGATCACGTGTCCTTTGAATATACCCCCATAATGTTCTGAGCACTGCTTTACTTTCTGGCACCACAAGATATTTCAAGCTCATCTTGTATTTTCCCTGCCTGGCTTCCTCTGGCCAGAAAGATTGGTATTCTCCTGGGGTTTTGGATACCTGTGTCACAGCAGCTTTGGTACAGAAGAATAAAATTTTTGAGAGAAAAAATAAAATTGGGGATTCCCTTTATTCTCATTATTTGTAGGGCCCAGCTCCCTTTTCTCAGTGCAATGGCTAGAAACGGAGTTCTCCCAGTTTTGCACCCTCTGCAATAGTTTTGGAATTCAGCCTGCCTTCTTGTTGAAACCAGGAAGAAAGGAGGGGAAAAAAACCTGGGACACTCACTGCCTCAACCTCAATTTTATAGGGGTCATTATTCAGGTTTTTATTTCAGTCCCCAGTTTGCCTGCTGTTGTTTCCTTTTCATAGTGCTTAGGTCACTTCTTTATGTGTTCTATTCATAGTTTCTAGTTGTCATAAATGGCAGAAGAGTCCTTATTTGCCCTTACTCCATCTTGGTCAGCCTATTCTGCTTGTTTTGAATAACTAGAATTCTATTAATTCACCTTTGGTACTATTGAATTTGTTTTGATAGTTAAATTTTCATTTTGTTAATTCACACGCAATTAATACTTACATTTCAATATAGAACCATAGTTTTATAACCATAATTAGAATACATTTGAATTATTATTATTTTTTAAAGATTTTATTTATTTATTTGACAGAGATAGAGATCGCAAGTAGGCAGAGAGGCAGGCAGACAGAGGAAGGAAAGCAGGCTCCCAGCGGAGCAGAGAGCCTGATGTGGGGCTCCATCCCAGGACCCTGAGATCACGACCCGAGCCGAAGGCAGAGGCTTTAACCCACTGAGCCACCTGGGCGCCCCTACATTTGAATTATTTTTATAAATACTATTTGAATCATTAACTGGTCTCATTTATATAAGTGAAATATCCACGAATGTATAGATACTATAGATAGTCTCACAGTGGTCCATGTTTTAATGTGAAAGTATTGAGAAATTTGGTGAATTGAATTTCTGTTGGGAAGTATTTAATAACTTAGTATTTTTTTTTTTTTTTTAAGTGAGCAGTGAAGATTCTGAAGATTCTGATTTCCAGGAATCAGGAGTTAGTGAAGAAGTTAGTGAATCTGAAGATGAACAGCGGCCCAGAACAAGGTAAATATTGTATCACTTTTTCAAAAATTGTAAGAATTCATATGAATAACAATGCTTCAAGTTATTTATAGAAAGGTTGCTATTACTAATAAAATATTTAATATTTTGATTTGATACTAATTATGAAAATAAAAAAATACATATAAACATATATGGTTGAATTATGTCTTATAAATTAGGTGGGCTTTCAGACTGTAAAAACACTTTTGACTGTACTTTTTGGTTGTTATAGGGGGATGCTATAGTTTAGTAAATAAGAGACTCTGTAGACAAACTACCTCCTGGCTTTACTATTTGCTCTTTGTATGACTACTCTGTGCTTCAGTTTCTTTTTAAAAATGGGGATTACAATAGTACTTAATTGGTTATTATGGACATTGAATGGGTTTATAATATGCCTACTTGGCAGATAGTAAATGTTCACTGAATGTTAATTATATACTAGTATTACAGTAATTAAGATTTGTTTGTCCTCTTAATACACATAGCTACTGGTAGTAGTTATTTAAAATTCTGCTTACTTCTTAGTGTAGTATTTTAGATAATACTAACCATTCTAAGAACTTTTTTGTTTCCTCCAAAATATTGCATCTTGGCCTTTTGGCTAAGATCTAGTGTATTTCCCCCAGAATAATATTATCTTTTTATAACTTAACAAATGGGCTGTTTGTGTTTGTGTGAATGTGATATATGTGTCTGCATAGGTGTCAATCTTAAAAATTTTAAAACATTTTAGATCTTTTTAGATTAGCACTTAAACCAGGTTGTGCCTGGAGTATAGCAACATACTGTACATTAGGGAAATAACAATGGGATACAAGGAGAGATTTTTAAAACTGAGAATTCACATAACACGAAAACTCACCATTTTAAAGTGTAGAATAAGTGGTTTTTAGAATATTCACAAAGTTCTTCAGCCACCACCATGATCTAGTTTGAGAATATTTTTACCACCACAGAAAGAAACCCTGTACCCACTAGCAGTCATTCCCATTTTTCCTGCCCTCCGTTCCCTGGCAAAAGCTAATCTACTTTGTATATTGATGTGCCTGTTCTGGACATTTTATATGTTTGGTTTCATATAGTATTTTTTTAATCATTTAGTTAGCATCATGTTTTCAAACTTCATGCATATCTTGTATTGGTACCTTTATCTTTTAAAAATATTTTTAGATGATCATAAAATACATGTGACGTAAACTTTACTATCTTACAAATTAAGTATACAGTTCAGTAGTGTTAAGTACACTCACATCATTTTACAACCAATCTCTACAAGTTTTTTGATTTTGCAAAACAAACTCTTTACACATTAAACAGTAACTCCACCTTCCCCACATCCTTAAGAAGCTACGATTCTACCTTCTGTCTCTGAATTTGACTCCTGTAGGTACCTTATATTAGTGGAATCTTACACATTTGTTGTCTTATTGTGGCTGGCTTATTTCACTTAGTACAGTATCTCAAGTGTCATCCATGTTGCAGCATGGATCACAGTATCCTTCCTTTTTAAGGTTAAATAATATTCTCCTGTCTGCATGTACCACATTTTATCTCTTCATCCATCATTGAACGCTTGGCTTACTTACACCCTTTGCTGATGTGAACATGGGTGTACAAATATCTGTTCAGTCCCTACTTTAAGTTCTTATGGTTTTATACCCAGAAGTGGAATTGCTGGATCATATATGGTAATTCTGTGTTTAACTCTGAGGAACTGCCACATTGTTTTTTGTAGTGGCTATACCATTTTACATTCTTACCAACAGCACATATTCTCCTCTTTCTACATCCTCACCACCACTTGTTCTTCTCTGGGTTTTTTTTTTTTTAATGGGGTGGGAGGGGATCTAACCATCCTAAATACTGAGAGGTGCTATCTCACTGTGGTTTTGATTTGTATTTTTTCTAGTGGTTAGTGATGTTAAGCCTCTTCTTATGTGCTTTTGTGCTCGGAGTTAAGGGAGACAGAATCCTGTCCCTTGGGCAGCCCGTAGAAAAGCCAGAACATTGCCAGCAAGTTCACTCCTGGCAGAGGAGCTGAGAATTGGGCAGCTTCCTACTGACCTCCTTGAGTTGAGCAGGAAAGAGGGTACAACAAGTATAAGCAGAAACACTACAAAATATCCAACTATTTTAAGTGTGACTTTTGATTAGGTGCTAACTTGGTTGCTAAAGTTTCTTAACTGGTTTCTAGAGTTCTCATAAAGTTACTTTTTACCATATGTTGTGTATTCTGTGTTTCTGTGGGAGAACAAGAGCCTGGAACTTCCTAGTCTGTCATCTTGCTGTGGTTACCTGGCTATTTTATTACTTGGATTGGCTGAATAATATTCCATTGTATAGATAGTACCACATTTTAATTGCCATTTTTTCATCTGTTGGTAGACATTTGGGTTGTTTCCATTTTTTGGCTATTATTTATAATGCTTCTGTGAATATTTGTATATGATTTTTACATAGTCATATATTTTCATATTCATTCATAGGAATATATCTGTAAGTGGAATTATAGGGTCATATGGTAACATTATGCTCAGCTTTCTAAGGCAGCTGTCAGACTGTTTTGCACAGTGGCTTATCATTTTACATTTCCACTAGCAATGCACCAGACTTCTGATTTCTGTACATCTTCACATACTTTTTAAAAAAATATTTTATTTTTATTTATTTGACATACAGAAATTACAAGTAGGTAGAGAGGCAGGCACAGAGAGAGGAGAGACAGGTTCCATGCCTAGCAGAGAGCCTGATGTGGGGCTCGATCCCAGGACCCTGGGATTATGACCTGAGCCGAAGGCAGAGGCTTTAACCCACTGAGCCACCCAGGTTCCCCCACAAACCTTTTTTTTTTTTTTTTTATAGCCAACCTAGTGAGTATGTAATGGGCCATTGTGATTTTGATTTACTTTTCCCAAATGATTAATGATGTCGAGCATTTTTGCATGTGCTTACTCTAGCCATTTGTATATCTTCTTTGGAGAAACATCTGTCTGAATGAATAAATTCTTTTCCCAATTTTTAATTGTTTTTGCTGTTGATTTTTTGTTGTTTTTTTAATTGTTGATTTATTGTTGCTGTGAAAACACAGCAACTGTTTTATTGTTTATTCATAACAGTGCTTTATATATTCTGGATATAAGACCCATATCAGAATCCATTGCCTAATCCAAGGTCATGTAGATTTATTGTTCTTTTCATTGACAAGTTTTATAGTTTTACCTATTATATGTAGGACTTTGATCCTTTTTTTTCCCTGTGACGTTTATGATAAGCTTCTAGATTTGTATGTTTAGATAGTTCTCAGTGTTTTCTGGTATAAATACTGTTGTCATAAAAAATATTTGTAGGGACACCTGGGTGGCACAGTCAGTTAAGCATCTGACTCTTGGTTTTGGCTCAGGTCCTCATCTCAGGGTTGTGAGATCAAGCTCCACATCAGGCTCTGCACTCAGGGTAGAGTCTACTTGGGACTCTCTCTCTCTCTCTCTCTGTCTCCCTCTATCCCCCCCCACAAATAAATAAGTCTTAAAAAATATTTGTATAATATACACAACAGAGATATGGAAATATTTTTATTACACAATGTTATACACATACACATTTATATGCATATGGGTATATTGACACTCATTTAGAGTAAATTACTAAAAGTGACATTGTTGAGTCTAAGTTACACAATTTTAAGACTTTTGTCATACATATTTTCATCTTTTCCCCCAAGCTTTTATTTAAATTCCAGTTAACATACAGTGTAACGTTAGTTTCAGGAGTAGAATTTAGTGATTCATCACTTACGTATAACACCCAGTGCTCATCATAACAAGTGCCTTCTTTAGTATCCATCACCTGGTTAGTCCCCCTTGCCCATTTCCCCTCCAGTAACCCTCGGTCTGTTTTCTACAGTCAAGAATCTGTTTTCTGGTTTGCCTCTTTTTTTTCTATGTTCACCTGTTTTGTTTCTTAAATTCCACATGTGAGTGAAATCATACGGTATTTGTCTTCCTCTGACTGTTTTGCTTAGCATAATACTCTCTAGCTCTAAACACGTCATTGTAAATGGCAAGAGTTCATTCTTTTGGATGACTGAGTAATATTTCATATATATATGCCAAATTCTCTTTATCTGTCCATCCCTTTATTTTTTTTAAGATTTATTTATTTATTTATTTATTTGACAGAGAGAGATCACAAGTAGGCAGAGAGGCAGGCAGAGAGAGATAGGAGGAATCAGGCTCCCCACTGAGCAGAGAGCCCGATGCGGGGCTCGATCCCAGGACCCTGAGATCATGACCTGAGCCGAAGGCAGTGGCTTAACCCACTGAGCCACCCAGGCACCCCTGTCCATCCCTTTATTGAAGGTTTTTATCATGAATGGCTATTGACTGATTTGTGAATTTTGAACCACCCCTGCAGCCCATGAATAAATTCCACTTGATCATGGTCAGTGAGTCTTTTAATGTACTGTTGGATTAGATTTCTTAGTAGTTGAGAATTTTTGTATCCATGTTCATCAGGGATATTGGCCTATATGTAGTTTTCTATTTTAATGGAGTTTTTGTCTGGTTTTGGTACCAGAATAATACTGGCCTCATAGAATGAATTTGATAGTTTTTCATCCATTTCTATGTTTTGGAATAGTTTCAGAAGAATAGGCATTAACTCTTCGTTAAATGTTTGGTAGAATTCCCCTGTGAAGCCATCTGGCCCTGGATTTTTGTTTGTTGGGATATATTTGAGTACTAATTCAATTTCTTTGCTGACTATTGGTCTGTTCACATTCTCTATTTCTTCTTGTTTCAGTTTTGGACGTTTATACGTTTCTTGGAATTTATTTCCTCCAGATTGTATAGTTTGCTGACATATAGTTTTTCATAATATTCTCTGATAATTGTATTTCTGTGTATTTCTGTGGTTTTGGTTATTTCTCTTCTCTCATTTGTGATTTTGTTTATCTGTATCATTTCTCTCTTCTTTTTGATAAGCCTGACTCTGGGTTTATCAGTTTTATTAAGTGTTTCAAAGAACCACCTTCAGTTTTTTAATCTTTTCAGCTGTTTTTTTTTTTGTTTGTCATTTATTCCTGCTCTAATCTTTATATTTCTCTTCTTCTCCTGGCTTTAGGCTTCATTTGTTGTTCTTTTTCTAGATCCTTTAGGTATAAGTTAGGTTATTTGAGAATTTTCTTGCTTCTTGAGGTAGGCTTGTATTGCTGTATATTTCCATCTTACGACTGCTTTTGCTGTATCCCAGAGGTTTTGGACTGTTGTGTTTTCATTTTCATTTGTTTCCATGTGTTTTTTATTTCTTTTTTAATTTCCTGTTTGACTCATTCATTCTTTAGTTCTTTAACCTTGTATTTGTGGTCTTCCTAAATTTTTCTTGTGGTTGACTTTAAGTTTCGTAGCCTTGTGGTTAGAGAAGATGCATTGTGTGATCTAAGTCTTTCTGTACTTGTTGAGCCCTGATTTGTGATCTAGTTATGTGATCTGTTCTGTAGAATGTCCCATGTACATTTGGATATGTGTTTTGTTGCTTCAGGATATAATGTTCTGAATATATCTTTTAAGTCCATCTGTTTCCATTTATCATTCAAAGCCATTGTTTCCTTGTTGATTTTCTGCTTAGATGATCTGTCCATTGATGTAAGTGAGGTGTTAATATTCCATAGTATTATTGTATTATTGTAAATGAGTTTCTTTATGTTTGTTATTAATTGTTTTATGTATTTGGGTGCTCCCAAGTTGGGGGCATAAGTATTTATAATTAGTAGATCTTGTTTGTTAGACCCCTCAATTATGATACAATGCCCTTCCTTATCTCTTATTACAGTCTTGGTTTATAGTCTAGTTTGCTTGATATAAGTATTGTTTCTCTGGCTTTCTTGGACATTCATTTACAGCATAAATGTTTTTCCATCTCCTCATTTTCAATCTGCAGGTGCTTTAAGGTCTAAAATGACTCTTATAGGTAGCATATAGATGGGTTTTGTTTTATTATCCATTTAGACATCCTTTGTCTTTTGATTGGAGCATTTCATCCATTTACATTCAGAGTGATTATTGATATATATGGATTTTGTGCCTTTGTATTACTTGTTTTGTTTTTGTTTCTGGAGATTTTCTCCATTCCTTTCTAGTCTTTTTCGCTTTTGGTCTTTCTTTCCCACTCAAAAAGTCCTCTTTAATATTCTTCCTGAGCTGTTTTAGTGCTGATGAACTCCCTTAGTTTTTGTTTGTCTGGGATACTCTTTATATCTACTTCTCTTCTAAATGATAGCCTTTGTGGATAGAGTATTCTTGTTTGCATATTTTTCCCATTCAGCATGTTTCATATATCATGCCACTGACTTCTGGCCTGTCAGGTTTCTTTGGAGAAATCTACTGCTATTCTTTTGCATCTTCTCTTGTAAGTTCAGGATTTCGTTTGTCTTCTGCTTTTGAGTTTTTCTTTGTGACTATATTTTACAAATTTAACTTCAGTGTATCTTGTTATCCTGCTTTTATTTATGTTGATGGGAGTTCTCTGTGCTTCCTGGATCTATATGTCTGTTTTATTCCCCAGATTAGGGAAGTTTTCCTTTATTAGTTTCTCAGATATACCTTCTGCCCCCTTTAATTTGTATTCTTCTGATACTCCCGTGATACAAATGTTATTACATTTGTTGGAGTCACTGCATTCCCTGAGTCTACTCTTGTGATCTATCATTATTTTTCCTCTCTTTTGTTCAGCTTCATTATTTTCCATAATTGTCTTCTACATGACTTGCTTCTATGTCTGTTTCTTCCATCCTTGTGGTAATTACATCCAGTCTCTTTTGAATCTTAGTTACTACATTTTTAATTTCTGCCTAATTGTCTTTTTACCTTTTTTATTTCTAATAAGGGTTTTTCTGATGTCTTCCATGTTTTTCTGAAGTCCATTGAGTATCTTTATGATTGTTGCTTTAAATTCTCCATCAGGCATCTTACTTATACCTGTTTCTGTTAGATCTCTGTCCATGAACTTTTCTTGTTTTTCTTCTTTTGAGATGAATTTCTCCATCTCTTGGTATTTTGTCTAGGTTTCTGTCTTCTGTGTGTTAGAGAAGCCTTTTATATTTTCTGCCTGAGAGTTACAGCTTTATGAAGAAGAGGTCATACACTGTCCAGGGCCTGTGCTTCAGGAAGTGTCTCTGGTGTGTGCTGAGTGCACTCTGCTGCTGGATTTTGGTTGCTCTGTCCCTCAGTTTAGTTGTCTGTAGAGGTTCTCCTTGCCTGGTATTTGGAACGTGGCCAGTGTGGCAAGTTTAAAGACCTGTGCTTTTATTTGCTTTCTAAAAGAGACGTGATGCTGTTTCTACTAGAATGGAAGCTTTGCAGCACACTGTAGTAAGTAGATGTCTTGTGTGCCTGGGTTTGTGCTGGTCTCCTGGGGAAGAGGTCTCCTGGGCTGGTCCTTAGTGATACTTGCCTGAGAAAAGCAGTAACACTGTAGCTCAGGGTGTGAGACTCGGTATAAGCAGATTAGGTAACCACTGTTGGTGCTGTACGATTTCCTAAAGTTGGTTTATGCTAAGGGGTGGCTGAAGGAAATGATGTCAGCTAGGTCTTTTTGACTTGTGGAGGGGAGTCTGTGCTTGCTACTCTCAATGAAGCACTCCCAGATGAGTGAATAATTTCCCTTCATACATTCTAGGTGTTTTTCAGATCATTTTTTTCACACTGTCTCCAGGTTGCTTGCCTGCCTGGCAATGTATTGCACTTTGGGCTCTACCCAGCTAAGTCTGCTGACTTTTTAAATTCCAAACTTTAGTGACCTGGTGTGGTGGGGATCAGCACCAGTCTTCTCTGGGAGGGTCTTGCCGCATGGACTAATAATGCAAGTTTGACTAACGCCTGGACTAATGCAAGTTTGACCCAGAAGAGTGGTCACTCCAGAGTGCAGGGTCATCGGATTTGGAGTAAATCAGGCCAAATACCCAGTGTTCAGGTTAGCTGCCCTCAGCAGCTGTGACTGCGCCTATGCTGAGGTGTGTGATGTCGGGGGGATGGCACTCCCTGGTTCTCTTCTCCTTGCACATACAATGCCACCTCTCATAAATGCACTCCAGGAGGAGGGAACAGTCTCTCCCATTGCACCTTAGGCAAGCCTCAAATTGTGTCATCTGCCTATAAGTTGCTTGTTTGCCTGCCTTCTGTCTAGGAGTAGGGCAGCGCCCTCAGGTCTCTATCCTAGCGAAGCCCAGGGGCCTTTAAAACTCCAGTCTTTGAGTCCTTCTGCTTGCAAAAATTCATGAAAATCATCCCCTTTTGTTTTCCCATACAGTGGCTTTGGGGCAGTATTCATCTTGTGCATATCCCTGTGTGCTCTGCTCTCTCTCGCCTTTCTCTGCCACCAGGACTCCCTTACTGCTGCAGCACCCATGATACATTTCTCCCCAAACCCCCTCTCCACACTGCTCCCTTCCTGAATGTGCCCTCTTCTCTTCCCTCTAATTGTGATGTTTGCTCTATCAGCCTTCAGGTCTGTTCCTTGGGTATTTAGGATGATTTGATAATTATTTACCTATGTTTGAGGGGTGTGGAAGCCTAGAGTCCTTCTACTATTCTGCCATCTTAACTCCCTCCTGTCATACATATTTTCAAACTTATCTTATAGAGGTCATTTTTTTTTCTCCCCCCAGCATAATATGTAAACCATCATTTTTTCACTTTTCAACAATGGAATAGTGAGTAGTCTGTTAGGTAGAACTTATATCTTAGGGGGATTTTGATCCATTTTGAGTTAATTTTTATATATGATGTAAGATAGGGGTCCAACTTCATTGCTTTGCATGTAGATAGCTAGTTGTCTCAGCACCATTTATTAAAAAGATAATTCCCCCCCCAAAGATTTATTTACTTATTTATTTGACAGAGAGATCACAAGTAGACAGAGAGGCAGGCAGAGAGAGAAGCAGGCTCCCTGCCGAGCAGAGAGCCCGACACGGGACTCGATCCCAGGACCCCGAGATCACGACCCGAGCTGAAGGCAGCAGCTTAACCCACTCAGCCACCCAGGCGCCCCAAAAAACATAATTTTACCTGTTGCATTTTCTTGACACTCTAGTGGAAAAATCAGTGGATCACAAATGTAATGTTTTATTTCTGGACTCAATATTTCTCTTTCATTGATTTGTATGTCTGTTATTTATGACCTGAATGTACTGTCTTTATATATGTAACTTTGTCCACCAGTTTATAAGCCCAGAAGTACTTTTTTTGCCAGAAGTTGTTGTTACTGTTTTCTTCTAAGAGATGGTGAATATTTTTCATTTGTATATTAGCTACTAATATTTCTAAAGGTCCTCCATCTTTTTTTCTTAATTTTATTTATTTTAGAGCATGAGTGAGTTGGGGTGAAGGGCAGAGGGAGAAGGAGAGAGAGAATTCAAAGCAGACTCCACGTGGGGCTGCATCCTGTGACCTGAGATTATGACCTGAGCCAAAATCAAGAGTTGGTTTCTTAACCAATTGAGCCACCCAGGTCCCCTCATCCATTTTATTATTTACGCCAAACCTCCCCTCTCTATAACTTAAAATATTGATTGTTGGATTAAAATTAAGGGTTATCTAGTGAAGATTTTCTTTTTTGCTTTTTGTTTTCCTTTTCTTTTTTAGGAATGTGTGCAAAGGTAAATAAGCTGTAGAATAGTATGTAATTAATTTAAGGAAATTCATCATGAAGTATTTCATTTTGCATTTTAAATGTTTTTTTAGGTCTGCAAAGAAAGCAGAGTTGGAAGAAAATCAGCGGAGTTATAAACAGAAAAAGAAAAGGCGACGCATTAAGGTTCAAGAAGACTCATCCAGTGAAAACAAGGTAATGACATTTATTATGTGCTTGAATTATAACTATAGTAGAGTGTACTAAATATGTTACTTCCTTTTCTGCATTCCATTCATTAGTTTAATTCTGCTGGTTTATTTTTAACACTTTTAACACTTTTGTAGAAGGATTGACTTACTGAATGTATAAGTATGCAGAAATATTATGACACATTATCTTTTTTTTTCTGTTTCTTAACTAAATCTGATGGAAATTTTAAGTTGCTCTTTTTCATTGTTTTACGCTCTTGGGCCTATAAAGTTGATGTGTAGTGTTCTATTTTTTGAAGACATAAAACATTTTTTTCTGAATAATGACTCACGTGTGAGTAGATTTCTTCCAGAAGTGATGTTAGCAAATTTGTTTCTTATATATAAGCAGGATTATGTAAAGTAGAAATTCTCTGTAATATGTTTCACTCTGTGAGTAAAGAATGAATCTGTAACATGAATCTGTAACATCCTTGGCCAGGGATGGGAGTGGTCTTTTTAAAAAATGATCCTTTAACTGTACATTTCAGTGGTCTTAATCAAATTAACAGTACATTTCAGTGGTCTTAATTAAACTCAAAATTGGAAACTCTGTACCCAGCCCCTTGTAACCTCATCTAGTTTCTCTGTTTATGATTTTGCCTATTTTAGGTACCTCATATTAACAAAAGTCATATAGTTATGTGTCCTTTTGTGTGTGGTTTATTTCACTGACAATGTTTTCAGGGTTCATCCATATTGTAGACTATATCACAATTTCCTTCTTTTTAATGCTAAATAATATTCTGTTGTATGTATATATCATTGTGTTTACCCATTCTTTTGTTGATGGACATTGGGATTGTTTCCATCTTAGGCTATTTTGAGTAATGGTGTTGTGAATGTGGGTGTAGAAATATTTTAGTCCCTGCTTTATATATTTTGGTTATAATCTGAAATACGGAATTGGTGGAGCATCTGGTAATTCTATGTTTAACTTTTTGAGGCACCATCACATTGTTTTCCCAGTGTACCAGGGTTCTGGTTATTCCAAATTCTCACCAAAACTTGTTACTTTTTTTTTTTTTTTGTCTTTTTCTAATACCCATCCTAATGGGTACAAGATAGTATCTCCTTTATGGTTTTGATTTAAATTTCCCTAATGACAAGTAATGTTGAACATCTTTTCACATGATTAACTGAATATTTCTGTATCATCTTTGGAGAGATGCTTGTTGCATTTCTTTGCCCCCTTTTCTGGGGTGTTTTTAAATGCTCTTTTTTATTGCGAAGTATAATCTAAAGCTTCTCAGTATGTTTTCTTTAACCTTTTCTTAGTATATTAATTATTGGAATATGAAATGGGTAAATTAGACAACTTTGTGGTATTTACCTTTGATCATTTAAATTCCATAGAGTAATTCTGAAGAGGATAAAGAAGAGGAGGAAGATGAAGAGGAAGAAGAAGAAGATGAAAATGATGATTCCAAGTCTCCTGGAAAAGGCAGAAAGAAAATTAGAAAAATTCTTAAAGATGATAAACTAAGAACTGAGACACAGAATGCTCTTAAGGAAGAGGAGGAGAGGCGAAAACGTATTGCTGAGAGGGAACGTGAACGAGAAAAATTGAGAGAGGTAAACCAGTTTTTATTTATGATTTCAAAAAATAGGACTTTAATAGCTTCACACACACATATATTACTCAGTATTTTAAGAATAGAATGTTATAATCCCCACAGATTTTTAATTATACTTGCTTTTCCCTATTAACAATATTTTATATAACTTTAATTTCAAAAGATTTTATTTATTTATTTTGGAGATAGCAAGCGAGTATGCAAGTGGGAAAGGAGCAAATGGAGAGGGACAAGCAGACTCTGCACTGAGTGTAGAGTTCAACGTGGGGCTTGATCCTATGACCCTGAGATCATGACCTGAGCTAAAATCAAGAGTCGGATGTTTAACTGACTGGGCCACCCACTCAACTCTATTTTATGCAACTTAAAAATCTTCATTAGGCTATATTAGTATAATTAGATACACGAAATGACTTAAGATTCTTGAATTCTCACCAAAGTGATTGTGTTTTACCTGGGGCAGAAAAATCTTTAAATCTTTAAATATAATTTAAATAATAAAAATAAATAAAATTAAATAATAAATATTAATTAAATATTTTAAATATTTAAATATATTGCTTAAATTCATAAAAGATTTTAATTTTTTTTGGTTAAGCCTTTTATTTTCTTTTAATTCAGAAAAAGAGAAAGCGAGTAAGTGTGCACGCACAAGCAGGGGGAGGGGGAGAGGCAGGCAGAGAGAGAAGCAGGCTCCCTGCTGAGCAAGGAACCTGATGTGGGACTTGATCCCAGAACTTTAGTATCATGACCTAAGCTGAAGGTAGCCACATAACTGGCTGAGCCACCCAGGCATCCCAAAGATTTTAATTTTTTAAATAAAATTTCTTTTTTAATCATGATAGTTTTCAAGAACATTTACAGGCAGAGGGAATAGTACTACAAATCTCCATGTACTAGATACTCAACTTCAGCAGTTACCAACACATGGCCATCTTGTTTCATCTATTTTCTTCAGATTACTTTGGAGAAGTCTCAGAAATCATCTCATTCTGTATATATATAGTTCAGACTATATTGTCAAAAGATAAATACCCTTAGACATTATTACAGTACCATTATTATACTTAAAAATTATCATTAATTCCATAGTATCATCAAATATCTAGCTAATATTCCAAATTCTTTCATTTTCCTCAGAAACATATTAGTGGTTTTTAAAGATTTATTTACTTATTTGAGAAAGAGAGAAAGCGTGGGTGGTGGGGAGGGACAGAGAGAATCCCAAATATATTCCCCACTGATCTCCAAGCCTGGTGCAGGGCTTCATCCCATGACCCCAAAATCATGACCTGAGCCAAACCAAGAGTTGGATGCTTAACCAACTGAGCCACCCAGGTGCCCAAATACAATGGTTTTAAAAACGTGTGGTATGAATTAGGAAATTAAGAAAGTCTTAGTACCTGTTACATTGCATTTGGATGTTGTACCTCATGTCTATTTTCATTTTAAAAACGAAGTTTTCCTTTTTCCATTTTCTTCTTATTGTACAAGAGTTTAAAAAGCTAGATTATTTGTGTAGAATTTCCTATATTTTGAGCTTTGCCGATCCCATTTCTGTGGTGTATTTTCACTGGTTCCTATATGTTCTTTAAACTGTTGGATATAGAGGTCTGACCAGATTTAGATTCAGTTCTTGGCAAAAATACTCATGGGTGGTAATATATACCTCATCTTACATCTTACTTAGAGGTACATCTAAGAGTAGGTGTCTCTTTTTGTGATGTTATTTAAATTTTATTTAAAAATTTGAATAATAGCATTTGATAAGTAGACATTAAAATTCTATATTATCATTTTCTTCTTCTGATCCCTATCAGTATATATACATGTTTTTCACATAACTGCAGTCACTGTATGTGACTGTATATGCTGTATTTTCCTTCCCCTCTTATTTCATGTAATTTAAATATATATTAACATGTTCCCCGTACATTTCATTGTTTTATGTTTATTTTCTAATTAATTCTTTTCGTTTACTAAATTGAATCCATGTGCTTTTTAAAAATGAAGTATTACCATAAAGCTGTATTGAAAAATCAGTAGTCTTCCATTTTACCCAGACTGTACTCAAAGGTGATGACTCAGTTCTTCTAGCTATTCTTTGCTTTTACTTTATGTTTCTGTTTAGTAGGCATATAATTTTATTTTTTATTTTTCAGTTTTAAACATTACCATTGTTGTATGATAGTTGTGGATTTGTCATATACTGCCTGACAAAGACAGACTTTCCTCCTCCCATTCTCTTAGTGTGGTTATACCTCAGTTCTGGTGGAATTATTTGTCACTGTTTGCATGCCTGTATCTATTTAAATATTCACAAAAGGGCTACATAGTGTATATTGCATATATTTCTCATACATACACATATATGTATGTGTATATACACATAGTGCATGATGATTACATTCCTTTGTCCTTTTTTGTTTGCTTTTCCTAGAATTAATAATGTTTTGGATTTTTTTTGTCTTACTTTCTGCATACTTTTGACTACTTAATTTCCTGTATATTTGGCAGAACCCTAAAATTCCTCAGTAACTTTAACACATCAAGTGAATGATCAGGTTAGTTTTTTTGTTTTTTTCTTTGAAATGATGCTCTTGGAGCCTTTTTTCCCCCACTTCTAATCTGGTCTGTTTCATTACTTTCACTCTTCTGGGAATTTCCTCACCTCACCCATTTCTTGTTTTGGATCTCTTACTTCATAGATACTTATTTTCCCATGCACTATACTTCCCAGAGATTTTCAATTGGGTTAGTCATCTTACTTTAATAATGGACTAATTTGGCGATCTGGTAGGTGTGACTCTTTCTTATTTAGCCTTTCAACCAATTTTCTGGCTTTCACTCCACACTTCTCCTGAACTATTTGTGTTAACTGATGCCTCCTTGTCCTTAAACTTCTGAGGAATATCAAATATGTGGTTCTTGTTATTTTTCTTCTCTACGGGAACTTAAGTTTCAACCTTCTTTATTTTGTTACGTCATGTGACATTTGTCCATATACCTTATAGCTTTCACAGTTTTGTTAACGCTTCATTTCTGCCAAGATCTTCCTCTTTTTTCTTTTTCACCTATGGGATTATAACTTTTTTGTTCTTTCATGTCATTTTATTGAAGAAATATGTTCATTCCACCATTTTTAGCCACTTGCAATAGTTTTGCCTAAGTAAACTGTTCCAAGAAATACATTCATTCATTCATTTATTTGATCTTATTTATTTATTTGACAGAGAGAGTACAAGCAGGGGAGCAGCAGGGAGAGGGAGAGGAAGGAGGAGGAGGAGAAGTAGGTTCCCTGCTGAGCAGGGAGCCTGATCTGGGGCTTGATCCCAGGACCCTGAGATCGTGACCCAAGCTGAAGGCAGATGCTTAACTGACTGAGCCACCCAGGTGCCCCATTTCCCAAGAAATTTTTTTTCCAAGAAATTTAATATACATTTGCATAACCACCAATTACATATGATGTATTTCCTATACTAAGTTCGCAATCAAAGGATTTTATCAAAAGTATACTTCCTAGTAGCCATTGCCGCATTTAAGATGTAGAAAACTTTAATCAGTACTTCTTAGGTCAGTCCTCAACCCTGTATACCTAGCTATAGGGAATCTATGATCTGCTTTTATCAGCATAGATTATATTTGTCTTTTTTAAAGTTTCATGTCAATGAAATCACATAATATGTTCTTTTATGTAATTTTCAGTTTAACAGTTTTGAGATTCATTCATGTTTATGTGTTCCAGGTACTTTATGTTTGTAGAGTACTATTCCACTGTATGGATAGGCTACAGGTTATTTACTTATTGATGGATGTTTGGGTTATTTTTGGCTTATGAATCAATTTGTTATAAATATTTCTGTACAGGTCTTTGTGTAGAAAGATGTTTTCATTTCCTTTGGAAAAATATCTAGAAGTGGTATTATTGGGCCATATGGTATGTGCATGTTTAACTTTAATTTCAAATTCCATTTCTTCATTGCTGGTATATAGGAAAGCACTATCTTTTGTATATTAACCTTACATCCTGCAACCTTGCTCTAATCACTGAGTTCCTGGATTTTTTCATTATTTGTTTTGGGTTTTCTCTATATGAAATCATTTCATCTGTGAACAAAGACAGTTTTATTTCTTTCCTTCCTAATCTGTGTACCTTTTCATTGCTTTTCTTGTTTTACTGCATTAACTAAAATTTCTGGTACAATGTTCAAAAGGAGTGGTAAGAAGGGATATCCTTGCCTTTACCTGACCTTAGTGTGAAAGCTTATAGTTTCTCACCATTAAGTATTATGTTAGCTATTGACTTTTTTTTTTAAGATTTTATTTATTTTATTTGACAGAGAGAGAGATCACAAGTAGGCAGAAAGGCAGGCAGAGACAGAGGGGGAAGCAGGCTCCCTGCTGAGCAGAGAGCCCAATTCGGGGCTCGATCCCAAGACCCTGAGATCATGACCTGAGCCGAAGGCAGCGGCTTAATCCACTGAGCCACCCAGGCGCCCCAGCTATTGACTTTTTGTAGGTACACTTAATCAAGTTGTGAAGTTCTCCTCTATGTCTTATTTACTGAGAATTTTTATCATGAATGGGTGCTGGATCTTTGTGAGATACTTTTGCTGCATCTCTTGTTACGATTATGTGATTTTTAAAGCCTGTGGATATAATGGATTGTGTAGATTTTTGAATGTTGAACCAGTGTTCCATATCTGGGATAAATCCTACTTGGTTATGGTATATAATTCTTTTAATACATTTTTGGATTTTATTTGTTAATAGTTTGTTGATGGCTTTTGTATTTATGATTATGAGAGATGCTTGTAGTTTCACATCATGTGTTGGTATTAAGGTAATGCTGGCCTGATATATTGAATTAGGAAGTGTTCCTTCTGCTTTATCCTCTAAAAAAGGTTGTAGAGAATTGGTATAATGCACTTGTAAACCCACCAGTGGTGCTTTCTGTTTTGGAAGGTTATTAATTATCGACTTAATTTCTGTAATATGTATGAGCCTATGTAGATTGATGATTGGCTTTATAATAAACTACCAAAATGTTTTCTAGCATGGCTATAACATTTTGAATTACCATCAGCAATATATGAGAATTCCAGTTTCTTCATGTCCTCAGCAATAGTACTGGCAGTTTTTAAAATTTCAGCCATTTAAAAAAATGTGTAGTGTTATTTCATTGTTACTTGAATTTGCATTTCTCTGGTGACTAATTAGGTTAAACATCTTTTCATGGGCTTAATGGCCATTTATATATCCTTGTGGTGTGTTTATTCAAATCTTTTCCTCTTTTTTTTTCTTTTCCTCTTTTTTGTGTGTGGGGAGTTTTGTCTTTTTATTTAATTAGGATAGTTATTTTGTATAAAAGTCATTTTTCGGGTTTATGTGTTTTTATGTGTTTTCTTCCTTATTGACTTCTCTTTTTATTTATTTAATCTTGTCTTTCAAAAAGTCAGAAGGTTTGAATTTTGATAAAGTCTTACTCATCAGTTTTTTAATGTTTGCCTTTTGGGGGGGGGCGGCGCACGTCTGTGTCCTATTTAAGAAATCTTGGTTTACCCCAAGGTTGCAAATATTTTCCTCTTTGATTCCTTCTCAAAATTATGTACTTTTCATTTTTAAGTGTAAGTTTGTGATTTCTTTCATGTTAATTTTAGCATGTTAATGATATATGAGATATGGGTGAAGATTCATATTTTATCCTAGTACGGTCAGTTATTCTTCTATCATTTGTTGTAAGACTTGCTTCTCCATGGAATTATTTTGCTTCTTTGTAAAAAATCAACTTATTACATATTTGTGAATCAGTTCCTCTATGTGTTTGTCCTTAAGCTAATACCATACTGTTTTGATTACCATAACCTTATATTTTGTAGTGAATCTTGAAATCAGATACTGTAACTCCTGAACTTTGTTCTGCATTTTCAGAATTGTTTTCGCTATTAACTGTTAACTTGCATTTCCATATAAATTTTAGTATCATGTTGCCACTTTTCATAAGAGTCCTTTTGGAACTTTCATTGGGATTGTGTTGGATCTTTATATCAGTGACATCTTAGTATTTTTCTCCTGTTACATGAATATAGTATGTCTCTCCATTTATTTAGTTTTCCTTTAATTTCTCTTAGCAGTGTTTTATACTTTTCATTGTACAAATCCAGCATATATTTTGCTAAATTTATCCCTAAGGGGTTGCCTGGGTGGTTCCGTGGGTTAAATCTCTGCCTTCGGCTTGAGTCATGATCTCGGGGTCCTGGGATTGAGCCCCGCATCAGACTCTGCTCAGTGGGGAGCCTGCTTCCTTCTCTCTCTCTGCTGGCCTCTCTGCCTACTTGTGATCTCTTTCTGTCAAAAAATAAATAAAATCTTTAAAAAAAATTATCCCTAAGTATTTCATGTTTTCTGATGACATGATAAATGAAATTTCAAGTGATTTAATGACTTTCTAGTCTGTGATTTAGCTAAATCCTCTTAACTAGTTCTGGTAGCTTTTTTTGTAGATTTCTTAACAATTTTCTACCTTTACAATCATATCCATACATAAATAACTACTAATTTCTTCCAAATCTGTTAATTTCTGTTTTAAAATTATAAATGGATATAATTTCTCTCTCACTCTTTTTTTTAGAGAGAGACAGAGAGACACAGGGAGTGTCTGTGCAAGTGGAGGGGGGAGGGGCAGAGGGAAAAGGAGAGAATCTTAAGCAGGCTTAATGCTCAGTGCAGAGCCCAGGGCAGGGCTCAATCTCATGACCCTGAGATCATGACCTTAGCTGAAATCAAGAGTCAAGACACTTAACCTAAGACTGAGCAACAGGTGTCCCTTAATTTCTTTTTTTGATTGATATACAGTTGACATACAATATTATATTAGTTTCACAACATAGTGATTGAACATTGAACATAATTTCTTTTTTTGATTAAAATATAGTTGACATGCAGTATTAGTTTTACAACATAGTGATTGAACATTTATATACATTATGAAATGATCAGCGCTGTAATTCTAGTTGCCACCTGTCACCAGTGTTTTGTTACAGTATTATTGAGTATATTCCCTATATTTTAGTATTCATAGTACTTTAGTTCCTTGTGACTTATCTGTTTTATAATTGGAAATTTGTATCTCTTTATTGCTTTCACTTCACTAATCCACTCTACCTCCCTCCCCTCTGGCAAACACCAGTTTGTGTTCTATATTTGAGAGTGTTTTTGTTTTATTTTGTTTATAGATTCTGCATATAAATGAAATCATACGGCATTTGTCCTTCTCTAAATTATTTCTTTGCATAATACCCTGCAAGTCCATCCATATTGGCAAGATTTTAGTCCTTTCTTATAACTGAGTGATTCACACAACACACATGCACACACAGCACATCTTTATCCATTTATCTGTCGGTGGATGCTTAGGTTGTTTCCATATCTTGGCTATTGTAAATAATGCTGTAGTTACCATAGAGGTACATGTATCTTTTTTGAATTAGTGTTTTCAGTTTCTTGGATAAATACCCAGAAGTGGAATATCTGGATTGTATGGTCACTCTATTTGATCATTTTGAGGAACCTCTATACTGTTTCCCATAGTAGTTGTACCAATTTTTACTCCCATGTCAGTAGAGCACGCTGCTTCCCTTTTTTCCACATTTTCATCAGTACTTGTTATTTCCTGTCTTTTTTATACTAGCCATTCTGATTGGTGTGAGGAGATATCTTATTGTTCATTTGATTTACATTTCCCTGATGATGAGTGACATTGAGCATTTTTTTCATGTGTCTCCTGGCCATTTGTATGTTGTCTTTGTAAAAAGTTTGTTTAGGTTCTCTGCCTGTTTTGTAATTGGATTGTTTTTATGTGTGTGTGTATATGTTGAGTTGTATGAGTTCTTTATATATTTTAGATATTAACCACTTATCAGGTATATCATTTGCAAATATCTTTTCCTATTCATTAGGTTGCCTTTTCATTTTGTTGATGTCTTCCTTTGCTGTGCATAGGCTTTTTAATTTGATGCAGTCCCAGTTATTTATTTTTGCTTTATTTTGCTCCTTGCTTGAGGATATAGATTCAAAAAGGTATTGCTAAGATTTATGTCCTACAGTTTACTGCCTATGGTTTCTTTTAGGAGTCTTAGGGTTTGAGGTTTTACATTTAGGACTTCATTTTGAGCCTGTTTTTCTGTGGGGTGTAAGGAAGTGGTTTTGTTCATTCTTTCTCATGTAGCTGTCCAACTATCCCAATAACATTTATTGAAGACTGCATCTTTTCCCCATTGTATATTCTTACATTCTTCATGGTAGATTAATTGACTGTGTAAGTGTCGGTTTATTTCTGGGTTCTCACTTCTGTTCCGCTGATCTGTATACCTAGTTTTTTGTTTTTGTTTTTGTTTCTGTTTTTGTTTTTGTTCTTTTGTGTTAGTACCATGCTGTTTTCATTAGCTTTGTAGCTGTAGATTTGTAGTATAGTTTGAAATCTGGTGCTACTTCCAAGTACCTCTAGCTTTGTTCTTTTTTCTCAAGATTACTTTGGCTGTCTGGGGTCTTTTGTGATTACATACAAATATTAGGATTCTTTGTTTTAGTTCTGTAGAAAATGCTATTAATATTTTGATAGATATTGTATTGAGTCTGTAGATCATTTTAGGTAGTATGGACATTTTAACAGTATTAATTATTCTAGTCCATGAGCATGGTATATCTTTTTATATATTTGTAACATCAATTTTTTTCATCAAATATACAATAATAGTTATTGTATTCTTTTTGCCCTAATCGGGTCTTTTAAAATATTTTTTATCTATTGAAGTTCTCACTGTCTTTATTCTTTTCCTGAGTTTGATGAGCATCTCTATGGCCATTATTTTGAACTTTTTATCAGGTAGATTGCTTATCTCTGTTTGTTTAGTTCTTTTTCTGAGGTTTTGTCTTGTTATTTTGTTTAGCACACATTCTTCTGTGTCCTCTTTTTCTCTCCTTGTGTTTGTTTTTATGTATTAGAATAGCTACTGCTCTTGGTCTTGAAGGAGTGGCTTTATGTAAAAGGCATCCTCTCTGGGGCCCAGAAGTGCAGTCCCCACTAGTCAACCAAAACCAGGCCTCCAGAGCTGTCCCTTGTGTGGGCTGCATGCATCTTCCTATTGTGCCTGGGCTGGAACTGTTTCAGGTATGCCGATAGGCAAGGTTAGCCACCATCAACCCCCCAGGAGCCATCACTCTCAAGTGCCACTTTGGAGGGACACCAGTTCCAGCTGAGGCCACCTATCAAGTGTGGAAGGTGGGATCCTGGCTGCCAGGGTGGGGAGGGGGTTGGTACTCGCTGAGACCACCTGCCAGGTGTGGTGGATGCTTCCTTTCTTCAAATGCCTCTTAATGTGTCTGTCTCGGTAATCTAGAAAAGTCAGTCTTGGATTCCTAGAATAAGCGTTGCTTAGTCATGGTACATTATACTTTTTATAAGTTGTTGTATTTCCCTTTTTTAAAGATTTATGTATTTATTTATTAGAGAGAGAGAGGGAGAGAAAATGAGCATGAGCAGGAGCGGCAGAGGGAGAGAATCTCAAGCAGACTCTGCACTGAGTGCAGAGCCCAACGCAGAGCTAGATCCTATGACTGACCAATGAGATCACAACCCAAGTCAAAACCAAGAGCTGGGTGCCTAAGCGACTGCACCAACCTTATTGGTGCATTTCTTGTTGTATTTCTTTTGCTAATATTTCAACCATGTTTTTACCTCAGTATTAAGTATGCATGTTCTTTTATAGATTTCTTATATATGTTTCTAGTTTTGCTATCACAGTAATACTGTTCTCACACAGAGTGAGTAGAGAAGTTTTCCCACCTCCTCTGTCTTCTTGAAGTTTCATTCTTAAAAGATTGATAGAATTCTCCAGTAAAGTCATGGGCCTGTAGTTTTTTCTCTCTCTCTCTGTGTGTGTGTGTGTGTGTGTGTGTATGTTTTAACAGCTTCAGTTTATTTAATAAATGTAAGGCTATTTAGACTATCTATTTCTCCTTAGCTCTGCTTTGATAAATTTTGTCTTTAATGAATTTGCCCATTTCATTTAAATAGTCAAATTTATTGGTGTAAATTTGTTCATAATATTCTGGATTTTTTTAAATGTTTTGTAGGCTTTTTCATGATCTCTCATCTTTCATTTCTGTTGATAATTTGTGTCTCATCATTTTTCCTTGTTTAGTCTCTTTAGAGGTTTAATAATTTTAGTATCACTTTCAAAAACACCAGCTTTGGGTTTCATTGATTCCTCTGCTGTTTCACCTTTTTCCATTTCACTGGTTGCCACTTTTATTTTTATCTTACCATCTTCTTTGGGTTTCATTTACTCTTCTTTTTCTAGCTAATTAAGGTGGATTTTAGATATTGCTTTTTAAAAAATATATGCATTTTTTTTTAAAGATTTTATTTATTTAATTGACAGACAGAGATCACAAGTAGGCAAAGAGGCAGGCAGAGAGAGAGAGAGAGAGAGAGGGAAGCAGGCTTCCTGCGGAGCAGAAAGCCCGACGCGGGGCTCGATCCCAGGACCGTGAGATCATGACCCGAGCCGAAGGCAGCAGCCCAAACCACTGTGCCACCCAGGCGCCCCTAAAAAATATATGCATTTAATGGTACAAATTCCCTTACTGTTTTAAACACTGTGCCATATGAATTTTGATGCTTTTGTTTCACTTTTACTGTGTTCAGAGTCTTCTCTAATTTAAAACCTAGAAATGGTGTATATTTTTTTATTTTTTCTTCTCATATATTCTGTTTTTTCTAGCTGCAGTATTTTAATTTTAATATAATTAATTAATTAATTAAATTTTAATTAAGTTGTACTGGTTAATTATAATCAGGGTTTTATATCTCTAATGGTGTTCTGTCTAATATTGATAGAGAATGTTGAGGTCTCCCAGTATAATTGTTGATTTGTTGTTTTCTCCTTGCATTTCTCATTATTTTCTTCTTGTGTGTTGAAGCTCTGTTGTTAAGTACATGTACATGTAGAATTGTCTTTCTAGTGATGCCCCCTTTTTTTTTTCAAAGATTTTATTTATTTATTTGACAGACAGAAATCACAAGTAGGCAGAGAGGCAGGCAGAGAGAGAGAGGAGGAAGCAGGCTCCCCACTGAGCAGAGAGTCCGATGTGGGGCTCGATCCCAGGACCCTGGGATCATGACCTGAGCCAAGGGCAGAGGCTTTAACCCACTGGGCTACTTAGGTGCCCCTAGTGATGCACCCTTTTATCTCTTTTTAACTTTCCTTCTTCTGAAATCTTACCTCCTTTATGTGTTAATAGTATTTTCTATTCCATCTCTCTTTTCCAATGTTTTATTATGAAAAGTTCCAGCGCACAGCACGGTGAACAGAATTTCACAGTAATTTCCCATAAGCTACCTCCTTGAGTCTTCCATTAATGTTTTATTTAGTATACTTGATTTATTACCTTTCTGTTTATCTGCTAAGCTCTCTATCCATTATTACACATCTTATGCATTTTAGTGTCAATTATAGACATCATTTCACTTAATCCAAATGGTTTAGCATGCATATCTTTTTTAAAAATTAAAAAAAAAAGAGAAAAGAAAGAAAAAGAAAGAAAAGCTCTGGTAAAGGTAACTACATATATAAATTAAAAATATAATAAATAAATAAATAAATAAATAAATAAATAAATTTAAAAAAGAATTTTATGCAATGTGGGGCTTGAACTCAGAACCACGAGATCAAGACATGAGCCGAGATAAAAGCTGGACACTTAACCAACTGAGCCACCTAGGCATCCTTAGCATGCATATCGTGAGCTGGAATTTGTAAAGATTTACAAGCTTTCCTTTTTATATAGAGTTTACATTTAGTGGGGCACCTGGGTGGCTCAGTGGGTTAAAGCCTCTGCCTTCGGCTCAGGTCATGATCTCAGGGTCCTGGGATCGAGCCCCACATCAGGCTCTCTGTGCAGAGAGCCTGCTTCCCCCTCTCTCTCTGCCTGTCTCTGCCTACTTGTAATCTCTGTCTGTCAAATAAATAAATAAAATCTTAAAAAAAAAATTTACATTTAGTGAAATGTACTAATGTTAAGTGTACATTTCTTTTCAACATAGCATGGAATGTACAGATCTATCTTACATATTTTTGTGGTTTTCTTCAACTTGCTTTTTTCCTTTTCCTTACTGTTTGGAAAGTTATACCTGTTGTGTCTGCCCTTAACTGTGGTACAACTTAATGGTTGAATGGGTATAGTAACATCAGTCCTTAGCATCTCTAAATCTTCTTTTTGGGACAGTTCAGTTGTTTGAACATTTTTCACTAAATTGGAATATCCTGTTACATATTAGAATGACTTTTGTTGTGCTTCTTCAGCTCCTTTTATTAAAAAAAAATTGTTTACTGAGGCACATGAGTGGCTCAGTTAAGTGTCTGACTCCTGACTTTGGCTCAGGTCATGATCTCAACATTGTGAGATTGAGCCTCACATTGGACTCCATGCTGGGCGTGGAGCCTGCTTAAGATTCTTTAGCTCCCTTCCTCTCTCCCTTTTTTTCCTGTCTCTCCTGCTCCCCCACCCCCTGCCAAATTATTTACAATTTACGTGTTTTAAGTGCACAGTTCAATGAAGTGCATTCACGGTATCGTGCAGTCATCACCACCATTTGTTTTCATGAACTTACCATTATCCTAAACAGAAGGTATACATCAAAAAATAAACAAGTTCTTCCCAGCCCCTTTAACCTCTCTTTTATTTTCTGTCTCAAGTATTTGTCTGTTCTATGTACCTCATATAAATGGAATCACACAGTATTTGTCCTTTTCTTTCCAGCTTATTTCACATGACATAATGCTTTCAAGATTCCTCCATTTTATTTTATTTTATTTTATTTAAGATTTTATTTATTTATTTGACAGAGAGAGATCACAAGTAGACAGAGAGGCAGGCAGAGAGAGAGAGGGAAGCAGGCTCCCTGCTGAGCAGGGACCCAGAGATCATGACCTGAGCTGAAGGCAGCGGCTTAACCCACTGAGCCACCCAGGCGCCCAAGATTCCTCCATTTTATTAACTAACAGAATTTCATTACTTTCTAAAGGATGAATAATATGTGGTATACATATTATCGTATTATATTTATCCATTTATCTGTCAATGGATATTTGGGTTTCTTCCACCTTTTGGCTGTTGTGAATAATGCTGCTATAAACATGGGTATACAAGTATCTCTTTAAGTTCCCGCTTTCCATTCCGTTGCATATATACCCAGATGTGGAATTGCTGAACATAATGTAATTCTGGATGAAATTTTTTGAGGAATTGCCGTACCACTTTCCACAACACCTGCACCTTCTGTGTTGCCACCAGCAATGCATACAAGTTTTAATTTCTTCACATTTTCACCAAAATTTTTTTTTCTTTTCTATTCTTTTTTCTTTCTTTCTTTTACTTTCTTGTTTTTTTGGGGGGGGGTGGTTAGTGGATGTGAAGTGAAGTCTTATGGTTTTGATTTGCATTTCCTATATGACTAATGATGTTGAACATGGTTTTTCACATGCATGTTAGCCAATTGTATAATTTCTTTGAAAAATGTATATTCAAGGTATTTGATGTTTTTATTTTTCTACTTTATTTTTTTTCTTTTCAAACTTTTATTTAAAATTTTTTAAAGATTTTATTTATTTGACAGATCACAAGTAGGCAGAGAGGCAGGCAGAGAGAGAGGAAGGGAAGCAGGCTCCCTGCTGAGCAGAGAGCCCGATGCGGGGCTTGATCCCAGGACCCTGAGATCATGACCTGAGCCAAAGGCAGAGGCTTAACCCACTGAGACATCCAGGTGCCCCCAAACTTTTATTTAAATTCTAGTTAATGTAGAGTGCAGTGTTGGTTTCAGGAATGAAATTCAGTGATTTGGCACATACATACAAAACCCAATGCTGTTCATATCAAGTGCCCTCCTTAATACCCATCACCCTTCTAATTCATCCCCTACATGCCTCCATCCATCACCCCAGACATTTGTACTCTATCTTAAAAAGAGTCTCTCTCTTTTTAAAGGTATTTTAAGGTATTAATTAACTAATTAATTAATATTTTATTATTTATTTTATTATTTGTTTATTTTATTTATTTATTTGAGAGAGAGAGAAAGCATAAGCAGGGCGAGAAGAAAGGAGAGAAGGAGAAGCAGACTCCTTGCTGAGCTAGGATCCCAATGCAGGGTTTGATCCCAGGACCCTGAGGCCATGACCTAAGCTGAATTGAAGATAGATGCTTAAGTGACTGAGCCACCGAGGCTCCCCTCTTTAAGAGTCTTTTATGGCTTGTTTCCCTCTCTCCTTATTCTTTTATTTTCCCCTCCCACATATTCATCTGTTTTGTTTCTTAAATTCCACATATGTGTGAAATGTATTTGTCTATCTTTGACTTACTGCACTTAGCATAATATGCTCTAGCTACATTATGTCTTTGCAAATGGCAACATTTCATTCTTTCTCATAGCTGAGTAATATTCCATTGTGTATATATACCACATCTTCCTTTTTTTTTTTAAAGATTTTATTTTTTATTATTTATTTGACAGAGAACACAAGTAGCAGAGAGGCAGGCAGAGAGAGAGAGAGAGAAGCAGGCTCTGCACTGAGCAGAGAGCCCGATGCGGGGCTCGATCCCAGGGTCCTGGGATCATGACCTGGGCCGAAGGCAGAGGCTTTAACCTGCTGAGCCACCCAGGCGCCCCTATACCACATCTTCTTTAGCCATTCTTCAGTGGATGGACATTTGGGCTCTCTCCATCGTTTGGCTATGTACCCCTTCACATCTGTGTTTTGTATCCTTTGGGTAAATACCTAATAGTCCAATTGCTGGATTGTATGGTAGTTCTATTTTTTACTTTTTGAGGAATCTCCATAATTTTCTCCAGCATTTCTACACCAATTTGCATTCCCACCAAGTGCAAAACAGTTCCTCTTTCTCTGCATCCTTGCCTACACCTGTTGTATCTTGGTGTTGTTAATTTTAGGCATTCTGACAAATGTAAGGTAGTATCTCATCTTGGTTTTGATTTGTATTTCCCTGATGATAAGTGATGTTCTGCATCCTTTCATGTGTCTGTCTGTTAGTTGTTGTCATTTTTCTGATGGTTTTTTCTAATTTTTTTGGTGATTTCTTATTTGACCTGGTTTTTTTTTAAGTGTGTCTTGCTTAATTTCCACATATTTGCATTTTTCCAGTTTTCCTTCTGCTACTGATTTCTAGCTTCTTTCAATTTTGAGCAGAAAAGATACTTTTTATGATTTCAGTCCTTTATAATTTTTAAGGCTTGTTTTGTGCCCCAACATGTGGTTTGTCTTTTGTAATGTGTCACGTATACTTGTGAAAATTTGTATCCTACTATTGTGTGAATGTTACCTATATATCTGTTATGGTAAATTGTTTTATCATGTTTTTAAGTTCTAATTTCTGACTGATCTTTTTTGGCTTGTTTTATGCATTATTAAAAATTGGGTGTTGATGTCTCCAACCTATTATTATAGAACTCCTTTTAATTCTGTCAGTGTTTGTTTCATATATCTTGGTTCTCTGTTGTTGGTGCATTTATATTTATGAGTGTTCTCATAAAATTCTTTTATCAATGTACAGTATCTTTTTGCCACTTAAAATAGTTGTTGACTTAAGGTCCATTTGTCTGATATCTTTGTAGTCACCCCTGCTTTCTTAGTTAACAGTTTTCATGAAATATATTTAATCATTCTTTCTTTTTCAGCTTATTTGTGTCTTTTAATCTAAGTTGAATCTTTTGTAGGTGACCAGCATTTACATTATCTTTTAATATTTTTCTCAATCTATGAGAATCTATTTTCTCAATCTATGTCTTTTAATTTAGGGTTTAATCCATCTGTATTTTAAGTAAGTATTGATGAGTAAGAATTTACTTTTGCCATTTTGGTACCATTTGTTTGTCCTACTGCTTTTTTTCATCATTTTCTCCATTGCTGCCTTCTTATTTTATTTGTCTTTTTCAAACAGGGATAAATTGTGACTCCCATCTCATTTTTGTGTGTAGTCATTAGATATTTTCTTCATGGTTATTATCATGGTATTAAATATCATATCAAATATCCTAATGTCATAATGGTCTGTTTTGAATTGATAAGAACTTAATTGAATCATATACAAAACTGTAGTTTTCTACAGCTCTTTTTCTCATGTCACAAATTACATTTCTATACATTTTATGCCTAGTAACATATTCTAAATATCTTTTTTGATTTTGTCCTTTAAATACATAGAGAACAAACCTAGAGTTACAAACCAAAATTCCAATTGTAGTGGGTTTTATATTTTCCCCTATATGTATCTTTTCCATAGATCTTTACTTCTTTATACATCTTTTGAGTGACTATATAGCATTCCTTTCATTTTAATCTGAACGCCTTCCTTTAACATTTCTTGTCTAATTTTAATGAACTCCCTCAGTTTAAGAATGTTTCAATTTCTCCCTCTTTTTTGAAAGCTATTTTGTTTGCTAGGAATTTCTCAGCTGACAATTATTTTATTTGAGCACTTTAAAATATATTATCTAGGTGCTTGGGTGGCACAGTCAGATAAACATTCAACTCTTGGTTAAGGCTCAGGTCATGATCTCTGGATCATGAAATCGGGTCCCACCCACATTGGGTTCCATTCTTTTGCATGCAGTCTACTTAAGACTTTCCACCCCTCCGTATCACACATTCTCACTCTCGCTCACTCTAAGAAATCAATCAGTCTGTCTCTCTTTTAAAAAAATACTATCAAAAAATATTATCACACCACCTTTTGGCCTCCAAGTTTCTGATGAGAAGTCAACTGATAATGTTATTGATAATCTTTATATCTGACAGGTTCTCTCTAGCTACTTTCAAAATTCTCTTTGTTTTTGGCCTTAAAGCTTTGAATATAATGTGCTCAGTCTGGGTCTCTCTTAGTTTATCTCATTTCTAGTTTATTGCATTCATTGGATTTGTAGATTCTGGTCTTTACTCAATTTTCTGGAGTTTAGGGTCAGTATTTCCTCACATAATCATTCTGCCCCTTTCTCATTCTCTTCTTTGACTCTCATTATGTATATGTTGGTCCACTTGATGGTGTCCCACAAGTCCCTAGTCTCATTTTTCTTCATTCTTTTTTCTTTCTGTTCTGTAGGTTTATAATTTCAGTTGCCACCTTTGTGTTTGTTAATTATTCTGTATGTTCATACTATTGTTAAATCCCTTTTGTATTTTTTAAAGATTTTATTTATTTGACAGACAGAGATCACAAGTAGGCAGAGACAGGCAGAGAGAGAGAAGGGGAAGCCGGTTCCCCGCTGAGCAGAGAGCAAGATGTGGGGCTCGATCCCAGGAGCCCGGGATCATGACCTGAGCCGAAGGCAGAGGCTTTAACCCACTGAGCCACCTAGGCACCCCTTTTTGTATTTTTTTAAAAATATAGTTGACACACAGTGTTTTAGTTGTTTCAGGTGAACAGTGTAGTGATTCAGCAACTTTGCATTATAGTATGCCTAACATTACTGATCATCAGGGAACTGTACATCAAAGCTATGTTGAGATATCACCTCATACCTCTCAGGATGACTAAAATGAAAAACACAAGAAACGAAAGGGTTGGGAAGGCTGTGGAGAAAAATGAACTCCCCTTGCTCTGTTGATGGGAATGCAAATTGTTGAAGCCGTTTTGGAAAACATTATAGAAGTTTCTCAAAAAATTAAAAATAGTGCTACCCTATGATCCAGGAATCACACTACTACTGGGTATTTACCCCCAAAATATGAAAGCACTAAATCAGAGGGATACATGCACCCCTATGTTAATTACAGCATTATTTACAGTAGCCAAACTATGAAAGCAGCTCGAGTGTCCCTCCATAGATGAGTGGATAAGAAATATTAGTGAATATTTAGTCTTTGTCAGTTACCTTGCATGGATTATTACTCAGCTATAAAAAGAATGAAATCTTGCCATTTGCAATGACATGCTAGGGATAGAGAGTGTAACGCTACTCGAAATACGTCAGCTAGAGAAAGACAAATACCATGTGATTTCACTCATATGTCGCATTTAAGAAACAAAACAGAAGAGTAAAGGAAAAAAAGAGGAGAGAAACCAAGAAACAGACTCTAACTATAGGGAAGAAATTGATGGTTACTAGAGGGGAGGTGGGCAGGGGTTTGGAGGAAATAACAGATGAGGAATTAAGAGTACACTTATGATGGTGAAAATAATGATGAGAAAGATAAATTATCTCCTCCTATATTCAGAATGAAGATTCACTAATTCTCAATCCAAAGACATCACTTAGTAACAAAAATATCATGCAACTCATTAATGAACATATGGTCCCAAGGTCTTAATTACAGCGATGTGTATTATTTTTCTAGTGATGTGTTAAGATATTATCAAAAACTTATCCTCTTAAAAGAAAACAACATTATAATCTCATAGTCCTATAAGTTAGGAATTTCAGAGTGGCTTAACTGAGAGTATGGCTCTACTGAGTAACCTGCTCAGTGTCTCACTGAGTAGATACTAAATTGTTATCCAGAGTTCAGATTTTCATATAAGATTTTTGTCCTTTTTAAGCTCCTTTTTTTTGGTCAGAATTGCTTTTTTGTAGTTGTAGCATGGAGGTCCTTCGCTCCTAGACACTTTTCTGCAAAATCGCTTCAAGACTGTTAAGAGAGGATTTCTTACACTTCAGTCTTTTAAAGGGGTAGACTTGATTAACTCTGGCCCACCTAGGAAAACCCTCTTTCTGATTAAGTCAAACCCAACTGATTGCTAACTCAGTTATGGGAATGATATCCCATCATATTTACAGATCTCAACCACAGTGAAAGGCATTGGACTATCCAGGACGTGTACACTAGAGGATGGGATCTTAGGAACCATTTTTATGATTCTGCCTGCTACACCTTGCAAAAAGAACAAGACATTTAGGGAATTTTCAGTTTTGTTTAATGGATTTGCCCCAGTGATATGAAGCTTGGATACAATCTAAACTAGAATACTATAAAAATTTAGTGAATATTTAGTCTTTGTCAGTTACCTTGCATAGATTGTCTTATTTAATCTCCACAACAACCACTTAAGGGCTGTGTATAAGCTTTCCCAGTTTGTAGATGAAAAAAACTGAAGCTAAGAGGGTTTAAGTAACTTGTTAAAATGGAGTTTGGATCAAAATGGTCCATGGTATTTATACTCCACCATGGTGTCACCTAGTATTAATCTTGATTTCTATATCATTAGCATTTGTATGTAAGTGCAGTTTCCAGTAAATTTACCACAAATTTGTGACTTATGTTATAATTGTTTATATCCAGTAATAAATAAAGATTTTATTTATTTAATGTAGTTACGGTTTAAAAAAGAGAGTATTCTTTTAAAGAGACATTTAAAAACACTTACAGATGAAATTCCATGCTTTCTAACATTTGCTTCAAAATCATTTGTGGGGTATGAGGAGATGGAGAATGAGTAGGAGGCTGTCCGTGAAAAAAAAAAAACTGACCAGAAGTTGATAACATTTGATATTGTTGGATAATGGGGAACAGGGTTTATTATGCTGTTCTACTTTTTCTTACATTTGAAAGTTTCTGTAGAGAATATTATGTAATTGATTGTTACAATTCTTTTTTTTTAATCATTGTATCTTTCTTTTTTTAAATAGTTTATTTTTTATTAGCATATAATGTATTATTGGCCCCAGGGGAACAGGTCTGTGAATCCCCAAGTTTACACACTTCACAGCACTCACCATAACACATACCTTCCCCAATGTTCATAACCCAACCACCCACTCCCTGCCCTCCTCCCCCCAGCAACCCTCAGTTTGTTTTGTGAGATTAAAAGTCTCTTATGGTTTGTCACCCTCCCGATCCCATCTTCTTTCATTTTTTCGTTCCCTACTCCCCAAACACCCCACGTTGCCTCTCAAATTCTTCGTATCAGGGAGATCATATGATAATTGTCTTTCTCTGATTGACTTATTTCGCTCAATATAATACCCTATAGTTCCATCCACATCATTGCAAAAGGCAAGATTTCATTTTCTTTTGATGGCTATACAGTATTCCATTGTATATATATATATACCACATCTTCTATATCCTTTAATCCATTGATGGACATCTAGATTCTTTCAATAGTTTGGCTATTGTGGACATTGTTGCTATAAACATTCGGGTGCGGGTGCCCCTTGGGATCACTACATTTGTGTCTTTATGGTAAATAGCCAGAGGCGCGATTGCTGGGTCGTAGGATAGCTCTATTTTCAACTTTTTGAGGAACCTCCATACTGTTTTCCAGAGTGGCTGTACCAGCTTGCATTCCCACCAACAGTGTAGGAGGGTTCCCCTTTCTCTGCATCCTCACCAGCATCTGTCATTTCCTGACTTGTTAATTTTACCCATTCTGACTGGTGTGAGGTTTTATCTCATTGTGATTTTGATTTGTGTTTCCCTGATGCCGAGTGATGTGAAGCACTTTCTCATGTGTCTGTTGACCATCTGGATGTCTTCTTTGCAGAAATGTCTGTTCATGTCCTCTGCCCATTTCTTGACTGAATTATTTGTTCTCTGGCTGTTGACTTTGAAAAGTTCTTTAGAGATTTTGGATAGTAGCCCTTTATCTGATATGTCATTTGCAACTATCTTCTCTCATTCTGTCAGTTGCCTTTTGGTTTTGTTGACGGTTTCCTTTGCTGTGCAAAAGCTTTTGATCTTGATTAAGTCCCAATAGTTCATTTTTGCTGTTGCTTCCCTTGCCTTTGGCAATGTATCTAGGAAGAAGTTGGTGTTTCTGAGATCAAAGACGTAGCTGACTGTGTTTTCCTCAAAGATTTTGGAAGATTCCTATCTCACATTGAGGTCTTTCATCCATTTTGACTCGATTTTTGTGTGTGGTGTAAGGAAATGGTCCAGTTTCATTCTTCTGCATGTGGCTGTCCGATTTTCCCAACACCATTTATTGAAGAGACATATTTTTTTTATTGGACATTCTTTCCTGCTTTGTCAAAAATTAGTTGACCATAGAGTTGAGGGTCTATTTCTGTTCTGTTCCATTGATCTATGTGTGTGTTGCTGTACCAGTACCATACTGTCTTGATGATGACAGCTTTGTAATATAGCTTGAAGTCTGGAATTGTGATGCCACCAACTATGGCTTTTTTTCCAATGTTCCTCTGGTTATTCGAGGTCTTTTCTGGTTCCATATAAAATTTTAGGATTATTTGTTCAATTTTTTTTGAAAAAAATGGATGATATTTGGATAGGGATTGCAGTAAATGTGTAGATTGCTTTAGGTAGCATAGACATTTTCACAATATTTATTCTTCCAATCCATGAGCATGGGACATTTTTCCATTTCTTTGTGTCTTCCTCAATTTCTTTCATGAGTATGTAGTAGTTTTCTGAGTACAAATTCTTTGCCTCTTTGGTTAGGTTTATTCCCAGGTATCTTATGGTTTTGGGTGCAATCATAAATGGGATCAACTCCTTCAATTCTCTTTTTTCTGTCTTGTTGTTGGTATATAGAAATGCAACTGATTTCTGTGCACTGACTTTATATCCTGACAGTTTACTGAATTCCTGTACAAGTTCTAGCAGTTTTGGAGTGGAGACTTTTGGGTTTTCCACATAAAGTATTATATCATCTGCGAAGAGTGAGAGTTTGACTTCTTCTTTGCTGATTCGGATGCCTTGAATTTCTTTTTCTTGTCTGATTGCTGAGGCTAGGACTTCTAGTACTATTTTGAATAGCAAGGGATAGTGGGCATCCCTGCCGTGTTCCTTACCTTAGCAGAAAAGCTCTCAGTTATTCCCCATTGAGAATATTTGCTGCGTTTTTTTTTTATAGATGGCTTTGATGATACTGAGGTATTGTACCCTCTCTCCCTACACTTTGAAGAGTTTTGATCAAGAAAGGCTGCTGTACTTTGTCAAATGATTTTTCAGCATCTATTGAGAGTATCATGTGGTTCTTATTCTTTATTTTATTAATGTATTATATTACATTGATTTGCAGATATTGAACCTACATTGCAGCCCAGCAATAAATCCCACTTGGTCATAGTGAATAGTCCTTTTAATTTACTGTTGGATCATATTGGCTAGTATTTTGGTGAGAATTTTTGCATCTGTATTCATCAGGGATATTGGTCTGTAATTCTCTTTTTTGATGGGGTCTTTGTCTGGTTTTGGGATTAAGGTAATGCTGGCCTCATAAAATGAGTCTGGAAGTTTTCCTTCCATTTCTATTTTTTGAAACAGTTTCAGGAGAATAGGAATTAATTCTTCTTTAAATGTTTGGTAGAATTTCCCTGGGAAGTGCTTTGGCCATGGGCTCTTGTTTTTTGGAAGATTTTTGATGACTGCTTCAGTCTCCTTACTGGTTATGGGTCTGTTCGAGTGTTCTATTTCTTCCTGGTTCAGTCTTGGTAGTTTATGCGTCTCTAGGAGTGCATCCGTTTCTTTTAGATTGTCGAATTTGCTGGCATATAGTTGTTCATAATATGTTCTTACAACTGTTTTCATTTCTTTGGTGTTGGTTGTGATCTCTCCCTTTTCATTCATGATTTTATTTCTTTGGGTCCTTTCTCTTTTCTTTTTGATAAGTCTGGCCAGGGGTTTATCAATCTTATTAATTCGTTCAAAGAACTAGCTCCTAGTTTCATTGATTTGTTTCTGTTTCATTGATTTCTGCCTGATCTTCATTATTCTCTTCTCCTGCTGGGTTTAGGCTTTCTTTGCTGTTCTTTCTCCAGCTCCTTTAGGTGTAGGGTTAGGTTGTGTATTTGAGACCTTGTTTCTTGAGAAAGGCTTGTATTGCTATATATTTTCCTCTCAGAACTGCCTTTGCTGTGTCCCATTGATTTTGAATAGTTGTATTTTCATTATCATTTACTTCCATGGATTTTTTTTTAAAGATTTTATTTATTTATTTGACAGAGAGAGATCACAAGTAGGCAGAGTCAGGCAGAGAGAGAGAGAGGAGGAAGCAGGCGCCCTGCTGAGCAGAGAGCCCAATGCGGGACTCAATCCCAGGACCCTGAGATTATGACCTGAGCCGAAGGCAGTGGCTTAACCCACTGAGCCACCCAGGCGCCCTTCCATGGATTTTTTAATATTCTTCTTTAGTTTCCTGGTTGACCTATTCATTCTTTAGTAGGATGCTCTTAAGCCTCCAGGTATTTGGGTTCTTTCCAAATTTCCTCTTTGATTGAGTTCTAGCTTCATAGCATCGTGGTCTGAAAATATGCAGGGAATGATCCCAGTCTTTTGGTACAGCGACCTTATTTATGACCCAGGTTGTGATCTATTCTGGAGAACGTTCCATGTGCACTGGAAAAGAATGTGTATTCTGTTGCTTTGGGATGGATTGTTCTGAATATATCTGTGATGTCGTCTGGTCCAGTGTGTCATTTAAGACCTTTTTTCCCTTGTTGATCTTTTGCTTGGATGATCTGTCCGTTTCAGTGAGGGGAGTGTTAAAGTCCTCTGCTATTGTATTATTGTTGCTCTGTTTCTTTGATTTTGTTATTAATTGGTTTATATAGTTGGCTGCTCCCATGTTAGGGGCATAGATGCTTAAAATTGTTAGATCTTCTTGTTGGACAGACCATTTGAGAATGATATAGTGTCCTTCCTCATCTCTTACTATAGTCTTTGACTTAAAATCTAATTGATGTGATAGAAGGATTGCCACCCCAGCTTTCTTCTGATGTCCATTAGCATAGTAAATTGTTTTCCAACCCGTCACTTTAAATCTGGAGGTGTCTTTTGGTCTTACATGAGTTTCTTGTAGGCAGCATATTGATGGGTTTTGGTTTTTTTATCCATTCCAATACCCTGTGTCTTTTGATTGGGGCATTTAGCCCATTTACATTCAGGGTAACTATTGAAAGGTAGGAATTTAGTGCTATTGTATTGCCTGTAAGGTGACTGTTACTTTATATTGTCTCTGTTCCTTTCTGATCTACTACTTTTAGGGTCTCTCTTTGCTTAGAGGACCCCTTTCAATATTTCCTGTAGAGCCGATTTGGTGTTTGCAAATTCTTTTAGTTTTTGTTTGTCCTGGAAGGTTTTTATCTCTCCTTCTATTTTCAGTGATAGCCTAAGTGGATATAGTATTCTTGGCTGCATGTTTTTCTCATTTAGTGCTCTGAATATATTATTCCAGTTCTTTCTGGCCTGCCAGGTCTCTGTGGATAAGTCTGCTGCCAGTCTAGTATTTTTACCATTGTGTGTTACAGACTTTTTGTCCCAGGCTGCTTTCAGGATTTTTTCTTTGTCACTAAGGCTTGTATGGTTTACTACTAGATGGTGGGGTATGAACCTATTCTTACTGATTTTGAGGGGGGTTCTCTGCATCTCCTGGATTTTGATGCTTGTTCCCTTTGCCATATTAGGAAAATTCCCTACAATAATTCTCTCCAATATACCTTCTGCTCCCTTCTCTCTTTCTTCTTCTTCTGGAACCCCAATTATTCTAATATTATTTTGTCTTATTTTGTCACTTATATCTCGAATACTTCCCTCGTGGTCCAGTAGTTGTTTGTCTCTCTTTTGCTCAGCTTCTTTATTCTCTGTCATTTGGTCTTTTATATCACTACTTCTTTCTTCTGCCTCATTTATCCTAGCAGTAAGAGCCTCCATTTTTGATTGCACCTCATTAATAGCTTTTTAAATTTCAACTTGGTTTGATTTTAGTTCTTTTATTTCTCCAGAAAGGGTTTTTATTTCTTCAGACAGGGTTCCTCTAATATCTTCCTTGCCTTTTTCAAGCCCAGCTAGCACCTTGCGAATTGTCATTCTGAACTCTAGATCTGACGTATTAACAATGTCTGTATTGATTGAGTCCCTAGCCCTCGGTACTGCCTCTTGTTCTTTTTTTTGTGTTGAGTTTTTCCCCCTTGTCATTTTATCCAGATAAGAATACATGAATGAGAGAATAAATTACTGAAAGGGTAGGAAAGACCCCAGAAAAATGTTTGTTAACCAAATCAGAAGAGACCCCAAATCATGGGAAGAAAAAGGGGATAAAAAGAAGTCCAAACAAAAATTTAAAGAAAATTAAGGAAGAAAAATATGTAATAATTAGATTGGTGAATAGAACAGAGATGCCCACTTTATTTTGGCTATATTTTGGTCTCTTAGCAGAAACTACCTCCCAAAATTTTAAAGAAAGAAAAACTTAAACACACATACACACACACACACACACAAACACACAAACACACACACAAAATAAGGGTAAGCACGATGCACAGATAGAATGTGACTGTAAAGATAAAAATGTAAAAAAAATTCTAAAAAAGTAGTTGATAAGGTAAGTTGGTTGGGAAAATAAAGAAAAAGAATGTGGAGAGATATTGGTCAGGCTGAAGATTATGACAAACCCTGTGCTAGACTTAGGGTATATTTTGATCTATTAGAAGTTGTATCCCAAAATTTTTAGAAGAAAAAACCCTATGTGTATGCAAAAGATAAAGTTAGATACAATGAAAGGTAAAATATGACTATAATTATAAAGGTTCCAAGAGATTTTTTTAAGAAAGGTATTGTTAAGATAAACTAGTTAAAAAGCATTAAAAGAGGAACGAGTAAAAGTTTAAAAAAATAGAATAAGAAAAAAGAGTTTTTAATTTAATTATGTTTTCAAGACTTCAGAGTCATGGGGAGAAAGCCATGAATTCCATGCTTTGCTTTCCCCTCCTCTGGAATTCCGCTGTTCTCCTTGATCAGTGAGTTTGGTCTTGGCTGTATTTCTTGCTGATCTTCTGGGAAAGGGTTCTATGTAGTGGTTCTAAAGTGTCTTTGCCCGAGGTGGAATTGCATGGCCTTGTCAGGGTCCAGGCTAAGTAATCTGCTCTGGTTAGCTATCTGGAGCTTTTGTTTCCTGAATGGTTTCCAATTTCCATAGAGCTCTGGTCAAGGGAATGAAAATGGTGGCCTCCCAATCTCTGGCCCAGAGGAGCCAAGAGCTTGGGGCTCCGCTCCCCAGTGTGCCCTCGGAGAAAAGCTCTCAATCACTCCTGTTTCCCTGGTGTCCAGCTGCACTCCGAGCTCACTCAGTCTGTGACCAAGTATTTCTGTCTTTGGCACACAGACCTGGTTAGAGTCTCCAATCCCAGCAGATCCTTGCCACTCTTCTGGTGGGGTCTCCCTGGATCTGCCATTTGTGGGGTCCTTGCTCAAAGAGCAGTGTCCTGACTGTGCCATGGATCACAGTTTAAGGTAACCCTGAGCTGAGAGCTCACTCCTCTGCTCCATCTTTATAGCTGGCTTCCCTGATCTGCTACCTTCAGATACCTCTGATCCTTCTGTGACCCTGTGGGACCTGAGACAGTGCTGTCCCCTCGAGGGCTCCACCCTCGCTTAGCCTCTGGAATGAGGTGGAGCAGACTTCTAAAAGTTCTGATTTTTTTTTTTTTGATCTTCAAATTTTGTTTTTATTTAATAAACAACCTATCAGTATATATTGATATAATTACCATGTTTTAACATTGTGGCACAACCATAAAAATTACTTTCGTAAGCTGTTTTATGGATATTATTTTATTACAAGCAGTACTTCTGCCTATTTCCAAAAAGTTGTTTGCAGTAGTAGCTTTTTTTTAAATTTTAAATTTATTTATTTTTTATTTATTTTTAATTTTTTCAATTTATTTATTTTCAGAAAAACAGTATTCATTATTTTTTCACCACACCCAGTGCTCCATGCAATCCATGCCCTCTATAATACCCTCCACCTGGTACCCCAACCTCCCACACCCCCGCCATTTCTGTGCTCTGTTGCTCTACTGCTTGCCAGGAGCTGGCCCCTCCTACCATGGTCTATCTTCTGGTGCTTCGAATTCACTTCTCGGTAGGTCCTATCTTTCAGAAAGTGGTCGATTTTCTGTTTCTAGAATAGCTGCTTTTCTTCTCTTCAATCAGCTGTTGGATTTGTAGGTGTTCAGAATGGTGTGATATTAGAAGTTGTATCTCAGAATTTTTTAGAAGAAAAAACCCTGTATGTCTCTAAGAAATAAAGTTAGTTAAAACAAAGGATAAAATATGACTATGATAATGAAGGTTCAAAAAGATTGTTTTTAAAGAAAAGTCTTGTTAAGGTAGACTCATTAAAAAACGTTAAAAGAGAAAGAGTAAAAAATATTCTCATAAGAAAAAAATTAAAATAAAAATTTAACTTTGCAAGACTAAAGAATCTTGGGGAGAAAGGCATGAATTCCATGCTTTCCTTTCCCCTCCTCTGGAATTCCGCTGTTCTCCTTGATCAGTGAGCTTGGTCTTCATTGGATGTTCTTTCTGATCTTCTCGGGGAGAGGCCTGTTATAGTGATTCTCAAGTGTCTTTGCCAGAGGAGGAATTGCACCGCCCTTGCCAGGGGCTAGGCTAAGTCATCTCAGGTTCGCTCTTGGGAGCTTTTTTTTTTTTTTTTTTTTTTCCCTGAACACTTTCTGTATAGCTCTGGAGGACAGGAATGAAAATGGCGGCCTCCCAGTTTCTGGCGGGGAGAAACCAAGAGCTCAGTGCCCCTCTCCTCATTGTGCCCTTGGAGAAAAGCACTCAGTCACTCTCATCTCCCTGGTCTCTGGGCTTGCTTCGATGTCACCTGGCCTGTGACCAAGCGTTTTTATCTCTGGCACAGAGCCCCGTTTGGAGTCTCCAAACCCACCAGATCCTGCTGCTGTGGTCTTCCTGGGGGTGCTCACTCATCAGGCTCTGTCTCTGTAGCCAGCCGGCTTCCCTGCTCTAATACCTGCGAGCTCTTCTACACGCAGACACCCCCGATCCTTCTGTGACCCCACGGGACCTGAGACCACGCTGTCCCCACAAGGGCTCCACCCCCGCTTACCCTCTGGAGCAATGTCCTTCAGTGGAGCAGACTTTTATAATAGTTCTGATTTTGTGTTCTGTTGCTCTGCTGCTTGCTGGGAGCCGGCCTCTCCCACTGTGGTGTATCTTTCCATCTTTTCGGATTTACTTCTTCACACGTTCTGCCTTCCAGAAAGTGGTCGATTTTCTGTTCCTAGAATTGCTGCTCTTCTCTTTGATCTCCTTTTGGATTTGTAGGTGTTTGGAATGGTGTAATAACTATCTAACTGAACTCCTCTGACCTGATGTCATCCCAGCCTACTCTGGGTACATTATTACAGTTCTAAATAAGAAAGGAAATACTGGGTAAATTGTATTCCTTAAAGATGTCTGTATTTTTAAAATCATGAATCTTATAAAAAACAAAATAATGGATCTTTATTGGTTTTCATGGAATCATAAAGTTGTTTGTTGAGACCAGCACTGCCTTTGTTAAAGTAGTATTGTGTAGTGCTTAAGAGCAAGGACTCTAATATCTAATCCTCTTGGTATCTTAGTGTTGTAATACTTAATAGTTATATGACTTTGTGTAAGTTATTTAACTTCTGTGTCCTTCACTTCTTCTTATTTGTAAAATGGGAATATTTGTACCTACCTTATACAGTTCTTGGGTGTATTATGTAATGGATAGATATTGGGATAAGACAGCAAAAAAATGTATACACGTATTCACATATATTTATATCTATTTGTTTCTTCTTATATAAGAAACCTGAGATTATTGGGGCGCCTGGGTGGCTCAGTGGGTTAGGCCGCTGCCTTCGGCTCAGGTCATGATCTCAGGGTCCTGGGATCGAGTCCCGCATCGGGCTCTCTGCTCAGCAGGGAGCCTGCTTCCCTCTCTCTCTCTCTGCCTGCCTCTCAGTGTACTTGTGATTTCTCTCTGTCAAATAAATAAATAAAATCTTTAAAAAAAAAAAAAAAAGAAACCTGAGATTATTGTTTCCCTTTTACAGTTAGAGGATATTTTATATTTTTGTAACTTTTTGTAGCCTGTAGTTCTCAAACCAATGTTTCTAAAAGTTTTTCCCTTTCACAGTACATATTTACATTGTTTTGCAGTGGGAATTGTTTGGCATTTTGGGTCAAACAGTTCTTGTTTAGGACTTTTATGTTACTGAACATCTGTATTTACTTTGCTCTCTGCCTGTATTAAATACCACTCCTGACTAGTCATTGTGACAACCTTAAGTGCCCTTTCACATTTTCATATGTCTTCTAGGAAGATAAAAGCATCTTTGTTTGGGACCCATGTGTCTGTTAAAAATTGTAAGCTGGTGCTGTAGTTTATTTTAGAGTACTGCTTTTCTCACAACTGTACCTATCGTGTATGTGAGAACTGATGAGTTAAATTGCTGGTATTTCCTCAGTGGTTCAAAGTCTTATATAGGTATTAATTTTGGAAATCATGTATTAACCTGTGCTCTGTCATGATCTTACTTGAACCAAAATAGTGAATGTGTGGTGCATAAATAGATATGTCTATATTTTGGAAAATTTCCCTTAATAACACTAATACTCCACCATTGCTTGAAAGATTTCTTTGAGTTAGCTAACTATAATTCCCTTTCTTATAGGTGATAGAAATTGAAGATGCTTCACCCACCAAGTGTCCAATAACAACCAAGTTGGTTTTAGATGAAGATGAAGAAACCAAAGAACCTTTAGTGCAGGTTCATAGAAATATGGTTATCAAATTGAAACCACATCAAGTAGATGGTAAGAAACAATTTTGTGATGAAAACGTTTTTATTAAGTAGGCTCAATGTGGGGCTTGAACTCATGACCCTGAGATCAAGACCAGAGCCTAAATCACGAGTCAGATACTTAACCAGCTGAGCCAGGTGCCCCATGATTAAAGCATTTTTAATTAAGTCTTACCAGTATTTGGTGTCCCCTGTGTGCCTCACATTCTGGTAAGCACTAGAGGCACATTGGTGAGCAAAACAGACGTGAACTCAGACCTCTTGTAGAGCTCATAAATAAATGAAGAGAAACAATTGAATGATTGCAAAGAAAATGAGTGTTGTAGAGGCAAAATAAGTGCCACATACAAATGGGTATGTATTGCAAGTGGATTTCATATAGTTTGCCATGGTTGGGTAGGGGCAGCTACAGGGTAGGGAGAGAACCACCATTAGCTAAAGCCTTTTTTAGGAAATTCTGTTTCAACATTTTTTTTCAGGTATGTTTGTTAATATTCTGACATTGGTATTTTGAAAGATACCAAATTATCCCCGCTCTCTGTTTTGTTAAAGTGGAATGAGTAAGTCAGTTTTGAGTGTGTAAGTGAAGGACTTCATAAGGGAAGTGCTACAGTTCTACTCCTTGAGTAGTGAGCCCCCCTTCTTCTTTAGTCTTTACTAGTGAATGAAAGGAGAAATAATAAATTATCTCCGTGGTAGTTTTCCTAATCAATAAACCTGAAATAATATTTGATAGGAATCTATAAATTAGATAAAATTTTAGATAACATTTGTATATTAGATTATTCATATGTTTCTTCAGATTTTCTCAGGAAATGAAGGTTTGCTGTGATAGAATAGACAAATGAAGGAAAATTGCCCTGTTGTATGCTTCAGTTTACTATCTTTTTTTTTTCCTAATTAACCTTAGTGAGGGTGGGGGGATTTCATATATATTTAAGAGATTCTTTATCTCATCTTAAGATTCTGTTTCTTACAAGTTTTTATTATGTTTTTGATGTGTGTGTGAAGGAAGATTTTTAACTTGGATCTTTAAACTCAGTGAAGCTATCATTTTTAGGTGTTCAGTTTATGTGGGATTGCTGCTGTGAATCTGTAAAAAAAACAAAGAAATCTCCAGGTTCAGGATGCATTCTAGCACACTGTATGGGCCTTGGTAAGACTTTACAGGTAAGAACATGAAGGTGTTCTGTTCTTGTGCATTAATAAATTCAGGATTATATGTTGGATTATATTCTCTGTCCCAGGCAAAGTTATAGGGTCTGGAGATACAGCAGCCAGTAAACAGGAATAACAAGAGCTCTTCCTCAGGTAGCTTATATTGTAGTGCAGTTGAGAGATTTTAATCAAATAAGAAATATGTACGTTCAGCTAGTAAGTGTTCAAAGAGAATAGAGAGGGAATGCAACTTCAAGGAGGTGATGTATGAGCGGAGATCCTAATGAAGTGAAGGATTGGGGTTACAAGGCATTGCCAGTAAAAACTGCAAAGATTCTGAGGTGGAAATGAACTTCCTTTTTTTTTAATAGTCTGTGATCCTATAGTAATGAGAATATAAACTATTTTTCACTATTAAAATACTGAATTTCTGATTGGCAGGGCTTGTGGCAGAGATGATATTAGTGAATATATATATATATATATATATATATATATATATATTGAATATATATGTAATATTAAGCCATGAGATAATAATTATAAATTTAGTGAGTCAGAACACTTTATTTATTTTTTTATTTTTTAACCATTTTAACCAATTGTTTTGGCTTTTAAGGTTCTTTTTTTTCCCAAGATTTTATTGAAATTCAAGTTACTTAACAATATTAATTGTTGTATTATTGTAGTATTGGTTTCAGGAGTAGAATTTAGTAACTCACCACTTACATATAACACCCAGTGCTCATCACAAGTGCCCTCCTTAATGCCTATCACCCATTTAGCCCATCCTCCTAGCCCTCCCCACCTCCCTTCCAACAGTCTTCTACAGTTAAGTCTCGTATGGTTTGCCTCCCTCTCAGCTTTTTTTAAAAGATTTTATTTATTTCTTTGAGAGAGCACAAGCCACAGGGAAAGGCAGAAAGAGACGTAGGCTCCCTGTTCAGCAGGGAGCCCGATGTGGGGCTCGATCCCAGGACCTTGGGATCATGACCTGAACCAAAGACAGGCACTTAACTAACTGAGCCAGCCAGGCACCCCAGCCTCCCTCTCAGTTTTTACCCTATTTTTTTTTCCTTCCCTTTCACTATATTCACCTATTTTGTTTCCTAAATTCCACATATGAGTGAAGTCATTTGGTATTTGTCTTTCTCTGACTAGCTTATTTCACTCTAGTTCCATTCATGTCCTTGCTAGTGGCAATGTGTCATTTTTAAAAAAGATTTTATTTATTTGACAGAGAGAGAGAGAGAGAGAGATCACAAGTAAGCAGAGAGGCAGACAGAGAAAGAGGGGGAAGCAGGCTCCCTGCTGAGCAGAGAGCCCAATGTGGGGCTTGATCCCAGGACTTTGAGATCGTAACCTGGCCTGAAGGTAGAGGCTCAACCCACTGAACCACCCAGCTGCCCTTGTGTCATTCTTTTTGATGGTAGAGTAATATTCCATTGTATAGCTATACCATATCTTAATTATCCATTCATAGGTCAGTGGACATTTGGGTTCTTCCCATAATTTGGCTATTGTTGATAGTGTTGTTGTAAACATAGGGGTGTATGTGTCCCTTCAATTCAGTAGTTTTGTTATCCATTGGATAAATACCTAGTAGTACAATTGTTAGATTGTAGGGTAGTTCTATTTTTCATGTCTTCTTTGGAGAAATCTCTGTTCATGTCTTCTGACTACTTCTTAACTGGAGTATTTATTTTTTGGGTATTCAATTTGATAAGTTCTTTGTACAGATATTGGATGCTAGACCTTTATCTGATATGTCATTTTCAAGAATCTCCCATTTGGTAGGTTGCCTTTTAGTTTTGTTGTTTCCTTTGTTGTGCTGAAACTTTTTATCTTGATGGAGTCACAGTAGTTCATTTTTGCTTTTGTTTTCCTTATCGCTATAGAAATGTCTGGTAAGAAGTTGCTATGGCTAAGGTCAAAGATGTTGCAGCCTGTTTTCTAAGAATGTGATGGTTTTCTGTCTCAGATTTAGATCTTTCATCCACTTGGAATTTATTTTTGTGTGTGGTGGAAATAAAGTAAGTCCAGTTTCATTCTTTGCCTGTTGCTGTCCATTTTTCCCAGCACCATTTGTTGAAGAGACTGTCTTATTTCCATTGGGTATTCTTTCCTGCTTTGTCAGTTGACCATATAGTTGTGGTTCCATTTCTGGGTTCTCTATTCTGTTTCATTGCTTTATGTATTTGTTTTCAGGCAAGTACCATACTGTCTTGGTGATTATAGCTTTGTAATACAGCCTGAGATCTGAAATCATGATGCCTCCAGCTTTGCTTTTCCTTTTCAAGATTGCTTTGGCTATTTGGGTTGTTTTGTGCTTCCATACAAATTTTAAGATTGTTTGTTCTAGCTCTGTGAAAAATACTAATGGTATTTTGATAGGGATTGCATTAAATGTGTAGATTGCTTTCAGTGGTATAGACATTTCAACAATATTTGTTCTTCCTATCCATGAGAATGGACTGTTTTTCCATTTCTTTGTGTCCTCTTCATTGTCTTTGATAAATGTTCTGTAGTTTTCAGAGTATAAATCTTTTACCTCTTATTCTTAGTTATCTTGTGTTTTTTGGTGCAATCATAAATTGGATCAATTCCTTGATTATTCTTTTTGCTGCTTAATTGTTGGTGTGTAGACATGAAGCACAGTTCTGTAAATTGCTTTTATATCCTGACTTTGCTGAATTTGTGTGTCAGTTCTATCAGTTTTTTCTTGGAGTCTTTCAGGTTTTCTACAGAGTATCATGTTGTCTGCAAAGACTGAATGTCTTCCTTGCTGATTTGGATACCTTTTATTTCTTTTTGTGCTGAGACTAGACTTCTAGTTCTATGTTGAACAAGAGTGGTTAGAGTGGACATTCCTGTTATGTTCCTAGCCTTAGGGGAAAACTCTTCAGTTTTTCCTCATTGAGGATGATGTTAGCTGTGAGTCTTTCATATATGGCCTTTATGGTGTTGAGGTAGGTTGCAATCTATCCCTACTTTCTTGAGAATTTTTATTAAGAAAGGATGCTGTATTTTGTCATGCTTTTTCTGCATCTGTTGTGAGGATCATATGGTTCTTATGCTTTCTTTTATTAATGCGGCATATCACATTGATTGATTTGTAGGTGTTGAACCACCCCTGCATTGGCTTTTAAGTTTTTAATTCCATTCAGTTAATGTACAGTGTTCTATTAGTTTCAGGTATGCAGTATAGTTATCACTAATTCCATACATCACTCAGTGCTCATTATGACAAGTGCACCCCTTAGTCCCCATCATCTATTTATTCTGTCCCCTTACCACTCTCCCCTCTGGTAACCACTAGTTTGTTCTTTCTAAGTAAGGGTCTTTTTCTTAATTTGTCCCTCTCTCTTTTTTTCCCTTTGTTCATTTATTTTTTTTTTCTTAAATTTCACATATGAGTGAAATCCTGTGGTATTTTTGTTACTCTGACTGACTTACTACAGTTAGCATTTTGCTTTCTAGCTCCGCCCATGTTGTAGCAAATTGGAAGATTTTGATATTATTAAATATCAAATATCAATATTTGATATTGATACTAAATCGTATCCCAGTGTGTGTGTGTGTGTGTGTGTGTGTGTGTGTGTGTGTGTGTCACATCCTTATGCATCTATGGATGGATACCTGGGCAGCTTCCATAATTTGGATGCTATAAATTATGCTTTTTAAAAACATAGTATGTTTAAAAAACATGTATGCCTCTGAATGAATTAGTGTTTTTCTACTCTTTGGGTAATACCCAGTAGTGTGATTGCTGGATTATAGGGCAATTCTATTTTTAACTTTTCGAGGAGTCTCCATTCTCTTTTCCACTGTGGCTCTACCAGTTTGTTTTCCCACAAAAAGATGATTCCTTTTTTTCCACATCCTTGTCAACGCTTCTTTTTCTTTCTTTTTACTTCTTAGTTTAGCTAGGGGTTTATGTATTTAATTGATATTTTTCAAGGAACCAGATCCTTGTTTCATTGACCTTCTCTATTTTTTATTTTCTGAATCATTTATTTCTGCTGTGATTTTTATTATCTCCTTCCTTCTGCTGGTTTTAGGTTTTGTTTGTTGCTTTTTTCCTAGCTTCTTTAGGTATAAGATTGGGTTGTTTATTTCAGATATTTTTTGCCTCTTAAGGTAGCTAGTATTGGTGTAACCTTGCTTTTTTTTGCTCCATCTCAGACGTTTTTGGTCACTGTGTTTTCATTTTCATTTGTTTCCATGTAGTTTTCTACATGTTTTTTTCACTTTGTAATTTCTGCTTTAAAAGCTGCTGGTAGCCTTACGGGTTGTTCATTTTATGTTAGTTTCTTCTTTTGTCTTACTGCTTTAAAAATTTTTTTTTCACCATATTTCACTGATTTAATTACAGTATGTCTTGGTATGCTTTTGTTGGGAGTTCTCTGTGCTTCCTGGAACTGGATATCTGCTTCCTTCCCCAAGTAAGGGACGTTTTCAACTATTATTTTTTTCAAATAAATTTTCTGCCCTCTTTTCTCTGTCATCTTCCTTTGGGATTCCTGTAATACAAATCTTGTTATGTTTGATGGAGTCACTCATTTCCCTGTCACTTCTCATTTTGCATAATATTTTTTTCTGTTTTGCTTAGCCTGATTACTTTCCATTACTCTCTGTCTTCCAGGTCATTAATTAATTTCTGTGCTTCTTCCAGCACAGAAATTTTAGTCCATCTAACCTGTTTTTCATGTCACTTACTGACGCCCCCCTTTTTAGATTTTATTTATTTATTTGAGAGTGAGCAGGATAGATAGCATCAGTGAGTGTGGGGAGGGAAGGGGGAAGGAGAAGCTGTCTCCTCACTGAGCAAGGAGCCTGATACAGGACTCCATCCCAGGACCCCAGGATCATGACTTGAACTAAAGGCAGATGCGCTTAACTAACTGATCCACCAAGGCACCCCTCATTTCATTTATTAAGCCTTTTATCTCTGCTAGATTATTTCTTATCCCTCTGTTAGGGGTCTCACTCATGTCTTCCTCTCTTTTCACAAGTCCAGTAAATATCATTATGATTATTCCTTTAAATTATTTATCAGGTATATTACTTATATCTGTTTTGTTTAGATATGTGGCTGTGGCCTTGTTGTATTCTTTCCTTTGGGTTAAATTTCTCTATCTTTCCATTTTGTCTACACCTCTGTATGTGTTTCTCTGTGTTAGAAAAGTGAGCTTGGTTTCCTGTTCTTTAGAAAAAAAGGCCTTATGAAGAAAAGGTTTTGTAGTGCCATGACATATAGTGTCCCCTGATCCCTAGGGTCTGGTGTTTGTGGGAGTGTCTCCAGTGGATGCTGTGTGTGCTTTGTTGTTTTGTCCTGGCCGCTTTATCCTTCACAGAAGCCTTCTGTAGAGGCTCTCTTTGCCTGTTGTGGGCACTGTGATTCCTTGCTTGAATGTGGCATCTTTTAACTAGGTGTGCTCAGGTCTGCTTCTGAAATGAAAAGGGTTATAACTGCTACTGAGCTGAGATCTTGAAAACTTCCAGGTTGGGAGACATGGTGTGAGCAGAGATTTGGGCAGGTCTTCTGGGGAAGAGGGCCTTCTCCCCTGGGACTAAGGGAAGCATGACCCAGAGGGGTGCTTTTGCTCAAATGCTGGCAGTTGGGGCTTAGTCTAAACGAGGTAGGTAACAAATGTTAGTGCTTTTCTGCTTCCCACAGGTGCCCTTGTGCTTATGCTGAGGGGAAGGGTGAAAAGAAGATATTGACTGGTTTCTTTGTTCCTGGAGGGGTCTCTTTGTGAATGCTCTTTCCCTGGGATGTGGTCTGAGAGGAGCAAAAACCCTCCCTACTGTGTGCCCCCAGGTGCCCTTCATTTTGCTGTTTCCATGCTATATGTCCATGCACTGTTTGCCTTCTCTCCAGGAGCAGCACAGTATCCTCCAGGCTGTATCTCAGCCATGCCTGCTGACCTTTAAAACTCAGGACTTTAAGCTCCACTGATTGCAAGAACTCAACAAATTTGGCGCCCTCATTTTCCAAGCCAGTTGCTTTTGGGATTCATTTTTCCTGTGTGCTACCCTTTGTGGTAGACTCTCTTTTGTCCTTCTCCAGGACTGCATCTCCCTGCCCACCATGGTGGCCTTGATCTGTTTCTGTCCCAAACCACATGGCTGTACTTTCTACCGTCTTTGATGTGGCCTCTTTTCTACCTTCACTTACGGAGTTTGTTCTCCCAGTCTTTAGGTTTATTTCTGGGATATTTATGATGATTTTATAGTTATTGTATTTGTGGGATGAGGTGAGCCTAGGGTCCTCATATTTCACCTCCATCTTCACAAGATATCAGTTCAGAACAATATAAAATGAAAAAAAAATACTGTATAACACCACTCTTCTAAATTGGCAATGGCAGTTTCTGAGGTTTGTAGGGAGGGACATTGTGCAGAGAGTAGGGACTTAGTTTTGGTGTGTTTATTTCTTTTACTGTTAATACTGATCACAGGATCGTGAAGCTTTAGAGTTAGAAGAACTTCATACATCATGTAATCAAGCTCCATCTTTTTTTAAAGATTTATTTATTTGAAAAAGAGAGAGACAATAAGAAAGGGAATACAAGCAGGGGAAATGGGAGAGGGAGAAAGTGGGTTTCCCGCAGAGCAGGTGACTTGATGCAGGCTTGGTCCTAGGACCCTGGGATTATGACCTGAGCCAAAGACAGACGCTTTACAACTGAGCCACCCAGGCGCCCCAGATGCTATCTTTTTATATATTATATCTCTTTCCCCATACTTTGCCTGGTTTGGAAATTATGACCGTTGTTTGGTTGCTTTATTGTTTGAAGGTAAAAGAAAACAAAACTAGTAAATTGTACGATGGTTTTAACTTTTTTCAGATATTTTAGTTGATGATGATAACTTAATTTGTTTTCTTGTAGGTGGTAAGTTTTCTTCATACAGTTCTTTTGTGCGACAAATTGGATTTCAGCACAGCTTTGGTGGTTTGTCCTCTTAATACTGCTTTGAATTGGATGAATGAATTTGAGAAGTGGCAGGAGGGATTAAAAGATGATGAGAAGCTTGAGGTATTATAATTTAAATATTTTCTTTTATTAAAATAACTGCATGAAATTCATATAGTAAAAGAAAAAGATTAATTACCATTTATGCATATTTCCATGGGAATATCCAGTATTCCTACATTCCTAATAGCTACCTTTAAAAATCTTTATTTTCCCACAAAAGGTCTCTGAATTAGCAACTGTGAAACGTCCTCAGGAGAGAAGCTACATGCTGCAGAGGTGGCAAGAAGATGGTGGCGTTATGATCATAGGCTATGAGATGTACAGAAATCTTGCTCAAGGAAGGAATGTGAAGAGTAGGAAACTTAAGGAAATCTTTAACAAGGCTTTGGTTGATCCAGGTAATACATTAACAGGCACTGAGATAAATAAGCAAGTTGAATAAAAAATATGCTGATGTTCTGTTTAACAACTATTCAGTATCTGGTTTTTGTTTCATTTGTTCCTATTTTTTTCTTTCTTTCTGTTTCTTAGTATAATTTTATTAAGGTGAAAGCACTCTTAATGTTGCCAGTTTTTCAGTCTAGAAGTGTTTAGGGTTTTTAGGGGAGATTTTATAAACAAATAAAAATGCATCTGGTGTCTAAGTCACAATTGCAGTTTCTTCCAGCTGTCTGAATATTAGATGGTAATAAGACCTCTCTCTTCATACTCTGAAAACAGTTAAATTTCTTTCCCAACTTTATGTTATTAGAAGAGTTGCTGCTGGTCTTTTTCCCTGTTGTTTTAAAGTGTCATCACTATGGAAGGTTAATATTTACAATACTGTCTAGCCTTATGACAGTAATTCTCATAATACAAGATCCAAATATTTCTTATTTGGCACCCGGAAAAGCAGCAAATTGTACTATTCACAAAACGAATTAATTTTTAATTATTTGTACCTTTTTTCTTTTTAAACTATTATGTTACTTTGAGATACTTTGAGGTTTTAGATGTGTGTTAAATTCTAATTTTCGGGGCACCTGGGTTAAAGCCTCTGCCTTCGGCTCAGGTCATGATCTCATGGTCCTGGGATTGAGCCCCACATCGGGCTCTCTGCTCAGCAGGGAGCCTCCTTTTCCCCTCTCTCTGCCTGCCTCTCTGCCTACTTGTGATCTCTGTCTGTCAAATAAATAACTAAATAAATCTTTTTTTAAAAGTCTAATTTTCACTGTCAAAAATATCAGCGTTCTTTAGAATCCATCAGTTTGCTTCTTTTTTTATTAAATTTTACTGTTTTCAGGTTTATTCAGTTGTAATGTACAGAGTTGTAAAATATTTAAAGTCTACAATATATGATTTTGAAAAATGAATATATTTTGGAAGTGTTACTGAGAGAATGAAAAGGAAAGAAGCCTCAGCTGTTTTCACTGCCCACATTAAAGAATTATAGGATAGCAAAATGAAAGAAAGGCAAAGCAGCATTTTATTAACATGTACTCCAAGGGAAAGATTGGCCGCTCAAGAGAGACAAAGTCGAAACTCCTGGGTGTGGACTTATATCAGTTTCTTCTTTTGGGTGGGTTCTAGGATCATAACATTTGAGTGACAGGCCTAGATTATTTAATAATTAGCCAACAATCCATGTCCTTTCCCAAGGTAAATTTGAAATGCCATTATTAATGGGGTAGGAAACCACAAGATTATTTCTATTCTAGAAACATAAGGACAAGTGACTGCTTTCTGCACAAATGCAACAAACACAACAAACTTAACTCTGTAGGGATGTTGTAACTGCAAACTTCTTGCTAGGTGGGTAGAATGGGGTGGTCTCTGGGTGGCCCCTGGGTCCCTCAGTTGGGGCTCTCCATCGGGATGTCTAAGGTCCATCCTCCTGTTCCTTAGGCTTAGCTTCCTGCCAAACAGAAGGATTCATCCTTTTGAGTTACATATCCATGACCTCACATATTTATTATCCCCATTTTTTTTTTTTTGGTGAAAGCATTTACGTTTTATTCTTTTAGCAAATTTTAGTTTTAAAGGACAGTGTTATCAGCTATACTTACCATGTTATAAATTAGATTCTCAGATCTTATTCATTTTATAACTGAATATATGTACTGTTTTGCCTTTTTTATAATGATTTAATTAATTAATATTGAATTAACAAAGTAACATTGCCATTGTAAATCTAAGGCTCAGTAAGTTTATTAAGTATTTGTCTGAAAGTTCTATGGTGGTTTTATCATCAGAGAACTTTAAGCTAGTAAATAGTATTGAAACAGATTTTTAAGAAGGTTGGTCTAGATAGGTAAAACAGTTTCAGATGCTTAACACTGTGATTTGTTCATGAGGAAATAAATTTTTAAAAAATTCAAGCTTGACATGAAGAATAACATTTGTTACTTTCATGCAAATCATTTAGTGACATTTTAAAATGTTTTAGTTTGGAATAATTTTTTGCAGAAAATTTGAAATGATAGTAGGAAAAAAAAGCTCCCATATTTAATGTACCCAAATTTCCCACTGTTAACATTTTACATTGCCAGGTGGATTTGTCCAGACTAAGAAATTGATACATTGTTGGCATATGTTAACTAAACTCCAAACTGTATTTGAATTTCACCATTTTTCATGTCCACATTCTGTTCCAGGATCTGATTTAGGGTATATCACACTGCATTTAATTATCATGTCTCCAACAGTCTTGTCTGGTCTATGACAACCTCTCATTCTTTATTTTGCATTATCTTGTCAGTCTTGAGTGTTGTGCAAGTATTCTGTAGAATGTTCACTAGTGTGTTTGTTGTTTTTCTTGTAATTAGACTGGGGTTATACATTTTTAAAAAAATTTACCAGAGGTGAAATACCTTTCTCATCACATCATATTCAAGGTACATTAGACCTACATGACATTACTGGATTTATTATTTTTACTTATCTCTACTCTGTTCTTTGGAAATCAGTCACATAGTCTAGCTTACCCAAGTTGGGAGAAGGCAGAAATTAAAACTCTGTCTCCCTTAGTGGCCATTATCTGCACATAAAATTTAGAATTTTTCTTTAAGAAAGATTTGTCTTTTCTACTTGTTTATATAATCAGTCATTGATTTATAGCAATATAGACTATTATTAGTTTATTTGTTAGATTATAAACTAATGCTATGTTATTTATTTTGTTGTTCAAATTGTTCCAGTTTGGCCATTGGGAGCTCTTTCAGGTTTGTAGAGTGGTTCCTGTATCCCTTTGATGCGTCATACTTTTTGTTGTTATTTTAAGCACTTCATTACTTTCTGGTACTATAAAGTACTCCAGGCTTATGTTATATTTTCTCTGCCTCCTGTCCCAGAATTAACCATTTCAGTAATGTGCCATGGTGCCTTTTATTGAAAAATGGTTTGTTGCTACTGGAGTATCATTGCTTCTAGGCCCTTTGAGCAGACAAAAGCTAGGTGATAATTGTACCAATCTACATCTACACATGAATCTATCCCTTTGTGTGTGAGTACATAGAGATAAACTTGATTTCATAATGGTGTCGTCTAATCCAGTATCATAGTGTTCATTTACACCTTCTTTGTTAATCTGTTATTACTTTTCCAACTGTGAGAATCCTGGCTCTAGCTATCCACCATCCATTTATTTATTTGTCCAGATTCATTATACATGCAAAGTAATTTCAGAATTGTTAACCTGTACCTCTGTAAGAAACGAGTTTACCAACCATAGTACAGTGTTTACATGATTGTTTTTGACTATGGCTTTGTAATTTATTTATTTTTTTTAAATTTTATTTATTTGTCAGAGAGGGAAAGAGAGAGCACAAGCAGGGGGAGGGGAAGAGGGAATAACAGGCTTCCTGCTGAGCAGGGAGCCTCCTGTGGGACTTGATCCGTTTTGTTAATTGTTTTCATAGTCCTCTTTTCCTTTCTTGTTTCTTGCTCTCTTCTCTTGTGGTTTGATGACTTTCTTCAGTGTTATGTTTAGATTCTTTTCTCATTGTGTCTTGTTCATCTAGTATAGGTTTTCAGTTTGTGGTTATCATGAGGTTCATATATAATAACGTTTAATTTTTTAAAAAGAGATTTTATTTATTTGAGGGAAAGAGTAAATGAGAGATTGAGTACAAGCGGGGGGTAGAGGGAGAGGGAGAAGCAGTCTCCCCACTAAGCAGGGATCCTGATGCAGGGTTTGATCCCCGGGCCCCGAGATCATGACCTGAGCCGAAGGCAGATGCTTAACTGAGCCACCCAGGCATCCCTGGCTTTATAATTTATAGTTATAACATTTTCTAAAGTCACTTAGGTCAATTCCTTTGTTTTATTATTTGGATACATTAAAGTTTATTCTTTATAGTGTAGCTTTTATTGGGCTTTGACAAATGAATAACCTGTTTATAACCTCATTATTATATTTGCTTTTTAATTCATAGCACAGTTACTTACTTTAAGTTATGCTGAGCATTTATGCACGGTGGTAGCTTGAATATTAATCTACATCGTTCCACACTTTAATAACTAGAATGTATTGTAGTAAAACTACACATAACATAAAATTCATTTTACCATTTTAAAGTTTACAATTCCGTCACATTTAGCACATTCACAATGTTTCATAACTATCATAACTATTTTCTTGAACTGCACAGCATTTTCATCACCTCAAAAAAATTCTGTACCCATTAGCAGTCATTTCCAAATGCTCTGTCCCCTAGAAACTACCAATGTACTTTTTGTCTCAGTGGATTTGCCTTTTCTGGACCTTCATGAAAATATTTCTGGATATTTTGTAAAAGTGAAATCATACAATATCTGACCTTTTTCACTTAGCATAAGACTTTCAAGCTTTAATTTGTGTTGTAGCATGTGACCAGCACCTCAGTCCTTTATATACACACACAATATTAATTTAAGGTACTGTTTGACTTAAACAATAAAATAGACTTATGTAATTATATAAAATAATGATCAATTTCCATGGCATATTGAACTATTTCAGTTAGGCTTAATTTTTGAACAGGAGAACTTTTCATTAAGCCTCTTGCTAAGGTCCCTTTTCTTCCACTCTCCAGAGCCTCATGACTGCATTCTCTCTTTGTCTAGAATGATTTCTGCAATAGCGGTTTTCAAATCCTGCTACCTCACTGGAATGGGGTTTTCCAGAAAATACATTTCCAAGCTTATTAAAACGTATTCATTGTAGGGGCACCTGGGTGGCTCAGTGGGTTAAAGCCTCTGCCTCCAAGTTGGGTCATGATCTCAGGGTCCTGGGATCGAGCCCCACATCGGGCTCTCTGCTCCACAGGGAGCCTGCTTTCTCCTCTCTCTCTCTCTCTCTGTCTGCCTCTCTGCCTGCTTGTGATATCTGTCTGTCAAATAAATAAAATCTTAAAAAAAAATTATTTGTTTTAAAGATTTTAAAACTTTTTAATGTTAGAATGTTATATACATTCCTGTCCTAGTAAACAGAATAGGAATAACATCTTTTAGCTTTTTTTGATTCAGTTATTCATGAGTATATTTACTTTTATTCTTTCTTCCTACTTTTATTCCCTCAGATACCCTTACTAAAGATAGGACCCCTTTCCTTTCATTGCCACACTGATAAACAGTTCTTTTTAAGTTAAATTATAAAAACAGTACATGTTCTTGAGCAAAATATAAACAGAAGGAAAAGGTACATAGTAAAAAGGAAAAGTTCCATTCCTCCTGTCTCACTGTTGTTTCATGTATATCCTTCCAGAATTTTTTTTTGTGTTTATACAAACAAGCATGTATTCTTTGAGATACAGTTGGCATAATAGCATTATAGAGGTTCAGGTGTACAACATAATGTTTCAGTATATGTATATATTACAAAATGATTACCATAAATCTAGTTAACATCCCATCACAGTTAAAACTTTTTCTTGTGAGAACTTTCAATATTTACTCTCTCAGCAACTTTTAAGTATATAATACAATATTGTTATTTATGATGATCATACTGTGTATCACATTCCCAGAACTTATCTTGTAACTGGAAGTTTGTAACTTTTGACCATCTTTACCCATTTCACTCATCCCTATCACCTGCTGCTGGCAACCACAAATTTATTTTCTGTGTCTATGAGTTTGGTTTGTTTTGTTTCTAGATTCCACGTAAATGAAATCACAGTTTTTGCCTTTTTTGGTCTGATTTATTTCACTTGACATAATGCCCTCAAGATACATTCATGTTGTCACAAATGGCAGGATTTCCTTTTTTATGGCTGAATAATATACAATTGTATGTATATATACACCCCACTTTTTCTTCATCCATTCATCAGTCAGTGGACACTTAGGTTGTTTCGCTGTCTTGGCTATTACAAATAATGCTGCAGTGAGCATGATAGTTGATATACTTCTTTGAGATGATTTTGTTTCCTTGAATATATGTATACCTAGAAGTAGAAATGCTTGTTCATGTGGTAGTTCTACTTTTCAATTTTTGGGGAACCTTCATAGTGCCTGCACCATTTTACATTCTTAGCAATGGTGCACAAGGGTTCCCTTCTCTTTACAACCTCACCAGCACTGGTTATCTCTTGTCCTTTTGAGAATGGCCATTTTAACAGGTGTGAAGTAATACCTCATTGTGGTTTTGATTTGCATTTCCTGATGATTAGTGATGTTGAGGTCTTTTTCATGTACCTGTTGTCCATTTGCATGTCTTTGGAAAATTCTCTAATCAGATCCTCTGTCCACACAATCAGATTGTGTGGGTTTTTTTTTTTTTTTTTTTTGCAGTGTTTAGAAGCCCAAGACTACTCTAAGGTTCAGTAATTTACTAGGACTTAATAGAATGCCAAAAAGCTGTTATACTCATGGTTATGGGTTATTACAGTGAAAGGATACAAGTTAAAATCAGTGACAGGAAAAGGCACATAGGGGAGGGTCCAGGAGAGTTCCAGCACTGATCTGTCAGTGGAATTCTGCAGGCAGCAGTTACTTCTCCCACCAATGATACATAACATATATAACATTATGCACATAACAATGATGCATAAATATGGAGTATTGCTAAGTAAGTACACTTATACAAGCCTTAGTGTTTAGAGTTTGGACTTGGCCACATAGACATGTCTGACCACCCATGTAAGTGATCTTAGTGTTTAGCCCCTCCAAAGGTCAAGAAGATGCCATATGGCCCAAAGGCCCCCTACCCCCATATATCACCTCATTAGACTATCTGGTGTGTGTCCCAAGCCGTCCAGGTAAACAAAGATCATCTTCGCAGGCAAGATGTCCAAGTGTAGAGGTTACCTCCCAGGTGCTAAGGACAAAGGCCTAAGCTTTCTTTGGGCAGTGTTAATCCTTTACTGTATATATGTATACATAGGTAAAATCACCCTGTTTGGGGGGCTTCTTTTTTGAGATTTTAATTATTTATTTGACACAGAAAGTGAATACAAGCAGAGGGAATGGCAGGCAGAGAGAGAGGGAGACACAGGCTCCCCTCTGACCAACGAGCTCAATGCGGGGCTCGATTCCAGGACCCTAGGATCATGACTGAAGCTGAAGGCAGGTGTTTAACTAACTGAGCCACCCAGGTGGCCCAGAAGTGGTTGTTTAAATACAAATAGTATCATAATATAGATTCTGCAATTTGCTTCTTTTTAGTAATGTATTGGACATATAGTTCCAGGATAGTACATAGAGATCATTATTATTAGTTTTAGTTCAGCAACATTCTGTTATAGTTTTATTCTTGCACTTTGAAAAGATTTTCGGTTGTTTTCAATTTTCCACCAAAATAAGCAATGCTTCAGGGAGTATGGTGTTGAAAATCATTTTACGTCATGTGTAGAACACAATTTTTCTCTTTAGAAAACTTCTTAGGATTAATAAAAACCAGTATGTAGTCTTTTAATACAAAGTAGGATACAAATTTTAGTTTTTAAGAAAGTATGTAAGTGATTTTAAAAAGTCTTAATATTTGTGTAGCCCCATCTGAATACAGATTAACAATTACAGTGATCAATCATACTGAAGCATTTACTTTTGAAATCATGTAGAAGGTAAATTTTCTCTAATGCCTAGCGGATGGGGAGTAATTTGACAACTGCTATTGTTGAAATCGATATGTAAGCAGTACATATGTATGTATATTAACCAGCAAGCAAATTGTGTATAAACCATACTTTAGGAGACAATAATATATTATTTCAATAAAGTGTATGTATTTTTTTTTGAAAGAGTTACTTTTAGCTGTAAGATCTTTTATAACTTGGAAAGTGTTCTTTCTTCCCATCTGCCCTGTACCCCATAACCATGTAACAATCAACTTAGCTGTCCTTTATTAGTTAATTTTTCCCCTGCAAAGAGTGTTAATCATTTGGAATATGTTAAATGGGAGATACTGCAGAGTCTGTTGTGATTTATTTTTATTTTTTTAAAGATTTTATTTATTTGAGAGAGAGAGAGAGAACATGAGTGGGAAGGGCGAGAAGCCAACTTCCCACTGAGCAGGGAGCCTGATGCAGGACTCCTCTTTCCCAGGACCTGACCTGAGCCGAAGGCAGACACTTAATTGACTGAGCTACCCAGATGCTCCTCTATTGTGATCTATATAGTATTTTTAAAAATGTAACTTTTTGAAATTTATCTTTTCATTTATATATATGTGTGTGTGTGTGTCTGTATGTTTGTATATATATATATATATATATATATATATATATATATATATATAAATTGCTAGTAGTCTTAGGCAGTTTTGTTCATTTGATTAGTGCTGAAATACATCTTTAGATACTGTTTTCCAATTATAAAAGATTTTATATTTCAAACTTAAATCTGTTGGGGGAATCTTTTGGTTATTTTTATTTTTGTTTATTTTTGTTTCTTATTGAGAAAATCTCAAGTACCATCTAAAGTATTTGATACTCTACTGTTGGGATATAATTAATACAGTTAGTGCACATTACAAGATACAATAAATACAGCAACAGATAAAATGCGACTATTCTTAATGAGGATATTGTTTTTTCTCCCACAAGAGCAGCACTTTAAAGAGTTAGCTTATTTGCTTAAATGGATTGCATATTTAATTTGTAATTACATTTTAAATTATCTACTAATTAAATGTTTTTCTATACATTTGTATAGGCCCTGACTTTGTTGTTTGTGATGAAGGTCATATTCTGAAAAATGAAGCTTCTGCTGTTTCGAAAGCTATGAATTCTATACGATCAAGGAGGAGGATTATTTTAACAGGAACACCACTTCAAAATAACCTAATTGAGTGTGAGTTAATATCTGCATTTATGCTGTAGAGTTGGCATTGCCTCAGACACATTTTTGCCACTTTGCCATTTGCCTTTCTTCTGTCTAATATAGTCTTTGACTATGATCTGCGTAGGTCCATCTTAGTCTGCTGTGAAAGAATACCATACATTTGAAGTGGACTGCTTTATAAATATGAATGGTAAACCACAGTCAACAGGTGTGCTATTTTGAGTGTTCAAAAATAAACATTTGAATTTGAATTTGAAATCTAGAAAAATTACCAGAAGTCTTAATGATTGCTTTACAAATTCAGTAGATACTGTAACAAAATATATCTAATTCATGGGGAGGTACTATAGGAAATTGAAAAGAATACCACGTGTGAATGTTTTAGGAATGTGGAGATGGGATAAGGAGAGCTGTGTTGAATCTGTATCAGCATAGAATTTGTGGAGACTGAGGACAGATGATGTGAATCCAGATAACTTGCAATTTTCTCTCATTTTCATATGTGTTAGTAATACTTAAAGAGGGAACATGAATTATTCATCAAATAACAAATTGACATTTCCTATTGTAATCCATTGTAATAGTTTTTTGTTATTTTTATTATTTCTATTCCTTTAGTGTATAACTTAACTGTTTTTTATTATTTGTAAAACTGGTAATTATTTTACTGTAACCTGTATTTTATCTTTACTTTTATCTGTTCCAGTTTCCCCCTTTTCTGTTACTCCATTTGTAGAAATGTTACTTCATATTGCAAAAACAATAAAATATTAGTTAGAAGAGTATTATGATACAGTGAAGAAAGCAAACCAGAGGTGTTTGCCAATTAAATTCACATCCATAGAAGTATGTTATACTCCCATGGAACGTTGCTTTAAGTGACACTGCATATAGAGTTCATTTCTAGTTTTTGATTGAACTGCATTTAATTCTCATTATTATTCATAACTTTTTAAGGGCAGTGCTATAATGAGAATATGTTCTATCTTACTGTTAAAATCTGATTGCATATTCTTTAGAATTTTCTAAGACAGTCCTTTGAATCCTATAAATAACAGTTTTGATGTAATAACTACTAATAAAATTATATTGAAACGGTGGAAAAAATGGTTATTTCACATTGTGGTCCTATGTAGTATAGGGCAGCTGATAACTGTTAAGGGTTTCTGGAACTAGATCAGTTAATATAAAGTTTGATATGATGGCTTATTACCTGATTTTATTATTTTGATTCAGTATCTATGTATTTTTCACAAGATCCCTTTGCTGACCATAAAATCATGGTTAGAATTATAGAATACTTGTTTTATACTCCATATCTGTTACAGAGAATAGTGAATTATAATAAAATGTTCTTAGGTATTTTTTTTAAATATTCATGTCTAGAATTTAAGGTTGGCTTTTATTTGAATTTCTCATCTGGTTTGGGTAATCCAGTTCCAGATCAGACTTAAAACCAATGTTTTGTCTATACACAGTTTGCTCTTCTTCATTTTGTAGCTAATTCTGATGCTTCCATGGCATGTGTTTTTGACATGAACATTTTATCAGAGAATTTTTCTAAGTCCCTTTTAGCCAGTATTATTATTAGTGAACTAATGTCTTCTCTCTTAGATCATTGCATGGTTAACTTTATCAAGGAAAATTTGCTGGGATCCATTAAGGAGTTCAGGAATCGATTTATAAATCCAATCCAAAATGGTCAGTGTGCAGATTCTACCATGGTAGATGTCAGAGTGATGAAAAAGCGTGCTCACATTCTCTATGAGATGTTAGCTGGATGTGTTCAGGTACAAATACATTCCATATAATAAAATATTATTCCTGTTATAATCCCAAAATGTTTGCTGAATTTATTTTGTGTTTTCTTTCCCATTTTTTCAGTATATCATTTTATACTAAAATCTCCTTGCATTGTCTTCAAAAGTTTTTGAAACTTTAAATTTTAAAGAAGTGTTCCATTTATAGCATAATTGATTAATTCATTTGCTGTATATAGCTTCATATTTTAATATGTTAATGTTTAGATTCCCCATCTTTAAGATAGGGAGTATGTAAAAGGAACATAGCTATTATGATTAAGAAATTCCAGTGCTCACACTAATTTTATAGTAGAGTGGCCTGAACCTCACTTATTTGAAATAGTTGTAGGAAGGCAGTTATGAATTGTGAAGGAGCTGTTTTTAATGTGATCCTGAAGAAACAGTTTCATTATTATGACATCATATACTAATCTGAGTGGGTTAATAGTGTTTACATACAGATATTTAGTGAATCTATATTAATAGAGTTGAGATTGAGCCAGCAGTTAGCAGATCTCAGAATCTGCACTTTTTCTTTAGACACTAGATACTAATTGTAGCCACAAAGATGTAACAAATAAGCCACAAAGATGTAACAAACAAATCTGGGCTCTTCTTCTGGCTGGATATTCTACCCTCACATAAAGCAGTCATCCTTTTTGTTCAGGTTAGCCACAGGTACCAGCAGGTTCTCTGTTTCTGTATTGATGCCACCACCTAGACAGTATTTTCCTGGTTTAATGGTCATTTGTACCTAGAACATTAGTGTTCTTTCTTTCTTGTTCATATAATTAAATTGTATCTAGAGTATGTATACATGGCTTGCTTCCTCAACTAGCTAAACAGTTTCCCTAAAGTTATGTGTTCTTCTCTGGCATAATGGCACATCTTACCCAAAGGACAAACCAGACTGCATTAGAGGTTGAATCATTGATTTTAGTGTATGATTAAAGCAAGTCTTTTTTCCCCAACACTGTTTATTGTATCCTCTATATGCCTTTTTTTGTTTTTGTTTTTCTATATAGAAAAAACCATTTGAAAAAATAAATTACCCCCTTGGTAATATGACCACTTCAATTTAAAACCTGCTTGGTATATTGCAGTGTCCTTTTACCAGTGCATCATATTGTGTAGTCATATGAACTATATTAACTATAATCATATAATGATGATTACATGATTGAAGAGGCTAAGTATGTTTAAGAAAATGTTTTCTTGTATGTTTAGTACTGATTTCTTTATGTGTATCTTTTAGTTGCAAGCAATGATGATTCTTAGAGCAGTTGATTCCTGTCATATATTTAGGTTAACTAATTTCATTCTCTTTCTTGTTAATTACAGAGGAAAGATTATACAGCATTAACAAAGTTCTTGCCTCCAAAACATGAATATGTATTAGCTGTGAGAATGACTCCTATTCAGTGCAAGCTTTATCAGTACTACTTAGATCACTTAACAGGTAACAAATGCACTTACTGTTTTTATCTTCAAAAGACATTCTTTTTCTGGTGAGTGTTGTTTTAGTAATTTTACCATGTAAGTTGTTCTTTTTCAGTTGTGCATTTGAACAAAATGGATATGTTCATTTTGTAAAGGCACAAAATATTTCTAATTTAAAAAACTCTAAATTGTCAAACTAAACTCAGGAACAAACTGGTGAAAAATCATATACAGTGTATTGGAGTAATGCCCTTAATTTGTAAAGAGCTGTTATTTCAGGAAAATTATTTGTATAAATAATTCCAAAAAAGAAAATATATAAAATTCCAGTATATTATTTTAAAAATTGAATCACCATAATAAAAGACATATAAATAAAATCCATGATATCATTTCTCATTTATCAAATTGACAAAGGTTGAAGGAAAAGATGCAAAATGCAAGGCAGGACATACATTATGCTCCCAACATTATAGTAAAAACATACACAAATGCCAAAAAACACGAAAATGCTAACAGGAATTTTTATTTTTCTGGATGGATTCATTATGAGGATGGATTCATTATGAGGATTAAGCAACAGATATCTTTGTCTTATTCTTTTCTATGGGTTTTTATTTTTATTTATTTATTTATTTATTTTTAAAAAGATTTTATTTATTTATTTGACAGAGAGAGATCACAAGCAGGCAGAGAGGCAGGCAGAGACAGAGGAGGAAGCAGGCTTCCCGCTGAGCAGAGAGCCTGATGCAGGGCTCGATCCCAGGACCCTGGGATCATACCCGAGCCGAAGGCAGCGGCTTAACCCACTGAGCCACCCAGGCGCCCCTTCTATGGGTTTTTAAAAAATATAATGAATAGTTGTTGTTTTATCATCAGTAAATTCATGTATTTGTGTGTGTCTGTTACTGTACGCTCAAGGTTGTCACTGTTAAACCTAGTCTCTTTTTGGTCTGGAGTGAGATTTCTTTCTTGTTAGTCACCTTATTCTGGTACTTTCCCCAAGTGAAATGTCAGGTTTATTTAGGGGATACAGGTTAGAAATTACCCATTGGCTGTTGTGGATAAAACAAATTATAAAAAATAATAGGGAGTAGAAGTGTGTACATGAATCTTAAAATGATACCTCATTTCATAGTTACAGTGATACATCTTAGAACAGCAGTGCATTTTGTTTTGTTTTATTATATTTTTTAACAGCAGTGCATTTTAGAGAATAGGATAATGATGGTTCTCAAGAATAATTTTGCTTTGCGAAAAACAATTTGAATGTTAGTATTTTACAGAGCTGCTCTTTTGCTATATTATAAACACATTTTTAGTGACTTTTAGAAGAAAGTCACTTGTAATAAGGCACACATTTTTTTATTTGTATATCAGAAACTGTTACATTTAATGTACCTTCATGTTTTGGATGACAGTAATTAGAGACAATGATTAAGAAACCAAGTGTACTCATCCCAGTGAGAGAGCTACTGTGTAGTTTTATCTTAGAGAAAATGCTAGCCACAGTGTTTTCAAATATTAGACAATCACTTGTCTCTAATAACCAACAGTAAGATGTTAATAGCTTATATATAGGTTTTTAAAGTGTATACTGTTGAGGGCAGTGCAATATTTAAGAACTAAGGGGGCTTCATTGTGATTTTAATTGATAGCAAATATCTAAAGTACTAACTAATAAAAGCTTCTAAACTCTGTAAAGTATAATTGTTTTTAAAGTTCTTATTTAAATTCTAGTTAGTTAACATATAGTGGAATATTGATTTGAGGAGTAGAATTTAGTGATTCATCACATACGTATAACACCCAGTGCTCATTGCAAATGTTCTCCTTAATACCTATCACGCGTTTAGCTCATTCCCTGCCCACCTCCCTCTAGCAGCCCTCAGTTTCTTCTCTGTAGTTAAGAGTCTCTTATGGTTTGCCTCTCTCTGTTTTTTTTTTTCTTTCCCTTCCCCTGTGTTCATTTATTTTGTTTCTTAAGCTGCACATATGAGTGAAACCATAGTATTTGTCTTTCTCTGAGTAGCTTATTTCACTTAGCAAAACACACTCTACCTCTCTCCACATCCTTGCAGAGGGTAAGATTTCATTCTTTGTTATGGCTGAGTAATATCTATTGTATATGCACACTACATCTTCTTTATCCATTCATCAGTTGATGGATGTTTGGACTCTTTCCAAAATTTGACTTCTGTTGATAATGCTGTGATAAAGATCAGGGAGCATGTACCCATTCAAGTCAGTATTTCTGTATCCTTTGGGTAAATATATAATAGTTTAATTGCTGCGTTATAAGGTATGTCTACCTTTAAAATTTTAAAGAACCTCCATAATCTTTTCCAGAGTGGCTGCACCAGTTTACATTCCACCAACAGTTTAAGAGGGTTCCCTTTCTCTGCATCCTCGCCAACACCTTTTGTTTCCTGTGTTGTTAATTTTAGCCATTCTGAGAGGTGTGACATGGAATCTCATCATGGTTTTGATTGTATTTCCCTGGTGATGAGTGATGTTGAGCATCTGTTAATGTGTCTGTTAGCCATCTATTTATCTTTCTTGGAAAAATGTCTATTAATGTCTTCTGCCCATTTCTTAATTTGTTTTTGGAGGGTGTTGAGTTTGTTAAGTTTTTATAGATTTTGGATACTACCCTTTATCAGATATGTCATATGCAAATATTTTCTCCCATACTATCAGCTGCCTTTTAGTTTTGTTGATTGTTTCCTTTGCTGTACAGAAGCTTTTTATCTTTTTTTCTAAGAAGATTTATTTGTTTATTTTAGAGAACAGTAGCAGGGGGAAGGGCTGGGGGAGAGGAAAAGAGAGAATCACAAGCAGACGCCGTGCTGAACATGGAGCCCAACATGGGGCTTGATCTCATGACCCTGAGATCATGACCTGAGCCAAAACCGAAGAGTTGGATGCTTAACCAACTTACCACCCACATGCCCTGAGTAGCTTTTTATCTTGATGAAATCCCAATAGTTCATTTTTGTTTTTCTTTCCCATGTCTCCAGAGACCGGTGTGTAGTAAGAAGTTGCTACAGCCAGAGTTAAAAACGTTGCTGTCTGTGTTCTTCTCTAGGATTGTGATAGTTTCCTGTCTTATATTTAGCTCTTTATCCATTTTGAGTTCATTTTTGTTTATGGTTCAAAAAAGTGGTCCATTTTCATTCTTATGTATATAGCTGTCTACTTTTCCCAGCACCATTTGTTGAAGAGACGGTCTTTTTTTTTCCATTCGATATTCTTTTCTGCTTTAAGATTACTTGAACATATAGTTGTGGGTCCATTTGTAGGTTTTTCTATTCTGTCCAGTTGATCTTTGTATCTTTTTTTTTAAATGCCAGTACTATACTGTCTTGATGGACTACAGCTTTATCCTATAGCTTGAAGTCCAGAATTGTGATGCCTCCAGTTTTGCTTTTCTTTTTCAGGGTTGCTTTGGCTATTCAAGGTCTTTTTTGGTTCCATACAAATTTTAGGATTGTCTGTTCCAGCTCTATGAAAAATGCTAGTGGTATTATGGTAGGGATTGCACTGAATGTGTAGATTGCTTTGGATAGTATAGATGTTTTAACAATGTTTGTTCTAATCCAGGAGAATGGAATGTTTTTCCATTTCTTTGTGTCTTTTTCAGTTTTTTTTTCATAAGTATTCTACAGTTTTCAGAGTACAAATCTTTTACCTCTTTGCTTAAGTTATTCCTAGGTATCTTACAGTTTTTGCTGCAGTTATAACTGGGATTGATTCCTGGATTTCTCTTTCTGCTGCTTCATTATTGGTATATAGAAATGCAACAGGTATCTGTATGTTGATTTTTTTTATCCTCTGACTTTGCTGAATTCATGTATTACTTGTAGTGGGGTCTTTGGGGTTTTCTATATAGAATATCATGCCATCTTGTGAATGGTGAAATTTTGCACTTTGTGCCCCTTTGGATGCCTTTTATTTCTTTTTGTTGTCTCTTTGGGAGAATAGAACTTCCAGTGACATGTTAATAACATGTTATTAACTCTCACTGTTAATAACAGTGAGAGTAGACATCCCTCTTTTGTTCCTGACCTTGGAGGAAAAATTCTCATTATTTCTTAGCTGAGGATGATGTGAGCTCTGGGTCTTTCCTGTATGGTCTTTATGATGTGGGGATATATTCCCTCTATCCCTGCTTTGTTGAGGGTTTTTTTATCGAGAATGGATGCTCTGTTTTGTCAAATGCTTTTTGTGCATCTATTGAGAGTATTATATGGTTCCTATCCTTTCTTTTATTAATGTGGTGTATCACATTGATTGGTTTGTGCATATTGAACCACCCTTGTAGCCCAGGAATAAATCCCACTTGATCATGGTGAATGATTCTTTCAGTGTATGTGTTAGATTCCATTTGCTAGTATTTTTTTCAGAATTTTTGCATCCATGTTCATCAGGGATATTGGCTTATACTTGTTTATTTTTTGTTTGTTTGTTTTTAAGATTTTATTTATTTATTTATTTGACAGACAGAGATCACAAGTAGGCAGAGAGGCAGGCAGAGAGAGAGAGAGGGAAGCAGGCTCCCTGCTGAGCAGAGAACCCAATGTGGGGCTCGATCCCAGGACCCTGGGATCATGACCTGAGCAGAGGCTTAACCCACAGAACCACCCAGGCGCCCTGTTTTTTGTTTTTTGGTTTTTTGGTTTTTTTTTTTTTAGTGGTGTCTCTGTCTGGTTTTGAAAGCAGGGTAATGCTGGCTTCCCAGAATGATTTTGGAAGTTTTCGTTCCATTCCATTTTTTTGAATTAGCTGGAGAAGAATAGGTATTAACTCTCTTTTTTTTTTTTTTTTTTTTTTAAAGATTTTATTTATTTACTTGACAGAGAGAAATTACAAGTACACTGAGAGGCAGGCAGAGAGAGAGAGAAGGAAGCAGGCTCCCTGCCGAGCAGAGAGCCCGATGTGGGACTCGATCCCAGGACCCTGAGATCATGACCTGAGCCGAAGGCAGCGGCTTAACCCACTGAGCCACCCAGGCGCCCCGGTATTAACTCTTCTTTAAAAATTTTTTTTAAGGTTTTATTTATTTATTCGATGGACAGAGATCACAAGTAGGCAGAGAAGCAGGCAGAGAGAGAGGAAGGGAAGCAGGCTCCCTGCTGAGCAGAGAGCCTGATGCGGGGCTCGATCCCAGGACCCTGGGATCATGACCTGAGCTGAAGGCAGAGGCTTTTACCCACTGAGCCACCCAGGCGCCCGGTGTTAACTCTTTTTTAAATGTTTGGTAGAATTCCCTTGGGAAGCCATCTGATCCTGGACTTACCCTTTTTGTTAGTTTTTTTTATTAGTAATGGAATTTCTTTGCTGTCTGTTGGTCTGTTCAAATTTTCTTTTTCTTCCTGTTTTGGTTTTGGTAGTTTATATGCCCCTAGGAATTCATCCATCAGACTGCCCAGTCTTCTGGCATCTACTTTTCCATAGTATTCTCTTAAAATTGTAATTTTGTAGTGGTGATTGTGATTTCTCTTCTATAACTTGTGTTTTTATTTATTTGGGTCCTTTCTGTTTTCTTCTTGATAAGTCTGGCTAGGGGCTTATCAATTTTATTAAAATTTTCAAAAAGCTCCTGGTTTCATTCATCTGTTCTGCTGTTCTTTTTTGTTTCTATATCATTTATTTCTGTTCTAGTATTTGCCATTTCCCTTCTTCTTTTGCATTTAGGCTTTATTTGCTATTTCTTTTCTAGCTCTTTTAGGTTTAAAGTTAGGTTTTTATGTTTGAGACTTCCTTGCTTCTTGAGGTAAACCTGTATTGCTATATACTTCCCTTTTATGACTGCTTTTGCTGCCTCCCAAAGATTTTGGACTGTCATGTTTTCATTTTCATTTGCTTCCATGTATTTATTTCTCCTTTAATTACCTGGTTAACTTATTCATTCTTTAGTAGCATGTTCTTTAACCTCCATATATCTGTGTTCTTTCCAAATTTTTTCTTGTGGTTGACTTCAAGTTTCATAGTATTGTGGTCAGAAAACATGTATGGTATGATCTCAGTCTTTTTGTACTTGTGGAGACATGATCTTTGACCTAGTATGTGATCTCCTCTGGATAATGTTCCATGTGCCCTCAGAAAAAATGTGTGTTCTGCTGTGTTAGGATGAAATGTTCTGAATATATCTGTTAAGTCCATTTAATCTAGTGTGCCATTCAAAGCCATTGTTTCCTTGTTGATTTTCTGCTTAAATGATCTATCCATTGCTGTTAGTGGGGTTTTAAACTCCCCTACTATTATTCTGTTGTTATCAGTGAATTTCTTTATGTTTGTTACTGATTTTGGGTGCTCCCAAGTTGGGGGCATAAATATTTACAATTGTTATATCTCCTTGTTTGGTAGACCTCTTTATCTTGATATAGTGCCCTTCTTTATCTCTTCTTGCAGTCTTTGGTTTAAAATCTAGTTTGTCTTGTATAAGTATTGCTACTCCGGCTTTTTTTGGATACATTTTCATGGTAAATATTTTTCTGTCCCCTCACTTTCAGTTTGCAGGTATCTTTAGGTCTAAAATGAGTCTCTTACAGGCAGCATACAGATGGGTCTTTTTTTTAAAAAATCCATTTTGACATGCTATGTCTTTTGATTGGAGCATTTAATCCATTTACATTAACAGTGATTATTGATAGATAAGAATTTAGTGCCATTGTATTAAATGTAACATTGGTGTTTCTGGAGATTTTCTCTGTTCCTTTGTAGTCTTTGTTGCTTTTGGTCTTTCCCACTCACAGTGTCCTCTTTAATATTTCTTGAAGGGCTGTCTTGGTGGTCACAAAGTCCTTTAGTTTTTGTTTGTCTGGGAAGCTCTTTGTCTCCTTCTATTCTGAATAACAGCCTTGCTGGATCAGTTATTCTTGGTTGTATGTATTTCCTATTCAGCATGTTGAATATATCATGCCAGTGCTTTCTGGCCTGAGAAGTTTCTGTGGTTAGATGTGCTGATAACCTTATTTGTGTTCCCTTATACATTAGGGATTTCCTTTTCTTTTTTTTTTTTTAAGATTTATTTATTTATCTGAGAGAAAGAGCAGGGGTAGAAGGGGCAGAGGGAGAGGGGAAGAGAGAATCTCAAGCAAACTCTCCACTGAAGTTTGGAGTCAGACGTGGGGCTCAATCCCAATTGAGATCATGAACCGAACTGAAATTAAGAATAGCCACCCAGATGTCCCAGGGATTTCTATTCCAATGCTGTTTTTAGGATTCTGTCCTTATATCTGTATTATATTTTGCAAATTTTACTATGATATGTCTTGGTGTTGGCCTGGTTTTTTTTATTTTGATGGGAGCTCTCTCTGCCTCCTGGATTTGGATGTCTGTTTTCTTCCCCAGATTAGGGAAGTTTTCAGCTATAGTTTCCTCAAGGAAACCTTCTGTTCCCTTTTTCTTCTCTACTTATGGGATGCTTATGATGTGGATATTATGCTTTATGGAGTTGTTCATTTCCCTATGCATACATTTGTGATCTAACATTTTTATTTCCCTCTTCTTTTCAGCTTCATTATTTTCATAATTTTATCTTCAATATAATTTATTAGTTCATCTTCTTCTCTCCTTGTGGTCATTACATCTGTTTGGTTTTGTGTCTTGGTTATAGTATTTTTATTTTGGCCTGACTAGTTTTTAGGTCTTTTATCTCTGCATTTCGGGACTCCTTGGTGTCTTCTTTGCTTTTCTCAAGCCCAGCTAGTATCCTCATAATTGTTGTTTTAAATTCTGGTTCAGACATATTACTTCTATCTGCTTTGATTAGATCCCTGCCTGTGACCTCTTCTTGTTCTTTGTTTTGGAGTGAATTCCTCCATCTTATTTTGTCTAGGTCTCTGTCTTCTCCTGTGTCCTATGAAAGCCTGTTACAGTTTCTGCTCCTGAGTGTAATGGTTGTATTAAGAAGAGGTCATGTACTGTCCAGGGCCTGGTGCTTCAGAAAGTGTTTCTGGTACACTCTGTTGTTGTGTTTTTGCTGCTGTTTCCTTTGGGTCAGTCCTCTGCATAGTTTCTTCTTGTCTGCAGCAGGGAGTGTTTACTCCTTTTCCAGTGTGTGGTGAGTTTTAACTATGTGTTTTTTGGTCCACTTGTTAAAACAGGCTAGATTCTATTTCCCCTAGAGCTGAAGCTTTTCAGCTTTCTGTGAGTAGACTTGGTACATGTGGAGGGTTTGTGCTGGTCTTCTGGTGGGAGAGGTGTGGTACTCCTGCTCTGGGTCTTAGGCATACTTGTCCTAGCAAAAGCAAAGCAAAAACAAACCCAACAACAACAACAAAAACCACCTGCAGAGTTCAGGGGGCTGGGGTTTGGTGTAAGCAGCTCAAGCTTCCACTGTGAGCACTATGTTTCTCAATGCAATCTGTCTGTTCTGATGGGCAGGGCTAAAAATGTTGTCAGCCATCTCTCATCCCCATAGAGGGAAGTTTGCACCTGCCAATGTTCAAAAAAGCCCTCATAGAAGAGTAAATAGTCACCCCTTGCTTATCTCATGCATTCCTCACATATATGCCTTCACCCTGTCTCTGAGCACCCTGTGGCACTGTGCTCTTGTGTTTTATCGCAGGCACACAGACTGGGTTTCAGAACTCTAAATTTTAGGTACCCTACGATGCATGGACATGGACTGATCCTCTGGAGGAGGGTCTCGTCATACTGTGCTAGTGCTGGTTTGTCCCAGAAGGGTAGTTGCAGGAATGCACAGAGGCTTGGAATTTACCATAAAGCACAAGAAGCCGGGATGCAGGTTAGCTGCTCTCAGCAGGTGTCTCCTGTGCTAAAGAATGGGACAGCTCAGTGGCACCTGCCTGCTCTTTTGTTCCCATAAAGGCAGTGCCCTTCTCCCAAATGCTGTTCATGAAAGGGAATTGTAGTGCAACCCAGGAGATCATGCTCCCTGGCTTCTGCCTTTCTTCTTCACAGGAGCACCTCTTTGCCAGCCAGGTTCCACCCTGACCATGGCATGGACTTCTAAAAGCACACTTTGTGCTCCGCTGCTTGTAGATACTTGTGATAATTAGCCCCTTTCATTTTCCTCATTAGTGATGTAGGGGAAGTGTTTTTCTTGTCTCTCTGTCTCTGTCTTTGTCTCTCTTTCCCTGATCTGGGCTTCCTCTCCTCTGCATCATCACCAGCAATTCTTTTCTTCTCCAAATCACATCTCCTCACCTCCTAACTTCCATGATGTGGCTGGCCTCTTTCCTCCCTCTAGTCATGCAGTTTTTTCTTTCTGTCCTCAGATTGATTTCTTGGGTGCTCAGAATGATTTGATACTTATCTAGCTGTGTTCATTGGAGGAGGCAAGCATAGGTTCCCCCTATTACTCTGCCTCTTAACTTTTTCTGAAAATTTATGTTTGTTAAATTATCATCTGATATCATGAATCTTACAGTTGTGAAAATGTTTGGTGTTCCACCCAACTATATATGATGCTTTTTTTCCTTAAAGTAGCATGGGGACGCCTGGGTGGCTCAGTTGGTTAAGCAACTGCCTTTGGCTCTGGTCATGATCCCACGGTCCTGGAATTGAGCCCCATGTCAGGCTCCTTACTCAGCGGGAAGCCTGCTTCTCCCTCTCACTCTGCCTGCTACTCCGCCTGCTTGTGCTCTCTCTATCAAATAACTAAATAAAATTTTTTAAAAAGTAGCATAACCTGAGATAATATTCCCTTTGGAAAAAACACATGAAAGGCCAAATGGGTTATATTAAAGGCTACTCTATCTTGATTCTCACTACCAACCATCACAGTTTTTCTTTTCAAATTTCACCCATGTTTTTCACTTGAATTTAAAATGTTTGGTGTTTTTCTGTCACGCATTCCTAAATTTCTTTTGTTTTTATATTTGCCTTTTTCTAGATTCTGTTTGGTTTTAAGAAGTTCACTTAAATTTTGCTTTTTGTATTAGGAGCAGTTTTGTGTTAATGCTAATAGTAATAATTTGTAATATACTTAATATTTTTGGAATTAAAGTCATCAAGAACTGAGTTTTCACAAATTTAAAGAAATTAAAGTCCTCTTAATTTTCCTTTGTTCCCCTTTTTCAGTATAATCTTGCACTATTCCTTTTATCATTAGTTATCAGAAGCTTATTTTTACATGTAAGCCTCTGCCTTCAGTAAACACTTAATGTTTTAAAATGTGGATACTTAGTTTTTTAAAGTTTTTGTTTAAATTTCCAAATAGGGTAATATTATTTTCAATACACTATAGTGTACAGCACAATGATTCAGCATTTCTTTACAACACCCGGAGCTCATCACAGGTGCACTTCTTAAGCTCCATAAGCTATTTAATCCATCCCCCCATTACCTCCCTCCTGGTAATGATCAGTTTTTACTCAATTTTTTAATCAGTAATCTTTAGCATGATTTTTTAGAAAGATTTTTTTTTATTTGACAGAGAGAGACACAGTGAGAGAGGGAACACAAGAAGGGGGAGTGAGAGAGGGAGAAGCAGGCTTCCAGCTGAGCAGAGAGCCCAGTGAGGGGCTTGATCCCAGGACCCTGGGATCATGACCTGAGCCAAAAGCAGACGCTTAATGACTGAGCCGCCCAGGCACCCCACATTTGCCTGATTTTAAGCATAAGTCAGTTTTAAAATCCATGCAGTGTTTTAAGGCATGCAAAAATGGAGTACATAAAAACAGTCCGGGGCACCTGCGTGGCTCAGTGGGTTAAGCCGCTGCCTTCGGCTCAGGTCATGATCTCGGGGTCCTGGGATCAAGTCCCGCATTGGGTTCTCTGCTCAGTGGGGAGCCTGCTTCCCTCTCTCTCTCTCTCTGCCTGCCTCTCCAACTACTTGTGATTTCTTTCTGTCAAATAAATAAATAAAATCTTTAAAAAAAAAAAAAAAAGCAGTCCATAGAATGGGAGAAAATATTTTGAAATCCATTTTCTGAGAAGGGATTAATAACCAAAATATATAAGGAACTCTTATAACTCAGTGACAATAAAACTCAACACAATTGGGAAATGAGTGAAGGACTTCAGTAGATATTTCTCCGAAGAATGGCCAGTAAGTACATGAAAAGATGCTCTACATTGTCACTAGTTATTATAGAATGCCAACACAAAATACCACTTCATACCTGATAGGGTGTGTATTATTAAAAAAAAAAAAAAAGAAAGAAAGAAAGAAAGAAAAGAAAAGAGATAGAGAATGGAGCACCTGGGTGGCTCAGTCGGTTGAGCAGCTGCCTTTGGCTCAGGTCATGATCTCAGGAGCCTGGGATCAATCCCTGCATTGGGCTCCCTGCTCGGTGGGGAGCCTGCTTCGTCCTCTCCCTCTGCCTGCCATTCTGCCTACTTGTACTCTTTATCTCTCTGTCAAATAAATAAATAAAATCTTCAAATAAAGAGAGTGAGAAAGAATAAATATTGTCAAGGAAGTGAGTAATTATGGCCCTGGTGCATTGCTGGTGGCAGTGTAAAATGGTGCAGCTGCTATCAGAAATGCAGTGTGGCCATTCCTCAAAGAGTTAAACGTAGAATTATTTCCACAGTGATTCAGTATGTGATCCAGCAACTCCACTTCTAGGTATATAACCCAAATAATTGACAGCAGAAACTTAAACAGATACTTGCACACTCATGTTTACACACCAGCTGCATTCATAATAGTCAGAAAGGTGGAAGGATTCCCGGTGTCCACTAACTGATGAATAGACGAAGGCAATGTGATATACACAAACACACACACACACACACACACGTACATACATATACATACATACATACATACCATGGGATATTACTTGCTCTTAAAAAGAGAAGAAATGCTGCTGCTTTACGATATTAATGAATCCCAAAGCTATCGTGATAAATGAAATAAGCCAGACACAAAATGGCGAATACTGTTTCATTTCACTTAGAAGTACCTAGATTAGTCAGATTCATAGAGGCAGAAAGTAGTAGTTACCAAGGTTTGAGGGAAAGGAAAATACAGTTATTTTTAATATGCCTCGAGTTTCTAGGCTCATGAAGACTTTTTCTTGCACAACATTGTGATTATACTCACTGCCACTGAATTGTACTCATAATTTGAGAACATTCATATGCGTGCACCCCAGTGCCACCCTTTAGAGATTAAGTGGATCTGAAGTAGGGCTCAGGAACCTGCATTTTTATAATCCCTACAGGTTATTTTGATGTACCTGCAGCCTGAGAACCACTGCTCTAAATGATGCTCAACATAATTGGAAATGTGAATCAAAACCACAGTGGGATACCTTTTATAACTCACTAGGATAGCTGTAATCCAAGAAATAGAAAAATAGCAAGTGGTGAGGACGTGGAGGAATTAGAACCCTGTGTTTTGCGGGTTTTGAATGTCAAATGATGTAACTTATGAGGAACACAATTTGGCAATCAAATTTTCAATATAGAGTTACCATGTAACACAGCAATTAAACTTCTGGGTATATACTCAATAGAAAGGAAAACACTTGTATACACAAAGATTTGTACATGGATGTTCATACTATCATTGTTCATTATAGTTAAAATCTAGAAACAATCTATATGCCCATCAGGTAGTGAAGGGTTAAACAGATTTGATATATGCATATCATAGAACGTTATTCAGCAGTGAAAAGGAAGAAAATGCTGATACATGCTACAACACATATCAACCTTGAAAACATATGCTAAGTGAAAGAAGCCAGTCACAAATGACCAGATGTTGTATGATGAAATGTACAAAGTAGGCAGAGCTGTAGAGACAAAGTAGATTAGTGGTTTCCTGGGGGTGTAGGAGAAATAAAGAAATCGGTGGATGATGGTTTGGGGATATAGGGTTTCTTTTGAGGGTGATGAAAATGTTTTAAAAACTAGATTTTGGTGATGGCTGCTCAGCTCTGTGAATACACTAGTGACTTGTGGATGGTAAATTGTGAACTATATCTGAATAAAACTTAAAAAAAACCTCGGTGGGCTTACTTTACCTACAGAAGTTTTATTTAGTTATCTTCCATCTAATTCTTCATTCTGTATGATTTCCTGTGTCTTGCATGCACTTTCAGGATTATCTTTAACATTTCTTTAAACAGTAGTAAACAGTTACAATCTATGTCTGATTATTCCAGTTTCTGAAATCCTTATAGATTTCTTTTATCTCTCTAATTTCTGTCAGTTTTTCAGGCATGCTGCCTGTTGCTATGTATAATTAAGTACTTTTGATCACAGGTTCCTAATATCCCTTGGAATATTAATATGTGGTAATTCTTTGAGGCCCAGGATAACGTTTGGTTACTCCAGAAAGGATTTGCTGTTGTTTCTGCTAGGGCCCTGGAGATATAATTAGTCTCAGATTCCTTGATATTATGATTTGTGCTTGAAGCACTCCTAACTTTTTTAAGTTAGTGGGAATTTGGGGAAATGATGGGCTATTTGATGATATGAACTGGGGGCTGTCTGGTACTTAAAATATTATCCCTTTGTTTCTTCTACTTTCTGCATAAATAAGCATACTCCAAAGAATGTTAACCAAGTTCAGTGGTCTTTGCGTGATAGTTCAAGATAGGTAATTTTTATGTGAGATTCCTACACTATATGACTAATCAGAAAGTGTATGACCAGAAGATTTAGATTTAGACTTGAACAGATATAACAGCATATATTTAGATTATCAAAACAAAGCCATCTGCTTAAAGTCAGCTTTATAGAACCTGCATTGGTGTATTGAAGCAGTGAAATAACTAATATCAATGAAATACTCTTTTTCCCGAAGAATTCTTATACAAAGAATTCTTTTGGGCACCTCTTGGTAGTTGAGTTATTGCTTGGGTTTTAGGCTTTCCTAAGCCTTTGTTATGTTTAAAAGTGGCCTTCAGTCTTAAAGGTTAACTGAAGGAGCATTGGAGGAAACGAAATCAGATTTCTGAAATAGTACAAAGGAAATATTTGATTGGTAAGGATTTTGTGATAAAACAGTATGGAGATCCTAAAAGATCTTTCCAGATTCTTAGTGGGCAAACCACTTTCAAGGTTCTTATATCAACCCTTTTTAATTACTTATGTAGAAAATTTTTTGAAATAATTTTCAGGACTTAGGGAAACTTTATAAAATTTATTGATCTAGCCCATGGTATTTTATTATGATCATCTCCAGTTCCCTGTTTATTATAGCTGTATTGATCATCAGACTATGCCAGTGAGACTGGTTTATTTTAATAGTATAGTTGTGGTTTATAAGGGGTCAAAGGGAAATTGAATATAAAAAGCTTTAAGTATTGTATTTTTGGAATATTTGCTTTACATCTACTGTTTTCATCCTTGAATAACCTTGAAGGGCACTTAAGGCAGTGTGGTAGGTTGAAATGATGACCACCTGGAGATGTCAGATCTTACCTAGGTCCTGTAACCTGTGTTACCTTATAAGAAAAGGGGATTTTTTAGAGGTGATTAAACTAAGGATCTTGAGATGAGATGGTTGTCCTGGATTGTCCCAGATGGCTCCTAATTCCCATTGCAGGTATCTTTGCAGGAGAGAGGCTGAAGGAGATTTGATATACACAGAAGAAGAAGAATTATGACCACAGAGGCAAAGACTGATGTGGCTGCAAGTCAGGGAATGCCAGCAGCATTGTGCCTGAGGAGGCAAGGAATAAATTCTCTCCTGGAGCTTCCAGGGGGAATGTAGGTGGCCCTGTCGACACTTCGATTTTGGCTCAGTAGGACAGATTTTGGACTTCTGCTCTCCCAAGCTATAAAGGAGTATATTTCTGTGTTCTTAAGATTTGGGGTTTGTGGTGATTTGCTGTGGCAGCCCTAGCAAACTAATTGGAGCAGTGAGTTTTCCCAGCCATTCTTATTTATGACTTGTACCCTAGTTTGTAGCACAACAAGCATCTGAGAACCTTCCTAGAAAGTTTAGGTTTCTGTGCCTCATCACAAATCTAGGAAATCAGAATTTATAGGAATGGAATACAAGGATGTGCATAACACATGCCCAGGTGATTCTGATGTGTGCCAAGTTTTAGTTTGATAAATATTTCACTAGGATGCTGTATTGATTTCCTCATGGCTGCTGTAGAAGAAAATGGCCACAGATGTAATGGCTTAGAACAACCCAAGTTTATTCTTTCACGGTTTTGGGGCATTGAAGGTCCAGGGTTAGTGTTACTAGGCTAAAGTCAGCAGGGCTGGTTCCTTCTGGTCTCTCAAGGGAGAGAAAATATTTCCTTGTCTCTTTCAGCTTTTAGTGGCTGTCTGTATTCTCCATATTCACCTTCTCCAAATCTTACTTCTGGATTCCTCTTATAGGGACTCTTGTGGTTGCATTGGATCCTCTGGGATAAACTAGGATGGTCTTCTTCAATTTCAGGTCCTTACCTTTTATTGCATCTGCACATTTTCTTTTTCCGTATAGAATAACTCATGGGTGGATCAGAATGTAAATAGATTTGAGAGACCATTATTCAGTTTACCAAAGACCCCATAAAAACATCTCATGTAAAAACAGTAGGTGTAAATGAGGTTCAATAACCAGATTGTCATGATTAATTAATCATTTATTCATTTTACCTTTTTTGGCATATTTTCTATATTAAGTGATTTGGAGTCAAAATCATTTTTTTAAGAAGATAGAATAATTCAGTAATAATTCTCAATGGTCAGGGCACCTGGGTGGCTCAGTGGGTTAAAGCCTCTGCCTTCTGCTCAGGTCGTGTTCCCAGGGTCCTGGGATCGAGCCCCGCATCAGGCTCTCTCCTCAGCAGGGAGCCTTCTTTCCTTCCTCTCTCTGCCTGCCTCTCTGCCTACTTGTGATCTCTCTGTCAAATAAATAAATAAATAAAATCTTTAAAAAAATAATAATTCTCAATGGTCTTTTGAGTAGAGAACATTTTTCTGTGGATATTTATTTGGCTAGGTTATTAACATATCCTTTTTATGTGGTTCCCATTTCCCACTGAGAACATCAACTCTAATATAAATCAGTGGTGTAGGTAGAAAAAACTGTTTTTTCCCCTTTTAGGTAGAATTTCTTGACCTTTAAAAATGTCCTCCCTTTTACTATCTTAGCTACTTTGGCCTGAAAATTTTATGAAGTTTTTCTATGATAGAAGGTATTTATGATATGTGCAAGAGTAGTTTTTGCCCCCCACAAAACAAGAATTGGCTTTTAAGTCTTTCTTAGAGTATAAAATGATAAAGTTTAGATTGCCTTCTTTTTTAAAAAATCTCTACATTAATTTTTTTTAAAGATTTTATTTATTTATTTGACAGAAATCACAAATAGACAGAGAGGCAGGCAGGGTGGGGGGGAAGCAGGCCTCCTGCTGAGCAGAGAGCCCAATGTGGAGCTCAACCCAGGACCCTGGGATCATGACTGGAGCCGAAGGCAGAGGCTTTAACCCACTGAGCCACCCATGCATCCCTACATTAATTTTTTTTTTTTTGAGAAAGAACTTGAGTGGTAGGGTGGGGGATTGCCAAGGGAGAGGGAGAGAGAATCTGAAGCAGATTCCATCCCTGGCATGGAGCCTGATACAGGGCTTGATCTCATGACCTTGAGATCATGACCTGAGCTGAAATCAAGAGTCAGACACTTAACTGACTGAACCATATAGGTGCCCCTCCTTTACATTAATTTTAACTCATAAGGTGTTCAGTGATAGAACTGGGTAGAACTGGATAGAGCTGGGTAGAAGATCAACAAGGAAATAGACTTAGAAAACACTATAAACCAACCAGACTTAACAGACCTCTGAAGGAACACTCCATTGAGCTGCAGCAGAATACATATTCCTCTCAAGTACAGGTGGAATATTCTCCAAGATAGACCACAATTTGGATTGTAAAACCAGTTTCAATTAACATAAAAGGACATCACACAAAATGTTTTTTAACCACATGGGAATGAAATTACAAGCTAGTAACAGAAGGAAAGTTAGAACATTCACGAATGTATGTAAATAACAGACTCCCAAATAGCTAGTAGATAAAAAAAAAATCACAGGGAAAATTTAAAAATATTTAGACATGGATGGAAACAAAAACACAAGGTACTAAAATACGGGATGCAGATGAAGCATGCTTAAAGAGGGAAAATTTTAACTGTAAATGCCTCTAATTTAAAAAGAAGGATTATCTCAAGTTTATAATCTAAACTTTCACCTTAAGGAAGTAAAGTAAGAGCAAACTAAACCCAAAGCAAGTAGAAAGAAAGAATAAAGACTAGAGCAGAAATAAATATAAAGGAGAAAAAAACACAGAAAAACCATTGAAACCAACAGTGGCTTCTTTGAAAAGATCAACATAATTGATAACATTTTAGCTGTAATTGCAAAGTAATAGAGGAGCCACAGCTAAAATCAGGAGTGTAAAAGAACATATCTACTGATATTGCAGAAGCAAAAAAAAATTATAAAGAAATGCTATGAGCAATTGTATATCAAGAAATTAGATTTCTCATTTTCACAATAGTGATTTCTATCATACACAGTAGAAATACCACTTACAAGGCAAAATAATCACTACCAGATTTTCATGCATTTTTATTAGTGTTTCATATCATTAAGTTTTCTCTTGCCATGAGTGAAGGCAAGACTTATTAATTGTGAATTTACATCTTTAAAACTGTGGGCAGAAAAATGTTATTGCTTAAAAGCTGCTTTTTTAAATTTAATCAGCTTTGTTTTGCATCTTATCTCCTTGATAAGTATCATAAATGAAATGCACATTCATTTCATTTTCATTTTGCTTTCATAGAAAAATACGATTTTGTTGAAATTGCTCTGAGCAGAAGAATGTAATGTTTTCAACATGAAAAATCATTTTTAGGAGTACATTTTTTGTTAAGAATAGTTGGAAAAGATTTTCTGAAAGGTTGGATACAGAGAGGCTTTATCTAAAACAAGAGCTTTTAAATTTTCATTTAAATTCCAGTTTGTTGGGGGTGCCTAGGTGCCCAAGGTGCCTCGGTTAAGTGTCTAAGTCTTGGTTTCAGCCAAGAGCTGCTTAGCAGTCTATCTGTCTGTCTCCCCCAATAAAATAAATTTAAAAATTCGAATGAGTTAATATACAGTGTAAATTTAGTTTCAGGTATACAATATAATAATTCAACACTTCCATACATCACCCTGTGCTCATCATGACAAGTGCACTCCTTAATTCTCATCACCTCTTTAACACATCTCCCTACTTGTCTCCCCTCTGTTAACCACCAGTTTTAAGATAGGAGTTTGTAATCCAGGGTCCACAGATGGAATTATTGGGGGGTATGTGAACTGAAATAAAAAAAAGTCACATTAATTTCTATTAACCTCTGATGAAAATTAGCATTTTTTCCAATTATATTGTGGGCAATAAACCCACAGTGGTAACTGTCACTTTGTTACCAATAGAAATCAAATATTTCTATTGTTACTGATATCTCAAAATTATTTACCTTTATCAGGACTTCAGAATTTCAGATAATTCTTAGATTTGCTGCTATATTTTGTTATTTAATGCATTAACAAAGTACACATATTACTGTATCACAAATATGTTTACTATTTTGATCAATTATATATAATGGGTTTCTTTTGTTTTCCTACTTTATATGTTTCAAAACATTAATCAAAGAAAGATGTCTATAAACTTTTCTATACTGCCAAGAGTCCATGGGGCAGATAAAGTTAAAATCCCTAATTTAGAAGCATGTTGGTTGACATAGAGAATTCTTTTTTCCTAAGTTTTTATTTAATTTCTAGTAGTTAACATACTGTGTAATTAGTTTTAGATGTACAGTTTGGTAATTCAGTACTTCATACAACATCAGGCACTCATTCACAAGTGTACTCCTTAATTTCCATCACTTTTTTAACCCATCCCTCCACCCACCTCTCCTGACATAGCGAATTCTTTTTTTTTTTTTTTTAAGATTTTATTTATTTATTTGACAGAGAGAGATCACAAGTAGGCAGAGAGGCAGGCAGAGAGAGAGAGAGGAGGAAGCAGGCTCCACGCTAAGCAGAGAGCCCGATGTGGGACTCGATCCCAGGACCCTGAGATCATGACCTGAGCCGAAGGCAGTGGCTTAACCCACTGAGCCACCCAGGCGCCCCCTGACATAGCGAATTCTTATGTCTTAACATTAACTGCTTTTTTTTTTTTTGATCAGGTGTAGGTAATAGCAGTGAAGGTGGAAGAGGAAAGGCAGGTGCAAAACTTTTCCAAGATTTTCAGATGTTAAGTAGAATCTGGACTCATCCATGGTGTTTGCAGCTGGATTACATTAGCAAAGAAAATAAGGTAAATCAGGTAACCTAAAATTGATTAAGACGTATCTGTTGGAAGCAGAATAATTTTAGGAATAAAGTTGATCTATATAGGTCTATATATTGGAATTTTCCTTTGCTTTGTAGTACCATAATTCAACCTATTTTATTTCTAGTTAATTTCTGTATGTTAGAATACATTATGATTATGGAAGGAATATTAAACATTATTCTTAACATCTGTATAAACATGGTAAAATGATAAAAATGTAAAAAGTAACATTAAGTCAATAGTATTAACTAATAAACAGTAGACTTCATCAGTTTTTGTTACTTATGTCCTTTTTCCTTTCCATGATTCAGTCCAAGATTTCACATTGCATTTAGTAATCATATTTGTGATGTCTCCTTTCTTTTTTCTAATCTATGGTAGTTCTTTCAGTTCTTTCTTACCCCATGACAATTAACTTACCCTCAGGTAAAGTAAACATCATTATAATTTTCAATATAAGTTGAAATAAACTATTAAAACATTCATCATTTTTTTCCTCTAGGGATACTTTGATGAAGACAGTATGGATGAATTTATAGCTTCAGATTCCGACGAAACCTCCATGAGTTTAAGCTCCGATGATTATACAAAGTAAATTGAATAATTTTTGTGTCTTGTGTTGACACATTTAAAGTCCCAAATTGCTGATTGTTCTCTCATAATTGGCATTTGTATCTTTTCTGTGCTTCCATAAGAGTTTGAATTTGTTTCTTTTATAGAAAGAAAAAAACAAAGGGAAAAAAAGGGAAGAAAGATAGTAGCTCAAGTGGCAGTGGCAGTGACAATGATGTTGAAGTGATTAAAGTCTGGAATTCAAGATCTCGAGGAGGTGGTGAAGGAATTGTGGATGAAACAGGAAGCAATCCCTCAGTTTCATTAAAGCTGGAAGAAAGTGAGTCTAATTAATATTGCTTTTATTATTGGACATTGATTTAGAAATTACCATGTCCATAATTTTTTCAGTTACTAATTTATCCTTACTATTTCACTCAAATTATCTTTCCTAGATGCTTTCAGTAAGCATCTAGGATAATCAGGTCACATAATAACAAATATCTGGTGAATGTTTAATTACAAGCACGCCATTGTGCTCTCTCTGATATTTAAGAGAAAGAGAAGAAAGAAAATCAAATGTTTATTTACATGTATATAAACTAAATGCTGTATTTTCATTCCATGTGTTAGCTGACTTAATTCTTGAGCAGACTTATAATACTGTTGGTATCTTTATTGTTTATAAATGATTGGTAGAAGTGGGATTTAGACCTAGATACACCCAATTTCAGAGCCACAATGGTATTTTCAACTAACTACATATAAATAAATGGAAACATTTCATGTAGTAGAGCATCATTGTAATTAACTTTACACAATGAAATTAATGTTTTAGCCTTTTTCCTTTGTAATTCTTCATAATCTACAATTGTTGAATACTTCTAAGGTTTCCCTTTTTCATAAAGTTTATCACCTCTTTTTAAATTTTTATTTTTTAATTTAAATTTTAGGTGGTTAATATACAGTGCAGTCATAGTTTCTTGAGTAGAATTTAATGATTCATCACTTGCATACAATGCCCAGTGCTCATCAGAATACGTGCTCTCCTCAATACCCATCACTCATCTAGCCCATCCCCCACCCATCTCCTTCCATCAACCCTCAGTTTGTTCTCTATCCTTAAGAGTCTCTTATGGTTAGAGGGTTGTTGGATGGGGTGGGGTAACTGGGGGATAGGCATTAAAGAGGAGGGCACTTGATGTAATGAATACTTGGTATTACATGCAACTGATGAATCACTAAATTCTACCCCTGAAACTAATAATAACTATATGCTAACTAAATTGAAATTAATTTTTTTAAAGATATTTTAAAATTTATTTCACACACACACACACACAGAGATCACAAGTAGGCAGAGAGGCAGGCAGAGCAGGGTAGGGGAGCAGGCTCCCTGCTGAGCAGACAGCCCAATGCGGGGCTTGATCCCAGGACCCTGAGGTCATGACCTGAGCTGAAGGCAGAGGCTTTAACCCACTGAGCCAACCAGGTGCCCCCTAAATTGAATTTAAATTAAAACATTTTTCTTAAAGGTTTTATTTATTTATTTGACAGAGAGGAATCACAAGTAGATGGAGAGGCAGGTAGAGAGAGAGAGAGAGGGAAGCAGGCTCCCTGCTGAGCAGAGAGCCTAATGCAGGACTCGATCCCAGGACCCTGAGATCATGACCTGAGCCGAAGGCAGCGGCTTAACCCACTGAGCCACCCAGGTGTCCCTAAATTAAAACATTTTTTAAAAGAGTCTCTTATGGCTTGTTTCCCCCTCTCCTTTCTTCTTTTCTGCCTTCCCATATGCTCATGTTTTCTTCCTTAAACTCCACATAAGAGTGAGATCATATGGTATTTTTCTTTTGACTAGCTTATTTAACTTAGCATATTATATTCTAGCTCCATCCATGTCCTTGCAAATGTCAAAATTTTACTCTGTTCTATGGCTGAGTAATATTCCATTGTATAAGAGGTGATACCACATCTTCTTTATCCATTCTTATGTTGATGGATTCTGGGCTATCCCCATAGTTTGGCTATTGTTGATAGTGCTGCTATAAGCATCAGGGAGCATGTATCCCTTCAAAGACCAAAACCTTTGGGATGCAGCAAAAGCAGTCATAAGATGTTAAGTATATAGCAATACAGGCCCACCTTGAGTAGCAAAAAAAAATCTCAAAAATGCAACCTAACCATACACCTAAAGGAGCTAGAAAAAGAACAACGAAGCCTAAAGCCAAGAGAAGAAGGGAAATAATAAAGATTAATGCAAACAAATGAAAGAAAAACCTAAAGAACGGTAGAACAGATCAATGAAACCAGAGGCTGGTTCTTTGAAAGAATTAGTAAAATTGATAACCCCCTAGCCAGGCTTATCAAAAAGAAAAGAGAAAGGATCCAAATAAACAAAAATCACAAATAAGAGAGGAGAGATCACAATAAAGACCACAGAAATATAATTATAAGAGAGTATTATGACTAACTATATGCCAACAAATTGGACAACTGAAAGAAATGGATAAATTCTTAGAAACATGTAAGCTACCAAAACGGAAATAGGAGCAAATAGAAAATTTGAACAGATTGATACCTTATAATGGAGTTGAACCAGTAATCAAAAAACACCCAACAAACAGAAGTCCAGGGACAGATGGCTTCTGAAGGTAATTCTACCTAACATTTACAGAAGAGTTAATACCTATTCCTCTCAGACTATTCCAAGATATAGAAAAGGAAGGAAAATTCTCCAATTCATTTTATGAGGGCAGCATTACCCTGATAGCAAAACCAGATAAAGAATACCCTAAAAGTGAGAGCTATAGGCTAATATTATAGATGCACTTAGATCCCAAATTCTCAATAAATTCTAGCAAACCAAGTTCAACAATACAGTTTTAAAAAAAATCATTCACAGTGATCATGTGGGATGCATTACTGGGTTGCAGGGGTTGTTCAGCATTCACAGATCAATTAGTATGATATACTACATTAATAAAAGAAAGGGTAAGAACCATACAGTCATTTCAGTAGATGCAGAAAAAGCTTTGACATAGTACAGCATCCATTCATGATAAAAAACCCTTAACAATGTTGGTTTAGAGGGAGCATACCTCATCATCATAAAGACCATTTATGAAAAACCCACAGCTAATATCATTCTTTGTGGGGGGAAATGGAGAGTTTCTCCTCTCTGGTCAGGATCAAGATAGGGATGTCCATTCTCATCACTGGTATTTAACAAAGTACCAGAAGTTGTACTCATAGCCATCAGACAACAAAAAGAAAGATGTCCAAATTAGCAAGGAGAAGTAAAACTTTCACTATTTGCAGATAACAAGATACTCTATAGAAAACTCAAAAGACTCACCAAAAAGCTGCTGATACATGAATCCAGTCAAGTGACAGGATGCAAAATGAATGTAGAGAAATCTTTTGGATTTCTATACACCAATAATGAAACAGCATAAACAAAAATTAAGCAATCAGTCTCATTTACTGTTTTTCCAAAAGTAACAAGATAGGTAGGAATAAACTCAACCAAGAAGGTGAAAGATCTGTACTCTGAAAAGTATAAAACATTGATGAAAGAAATTGAAGAGGACACAAAGAATCAGAATGACATTCCGTGCTCATGGATTGGAGGAACAAACATTGTCAAAATGTCTATGCTTCCTAAAGCAGTCTACATATTTAATGCTCTTTCTATCAAAATGCCAAGAGCATTTTTCACAGAGCTAGAACAAACAGTCCTAAAATTTGTATGGAACCACCAATGTCTCAAGTGCCCAAAGCAACCTTGAAAAAGAAACAAATACTGGAGGCATCACAATTTCTGTCTTCAAGTTATACTGGTATAGTATGGTGTATGTATAGTATAGTATACTATATATATATAGTATAGTATGTATACTATAAAATAGTGTGGTGTGGTAAAAAAAATACTCACATAAATTAATGGAACAGAATTGAACACCAAAAAATGAAGCTACAATTCTATGGACAGTTAGTCTTTGACAAAGTAGGAAAGAATATCTAATGGGAGAAACAATGTTTTCTCACAAATGTTGTTGGGAAAACTGGACAGCAACATGCAAAAGAATGAAATGGGACCACTGTGTTATACAAATAGAAATTCAGAATGGATTAAATCTTAGAAGATAAAAATCTTAGAAGAGAACACAGGCAGTAATATCTTTGACATTGGCTGTAGCAAGTTGTTTCTAGATATATTTCTAGATAGGTCTCCTGAGGCAAGGGAAGTAAAAGCAAAAAAGCAAACATAAATTATTGGGACTTGATCAAAATAAACAGCTTCTGCACAGTGAAGGAAACAAGCAACAAAACTAAAAGGCAACCTTTGGAATGGGAAACAATATTTGCAAATTACATATCTGATAAAGGGTTGGCATCTGGAATAAATAAAGAACCTCTAAACCTCAACACCCCAAAAATGAACAATTGAAGTAAAAATGCGCAGCTGACATGAATAAACATTTTCCCAAGACATATAGATGGCCAACAGAGGCTGCTTACCATCAGGGAAATGCAAATCAAAACTACAGTGAGCTATCACCTCACTCCTGTCAGAATAGTTAAAATGATCAGTAGTAGAAACAACAGATGCTGGTGAGGATATGGAAGAAAAGGAACACTTTTGCAGTGCTGGTGGAAATGCAAACTGGTGCATCCCTTATGGAAAACAGTATATGAAGATTCCTCAGAAAGTTAAAAATAGAACTACTCTATGATCCCTTAATTGCACTACTGCTATTTACCCATAAAATACAAAAAACTAATTCAAAAGGATATATGCCCTCCTATGTGTATAATAGCAATGATGGAACAAGCCCCCATGTCCATCTACAGACAAATGGATAAAGAAGAGGTGATATATAATTACAATGGAATATTACTCAACCATCAAAAAGAATGAAATATTTGGGAACAACATGGATAGAACTAGAGAATATTATGCTAAGCAAAATAAGTCAGTCTAAGAATGATAAATACCATATGATTTCACTTATATGTGGAATTTAAGAAACAAATTGTAATAGTAAAAGGATAAAAAGAGAGATGCAAACTAAGAAATAGACTTTTAACTATGGAGAACAAAGTGATGGTTACCAGAAGGGAGATGGATGAGGGAATGGCTTAAATAGGTGATGGGGATTGAGGAGTGCATTTATGATGAGCACTGGGTCTTGTATGAAAGTATTGAGTCACTATATTATACACCTGAAATTGATACTACACTGTATGTTAACTTACTGGAATTAAAATAAAACCTTCAAAAAATAAGAAAAATATAAGACATTTCTCTTTTCACTACCTCATTGGAATAAGCAGATGGCAGCCTAATCACAGACCTTGGCTTACTTCTCTTAGAAATCAGGGGGATAGTAAAAATTAAACTACCAAGTTTTCCTCTTTGTTCTTCTCTGCTGTTGTCTCATAAAGGCAATTTATTATTATTGTTAATCTTCCAGTTAGATTTAAAGACTATTCTTCTAAGAATAGTAAAGGAATGGTTCTAGTTTAATAGGAAGCTTCTGTTATCTCCCTCCCTTCTCTCCCAGTCTGACTTTTCACTTAAATTTCTCCTCAGTCATCTCAGAATTGGAAATAAATAGCTTAAAATTTATGTGTTCCTGGGAATGGTTTTCTTAAAATATTCTTTTTTTCCCTTAAAATATTCTTGCTGAAAATTTTTTTTCTGTAACTTTTTTAGGAGAACAGGGAGAGTAGAGAAACCAGTATGTCTCATTCTGTGCTGTAAACAGGTTAAATAAAAGTGCTGAGATCTTGCTCCCTTCATCTCCTAGCAGTACAGGTAGGGTCTGAGGCAACTGGGTCACCTCCAGAAATGAGTAGCCTCTTTTGTTTTCTCCTGGTACATTATGTAAGCATTATTATTTTTCATTTATGTCATAAGGTGAAAATGTTTGGAAAGAATTGGAACAGAGAAGAGATGGCTACATACTGTGAACTTAAAAGCAGTTAGGGAAGGCTTTGGTTTCCAAATGACAGATTTTGACTACCTGTGTAAGGTCTTTGTTTCATTTTCATTTTAGACATGTGCAGTCAAATAGAAATCATTCATATATAGATGTATTTTATGTTTTCTTCAGATGTGTACATGTATAGTCTATTAGAAATATTTTTCAGAACAAATGATGATAAAAATCTTTTTTTTTAGATCTAGATTAACTTCAAATAAGGCTGAGTATATCATAGTACATGGACATATATAGCTGACACTGTGTAACTTTTTTTAAAACATAGTTACTTTCTGATAGGAAATGTAAGAAAACTTGAATAGGAAAGATTAAGAACCAAAATGTTGTATTTAGAATATGAAATAGATATTAAATAAGTAGATGGCTACAATGGAGCTATAATAATATTTTAACTGCGTATTTCATTTTTACTTTAGAGTTGCTATCTAATTCTTTTTACAGTAGCTTTCTGAATGTTTACAGAAGCAACATCTTGAGTAAGTCTTTTAAGTTAACCTTACAGTATTCCTATTTCTGTGTTTTAGTATTTTATTAGGACAGTTTGTTTTATGAGTAAATAAATATATAAACTACTTCTAAGTATTCAATTTTCAGCAATTGCGGTACTAGGTATTTACTCCAAAGATACAAATGTAGTGATCCGAAGAAGCACTTGCACCCCAGTGTTTATAGCAGCAATGTCCACAATAGCCAACTATAGAAGGAGTCCAGGTGTCCATGGACAGATGAATGAATAAAGAATATACATACATAATAGAATACATACATATGTATATACATGATAGAATACCACTCAGCCATCAAAAAATGAAATCTTGCCATATGCAATGATGTAGATGGGACTAGAGGGTTTTGTGCTAAGAGAAACAAGCCAATCAGAGACAATTATCATATGCTGTCACTCATACGTGGAATTTAAGAAATAAAACAGAGGATCATAGGGGAAGGGGAGGGAAAAGTAAAACAAGACAAAATCAGAAAGGGAAAGAAACCATAAGAGATTTTTAAGCATAGGAAACAAACTGAGGTTTGCTAGAGGGGAGTGGGGGTGGGGATGGGGTAACTGGGTGATGGACATGGAGGAGGGCACATGATGTAATGAGCACTGGGTATTATATAAGATTGGTGAATTACTAAACTCTAATTAATGGAATTTAAATTTAAAACCAAAGTATTCAGTTTAATATTTTGCTCTTTTTAGATTAATCTTTATTGGTTAGCATTTACACTTTAAAATGGATACAATTTATTATATGGACATAAACTTTTTGTGACAGAATCCTTGTACATGATGTAGGACCATAATATTAGCACTAACTTACCACATTTATTCATTCAACAAATATTTATTTGAGTGCTTAATATGGTCCAGGCACTGCTATAGAAGCTTGGGTTATATTAGTCAATAAAATGCATTCATGGAACTTAATGTTCTACTACTAGTACTATATAGATACATAATACTTTAATGATACTGCTGCTTTTCTTTATAAACTTCAGTGTATATTGATGCAAATACGGTAGTTAAATATATATTTAGAAAAATGTACTTCAAGAAATTAGGGTTAAAGTTGTTGCTTTTTATTTGTTTGTACTTCTTTAGTGCCTTACTTTGTAAGCATTGTGTGATAGCCAGAGTGGGTATTAAGGAGTGGCTTTGATTAATTAATGTGCTGTTTCTTGTCATATATATATATATATATGATCAAAGTTACAATAGAAATAACAGTTAATCCATGTGGATATTGAAATAAGAGTATTCAAAGTAAAATACCTGTTTGTAAGTTCTAATTACATATTCTGGGTACTTATTAACTGGAGTAGCCCTTGTTTTCCTATATCAGTTTTTATTTTTTTAGACATTACTGTAAAGTAATTTGATTATATCCAATAGGATCAAAATTAGAATGGAATCTTTTGCACAGAAATTACTATTTTTACTAACTTTGTGCTAGCATTTTTTTATTGCTAACATTTTCACTTTAGTTAAATTACCTTTAGTGTATTTGGGTTTATATATTTGGGTATTCCCTAAAGGCATTTGTTTTTTTGCCAGTTGTAGAAAGGAGTTTGGTTTGACATTGGCTTGATAAGTTGTTTGTCAGTGGCACCCAACACCACCCTCAGATTCAGTGATTCACAAGACTTAGCATATAGTCATATTCAGGTCTATAATTTATTACAATGAAAGGGTACAAAGCAAAATCAGCAAAGGGAAAAAGCAGATGGGGTAGAGTCCAGAGGAAACCAGGCATAACCTTCTAAGAGTCTTCTCCCAATGGAGTCACCCAAGATGTACTAATTTCTCCAGAAATGTTATGATAGTGTATATAAAGTGTTATCTACCAAGGAAGCTCATTAGAGACCAAGTACCTAAGTTTTTTATGTGTTTTAAACACACTATCTGCCTGACTCTTACCAAATCTCAGACGCCCAGAAAGAAAACAGGTTTGCTCAGAACAAACCACATTGTACAGACAGTCTAGGAACAATGAGCCAGTCTTATCAGGGAAAGTTTTATATTAGTACAAGGAGCTGTGTATGATTCAAGTGCCCAGACAACAGCATAGGGCCAGCCTTGCAAAGGAGGCTTTCTAAGATGAAATTTGATTTGATTCCTGAAGGATAGTGAAGCATAAAAAGAAGTTTTCCAGGTGACAAAGGGGAGAAAATAATATAAAACATTCAAGGAAAGCTGTGGGTTCTTGCAAATATGTGACATGTTTAAGCAGTAGTTCATTGTGGTTTGAATATCAATACATAATGAGCTCTTTATAAGTAGTGGAAATCACCAGGACCCAGACACAAAGGAGGAACTGATAATTTTTTTAAAAAAATTTTTTAATTTTTAAAAAATTAATCTTTTTTTGAAAATTTTATTTATTTATTTGACAGAGATCACAAGTAGGCAGAGAGGCAGGCAGAGATAGAGGGAGAAACAGGCTCCCTGCTGAACAGAGAGCCCGATGTGGGGCTCGATCCCAGGACCCTCAGATCATGACCTGAGCCGAAGACAAAGGCTTAACCCACTGAAGCACCCAGGCACCCCAGGAACTGATCATTATAACAGTAATTTCAGGAACGTGTGCTGTGGAAGCCTTAGGGATATGCTAGTCTTGAGACTAGCAGTTTTGGTTTTCACCTACCCAGGAATAGGATACAAGGCCTTGACCCCTGTATAAGGTGGAAAGTTTTTCGAACCCAGATTAAAGCTGAATCTCTTCAAAGGGTATGTAGTCCATTGACAAACTGGATAGAAAAAAAATTTGCCTAGCAATTCAGGGAGATTTCAGGGAAGCTTATCTGTTTCACCCTGGTCTCCAGGTTGAGAAAAATAGTTTCCTTGGATTCATAATCAAGGGCTAACATAGGTTATGATTTGAATTTATGTTACTTGGTCTAAAAATCTCAAGATGACGGAATGCCCGGGTAGCTCAGTCAATTGAACTTGGGACCAACTCTTGATTTCATCCCAGGTCATGATCTCAGGGTTGTGGGATCAAGCCCCTTGTTGGGCTCTTCCCTCAGCAGGGAGTCTGCTATAGATTCTCTTTCTTCTCTTCCTTTGCCCCTCTCACCCATGCTCACAGGCGCGCTCTCTCTCTCTCTCTCTCTCTCTCTCTGAAATAAATAAATAAATCTTTTAAAAATACATAATAAATAAAAATCTCAAGCTGCAATACCTCAAAAGTCATCTTGCATTGTTGATCCCCTAGAGCACCCGGCAGAAACAGATGCAGAGTGGAGATGTATGATCTCTACCCAGGGTTCTCACGTATTACAGCTACATTGAAAGTGAAATGAAAATAAAAATGGCAGAATGGGGCGCCTGGGTGGCTCAGTCGTTAAGCGTCTGCCTTTGGCTCAGGTCATGATCCCAGCGTCCTGGGATCGAGCCCTGCATTGGGCTCCATGCTCAACAGGAAGCCTGCTTCTCCCTCTCCCATTCCCTCTGCTTATGTTCCCTCTCTTGCTTTGTCTCTCTCTGTCAAATAAATAAATAAAATCTTTTTAAAAAAATGATAGAATACCTGAGGGAACAATTAACTTTAGAAAAAGTTAGCAACAAAATAAGCAGTCAGCCTGGCAAAAGTTAACACACAAAACAAATAGCATAATTAGATTCTTAAGGCCCTTTGATGATAATAGAAATATTTGATACAGACTATATTATGTTTAAAGTGGTAATTTTAAAAATCAGAGTGTACGTTTGTCAGAAAATTTAAAACTTAGATGAAGTAGACAGTATTCTAGAAAAATATAACAAAATTTTTCATTTAATAGTAGCCAAAAATTAGAAATAATTTAAGTATTTTTGAAATGACTGAGGAGATGCTTATAATGCTTATAATGCGTATGAGGAGAGCTAATAAATGATGAAATATTCATGCAGTAGAATTCTACAAAGCAGTTAGAATGATTGAATAAGTTTCACTTTGAGTGAAAAATGAAAAACTACATTTAGTGAAAAGTCATAGAAAGATAAAACCAGTATGTACTGCTTACATATAGTTTGAAAACATGAAAGGTAATGTACAGTTTAGTTATACATAAAAGCATACAAAGAAATAGTAAATACAGAATTTAGGATTTTATTTATTTTGATATAAATTTTATTTTATTCTTTTACATTTTTTAGTATAATTGACACTCTACATTAGTTCCAGGTGTACAACCTGGTTATTTGACAAGTTTATGCATTACACTATATTCACCACAAGTGTAGCTGCCATCTGTCCTTTCACATTGCTATTACAATTTAATTTACTTTTATTGACAATATCATGTGCCTTTTATTCAGTGACTTAATTTGTTCTCTATATTTATAGGTCTGATTATGCTTTTTATTTGTTTATTCATTTGTTTTGCTTTGTTGTTTTTAGATTCCCTTGGCTTGCTCGTTCTGTAACTGGAGGCCTGCATCTTCCTCTCCACTTCACCCATTTTGCCCAAACCCCTACTCCTTCCCCTATGGCAACCATCAATTTTTTCTCTGTATTTATAGGTCTGATCCTGCTTTCTGTTTGTTTATTCATTTTTTAAAATTCCATTTATGAGTAGAATCTTATGGTATTTATTTTTCTTAGTATGACTTATTTCACATAGCTTAATAGAATTTAGATTTTAGGTACCTCTCAGAAAAACACAAGGGAAAGAAGAGAATGAGATTTGATATGGTCACATATTAGGTGTCAGCTGCATCAGAAGCATATTTAGCAAGTGGTAAAATTTAATGAAGATAGGATGTGGGAACATGGCTATTCACCATATTTTGTATACTTTTGTGAATATTTAAAATATGTATAACAAAAATATGTAAAAACTCAAAATACTTTGCATTAAAAAGCAATCGAGGGAAGGTACAAAAACAGGTAAATCTTATATTCCTAATTTTGAATCGAACTGTTTATATTTAGTTATTATATAGATTATTTTGTGTTACTTTCTTATATCCTTTATAATCAAAGTTTGTGGGGAAAATAACAAAATGAATTAACATGATATGATCATTCTGGGATGAATCCATTTTTGTTTTCCAGACTTCTCTTGGGACTGTGAAATATTTCCTGCCCCTAAGATCTTTTCTCTCTTGATCTCAGAGTCCATCTGTTTCTCTTCCCTCCCTCTTCTCCCTGCCTCTGTCTGTTTCTCTTTGGTTCTTTAGATCTTTTTGTCTCCCAGTCTCTGTCTCTTGGGGTTTGTGTTGCGAGTTATACTCTCTCGGCTGGGGCCTGGGGTTGTCTCTTAGGGTCTCGAGTTTTTGAATTCCCTGCTCCCAGGCACTGTTTCTCATGGTTGTACTTTCTTGGGGTCTTTCTCTTGCTAATTCTCTTACTTGTTGTGCCTGCCTCCCCCCTCCCATGTTTTTCTTCTTTTGCATTCATATATACCTGTTTGTGTGTGTCCCACTCGCTGTCTCTCTCTCCCTCTTCTAGAGTTCAGTTTGTCTCCTCTACTCCACTCCCCACCTTGTGTCTTTTCCATACAGTAAAGCTCTCTCTTTCCTTGGGTGGTCTTTTTTTCTCTTTTTACAAGAGGGTGCCCTCCTTCCTCCTCATCCCCTTTTTCCCTCTTCCTCCTTCTCTCTTCCTCCCTTCTCTTCCCTCCTCTTCCCTCCTCCCCATTTCTCTAGGTCTCTTGCTTAATCCTCTCTGGATCTTTTGAGTTTCTTTCCTTATTTGCCTACTTATTTATGTTTCATTTATTTTGTTTAGGTAAAGCTACTTCCTCTTCTAATCCAAGCAGCCCAGCTCCAGACTGGTACAAAGATTTTGTTACAGATGCTGATGCTGAGGTTTTAGAACATTCTGGAAAAATGGTACTTCTTTTTGAAATTCTTCGAATGGCAGAGGAAATTGGGGATAAAGTGTAAGTTTCTCTCCTGTTTTTATTATATAAATGAACCTTTTTATAACCTTTCTGTTGTTTAAACAATTTATTGGAAGAAATCTGTTTTGTTTTCTTCCTGTCTGGAGATATAATTTCTTTAGTAGTGTAGTGATAGACAACTGTCTTCCTTCTCACCCACTAGTTCTGAGTACATATTTTGGTGGTTTCTTCAGTGCTATTTTCCCTTTCTGGCTGTTGCACCAGACTTATTTCTTTGAGCCAGGTCTCTAGTAGATGTCTATATTTCACCATCTTTAAAAATTATTTTTCAATCCATGCAATGTGGTTACTACTTTATTGAGATTTTTTTCCCCTAAAGTCACTCAGTGACCTTTTAACCCCCAAATCTAGTGGGTACCTCTCAGACTTTATTTCACCTCTTCAACTATTCTCTGTCCTTTCTCCTTTGTTTTTGTTCTTGGCTTCATCCTTCAAATTACAGTTCAAAAAACATTTAAAATTTTGAACCAAGACAAACCATAAGAGATTCAATCTCACAAAACAAACTGACGGTTGGGGGCGGGAGGGAGAGGGTGGTTGGGTTATGGACATTGGGGAAGGTATGTGCTATGGTGAGTGCTGTGAAGTGTGTAAACCTGGCAATTCACAGACCTGTACCCTTGGGGCCAATAATACATTATATGTTAATAAAAAAAATAAATAATTATTAAAAATTTTTGAACCAGGCTGACTTTTTAGTTTGTTACAACATGCCAACATATGTTCGTAAAATATTTTTAACATGTATCTGTGATTCTTTTAACCAACTGAGCCACCCAGGCGTCCCAACTGTGATTCTTTTAATAACAATTTAACATAAAGTTTAAAATGAACCTTTTATTTTAAAAAGTTTCAAACTTAGTTCCTTTAACTTTCTTGGGAAGAGAATAGATCTATGGCTAATATTTCTGTTCCATCTTTTAATATACCTCTATTATTAACACATTCTGATATACATACTTGTATGTCTTTTCACTGGATAGTGAGTTTATTAACCACTGTACCTTGCACTTTGTAAGTACTCACTAAAATTTATTTTTGCTGTGTATTGCCACTTTTTTTTTTATACAGAAACAAGTGGTTCAGATAAGGGATGATGCTGACCTATCATGGAGTTAGTAGTAATGGAGGTAAAGGATATGTTTTGGAATGGAAGCAATAGGATTTGGTACATTAATGCAGGGCAGTAAGAATATGAGAGTAGTCAAAGATGACTCCCAGGCTTCCAGACTCAGTGGCTGGTGGATCATGGTGTTATTTACTAGAAGGGAGAATAGTAGTGAAGAACTAAGTTTATTAGAGGTAGTAAAGAATTCTGCTCTGGCCATGTTAAGTTTCAGAGGCCTATTAAATACCCATGAGAGATGCAAGTAGAAAGTGGGTATTTGAATTCAGAGTTCCTAAAAGTTCAGATTATTGCTGTGACATGCTCATGCTTTTTTTCTGCCATCAGTGTAGGTAGTTTAAAATTTTTATTTGCGTACCATACAAAAATTTTAAGAGTGTGAAAGGGATTTGGGTGTTTTTAAAATTTCCTAACCAATGCAAGAATCTCCTCTACCATGTTCATCATAGATCTTCTCCTAACCTCTCCCATAATAGAACATTTGCTATTTCAGAAGACTACCTATAGTTGAATACTTCATATTTTTAGAAATTATGTCCTTTAGTTTGTACTTTATCCCTATAGCTTTTTTCCTTATGGTTTAAAATTAAACATATCTACTGCCTTTTTTAAGACTCATAGTGATTTTTTTTAAGCTATAAGTCCCAACTGAAAGACATTATCAGTGTTAGGACTATAAAACTATGGCATTTCAATAACTGTGATTACCACTATTTTTTATTTGTCCAACATTTTCTTGTGGAAATTTTCAAACATAAAAAAAGCAGAAAGAATTTTACAGTGAATATTCATATACCTGTCACCTAGAATCTATACTGTATTCCGTATTATGTTGTACTTTCTTTATTACATAACATACATATCTGTTTATCTGTTCATCTTATTTTCCTGATACCTTTCAGTGTGGGTGGCAGACATGAGTACTACGGTTTCAATTGTCTCTTCTTCAAAAAATAGTGGGTTCATCTCTCATGTCACTCTTAGCTTTTTTTGAGTTCGTTGATCTATTCTTTGTATGGCAGTTTCAGTCCTGACCATATGGTCTTGAACATACTTCAGTTTTTTAGCACCCATCTCAAGATATGGTCATAGTAAACAAAATACTTCAGCTGAGTTTTGATTAACACAGAGTTGTAGTGAAACTGGTTCTTCTTTATTCTAGACCCTGTACTCCCATCCATGCAATCCAATAGAGAGGTTTTCTAACATCTAAATAACACTAGTTAGTTCATATTAAACTTATGGTCAACTGAGACTCATTTTTTTTTTTAAAGAAGAACTGGTGTCAAATCAGATTCATGTATTCTCTATTTGTGCAGTTGATCTTTTGACCCAAGTGAAAACTTGATATTTCATGAGGCAAGAGATAAATGAATTTTAGTGATTTTTTAGCCAGTGGTGTGTTGATAAATGTTTGACAACTGACTTCCAAAAAATGATAACAGAGAAAGCAAAGAAGCACGTTAAGCCCTAATTTGTGGCATTTGCTGATAACCATGATAAACTACTCTCAACTGTGGCCAATCTTAAGCTACCAACAGTAGTGGGAAGAAAGGCTACCAATCCAATTTCCTATTTAAAGCAAGTTACAGCTAATTCCAGTATACTATTGGATTCGGCCCAGCCCTTCTCACTTATTTTATGTCATTTAAGCATTAAATTTTGGTTGAATTTTAATTTCTAGTTTTTTTGGTATGTATGAATTTGATTTGTATTGCTTCTATATTTTTATATGGGTCATTAATAAAATACATAAAGCCAAAATAGTTTATACAAGGATGAAAATTATTACCAGTTAGGGCAGTAGTTGTTCATCTTATCTGCAACTAGAAAAAATTAAGAGATAACCAATAGTATGTAGCCAGTTAGTCCTAATAACACCTTTCTCATAGTGAGATTTTTCTGAGCTCAGTGGTTCCCAGAACCAGCTTTAATGCAGGCTCAAGTCAGCCTTTTTCCAGAATAGTACCCCAAATTCCAGATTAATTCCAATTAAATAAATAATTAGTATTTCTAAGAATTTAAGTTTCTGAGTTATAGGAGCTGCTGAAAACTTAATTTGTAGCTCAAAAAGAATTAATTCAATAAAGTGTTTGATTCAAGGAAAAATAATCTATTGAGGGATCAAGACTGTTGGTCATTTAAACTGAGTACTAGGAAGAGATAATTTCCTTACCAGTATTCTAGGAGTACCAACTGGGAGACAGTAGAACCGCATAGTGCGGAGTTTAGGAAGTCATATACAATAGCCAGTGCACATGTTATAAACTCCCAACAGCTGTTTCATAACTTGAGTTGTTCTTTTTAGTTCTACTACTAAATCTGAAGACTTCAAGCAGTGAATGTTGAAGGATCTTCTGGAGTCATAAAAGCATCTCTCTCCTATAGTACAACTTTCAGAATCAAATAATACCAAACAGTATGCTTGGACAGGTGTCTAGTTCCTTGTATACTGACCTACTTTTTTTGCATATATAGGGGAGAGAATGAGCCCTCCTTTATCCTTTATTCTCTTTCTAGAGTTTTTCATTTCCTGTTTAAAATTATGTCTACTTCTCACCAATGGGATAGATGAAAGCAGTGGTTTTTGCACTGTTTTTCAGAGCCCATGAAAGTTGGTGAAAAGAGAAGGCTAGAGCAGAGGCTGAGGGGCCAGTGACACTTTTACCTTCTTCTCTCCCCAAGGCCTGAAGCACTCTGCTTTGTTTGTTTAAAAAGATTTTTTTTTTTATTTGAGAGAGTGTGAGTGGGGTGGTTGGAAGGTGAGTCAGAAGGAAAGGGAGAGAGAATCTCAAGCAGACTCCCAGCTGAGTATGGGGCCTGACCTGAGGCTCGATCTCACAACCCTGAGATCATGACCAGAGCCAAAACCAGAGTCAGATACTTAACCAACTGAGCCACCCAGGTGCCCTTTTATTATTTGTTTATTTATATTCTATGTATATGTATCTTACATATATTTTTCAAAATTTTAATTTAAATTCTAGTTAGTTAACATACAGTGTAATGTTAGTTTCATGTTAAATAGATGATGAGGATTAAAGAGTGTACTTATTGTGATGAGCACCAGGTTGTTGTATACAAGTCCTGAGTCACTATATTGTGCACCTGAAATTATTTATTACATTTTAATACCACATAAAACTTAATGTGAACAAATGGTTTTCATGGCTCAAAACAGGAGTTAGAAAACTACTCGGATGGAGAATCAGCAATCTGCAGATATGTTTGAAATGGAACAACAAAGTATTTTAGAATGTTTACAAGCCTAAAATTACTGAAATACTTTTAATAGTTAACACTTTTTTTCTCATATTCTCTAAATAGTTTCTTTTGTACACTAAAAGTTTTTAATTTTGATGAAATCTACTTTATCAGTTTTTTTCCCCATAGATCATACTTTTGGTGTTATATCTAAGAATTGTCTAACCCCAAGTTATGAGTATTTTCTTCCTGGAGTTTTCATAAACATTCTACAGTTTTACATTTTAAAATCAGATTTGTGCTCCATTTTGAATTACTTTTTCTATAAAGTGGGAGGTTTAGGCCAAAGTTCATTTTTATTTTTTGCATATGGTTGTTGAATTTTGCCAAGACTGTCAAGACCATTGTTGAAAAGATCCTTTTTCCACTGAATTGTCTTTGCCAATTTGTGAAATACCATTAAGCTAACTGTTTTGTGTGGCTCTATATCTGGCCTCTATATTCTCTTCCATTTGTGTTTGTCCTTTAATGAGTACTATACCATTATGATTACTCTAGCTTTTTAAGTGTTGAAATCATGTAGAGTTAGGCCTCCAACTTTTTCTCTTTCAAAGTTACTTTGGCTACTCTGTTTTGGCTACTCAGCATTCCCATATAAACTTTATAGTAGTTAATTTCTCAAAATTCCTACTGTGGTTTTGATTAGAATTGTGTTGATTTTGTAAGTCAATTTGGGAAGAAGTGATATCTTTACTACGTGACCCTTCTAATCCATGAACACTCATCTGTTTTTTAGCCTTGTTTTCAGCCAGTCTCTCATATCTCTGGACTTGATTGAAGATTTTCTTGAATTGGCCAGTAGGGAAAAGACAGAAGATAAAGATAAACCTCTTATTTATAAAGGTGAGTTACAAACAGTTCTGTATCATAACTTTTTGAAACCTTCATTTAAACATGTTATACAAACATTTTAACAATAAAAGAAAAAATACTCCCCAGACACACAACTTTAATATATCCATTTTTCTGCACATTATTCTTATCCTTATCTATATAAATATGGTCTTTATTATTGCAATTATAACATGAAGTAAGATTTTTTTGTTCTTATAAAGAGCTTTATTGAGATAATTCACATATCATGCAATTCATCCATTTTCAGTAAACAATTCAGTGGTTTTAGTATTTTCATAGAGTTGTGCAACTGTCACTACAATTTTCTCCTTTTTAATCACCACCAATGAAACCTTGTACCCTTTAGCTATTACTCTCCTACCCCTGCCTTCTGCTTCTTCAGATCTTAAGCAGTCACTAATGAATCTACTCTCTATTTCTACAGTTTGACCTATTCTGAAACTTTCATATGAATGGATTCATATAATATGTAGTATTTTGGGACTGGCTTCTTTCACATAGTATGTTTTCAAAGTTCTTCCATGTAGCATATGTCAGCACTTCATTCATTAGGGCTTAAAGAGCTAATGACAAGTGAGTCGGGGGAAATTGGAGAGGGAGACGAACCATGAGAGATTGTGGATTCTGAGAAACAAACTGAGGGTTTTGGAGTGGGGGGTGGTGGTTGGGTGAGCCTGGTGGTGGGTATTAAGGAGGGCACATACTGCATGGAGCACTGGGTGTGGTACATGAACAGTGAATCTTGGAACACTGAAAAAAAAATAAAATTAACAACAACAAAAAAAGTTTTCCTAGGAGACAATACAAGAAAAAAGTATCCAGATTACTCATCATCATTCTTTGACCATTACTTTAGGAATAACACAATATTAAATTAGCTCAATTTTGAAAAACAAAAAAGAGCTAATAATATTCCATTGTATGGATAATACCCACATTTTTATTATCCATTTATTTATTCCTAGATATCTGGGTTGTTTCATCTTCTGACTATTGTGGGTGCTATGATAAATATTTGTATGCAAATTTTTATTTATTTAAGCCTCTGTTTTCACTTCTTTCAGATATATACTTAGGAATGGAATTGTTAGGTCATATAGTAATTTTAACTTACTGAGGAACCAGTAAACTGTTTTCCACTGACTACACTATTTTACATTTCCACAAGCCGTTTACAAGGGCTCCAGTTTCTCCACATCTTCACCAACACTTACCTTCTGTTTTGTTTCGTTTTATTACAAGTATACCGTAGAGGTATTGCGGGTTTGGTTCCAGACCGCCACAATAATGTGAATACTTTAATAAAGGGAGTCAAATTAGTTTTGTTTTTTTTTTTGGTTTCCCAGTACATATAGAAGTATTTACACTATGCTGTAGTCTTTTAAGTGTGCAATAGCATTATAGCTAAAAAAATGTGTATACCTTAATTAAAAAATACTTTATTGCTAATAGATGCCATCATCCGAATTTTCAGTGAGTTGTAATTTTTTGCTGCTGGAGGATTTTGCCATGATGTTGGCTGACTTATCGGGGTGGTGGTTGCTGAAGATTGAGGTGGTTTTGGCAATGTCTTAAAAAAAGACAATAGTGAAGTTTGCGGTATCAATTGACCTTTCCTTTCACAAATGATTTCTGTGTAGCATGCAATGCTGTTTGGTAACATTTTACCCACAGTTAGAACTATTTTCAAAATTGGAGTAACGTCAGTCCTCTCTAACCCTGCTGCTACTTTATCAAATAAGTTTATATTCTAAATCTTTTGTTGTCATTTCAGTAATCTTCACAGCATCTTCACCAGGCATAGATTCCACCTCAAAAAAACACTTTGTTTGCTCACCTATGAGGCAACTCCTTACCTGTTCAAGATTTATCATGACATTATAGCAATTCAGTTCTTTCTTCAGGCTTCACTTCTACTTCTAGTTCTCTTGCTATTACAACCACATCTGCAGTTACTTCTCTTAAAGTCATCCATGAGGGTTGGATTCAACTTCTTGCAGACTCCTGTTAATGTTGATATTTGATCTCTTTCCATGAATTACAAATCACAAATTCTTAATAGCGTGTAAAATGGTGAATCCTTTCCAGAGGGGTTTTTTTTTTACTCTTTTTTCTTTATATTTTAGTTATCATACAGTGCAATATTGGTTTCTGGAGTACCATTCAGTGATTCATCACTTACATGCAACACCCAGGTCTTTAATACCCATCACTCGTCTAGCCCATCCCCAACCCATCCACCTCCCTCCAGCAGCCCTCAGTATGATCTCTATCTTTGAGAGTCTCTTAGGGTTTCTTTACCTCTCCCCCCATGCCATGTTAATGTGTTTTCTTTCTGAAAGTCCACATATGAATGAGATCATATGGTATTTATCTTTCTCTGACTGACTTACTTTACTTAGCATAGCACCCTTGATGTTTATAGCAGAAGGTTTTCAATTTTCTTTACCTAGATCCATCAGAGGAGTCGCTATGTAAGTTTTGAACATGAGTCCCCCTACTTTGTTCCTCTTCAAGATTGTTTTGTCTGTACTGGGTCCTTGGCAATTCCATATGAATTTTAGAATCACCTTGTAGATTTCTACAGAGAAATCAGCATAGGGATTATGATAAAGATTCTGATAGGGAGGGGTGCCTGGGTGGCTCAGTGGGTTAAAGCCTCTGCATTCAGCTCAGGTCAGGATATCTGGGCCCTGGGATCAAGCCCCACATTGGGCTCTCTGCTCAGCCAGGAGCCTGCTTCCTCCCTCTCTCTCTGCCTGCCTCTCTGTCTACTTGTGATCTGGCTCAGTGGGTTAAAGCCGCTGCCTTCAGCTCAGGTCATGATCCTGTGGTCCTGGGATCGAGCCCCGCATCAGGCTCTCTGCTCAGCAGGGAGCCTGCTTCCTCCTCTCTCTCTCTGCCTGCCTCTCTGCCTACTTGTGATCTCTGTCAAATAAATAAATAAATAAATAAAATCTTGTCTGTCAAATAAATAAATAAAATCTTTAAAAAAATAAGATTCTGATAAGGGATTACATTGAATCTGTATTTCATTTTAGGAAGTATTGCCATCTTAACAGTATTAAATCTTCTGATCCATGAACATAGAAAGTTTTAGCATTTGTTTAGGTTTTTAATTTTCTTTCACCAGTATTTTGTGGTTTTTAGTGTATACTTATTCTTACTTATTTTATTCTTTTTGATATTGTAAATGCAATTTTCTTAATTATATTTTTGGATAGTTACTGCAAATGTTTAAAAAATGAGTTTTGTATATTAACTCCTTTATTAGTCCTAATAGTTTTTAAGTGAATATTCTTATTTATTTTTTATTTTTTGTTTTTTATTATGTTAGTCACCATACAGTACTTCATTAGTTTTTGATGTAGTGTTCCATGATTCATTGTTTGTGTATAACACCCAGTGCTCCATGTAATACGTGCCCTCCTTAATACCCATCACGGGGCTAACCCATTCCCCCCAACCCCCTCTCCTCTGAAACCCTCGGTTTGTTTCCCAGAGTCCATAGTCTCTCATAGTTTGTCTCCCTCTCTGATTTCACACCTTTCATTTTTCCCTACCTTCTCCTAATGTCCTCCGTGCTGTTCCTTATGTTCCACATATAAGTCAAATCATGTAATTGTCTTTCTCAGCTTGACTTATTTCACTTAGTATAAGCTCCTCCAGTTCCATCCATGTCGATGCAAATTGTGGGTATTCATCCTTTCTGATGGCTGAGTAATATTCCATTGTATATATGAACCACATCTTTATCCATTCATCTGTTGAAGGACATATTGGCTCCTTCCAAAGTTTGGCTATTTTGGACATTGCTGCTATGAACATGGGGGTACATGTTCCCCTTATTTTCACTACATCTGTATCTTTGGGGTAAATATCAATAGCCAGTAACGAAATTGAACCAGTGATCAAAAGCCTCCCAAAAAACAAGGGTCCAGGGCCCAGGTAATCCTACCAAACAGTTAAAGAAGAAATAACACCTATTCTTTTGAAGCTGTTTTAAAAAATACAAACAGCAGGAAAACTTCCAGACTCATTCTATGAAGCCAGCATTACCTTGATCCCAAAACCAGGCAAAGACACCATCTAAAAGGAGAATATAGGCCAGTCCCTGATGAATATGGATGCCAGAATTCTCAACAAGATCCTAGCCAGTAGGATCCAACAGTACATTAAAAGGATGACCCATCATGACCAGGTGGGATTTATCCCTGGGATGCAAGGGTGGTTCAGCATTTGCAAATCAATCATGTGATAGAACACATTAATAAGAGAAGAGATAAGAACGATGCAGTTCTCTCAATTGATGCAGAAAAAGCATTTGACAAAATGCAGCATCCTTCCTTGATTAAAACTCTTCAGAGTGTAGGGATAGAGGGAATATTCCTCAGTTTCATAAGAACCATCTGTGAAGAGCCCACAGTGAATATCATTGTCAGTGGGGAAAAAGCTTAGAGTCTTTCCCTTAAATCAGGAACACGGCAGTGATGCCCACTCTCGCCACAGTTGTTCAACATAGTACTTGAAGTCCTAGTAACAGCAATCAGACAACAAAAAGAAATAAAAGGTGTTCAAATTGGCAAAGAAGTCAAACTCTCTCTCTTCGCAGATGACCCGATGCTTTATGTGGAAAACCCAAAAGATTTCACTCCCAAATTATTAGAACTCATATAGCAATTCAGTAATGCAGCAGGATACAAAATCAATGCACAGAAATCTGTTGCTTTTCTATACACTAACAATGTAACTGTAGAAAGAATTTAAGTGGTTATTTAAAGGAGTTTCCATATACAGGATTATGTCGTTTGCATATCCAATGTGGATTACTTCTATTTCTTTTTCTTGCCCAGTTTCCAGGTTAGGACCTCTAGTACAGCGTTGAAGTGGCAAGAGCAAACATCCTTTTCTTGTTCTTAATCTTGGGGGAAAAGCATCTGTTCTTTCACCATTAGTATGGTGTTAGTTGTAGTTTTTTCATAATGCTGTTTATAAAGTTGAAGAAATTCCCTTCTATTTCCAGCTTTTTAAGTGTTTTTTTTTTTTTTAATCATGAATGGTGTTGGATATTGTTAAATGATTTCTCTCATCTTTTAAGTTGATCATACTGGTTTTTTAAAAATTCTACTGATTTAGTTCATTACCTTGAATGTCAGATGTTAAACCAACCTTGTATACTTGGGATAAATCCCACTTGGTTATGGTGTATAATTGTCTTTATATGTTCCTGGATTCTTTTTATTAGTATTTTGTTGAGTATTCGTGCATTCTTATTCATAAGATATAACTAGTTTTCAGCTTTGTTTTCTTTTAATATTTTTGTCTGGTTTTGATATGAGGCTAATATTGGCCTCATTTAATGAGTTCAAAATTTTCCTTTCCCTGTTTCTTTTTTTTTTTAAAGATTTTATTTATTTATTTGACAGCGAGAAATCACAAGTAGATGGAGAGGCAGGCACAGAGAGAGAGAGGGAAGCAGGCTCTCTGCTCAGCAGGGAGCCTGCTGCGGGACTCGATCCCAGGACCCTGAGATCATGACCCGAGCCAAAGGCAGCGGCTTAACCCACTGAGCCACCCAGGCGCCCCCCTTTCCCTGTTTCTTGAAAGAGTTTGGGAAGAATTGGTATGAGTTCTTTAAATGTTTGCCAAAATTTAGCAGTGAAGCCATCTGGACCTGGGTTTTTCTTGTGGATAGTTTTTATCATCATCATCAACACTATTGTAAAATATACCTAACATGAAATTTAACATTTTCAGAGTGAAAAAGCAACCTACTGAATAGGAGAAAACATTTGCAAATCATGTATCTTGAGAGGGGTTAATATTCAGAGTACATAAAGAACTACTATAATTCAATAACAAATGGATGACCTGATTCAAAAAATGGGCAAAAGATTCAAATAGACATTTCTCTAAACGATAATATACAAATGATCTAGAGAAACATACAAATAAAAACCACAATGAGATATAACCTTACGTTATTAGAATGGCTACTGTCAAAATCTGTAAATAACACGTTGGTGATGATGTGGAGAATTTGGAACATTTGCACACTCTTGGTGGGATTATAAAATGATACAACCACTGTGGAAATCCTTATGGCAGTTCCTCAAAAAATTAAAACTAAAATTAAATGATCCAACAACACTATTTCTGGGTATATACTGAAAAGAATTGAAAGGATATTTTTTTAAAAGATTTTATTTATTTATTAGAGAGAGCACACGCGCACAAGCAGGGGGAGCGGCAGGCAGAGCAGGCAGAGGGAGAAGCAGGCTCCCCACTGAGTAAGGAGCCCCATGCGGGACTCGATTCCCAGGACGCTGGGATCATGACCTGAGCTGAAGGCAGTGGCCCAACCAACTTATATCTTAAAACCACCCTTTCAGAGCCACCCAGGCATCCCTGAAAGGCTGGTTTTAAGATATTTGTATACTCATATTCATAGCCACATTATTCACAATAATGAAAAGGTAGAAAGAATCCAAGTGTATATTGGTGGATGAATGGATAAACAAAATGTGGTATATATACAGTGGAATATTTTTCAGCTCTTGAAGGAAATCCTGTCACATGCTACAACCCTGTCGATATTATGTTAAGTGAAATAAACCAGCACAAAAAAGGTGACTACTGTGTAAATTCATTTATTATTTCATTACTTCACTTATCTAAAGTAGTCAGATACACAGAGAAAGTAGAAGAGTGCTTACTGTGGGGAAGGGAAGAATGGGAAGTTGTTGTTTAGTGGGTATAGAGTTCCAGTTTGCAAGTATAAAAAGTTCTGGAGATCTGTCAACACAACTGAACTATATACTTAAAATGGCTAAGATGGTAAATTTTATGGTGGTGGGGATTTTTGTTGTTTTGGGGTTTTTTTTGTTTTTTTTTTTTTAAGATTTTTAAATTTTATTTTATTTTATTTTATTTTTTTATTTGACAGAGATCACAAGTAGGCAGAGAGGCAGGCAGAGAGAGAGAGAGAGAGGAGGAAGCAGGCTCTCCATGGAGCAGACAGCCCGATGCGGGGCTCAATCCCAGGACCCTGAGATCATGACCTGAGCTGAAGGCTGAGGCTTTAACCACTGAGCCACCCAGGCGCCCGTTTTTTGTTTTTTAACCACAGTATAAGAAGTTACATAGCCAGCTGCTACTGGAGGTTAGGTAAAACAGGAGTTTTGCTTGTTTTGTTTTGCACCAGATCTTTCTGATTTCTCTGTCTTCTATTAAAAATACAAATTTTAAATAACTGGTAAGAGATATGGGACAAACTACAACTGTGTTTACTAGTCATTGGCAGAATAGCTGTTAGGTACTCATCAAAATTTTTTAATTTAATGTCCATTAATTTTATATATAAATCTCTCTTAGAGAGTAAAGAAATCATTACAGGAGTTTTAAGTTGTTTGTCCCATATTTTCTGTACAGATGGTTTGGTGTTTACAAATTCTTTTAATTTTTGTTTGTCCTGGAAGCTTTTTATCTCTCCCTTCTATTTGCAGTGATAGCCTAGCTGTATATAGTATTCTCAGCTCCATGTTTTTCTCATTTAGTGCTCTGAATATATCATGTCAGTTCTTTGTGGCCTGCCAGGTCTCTGTGGGTAATTCCACTGCCAATCTACTATTTTTACCATTGTATGTTACAGACTTTGTCGTGGACTCTCTTCTGGATTTTCTCTTTGTCACTAAGACTTGTAGGTTTTACTATTAGATAATGGGGTGTGGACCTATTCTTAATGATTTTGAGGGGGGTTCTCTGCACCTCCTGGATTTTGATGCTTGTTCCCTTTGCCATATTAGGGAAATTGTCTACAAAAATTCGCTCCAATATACCTTCTGTTTCCCTGTCTCTTTCTTCTGGAATCCCAATTATGCTAATGTTTGGCTTGCGGTATCACTTCTCTCTCGAATTCTCCCCTCGTAGTCCAGTAGTTGTTTGTCTCTCTTTTGCTCAGCTTTATTCTCTGTCATTTGGTTTTCTATATCATTAATTCTCTCTTCTCCCTCATTTATCCTAGCAGTAAGAACCTCCATTTTTGATTGCACCTCATTAATAGCTTTTTAAATTTTAGCTTGGTTAGATTTTAGTTCTTTTATTTCTCCAGAAAGGGCTTTTATTTCTCCAGATAGAGTTTCTCTAATATCTTCCATGCCTTTTTCAAGCCCAGCTAGCACCTTGAGAATCCTCATTCTGAACTCTAGATCTGACGTATTAGCAATCTCCGTATTGATTAGGTCCCTAGCCTTCAGTACTGCCTCTTGTTTTTTGTTTGTTTGTATTTTGTTGTTGTTGTTGTTGTTTTTGCGTTGAGTTTTGCCGCCTTGTCATTTTATCCAGATAAGAATATATGAAGGAGAGAATAAATTACTAAAAGGGTGGCAAAGACCCCAGAAAAAAAGTGTGTTAACCAAATCAGAAGAGACCCCAAATTGTGGGGAGGGGAGAAAGGGGTAAAAAGAAGTTCAAAAAAATTTAAAAAAAGAAAATATAGATATTAGACTGGGGATTAGAACAGAGCCACCCACTTAATTTTGGGAGTACTTTGGTCTCTTAGCAGAAACTACCTCGCAAAATTTTAAAGGAAGAAAAACGTGTGTGTGTGTATATATACACACACACACACACATGCACACACACAAAAATAAGGGTAAACATGATGAAGGGATGGAATATGACTGTAAAGATGAACATTTTTAAAAAATTCTAAAAAAGAAGTTGATAAGTTGGTTGGGAAAAGAAAGAAAAAGAAAGTGGAGAGAATTTTCTCTAGCTGGAGATTAGAACAAAGCCCTGTGCTAGAATTAGGGTATATTTTGATCTATTAGAAGAAGTTGTATCCCAAAATTTTTTAGAAGGAAAACCCTATGTTTATACAAAAAATAGTTAGATATAATCATGGATAAAATATGACTATAAAGATGAAGTCTCAAAAAGATAATTTTAATGAAAGGTATTGTTAAGATAAACTAGTTAAGATGTAAAAGAGGAAAGAGTAAAAGTTAAAAGAAATTAGAATAAGAAAAAAATAAAATTAAAACAATTAATTAGCTTTGCAAGACTAAAGAATCATGGGGAGAAAACCATGAATTCCATGCTTTGCTTTCTCCTCCTCTGTAATTCTACTGTTCTCCTTGATAAGTGAGTTTGGTCTTGGCTGCATTTCTTGCTGATCTTCTGTGGGAGGGGCCCTGTTGTAGTGATTTTCAAGTGTCTTTGCTGGAGGCGGAATTGCATTGCGCTTGCCAGGGGCCTGGTTAATTAATCTGCTCGGGTTTGCTCCCGGGAGCTTTTGTTCCCTGAATGCTTTCTGTAGAATTCTGGAGGACGGAAGTTAAAATGGTGGCCTCCTAGTCTCTGGCCCGGAGGAGCAGAGGGCTCAGGGCCCCAGTTCTCAGTGTGCCCTCGGAGACAAGCGCTCAGTCACTCCCATCTCCCTGGCCTCCGGCTGTGTGCTGAACTCACCCAGCCTGTGACCAAGTGTCTCTGTCTCTGGCACACAGCCCCACCTGGAGTCTCCAAACCCAGCAGATCACTGTCACTCTTCCAGGGAGGTCTCCCCAGATCTGCCACTTGTGGGGCCCCTGCTCAAAGAGCAGTGGTCTCACTGTGCCACGGATCACTGTTTAAGGTAACCCCGAGATGAGAGCTCACTCCTTGGCTCTGTCTCTGTAGCTGGCTTCCTTGCTGTAATACCTGGGAACTCTGTGATACTCAGACACCTATGATCCTTTGGTGACCCTGCAGGACTTGAAACTATGCTGTCCCCGCAAGGGCTCCACCCCCTCTTCGCCTATGGAGCGATGTCCCTCAGTGGAGAAGACTTTTTTTTTTTATTGTTTAGCATTTTTTTTTAATTTTTAATTTTTTATAAACATGTATTTTTATCCCCAGGGGTACAGGTCTGTGAATCACCAAGTTTACACACTTCACAGCACTCACCAAAGCACATACCCTCCCCAATGTCCATAACCCCACCCTCCTTCTCCCAACCCCTCTCCCCCCAGCAACCCTCAGATTGTTTTGTGAGATTAAGAGTCACTTATGGTTTGTCTCCCTGAGAAGACTTTTAAAAGTTCAGATTTTGTGGTCTGTTGCTCCGCCTCTTGCCTGTCCGCCCTTCCTCTCCCCCGCCACCCCGCAGTCTATCTTCCTTCACTTTGGATTCACTTCTCTGCAGATCCTACCTTTCAGAACGCAGGCAATTTTCTGTTTCTAGAATTGCTGCTCTTCTTTTCTTCATTCCCCTGTTGGATTTGTAGGTGTTCAGAATGGTTTGAGAAACTATATAGCTGATCTCCTGCTACCTGATATCATTTCAGCCTGCTACTCTTCCACCATCTTGACTCTTCCCCCTATATCTTTTGTAGTGTAGTTTGAGATGAGGGAGCATGATATCACCAGCTTTGTTCTTTCTCAAGATTGCTTTGACTTTTAAGTGTCTTTTATGGTTCTGTACAAATTTTAGGATTCTTTGTTCTAGTCTGTGAAAAAATATATTGTGATCTCTTCTTTTTTGTCTGATGGTGGTACCTTGAGTACTCTTGGAATATAATGCTGTTGTTTTTAATTTTAATTTTCTAATTCTGTTGATAATATTGATAATTTTTTCTCTTATATTCATTTTAAATATAATAACTTTTTGGGGAGCCTGGGTAGCTCAGTGGGTTAAAGCCTCTGCATTTGGCTCAAGGGTCATGATCGCAGGGTCCTGGGGTCGAGCCCCACATCGTGCTCTCTGCTCAACGGGGAGCCTGCTTCCCTTTCTCTCTCTCTGCCTGCCTTTCTGTCTGCTTGTGATCTTTGTCTGTCAAATAAATAAATAAAATCTTTAAAAAAATAAATATAATAACTTTTTAGGAAATAAAACCCCAATAACATCCTGTGTAAATTTTAGGCAGGTGGTGTCTTTATTTTTATACAGGTGCATTGGTTGCTTAGGTCGCTATAGTAATGAAAAGGAGCATTTGCTCTTTAGTTAATATAATATGACACACTTTGTCATTGGTTTACTGAGATGTTTACCTAGTAAAAAAGGTAGAATTCCTCTTTTTCCCCCAATCAAAATCTTACATGGAATATTAGTACATTGGGCCTGGGTTGCTAAAAAAGTGAAGAGATCTCTCCTCCTTTCCTAACTGGGGTTAAGAGTCACCACTAAGCCACTGCCTCATTAGCAAACCTTAAATTAGCTGTTTACAGAACTCATAATGTATTCCAGGGTTCATTTCATTTTATAAATATAAGGTACCTACCATGTGCAAGGCACAATCTAGATGCTGAGGAAAAAGATGCTAACAAAAAAGAACAGGTCCCTAACCTCCCAGAGGCTATACTTTTGTTAGGGAAGACCAATAAGAAACAAACAGGAAATGTATAGTTTAAAAATGCAATGGAGAAATAAAGAAATTCTTTAAAGGTGATGGGGAGTTCTGGGGGAAAATATGTAAATTGGTCAGGCAAGGCTTTATTGATGTCCCTCACAGAACTGGAGATGTAATAGGTCCATAGTAAATATTTGCTGATCTGGCAGGGTATCACATTGTCCGTACCTGGGTATTCTTTAGTTATTTTCCATAGAGAATCATGCTCTGGTGATGCATTTTTTTATGTGCCCCTTAATGTTTCAGTGCTAGGTATATACTGGCAGTTTTTAATCTTTGTCACTACTCCCTTCTTTGTTTCTGAGTCCCCTCCTTATTGATATGTCTTTAACATAATGTTCTGGTAGTGCTTCATTATCTGAAAGACAAAGTACCAGAAAAGTTATATCATTTTATTTTACTATCATGAATAAATGGAAAATGCCCATTTTACTCTATACTTATAGTACTGTAATTACATTTTCCCCATCTTTAATGGGTAAAAACAATTGTCATTTTTTTAGTTTTTATTTTCTTACCACTGGCAAGATGAAATATTTTCCCATACGGTTGTTAGTTTATATTTAATTTAATAAATTATCTTCAACAAACATTTGTTTTAATAATCAGTTCAGTTTATCACCACCACCATTACTACTACTACTACTACTACTACTACTACTACTGTGTACTGGACACTGAGCTAGGTTCAAGGAGTATTACAGGAAATCATTTTATAGAGATGATCAAATATAAATGTGCCCTAGTAGAGACAGATACAATTTGATGTGGGATCCTGGGTGATATATTAAGTACTCAGTGAGCTTAATTACTATGTGACAGGCACTGTTCTAAGGGGCTTTTTTCTTATATCAGCTCATTTTAAAAACCTGGGATTTTTAGAAACAATCCATTTTGGTGACTGACCTCTGCTGACTTTTTCACTTTTTAAGTGTTGGATTCACAGAAGTAGTGTGTAGATTATTCTTTTGTATTATCAGAGAAAGGTGAGTATGTTGAAATACTTTAAAAATATTAACATCGTATTTTATTTATGATTAGCAAATTAGCTTTAATAATTACCCTGTTTGGGTAAACAGTTAATGGAAATGTGACTCCAGACTCTTTTTTATCCAGCCATCTGTCTCAAATTCTTTTTTCCTTAGCTGTGTGTATGCTTTTTTTTCAATTGAAAGAAATAAAAATCACGAATAAATAAATAGACTTTCTTACCAATTGTCAAATTTTCAGCAAGGATATTCTGTGTTTTCAGTATAAGTAAAGATATGGGTAAGTAAGAAACATGGTGAAAAGAACCTTTTAAGGGAGGTACTAAATTTAAGTAAAAAGTTTGCTGAAAGATCTAAATCTCAGTTTTATGAACTTGTTTTTATGTTAAGATTCTTTGATGTGACTCTGGAGGGGAAAAAGTAGTATTACTTTTATAATTTTACAATTGTAAATGTTTTATGTTTACAATCTACAATGTTTACAATTAAAAGAACTGGGATGGAAATTATGTCATAAAATAGAAAAATGTCTTTAGTACTTAATTTGGTATTTTAGTTTTAATGTGTAAGTCTTGGGTAAATTTTCATCTCACTGTCCAAAAGTTGATCAGTATCAACTTGTTAATAAGGGAGGAAACCTGGCCATTTACAGATTTAATTAAAAGTAAGCTTCATGAACATAATTCAGTTTAACCATATTCTTTTGACAGTTTTAAAGGTTTCTAATCAAGGAAATCTTTTATGAAATTCACATATAGATGAAATACTTTTTCAAAGTACCTTTGCTATTCAGTATCTGTTAGAAATAAATCTGTGGGAATTTATTTGTTAATATAGTGAATTACAACTTGATTAAAAAAATTTAGGGGCACCTGGGTGGCTCAGTGGGTTAAAGCCTCTGCCTTTGGCTTAGGTCATGATCCCAGGGTGCTAGGATCGAGCCCCACATCGGTCTCTCTGCTCAGCAGGGAGCCTGCTTCCTCCTCTCTCTCCCTGCCTGCCTGACTACTTGTAATCTCTGTCTATCAAATAAATAATAATAAAAAAAATTTTAAAAATTTGTATTTCACTATGCTATTAAAATATATATAACCAGATCTTAAATGGTGAGCAGGGAAGATCTATTATTACTGGCAGAACAATATATATCAGATATCTCTTTTCTTTTCTTTTCTTACTAAATTTTCAGGTGAAGGGAAGTGGCTGCGAAACATTGACTATTACCGTTTAGATGGTTCTACTACTGCACAATCAAGGAAAAAATGGGCTGAAGAATTTAATGATGAAACTAATGTGAGGTAGGAAACATTTTTTGTTTGTACAGAGAGGTTTTTGTTTTGTTTTGTTTTTGTTTTTGTACAGAGAATTTTTTAAAAACAATTTTAAATCTGGGATGCCTGGGTGGCTCAGTCGCTTAAGTGGCCAGCTCTTGATTTCAGCTCAGGATATGATCTCAGGGTCATGAGATCAAACCCCTTATTGGGTTCTATGCTCAGCTCAGAGTCTGCTCATCCCTCCGCGGCCCTCCCACCCCCTGCTCATCCTCTGTTGCACTTGCACTCTCTTTCTTTCAAGTAAATAAAATCCATTTTTTAAAAAATCCAAAAACTTTTTAAAAATCTACAAACAGTTGGGGCATCTGGGTTGTTCAGTGTGTTAAGCCTCTGCCTTTGGCTCAGGTTGTGGTTTCAGGGTCCTGGGATTGAGCCCCGCATCGGGCTCTCTGCTTAGTGGAGAGCCTGCTTCCCCCACTCCTTTCTGCCTGCCTCTCTGCCTACTTGTGATCTCTCTCTCTGTGTCAAATAAATAAATAAAATCTTCAAAAAAATCTACAAATAGTTAAGTTCACTTGTTATAGTATATATTTCTACAATTTTTGACAAATACAAGATAGAGTCAAGATATAAAATGTTTTCATTACCTCTCAAGAAATTAACTCATGGAATTATAGAGTTAGATTAGAGCTTTTTGAGTCTTACTTCTTTCATATAGCAAAATATTTGAGATTTATCCATTTTATTGCATATGTCAATAGTTTGTTTATTGTTGAGTAGTATTCCATTATATGGATGTATTACAGTTTGTTTAGGCATCTCCACTTGAAAGAGTTGTTCCCAGGTTTGGGAGTTAAAATTGGAGGTGCTCTCATGTGTAAATTCTTGTGTGACCCATTGATATTTCTAGGAGTGCAATTGCTGGGTTGTATGATAAGTTTGTGTTTAGCTTTGTAGAAACTGCCACATAGTTTTCCAAAGTAGTTGTACAATTTTGCATTCCCATCAGCAGTGTATGAGAGTTCCGGTTGCTCTGCATCCCTGTCAGCACTTGGTATTGTTGTGTTTGTTTGTTTGTTTGTTTTAATTATTTCACCAATTCTGATATGTAATGGTATTTCATGTGACTTTAGTTTGCCTTTCCCTAATAATTGGTACAAAGCATCTTTTCATGTACATATTGACCATTTTTATATCATCTTTGGTGACAAATCTGATAGAAGCTTTAAAGTTAAAGTATTCTTCATCTTTTTATCTTCTGCAGAGATTTGAGTCATATATTTTAAACCACTGTAGATATGAGGTGTGTTGTATATGTGTTGTTGTTGCTGGTTTTACCTGTTAGCAATTAACAGACTTGAACTGCATTTGAAAGACAAAAATTAATATGTATACATATGTAGAAACATATGCACACATATCCATACATGTGTGAAAGCATGATCTTTCAGAAAATGTTGAAGATAGGCTTAGTTTAATGACAAGGCCAGAGTATGCCTTAGTCAATGTTTTAAAGCATAAAAGATACTATACTGTGTATGTAAAACATGTTTTATTTCTAGCAGAGTCCTGAGCTGCACCTAGGGTTAAGGCTAGAGAAATTCCAGTTAGAAGAATATATTCAGTTACCTTATAGAATATCTTAAATAGAATAATTGAAATATATATATTTAAAATCCATACACTCTGGGAGATCCTAAAAAGGAATGGTTGAGTACAGTAAAGTTATAAAAACATATTATTAAATAACTATTAACAGAGTAAGTTCATTTTTGTATTTTGTTTGCCATGTTCCTAAAAATTTACTGTTTCTGCATGAGTGTGAAGTAATTGTATTTTGTAACCCTCATCTAGTTTGTCAAACAAACTAAACCTTCCACTTGTTCAGTTTCCCAAATTTGTAAATATAACAGTAGCATGTGATTTTCCCATAACATTAGTATTTGATGACCAATGGGGAACAACATTGAAATTTGGATGTTGTGCTGTCATTTTGGTGAAACACTAGCCAATTAACTCCCCTAAACATAGACTAAAAAGTATCTGATTCAGATTCATCTTCTCATTTTCCCTCTTTCCCTCTCCTTCCTCCCATTTTATGTGTGTGTGTGTGTATATGTATGTATTTGATGGGTTACTGTTGAGTAGCTAAACCTGTTGAGATTAAATCCATAAATTTTAGAGATCGTATTTGTCTATCTATATTTTGTTTTCTCATGACTCAGTAATTGTCAGGAAATAGAATAAATGTTTTTATGGTAAAGCAGTTGAAAAGACACATTAAGGTAAACTTTAAAGATAATGACCATTTCTAATGTTGTATTGTGAGACCAGGAAGTTTTTTTTTCAACAGCCTTAGTCCCTGGTTAGCTTTAATATTGTTTTTTTTTTAAACTTTTTATTTAAAAATAATTATAGATTCACAGGAACTTGTAAAGATAGTACAAAGAGGTCCTGTGAACACTTCATGTAATTTTCCTTTATATACCTATAATTTCAAAACCAAGAAATTGACACTAGTTCAAAGTATATAGCTTTTTTTTTTTTTATCTCACAGGTATAAGATGTTTTAATTATACTCCTTGGTAATACACAGTTGAAAAATTCTAAATGATACAAGAAATATAATTCAAATGATAAATTGAATTATAGTATTATTAACAAATGTTACTGAATATTAAATTTAGGAGTGTATATCTTTCTGTTTCATAAGGACAGTAAAACAATGAATATTCTCTATATATACACAACACATGTGAATATACACTTTTGTGTATATGTATGTGTGAGTGTATATATGTACATATATTCTTATCTTAAACATAAGATTGTTTTTTTAATTTCTTTTCAGCATAACAGTATTCATTGTTTTTTACTTTTTTTAACACATATGTAGAGACTCCTGTAACAACCCTGAAATCAGGTACATAAATATTCTGTCATCACAGAGATTGCTCTCCTACCACCCTTTTATAGTTATACCCTTCCTTTCCACCAACTTCACTACTATCCCTAACTCCTGGCAATAAAATTTGTTTTATTGTTTATACATCAAGACTGATATAAATGCTATCATACTATATGTGATCTTTTGAGCTCTTTTTTTTTATTCAGCATTATACACTTTAGTTCCATCCAAATTGTCCTGTGTATCAATAGTTCATTCCTTTTTTTTTAAAGTAGTATTCCATGGTGTGGATATACAGTTTTGTTTAAGACAAACTGTACATCTATTGCAGGACATTTTGGTTGTTTCCAGGTTTGACTATTACAAATAAAGCTGCTGCTGGGGGGAAGCGTCCAGGTGGCTTGGTCAGTTAAGCATCCAGCTCTTGATTTCAGCTCAGGTCATGATCTCAGGGTCCTAGGATCAAGCCCCACAGTGGGCTCCTGCCTCAGCAGAAAGTCTGCTTATCCTCCTCTCCTCATGTCCCTCCCCTGCCTGCTTGCTTGCTTGGTCTCTCAAATAAATAAATCTTAAAAAAAAAAAAAAGCTGCTGTGAATGTTGTGTACAGGTTTAGTGTAGACCTACAATTTCACTTCTCTAGTATAAATGCCCCGGAGTATAATACCTAGGTTGCCTGGTAAGCGACTGGTGTTTTAACTTCCGAGCTGTTTTCCAGAATGGCTGAACTTTTTTTTTTTTTTGCAGTGCCGCCTATAAAGTGTGAAAGGTCAACTTTTTCTGCATCCTCGCCAGCATTTGGTGTTAGCACTATTTTTTATTTTGGATGTTCTGATGGGTGTGTAGTGGTAACTCATTCTGTCTTAAATTTGTTATTTCCCTGATGTCTGGTTATGTTGAACAGTCTTCCCATATGTTTATCTGCTATCTGTAAATCCTCTTTAGTGAAACGTTTCAGTCTTTTTGCCCATTTTGTTAAGTTTTGGAAATTCTTTATGTGATTTAGATATGAAGCATTTGTCACGTATGTGGTTTGCCAGTATTTTCTGCCAGTCTACAGCATGTCTTTTCATCCCCTTCACAAGGTTGTTCACAGAGCAAAATGTTTTAGTTTCAATGAAGTCTAGTTTGTTAATTTTAGATATCATGTTTTTGGTGTCAAATCTGTGAATTCTTCCACAAGCCCTAGCTCATACAGATTTTCTCCTTTGCTTTAGTTTTATAGTTTTACATTTTACATTTTGTATTTTATGTTTAAGTCTGAAATGCATTTTGAGGTAATTTTTGTATAAAATGTGAGGTTTGGGTCAAGTTCACTTTTTTCTTTTTCTTGTTTTTTACTTACAGATATCCATTTGCTCTAGCATCATTTGTTTAAAAAAAAAAAGCCATCCTTCCTCCACCAAATTGCTCTTGCACTTCTGTGAAAAATCAGTTTATTTCTTGGTTCACTATTCTGTTATATTGGTCTGTATGTCTGTCCTTCTGTCGTTGCCACATATTCTTGAATATTTTAGCTGTTAGAGTAAGCTTTAATGACAGGTTGAATGATATCTCCTACTTTATAATGCTTTTTCCAAATTGTTTTAGCTAGCCTATTATCTGTGCCTTCATATATAGATTTTAGAATCTTCATATATCTACAAATATCTTGCAAGGCTTGTAATAGGAATTGCATTAAATGTCCACCATTTGGGAAGAACTAATACTTTTACTATATTGAGCCTCCTGTGAACATATTTTTTTCTATTTATATGGATTTTTTCTTTCATCAGTGTTGATAGTTTTCAGTAATAAGTCCTATATTTATTTTGTTATGTTTACACCTAGATATTTTATTTTTCTGAATGACTATATATGATATCATATTTTTAATTTTTTTAAAAGATTTTATTCATTTATTTGACAGACAGAGACCACCAGTAGGCAGAGAGGAAGGCAGAGAGAGGAAGGGAAGCAGGCTTCCCGCTGAGCAGAGAGTCTGATGCGGGACTTGATTCCAGGACCCTGGGATCATGACCTGAGCTGAGGCAGAGGCTTTAACCCACTGAGCCACCCAGGCGCCCCTCATATTTTTAACTTTTAATTTTAACTGTATATGATGTCATATTTTTAATTTTTCTGAATGATTGTTTATGATATCATATTTTTAATATTTAATTTTGCATGTTCATTGCTAGTGTGAAGAGATGGAATTGACTTTTGTGTTGATCTTGTTACCTGTGATCTTGCTGAACTCATTTGTTCTAGGAGCTTATTTCATAGATTCTCTCAGATTTTACTAGACCGTTATGTCATCTGCAAGTAAGGATAGTTTTACTCTTTCTACCTTTCTGATCTTTATGCTGGCATTTATTTCCCTTTCTTGCCATATTGCATTGGCCACATTTAATATGTTACGTAGCAATGAGAGTGAACATTCTTGCATTATTGCTATTAAGAGCATTCTGTGTTAACTATGCTGTTAGCTATATAATTTTTTAGATATTCTTTATCAATTGTAGGAAGTTCCCTTCTGTTCCTTGTTTGATGAGAGTTTTTATTTGAATGGGTATTTAATTTTGTTAGATGCTTTTTCTGTCTTATTTAATATTAATAAGTTTTCTTTCTTAGCCTGTTACATGCTATATTATGTAGATTGATTTTCAAATATTGAACCAGCCTTGCATCCCTGGAATAAACCCCATTTGGTCATGGTGTATAATTCTTTTTGTATATTAAGAATAAAATTGAGAATGCTCTGTTGAGGGATATTTATGAGATAATTGGTTTGTATCCATTTTTTTGTATTGTCTTTTTCTGATTTTGATGTCAGGATAGAGTTGACCTCATAAAATGAATTGAATTTTCTAAAAGAAATGTAGAATTTGTGTTGATTAATCTTAAATTTTTGGTAGAATTTGCCAGTGAAACTTTGTAGCTTTGAAATTTTTGAAGAGCTTTTAAATCACTAATTCAGTTTCCTTAATAGTTATAGGATCATTCAAATTATTTCATATTGAATGAGTTCTGGTAGTTTGTGCCTTTTGAGGAATTGGTTCATTTCAACTAAATTTCAAATTTATGTATAGAATTGTTCATAACATTCCCTTATTGCTGTTCTCATATCTGCAGGGTCTGTGGTAATAGCCTTTCTTTCATTCATGCCATTGGTAATTTGTGTATTTGCATTTTTGACAAAATTTTGCTGGAGCTTTATCATTTTATTTATTTTCTCTACTTTTTTTATGTTTTTAGTTTCATCTTGCTTTCACTTTATTTTGCTCATTTTTTCTTGACTTCCTTGAGGTAGATCTTTGGATTACTAATTTAAGACTTTTCCTTTTTTCTAACATAAGTATTTAGTACTATAAATTTCCCTCTCACCACTGCTTTAGCTGGGTCATATAAATTTTGACATGTTATATTTTCATTTCCATTCAGTTTAGTGTTATTTTTTTCCTTGGAGACGTCCTTTTTGACTCATAGCTAGAAAGTATCTTTAATTTCCAAATATTTGGAGATTTGCATTATTTTGCTGTTATTCTAGTCTGATTCAGTTCTGTGCAGAGAATGTTTTCTTGGGATTTCAGGTCCTTTAAATTTGTTGTTTTGTTATATGGGTGAAGATAGGGTCTATCTTGGTATATTGTATATTAGCCCTTGAAAGAATGTATATTTTGCTGTTGTTGGGTGTTGTGTTCTATAAATTGGGACCATACCTTCTTTGATGGGGTTATGTTCTTCTTTATCCTTGCTAATTTTTGTCTAGTTGGGTTATTGATTTTTGAGAGAGGAAGGTTGAAGCCTCCAACTATAATTGTGTATTTGTTTCTCCTTTCAGTTTTGTGTCTTGTATTTTCAGTTTGTTGTTTGGTGTATACACATTCAGGGTTGCTATGTCCCTGTCTATCCTTTGTTAAGTTTTTTGCTCTGAAACCTACTTTCTCTCTTACTAATAAAGCCACTCCTACTTTATTTTGATTGTCATTTATATGGTATATCCTTTTTCATCCTTTTACTTTCAACCTACCTATTTCATTATATTTGAAGTGAGCTTCTTGTAGACAGCATATGGTTGGGTCATTTTTTTTTTTTTTTACCCATTCTGTGGGTCTCTTTTAAATGGTGTATATAGACCATTTAATTTTTTTAATTGAAGTATAATTGATGTATAACATTACATTAGTTTCAGGTGTATAACTATTTTCATTTAATGTAGGGTTTCAATCTGCCATTTTATTTTTTGTTCAATTTGCTCTCTTTCTTTTTTTCTGAAATCTTTTTTTTTTAAGATTTTATTTATTATTTATTGGACAGACAGAGATCACAAGTAGGCAGAGAGGCAAGCAGAGAGAGAGGAGGAAGCAGGCTCCCTGCTGAGCAGAGAGCCCGATGCGGGGCTCTATCCCAGGACCCTGGGATCATGACCCAAGCCGAAGGCAGAGGCTTTAATCCACTGAGCCACCCAGGCGCCCCTTTTTTTCTGAAATCTTATTCTGCCCTTTCTGTGGATTACTTTTACCTTTTATGAAATTATATTTTTATTCATCTGTAGCATTTTGTCTTTCTACAACTTTCATAGTTGTTGCTGTAAGTATTATATGGATATAATTTAATATAGTCAACTGATGTTATCAGTTTACCATTTTGATTGAAGTGTAGCAACCTTATGCTCTTATATCTCTTTCCCTTCCCCATTTATAATGTAATTGTTTTAAGTGAGTATTTTTCTCTACATAAATGGATTACCAGATGGTATAATAATTTTTTCTTGAACTATTAAACATAATTTAGAAAAAAATTGAAGAAATATCTTCCTTATTCACTCATTTCTTTTGTACTTTATATTGTTTCCTCCAAATGTTTCAGTATTTCTTCTTTTATCATTTCTATTCTTTTTTAGAGAAATTGCTTTAGTCATATTTTTAGGGCAGGTCTGCTAGCAACAGATTTTCTGAGTACCTTCATATGAGAATTTCTTGATTTTCCCTTCATTTTTGAAGAGTATTTTAGGTGGATATAGAATTATGGGTTGGCAGTTTTTTCAGTACTTGAAAAATGTCATACCACTTGCTTCAGGATTTCATAATTTCTTATGAAAAACGTGCCTTTATCATTGAGTTTGGCTTATTATTGAGTTTATTGAATTTCACATATAAGTGATACCATGCAGTATTTATCTTTCTCACTTAGCATTATGTGCTCAAGGTATATTCATGTTGCCACATATAGCAGGATGTCCTTTTATCTCATGGCTGAATACCATCTCATTGTATATATATACCCCACATCTTTTTTTTATCCTTTCATCTGTTCATGGGCCCTTAGGTTGTTTTCATATCTTGACTATTGTGGATAATGCTGCAGTAAACATGGGAGGGCATATATATCTTTGACATATTATTTTCATTTCTTTTATTTAAATTCACAGAAGTGAAATTGCTGGATCATATTGTAGATCTATTTTTAATATTTTGAGGGACCTCCATATTGTTTTTTCATAGTGGCTAAACCAACAAATGAATGTAGACTATAGTATTTTATTATACTCATTAAGAATCCTAAGAGACTAGAAATTATTCCAACAAGTAAAAAGAAATAATAATTATTTAACATGATGGAGGTGCTAATTGTTGCTACAGTGGCAATCATATTATGGTATATAAATTTATCAAACTAACATGTTATAGGCCTTAATTTTATACAATATTTCATGTTAAATATATCTTAATTTTTATTTTTTTTCAAAGAAATTAATTTTTATTTGAAAGGAGACTACTTTTCCTCACATGTATCTTCTAAGGACTCTATACTATACAATAATTGCCTGCTTAACCATTGTCCCTCTACAAAAATTTCTAACAGCAAAGTATACAATTGCTCTAAGTAATAAATAATAGTTGTCCTTCACTGATTAAGAGAATACTTAAATTTCAATAAATTCAACAAAAATCACACTTTAAGTCTTCACAGATGTAATTTAAATACATGTTTTATAGGAGTCCACAAGCTTTTTAAATCGCTTTAAAAAATGACATAATTTTTAGGGTTCAAAAATTTCATTTTTCAAAAGAAATGAACAAGTGTTTTCCTTTATAGCTTCAAACTTTCTACACTGAACTATATGACTGCTCCATGCCACACCAGACAAACTTGACATGACTGAACTACTTGATGTGTTACTACCTTCCCCAAAAGAAAGTTAAAAAAGGAGTTCTTCATAAATGGAGGACTCTAGTACTAATGTCTAAGACAATACCTAACACAAAAGAAGCTTTAAAAAGATCATTTCTTTCCTCATTTGATTAGCCAGGAGTTAATTTTCCTGAAAAAGCAAGGGAAAGCAAAAAAGAAAAGAAAAGGAAAAAAAGAAAGAAAAAGAAAAAAAGGAAAAAAAATCGTTCACAAAGTGTAATACTGGGAGTTCCTTTTTTTACTTAAGATGTTTAACTACTCAAAATAAAATTACATCTTTAAAGAATATACTAAAGGGGGTGGAAACAGCAATCAATACAACTGACAAAAGTGTAGATGGTGAATAAACTGAAGATTTTTTAAGGGTTCTTTTTAAGAAGTAAGAAGGATTAGAAGCTTGGGGAAATCCAGAATTAAACAAAAAACAAACCCAAAACCCAAAACCAAACCAAAACAAACAAAAAACCCAAAAGCAAACCAAACCAACACACACACACACACACACACACACACACACACACACAGAAAAAGAAAAATATATCCTCATCTGCAACCATTCTGTGTATCAATAGCATCTTGGGCTATAGGAACGAGATCTTTTATTTTTTTAAATTTTTTATTTTTTATAAACATATATTTTTATCCCCAGGGGTACAGGTCTGTAAATCACCAGGTTTATACACTTCACAGCACTCACCATAGTACATACCCTCCCCATTGTCCATAATCCCACCCCCACAACCCCCCTTCCCCCAGCAACCTTCAGTTTGTTTTGTGAGATTAAGAGTCACTTATGGTTTGTCTCCCTCCCAATCCCATCTTGTTTCATTTATTCTTCTCCTACCCCCTTAACCCCCCATGTTCCATCTCCACTTCCTCATATCAGGGAGATCATATAATAGTTGTCTTTCTCAGATTGACTTATTTTGCTAAGCATGATACCCTCTAGTAGGAACAAGATCTTGATCATGATCTGTACCGACTATAGTAAGGAGAAGGTGATCTTCTGTACCGGTAATCAGAGTCTTCATATCTGTCATATCCACGATCATATCCTCTGTCATAGTAAGAATCTCGATACCTGCCACCTCCTCTACCTCCACAACCACCTCCACCACTGCCACCACCACTATGAGTTGGTCTGCCCATGTAGATGCCAGGTGTAGGTGTGTGCGCTCTCTTGGTAATAGAATAATCCACTCGAATTCTTCTACCATCCACCTCCATTACATTTGCCCTTTCCATAGCCTCCTTTGAGTCATCTATTCTTTCAAAATAAACAAAAGCAAATCCTAGTGACCGACCAGTTCGCTGATCATAAACCACATTGACACCACTCAGTGGTCCATATCGAGAAAATACTTCACGAAGATCTCTCTCTGTTGTGTATAAAATGAGGCCAAACACCTCCAGGACAAGTGTTGGGATCTGGATTTGCCCTGCTGCCTGTATGTCTTCTCTGGTTACACATTGGAGAATGACTTTGGCTTCTTCAACGCCAGTATTCTGGTGTGTATGACCTACTTCGAGATCGTCTCCTATGAGAGTGAGAATGGGATCTGGATCGAGTGTAACCTCTATGAGAATGCCTCCTTGACCTCGACCTGGATTTTGATCTTGATCAAGAATGGGATTCTGAGTGTTTGGAAATCCTTGAGAGACTACAAAACCCTGACCTGCTCTCCGATTTTACACGAGCAGTAGTTCCCATTGGAGATTTTGACTGAGAGCGAGACTCTCTGCCCTCGAAGTTGTTCTCCTCTACATCATTCATGTCGGCCAGGTGCTCCCCAGAACTAAATAAGAGACAAGTCTCAGCTTGAGGGCCGATAGCCTAATCAACTGCTGACTGGACCGTGGGGAGGAGGAAAGACTCAGCAACAGCCGCCGCTCCACTCCACCCCCACTCGGTCACAGGCTCCGGCAAACTGGCGTTGGCCCCGCCAGAAACCTTCTGGCCTCCTCTATATCTTAATTATTTTTAAAAACCTTCTGTTTTTCAAATCATTTTTCTTTCCTGTCAGTAGTTTCTGTTTCTTGCTTCTTTCAAGATGTTTTTGTCTTAGTTTCAGAAGTTTGACTGTGGTGTGTCTTGGCATTAATTTCTTTGGGTTTGTCCTGTTTATGGTTCATTCAACTTCTTGAATCTATAAGTTTATGTTTTTTCTAAATTTTGGTAATTTTCAGCCATTATTTCTTTCAAGTACTATTATAACCCCTTCTTTTTTTTCCTCCTCTTCTTTTAGGACTCCCAAAGACAAGAATGTTAAATCTATTATTATATTTTTATAGGTCCCTCAGCCTATGTTTGGTTTTTCTGGGTTTTTAAAATTTGATTTCTACCTATTTTTTAGATTGGGCCATTTCTCTTGGTCTGTTTCAAAGTTCCTGAATCTCTGTTTTTTATATACTACTGCTTCGTCCATCTGTTGAGTTTTTTATTTTATTTTTCAGTTCTGAAATTTCTATTTGGTTCTTCTTTATGTCTTTTATTTCTCCTTTGAGGCTTTCTGCTTTTTTCCATTTGTCTCAGGTATGTAATTAATTGCTTAATGAAGCATTTTCATAAATGTATCTACTTGTTCCAATCTTTGTTAGACAATTCTAACATTATGTCATTTCAGTGTTGGTGTCTGCTAATTGTCTTTTCTCATTTAAGTTGAGATTTTACTAGTTCTTGTTATGACAGAGATCTTTTTTTTTTTTTTAATTTATCTGACAGACAGAGACTACAAGTAGGCAGAGAGGCAGTCAGAGAGAGGAGGAAGCAGGCTCCCCGCCAAGCAGAGAGCCCAACGTGGGGCTCGATCCCAGGACCCTGGGATCACGACCCAAGCCGAAGGCAGAGGCTTTAACCCACTGAGCCACCCAGGTGCCCCGACAGAGATCTTTTTTAACTGGACATTTTATTATGTCATGAAACTGGATCTTACTTAAATCTTTTATAGCAGGCCTCTTTTGACACATGTTCTGTTGGAAAATGAGGTGTCCCACCTAATTTACGGTCAGTTAAGAGTGGGAGTTCAAACTACCCACTAGGTTTTTGCCAATCCTATCCTGGCTGGGAGGGTTAGGACTGCCTATTCACAGCCTCTATCTGACTGGCCTCCACTGACACTACAGAGGTATCTCATTACTGTTTGAGTTGTGGTATAATTCCCGACTCTCCACTAGTCCTCCTTAAATACTATCCTAGTAGGGAGGGAGAGGGTTTTTCTTGTAACTGCTGGATGAAGATGGATGTCTGGTTTCCTTACATGGTCTTTACCGACACTCCTGGATTTAGGGGAAGACTGTTAAATCAGTCTTCTCTGACAGTACTCTGGCAATGCCTTGTTACAGCTAGGTGAGGGTAGCAGTCTGAACGCCCCACTTAGCCTTTAGTGACAAGGGTGGAAGTGCACCACATTTTTCTGTACTGTTTGACTAGAATTGAGTGGTGTTTTAAAGTTTTCTGTCTTTCCAGGGTGCCCCTTTTTTGGCCCTTCAGCTAGTGAGAGCAGGATTTTCCTGGGAGATTTTTTTGGGTGACATCCAGTGGCATTTCCAGGTTGCTGCGTTCTTTAGCACTCATTTTGTGATTTATGAGACAAAAAGAAAGTCTATGGAACTCAGTGCCATGTTGTTCCTCAGGACTCAAGGTCCCTAGCCAGTCTGTCTCCTCCTCACTTTTCAGAAACTATTTATGATTGTTTTATATATAATGTCCTGGGTCTTTAGCTTTACTTATTGTGAGGAATAGGGAACAGTATGTCTACTCTCATCTTCCTAGAAGTGGAAGTCCAAAGATTCAACTTTTTAAAGATTATTCTGTCATTTGGCAAACATATATATGTGTTTCTGTTGTGTATGTGCCCAGAATTGAGATTGCTTAGTGATAATGTGTACACATTCAGCTTTAGTTTATGCCAAAACATTTTTCCAAAATGGTTGTACCAATTTGCACTCCCCTAGTAGCATATTGGTAAGATTTAATAGTCTTCTTTTTAATATTTTATTTATTTATTCGAGAGAGAGAGCGAGAGGGAGAAGCAGTCCCCACTGAGCAGGGAGCCCAACGTGGGGTTCAGTTCCAGGACCCTGAGATCATGACCTGAGCCACAGGCAGCCACTTTACTGATTGAGCCACCCAGGTGCCCCAAGACTTAATAGTCTTAGTCTGTACTTCCCTGATGACTAACTCCAAATGGTTTGTAGATTTAAATGTGGAAGCTAAAACAAAAGTTTAGAAGGAAACAGGAAAGAATATTTTCCTAATCTTGCATTAAGAAAACTCGTAAGGGCACCTAGATAGCTCAGTCAGTTAAGTGTCCAACTCTTGATTTTGGCTCAGTAATGATTTCAGGGTCATGAGATTGAGCCCTGCTTTGAGCTCCTTGCTCAGTGGGGTGTCTGCTTGAGAATCTCTTTCTTTCTACCTCTGCCCCTTCCCCCCTTGAATGCTTGCTGTCTGTCTCTTAAAAAAAAAAAAAGAAAAAAGAAAACTTTCATAAACAGGACACACAGAGTACTAACCATAAAAGGAAATATAGATAAGTTGAACTTCATTAAAATTAACACTTTCTTGTCATCAAAGGAATTTCATATTAAAAATGAAAAGGCAAGGGGTGCCTGGGTGACTCAGTTTATGTCTGACTCTTGATTTCATGATCTCAGGGTCATGGAATTGAACCCTGAGTCAGGCTTCACGCTCCAGCGTAGAGTCTGCTTGTCCCTCTCCCTCTGCTCCTCCTCCCCCGCTCGCTCTCTCTTACTTTCTGTCTCTCACACTGTCTTGCTCTCTCCTCTCAAATAAATAAATAAATAATTTTTAAAAAGAATTAAAATGTAAGCTACAAAGTAGGAGAATCTGATTTCTAATTTTTAAAGATAATATGGAAAAACACAAAGACAATAAATGTTGTTATTTATAATTCAGTAGACCAGATAAAACTATGGTTAGAGTTTCTATGCTTATATAGACATACCTTTTGGGGGGGGTTGAGTTTGTTTTCATTTTTTTATTGAAGTATAATTAACATACAGTGTTTGATTAGTTTCAGGTACAGAATATAATTCAGTAATTTTATGCATTAGTCAGTGCTCATCAAAATAAGCATACTCTTGATCCCCTTCATCGGTTTCATCCCTCCCCTACACAGTTCCCCTTGGCAACAATCAGTTTGTTCTCTGTATTTGAGAATCTGGTTTTTTGTCTCTTTTTTGTTTGTTCATTTTTTTCTTAAATTCCACAAATATCATATGATGGGATATCATATGGTATTTGTCTTTCTCTTTCTAACTTACTTCACTTAGCAGGTCCATCCCAGGTCCATCCATGTTGTCTCAAGTGGCACGATCTTGTTTTTTTATGGCTGAGTATTATTCCATTGTGTGTGTGTGGCACACACATACACCCATCTTCTTTATCCATTCATTTATCAGTGGGCACTTGGGTTGCTTCCATATCTTGGCTATTGTAAATAAACATAGGGGTGCATATATCTTTTTGCAGTAGTGCTTTCATTTTCTTTGGGTAAATAACCAGTAGTGGAATTATTAAATCATATGGTAATTCTATTTTTAATTTTTTGAGGAGCCTCCATACTGTTTTCCACAGTGGCTCTATCAGTTTGCATCCCCACCAACAATGCATGAGGGTTCTTTTTTCTCTCCATCCTCATTAACACTTGTTATTTCTTGTGTTTTTGATTTTAGCCATTCTGACAGGTATGAGATGATACCTCATTGTGGTTTTGATTTGCATTTCCTTGTTGGTTAATGATGTTGTGCATCTTTTCATGTGTCTGTTGGTCATCTGTATGTCCTATTTGGAAAAAGGTCTATTCAGATTCTCTGCCCGTTTATTAATAGAATTATTTGGGTTTTTTGATGTTGAGTTGTATAAGCTCTTTATATATTTTGAATATTAACTCCTTATTGGATATGTCATTTGCAGATATCTAGGAGAAGTTATTCTTAATACATAGATCCAAAAAGGACTCTTACTCAGAAAATACAAAGAATTCTTAAAAATAAGTAGGATAAACCAGACAGTCCCATAAAAAGATGAGAAAAGAACTTCAAAAGGATTTTACAAAAGACGGTATGTGTATAGCCAATAAACATACAAAAAGGTGCTCATCATTATTAATCATCAGAGAAATGCAAGTTAAAAACGTTTTTGACAAAGGTGCAGAAGTGTTTCAGTGAAGGGAGGATAGTCTCTTCAACAAATGGAATTGAAACAATTGGATATTCATAGACTAAAACAAACCTTGACCTAACCCTAACCCCCATTCAAAAATTGAGTCAAAAAGGGTCATAAATCTGAATGTGAAACATTGTACTTATTAAGAAAGCATAGAAGAAAATCTTCAGAAGCTAATTTAGGTAAAAAGTTTTTAGTCATGACACCAAAGGGATAAAATCCATTAAAGAAAAAAGTCAATAATTGTACAATCAAAATTAAAAACTTTGGTCTATAAATGACCCTGTTAAGAAAAGGAAATACAAACCACAGGCTTGGAGAAAATATTTGCAAATAGCATATCTAATAAAGGACTCATGTTCAGAATATATAAAAATCCTTTAAATGTGACAGGAAGAAAACAAATAACAATTTTCACCTAGAAAATGGACCAAGGACTTAAACTGACATTTCATTTAAGAGGATCTATGCATGGCAAATAAGCACTTGAAAAGATGTTCATCACTAGCCAACAGGGAAATGTAAACTGAAATCACAACTGGATAGAAAGTTCACGTCTGTCAGAATGGCTAAAATAAAAGAAAGTGATACTACCAAATGCTGGTAAGGACACACAGAAACTGGATCTCACCCACAGTGCTGGTGAGAATATAAAATGGCACAGCTGCTCTTCCTGGGAAACATCTGGGTGTTTAAAAAAAAAAAAAAAGAAAGAAAGAAACGAACATATTCTTAACCATACAACCCTGCAGTCACAGTTTTGGAAATCTATGCCAGATAAATGAAAACTTATTTTCACATAGAAACCTATACACAGGGGCGCCTGGGTGGCTCAGTGGGTTAAAGCCTCTGCCTTCGGCTTGGGTCATGATCCTGGGGTCCTGGGATCGAGCCCCACATGGGGCTCTCTGCTCAGCAGGGAGCCTGCTTCCCCCTCTCTCTGCCTTCCTCTGTGCCTAATTGTGATCTCTGTCTCTCAAATAAATAAATAAAATCTTAAAAAAAAAAAGAAACCTATACATAGGTGTTTGTAGCACCTTTATTTATAATAGTCAAAAACTGGGGGGCGCCTGGGTGGCTCAGTGGGTTAAGCCGCTGCCTTCGGCTCAGGTCATGATCTCAGGGTCCTGGGATCGAGGCCCGCATCGGGCTCTCTGCTCAGCAGGGAGCCTGCTTCCTCCTCTCTCTGCCTGCTTGTGATCTCTCTCTGTCAAATAAATAAATAAAATCTTTAAAAAAAAAAAACTGGGAATAATCCAAGTGTCTTAAAACATGTGAATGGATAAACAAATTATATTGTAGCTATATATTGAAATAGTTCTCAGCAACAGAAAGGAATGAACTATTGATACTGATCCAGAGAACTTGGATGAATCTCAAGAGCAATATGGTGAGTGAAAAATTCCACTTTCAAAAGGTTACGTACGATGTAATTCCTTTCATATGGCATTCTTGATATGAAACAATTATAGTTGCTAGAAATTAGGGGTGGTGGGGGAAGGTGTAAATACTGAGGGATAACACAAAAGAGGGCTTTTTCTTGTGGCGATGGAACAGTTTTGTGCCTATGGTTACGTGAGTCTACATACATGATAAATTTCATGAAGCTATATACAAACAAAAAAACACCTGTAAAAACTGGTGAAATTAAATAACCCTGAGTTCACAGTATTGTACAAACATCAATTTCCTGGTTTGACAATGTATTCTAGTTATGTAAGTTAGTGCCATTATGGAGAGCTGGATGAGGGGTACAGTGGAACTCTCTATGCTACTGTTACAAAGTCTTATGAATCTTAAGCTATTTTTTTTAAAGTTTACAATAATGACAGGTAATACCATGAGTTATCAAGGATCTGGAACAATTGGAACTCTCACACACTGCTGGTGGGAAGGTAAATTGGAATAACCACTTTGGGGAACTACTTGTTCAGCTTTAACAATGCTATATACATACCCTATGAGCCAGCAGTTCTACTCTTGGGTATATACCTAATAGAAATGCTTACATGTCTTTACCAAAACACATACCCAGAGGGTTTATAGCAGCATTATTCAAATAGTTCATATTTTAATTGTGTTTGAGTGTATATTTTAATACTGATGTTTAGTATTAGGAAAATCTAAAAATATTATAATTAGCTTGTCTCAGTATGGATTTATATATTCTGTATTGAATAATATTAGAAGTTAAATAGTTGTAAAATAATTCTTACTACTTACTTACTTGACTTTGTTTATTTTTCTTTTGGACACAAAATTAAACAGTTCTGGGACGCCTGGGTGGCTCAGTTGGTTGGACGACTGCCTTCGGCTCGGGTCATGATCCCGGAGTCCCGGGATCGAGTCCCACATCAGGCTCCCAGCTCCATGGGGAGTCTGCTTCGCTCTCTGACCTTCTCCTCGCTCATGCTCTCTCTCACTGTCTCTCTCTCAAATAAATAAATAAAATCTTAAAAAAAAAAATTAAACAGTTCTGCTTCCCACTTACATGCTTTTAAAAACCAGAATATGTCATTGATCACATCAATAACGTGTAAATCAGTACCTCCATTATTGTAAATTAAACTGATTTTTAAAATTTTATTTATTTATTTGAAAGAGAGAGTGAGAGATTACAAGTAGGCAGAGCAGCAGGCAGAGAAAGAGGGGAAAGCAGGCTCCCTGCTGAGCAGAGAGCCCAGTGTGGGGCTCAGTCCCAGGACCCTGAGATCATGACCTAAGCCGAAGGCAGAGACTTAACCCACTGAGCCACCCAGGTGCCCCTAGACTGCTTATTTTTATGTTTTTTTTTTTTTTTTTTGTCTTATAGTTGCACTCCTTTAGGGCAATGAGTGGGTATTTTTTCATCTTTTGTATTAGCAGTCTAATTCAGTACTTGGGATGTATAGCAATTTGATAAACATGCTTATTAAGCCCATTCAACTACCAAAGAATTTTGAAGTTCTCTACAGGGTTTCCTAGTATGCGTGTGTGTGTGTTTAACCTATGTAGTTTATGCCATTCTGTATGCTTGATCCTTTTACTGGTGTAGAATAGATATAAATAACTGGAATAATTGTGGTGCCCCAGTTGTCCATAATCCCTTAAATATGTCCATTAATTAAACAAAGCACAGTTTGTAGTAATACAGAGAAATGTAAAGAAAATAAGTATCATAATTTCATTGACCACAAAGAGAATTGTTAACATTGTATGTATGTATATGTTTTGTTTCTTAGTGCAGTTGCAGTTATACTTAATAATGTTCTATATCCTGCTTTTTTTCCACATAATATTGTAGGTTTTTATTGGTAATGTAACTCATTGAATAGGCAGAGTGTAATCTAGTCCTTTGTGTTGTACATATTCTTTATTTTCAACTTTATGATCTTATCTGTAACTGTGAATGAATATATTTTCTTGCATTTGTTAATTTCTGTAGCCTATGTTCTTAGATATGTGGTAACTCCAAGTAAATATAAAACATGAATTTAGCACCTGTGTTTATTTTCTGCAGGATTTTACTTAATTCTAAGCTCTCTTCTGTTATTTAAATTTTGAGCATCTTTGCATTTTAGTGTATAATACTATATATAGAGTCAGTATGGCATTTTAGTTATTTATTTCCCTTCATGAAATTACAGAAAGTGAGGCTTGGTGTATAAAGGCATTTTGAAAGTGTGCTATATTCCAGGGGTTTTCTCACTCCTAAGTTGGCCAACAGTAAACAAATAATATAGTCATCCAGTGGAATATTATTTAGCTGCCAAGCATGGTGTTTACCAAGATGTTTGAGGAAATGCTCATAATATAAACTATATACACAGATACCATATCTATGGAAAACCAAAAATATATACACTTAGAAAAATACCATAACTTGAAAGGAGTTTGTTTCTGGGGAATGGAACTGAGTAGGTTTTTTTCTTTAGATTTGTTTATATTTTTAAAAAATGTTACATAAAATCTTTCTAAATTGGTTTTATTTATATTGAAGTAATATATTAACATATTTTTAAAAAACGGTTCTATAAGGCTTGAGATCAAAACCAGTCCCTTGACCAACCCCTTCCTACACATGGTACATACAACTTGCTCCAGGTAACAGATTTCAGCTCTTGGCAATTCTCCTGGTATTTACTTTCATATATTCTTTCTAAAATCTAAGATGGGAATTTATCCACATGCACATGCATGCTTTTCCTTATTTATTTTCCCCAAATATTTTTTGTAATATTTGCAATTTTGTAATATTTGCAATATTATAATTATTTGTAATGTTATAGTATTTGGAGTGTTTGCTTTATTGTGATTATGTAAATATTCACACACAAGCCATTTACAATACTATGATTACTTTTCCCTTTTTCATGCACATGTTCATTTTTGTTCAATTAATGGTTTCTGTTTTAACATTTGCTTAGTTTTCTATGAACCTGTCAACTAATTCATTCCCACATTCTCAGAAATTTAGATTCTTGTGTTATAGCACAGCATGCAATCTATTAGTTTCTTTCTTTTTTAAAATTTATTGTTTAGGTTTTTATTTAAATTCTAGTTGTTTAACATTTAGTGTAATTGAGGTTTCAGGAGTAGAAATTAGTAATTCATCACTTACATATAACACCCAGTGCTCATCACAAGTGCCCTCCTTAATACCCATGTCCCCTCCAGCTGCCCTCACTTTGTTCTCTACAGTTCAGAGTCTCTTATGGTTTGCCTCCCTCTCTGTTTTCCCCTATGTTTATCTGTTTGTTTCCTTGATTCCAAAAATGAGTGAAATCATATGCTATTTGTCTTTCTCTGACTTATTTTGCTTAGCATAATACACTCTAGTTCCATCCACATCATGGCTAATGGCAAGATTTCATTCTTTTTGATGGCAGAATAATATTCCACTCTGTCTGTGTCTGTGTCTGTGTGTACACACGCGCACACACACACACCCCACATCTTTTTTATCCATTCATTGGTCATGGGCTCTTTCCATATTTTGGCTATTGTGGGCATTGCTCTTATAAACATTAGGAGAGCATGTGTGCCTTTGAATCAGTATTTTTATATCCTCTGGCTAAATAACTAGTAGTGTAATTGCTGGGTAGTTCTATTTTTAACATCTTGAGGAATCTCCATACTGTTTTCCAAAGTGGCTGTACCAGCTTGTATTCCCACCAACAGTGTAAGAGGATTCCCCTTTTTCTGCATGCTCTCCAACACCTGTCATTTCCTCTGTTATTAATTTTAGTCATTCTGACCTGTGTAAGGTAGTATCTCATTGTGATTTTGATTTGTATTTCCCTGATGATGAGTGGTGTTGAACATCTTTTCATATGTCTGTTAGCTATTTGTATGTCTTCTTTGGAAAAGTGTTTTTTCATGTCTTCTGCCCATTTCTTAACTGGGTTATTTGTTTTATGGGTATTGAGTTTGTTAAGTTCTTTATAGATTTTAGATACTAACCTTTTCATCAGTTATATCGTTTGCAAATATCTTCCCCATTCTGTGGGCTGCCTTTTAGTTTTGTTGTTTCTTTCACTGTGCAGAAGATTTTTACCTTGATGAAGTTGCACTAGTTCATATTTGCTTTTTCTCCCTTGCCTCAGGAGATGTATCTTGTAAGAAGTTGCTGTGGCTGTTGTCAGAGAGGTTGCTGCCTGTGTTCTCCTCTAGGATTTTGATGGATGCCTGTCTCATATTTAGGTCTTTCATCCATTTTGAATTTATTTTTGTGTGTGGTGGAAGAAAGTGGTCCTTTCATTCTTATGCATGTGGCTGTCCAATTTCCCAACACCATTTGTTGAGGAGATTGCCTTTTTTCCACTGGGCATTCTTTTCCTGCTTTGTCAAGGATTAGTTGACCATAGAGTTGAGGGTCCTTTTCTAGATTTTCTAGTCTGTTCCATTGATAAATGTGTCTTTTTATATGCCAGTACCATATTGTCTTGATCACTACAGCTTTGTCATATAGCTTGAAGTCTGGAATTATGATACCTCCAGCTTTACTTTTCATTTTCAAGATGGCCTGGCTATTCACGATGTTTTGTGGTTCCATACATATTTTAGGATTGTTCTAGCTTTGTGAAAAATACTTTCATGATTGCATTAAATGTGTAGATTGGTTTTCATAGTTTAGATATTTTAATAATATTTGTTCTTCTATCCAGGAGTATGGAATGTTTATCCATTTCTTTGTGTCCTCTTCAATTTCTTTAATAAGTGTTCTATAGTTCTTAGAGTACAGATATTTTACCTCTTTGATTAGGTTTATTCCCAGATATCTTACAGTTAGTTTTTGGTCTTTCTTCTTTTTTTTTTTTTTTAACACATCCTTCCTGGAGCCCTCTTTCTTCTTGCTTCAATTTTAACTACTTTAGTATCTTGCATCTGTCTAACCTCTCCCTGTGTTTATTACATATTCTCTCTGTATGTCATTACACTATATTACAATTGCCTTTCACTCATCCCTACTACAGTTAGGCCCTTGCGCACTGTCCTTTATTTTGATATATTTAGCTATTGCTCATAACAGTACTGAACGCAGTATGAACTTTGGAGTTAAACATGGATTTTCTACATTTACTGATCTGTATATACCTTGAATACTCTGTAAACATGTGCTTTCCATATATATCTTTATTCCTAAATCAGACTCTTGTTTGCCAGCAGTAGGATTCTTCCTGTACATATAAATCCTCAACCTGACTCCTTAGACATGTCTTGTTTTCATCAGTAAGTGAGAAATGAATTCTTTGAACTCCTAATTGTTCAGAAAACCACCTTAGGATTAAAAAGTCATATCATAATTAAAATATCTATGGAGAACTTATTACTAAAGCATTTATGCATGTTTTTATTTTCAGAGGACGATTGTTTATCATTTCTACCAAAGCAGGATCTCTTGGAATTAATTTGGTAGCTGCCAATCGAGTGATTATATTTGATGCTTCTTGGAATCCATCTTATGACATCCAGAGTATATTCCGAGTGTATCGCTTTGGACAGACTAAACCTGTGTATGTATATAGGTTCTTAGCTCAGGTAGGTTTACAGTTTGTATTTTCTTTTTTCATAGTGAAATGTTGGGTGAAATTGATAATGTTTTTAGAGTGCCAAACATGTATGCATTATAGAGAAGCAAATAAATTTGAAAACATCAACCCTAATCCTATACATAAAGCAGCAGAGGTCAATTTTGGCTTCTTAGGATTTTCTGTTTTGTAGTTCATCCATGTCTATAATGTCAGCTTTCTCAGATTGAGATGGATTTGCATGGGTAAACAGATTTAGAATTTTCTTGCTCGTTCAAAAAAGTTAAACATTTATAGTTCTTTTACTTAGCATACATAGAAAAGCAAATAAGTTAATCTGATTTACTTATAGATGTAAAGGTCAAATGATCATTGTCTTGAGTGGCTACTAGATACTCTCTTAATTTGAAGAACATGGGTAAGTACGAAGAAAAAGTTAACTTATAATGACAAAAAAATCATTACAAAGAATATTAAATACCTTCTAGGAAAAGAATATTAAAGTCATTTCCTTTAAATATAAACTCAGATATTAAAAAACAAACTGAAATTTAAGAAAAACGAGTAAAATCAAAGAGGTGGATGCAGTATAAGGTAATACAGGTTTATAGAATCAAGTTGCCTTTTTACTGTTACACATGTTTTGGGAACAGATGCGATTCTCTCCACCTGCCTCCAAATCTGGGCTTCTAAACCAGAGACTGAGTTATATTGGTAGATTAATCCTCACTCTTTTGATCTTCTGTGGTACTTAATATAATTGGCAAACTGCAGTATAACCCCTTTCCTGTCATTTAAATTAAAAGCTCCTTTACATTCTGGCTTAAAATGATATATATGTAGTAGATAAGGCATTTTATTTGTTAATTTTCTATCCCGAAATGATAGAAAGTAAGACTTGATAGAAAGGTTTTTTTATAGTAACTATTGAGCGCTTATATTCCACTGAGAAGGTACGAAACTGCTTTCTTGAATTACTATTTTTATAACCCTCTAAAATGTCATTTCATCTACTTCTTTATTTCTGTTCACCTTGGTATCTAACTACTCTACTTCCACTAAGTACAGAAATATGTAAAGCAAAACTTGCATGTATATTGGTCAGATAATACAGGATGATTATCAGTAATATACTTTTCTTTTTTCTTAAGGTAAACTATGGTGAACAGATGAAATCTCTCATGAATTAAGCAGCATTGCTAATAAAACTTGCTCTATGGGAGTATATCACTATGAAGTTTTGTTATTTATATATTATTCCTTCTTTTTACAAAGGGAACCATGGAAGATAAGATTTATGATCGGCAAGTAACTAAGCAGTCACTGTCTTTCCGAGTTGTTGATCAGCAGCAGGTTGAGCGTCATTTTACCATGAATGAGCTTACTGAACTTTATACTTTTGAGCCAGACTTATTAGATGACCCTAATTCAGAAAAAAAGAAGAAGAGGGATACTCCCATGCTGCCAAAGGTAAATATCTTTAGATTATTAGCTTAAAAAAAAAAAAAACCTACCATGGACCAAAGATACTTTACTATTATGGTGAAAGTTAGTCATTTAACTAAGGCTGTATTTCAGATTGTTTCAAAAAGAATAAAATTGTATTTCAATAAGAGGGTGCTTAGTCAGTTCTCCACATAAAACTGCAAAAAGATACTATAATCTGAAATGTGTATTTTATGCCAAGTAAAAATTTCAGCCCTGTGGGAAAAAGTTGCTGTGCAGAAACCGTAAAGGAAATAGTATGTTTCTCTTTTAATAATCTCCAGTAGAGGTCATATATAATTTTAATATTTCTATATGAAATTGAAATATATCTTCCTTAACATCCTTTGCTGTCATATAGCAGTTAGGAATCAGCAAATAAGTGTCTCTTGATATTTTTCACTGTCACAAAGCGAGTAAGACTTTCACACTTGGAAAAGGATGCTTTTAGAGGTAATCTTGGCAAGCCCTTATATTTTATGTAAGTGGGGAAACCTAGGGTCAGAGATATTCAGTGACTTGCCCATGGTTTCCAGCTAATAAGTGGCAGAGCCAGGAGTAGTATCTAATCTGTCTTCTGGTCCATTGTTCTTGGATTTTAAAAAAGACATTATTTAGATTAGTATAGAAATTTATTATGATGGTAGATATCATTTTGACCTTTTTGAACATAAGAGAAAGCCACATGTTCTCTGGTCTAAAATAATGATCTAAATATGTTCAAACATATTCTAGTTAATCTAAAAGGCCATTTTAGGGGGAATTGTTGAGGGGTTGCTTTTCCTGTTGTCTTGGCTTCAAATTCAAGCATTTAATGTTCCATGTAGCTGAGACTTGAAAGAGCAGCTCCCCAGTTATGGTATCACTCTACCAAAGTAACTTTAGTCATTTGTTTAAAAAAGAAAAACAAAACAAAACAAAAAAGCCCCCAAACCTTCTATGAAGAACCTCTCAGTTCTTCATATGGTTAGACACAATTAAAGCAACAAAAGGTAGGAGTAATAAATAACTATCTAATGGTAACATGAATCAGTGATTTCTCCAGTTAACCTTTAATATACGTGTCAATTCAAGTAACATGAACATTAACCATTTGGAGGTTTTTTAAAAATATATTTTGTCTATATAAAAAAATATTTTGTTTCTCTAATCAGTGAACTATTACATTTAAAGTTTACTGATAAGCAAATAATGAATCATGGAACACTAAAAAATAATAAAAAAATAAAGTTTACTGATAGTGCATCTAGGAAAAAAGAGTTTTTGTGACAGTCTCTTATCAAATCCCTTTGATAATGGCTTAGGGCCACATGGGGGTTTAAATCTGCTTTTTTAATGTTATATTTAAAACACTTTAAGGATATAATTTCATTTTAATGTTATGAAATATTAAACTGATAGTGAATTGACTTTCTTAATTATGTTATTAGAGAATATGAATAGGATCTTGAATAGTCTTTGGAATTTTTTCTGTATGTAAATTTGTATTCCTTTAAAAACAAACACAAATGGAATCATATCATATATATTCTTCTATGACTTGTTCTTTTTACCTAGGTGTTTCTTGAACATCTTTCCATATTGGTACATACACTTCTACTTTTTTAAAAAACAGCTACATAGTGTTCACTTGCCTTGATTTAATTCTTATATTCCCAACAGCTTTCTTACTAGTTACTTAATTCTGTATGGCAAGAAGTTTTCTTTAAAGGACGTGGACTTTAAAAATAGTGAAATTTCCCTTTTCAATTTGAGAATGATTTTTATCTAATTAGTATCTTTCCTAAAATTATACTTAACTCTAAGCTTCAGTTTTTGTAAGAAATATATCATACTTAGTAATATTTCTGATAGGAAGCAAACATTCAGGAAGCAGTTGCTTTGAAGTTGCTCACTATATGGTAAATTTCTGATTTTAGGAATATTTGTTTACATTGATAAACATTTATTGATTATTTGCTGACTTTGAGGTATACTGTGAGGGTATACTAAGAACAACAAGGCATTGTCTGTGCTTTAAAGAAGATTTTAAAAATCCAGCGGGAAAGAAATGCTATTTAATTGTTATAGGATGTCTGGAAAGAAACCATATGTTTTATAATTTGGTAATCTGAGTTGTTAAAGGTGTCGTGCTTTTTTCATTTATAGACTTTACTTACTGTGTTTTGCTTTTGGTGCTATAACCGTTTGCCCGAGAACAAAAGAAAAAGGAGGACTGAATGATACATTAACACAGAGTGCTTCAACTCTCCCACAGCTCTTCCCAAAAGGAAAATAATAGTTAACTTTTACTGGTTTCTTACTGTGTTTCATATTGTATGCAAAACAGTTTGTTCAGATTATCTTCCTTAATCTAGTGGCATCTGAAAAGCTAACAATGCTGTTTTCATGTTTGAGATGAGGAAATTAAGATTTGAAGAGGTTATGTAACTTACCCAAGTTTACCCACCTAATTAGTGGTGAAGCTGGCCTTCAAACCAAGTTTGCCCAACTTGAAAGCATGTACTCTTATCATTATATACTTTATTGCTCCCCAAGTAGAGATTAGACAGTTAAGTCCAAGTAGAAGAAATAAAGCAGAGGACCCAGGATTCCTAGAGTTGAATGACATTTAGAATGCTTTATTTTAAATAAAGTTGGATTTTAAAATATAGAATTCTTTCACAGGTAATACCATTGTGTGGTGTAACTGTTGAGATTGTATAATATAGCCAGTTTAGCTCATAGCTTATGAAGTGGTAAATTCCTCAAATTTATAGAAAGCTTTCATTTTACAAAGGACTTACTCATACATATTTATTATCTTAGGAAACTGAAGTTTAGTTTGTGACTACCCAAGAGTATGTTACCAATAAGTGTTAGAGCTAGAACTTGAATTTAACAGTTTTCAAACTGTATTCGAAGGAACCTCCAGTAGATTAGCAGAGGTGCTCCAGGGCTACCTTGTGGCTAAGTGAGTAGTGGAAGGCCAGACAGGCAGCACTGCAAACCCCATATCCCATTTCAATCAGAATCCCTCTCCTTTTATCTCTTTTATGCATTGGGTTGCAACATATGATTTAATTTAAACAGAGGATGTTAGGGGTTTTTTTTTTTAGTATCTGCTTTTTATTCCCATAACTTAATAGTGCTTTCTTTTTTTAAGATTTTTTTTTAATTTTTTATTTTTTTTATTTTTTTTATTTTTATTTTTTTTTTTATTATTTCTTACAGTTGCATATTTTTTTTTTAATTTTTTATTTTTTATAAACATATATTTTTATCCCCAGGGGTACAGGTCTGTGAATCACCAGGTTTACACACTTCACAGCACTCACCAAAGCACATACCCTCCCCAATGTCCATAATCCCACCCCCTTCTCCCAAACCCCCTCCCCCCAGCAACCCTCAGTTTGTTTTGTGAGATTAAGAGTCACTTATGGTTTGTCTCCCTCCCAATCCCATCTTGTTTCATTTATTCTTCTCCTACCCACTTAAGCCCCCATGTTGCATCACCACTTCCTCATATCAGGGAGATTTTACTTATTTATTTGACACACACACACAGAGATAACAAGTAGGCGGAGAGGCGGGTGGGGGGGGCAGGCTCCCCGCTGAGCAGAGAGCCCAATGCTCTTCCCAGGACGCTGAGATCATGACCTGAGCCCAAGGCAGAGGCTTAACCCACTGAGCCACCCAGGTGCCCCTATTAGTGCTTTTTAAAAAAGGTTTTAAAACAGGGTGCTGGGGATGCCTGGGTGGCTCAGGTCATGACCCTGGGGTCTTGGGATTAAGTCCCACATCAGGCTCCTTGCTCAGCGGGGAGCCTGCTCCTCCCTCTGCCTGCTGCTCTCCCTGCTTGTGCTCGTTAGCTCTCACTCTCTGATAAACAAATAAATATATTTTTAAAAAATTTAAAAAGCAGTATACTATACCACAGTGCCTTTCTGACTATCATAGTAACTAAGAACTGTCAGGGATCTAAAAGGAAATAAAATAGGGTATTGTATGAGATTTACCTGAAGGAAGTGATGGTGTATTTGGGGAGAGAAAGGTAGCATTATTTCAAGAAAAATAATCAAGTGCGGATGTGACTGGTACTTAATGTGTTGACCAAATAGTGTATGGTTGAAAAAATGGAAAATGGAGCATTCAGGTACAGTTTTGGTGGGAAAAAAATCTGACTGGCTAATAAAAGGTGGTTAGTATTTGATTGGATTAGGAAATAATGAGGTTTGAATGCAGCGTGAAACAATTTGGGCAAAGGGAAAGATAATGATTTAGGTACCTGACTCAAGGTATGATGAAGAGATTGGCCAGGTAAAGAGTTGAAATTGGGTGGGTGAGGTGTGGATTAGGTGGAGCCAGCTTATGGAGAGCCATGAAAGGTAAGTGGAGGCATTTGGATTTAAAATAGTATTCACTATAAGTTTATGAATGGGCCTGTTATATGATGAATGTAGGCTTTTGGAAAATTAGCCTGGTAGTAAAATGTGGAATGAGGCCTTATAGTAATAGGGTGCTGGTTATGGAGTGAATCAAACACTTCAAGAAAATAAATGAGAGAACCCAATAACTGATGCTAAACTGTAGCTTTCAGTAGGTAGGCAGTGAAAAATTTACCTAAATAATGAAGCTTATTCATTCATTGATTAAAAACTTTTCAGATACCTGCAAACTACTGTTTATGCTGTTACTAAGGATACATTGGTAAATAAGACTAGGTTCCTGCCCCTAAAGAGTCCAATCAGTTTACTTATTATAAGCAAGTAGATGTAATAAAAGTTATGGATCCTATAATACAAAATCTGTATAGACATCAAGGAAGGAATAGTCAGTTCTTTCTTGGAAAAGTTGGAGATGGGAAGTTAGGAGGACTTGAACTGATGTTGGAAATAGAAGTGGGTAGCAATTTGCATTGCTATGAGGGCAAAAGGTGAAGGCCCTTCAAGAGGAAGAGCAGGATAAAGAAACATGCGCATCAAACAGCAAGGCAAGTTTTAGGAGCCTTTAGTTTAAAAGTAATGGAGTAAAAGGAGATAGAGTAAGGGAGAGTAGGCATTGGGAGGAGATAAAAGACTAGAGAGACACAAGAATCAGATCATAGAAGTTAGAGTTTGGACATTGTGTTACAGGCTGTTGGATCTATTGTAATGATTTTAAGAAAACCGCCAACATCAAGTTTTTATTTTAGAAAAATCACTTTGGGTATCAGTGTTTAGGATGGATTGGAGAAAGGAAAATAGATGCAAAGATACCTGTTAGGATGCCTTTTTTTCCCAGTTTATTCAGGTAACTCTTTAATTTCAAAACAATAATATAGGATGTTCAGTAAATGTTAACTTTGTTCCCTAGGCTTATATTTAGAATTTCATTTAACTTTACACACTACTGTTTGGTTTTGATTTCCTTTAATAAGAATTTGAAAATTGGTCCTCTCTGAAATAGGTACAAGTGGGTGTTGTTGAAATTCATAGTACAGGATTTCTTAGTATTTGAGCCTGCTCTTATTAATGACATTTCAGAGTTGGTTCCTGTTACTATAGTATAATTGCAGATACCTTCCTTTTTTATACATCATGTTCAAGATGAAGGACTGATAAAAATGATATATTTTCATTTCCCCTTCAAATTGCTTTTATCTAAATAATTAAATTGCATGCCTTTTGAGTTAATTTTTATTGCCTTTTGATATTTTCTGAAGTGTTTATTTTCAGCTTACTTGGTATGTGATTATTGTATCTTTTTCTGCCTTATCATATCCTCTTTAATTACTGTGTAATTCCTCCTCCTGTATTTCTGTTCTCGTTTACTTTATTTTACTGCCCTACTTTCTTTTTTTAAATTTTTTAAAATTAAATTTACTATCTCAGACTTAATTTATTAACCACTTGACTGTTTTTCTTGTCTTTATCTTTGCAGCTCTTTAAAGGCAAGAACTATATCCTTTGCTCCTTTTCTTTTCATCCGTAGTGGATAATATAATGCTGGCACTTTTATATGGCCTTTCTTGAAATTTAAGTTGCCTTTATAGTGATATTTAAGTAGACTTTTTATTGTTCCTTAATGATCTATATATCATTGAAAGGCAGTGCCAGACTTATTACTGCAAGTAGTAAAATTGAAATGAACAGTGATTTGTCTGTGACAGCAGGTGTGTGAAAGGAAGAGAAATGGAGCTTTTAATTCGTGTCTTCAGTTCTGTACTGAATTAACTATCTTAGTCAGCTCTGTTCTCCACCCCACCCCATAAGTTATATTTTGTTAAATCGCCTCATTGGTTTCTTGCTGTTGTTGGTACTGCTTTTCTTTTTTTGAAATGTAACAGTCTTGTTGTCCTTCGAACTCATTATTTAAATATATTGATTTTGGGGTCTTCTGAATCATGTCCAGAAAGTGTTGGTTCAGCTCTTTAGTTGTTCGTGGTAATAATGTTTTCAGCCACTTTGAAACTTCCAACATGATCTAAACTTACAGTTTAACATAAGTTTCTAGTGATAAAGATTTGTTGACTGATTCTTAACTTTTATTTTTTAACTGTTAAAGTAATAACTTGTTTCGGTTAATGTTTATGTAGACTATGTGAGGCAGAGTATCTTTTCTGATAGTAAACTTATGAATAATGAATCGTTGAACACTACAACAAAATTTATGATGTACTATATGCTAGCTAACTGAACATAATAATACGAATTACACAGATACCAGAGATGAAAATCTTAGTCGGGGTCATGTTTCATAATATGCTTAAGTGAGTATACAGCTTAAGTTCTGTACCTTTATTAAAAGAAGTCAGTAAACCTGGCATAAAAGTTTTTTTTTTGTACTTCCCTTTTCTAGCACTGTACTGCCTATGTCTTTTTTTTTTTAAGATTTTATTTATTTATTTGACAGAAATCACAAGTAGATGGAGAGGCAGGCAGAGAGAGAGAGAGAGGGAAACAGGCTCCCCGCTAAAGTATCCAAAGTGAAGCTTTGGGTCTGCTTCTTCAACCCTGATCTTGTGTACAATTTTCTCCCTTTGTCCTTATTCTTTATTAAAGTTTTAATACCTCAGAGCATAGTTTACTAAACAGTGATGTTACTATGCAGTGTTAATATAGGATTTTACCTTGGTCTTTTTTAACACGAGTGAGAAATATTCACACTAAAATAATTTGATAATTTCAGCCTATTTAGGAAACTTCCATACATTTATTTTGAGGAATAAATGTTCAGAAGGGCCCATTTAATTGTAGGGCAAGTATCAGTAACCTATAGCATATTAACCACATGGTGGCACATGAACCCAATTTTTGTTGACTTGTACCTATAAGGAGCCATGCTCCTAACTGAAGCATAATTGAGGTTTGATGTAGTTTCCTACTTTTCTGCCTCATTTATCTCAAGTTATATGTTTATTATTCAATAAAACAAGTTCTAGTATTGTTTCTTTGTATTCACTGGCATAAAAATGATTATTCATCTGAATAAGAATAGACCACTAGAAATCATAATATATGCCAGAGAAATTGTTTTAATTTTATAATTTCTTTGTAGGTTATAATTATATTCAGTGCTTTTTGGGATGGTTGATACATAGTAAAAAGAGCAAATGGTTTAAACCCATTCCTTTTTCTAATCACCTGTCAACCACTCTTTTTAGGATGTAATCTTAGGCACGCCACATAAGTTTTCTAAGCTTCACTTAGAAAAGAACATGAGATAGTAGTACCTTTCTCACAGAGGAGATAATCCACATAAAGCCCCTGCCTAACACATAGTAAGTGCTCAAAGGTTAGCTGCTATTTTTGTTTCTGTAATTGTCAACTCTCATTGCCATTATACTTGGTCCATTTCTCTGAAACCAGTATAGACATAAATTTCTAGAATTTCAGAGGAGTCGTGAAGTCCTAATCCTTAAGAGATTAAGTTTCACATAGACAGATTAGTAGAAGACTAAAAATATTTAGGAGCCAGAGACAGTAATCTCACCTAGACTGTGGAAGAGATGGGTATTTGAGGCTTGGATTCTTCTAGAGATCAATTATAATCAAGAGTGAATAATATTAGATATTGATAATCACTTTTAATGATATTAGCATGCATTTGACTATGAACTACTAGTACCCTTTCTAACATTCAAAGATTTTTTTCTTAAATAATACATGCAACTTTGGAATTGTCTACCTTATATCCAGCTGATACCACTTTAAGTGATTTTTTAAAGTGAAGAGGTGCTTCTAGTGTCCCTCCACAAACCAGAAAAACAATAGACTGACCGTGGTTGCTTTTAAAGATTATTTATTTATTTATTTGAGAGAGAGTGAGAGAGAGCGCACAAAAGCGGAGGAAGGGACAGAAGGAGAAGGAGAAGCAGGTTCCCCCCTGAGCAGGGAGCCATCAGGGAGCTTGATCCCAGGACTCTGGGATCATGACCTGAGCTGAAAGCAGGTGCTTAACTGACTGAGCCACCCAGGCAACCCTGACCATGCTTTATTTAAAGTGCTGCTTTGTCTCTCTTACTGTGTTTCTCTCTGTCAAATAAATAAAATCTTAAAAAAAAAAAAAAAGCAAAGAGGGTACATTTAAAAATAAATAAAGTGCTGCTTTGTGTCTTATTTTGATTGTATTACCTTATAACACAAGAATTATTAAGGAGACAAGGTTATTGAGTATTTTAAGGAAAACACTTAGATTAAATGGACTTCAATGCCAGTGATGCCCCTGAATAGCAGCCTCCCTAACCCTGGCAAGATGCCTTGCAAATCACTTCTAATGGAAACATCAACATCCATGAGGCCACCTTACTGGCAGAGTTGGGAGTGGAATATAAGATTCCATTGGGGAGGGTGTGAGGTAGACTTCAGCAAGTGTCTCCTTTTAAAACACTAGAAAGATCTGCTACTCAAGATTATGGAAGTTCTGAAATTTAAAATACGAGGTTTGTATTTAGTAAATGCTGACTGATTAAACAAATTTTAACTCATTTATTTATTAAGAATTCAAAAGCAGAAACAGATGTGTCTGTTCTTTCTAGATTATAAGCTTCCTACTACTGGCCTCTGAGGGTAGGAATTGTGTCATTGAATCTTTATCACTATATTCCTAGCATCTGGCATAATACCTAGCACATAGCAAGTATTTGTTAAAAATGTGACAAGTGAATAAATGGATTTTTGTCCTATAATTGCATGCTGATGGTTGTAAGGCAGTGGTTTGCATGCCTTTAAAATTGTGTTTTTTCTTGTGTGTAATTCTTGGACTAAGAGTAATAGCATCTGAATAGATTCTGAATAGCATCAGGATCGCCTGGCAGCTTGATAAAAATGCAGATTCCTGACTTCCATCTAAGACCTACTGAATCAATTTCTGCATGTGAACCCTGGGAATCTGTATTTTTAACAGGGTTCACTACTGTTTTGTAGATATAAGGTATTTAGTAGCGTGATTTGCCTTTGTAGTTATTATCAGCTAAACCTTTGAATTAGGAATAATGATAAACAGATGCCTGGTGGCTCAGTGGATTAATAAGCCTCTGCCTTCGACTCAGGTCATGATCTCAGGGTCCTGGGATCGAGTTCCGCATCAGGCTCTCTGCTCGGCGGGGAGCCTGGTTCCTCCTCTCTCTGTCTGCCTGCCTCTCTGCCTGCTTTTGATCTCTGTCAAATAAATAAATAAAATCTTTAAAAAAATAATAATGATAAACAGTAGCTAACAATTATTGAGTGCTTTTTATGCAAGACACTGTACTAAGGGCTTTACTTGTATTGAATCATTTATTTATTGCTTTATTATTTTTTTAATTCTTATAGCCACCTTACAAAGCTGGTACAGTCTGTTTTTCTTATAGATGATGAAGTTATACCAGAGAACTGGTGGCATCTGTATTTGATCTCAGTACCATAACCAGACCCCATACTCTTTAACTACTACACTCTATTGTGCTGACATTAATTATGTGATTAAGCTTGTGGAAGAAGTTTTGGTATGACTTCACAGTCCTTTTTTAATTTCCAACTTTCTTTTTCATTGATATCTAATTGACATATAATTGCTTGTGTACAACATAATGATTCAGTATATATATATATATATATATATATATATATATATATATTGCTAAATGATTACCACAGTAAGTCTAGTTAACATCCATCACCACTCATAGTTACAGATTTTTTTCTTGTGATAAAAAACTTTTAATATCGGGGCGCCTGGGTGGCTCAGTAGGTTAAGCTGCTGCCTTCAGCTCAGGTCATGATCTCAGGGTCCTGGGATCGAGTCCCACATCGGGCTCTCTGCTCAGCAGGGAGCCTGCTTCCCTCTCTCTCTCTGTGCCTGCCTCTCTGTCTACTTGTGATCTCTCTGTCAAATAAATAAATAAAATCTTTGAAAAAAACCTTTTTTAATATCAACTCTCTTAGCAACTTTGAAATATACACTACATTATTACTAACTGTAGTTGCCATGCTATACGTTACATCGCCAGAACTTACTCATCTTACCCTTTGACAGACATCTCCCCATTTTACACACAACCTCAGCTCCTGGTAACCAGCACTCTACTCTGTTTCTATGAATTCAGCTTTTTAGATTCCATGTGTAAGTGAGATCACAGGTATTTGTTTTTCTCGTCCGATTTATTTCCCTTAGCATGATGCCTTCAAGATTCCCTCCATGTTATTGCATTGACAGGATTTCCTTATTTTCTTGTGGCCAAATAATATTCCATTTTATATATGTACCACAATATATTTATCCATTCATCCATCAGTGGACACTTAGGTTGTTTCCATGTCTTGGCTATTGTAAATAATGCTGTGATGAATATGAGGGTTCAGGTATCTTTTTGAGTGTTTTGCTTTCCTTCAGATTAATACCCAGAAGTGAAATTATTAGATCATATAGTTTCATTTGCAAGGTTTTTTTGAGGAATTTTCCATAATGGTTGTACCAATTTCTATTCCCACCAACAGTGCACAAGTGTCCCTTTTTCTTCACTTCCTCATACTTCTTGATCAATACTAAGGGTTTATGAAAAAACATTTTCAGTGTTATCAAGCGTATAATACTGGAGAATGTAGATTTTATCTTTAGTTACTGCAAAATCCTAGGGTGGCAAAGCTCATTCTAGTCCTCCTGAACTATTTTGGATGCTGAATTTATCTCTAGCCCTGAGTCAGTACAGCATTGTCGTTAAAGAACAAGAGCCCTTGAGAAAGACCACCTAGGTTTGAATCTTGACCTTTGTCAAGTTATTTGACTTCTCTCTGCCTCAGTTTCTTGATCTATAATTCCGAGATACTTATGTCTGTTGTTCTTCAAAAAACTCATCCTCTTCGTTTTTAATTTCATCTCCTTCTGAGACTATTATTAGTAAATGCCTGCCCTTCTGCTTTTAGCTTTCATATCTTACAGCTTTTCTTTTGCCTCATTCTGATCTCCTAGTTCACTAAGTTATATTTTTTTGCTCTATCTCTTCTGCTTTTTATATTATCCATTGAGTTACTTATTTCAGTGATTATTTTTTTCCCTAATATTTCAGATTGGCTCTTTTTAGGTAATTTTTGTTTGAATTTCATATTGACAGTACCTTTCCTTATTTCCCAAAGTCTATTTTAATGCTTATTTTGAATAATTGAAACATTTTTTCAATAACTTTGCTTCAGATAACATATGGTGCCAGTTTGTTGTCACACTGGGGATGGGGTGTGTGTGTGTGTGTGTTGCTTGTGTGTTTGCATGTGTGTTGGCCTGTAAATTCCTGGAATTTGTTTCTTTTTCCTTTCTGTACTTTCTGTGGATTGATTGTGGTGGGAGGGAGCCAGCACAGCCATTCTGATTCATGATCTTAGAAATCTTAGAAAGCTTAGATCTTAGAAATCTTATCCATTATATGGTGATATTAACAGTATGTACTTCATAGAGTTACTATGAAAATTAGATATTCTGTGTAAAGTTCTTAGAATAGTGTTAGCATGCAATTATACATTCCATTTAGCTTTAAAAAAATTTATAGGGAGGTGACTTGAATTCAGATCCTAACTTTAGAAAAATGTTTTTGATAAGTTAAATATAGAGCTGACTAGGGGTAAAAAGGATATTGACCCATCTTTCAGACTTTGTGCCATCCCAGAATTCTGTCACATTGTCTAGTGTTGTCTGTCTCCATTATTGCAAAGAAAATGAGGGAATGGTTGGCTTAACATTTTTTCCTGTTTTGAAAATTTTCAAACTAGAAAAATATGGATACTCATATACCTATCACCTAGTTTGAGTAATTGTTAGTATTTTGCCACATTTTCTCCTCTATTTTTCTGAAATATTTTAAGTTACATTTTTAAAATTATTTATTTTTTAGAGAGAGTGTGAGTGGGGTGGGGAGAGGGGCAGAGGGAGAGAGAATGAATCTTAAGCAGGCTCTTTGCTAAGAGCAGAGCCCAATGTCGGGCTCTATCTCACAACCCTGAGATCATGTCCTGAGCCAAAATCAGAATCAAATGCTTAACCAGCTGAGCCCCACAGGTACCCCAAATTATATGTATGTATTTAAATTATAAGATTATGATACTTCACTTGTAAATATTACAGTATAAATCTCTAAAATATAATGACACTTCATGGCACCTGGTTGGCTCAGTGGGTTAGGCCTCTGCCTTCCTTCGGCTCGGATCATGATCTCAGGGTCCTGGGATCGAGTCCCACGTCGGGCTCTCTGCTCAGCAGGGAGCCTGCTTCCTCCTCTCTCTTTCTCTGCCTGCCTCTCTGCCTCTCTTGTGATCTCTCTCTGTCAAATAAATAAATAAAAATCTTTAAAAAAAATAAAGACACTTCAAAAATAGACATTCCTTATATAACCACTATACCATAAAATCAATAACTTCTTAATTTCCTAACATCATCTAATACGATACCTGTAGTCAGATTACTCCAGTTGTCTTGAATATGTCTTTTATAGCTAATTTGTTCAAATCTGGATCTGTTCGAGGTATACACAATATATTTGATTGTTTTGTCTCATTGTTATAATCCTCTTAATTCAGTGTACTCATCTTCCCTCCATTCTGGATTTATTTCCTGTTGGATATTTGAACTTCCATTTGTTATATATTCTGTAAACTGGAAATTAGACCCAAAGGCTTGATTAAATTCTTAGCAGGTATTTCTAGCAAGAATGTTTTATAGATAATGTGTAAAAAGATGTTAATATTTTTTAAAAATACAGGATAAGGCAAAGTGTGAAGAAAAAGGAGTAATATACATATCGAGTGCTTGTGCTATGTTCTTTTAAATACACTATCTCATTTAATTCTTACAGTAACCCCATGAGTTACCAATGGTATTATCCCTTTGTAGCAAGGGAATTGGTTCCAAGAGATCACTGAACTATTAAATGGCAAAGTTAGAATTCAAAAAGAAAAAGGAAAAAAGTCAAATAAGGCCGTTTATCTTTACATAAACATAAAAAGTTTTACTAACAGATCACTTGCTCTCTGTACCTCTATCTCTGGTAAAATAAAAGCAACAAATTGACTTGACCTTCACATAAATAAATTGCTCTGGCTTATCATGCTCTCATTTTAGGCAATGAGAGGCATCCTTTTAAATATCAGCAAAAAAAATTTTTAACATATATATGTTCGCAGAACAGGTAATAATTTATTGGTTCTTCTGTCACAGCCATGTATCTAGGATTTTCTAGGACAGTTCTGATATCCCACAGTTGGCCCTATCAAACATCTCCTGAAATTTTTCATTAGAAAAGCTTGGTTAAAGTATAAAAACTTCTTTCTCTCTGTACAGTAATACATTGTTTCTTAATGTGTGTTTGTGGGAGAATCTGCTTTAGACCTTTAGAAAAGGTGTTGGAAGTAAGAGAAAGTAGTAAAGAACACCATTAGAACTCTTCTAGTTAGCTGACCAAGAGAAGAAAATATTTTAGTGAAGAGAAGGATTAAATTCTATCAGATGTTGCTGGTGGATTGACAGGATCAGGTCTGGGAATTGACTGTCAGCTTTAGCAATGCAAGTGTCATCAGAAAACCTGGCACTGTTTTTGTACTTCATGTGTAACATTTAATCTCCACAGAAGACTTTGTGAAGTAGAAACTTATTGGGCCCATTTTACAGATCAGGAGACTGAGATTCAAAAAGATAACTACTCAGGGACATAGGACCAGTAAGTGTTAGAACTAGGATTTAAATCCAGTAAGACTGTAGGTCTGCACTGTCAAGCCCAGCTACATGTAGTTATTTACATTTGCATTTAAATGTATTAAATTACACTTTAGTTCCTCAGTTGCACTAGTAACATTTCGGTGCTCAGAAGTCACATGTAGCTCCAGTTGGACAGCACAGACAGAACATTTCCATCATTGCCCAGAGTTCTGTTTAGCAGTACTCCAGAGCCTGTGAACTTAACCACTATACATAAAACCTCTCAATTTACAACGTTATATGAAATTTAAAGTAAGTCTTGCCATTAAATTTTCCTCTGAAATTCAAAAGGCCGACATGGGTCTTTTTATCAGATCAGTTGATTCCAAAAAACTATACTGGTATTTATACTTCAGACAGCCTGGTCATGAAATGGTCTTTTGTAGAGAGAAGCCTGGAAAGCAGGGTTTGATCTATGTCCTTTCACATTTTTTCCAATTTCATTTAGGGGAGTTCAGAAGGACATAACTAGCATGTTGGCGTGATCAGTGATCCTGAATTAATGTAAGGTACCTGCGTGGCACAGTATCTGTTTGTTAATATCCTAAAGTATGTTATTTGATTGGTAGGTTGGCTGATTTTAATATGTCCTGTAACATTTTAGGAACAGTGGAAAATGTAGGCTGTGATACTTTTGGGTGAATTAAGTAGGTAAATACCTCCTTCTGTCTCTTCAGTTACTGAAGTTTTCATGACCAGGATTTTTACATCCTATTCATTGCTTTGGACCCTTCAAGGAATATACATTGCATGAGAGATTTGATCAATATAAGAAATCACTAGATGACCTTATTTATATATTTTATTTTTATTATTTTGCCTTTTTAAATGTTTTCTTTCTTTAAAATGTAATCTGAACTACTAAATACCTGCTTTCATTCCTATTTCATAGGTCTTCTATCTATATCCTTTTTATTAGCATACCTATAGTTGAGTTAGAGGATTTTTTTTTAAAGATTTTGACAGACAGAGATCACAAGTAGGCAGAGAGACAGGCAGAGAGAGAGGAGGAAGCGGGCTCCCTGCAGAGCAGAGAGCCCGATGTGGGGCTCTATCCCAGGACCCTGGGATCATGACCTGAGCCGAAGGCAGAGGCTTTAACCCACTGAGCCACCCAGGCGCCCCTAGTTAGAGGATGTTAACAGTGTTATGAAATAAGGAGATAATATGAACTCCACATTGTATAGCATGAGAATCAAGTTCCCATTTGGGCTCTACTTAGAAAGCTGCAACCTCTAGAAAGTCACTACCATGCTATAAAATCTTGACTGAAACTGTTTACCTAACAGTGAATGGCATGTGGCTTATGTAATAATTATAATGGATAACAGATTTTTAAAGGTTAAATGCTAAATATGCTATCTAGCTCCTTGAATGTTAAATTGAGCAGAAAACATTCTTCTGACCAAAGGCGACTTCGGCTCTTACCTTCCACCCAAAGCAGTGTGGTAGGCCTGCCTTTTCCTTTCTTGAAAGTGACAAGTTTTGTAGTTGCCACTTTTCTTATTTTCACCTCTAATTTGGGAATCTGGGTATGTTTATAAATGGTCTTTGGGGAAAGTGTGTGCTCTTGATCTAAAAATTTGATATGAGGTGGTATGTGAACTTTATTCAGTATCTCTCTAGTTACTTACCAAGTATGTTGCCTTTTTTTTCCCCCAGTGTAGTTTGGGAAAAAACAGCCTTCAGATTTGAAAGTAAAAGCTTTTTTTTAAACCCAGAATATAAAGTTTCTTTACTAAAAATCTAGGCTTATTGAAGTAATAAAAGAAATTTTCTTCATAGCTTTTTGAGTGGGTGCTGTGGCACTTAAGTATTCCAGTGATTTTTATTTCCAGATATTATAGAACTCAAATTCCAAGTGATGGCAAGCAAAATATTTTGAAAAATGGCAACCTCCCACCCCCACCCTCAGGCAAAGACTTAATTGTTTCTAAAATTTTATTTTCAAGGTTGAATTTCAGGATTGATTAGATGGGATTTTTGTCAGCTTGCCAAACACTTTAAACATCTAAATAAATTAACTTAAACTTTTAATTTATCATTAATTTTATCTTATTAATTAAACTAGTCATTTTTAAAGCTTAAATTAATGTAGCTGTTAGCTAGAATAGAGACCATGCTTTTTCCCAGCTTGTAAAAGGTTTTTCACTTATTGAAGGAAAAATAAAGTTTAGACAAAGAAAAGGTACACATTTGGATATAATTTAAACCTCATTTTCACAACTGTTGGCCTAGTGATTATAGATTCTGTTCCAGTATTGTTTTCAATAATAGGGTTGCTATAGCAACTAATAAATGCGTGCTTCAAAGAGAAGAAACAAAAATACCTTTCCACCGATTGTGTTGTATATTGAGATGAAATTGTTCTTTATTAACGTACATAATTTGCTCTAGATTTTGCAAAATGGTTTTTCCCAAGGAAGTATTCTGAGAATCCTGTTACACTTATTCTTTTTTTCTGTCTTAATTTCATTTGCTTTTTGTATTAACAATATGCTATATAATTAATTTACAAAGGGAAAGATATAGAAACAGTTTATATCAGAAATTCTGTATGTTCTTTCTGTTATTTGTGTCTTACATAGCACTCTAGAGGAAAGAAAGATTTTTGGCCTCCTGCCTCTGAACTTACATAAATGAGTCTTATTCTTATAAAAGTCAGTTAACTTAACATATGTAGTGTCTTTTCTTTGTTAAAATGGAGATAGTGGTAAACATACTTGTTTAAGTCCTTGAGCATTATTAGCATACTTATTGTATGAACAAGTGGTTGAAATACATTAAAATTTGCCCTTTAGCTATTTTGTTGCAGATTTAGTAATAATGAAGAACTGTAAGTAGCCTAAATATTAATAAACCCTTAAATAGGAGAATAATTAGATTATAAGGTTTATCTATATAATATATAAGCACTTACAGCTGTTAAACATGATGGTTTGTGTATAACACCCAGTGCTCCATGCAATCCAGCCATCCTTAATACCCATCACCAGGCTCACCTATTCCCCCACTCCCCTCAGTGAATCATGGAACACTACATCAAAAATGTATGATGTACTGTATGGTGACTAACATAACACATAAAAAAATATGGTTTGTATTTGATGTAAAATGATGTCTGTGGAAAGCTACTAATTCAGAAAAGTGGTTTCAACACTATAGTACAATCCCATTTTTATGTAAGAGCATGTATGAGTGTGAGAGTAAAGTGTAAATGTGTGGAGGAATATATGACAGGTGGTGCCATTAGTTATCTCTAGGTTTTATAATACGAAATTAGCATTGTTTCCTTCAATGTTTTTTAAAAATCTTTGAAAAGAAGGGAGCATCCATAGCCAGTAGAAAGAGTTTGAATGGTTTTTTTGTTTGATGTTAGGAGGGAGCTATTGTTTTAGGAAAAGGGTCCAGAAATTTTTAATGATACAAAATAAAGTCACATGCAGTTTTCCTCTGACTTGTTAGCATTTTAGTTGACTGTGGGTCAAAAGAACATTGTTGCTGAGCCTCTTCCATAATCTGACCTTAGTAAGTCAATCATGTTTGACTTGAGAGGATAGATCTTAAATCTGAAATTGGTGAGAAGACATTAAAATGTTTTGGAAGTGGTGTTTCCATGTCTCCTGAAAATGGAAATGGTAAAATAGTCATGTCAGGTTTAGGCTAAGCATGAACTGGGTTTTCACAGGTTTGTGTCTGAGAATTGTGTTTGCTTCAGTTTTTATATTTTCCTTTATTTAAAAAATTAGCATATTAATTTAAAAACTTCAAAAAGTATGGAAGCATTCAAAGTGAGGGAAAAAATAGACATACTTGGCTTTTTCCCACCCCAAAATCCTTCAGGGTAGTGTTTTTTATTTGAGTACAGATCTGGGAAATGGAGGAACTATGCCTCATGAAAATATTCTTTATAGTGTGATAGAATGATCACTGGATAGAAGCCTGGAAATTCAGCTTCTAGTCCTAGCTAGTCTGAGCTGTGTGATTGGAACAAGTTACTTTGCCTCTCTGGGCATGGGTTCCTACCAGTTCCAAGGTGATAAGTTTGGACTTTGAAATAGGATGATAAGGACTGACTTGATATTTTTTAGACATTTTTTAAAGGGTATAAATGAGGGTATGTGTGCATGCCTGCACATGCACATTGCATACACGTGTCTCTGGAAAGGCTTTCTCTCTAATCATAAGAGTAATTAATGTATGAACTCTGGTGTTTATAATTGAGAAATAAACACTGCACTAAACTGACAGAAGATTTATTTCCAAAGAATTGGGTGTTTCATCTGTTTCTGCTATTCTCATATCATCTTGTTATACATGTGAATGGAGAGGGTTTCATTTTGTTTAACTGACAGTCATAGCTAAATTATTATTCATTGTTACAGAGAGAGAGAATCAGTGGCACAGCTGAAAGTAAATCAGTTCCTAGCACACAATTCTCTTGGTCTTTCCCTTAGGTTGTTTTCTTGGAGAAATTAAGTTATTTTTGACTATGGTTAAGAACATCACTTATTGCTAGACAGAAGTAAAATTAGAAACTATCCATAGAACATTTCTACCTTGTAATTTATTTGGTATTTTGTAGAATAGCTGACTTTTCTAACTGTATTTGGTATGGTCACTTGCTAAAAATATAAGTCAGTGTTACCTGGTTTTATTCTAAACCTCTCTCTTGAGTCATAGTTGGGGGGGGGTAAGCATGGGAGACACATATCTGAAGAAGCGTTATCTTTTCATAGAATTTAATTTCATTTGGCCTATCTCTCTGCATACCTGGTCAATAACTGTGAGCTTTAGAGATCTGTGTAGTGCTGATAAACCTGTTTTATATTGCATAGGCATGGGAAGTCAGCTTTGATGACAGATTTCTACACTGGTGTAGAGGAGAAATGTTTAGCTAGTGTTTCAAAAGAACTAAACCTGTTAGCATCTCTGTATTCCACCATTCAGCTTTTTTGAGCCCTCTCCTACGTATGGTCCTCTAATGTTTTCGGTTTTCAACAAAAGAAATAGTATATCATGTCAAAATGAAGTATAGAATCTCAATTACAATTATATTCATTAATGAAATCAATTCCTTTAATCTTATGGAATGATGAAATATTTCAAGTGTTTATTAGGGTAGCAAGATAAAGAGTTGTTTAAATGATACCAAATATTCTGATTATTTGGAATTAGTGTCAGCATTTCCTATTGTACAGAAGAAATCATAGGGCCTCATGAATTGAGTCTTTCAACTTGAATTATTTAACAGAAATTTGAGTTCCTACCATGTGTTATAATACTCTGGGGGTCAATGAAGATGTAAAGACAGAATTATTTTCACGTGTGGGATTTGTCTATGCTGAAACTTAGGAAGGCATTAAGCATTATTAGATGTAGATTAAATTTAAATTTAATGGACTTATACTTCTGCAACCTTTCCTTTGCTCTGTAATTATTTATGTTCCTTCACTACATTCACACTCAATTCAGAAAGTGTGTTCTAAGAGAACTTGATGTTACAAGCTATGAAAAATCCTTTTGTAAAGTGAATTAATTTGCCTTTTATATATTCGGGTTTTCATCTGTGATTTCTTAATAAACAACGTGAGTATTTTAATTTCTTATTAGCAAGTAACATCTGTGGTTCACTTTAACCCCCTCCTCCCAGTCTCTGTCTCTCTCTCTCTCATAATCATAATTACATAAAGCAGGAGTTTGTTTGTTCTTACTAAGTATATAAATGATCCCAAGTTTTAAGCTTTTAATTTTTTTTTAACCTTAAAAGACTGACTTAACAATCAGAGAAAGACAATTATCATATAATCTCCCTGATAGGAGGAAGTTGAGAGTCAACATGGCGGGGTTTGGGGGAATAGGAAAGGAATAAATGAAACAAGATGGGATCAGGAGGGAGACAAACCATAGAAACTCTTAATTTCACAAAACAAACTGAGGGTTGCTGGGGGAGGGGGATAGGGAGAGGGCGGTTGGGTTATGGACATTGGGGAAGGTATGTGCTGTGGTGAGTGTTGTGAAGTATGTAAACCTGGCAATTCACAGATCTGTACCCCTGGGCTCATAATACATTATATGTTAATAAAAAAATAAAAAATTATTAAAAGACTGACTTAAGACACTATGACTTAAAAAAAAACCCCACTGTAACAATAACATGATAAACTGCCTATCAGTTTAAATTTGACCTATGCATCTTTACAATGTAATCTATAATTGACCTTTCTACAATTGAAATATAAGGACTCTATGATCCAGTGCAACTTTCCTGTAGCTGTTTAGATTAATTTAGGTTTGCTTTTTGTTAGTATAGTGGCTGGTGGCCAAAGTAATTGTGATAGAAATAAAGTTGATAAATATGTATAAACAGGAGTAGCCGTGATTTTTAACACAAGCATCCAATGTAATCTCTGATTTAAGCAGACTTTTATTAGCATTTATTATCAACTCAAAACAAATACAAAACAAAATGCATATGAAAAAATTAGAAAAAAGTTGGAGAAAAAAACTTCACAAAAACTACATTTTAAACATTATGGAACCCCTAAAACATGCTTATATAAAACACTGTTTTATAGGAAGTTCTTACAGAAGAGGCTGGTGTTGTATGTATTATGACTGTTTTCTAAGTAATTTATATCCTATGTATCAGAAATATGTGTAGTAGCCAGTGTCTAGTTTCTAGTCAGACAGTAGACCAAAGAACTATGGAGATAGGATCCAGACAGAAAAAATAATTCTCTGTGATTTCAACCCCTCTAAACAGGACACCATACTTGCAGAACTTCTACAAATACATAAAGAACACATTGTAGGATATCATGAACACGATTCTCTTTTGGACCACAAAGAAGAAGAAGAGTTGACTGAAGAAGAAAGAAAAGCAGCTTGGGCTGAGTATGAAGCAGAAAAGAAGGTAGTTCATTCAAAATGCTTTTTGGTTTTTGTTTTTGTGTTAGTCATTTAAAAGGTCAGTGAGTAAGGAAAGGGCCACATTTGAAACAGTTGTAATAATAATAGGGAGTCTTTGGGAACAGAGTCCCCAAATACGAGTCTGTTTATAGGCTTTGGTTACCTTTGGTGGTAGAGTGGAAGGAAAAGAAAGAAGAAAATAGTTTCCACTTAAAGAGTAGTAACCCCAGTTCTGCTTAGCACACGCTGAATTGAGAGATTAGTGAGAAGCTCTATATTTAGTCTCACTTAACTCCCATCAACACCCTCACTCTAGTAACATACATGCAGTAGCTTAGAGTTTAGAGGTAGGAGGAAATGTTTCTTTGACATGTGTACCATGAAATCAAAATTTTGACTGAATGTCAGAACACAAAAATATTCCATTATTGGACATTAATATCAGTCTCCACCAGCAACTTTATTTAAAATAGTTCCATGTCTGTTTTAAACACCAAACCACTTGAGCAAAAATGCTCCTGAGCATGGGAAATCTTATCCTAATACCTGAATTCTTTTTAAACTCCTAACTCATTGTACCAAACTTCTTTAACGTTAATGTGATGTTAGGAGTTTCATTAGAATTCTCTGAGTTGCCCCATTCTGTGGGAATTATCAGAAAAAAAGAATACACCTTCAGGGGTTAAAGCTTTCCATGTAATAAGATCTTGGTTTCAGGTGAAAAGGGTGTTTTGTTTGTGTGTGGAAGAGTGTTAATAATTTCTTAGATCTGAGAATGTGGAATCTTTTCTAAACGGGTAGGTGATGTAGAATTTCAAGTTTTAAATCACAATGTGGAAAGTGCATAATTTTTTGGTTTTAGGGACTGACCATGCGTTTCAACATACCAACTGGGACCAATTTACCCCCTGTCAGTTTCAACTCTCAAACTCCTTATATTCCTTTCAATTTGGGAGCCCTGTCAGCAATGAGTAATCAACAGTTGGAGGTAAGTTGTGAAGTACAAAAGTAGTTTAACATGAATTAAAGGCATTCAAGTACCTTGTTGTTGAGGGTTCCCTATGCAGGAATATCACATTCTCCAAAAGATTACCTCTGAATAGACCAAGAAATTTTTCTTTTATTTGTTGACCTTTTTGAACTATCACAGTATAGTAAAGTGTAGTTTGTTCAGAACACAAAAGAATTAGGCCTTGAATTAATGCTCTTTGAATTATTTTAATTAAGGAACAATAGGGCAATTGACTGGCTAGGGAAATAGCACTTTCTTCAGTTATAAAATACTTTGAATCAACAAATTAACTTGCTAATATTTGAAAATGGGATATATACATCTATATTCTGATGCAATGTAGATGCAGCATTTCGTATATGATAATGTCCAGTATTACATTTAAAACTAGAACCAATTATGAAGTAAATAAGAAAGATTAGGTTTTATTATACTGATTATGTAATAACTTAATTGAATCTGTGGTTTTCTTTTGAAAATGTTCTTATGGAGTCATTTAAATTAATAAACTATTGGTGCAAACCGTAAGTTTTATCTTCCTAACAGGACCCTCACTGATAAATTTTACCCACTGTATAAGTGCTGCATTTTGCTGCTTTTCAATTATTTGGAGAGTTTTAAAACCAAATGCTATAAATTGGCAAAAGGAAGGATCCCTATACTTTATAACCATGTGTCTTTTATATGTCCTTATAACGTTTCTTGCGTTCTTCTAGGACCTCATTAATCAAGGAAGAGAAAAAGTTGTGGAAGCAACAAACAGTGTGACAGCAGTGAGGATTCAGCCTCTTGAAGATATAATTTCAGCTGTAGTAAGTTAATTCGCAGTTATGTTATTCCAACTTGATATTTTTGTCATGTGTTCCCCCATCCCAGCCCTTTTGTTTTTATTTTTAATTGTTTGCTTTACTCCTTCTGTGGGGAAAACAACATGATTCTTACAACTTAATTTGCAATAGTAAAATACTAATAAACTGAATAATAGTGCTGAGCTGTAATTCAGCATTTTTACCTAAATGTTGGCACAAAAGAGAAATGGGTGCTATCCCAAATGATTAGGAAGTCAATCATTTATAGAAATGTGTATGTTGTTTACATAAACATATTTTATCAGTTACACAAATTAAATCCAAGTAGTTTCATTCCAGAAATAGCCAAACCTTGTACAACAGTGGATAACTTAGTACTCTGCTTTTACATCCTTGTTTTCTTAAGACAAAAACCTTTTATAATCCTTAATATTTTTGAGTACCTTAATTATTTTTCCTCCGTTCTACTGCAATAGGAAGTAAATGGAACCTTTTTCTTTTAGTGGAAGGAAAACATGAATCTCTCAGAGGCCCAAGTACAGGCGTTAGCATTAAGTAGGCAAGCCAGCCAGGAGCTTGATGTTAAACGAAGAGAAGCAATCTACAATGATGTATTGACAAAACAACAGATGGTAAGAGTCCCACTATCTCTAAGTTATTTCCAGTTTTCTTGAATTTATAATAATGGGTTTGTGTGACATCTCTGTGACACGTTCCCTCAGAGGGATGGATGACTGGTCATTGTTTTTTCCTGGAAGAAATTTTGTCAGAAATCATAGTAATTGTCAAATAAAGGTAATACCTGGGTTACAGGGTTACAAAAGAGCAACAAATTGCTAATGGGTCTCCTTGAAGATTGTGTAGGTTCTTGTCCACATAGTTTTATTTTTTGTGTATTCTAGACATCTAAAAAGGAATTTTTGCCAGACTTTTACCATATTTACCATTTTTAAACAATGAGGGTACTTTTTAATATATTTAATTTGAGATTTTAAAAAAGTGGAGCTATATAGATGATATATGTTTCAGGTTCCTACTAAATTATATAATTCTTTGAAAGACTAGCATATTCCAGGGGCACCTGGATGGTTCATTCCATTAGGTGGCTGCCTTCAGCTCAGGTAATGATCACAGGGTCCTGGGATCGAGCCCCACACCGGGCTCCCTGCTCAGCAGAGAGCATGCTTCTTCCTCTCCATCTGCCTGCCTCTTTGCCTACTTGTGTTCTCTCTTTCTTTCTCTCTCTCTCTGTCAAATAAATAAAATTTAAAAATCTTTAGTGCATATTCCAGGACCTTTGATCATTTTTCCCAGGATAGTTGTTTGCCAGCCATTTGCCTTTCACTGGGAAATTTCGACTCTTGACTCTAGGGAATCAATTTCTGTGGCATGAATTTTACTTAGAAAGCACTGTAGATTACTGATTTTTTAGATTATCTTAGGAAATTTGAGACACTCCAGGTAGGAATTATTCCCACTGCAAGTTGCTTTTTCCCTTGGATATTTGTCACTAAAAATGTTTGTCATCATGTGAAATATTTAAAAGAATGAAGAAATGAGATTTGATCAAAAGTGCTATAACTAATACTTGAAACGAATCATAGTGTAAGACAGGTTACTATGGCAACTAACCTAAATCCTTCTTACAATACAATACAATAGTCAAGTCATTAAGAGAATTTAGCCCTCAGTGGTGTTACTAACTGGTTCCTACAGTAATGGTCCTGTGAATGCCTCAAATTATGTGTTTTCCTTTTGGTATGGTACACCCTTAACAAATTGATTTTAACTTAAAACTTGATACTTGCCTCTGAGATAGGTCATGCACTTGTAACAGCTCCCTTTTCTCTCTTTAGTTAATCAGCTGCGTTCAGCGAATACTTATGAACCGAAGGCTCCAGCAGCAATACAATCAGCAGCAACAACAACAAATGACTTATCAGCAAGCAACACTGGGTCACCTCATGATGCCAAAGCCTCCAAATTTAATCATGAATCCTTCTAACTACCAGCAAATTGATATGAGAGGGATGTATCAGTCAGTAGCTGGTGGTATGCAGCCACCACCCTTACAGCGTGCACCACCCCCAATGAGAAGCAAAAATCCAGGACCTTCCCAAGGGAAATCAATGTGATTTTGCACTAAAAGCTTAAAGGATTGTTAAAATCATAGAAAGATCTTTTATTTTTTTAGGAATCAATAACTTAACAGAACTCAACTGTATAAATAGTTTGATCCCCTTAAATGCCAATCTTCCATATTAGTTTTAATTTTTTTAATAGGGCATACCATTTTTTCCTGACGTTTGTCAGTGATGTTGCCTAGAATCTTCTTACACACATTGAGTACAGAAGATATTTCAAATTGTTTTCAGTGAAAACAAGTCCTTCCATAACAGTAACAACTCCACAGATTTCCTCTCTAAATTTTTATGCCTGCTTTTAGCAACCATAAAATTGTCATAAAATTAATGAATTTAGGAAAGAATACAGATTTATATATTCGTTCTTTACATATAAAAACACACAGCTGAGTTCTTAGAGTTGATTCCTCAAGTTATGAAATACTTTTGTACTTAATCCATTTCCTTACTAAAATGATTGAAATGGTTTTAATGTTCCTTTGACTGAAGTCTGCAACTGGGCTCCTGCTGTATCATCTCTGTGAGTGAGAGTTAGAAATTTAAGGGTTATCTTTGACACAGAATTGTGTGCAATATTCTCAAATACTACTGCTCTAAAACTTGGAGGAGTCTTGCAGTTATCTTAGTATTGTATAAACAGCCTTAAGTATAGCCTAAGAAGAGAACTCCTTTTTCTTCTTTAGTCTTTCTGCCATTTTTTATTTTCAGTTATATGTGCTGAAATAATTACTGGTAAAATTTCAGGGTTGTGGATTATCTTCCACACATGAATTTTCTCTCTCTTGGCACTAATATAAAGCACATCTCTTAACTGCTTGGTGCCAGTGCTAGTGCTTCATCCTGTTGCTGGCAGTGGGATGTGGACTAACAAAATCAAGTTCTAGCATTTTAGGAGGTTAAGGATGATGGTGTGGTAGGGTCACACCCTGTTTTATAAACAATATCAAAATGGCAGAACCATTGCTGACTTTTAAGTTCACATGAGGAATGTGCTTTAGTAATTCCCAGTACTGTCAGTATTGTGAAATAATTCCTCTGAAAGATAAGGATCACTGGCTTTTGTGCTCTTCCTCTTTTTTGTCATCATCATGTTCTTTTCCCCCAACTTCCCTATGTTATTTTAAATAAATTACATTTCAAAGTTCGATTTTTTATTAGTTTAGATCTGTGAGGCAATTTTTTTCATCAAAATTAGTTCATCTAATACCCTTCTTTGAAGTTTTACTAGAAAATCATTACATTGTTTTTCTTAATCCAGGCCTATAAAAATGACCTATAAGTTTATTCATGTACAGTTTGCTTGAATTTCCTGAAGAAAAAAATTATTAGACTATGGGAGTCAACTCAACATGGCAAAACCATTTTTGAGGTGGTGTTGTAATAGGTAATGGAAATAGCTAAGGAATTTCATTAAAAAATGTTGGGTGGAGGAATTGCTCTAGGTATCACTGGATTAGAATGAGTTTAACATTAACTAGAACTGTTTTGAGTTATTTGGATTATTAAAAGATTTCCATTTTTATCTTGAAAGAACTAGTGGTAAACATCTAAGAGCACTAGGTTTGTGATACATAATTTGTGAGGTTAGGTGGATCCATTTCATCCCCCTCACTTTACCATGGTGAGTTATCACTAATAAATCCCATGTATTTGGATATTGTGCTAGCCATATAGTTAAATTTACTGAATTGGGGTGGGGGGAGATGTGTGTTTACTCCAGAAGAAATGAAAAAGACAAGATCTACGAGATAAATATTTGAAGGCAGTACACTGTGGCCAGCTGTTGTCAGTTGGTGTATCTACAAGTCCAGAATACCTTAAACCTGATTTACTAGACCTGGAGATTTTCAACATGGTCTGATTACTTGCTCAAAGACATGGATGTAGAAATTTTAGGCAACCTTCTAAACTTTTTTCACCATGGATGAAACTATGACTTAAGGAATAATACATAGAAAGGATTAATTGGAACTAAGAGAGTTTGAAATAAAACTTGGACCACTTTGCATACACTCTTCTCACTTGACATTTTAGCTACATAATATGTACTTTGAGTATAACATCAAGCTTTAACAAATATTTAAAGACAAAAATCACATCAATAAGATACTAAAAGGCTCATTTTTATATTTGTTTTAGATGTTTTAAATAGTTGCAATGGCTTAAAAAATGACGATTTAAAATGTTGCTTGTTATACAGTTTTGCCTGCTAAATTCTCCATATTTTGTAACCTGTTTTATTTCTTTGGGTGTAAAGCGTTTTTGCTTAGTATTGTGATATTGTATATGTTTTGTCCCAGTTGTATAGTAATGTTTCAGTCCATCATCCAGCTTTGGCTGCTGAAATCATACAGCTGTGAAGACTTGCCTTTGTTTCTGTTAGACTGCTTTTCAGTTCTGTATTGAGTATCTTAAGTACTGTAGAAAAGATGTCACTTCTTCCTTTAAGGCTGTTTTGTAATATATATAAGGACTGGAATTGTGTTTTTAAAGAAAAGCATTCAAGTATGACAATAATACTATCTGTGTTTTCACCATTCAAAGTGCTGTTTAGTAGTTGAAACTTAAACTATTTAATGTCATTTAATAAAGTGACCAAAATGTGTTGTGCTCTTTATTGCATTTTCACAGCTTTGAAAATCTGTGCACATATTGTTTCATAGAAAATGTATAGCTTTTGATGTCCTATTTAATGGTGATTCTTTTGCACATTTAGTTATTTAATATTGGGAGGTCAAAAAGTTTGGTTTTTGAATCTGTTATGTACTAAATTCTGTAAAAGGAGATCTCTAACCTCAAAAATAATTTACATACCAGGAAGCCTATGTGTGTTTGTGTTAGTTTTGGTTGTCTCTTTGTAATCCAGCACCATTTCCTGCTTCCCAACAGCTGCATCACTCATTTAAATCAAGCAAGACTACCAATCCACACTTGATAGAAAAGCTGCTTACCCTCCTGAAGCCATAACAGGTTAATGGAAGCCTTTATTACCTGGCCTCCAAAGCTGAATATTTTGTAGTCTTCCCTTAGCTATGCCCATTTTCTCTCTATCACAAAATCAGATACTTAACATCTGTGCCCCAAACAAAACTTTAAGGTAGTCACTTACCTATCTCAGTACCATTGTTTCCTTTGAGGGTGGCATGTTGTGAAGCTATAGGTATCTATTCTAACAGTAAATTAGGTCATTCTTTTACATGCTTATTTCACTAAAAATTACGTTCAGATTATTCCCATCTTATTTCACCAGACTTAGTCTCAAGTGAATTTAAGCTATTTCCACATCAAATCTACCCTTAGAGATGAAAATTCCTCCACCATGGATTTGTTTTTCAAGTCTGTAATCTGTGCCAATCCCAAAGGAGTTACCAAATTTCAGAAATGCTTTTTGTCTGTGCAACATTTTATATATGCTGTTATATGGAGGTGAATAAAAATTTAAAATCCAAAATATATATTGTTTCTAAGCTCAATATCTGCTAGGTAACCAAACTCAGCACACATTACTCATGTTGAATATAATGATGGAATGGCCCCACCAACCCCCCACCTAAGAATTTTACTCCTCAGAGTATGTACCACCATAAAATTCCTTTACAATATATACTGCCACCCTCTCTGTGGAGTAACCTTCCTGTCACCATTGTGCCTATTTGGTTAACTAAAGCAATCACCCTTTCTCTCACTCAAGAGAGCTTTCTGGTAGTGACTGCTACCTACATTTACCAAGGAAGACAGCATATAAATGGAGGCCTTTATTAAAGATAATGAAGATAAAGCTATAGTTGAAGGAATGAAAGAGTGAGACAAAGGGGGCGCCTGGGTGGCTCAGTGGGTTAAGCCGCTGCCTTCGGCTCAGGTCATGATCTCAGGGTCCTGGGATCGAGTCCCGCATCGGGCTTTCTGCTCAGCAGGGAGCCTGCTTCCTCCTCTCTCTCTGCCTGCCTCTCTGCCTACTTGTGATCTCTCTCTGTCAAATAAATAAATAAAATCTTTAAAAAAAAAAAAAAAAAAAAAAAAAAAAAAAAAAAAAGAAAGAGTGAGACAAACCCTAAAATACAGCAAGCCCTTTTTAATACTCAGAACTACCACACAGTCCAAGCAATCTCCACCCTGCAGCACTCCTCCAAATTCACCTCATTCTGCCCTCACTTTCTCCCTTGTAGAAACATAAGGGAGGAGAATTGGCTCCAGTCTCCTTTAATCATATCAGATGAGAGACTTTTACCTGTTGACTAGACTGAGCCCTCCCCCTATAGTCCTCACATCAAATACACGTTAGCTTTCAAGAAAGGTGAAGAAATGACATGACATGCAAAGACAAGATTTATTTTAGGTATATGAAGAGAAAGCATAGTATTAAAAGGAATAAAGGTGGGGATAGGGAAATAAATACTAGATTGGAGTGGATTAATCAAGGATCTTGAAATCCTGAATAATTTCAATACGAGGATAACAGGTTTGTGACATCTAGTGGATGTGTTCAAAGTAGCAATAAAGATGGTAATTTGGGCAGAGATAATTTGAATGGTTTAGAATACAAAGTGAAGAAAGATGGGAAGATATCCAGGCATTCAGTGACAAGACTATAGACAATTTTAAGGAAAAAATCATTAGGGTTTGTATAAGTGAACTTAAATTGCAAGAAAAAACTTACTCCTACTCTTACCCAAGGATCCAACTTTCTTCAGGATTTCTGGTTTTATGTGCAAAATTTCACTTACTCTTTTTGATTACCCTCGCAAGCCTAATGGTAAAACCCTTAGTGGCATTCCTGTTCTTAATTTTTCATTACTCCTAACTATACCCATGCATGTATTTAACTAAATTGAGTGTAAGTCTGTTTGTTTCCTCAAGCTAATTCCTCAAAGGGCTAAATCCATTCTGTTTAGTTTTTCCTAAGACCCATCCATTTCAAAGTGCCAGTATATATCAGTATTATATTTGCGAGATGCCTTTGGTATTTTCCAAAATGCCTTGTGGTTGTTGTGTGTTAGCCTGTATACAATGTATTGTGAAAGAAGTGAGAATAAGTACATTCTCCTCGTGACAGTTAAAAGTAAAAAAATAAAATTCATTGCACCCAGGAGGCAGAAAACAGGTAACCTAAGTTACCTGGGTCTTTATATCTCATTTGGAAAATAGGACTATAATAACTTTCCTGAAGGCAGGAGCCTGGACCAGGTGATATCCTGAGGTCCCTTTCAGCTTCAAGAGTTAGGGTTTAACTGTGAGCAAAGCACGATTTGAAGTCAAAAGGCAATGGGTTTGTCTAAGGTTACATAGTAAGTTTGAACAAAATTAGAAATCCCTTGCCTTTGGCTAAAGCTCTCCCAGACAAAGGTATACCTTTTCTTATCCTCTGTTTAGAAAAAAACAAAAGCTCTGACAGGCATTTTAATGACAAAGCAGATAAATCAAGTTGTAATGGCCTCTAATTACCACTTCCACAGCTGTAACCTCCTTTATTTTTTGCCCAGAGGCCCTCCCAGAGCTGTGTCTACAACTCAGAAAATGAAAAACCATATTTAAGGATGATTCTTATATCCTTGTTGCCTGATTGGTTTATATACACAATAAAGCATGAAGGTAAATATAACTCAGCTTCTGTAAAGTCAGCTTTTAATGATGACTTCCCATTGTATTCATAGCTATAAGGCCCAAATTAGGCCAATGTTTAAATTGGTCTAGGTGAAGTTTATAGTAGCAATATTTGTTTATATTGACTCTTAAAAGTCACCACACACATGGCATACTTTTAAAATATTTTATAAAAAATCTTGTGACAAAAACTAATAGAAGAGTAAAATAGTAATCTATTTTTTTCTATAGCTGCTTGTCCTGACATGCTGGTAGCAAAGTAGGTAGAAGACTATGTCTAGCATGCTGAATACATTTCAAAGGAAACAAAACCAAACTTAAACAAGAAACATGGCTAATATACATCATCTGAGGTCTTATTAGTTCATTACCAGCCCTTGGTAGGCTTTCAACTATAGAGCATGGAGGCTTTAGTGATGCAGGCTTGCTTGAATACTACCTTTAGTAAAGTAAACCTTTTGTTAGCAAGTTTTCCCACCCTCTCGTCTCTTCTGTTGCACACTCTACTGGATGTGTAGGCTCAAATGAAGTACCCGCCTGTATTTTTTTCCCTTTTACCTCTTCAAATGGTCTCCCCCACCCTATTACATACATGTACCCCTTTAGATTCTAATGCTTCAGAGGGGGGCACTTACAGAATTATAGAAAGCTAGAGTAAGTTGGGGTCTTAAATACCCTATAGCCCAGTCATCTCCCTTAACAATCTGGAAAACAAAGGCCCAGAAAGGAAAAGTTCAGAAAGGGAAAGAAGTTCAAGGGTACCAATGTCTTCTAGCTTCTATTCCACTTCTCCTTCCATTCCGTTCAGATGCCTGCTATTACACTTGAATTCCAATTAATTTTTTCAGTCTGCCAGACCACATGAAGTAAAATTTCAAAATACGTAATATTGAACTAAGCTTTAAAATGGGAAACGTATATGGGAAGTAAAGGAATATGTGAACCAAAATGAAAGGGAAATGGGAAGACCCCTGACATCCCCCAAGCTTTTAATATCATATCCAAGGTGTTGGCTTCAGGACTTTGTTCCAGAGGGATATTTAATTTGTTTAAAAGGCTCTTTCACCATAGTCAGCAAAGTTTAGTCCAAAAGTATCTAGAAGCACTGTTCCACATTCTACTTCTTAGTGTCCTTCAGTGCCAAGGATGGAATCATTCAGCATTCTTCAAAGGAGGCAGGTTAATGTACCAAGTACTATAAAATCTATTTCAAATGAGAAGTGCTGCTGTATCCATAAGGAACAAGATAGAAAACTCTGTGTGAGCGTAGTGATCTTGGTCAGGATAGTGGCAACTACTCTTGAGTTACAGGGATATGCTATAAGGACCATGAATAGTTCTTTGTATTTCCAAAGAACTGAAAAAAAAAAAAAAACAGCAGAGTGATTTTAATATACTAGAATTTGAAGGCCTGGTTCTATCTGTATGAATTTAGACAAGTTACTTTACCTCTCTGAGTCCTCACTCAAAAAGCAATAAAGATTTATTGAACACTTATTATATGTAAATCAGTATGATTAGCCACTTTTGTAATTCCTGTTTTACAGATGAGGAAACAGGTTAAAAATAATTAAATTATTCACCCAGTGTCTTACACCTAATTGGAAGAGGCAGAATTCAACAACATGTATCACATTCTATGTTTTTGCAAATGAACGAGCTTGCAACCATTTCTGGAACCGTTATTTAATCTCAGCCTTTAAGAAAACCACTTAGAGGGGTGCCTGGGTGTTTCAGTGGGTTAAAGTCTCTGCCTTTGGTTCAGGTCATGGTCCCATGGTCCTGGGATCAAGCCCCACATCAGGCTGTCTGCTCAGTAGGGAGCCTGCTTCCCCCTCGCTCTCCCTCTGCCTGCCTCTCTGCCTACTTGTGATCTCTGTCAAATAAATGGATAAAATCTTAAAAATAAAAAAATTAAGTTTGACTCTGAAATATATTTTTTAAAAAACCACTTAGAGGGGGAGGAGCAAGATAGCAGAGGAGTAGGTGACCTAAATATCATCGGGTCCCAGGAATTCAGCTACATAGTTACCAAACCATTCTGAACACCTACAAACTCAACAGAAGATCAAAGAAAAGAGCATCAATTCTAGGAACAGACAAAGGAACACTTGGGGGAAGGTAGGACAAGGGGAGAAGTGAATTTGAGGTGATCTACAGGAATAGAGACCACAGGGGGAGGGGCCATATCCTGACAAGCCATAGAGCAGTGGAGCACAAAATCAGAACTTTTAGAAGTCTACTCCACTGAGGGATGTCGCTCAAGAGGTTAAGGTGGGGGGGTGGAGCCCTCGCTGTGACAGTGTAGTCTCAGGTGCTGGGGTCACAGAAAGACCAGGGCTGTCTGAGTCTGGCTGAGCTCCCAGGTATCAGAGTGGGGAAGCTGGTTGCAGAGACAGAGCTGAGGAGTGTGCTCGCAGCTCATAGTTACCTTAAACCATGATTCGAGGCATAGTCAAGCCACCGCTCTATGCTCAGGGTCCCCACAAGTGGGAGATCTGGAGAGACCCCCACCTTCCTCTACTGGGAGGAGCAGCGTGAGAGCATGCTACAGGAATCTCGTGCATTGGAGACTCCAAACAGGGCATGCACCAGAGATAGAAATGCTCACTGACAGGCCAGGTGAGCACTGAGTGTGGCCGGAGACCAGGGAGATGAGAGTGATCTTTGAATGATGATGACTGCTTTTCTCTGAGGGCACAGTGAGAAGGGGGGCCCTGCGCTCTTGGCTCCTCAGGGTTGGAGATCGGGAGGCCACCTTTTTCATTCTCTTCCTCCAAAACTGTATAGAAAATGTTCAGGGAACAAAAGCTCCTGAGACCAAAACCAAGCAGATCACTTAGCTGGGCCCTGGCAAGGGCGGTGCAATTCTGCCTCAGGCAAAGACATTTAAGATTCACTGCAAAAGGCTCCTCCCCCAGAAGATCAACAAGAACATCCAGCCAAGGCCAAGTTTACTGATCAATGAGAACTGCAGAAATCCAGAGCTAGGGGAATGCAGCCCATATAATTCATGTCTTTTTCTCCATGATTGCTTAGTTCTTCAAACTTAAATTATTTAAATTTTATTTTTCTCTTATTCTATTTTTTTTACTTTTTCCTCTTTCCTATTTTAACGTTTTTTTTTTTTAACTATTTTATCTTATCAATACCTTTTCAAAAATCTTTTTAGGGGCACCTGGATGGCTCAGTGGGTTAAGCCTCTGCTTTCAGCTCAGGTCGTGATCTCAGGGTCCTGGGATCGAGCCCTGCATCAGGCTCTCTGCTCAGTAAGGAGCCTGCTTCCTGTTCTCTCTCTCTCTGCCTGCCTCTGCCTACTTGTGATCTCTCTGTCAAATAAATAAATAAAATCTCTAAAAAAATTTTTTTTAATTTTTATTGTTATAGTCATATTCTAGATCTTTATTGTATTTACCTTATTTTCTGTATACATATAGGTTTTTCTTTCTTTAAAATTTTGGGATACAGTTTCTTCTAATCAAAATATACCCTAAATCTAGCACATGGTTTGGTCTAGTCTCCAGCCTGATCACATTCTTTCCTCTTTTTTTTCTTTTTTCAACCAACTTCTTATCAATTCCTTTTTTAGAATCTTTTTAAAATTTTCATCCTTACAGTCATATTCCATCCCTTCATTGTGTTTCCCCTTATTTTTGTATATATATAAGGTTTTTTTGCTTTAAAATTTTGGGAGGCAGTTTCTTTAACAGACCAAAATACACCCAAAATCATGTGTGTGGCTCTTTTATTTTCACCACTCTAATACATACATATATATGTGTGTGTGTATATATATGCATACACACACACACACACACACACACATAAATATATACAGATATATTTAGATATATACATATATTTTCCTCCTTTCTTCTCCTGGTTTTGGGTCTCTTCTGATTTGGTCAGTGTATATTTTTCTGGGGTCATTGCCACTGTTTCAGTATTTTGACTCTCATTCATCTATTCTTATCTGGATAAAATGACAAGTGGAAAAACTCACCACACACACACACACACACACACAAAGAATAAGAGGCAGTGTTAATGGCTAGGGACCTAATCAATATGGACATTAGTAATATGTCAGAACTAGAGTTCGGAATGACAATTATCAAGGTGCTAGTTGGGTTTGAAAAAAGCATGGAAGATACTAGAGAATCCCATTCTGGAGAAATAAAATCCCTTTCTGGAAAATAAAAGAACTAAAAACTAACCAAGTTGAAATTTTAAAAGATGCTAATGAGGTGCAATAAAAAATGGAGGCTCTTGGCGCTCCTGGGTGGCTCAGTTGGTTTGGTGACAGCCTTCAGCTCAGGTCATGATCCTGGAGTCCCTGGATGAAGTCCCACATGGGGCTCCCTGCCTGGCGGGGAGTGTGCTTCTCCCTCTGACACTCCCCCATCCCATGCTTTCCCTCTCATTCTCTTTCTCTCAACTAAATAAATAAAATCTTTTCCAAAAAATGGGGGCTCTTACTGCTAGGATAAATGAGGCAGAAGAATTAAGGATATAGAAGACCAAGTAACAGGGAAAAAAGAAGCTGAGAAAACAGAGACAAACAGCTACTGGACCACAAGGGGGGAATTCAAGAGATAAGTGATATCATAAGATGAAACAAGATTAGAATAATTGGGATCCCAGAAGGAGAAGAGAGAGAGGGGCAGAAGGTATATTGGAGCAAATTATAGCAGAGAATTTCCCTAAATTGGCAAAGGGAACAGCACCAAAATCCAGGAGACACAGTGAGCCCCTCTAAAAATGAATAAAAATAGGTTCACACCCCATCATCTAATAATAAAACTCACAAGACTCAGTGACAAAGAGAAAATCCTGAAAGCAGCTCAGGACAAGAGGTCTGTAACATACAATGGTAGAAACATTAGACTGGCAGCAGACCTATCCACAGGATAGGCAGGCCAGAAAGGCCTGCATGATATATCAGAGCACTAAATGAGAAAAATATGCAGCCAAGAATACTTTATCCAGCTAGGCTCTCACTGAAAATAGAAGGAGAAATAAAAAGCTTCCAGAACAACAGCAACAACAAAAAACTCAAAGAATTTGCAAACACCAAACCAGCCCTACAGGAAATACTAAGCAAAGAGAGAGACTAAAAGGAACAGACCAGAAAGGAACAGAGACAACATACAGTAACAGTCACCTTATAGGCAATATAATGGCACTAAATTCATATTCTTCAATAGTTACCCTGAATGTAAAAGTGCTAAATGCCCCCAATGAAAAGACAGGGTATCAGAAGGGATAAAAATAGATATGCTGTCTGAAAAACACATTTTAGGCCCAAAGACACCCAGATTTAAAGTGAAGGGGTGGAAAACCATTTACCATGCTAATGGACATCAGAAGAAAGTTAGGGTGGCAATTCTTGTATAAGATAAATCAGATTTTAAGCCAAAGACTATAATAAGGGATGAGGAAGGACACTATATCATCTTTAAAGGGTCTGTCCAATGAGAATATCTAACAATTTTAAATATAAAACCAACTAATAACAAAATCAAAGAAATGAATCACAATAATACAATAAGGGACTTTAACACCTCCCTCATTGAAATGGACAGATTAAGCAAAATATCAATAAGGAAATAAAGGCTTTAATTAAACACTGGACCAGATGGACATCACACATATATCAGAAGATTCCATCCAAAACAAAAGAATACACATTCTTCTCTAGTGCACATGGAACATTCCCCAGAATAGATCACATCCTGGGTCACAAATCAGGTCTCAACCAGCACCAAAAGATTGGGATCATCCCCTGCATGTGTTCAGACCACACTGCCTTGGAACTAGACCTCAATCACAAGAGGAAAGTTGGAAAAAACACAAATACACAGCGACTAAAAAGAGCATCCTACTAAAGAATGAATGGATCAATTAGGAAATTAAAGAATAATTTTTAAAAGTTAATGGAAACAAATGAATATGAAAACACAACTTTTCAACATGTTTGGGACACAACAAAGGTGGTCCTGTACAGAAAGTACTAAGGAATACAAGCTTTTCTCAAGAAACAAGAAAGATCTCAAGTACACAACCTAACCCTACACCTAAAAGAGCTGAAGAAAGAACAGCAAAGAAAACCTAAACGCAGCAGGAGAAGAAAAATAATAAAGATCAGAGCAGAAATCAATGAAATAGAAACCAAAAAACAGTAGAACAGATCAATGAAACCAGGAGCTGGTTCTTTGAAAGAATTAATAAGATTGATAAACCCCTGGCCAGACTTATCAAAAAGAAAATAGAAAGGACCCAAAAAATAAAATCATGAATGAAAGAGGAGAGGTCACAACCAACAACAAAGAAATACAAACAATTATAAGAACATACTATGAGCAACTCTATGCCAACAAATCCGACAATCTGGAAGAAATGGATGCATTCCTAGAGACATATAAACTACCACAACTGAACCAGGAAGAAATATAAAACCTGAATAGACCCATAACCAGTAAGGAGATTGAAACAGTTATGAAAAATCTCCAAACAAAAGCCCAGGGCTAGATGGCTTCCCAGGGGAATTCTACCAAACGTTTAAAGAAGAATTAATTCCTATTCTCCTGAAACTCTTCCAAAAAATACAAATGGAAGGAAAACTTCCAAACTCATTTTATGAGGCCAGCATTACTTTGATCCCAAAACCAGATGAAGACCCCATCAAAAATGAGAATGACAGACCAATATCCTTGATGAACATGGATGCAAAAATTCTCACCAAAATACTAGCCAATAGGATCCAACAGTACATTAGAAGGATTATTCACCACGACCAGGTGGGATTTATTCCTGGACTGCAAGATTGGTTCAACATTTGCAAATTAATCAATGTGATAAAATACATGAATATAAGAAAGAACAAGAACCATATGATACTCTCGGTAGATGCTGAAAAAGCATTTGACAAAGTACAGCATCCTTTCTTGATCAAAACTCTTCACAGTATAGGGATAGAGGGTACATACCTCAATATCATCAAATCCATCTATGAAAAACCCACAGAAAATATGTTTCTGAATGGGGAAAAACTGAGAGCTTTTCTCCTAAGATTAGGAACATGGCAGGGATGTCCACTATCACCACTGCTATTAGACATAGTACTAGAAGTACTAGCCTCAGCAATCAGACAACAAAAAGAAATTCAAGGTACCAGAATCAGCAAAGAAGAAGTCAAACTCTGACTCTTCGCAGATGATATGATACTATATGTGGAAAACCCCAAAGACTCCTATCCAAAACTGCTAGAACTCATACAGGAATTCAGTAAAGTGTCAGGATATAAAATCGATGCACAGAAATCTGTTGCATTTCTGTACACCAACAGACAGAAGAAAGAGAAATTAAGGAGTTGATCCCGTTTACAATTGCCCTGAAAACCATAAGATACCTAGGAATAAACCTAACCAAAGAGGCAAAGAATCTGTACTCAGAAAGCTATAAAATGCTCTTGAAAGAAATTAAGGAAGACACAAAGAAATGGAAAAACTATCCATGCTCCTGTATTGGAAGAACAAATATTGTGAAAATGTCTATGCTGTCTAGAGCAATCTACACATTTAATGCAATCTCTATCAAAATACCATCAATTTTTTTCAAAGAAATGGAACAAATAATCCTAAAATTTATATGGAACCAGAAAAGACCCTGAATAGCTAGAGGAATGTTGAAAAAGAAAACCAAAGTTGGTGGTGTCATAATTTCAGACCTCAAGCTGTATTACAAAGCTGTAATCACCAAGATAGTGCAGTACTGGCACAAAAATAGACACACAGATCAATGGAACAGAATAGAGAACCCAGAAATGGACCCTCAACTCCATGGTCAACAAATCTTCAACAAAGCAGGGAAGAATGTCCAATTGACAAAAGACAGTCTCTTCAACAAATGGTGTTGGGAAAATTGGACAGCTACATGCACAAGAATGAAACTGGACAATTTTCTTACATGGCATACAAAAATAGACTCAAAATGGATGAAAGAGCTCAACATGAGACAGGAATCCATCGAAATCCTTGAGGTGAACACAGGCAGCAACCTCTTTGACTTTAGCTGCAGCAACTTCTTCCTAGAAATACCGCCAAAGACAAGGGAAACAAGGGCAAAGATGAGCTATTGGGACTTCATAAAGATAAAAAGCTTTTGCCCAGCAAAGGAAACAGTCCAAAAAAACCACAAGACAACCAACAGAATGGGAGAAGATATTTGCAAATGACATATCAGATCAAGGGCTGGTATCCAAAATCTATAAGGAACTTATCAAACTCAACACCCAAAGAACAAATAATCCAGTCAAGAAATGGGCAGAAGACATGAACAGACATTTCTGCAAAGAAAATATCTAAATAGCCAACAGACAGATGAAAAACTGCTCAACATCACTCGGCATCAGGGAAATACAAATCAAAACCACAGTGAGATACCACCTCACACTAGTCAGAATGGCTAAAATTAACCAGTTAGGAAATGACAGATGCTGGCGAGGATGTGGAGAAAGGGGAACCCTCCTACACTCTTGGTGGAGTCACTCCAGAAACCAGCATGGAGGTTTCTCAGAAAGTTGAAAATAGAGCTACCCTACAACCCAGCATTTGCACTACTGGGTATTTACCCTAAATATACTAATGTAATGATCCAATGGGGCATGTGCACTTGAATGTTTATAGCAGCAATGTCCATATTAGCCAAACTATGGAAGACCCCAGATGTCCATCAACAGATGAATAAAGAACGTGTGCGTACACACACACACACACACACACACACACACGAATGGTATGCAGCCATCAAACAAATGAAATCTTGCCATTTGCAACAATGTGGATGGAACTAGAGGGTATTATGTTAAGTGAAATAAGTCAATCAGAGAAAGACAATTATCATATGATCTCTCTGATATGAGGAATTTGAGGGGCAGAGCATGGTGTTGTGGGGGTTAGGGAGCAAAAAAAATGAAACAAGATGGGACTGGGGAGGGAGATAAATCGTAAGAGACTCTTAACCTCATGAAACAAACAGCATTGCTGTGGGTTTTTGGGAGGAGGAGTAGGGTGGCTGGGTCATGGACATTGGGGAGAGTATGTTCTATGGTGAGTGCTGTGAATTGTGTAAGACTGATGATTCACAGACCTGTACCCCTGAAGCAAATAATACATTATATGTTAATTTTTTAAAACCCACAATGGGCACCTGGGTAGCTCAGTGGGTTAAGCCTCTGCCTTCGGCTCAGGTCATTATCTCAGGGTCCTGGGATCGAGTCCCACGTTGGCCTCTCTGCTCAGCAGGGAGCCTTTCTCCCCGTCTCTATTTGCTGCTCTGCCTACTTGTGAGCTCTCTCTCAAATAAATAAAATCTTTTAAAAGAAAACACTTAGAGTACCTTATCATTTTGTTCTTTTGCATATCAACTCTCATTTGTCTGCTTTTACTGTAAGCAAGGTCTTATAGAAACAAAATATTCCTCCTTGGGGTGGTGTTTTCAAGGCACTTCCTTCTGTCCCTCTTCACTGGCACCTCGAGAGCTTGGCTTTGTCCTTCATTTCCTTTTGTGATCCAAACAGAAGTGTCTGAAAAATTCAGTGTGGATACTTTAAAGTATGTTTTAAGATATCACAACTCATTTTGAAAGTGGTATCACAAGTTCCATTAGACACCAATTGAGAATACTAAAGGTAGAAGTATTCTAAACAAGGTTTATTTTTCATTTTTCTACCTGATAAAGTGGAAAAATGTCCACATGTATACCATGTGAGCAAGGTCTTAAAAGATAGATTGAATTTGGATATGTAGGGATTGAGGAGGATGGCATCTCAAAGTAAACAGCACACAAACGTATGTAGGCAGCAAAGAATAGAATTCAGAATAGTATCGATCCAGAAAATGCCATGCTTCAGTACTTGTGCACAGGAGTTTATAGCCATATTTAAGGCAATAGCTTCTGTAATACACAATCTGTAGTTAAATGGTGTGATAGGCAGAATAATTGAGCCCCAAAGATGTCCACGTCCTAATTTCAGAACCTGTGACTGTGTTAGGTTACATGACAAAGGAGAATTAGAGTTGTGAGAATTATGGTTGCTAATCAGCTGACCTTGAAATGGGGAGTCACCTGGGTTCTCCAGGTGAGCCCAAAGTAATCACGAGTCCTTAAAACTGGAAGAGAAAGGCAGAGGGAATAATAAGGAAGAAGGGAAGTAATTCTCATTTAGAACCTCTAAAAAAGAGTGCAGCTCCATTGATACCTTGATTTTGGCCCAGTGAGACCCATATCAGACTTCTTTTTTTTTTTAATATTTTATTTATTTACTTGATAAAGACAGCTTGAGAGGGAACACAAGCTGGGGGAGTGGGAGAGGGAGAAACAGGCTTCCCGAGGATCAGGGAGCCCGATATGGGGCTCGATCCCATGACCCTGGGATCATGACCTGAGCCAAAGGCAGACACTTAATGACTGAGCCACCCAGGTGCCCCCCATATCAGACTTCTCACTATAGAACTGAAAGATTATAAATGAGTGTTGTTGTAAGCCACCAAGTTTGTGGTTATTTGCTACAACAGCAATAGGAAAATAAGACAAGGGTTATTTGTGTGAATACTTGATCAATGTCTTGGTCCCCTGCTAGACATGTGAGGTCCTTAAGGGCAGGGACCCATATTCACTTTAATATCTTTGGCACCTGACACAGAAAAAGTGTGAGAAAAATGTTTGATGAATTTATGTGTGAATGTCTTAGCAGTCATATCTTACCTGAGAACATTATGGCAATGTCAATAGCATCAAAATCTGTTTCTGTGTGCATATATGTATATATACATAATCTGTTCTCTTTTACTTTGGGTCTCTTTGTCTCCCTCCTTCCCTTTGTTCTCTCTTCTCTCTTCCTTACTTCCGTCCCTGTTTCGTAATTGGTCATAACAAAGGACTGAAGTATACCTTGTAATTCTCCATTACGTTTATGGAATAAAGTTTTACATTTTCTGTTCATAGTTTTTAAGAAGAAGTAACGTAGCTTATTGCATTAAAAATGCTTTATACTCAGGGGTCCCTTCATTTATTACATGTTTAATTTATATCAGTAGGCAAGTGATCCTTTATAGAAGTTTCTCTTTTCTAACAGGATGGTGTGTAGAACCCAGAGGCGGAAACATCCCACAGAAGCTTTCCTGTTATACCTGCTAGTGGGAACTTGTTCCCTGATTGTGTGGTCTACATTGTTCAAACAATATAATTTCCTTTCAGAAGAGAGGAAATTGTTTGACATTGTTTATCTGGAAGAAATCAGGTGCCCCATTAGGACCAGAGTTATTCAGTCTTTTCCCTGGCTCCATCTTCTGTCTACTGAGTTTTATCATAAAAATGTTTAATATTTGAATGGGATGCACTGGAATCCTGGGAAGGCATAGGGCCCATTGTTCATCTACAAAGCTCAGCCTGTTCCTCAAAACAGAATGGCCTAATGAAAGGTAAAACTTTTGGGGCGCCTGGGTGGCTCAGTGGGTTAAGCCGCTGCCTTCGGCTCAGGTCATGATCTCAGAGTCCTGGGATCGAGTCCCGCATCGGGCTCTCTGCTCAGCGGAGAGCCTGCTTCCCTCTCTCTCTCTCTCTCTGCCTGCCTCTCCGTCTACTTGTGATTTCTCTCTGTCAAATTAATAAATAAAATCTTTAAAAAAAAAAAAAAAGAAAGGTAAAACTTTTGATGGGTTAGTTCTTGAAGGTCTAGTGATTAAGACCATTTAGGGAAATCTTCATTCCTGGAATTGGAAGGACATGGGTTAGTTCAGTGTTTCTCAAGTTTAGTGTATGTGCAAGTCACCTGGGAAACTCATTAAACTTTAGATTCTGATATAGTAGATCTGGGGTGGGGCCTGAGAACTTGCATTTCTAGCAAACTCCTGGGTGATGTTGATGCAGCTGGTCCAGGGACCACACTTCAAGGAACAAGGGGATAATGGATTTAGGGCAGTCATAGATAGGGTGTCTGTATTCTGCATGGGGGAACCTAAAAGTGGGCATTTCTAGAACCAGAACCAGAAGGTGTCTGAGATTCCTACTCTCTGGGAGATACAGGGCCTCCCGGTAGGTCTGTCATGTGTTGGGATCCCCAGAACCAGGGGTGGGAAAGTTTCCTGGGTGTGTATTAGGGTAATAAACCCTAACTGCCATAGAGACCAAAACACAAGTTGAAAACCATTAATAGGATGAACAGCAAAAAAGTCTTGAATGATATACCCCAGAATGCTAAAGATGATAGGGAATGAAAATACAGCTTCTTTTGTTTTCTTCTTTTGACTGATCTGTATTTTCTGATCTGTATTTTTTGGCTGATCTGTATTTTTTTTTTCTGTAGCAAAAAAAAAAAAAATGTAATCTTGCAAAAGCTAGTTTTTAAAAAGGCATATATATTACTTTTACAATAGTAAGGGAAAAAATCTTCCCTAAATCAAAACAAATCCAATCATATCCTGCATGTAATTTTTGCTTGAATAATGATAATAATATCTAACACTCATCAAGCACTTACTACATGCCAGTTCCCATTCTTTTTCACAAACATTATTTATTACTTGTGATAATTCTGATGTAGGTACTGTAATCTCCCCCTTTTGCCACTGGGAAAACTGAGGCAGGGAGAGGTGTGACTTATTAAACTTAAAGGTAAGTGGCAAAGCCAGAATATAAGCCTAGGCATTGATGACTTCAGAGCATGTGCTATTTATTTATTTATTTATTTATTTATATTAACCAATCATGTATTATTTGTTTCAGGGGTACAGGTCTGTGAGTCATCAGTCTTACACAATTCACAGCACTCACTATAGCACTTACCCTCCCCAGTGTCCATCACCCAGCCACCCTATCCCTCCCATCCCCCTCAGGTAAACACTACCATATATTACCTTCGTTAGAATACATGCAAAGCATCTTGTTTAGCCCTCAAAGTCAAACCTACCCTAAAAACAAATGCAAAGAGTCCTTTCTCTGCTTTTCCCTCAAGCCCTAGCCCTAACTCTTTCTTTTTTTTTCTGGTAAACCTTTTGAAAGTGTGGTCTATACTTGCTGCCTGCAGTTCCCCTCACTCTTTACTCCTCAGGCCCTGCAATATGCCTTTTGCTCCAACCCTGACACGGAGGATTTTTTCTTAATATCCTAATCACCAAAGCCCATGAACTTTTCTCAGAGAAAATTCCATAACTCTGTGGACTAGAGTCACAACAAAATAATGATCTCTAAACTCAACTGCCTAGAAATCCTTTCTAAGTGACCTTAATCAGCTGCATACTACCCTCTTCCCCATGCTCAGGAGATGACCTTGCCTCCTAGTTCACTGAGAATGACAAAAGCATCGGGTCAGAACCTCTCAACCTCCTTTCCCTCCCAGTCCCCCTTCACAAACATACCTTTTCCTTCTCTCATGTTTCAGGGTTAGTGTCTCCCTTCTGGCAAGAAATGAATTCCTCAACCTGTGCTATGGGGCCAAATTCCTCCCTCCTTCTTGGAGATCTGACTGTATCCATCTTCCCTTCTCTCCTACACTTTCAACCTCCCTCTACCCAATCCTGATCTTGAAGGACCCCAGGTCAGAATTATACTATAGCCTATAAGTTTTAACATTCTTTTTATAACCAGCTTATGCTAACTAAGAAACTGTAGCCAGCTGACCATAGATAAGGGAGTCAGCAAGCAGCATAACAGGATAACGAATAGCAAAAATCTGTGTTTAACCCGGCTGTTTCTGGCTTCTGTATAATAATGCTTCTAATGCTTTGCTAAGAAATGAAAAATTGCTTAAACCCTCGCTCGCTGTGTAATCAAATAAAGTTATACTTTTCCCTTGTTAAGAATTCCCCCTACTCCTAAGTCCCCCACACTAAGGCCGGAGACTTGCGGTTCAGCACGTACGCTGATAAGGGTTGTCTCCCGTACCAAAGCCGAAAACAGGCGGTTCAGCACATATGCTAGCTGGAGACGTGCGGTTCAGCACGTATATAGATAAAGGTTAGAAACGTGCAAATCAACTCGTACCCTCTACTGTACACTATCTGAGCGATGACTGGCCAGAATGTGGGTCTTCCAAAGCCAATCCGCTAAGACCAAGTATGCCTTTTTTTAAATGTTCAAATTGTCAGCCTATCAGCTCCGTCCCATCCAAAACTTGCTTGTACCTGTCTATAAAAATCCTGCACCACCCCAGCCTGGTGTGCTCAGCTAGCAGGAGCTGCTGACCACCCGCAGGCGCGCGCTGACCACCCGCAGGCGCCTGCGTAACAATAAAGAACCTCTTGCTGTTTGCATCCTGTGGCAGTGTTGAATTCTTGGGTAAGGGGATCCGCAGGTCTTTCAATCTCTTCCTGATTGGTTAACTGCAGTAGCCTTTTAGTTTGGTGTCCCCACCTTCTTCCAATCCATCTTTCACCCTGCATCCAGTGATATTAAAATGCAAATCTGATCATGTTACATTTACTTAGGTTGCTCCCCACTGCTGTATAGCAGCTCATATAACAGGGAATGTAATGATATATTCATCACTAAATTCCTAAAAGTCATCAAAACTGCCAGGGGATTTGGCCTCTTTGGCCTAGGATTTCTATGCCCCTCTCCCCAGATGTGCCTTGAAGAATAGTGTGGGAGGAACTAGTGGTTGTTTTCTCTGTCACTTGGCTGCAGGGTTTTGAGTCATGACCGTGTAACCAATCACTGTACATGGGGGCAAAAAACAAACAAACAAGCAAACAAACAAACAACTCCAGGTCAAAAGACAGCAGGCTGCAGGGCAATAGGATTTCTTTCTGCTTTTGGAACTTCTATTATACTGTAAGCCTCTCCTCAAGTCAAGTCAATGTGTATCTGTTAACACCCACTGAGTTCCCTGTAGTGTGAAAGGTATGATAAAGAAGTTATAGAGAGCTTGCTATGGTCTGGATTCTGGCATTAAGAAGGTTGTGTATTTTTATGTATCTCCTATTTATGAATTATCTTCTGTGTGTCAGCCACTATCCTCTGTTATTTATAAACTCTTTGTGTCATTTAGTCTTGTATTATGGTCCATTTTATAAATGAGAAAACTGAGACTTGTCCAAGGGTCACACACAGTACATAAAACATCCAGGTTTCAAATCCAAGTCCACCACCTGCAAAGCACCTTCTTCCATTTTTTTTAAGTGGCACTTCTTGCAACCTGTTTGAGACTATAGGGCTTATGTTCTTGATATAAAGACAGCACATTGGAGCAATATATGATCAGGTGGTAATTTGTGGTTATTGCTGGTAAAGACAAAATGATGTGATGTGAAGAGTCTAGGATGGAAATCTGGTAAACTCTGGAGCCAATTTTGACTCTTCCACTAATTAGATACATATCCTTAAACATGTTATCCTTTTTGGGCATTAGTCCCCATTTTTAATTTTTATTTTTAAAAATTTTAATTCTACTACAGTTAACATACAGTGTTATATTAGTTTCAGGTATACAATATAGTGATTCAACAATTCTATCCATTATTCAGTGCTGATCACAATAAGTATGCTCACAATCCCCTTAACCTATTTCACACATTACCCCATGCAACTCCCCTCTGTTTGGGAGTTTGTTCAGTTTGTTCGCTATAATTAAGAATCTGTTTCTTAGTTTGTCTCTTTTTTCTTTTTCTTTTATTTATAAAGATTTTATTTATTTATTTAAGAGAGAGAGAGAAATCACAAGCAGTAGGGAGGGGTAGAGGGAGAGGGAGAAGTAGACTCCCCACTGAGCAGGGAGGCTGTCTCTTTTTCCCTTTGTTCATTTGTTTTGTTTTTTAAATTCCACATATGAGAGAAATCATATGATGTATTCCTTTCTCTGACTGATTTATTTCACATAACATTATACCCTTTAGATCTATCCATGTTGTTGCAAATGACAAGATTTAATTTCTTTTTTCATGAATGAATAATGTTCAGCTGTATATACATACCATTCTTTTTAAAATTTTTATTTTATTTTTAATTAAAAAATTTAAAGCTTTTATTTATTTATTTGAGAGAGAGAGAGAGAGAGAGCTCACAAGCAGGGGGAGTGGGAGAGGGAGAAACAGGCTCCCCAATGAGCAGGGAGCCCAATGTGGGACTTGATCTTAGGACCCCGGGGTCATGACCTGAACTGAAGGCAGACACTTAATGAATTGAGCCACCCACGTGCCCCTTAACCTTTTATTTTACTGCCAGTATACTTAACATACAGTGTTATATTGGTTTTGGGTGTACAACGCAGTGATTCAAAAATTCTTTACATTAAGCAGTACTCATGATGATAAATGTACTTAGTCTTTAATCCCCATCACCTATTTCATGCACCCACCCCCACTTTCCCTCCGATAACCATCAGTTTGTTCTCTATAGTTAAGTCAAGTTTGTTTCTTGGTTTCTCTCTCTCTTTTTCACTTTGCTATGTGTTTTTTTTTTCTTAAATATGAGAGAAATCAATTGGTATTTGTCTTTCTGTGACTGGCTTATTTCACTTAACATTATACTCTCTAGCTCCATCCATGTTATCACAAATGGCAAGATTTCTTCTTTTTTTGGTTGAGTAATATTCCATTGTGTATAAATACCACTTCTTTATCCACATGTCTATGGATAGACACTTGTGCCATTTCCCTAATTTAGCTATTGTAAATAATGTTGCTATAAACATAAGGGTGCATGTATCCCTTTGAATTAGTGTTTTTGTGTTTGAGGGATAAACACCAGTAGTGCAATTCCCAAATTGTATGGTAGTTCTATTTTTAATTTTTTGAGGATCCTCAATACTGTTTTACACAGTAGCTGCACAGGTTTACATTCCCACCAACAGTGCACGAGGGTTGCTTATTCTCCATTCTCACCTGTTAACACTTTTTATTTCTTGTGTCTTTGATTTCAGCCATTCTGAAGGTATGAGGTGATATCTCACTGTGGTTTTGATTTGTATTTCCCTGATGCTAAGTGATGTGGAGCACTTTTTCATGTGCCTGTTGGCCATTTGTATGTTTCCTTTGGAGAAATATCTGTTCATGTCTTCTGCCCATTCTTAGTAAGATTATTTGGTTTTTTGTGTGTGTGTTGAGTTGTATTGGTCCTTAATATATTTTGGATATGAAGCCTTAACAGATATGTCACTTGCAAATATCTTCTCCCATTCGCTAGGTTGCATTTTCGTTTTGTTTATTGTTTCTTTTGTTGGGCAGAAGCTTTTTATTTTGGTGTAATCCCAAAAGTTTATTTTTGCTTTTGTTTCTCTTGTCTCAGGAGACATATCTAGAAAAAATTGGTAGGTCCAATGTTAGATAAATTACTGCTTGTGCTCACTTGTAGGATTTTCATAGTTTCAGGTCTCACATATAGGTCCTTAATCTATTCTGAATTTATCTTTCTGTATGGTGTAACCCAGTGGTGTAGTTTCATTATTTTTCACATAGCTGCCCAGTTTTCCCAATACCAGTTGTTGAAAATACCCTTATCCTCATTGTATATTATTGCCTTCTTTGTCAAAGAACAATTGAACATATAAATAGGAGTTTATTTCTTGGTTCTCTATTCTATTCTATTAATTTATGTGCCTATTTTAGTGCCAGTACCATACTGTTTTGATTACTAGATCTTTGTAGTATACTTTAAGCCTGGAATTTTGATGCCTCTGGCTTTGTTTTTCCTTTTCAAGATTGTTTTGGATGTTTGGGGTCTTCTGTGTTTCCATACAAATTTAAGGATTGTTTGTTCTAATTTGGTGAAAAATGTTGATATTTTGATATGGATGGCATTTAATTTATAAAATGCTTTAGGTAGTATGGACATTTTAAACGTTTTTTTCCCCCAAAGATATTTAGGTATTTGAGAGAGAGAGAGCAAAGGGAGAGGAGCAGAGGGGGAGGAGACAAATCCTTGACAACCCCAAGATCATGACCTGAGCTGAAATCAAGAGTTGGATGCTTAACTGACTGACCCACCGAGGCATCCCTCCCAAGAGAAGTTTTATTTTTTAATGTTATGTTAGTCACCATACAGTACATGATTTGTTTTGATGTAGTGTTCCATGATTCATTGTTTGTGTATAACACCCAGGCTCCATGCAATACGTGCCTCCTTGATACCCATCACCAGACTAATCTGACCCCCCCAAACCCTCCCCTCTGAAACCCTCAGTTTGTTTCCTAGAGTCCACAGTCTCTCATGGTTCATCTACCCCTCCAATTCCCCCCCTTTATTTTTCCCTTCCTTCTCCTAATGTCCTCCATGCTATTCCTTCTGTTCCACAAGTAAGTGAAACTATATAATTGACTTTCTCTGCTTGACTTATTTCACTCAGCATAATCTCCTCCAGTTCCATCCATCTTGATGCAAATGATGGGTATTCATCCTTTCTGATGGCTGACTAATATTTCCTTGTAGATATAGACTACATCTTCTTTATCCATTTGTCTCTTGAAGAGCATCTTGGCTCTTTCCACTGTTTGGCTATTGTAGACATTGCTGCTATGAACATGAGGATGCATGTGCTCCTTCTTTCCACTACATCTGTAGTGAGATGTAGTAAATTCCATCTTTGGGATTTACCCCAAAGATACAGATGTAGTATGGACATTTTAACAATATTTGTTCCTCTATTCCATGAGCATGGAATATCTTTCCACTTGTTTCTGTTATTTTCAATTTCTTCCATCAGTGCTTTATAGTTTTCAGAATACACGTGTTTCACTTCCTTGGTTAAGTTTATTCCTAGATATTTTATTGCCTTTTGTGCAATTCTAAATGGGATAGATATCTTAATTTCTTTTTCTGTTGCTTCATTATTAGTAAATAAAAATGCCATGGATTTCTGTACATTGATTTTCATTTTGTGTCCTGTAACCTTATTGAATTCATTTATCAGTTCCTGTAACCTTATTGAATTCATTTATCAGTTCTTGTAGTCTTTTGATGGAGTCTTTAGGGTTTTCTATATAAAGTATCATGTTGTCTGAAAAGAGTAGAAGTTTTACTTCTTCCTTACCAATTTGGGTACTTTTTTATTTCTTTTGTTGTCTGAGTGCTGTGGCTAGGACTTCCAGTACTATGTTGAATAAAAGTGGTGAGAATGGACATCCCCATCTTGGTCCTGACCTTAGCAGAAATGCTTTCAGTTTTTCACCATTGACTATGATGTTAGCTATAAGCTTTGCATATATGGCCTTTATTATGTTGAGGTATGATTCCTCTAATCTTACTTTGTTCAGAGTTTTTATTATAAATCGATGTTGTACTTTATCAAATGTCTTTTCTGCATGTATTGAAATGATCACATCTTTTATTGACGTGATGTATCACATTGGTTGACTTATGAACATTGAAGCATCCTTGCATCCTGGAGATAAATCCCACTTGATTGTAGTTGTATCATTGGATTTGGTTTGCTAATATTTTGTTGAGAATTTTTGCATGTATCTTCATCAGAAATATTGGCCTTTAGTTCTTTTTTTGTAGTGTCTTTTTCTGGCTTTGGTATGTATAATGCTGGCTTCATAGAAGGAATTAGGAAGTTTTCTGTTCTCTTCTACTTTTTGGAATAGTTTGAGAAGAATAGGTTTTAACTCTTCTTTAAATGTTTGGTCAACTTAACCTGAGAAACCATTAGATCCTGTATTTTTGTGTGCTGGGAATTTTTTGATTACTGATTCAATTTCATTCCTGGTAATTGATCTGTTCGAATTTTCTGTTTCTTTCTGATTCAGTTTTGGGAGGTTATACATTTCTAGGAATTTACTTAATTCTTCTAGGTTATCCAATTTGATGGCATATAATTTTTCGTACAATCTTTTGTATTTCTATGGTGTTGGTTGTTATTTCTCCCCTTTCGTTTCTGATTTTATTTTTATTATTTGAGTCCTCTCTTTTTCTCTTGCTTTCTCTCTCTCAATGAGTCTGGCTAAAGGGTTATCGATTTTGTTGATCTTTTCAAAGAACCAGCTCCTTGTTTCATTAATCTGTTCTATTGTTTTTTAGTTCCTATTTTGTTTATTTCTGCTGAATCTTTATTATTTCCTTCCTTCTTCTGGTTTTGGATTTTTTTTCCTGGTTCCTTTAGATGTAAGGTCAGATTGTATATTTGGGATTTTTATTGCTTCTTGAGGTAGGCTTGTATTGTTATAAACCTCCCTGTTAAGACCAGTTTTTTCTGTATCCCAAAGACTTTGGACCATTGTATTTCATTTTCCTTCGTCTCCATGTATTATATTATTTCCTCCTTGATTTCTTTGTTGACCCATTCATTGATTAGTAGCATTTTATTTAACCTCCATGTGTTTATGTCCTTCCCAGGTTTTTTCTTGTGGTTGATTTCTAGTTTCATAGCATTGTGGTTGGGAGAGATGTATGGTATTACTTAAATCTTTTTAAATTTATTGAGACTTATTTTATGGCCTAACATGTGATCTATTCTGGACAATCTTCCGTGTGCACTTGAAAAGAATGTGTATTCTGGTGTTTTAGATAGAAAGTTCTGAATATATCTGTTAGATTCACCTGGTCCAATGGGTCATTCAAAGCTATTGTTTCCTTGTTGATTTTCCATTTGGATGATCTATCCAATGATGGAAGTGGGGTCTTAAAGTCCCTTACTGTTATAGTATTACTACTGATTCATTCCTTTATATTTGTTATTTTTAAAAAATATTTTATTTATTTGACCGAGAGAAAGAGAGAGAGCACAAGCAGGGGGAATGGCAGAGGGAGAGGGAGAAGCTGGCTCCCTGCTGATCAATGTGGCATTTGATCCCAGACCCAGTATTATGACCTGAGCCCAAGGCAGACACTTAACTGACAGAGCCACCCAGGAGCCCCTCTTTATGTTTGTTATTAATTACTTTATGTATTTGGGTGCTCCCATGTTGGGTGCATAAATATTTACAACTGTTACATCTTCTTGTTGGATTGTTCTGCTTATGTATATATAGCGTCCATGTTTGTCTCTTGTTACAGCCTTTGTTTTAAAATCTATTTTGTCTGATATGAGTATTTCTACTCCAGTTTCTATTCATTTGTGTGATAAATGTTTCTCCATCCTCCCTTTTTAAAAAGTATTTTTTTTTATTTATTTTTGTGAGAGAGAGTGAGAGAGAACAAGCATGAGCAGGGGGCAGCAGCAGAGGGAGCAGGGACCCTGATGCAGAACTTGATGCCAGGACCCTGGGACCAGACCCAAGCTGAAAGTAGATGCTCAACCGACAAAGCCACCCAGGTGCTCACCATCCCCTCACTTTCAATCTGCATGTCTCTAGGTCTGAAATAAGTCTCTTGTAAGCAGCTGTAGGTGGGTCTTGTTTTTTATCCATTTTGTCACCCTATGTCTTTTGATTTAGCCCATTTACATTCAAAGTAATTAATGATATGTATTTATTGCCTTTTGTTACTTGTTTAATGGCTGCTTTTTAAAGATTTTATTTATTTGAGAGAGAGACTGAGAGCATAAACAGGGGTGTGGGGAAGGGTAGAGGGAAAGGGAGAAGCAGACTCTTCACTGAACAGGGAGCCTGATGTGGGACTCAGTCCCAGGACCCTGAGATCATGACCTGAGATGAAGGCAGATGCTTAATTGGCTGAACCACCCACGTGACCCATTTTTATGGTTGTTTTTGTAGTTCCTCTCTTCTCTTACTCTCTTCTCTCATGATTAGTTGGCTTTCTTTAGCAAAATACTTGGATTCCTTACTCTTTAGTTTTTGAATATCTATTATTTTTTAAAAGATTTCATTTATTTATTTGAGAAAGAGAGTCCAGAGAGACAGAGGGAGAGAATATCCAAGCAGACTCCCATTGAGCATGGAGCCTGACATGGCCTGGATCTCGTGACCCATGAGATCAGGACCTAAGCCAAAACCAAGAGTCAGATGCTTAACTGATGGAGCCACCCAGGCACCTCTCTATTATGTTTTTTTGACTTGCAGTTACAAGTTTATATTGAACATGTTGTGAATGTAGTAGTTTCTATTAAGCTAATAGTCACTTAATTTTGAACTCATTCTTTACTCTTCTCTCCTCCATGTTGTAGATATTTGGTATTGTATTTTAAGTCCTTTTTTAAAAATTTATTTTTTATTTATTTTCAGCATAACAGTACTCATTATTTTTGCACCACAGCCAGTGCTCCATGCAATCCGTGCACTCTATAATACCCACCACCTGGTACCCCGACCTCCCACCCCCCCGCCCCTTTAAAACCCTCAGATTGTTTTTCAGAGTCCATAGTCTCTCATGGTTCACCTCCCCTTCCAATTTCCCCCAACTCCCTTCTCTCTATCTCCCCATGTCCTCCATGATATTTGTTATGCTCCACAAATAAGTGAAACCATATGATAATTGACTCTCTCTGCTTGACTTATTTCACTCAGCATAATCTCTTCCAGTCCCATCCATGTTGCTACAAAAGTTGGGTATTCGTCTTTTCTGATAGAGGCATAATACTCGATAGTGTATATGGACCACATCTTCCTTATCCATTCGTCCTTTGAAGGGCATCTTGGTTCTTTCCACAGTTTGGCGACCGTGGCCATTGCTGCTATAAACATTGGGGGTACAAATCAGAACCAAGATTACAGATTTTAAGTCCTTTTTATTTTGTGTTTTTTATTGATTTTTACAGATATATTTAATTTTTTTGCCATTGTGTTCCTATTTTTTTTGAATTATTAATTTTTTATTTTTTATAAACATATATTTTTATCCCCAGGGGTACAGGTCTGTGAATCACCAGGTTTACACACTTCACAGCACTCACCAAAGCACATACCCTCCCCAATGTCCATAATCCCACCCCCTTCTCCCAAACCCCCTCCCCCCAGCAACCCTCAGTTTGTTTTGTGAGATTAAGAGTCACTTATGGTTTGTCTCCCTCCCAATCCCATCTTGTTTCATTTATTCTCTTACTTATGATTTTTGTTTTCCACTCACAGAGTCCCCTTTAACATTTCCTGTAGGACTGGTTTGGTGACCATGAATTCTTTTATTTTTGTTTATCTCAGAAACTATCTTTCTTTCTATTCTGAATGCTAGCCTTGCTGGACAGAATATTCTTGGCTGCAAATTTTTCCCTTTCAGTAATTTGAATGTATCATGCCATGCTCTTCTGGACTGCAAAGTTTCTGCTAAAAAAATCAGCTGACAGCCTTATGTGGTTTCCTTTGTATATAATTGTCTTCTTTTCTGTTGCAGCCTTCAAAACTCTCTATCAATATTTTTTGCCATTTTAATTACTACATGTCTTGGTATGGACCTCTTTGAGTTCAGTTTGTTAGGGGATCTCTGTGGCTCCTGAATCTGGATCTCTGTCTCCCTCCCCAGATTTGGAAATTTTCAGCTGTTTCTTCCTTCCTTCCTTCCTTCCTTCCCTCCTTCCTTCCTCCCTCCTTTCTTTCTTACATTTTTTACATTTTAAAAGTTTTTATTTTAATTTCAGTTAGTTAACACACAGGGCTATATTAGTTTCATGTGTACAATATAGTAATTCAACACTTCCATACATCATCCTATGCTCATCACAAATGCACTCCTTAAATCCTATCACCTATTTAGCCTCCCCAGCTACTATTTATTAAAAGACATTTTATGCCCCACACTTCTCTCTGTTCTCCTTCTGAGATTCCTGTAATATGAATGTTATTACACTTGATGGTGTCACTGAGTTCTCTAAGGCTATTCTCATTATGCCTTATTTGTCTCTCCTCTGTTCATCTTACTGCTTTCCATTACTTTATCGCCAGATCATTGATACAGTCTTCTGCTTCCTGTAGCCTACTGTGTATTCCATCTATTGTATTTTTAATTTCATTCATTAAGTTCTTCATCTACAATGTTATTTTTAATCTTTTTTTGTCAAGGGTTTCACTGATGTCCTTTTCTGAAGTCCAATGCGTATCTTTATGATCAATACTTTAAATTCTCTGGTGAGGCATATTATTTCCTTTGCTTAGATGTACTATTTGCTTAGATGTACTGCTGTGATTTTGTCCACTTCTTTCATTTGGGACATATTTCTCCTGTATCATCATTTTGTCTACCTTTCTGTGTCTGTTTCTCTGTTTGGAAAGTCAGCTGAATCTTCTACTCTTGGAAGTAGTGGCTTTAAGAGGAAGATTTCTGTCATGCCCTGCAGTGTGGTGTCTCCTGTTCACCAGATACTGACATTCCAGGTGAGTCTCCTACATGTGTTGTTGGCATCCTGCTGTTGTGTCTGAGTTACTTTTTCTTTCCATCTAGATTTCTGCACTGGTTCGCTGCCTGCTGTAAGTGTGCTTGCTCTCTGTGGTGTTAGTGGGAAACAGGCAGGGTGACTGTGAGGTGGCACACCCACAGGAGGGCTGGGGGCAGGATGGTGGTGTTAGCAAAATTTGTGGTTATCCCAGGGCTGAGGCCAGCAGCCTTGGAGTGGGCAAGTCTTTGGGAGAATGCATTGGTGGGGTGCACTGCTAGCAGGTTAGGTAGTAAGTGTCTGTGCAGTGCTGCTTTCAGCAGGTGGGTCTGTGTTTATGTTTGGGGTGGGGGAGGAAAATGGCACCTGCCATCCTCTTTTTTCCTGGAGAATCCCACAACACACTCTGAAATCAGTATAAACAGATCTTCCTCCTGTTTGTCCCAGGTGTTGTGAAAACTGCTGTTTCTATGCTGCTTCTCTGAGGGCAGCTGTCTTTAAAATTTTTTCTATGAAAGAACACTTTTTAATTTAAATTCAGTCAGCCAACTTATAGTACATCATTAGTTTCAGATGTAGTATTCAATAATTCATCAGTTGCACATAACTCCGAGTGCTCATTACATTGCGTGCCCTCATGCCCTCCTTGATGCCCATCATTCTCTTTAAGGGTGGGGACCCAGCTATCTCACCCTCTGGGCTTTCCCAGTTAAAGCTCTAGGCCCCAGGTCCTGCTGGTTATACAAACTCACAGAATGCAGCTTCTCTGATTTTCAAAGCCAGATATTATGGAGATTTGTCTCCCATGTGGGTTCCCTGGTGAGAGGAACCATTTCTTTCCTCCCTCTTCACCCACAACTCCCTCTCTCCTGCGGGCAGCTCCCCAACACTGTTTCTCCCCTTCTTAGCCACTCATGTAACTTCTTTATTTAGTTGTGGAGTTTGTTCTGCAAGTCTTCAGATCTCTCTCTGGTTTATTTACAAGGATGTGAGTGATATCTAGTTGTAAATGTCGGACAAGGTGAACCTAGAGTCCTCTTACTCCACCATCGTCCCTATTCCACATCTTCTTCCTCTCTTCCTTCCATTTTTACTTTCCTTCCTTCCTTCCCTCTCTATTCTCTTTTCTTTCTTTCTTTCACCCTTCCTTCTCTCTATCTCTCTCTTTTCCTTCCTCCCTTTTTCCTTTCCCTTCTTTCTTTTCCAGTATAGTTAACATACAGTGTTAAATTAACTTCAGTTATACAATATAGTGATTGAACAATTCTATATATTACTCAGTGCTCATCAAGGTAAGTGTACTTTTAATTTCCTTCACCTATTTTACACATCCCACATGCACCTCCACTCTGGTAACCATGAGTTTGTTCTCTGTAATTAAGAGTTTGTTTCTTGGTTTGTCTTTTTTTTTTCTTTGTTCATTTATTCTGTTTCTTAGAATCCAGGTATATGTGAAGTCATATGGTGTTTGTCTTACTGTGACAGACTAATTTTGCTTAGCATTATGCTTTCTGGATCCATCTATGCTGTTGCAAATGGCAAGATTTCATTCTTCTTTGTGGCTGAATAATAATCCATTGTATACATACACCATATTTTTTTAATCAATTCATCTATTGATGAACACTTGGGTAGCTTCCACAATTTGGCTATCATAAATAATGCCGTAATAAACATAGGGGTGCATAAATCCTTTTGAACTAGGGTTTTCATATTATTTGGATAAATACTCAGTAGTATGATACTACTGGATCATATAGTAGTATGATACGCAGTAGTATCATAGTATGTTCCATTTTTAATTTTTTGAGGAACCTCCTTACTGTTTTCCACAGTGACTGCATCAGTTTGTGTTCCCACCAATAGAGCACAAGGGTTCCTTTTTTTCCCATATCCTCACCAACACTTGGTTTTTCTTGTGGGTTTGATTTTAGCCATTCTGACAGGTGTAAGATAATAGCTCATTGTGATATCTCATTGTGGTTTTAATTTGCATTTCTCTGATAAGTAGTGATGTTATCAACCTCATTTTAAATGGATTGCATAATCATAGTGATGTATCATAACTTACAGCCATTCTTCTATTGTTGGAAAGTCAGGGTTTTGTTTTGTTTTTTGCCTTTATACATAATGTTGCAATGAGCATCTTCATGTATAAGTCTTTGAATTATTAGAAGTTGATTTACTGGATCAGAAGGCATGGACATTTTAAAATTTCTTGATTTATATTATCAGGTTATAGCATCAGTATTCACCCAATAGCAGTATATGACTGAACCTAGGTCCCTACCTTTACTGTGGTTTTGAGTATTAACATATTTTTAAAAACTTTGTCAATATAATAAGAAAGATATATTTTATTGTTTCATATTTCATTAATTGTTTTTGAGGTTTAAGTACATCGCTGATGTCTTTTCAAGTTATATATCTTCTTTTGTGAATTGCCTATGTTCTTGGGCCATATTCTTGGTGTTTTTATTACATATTTGTGAGGATGTTATATTAAGTATATTTAAAGGTTTATTCATTTATTTAAGGAGAGAGAATGGTGGGCAGGGAGCGGGTCAGGGGGAGAGGAAAAGAGAGTCTCAAGCAGACTCCATGCAGAGTGCAGAGCCCAACACAGGGTGGAATCTCATGACCCTGAGATCACGAACTGAGTCAAAACCAAGAGTCAGATGCTTAACTGACTGTGCCACTCAGGCACCCCTAAAGGTAATAAGTTTTTGTAGTCTGTGGCAAATGTTTCCCTAAAGTTTTCTTTTTACCTTTTAATTTTATTAATTATTTTTTATATTTAGGAGTTTATAAACTTCCTGATATTTTCCTTAATAGTTTCATCCTTTACTTGTATGTTTAGTAAGTTCTTCAAGAATTAGAGAAATTTGTACACGTTGCAAAGAAAAGGCTGTGTGGCAGAGTTGGAATCAAATGTACAAAGTAAGGATATAGCTTTCAGAGAAAAAGGAACACTCTCTGAAAGAGGAGGAAAATCTAAAGCTTTCTAGAAAGAAATTAAAGGAGACCTAAATAAATGGAAAGACATCTTGTGTTCAGGGACAAGAAGACTTAATATTATCACAATGGCAATTCTCCCTAAATTTATCTGAAAGATCCAATGCCATCTCTATCAAAACCCAGAAGGCTTCTTTGTATAAATTGACAAATTAATCCTAAAATTTATATAGAATTGAAAATGAGCCGAAGTAGTTAAAACAGTCTTGAAAAAGAACAGTTGGAGACTCCCACATCCTGATTCAAAACTTACTACAAATCTACGTAATCATGGTTGTGTGGTATCATCATGAGGATGGACATATAGATCAATGTTTAGAACTGAGAATGCAGAAGAAAACCCATACATCTTTGGTGAAATGACCATCAGTAAGAGTGCCAAGACTATTCAATGGGGAGGGTATAGTTGGGCTTTTTAGTTTTGTTTTTTGTTCTTTTTTTTAACAAATGGTGTAATGCCAAAACATCTGGGCATATAACATGCAACATGAAGTTGGAGCTCTACCTCATACCATATAGTTGTGTCCAGCCATATAAAGAAATCTTATAATTCAATAATAAAAAGACATATAACTCAATTTAAAAAATGGGCAATGACTCTGAACAGACATTTCTCCAAGGAAGATACACAAATGGGCAATAAGCACATGAAAAATTGCTTAACATCATTAGTCATCAGAAAAATGCAAATAAAAACTATAGTGAGATACCACTTCACACCTACTAGGATGGCTACAATAAAGAAGTTGGAAAATAACAAGTGATAGTGAGGATGTGCATAAATTGGAACCCTCATATATTGCTGGTGGGAATGTGACATGATATAACCTCTTTGAAAAAATGTTCGATATCTTCTCAGATGGTTGACCCTAGAGGTGCCATAGAACCCAGCAATTCTACTCCTAAGTATATATCCAAAAGAAATGAAAACATTTGTTCACACAAAGACTTGTATACAAATGTTCATAATAGCCTCAAAGTGAAAATAATACAAATGTCCATCAACTGATGAATGGATAAACAAAATATTGTATATCCATAGTATGAAATAGTATTCAGTGATATAAAGAAATGCAGTACTGACACATGATACAATATGGATGAACCTTCAAAACATTGTGCTACATGAAAAAAGTCAGTCACAAAAGACCACATATTGTATGATTTGATTTATGTAAAATGTTCAGAAAAGGAAAATCCATGGAGATAAGTAGATTAAGGGTTACCAGGAACCGCAAGGAGGTAATGGGAAGTTTGTCCTTAACGGTTTCAGGGTTTTGGGGGTGATGAAAGGTTTTGGAAATAGATAGTGGTGATGACTGCATAACATTGTGAACAGAATACTAACTGAATTGTACACTTAAAAATAGTTAAAATTGTGGCACACCTGGGTGGCGCAGTCAGTTGAGCATATGACTCTTGGTTTCAGCTCAGGTTGTGATCTCAGGGTCATAAGATCAAGCCTTGCATCAAGCTCCATGCTCTGCCCCTTCTGTTCACATGCTCTCTCTCTCTCTCTCTCTCAAATAAATAAATAAATAAATAAATAAATGGGTAAATAAATAAATCTTTAAAAACAGGTTAAAATGGCAAATTTTGTTATATATATTGTATCACATTAAAAATAAAAAAAAATGTTTTCTTTAAAAGAGAAAAGCAGGGGGCACCTGGGTGGCTCAGTGGGTTAAGCCTCTGCCTTCAGTTCAGTTCATGATCTCAGGGTTCTGGGATCGAGCCCCGCATCGGACTCTCTGCTCGGCGGGGAGCCTGCTTCCTCCTCTCTCTCTCTGCCTGCCTCTCTGCCTACTTGTGATCTCTCTGTGTCAAATAAATATTTTTTAAAAATAAATAAAAGAGAAAAGCAGAACTAAACATACCAAAAAATGATTTATGGGAAGTCACAGGTCTTTTTTTTTTTTTTCTAAAGATTTTATTTATTTATGTGACAGACAGAGATCACAAGTAGGCAGAGAGGCAGGCAGAGAAAGAGGGGCAAGTAGGCTCCCCCCTAAGCAGAGAGCCCGATTCGGGGCTCGATCCCAGGATCCTGAGATCATGACCTGAGCCAAAGGCAGAGGGTTTAACGCACTAAGCCACCCAGGTGCCCCTAGATGGGGTGGATCTCAATAAAACGTTGGAGGGGGTTTCATCTACAGAAACCAGAGAGTGTCTGATCCAGAACAGGCTGGGGCTGAGCGCTGGAGACAAATGGAAATTTATATTTTTTCACATGAACTAATACAATGTTTACCACCTATTCTCATGACAAGAATTACTTGGTGACTTGCTAAATATACAGATCAGTGATTCTCAAAGTTTGGTCTAAGGACTCTGGGGGTGGTTGTGGGTTCCCTTCTTTTCTAAGTACAGATCTAGGAGATGCCAAATTTTCTTCTTATACTTCAGCCAAAAGAACACATAGCAATAGATTGAAAGCAGAAGCAGATATAAGAATTCAGCTGTCTTCTATTAAGGGAGATGTCAAAGATGTTTGGAAAATAATACCATTCACTAAATTCTTTAGAATGTAGTTATTTTTCATTAACATGTGATTTATATTGATACTAATGGGTTTACTGTTATTTTAAATGAATTATTAGATAGTAAAAAATTTGAAATTAAAAAAATTTGAGTTTCTAATATGTTAAATACCAATAACTATAACCCACATAAACAAAAGCTCTTGGAGGTCTTCAATAGTTTCTAAGTGTGTAAAGATTCTCCAGAATAAAAAATTTGAAAACCATTGATATAGATAATCAAACCTCTCAGTTTTTAGGAAGTCCCAATAGAGCCCAGGAGTCTGTATTTTTAGATAATTACACCAGTTGCTGAGCAGAGTTTGGTTAACACTGAGTCAATACAAGGTGTTTAAGTGTTAGGGATTTTTATGATGAGCTATGGGGAATGCCAGACAGAATCAAAACTAAATGAATAAAAGGGTTGTCAAGCAGAAAATGGCTGGTCCATATGAGGTTGACAAGACTATTTTGTAGTGGAGCTATCTAATGAACCAGTTTTCATAATTTTCTTAAGCAGTGTTGGCACTCCAGGAGCAGAAGCAGAGAAAGTGAGCACTTTAAACTAGAGTTGGATGGGGCTTTAGGTGGGGGCTAACTTATCCTGTAACTAACTAGGGAGATCCATAATACTCAGATTTTATTTTGAGGAGACTATACTCTGGGTTTATATTGCAGGAGAGTTCTGGGACCTATTGGGTGTGGCATAATAGCCCAAGGGGTATACCTGGGGAAATCTATAGCACACAGTGTTAGGTGAGGTTAGGGTGATGTTATGAGTTTTAGAAACTTAGAGCCTTTGCAACTGGTGAGATGCAGGAAAATTAGAAACTGGCAAGGCAAGCATGCATCTGCCCACAGGGGTTTATTTTAGTGTATGGAACGTTAAAGGGGACTGGACACAACTATAAGGAAGAGAAATTAAGATAAGGGGTTCTGGATATGTGGGACTTGGGTGATACTGTTCATGGTGCTGTTATGGGAGCCTAGAGAAGGGAAGATCCTGGAACCCTAGGATGCACTGCTAAAATATAATTAAAGCAGAAGTAGGGTGAGGGCTGAGAGATTCTGCTGGTTTCCTTTACATTGGGTTAATTCAAAGATGGAGTTTCCTGGTAGGCACTCTCTTTATATGTTCTATGTAGAAAGCCAACATTTGTATAGCATGACTGTCTCATGTACCGTCTTGCTTTCTGGAACCTGTTCCAAATAGACTATGTCTTATTCTGTATTTTTAAGGACATAATAAGAGCTCAGTAAATATCTGTTCATGAATGGATTATGAATTTGGGATCAAAGACTTAGGAAGTAAAGGAATGTGGATACAAAACAAGGTTGGTCTGACTCCAGGATCTGAAGAACATGTTATCTGTGTCTTTGGCTTCATTGCCAAAGATAAAGAACAGCGCTGATCCCGTACCTCTTCTGGGAATTGGAAACAGATGCAGGGGGGGAAACAGCCTATGCTGGGGTGGAAGGGTGGAGAGAGACTATTGAGGATCAAGGAGATAACTGGGTATCTCTGCAATTGCCATCAGAGCCCTGGAATAGACAGACCTATTAGGAAGGTCTTTCGTTTTCTCCTGAGAACAGAGGGAGCTCTAAGAATGTACTGATTCTTCTGCAGAGCAAAGGAATTAAATGACAAATGAGGAACATGTCATTCCAAAGGAGAGGATATCTTCTCTCTGGCCCCCTTCTCCCTCTCACATTCCTCCTCAAAAGATCCCTATTCTTGAAGTGCTGGGGAAAGGCTATGTAGCTCCAATGACTCCACAGAGAGAAAGCAGTCCCCAAGGGCCGGCCTCTTCAGGTTAGCTCTGTAGTCCAGGCAACTTGGACTGAGCCCATGTAACCTGTGGTCCCACTAGAACTCTGACCCTGCTGGATTTCTGATCATGCAGCCAAGGATTTGGTGGCTGAGCACCGCAGTGACTTGAAGATAGGATAAATTCAAATTCTTCTATTATTTCGAGTTTGATTAAATTCCTTCTGGGAAGGAGTCTGCTTTGATGGCTCTGATAAGCTCTTTGTGTCTGGGCCTGGTGGGTTCAGTCTCTGCTTGTTTTTTGAGCATGAGTAACATTTAGCTGTGGCAGTGCTGTTGAAAGGTAAGATGTGCAGGGTGGGGAAGGGGAGTCTGGTTGCTATTGGGAATGTTGTATGGGCTGGTCCCGGCTTGAGGTATTTTCAGAACCATGGGAGGAGTTAAGCTGTCCCTTAGCTCTTTCCTCCCCTTGCTTCCACCTCCCTGTCACCAAACTTGAAGCTATCTCTTAGAAGACAGGAGTCAAAGGTTTCACACATAAAATGTACATCTTTGAAAGAAAAAACCTAAAGCCTCTATCAAGGTTTTCACTGGAGGATCACAGTGGCCAAGGGGCCACCAGTTCTTATGCTTTGAGGCTGTGGACACTCCTGGAGTAGTTGTTCCTAACATTTTGGGAGAATCTTTGAGATTCTCTAGTGAGATTTTCCAATAACCAATGAAAGGTTAAATGTACATACACATAAAAATTGGCGTATTATTTTGAGAGTTCAATCTCAGGGAAAATTCCATGGACCTTTAAGGAACTTGTGAACCCCAAATGTGGGTTTTGATTTTGTTTTGTTTTGCATGGAATAGCAGTTGGGTAGCACTCCTAGCGGGGTCTTTTATATACTCTTCCTTGGAGCACTATTGGTGTTCATGACAAATCTGGGGGTCTGGGGAATATAGAATCGGTAACTAATGCCACATTCTGGCATTTTAATCTGGTATTCACCCCAACCCCTCTAAATCCTTGTGAAGAGGTTGTCTAACTTCTGCTTAAACCCTTCGAGTGACAGGGAATTCACTACCTCTTCTGAGACACCGTGTAGTTTGTCATAGTGCCCATGTAAGTATACTTGGACTTAACATCACTTCAGATGATTCTGTTATATAATGTATTTTCTCTCTCTAGCCCTGCATTTGTATCACACACACACTTACAAAAGGTGTCTATGTCTTTGTCCATTCATTCATTTACTCATTCATCTTTTCAACCCATCATGTGTCTATTCCAACAAACATTTCCTAAGTGTTTGTTTTGTTCCAGGAATACCCTAAACACTGGGAGAGGATGCAAAGATGAATTAGAAATGGTCTCTGAACATATTTTCATTCAAAACCAAAGGTCTAGAGTTTACTACTCTAAAATTCCCTCTTGGTCAGCACAAAAGATCTACTTTTGCACTTTAGAGCAATCAGCTCTAAACTGGTGTCAATCAGCTGTCAATTGATCTCATGCTAATAGGTCATCTATCTTACATTTCCATTTCCAGAATTTACCTTTCCCATCTTTTTTTTTTTTTTAGCTCTCAACTTATTTTTAAAATTTTTAGCTTACAGAAACATTTTTTTTTCTAAATTACATGTTAGTTACCATATTTTTGAAAATGAGAACAGCTGCCCATTGACATTTTCCAGCCACCTGCCCCATTCACTGTTATTCCTAAAGTTCAATACCAAGAGTGCCTCCCCTATGAACTCCTGGACCCCTGGATCTTGGGACCCTACACCATTCTAATCTTTTCCCCTGTACTTCCATTGAGAGGAGAAAGGTAAGGGCTAACCCTAAGATTTGGAGCCTTTACCTTTTTCATCACAGTGGCATTTTCCTTACAGATTCTGCCCTGTAATATCATGCTGTGGCTTTGCCAGGCTCATGTCAAGTACCTTACTATAGTAACACTGGCCTCACTCACAGGGAAGTAAGTGCCTGCTTGCTATTGGTCCAAACAGATTCCATTGATCTCACAAGTCCTCAGAAGTTGTGGCTGTGTATCAAAGTTATAGGTAGCTGATCACAGATAATACAGGTAAAATTTTGGTTTAAAAAATGAAGGGGGCACCTGGGTGACTCAGTCGGCTCAGGTCACCATCCCAGCGTCCTGGGATTGAGCCCCGCATTGGGCTCTCTGCCCTGCGGAGTGCCTGCTTCCTCCTCTCTCTGCCTGCCTCCCTCCCTGCCTGCTTGTGATCTCTGTCAAATAAATAAATAAAAATCTTTAAAAAAAAAAGAAGTGCGATGTTCATTAAAAATGTGATAAAAACATCACACTGCTGATGTTTACCCTTATTCTAGAGACCTCTAGAGGTCATGTCTCATCCCTGCAGCTTAACAGGGACATGCCATCAGCCTCTTTGCCTCTCCAAATTGTGTTGGTTCTTCATAGCTGGCATGACCCCTTTCAGGAAACTTTCCCTACTCACCCTAGCCCTGTGAGATCTTCATCTTGGTGGATCCATTGGTAAGCATTCTAATCTATGATCATACATAATCACGCAACTTAGCACTTTTTTATCATATAACCTTACATGCTATCTCATGTATATATGCTCTTCTGTGTGGTTTCTCTTAAGTACTTAGATTTGTATGAGCCTTTAGACTTTATGATTTTTAAGTGAGCTGCTACCTAAGCTATTTGTTTTGTCCCCACAATCAGCTGGAAAAACAGTGGATGCCTGCATGATGTGACTGAGGAGTGTCAGAAGGAGCTAGCCTAAACCTAAAACCCTTTCCTGCCAGTCCTTTCTGGTGTCCAAGTACTCAATGGGACTTTTCCTCCCTTGGCTGTTTTTTCCTGACAGCATATGCTTTGAAAGTTCAAATAACCTCATGTTCCTATCTGAGTAAATATCAGTAAAGAGGCTAGGGATCTTTAACCAAGATATCTCAGGGGCTCCTCTGGAGAGAAGAGGGAGTTCCAGGAATGCCAACTCCATTTGAACTAAAGCAACTCTATTTTTGTTTTATGGGCAAAAGTTATCCCAAAACTTTATTTATCAGCTATTCATCTGCAAAAGAATTCTTTTTGAAAACCATTCCTTTAGGACACTGAGTTTCAAAATTTATCCTGCAAATGAATCTCCTGGGAGGCCTGTGAACATGCAGATTTCTGGGCCTCAACCCCTGCCCAGAGTTTCTGATTTGGCAGGTCTAGGGTACTTTAGGGAAGTGTGTTAACAGCTTCCCAAAACTCTCTAGGAGAAGCACTGGGAGGGGGGTGGAGATAAGGGGTTGGAGAGGGAGTGGGAGAATGCTTCCAGAAGGGAAGTTGACTGGTTCAAAAAAGTAGGTGTCCCTCCTGATTGTTTATTTTGTATCCCTCCATCTTCATATCTTCATAAGACCTTCAGGCTTTGATCCCTAACCAAATCCCAAAGAAGGGCTCTTATTTGCCTTGTCATAAGCACAAGTAGGAGCTTCTGTGAGAGCCATTGGTCCAGGCCTTCCTGAAGCTTTGACTCATCACTAAGTTTAAAGTCATAGCAACAATGTTCACAATTGCCAAACTGTGGAAGGAGCCGAGATGCCCTTCAAACAGATGAATGGATAAAGATGGGGTTCATATATACAATGGAATATTACTCAGCTGTCAGAAAGGATGACTACCCATCATTTTCTTAGACTTGGATGGAACTGGAGGGGATCATGCTGAGTGAAGTAAGTCAAGCAGAGAAAGACAATTATCATATAGTTTCACTCATATGTGGAACATAAGGAATAGCGTGGAGGACCATAGGGGAAGAGAGGGAAAACTGAAGGGGGAGATGTCAGAAAGAGAGACAAACCATGAGAGACTGTGGACTCTGGGAAACAAACTGAGGGTTACAGAAAGGAAGGGGTGGGGGAACGGGGTAGCCAGGTGGTGGGTATTAAGGAAGGCATGTGTTGTGATGAGTACTGAGTGTTATACACAACTAATGAATCACTGAACACTATATCAAAATCCAATGATGTACTGTATGGTGGTTAACTGAACATAATAAAAAAAGCAGAAAACAAACAAAAAAAGTCACAGAACCAGAAAAGACTTCAGATAAGGCCCCTAAATAATGCTAGTGTGGTTGGTGATGGGTCATCTAGGTGAAGTAGTGTGATGCTCACATCAGGAGATTCTAATAAGTTGGAGAGAGAAGCTAACCAACCTTCTGATCCTACTAAATGTACAACTCAGTGGAATTAGACCATGGTTACAATATAAAATTTTATTGCCAATAAAAGCCTTTAATAACTCATTTATCCTATTTCAGTAGGACCTTGTTCTTTCTGATGAAAATCCAGTCATAGCATCTCTCATTAAAAATAAAATTATTTTGAAATAAATAAATATATAAAATAAATAGCATATACATTTCATAAATAGTTTGTCCATATGCACAGTATCCATGCTTACATTTTAATACCATTTTCTCCCAGCCTACCCCATCTCCCACTTCTAACAGCAAGAAAACTGCATGTCAGGACAGGTGAGAAATCTCCAGAGCCAATGCAGGGATGGCCTGCATCAGGTCACAGCCCCAAGGCTTTTAATGAGACTTTCCCAAGGCTCTGTATATAGCATCCATGGCAGATTCCTCAGTCTTTCATTTACCCATTGTCAAAGTATTTGGGTAGATTGTAGGGCAAGATAACCCTGGCCCTTGGCAAGGGCCCCCATTCTTTCTTGTGCCACCTCAGGGGGAAGAACACGAGTAAAGGAAATAGTATATACAAGATTCCCTCTAGCCCACCCCCTCCACCCATTTCCCTCCCCCAAATGACCCATCCTTGATATACACTTTGAACAAGAGAACAGCTGGATCTAGTTGAACAGGAAGTGCTCCTCTGTTATCTAAACTGGTAGGAAAGAGGATTGAGAAGCTATGAGTATGGTGCTTGTGGAGACAACTGTGGCCCTAGAGTACAGGGGTCACAAAGGTCACACTAGGGTTCCATTACCTATAGCGGAAGAGGTCTCTGGACACGGAGGGCAACTTAGAAGGATCTACTGGCCTGGGCAAAAAGTGAGTGAATTTCTGGTGTCGTTTAGTCCTGTATCCCTCCCGGGGTGAGCCATCTTTATTCAAGGCCACATAATACTGTCTCTCCGAGTCCAAGTGTTTGTACAAGGTGGAAGCATAGGTGTTGTACCAGTTTTCTTCAAATTGTTCCCGGAACACACATTCACGTGTCAGCTTCTTCTGTGAGGGTGAGAAAATAAAGCAGAGCCTATTAGATGATGATTTCTCCCATCCCAGCTTGCTGAAATAGCAATAGGACATTGATATTTGAAAATTTCCATCCCATCTCCCCGTATTCTCAAGGCATCTTCTTTCCAAATAGCACAAAACAGTCCTGTCTGTATGGCCTTCATCCTCTTATGGGAACCGCACAGGAATGTTTCAGGTGAGATCTCTCCTGAAGGCAGGAGACTGAAGGAGATGGCCTCGCTGGGCTCTCTGAGCCTGGGAATTTCTGCGATGGCCTACTAATGCTCCTTTGGCACCCGAATTTTCTCCCTACTTTGGGCAAACAATGTCAAATCCACTGAGATTATAGTCAACCACGCGAACTAACAGGCAAAGGCCTGGGATCCATCTAAAGCTCCATAGGAGGTGAGTTATGATCTCTCCTAATGAGGGGTCTCAGGCCTGTCTGTTGGAAAGATCTCTTTGAAAAGTTCCTCCAATCTAGCTGCCGCAAGCTAGCAGCTCCTAAGGCAGGTCTCTTGTCTTTGTCCCTTCTCACACTTGATCCAGCTGGCATACTACTTGCTGGGGTGGCCAATACTGAGTGCTGGGGTCAGGCCTATCTCTTAGGTGTCAGGGAAAAACATGCTCTGATTTCCTGGGGTGCAGGCAGCCAGAAAGCATGCTCAGGGACTCAAAAAAACCCAGGAGTTAGGATCCCCTGAAAGGGTTAAGATCAGTGAAGCCACTCACCATTCCCCAGCTCTAGGCTAGTTTCCAGAATAGAGAACCTGTACTGCAGCCAACACCATCCTAGCTGGGGACTTAGGGCTGTCACCAGGTCCTAGAACCCTCACTCTTCATTTGTGTGTTTCATTTGGCCTCTGGGATTCAGCTGAAGCAGTCTGGAAGTCAGGGACTATGGTTTCAATCTCAGAATCTCAATCTGAGGGCCAGTGCTTCCACTGCCAATTTTTGTGCCAGCTTGTCTGCCACTCCTCCAAGTACTCGTTAAAATTCCGAGGTGCCCCTCAGGAGTGTAAATGCCCCCAAGCCCTCACCATCTGGTTGACAAACCAGCACAGTTTATGGTTATCGCCAGGCTGGCTGGCTGTCTAATGGAAGAGGTGAAAGCAAAGTTGCCACAGAGAAGCTTATGTTTTGTTGGGAACAGGAGTTTGAGTGCTACACAGCAAGCTCCTGTAAGGCACTGATCCCTCACAGTTGATAGAAGTATTTCATGTGCTAGGTCAGTGTTTTATGTTTTTGCCTTACATAGTCCAAACACTGGTGGTGATAGCCTCTGATGAAAAGAAAACCTTCAACTTACCGACCCATAGAGTTCTCCTCGCTCATTCATTCCTAAGTACAGGCCAGAGTCCACTCCCCGGATGCTGATCAAGCCTACAGCCAGGCTGATAAACTCCAGGATTCCTAGAGCAAAAAATTGAATGCCATTTCTATTAGCGATGTTGAGCTCAGAGGGAGTTGTGCAGGTGACGTGAGCTACCAGTCATTGATCCCCAACTGGAGGCAGCCCTGTATGCCTTCGGTGAGTTACCTTATGAAACCATCTTTTGAAGCAAGGATGGAACCTCAGAAAATATACCCAGTCTTTCTGGGCCTCAGCTTTTCCCTGTGTGAGATGGGTGAAACAATCTCTTACTCAACACTCAGAGACATTACGAGGAAGAGACCAGGGGCAGGCTTTGGCTATGAAAGTTCCATAATTACAAGGTACTATTTAATACCATCATTTCGAGTACTGGGAGGGGAGCTTTCAAAATGGAAGAATGTAGCTAGATTTCTGTATCTTTGCAAAGTCACTTCCCTCTCCCACAGAGCACACAGCGTTCCTTATTGTCCTCTAGGCTGCATTTGTTTTGCACCCTCTTAGCTCCCAGGTCTTTAAAGCCACATGAGACTGTCAACTACCCATGGCTGACTCTAACAAAGGCCATACAGTCCACTCACTAAGTCTGTGTCTCCCTCTTAAGGCAGAAGGCAAAAAAACAGGGCCTGGCAAGAGCTTTCTCCTAAAATACGCTCTCAGCCAGGGCAGTCTCAGGCTGACAAGCCTGTCAGTTTCCTCTTGTCTCTTTAGAATTTTGAGTTTACCCATGGCACACAGTTGGCAGGTAGTACTGGACTTGACACTGATGTTAGATGTTGCAACTTTAAGGGGAAAGTTGGGAAGACATTCAGAAACATCCCTCTAGCTGACAAGGTTAGAGGTGGGGAGTTGAAAATGTTTTCATGTACCCAGCAGCAGCTGGAGAAAGAAAGAAATCAACTTCCAAGAGGGAAAAAGGACCCAGAACTTAAATCCTGGTGGTGCTGAGGACTACAGTTTTGTCCCAAGATAGTACATCTGTTACTCTACAGTTATAGACAGAATGGTCAAGAAGATTCCCCTTTGATATTCTGGTTTTTAACCATGTTTTCCATACAGACCAAAACTTGATATGACTGACTCACAGAGGCATCTGAAGATATGAAATGAGCTCATATCTGGTTGCTTTTCTTACCCTCCAAATGCAATTCTTTTTTTTTTTTTAAAGATTTTATTTATTTATTTGACAGAGAGAGATCACAAGCAGGCAGAGAGGCAGGCAGAGAGGAGGAAGCAGGCTCCCTGCTGAGCAGAGAGCCCGATGTGGGACTCGATCCCAGGACTCCGAGATCATGACCTGAGCCGAAGGCAGCGGCTTAACCCACTGAGCCACCCAGGCGCCCCTCCAAATGCAATTCTTAAGGGTAATAATATTTTCTGTGATCTACATAGGGAGTAGAATGGATCCTTAAAGACTACTTAAAAAATAAGTGGTTGATTCTGAAATTGGATTCAAACCTCCAGTGGTTAGTCTCCTGAGAAGTGATTTGGGCTGGTGGATGAATGTGCGGATGTGGCAGCTTTAGGGGGGTTCCACAGCTCACTTGGATTTCTTTGAAGGATGCAAAGGTCCGCGGCCATTGTATGGCCTCTGACATAAAACTCCCTTAGGTTTTATTCTCAGTCGGCCTGTTCTTAACTCCTATAATACAGGAAAGGACTTTTGGGAAAAGGAACTGACACAAGACGGTGGCAGAAGGCAAATAGCTCGTGTCAAGTAAGGGTGAAGCAGGAAGTGATTTAATGGATCAAAACCATTAGTTGCATTGTGCAAATGTCTGATTTTGGTTCTGCCTTGTTTAACATTTTAATAAATGACTTGTAAGAGGACATAGGAGAGCCGCTTACCCTTGTTCCAGGAACTGTACAGCTGAGAAGGTGACACAATCAAAATCCAAAGAGATTTCAGGAGGATGGGAAAATGAGCTGACTCCAACAAAATAAGCCTTAATTAGAATAAATGTAAAGTCCTGTGCTTTGGTCCCGATTACTCAAGATGTTTTGTGCTTGGGTTTTGTTGGGGAATGGATGGTGAGCCTCAAGTGCAGACAGCTGAGTTAATCATACTCTGTATCTTAGGGCCTATTATCATAATTGGCCTGTGCAAGGGCTTTATATTCATCTATTTCTTTTTATTTCTGTACTCTGCTCCCATCCTTCTCCCCACTTCAAGCAACCATGTATATTTACTTGAAAACACATACTATTCTTTTGTGTTTCCATGCATTTTCATTAACTACAAGTCAGCCCACCTTTGGAATGGGGAGACGTGGCTTAGCAAAACATCTCTAACAATGATCGGGAGATTTGACTGAACAAGGTAAGCTCAGTATGGGTGATGCAGGATATTAAAACGCTGATGTAGAACTAGTCAAGTAAAAATTAAAATTTATTGAAAAGCTAATGTGAGACAAAGAAACAAAAAAGCTAATGTGATCAAAGGCTGCATGGATAGAGGTCTAGTAACTGGCCAAAAGGAGGAGACTGCCCCACTCCTTTCCACCTTAGACCACACTGAGAGTGCTATTTTTCGTTTTACTATGATTAAAGATGTCTCTGGAAAAACAGGAGTGTGTTCAAAGGTGAGTGGCCAGTATGGCAGGGAAATAAGAAACTGGGTCCTTGTTTCAGCTCTGTGTGCTAAACTTTGAGAGACACCAAGCTGCTTGAGCCTTGGGGTATTTCCTTTGCTTAGACAAATCGTTTCTGAGCTTCAAGTCTTAGTTCCCTCATTCCCCAAGTATCTCATGTCTCTGACCATCCTGAGCTCATTAAGTAGCAGAGGGCAGCTTGTGATCTCACCGTCCAAGACCTGGTGTGAGAACAAATCATGAAACACAAGAGGTGTGGCCATTTGAGTCACCACAGTTCTTCTCCAACTCTCTGTTCACCCTGATGCCAAAGGACAGATCATACAGGAAGTCACTTGGGTTGTGTCCAATAACAGGGGTCTCCAACAGCTGGAATCATCCCTGCCTGGCTGTCTAGGGCATCATTTTCCTCTGCCAACTTTCCTATTAGCTGGATTCAAACTGTGGGAACCCAGTTGCACATGACGATGGAACAGATATTCCTAAACCTCCTGAATCCCAGCCAGCATGAAGGGAGAGAGAAAACGAGCCATTTTCACATTTTCCCTGTTACAGTTGGAGAGGACTATTAACAGCAAAGTGCCAGTCTGTCCTTGGTACTCTCACTCCCTCCACTGTGCCTCATCCTGACCTGCCCACCTCAGGCTCCGGCCTCGCTTGACAATCTCCAGACTCTTCTTACATCTTTTTTTCCCCCGGCCTCAGTCAAAACAGTTCTGTCCTGAGCTCCACTGCTCCAGAACTTCGCTAGATGGCTGGCTAATGCGTCCTCGAATCTGGTTCCAGGACCTGCCTGGGCTCCCTCAGTTATCCTTTCAGACTTCTGGGGCTAAGACAGTGCTGCTTTGGCATCTCGACAAATAAGAACCAGACTGCTCAAAACCTACAGCAGCTTCCTTAGCCTGCTCCATCACACCTGGTGGGAGGCCTCTCCACCAGTCTGGCCCACTAGCTCTGTTCTGCCAGTCCACAGGTGCCCCCTCAGGAATGTCAGTACCCCTGCAAACTTCGTGTAAATGCCACCATCCAAGCAGAGACAGAAATACTCCTGACTACTGATTGCAGAGGGAGTGGGGGGGAGGGAGAGCTGAGGCTATGCCAACAGGTTATTATTCGGAGTCGTGGCTGCTCTTGGGCTCAGCCCGACTCGACTCATTCTGAACACATGGATTCCAGGGTAATCCTTAGGGGCCCTGCTCTCCAATTACAACAAATAGCTATTTACTTTACATGGCCTTTAGAGACTACCTCCTCCCCCCAAGCAGAAATCTATAATATTTTATATCTTAAGTCTGGCCTACTTTACCCTGCTGGAATGTGGACTGCTAAAGCACTTATGGAATGTTAAAGTTTCAATTTATTGAATACCCTGGTTGATTAACTCAAATGTGGAGGGAGGAGAGTAAGCAAACTCAAACGCCACCTCTCTCTCTGCCAAAAGCTAAAGGGAGAAAGACTAAATGTGTGTTTGAAAGTCGGCTGGGGAGGTTACAAAGAGACAGCTTTGACTAGTTATCATTTCCTTTACAGGAAATACATGGAACTGCCAGGAAGCCAGGGAAGGAGGAAAGGGAAAAGATGGTGCAGAGGTGGTTTCGGGCAGTGTTATTTTAAAAGGCAAAACCAAAAATGAAGCAGTCGGTTAAGTGGCAATGAAAACATCCCTTCCTCCTGCCAGTTTTATTTCCTTCACTTTCTCCTTAAACTTACTCTTAGCAGGGCTGAGAGATGAAAAGAAATCAAGATGTGTCCTTAGAGAGGTAATTAAAGACCACTTATCCCAAAAGCCTATTACTAACTTATGTTGACCTTGTAGGTTATTGGGCTCAGCTTAGGCAGAGAGTCAGACAAACACTAGATGCTGGAAGCCAAGCTCATAGTTTCTGCATCTCTGCTGTGCTCCCCACCCCGCCATTTCTCCATCACTTCATGATTTTTCTTTTTACATATCAGGAATGAGTTACTCCAATATCTTTAGGCCATTTCTGGGAGGCTTTGGGAGGTTCTGAGACCAGGGTGGGAGTCCCATTCCTTTGAGGAACAAAAGGGAACTGCAAAGTTACGAGTGATGGAAAGGAAAGGAGCCAAGTTCATACTCCCTCTTCCCTGACCACACCCATCACCCTTCGGAGGACCTGTTGAAAGTTAATACAGACACCTGCACCCTTCCATTACTCCCACCTCACACACAACCCACTGTCCTCCAGCTCTGTGAGCATCTTTTTCCAAGATGACATAAACCTCATTAGGGTTCCTGCTTGCTCCCAGCAAGGAAGACCAGCCCTGACCTTAAGTTGGTTGCTAGGCTTGGCCTTGCCCAAGAACTGGCCTCTGAAAACCGCCCCCCCCGCCCCCGCCCCACCTTTTACAATGCACTCCAGATGCACTGTAGCAAGGCAGGGAAAAGGCGGTTGGGGGAGATTTGGGGGGGAAGAATGGGGGAAAAGGGTAGGCTAAAGAACGGAACAGGTATCATGCCTGAAGTTTGGCAAAACCCCCTACTGGCTTAGGGATAGAAGGTGTCCTTTGGCCATAGGATTCTTGGGAAGAAGTAGAGGGCATTGGGGGATGGATCTCCCAAGTAAAGGTAGCTGTCACACCACCTGAATTACAGTTTAGTAGAGAATAGGAAATTGAAAATTAAAATGGCCAAATTACTGAGGAATGAACACATTTGTTTAGAAACCTAATGATCTCCATCCCACATCAAGGTTTATACCAAGTATGTTTTGAATGTGAGACAGGCCCCTATGCCTTCTCAACAATCTGCCGGGTGTCCAGCCGAGAAAATCCTGTCAGGAGGCTGTGCCTTTCCGGTCCTGGGCCCAGAAGACACCTGTTTCTGGGGCTGGGAGCGGGCCCAGGCCATCTCCTCCCCGTGAGGCAAGGAGTCCAGAGGTATTTCCAGGCAAAAGCTATCCTAGGGTCGTGCCCTTCCAGAGTGGACAGCGGGAGGCGTCCCCAGTTTCTCCAATACCCAGCTCATGCCTTGCGGCCTGGGATCGGCCTCCACCCTGGGCAGAGAAAGCCAGAGGCAGGCAGGTGCCACAGCTGCCGGCTGCCGAGTCTCCCGTCCGCCAAAAGCGATCCCTGCACGGACCGCCCGCCCACCCCTTCCGTAGCCCAGGAAGGCTTCGGCTGCAGACAATCGGCCAAGCCCACTGCCCGCGAGGCCCCGCTCCCAGCCACCGTCCCTGGCCTCCCCAGGGCGGGAGGCCGGTGCTCCTACCCCTTCTCCAGCTCCACCTGCTTTCACGCTAAGCGCAGCGTCCCGGGTCAGAATGATCCCCTGGTTACGGGGGAGGGAAGAAGGGTGGAGTGGGGCGAAGAGAGGCCGCACCTCAAGGCGCCCCCGCCTCCTCCCGAGAGCGTCTGAAGGTGCCAGGCGCCCCGACGCCGCGCGGCTCAAGTTTGCGCCGTCTGAGCCCTCCTGGCCCGCGTCCCTGGCTGTCTCCCGCTTCGACGGACCCGGACGGCACAGGGCTGGGGCGGCTGGGGCGGCCCGCGCGGGCCCCGAGCCGGAGCCCCAGCCATTGGCTCCCCAAAGAGCCGTCCGCGGGCTTCCTGTCCCTCCCGGCCGCGTCCTCACCGAAACGGCTGTGGTCGTGGCGGGTGCCGTGCACTGTGCCGTTGGGGAAGATCTCCAGGTGGAAGCCGGTGCGGCAGTACAGCTGGCGGCGCCGCAGGATCCCCTTCAGGTGGGCGAAGTCTGTGGGCGAGCCGCGCTGCAGCTTCCCCTCGATCTGGCCGAGGCGCTCGTTCAGGAAGCCCGGGGAGTCAGCTAAGGGCACGTTCCCCAGAGAGGAGGAGAAGCCGTGTAGATCCCAGTCCAAGGAGGCGAAGACCCCCCCCACCTCCGCCATGGCAGGGTGCGCGGGGCCGAGCCGGGGCCGCGGGGCGCGAACTACCTCTGCCCTCAGCGAGCGCGGGCGACTCCGCTGCTCTCGCTCGCTCCCTCGCTCGCTCCCTCCGCGCTTTGCCTAGCCGCAGTCGACGTCTGTTCGCGTCCAAGGAACTTCTCAGCGGCGGGGCCGCGAGCTCCTGACCTTGCTCGCAGTCAAAGTGGCGCTTCCCCTACGCATCCATCTCCCTAGGCCTCTCATAGCTGGCTTCGTCGAGCTATCAGATGCAAACGGCACTTTATATACATACCCACTCCCCTTACATTGACATATTGGATATTTAAATACAAGCCACACCTCACTGGCATCCCCTCAGAGATTGGTGTGTGGGGTTTTCTTCCCCCCTTGAATCCATTTGGCTCTTTTTGGAAGGGAGGGGGTGAGGGAGGAGAGAGCTAGCGAGCTTCACTCCCTCTTTTATTATGAAAAAAAAAAAATGGCAGGAAAAAGCTACACATTGCAGTGAGGCATAACTGCTTTTGGCAGGTTTTTCTGAAACTGCTGATGAAATAACGGAGCCCAGCGCGTGGAGACTGTCGGCGCCCACGGCCGCTCAGGCCTGCTGAGTGGAGGTCTGTTGGCTGCGAGGGGGCAGCTCCCACCTCCCACGCGTCTTCAGGCTCCTTGCTTTTGGAAGGTAGCTTGAGACCAGAGTTGGGGGTTCATGCGTTGCTGAGCCCTTCTTGTTCCCCAGCTGGTGGAAAACTGCAGAAAGGGCGCCTGGCCCGGGACTAGGGCTACTTGGTTTCTTTGTTCTGTTGCCCATCCCCAGTTCCACTCCCCACCTGTAGGTCGGGTGGGGGCTGAGGAAGTGAAAACTCCGGAAGCGAATCAAGTCGCAAAATTTGGGAATGGGGGTGGTAGCGGTCCCTGCCCGCACCGAGGCGGGGTCTTTAAGGAGTCTGGGAGGAGCGGGAAACCCCACGGAGGAAAGAAGACATTTTTTTTTTTCTTTAAGGGACGTTTGCAGCTTAAGAAAAGTATGGGGGGAAAGAAATAGAAAGTGCTCTTTTTGAAAAATGATCTCCACTGGCGTTCTGGGCGCGCTTTCACAAGGCTCTTGAGAGCAAATCCGATAAGAGGCCGTTGGAAGCCCGGTGGGGGCTTCCTCCCACCTTTTTTCTTGTTGGAAACAGGTGTTTCCTTGCTGTGTCCTGTGTCCTGTGTCCTGCTCCGAGATACTCTGGAGCAGGAACTGGCGGCAATCAAGGGCAACCGGTAGCGTTAAGATGACCTGGGGAGCAGGTGCTCAGCCTGCCCAGCTCCCTCCACGCCTCTGCCCCACACCTGAACCCTGGGGCCCCTCTCAGGCCCTGGCGCTCAGAGACCTGCTTGCCTATTAAACTGAGTTTTTGCTTGCAGTCTGCACCCGCGGTTGCCCATCAGAGCGAGCACCTCCACCGCACTCCCGCCTTTGCAGCGCCTCCTGCTGGAGAACCCGTGTCTCACGGCCTCTTCAAACTCCGGGTCTCCCTGAGAGAAAACCGATTTAGCTCAATTCAGTCAGTGCAATTTTATTCCTACTCCTGGGTACCCACGTGCACCGCATCCTCCCTCTCTGGAACTGTAGCAATTCTTGGTTTGGAACATCGTGGCTTGGTACATCCACTTGTTGTACCTCCTTAGCTCAAGACAGAACCTCCTGAGCCAAGCACAATATCTGGCACACAGTAGGTCCTCCGAAATCATCTTCTGATGTGCTCCCGGTAGTAGGGCATTCAGATGAAAATGCTCTTCCTTTTGTAGGGAACACAGAAATGCAAAAGGTGGGGTTCCTGTTGGAGTGTTTATGGATGAAATGACAGGTTGTCTGGGATCTACTTTAATCTGGTGCTAGAAGGCAGAAGGAGTGGAGGTACAGATGCAATAATACAGTTCATAGGTTACTAATTGTTGAAGCTGGGTGACTGTACACAGGTGTTCATTATAAATTCCCTCTGCTTTATATAAAACTTACACAGGTGTACTTTTTCATCATAAAAAGCTTCTTAAAGTGGGACTGACATAAAATGAGGAAATCATTCCTTCTTTCTTCACTCTTCCCTTGGAATAGTTTGCGGATTTAGTAAAAAGGTAGGGTAGAGGGGTGGAGGTTAAGACAAGTATATAAAATACTACAGGGCCTGGGTGGCTCAGTCAGTTAAGCGGCTGCCTTCAGCACATGTCAGGATCTTGGGGTCCTGGTATGGAGCCCCCCCTACTCAGCGGGGATTTTGCTTGTCCCTCTCCCTCTTTCTTTGGCCCTCCCCCTGCTCAAGCTCTCTCTTCTCTCTCTCTTATTTGAATAAATAAAACCTTCAAACGACTAGAATACCAAGTAGTATAAGGTGCATGGAGCTGTGGGAGTTCAGAAAGCAGAAAGAATACTGATCTGGGGCTTTAGGGCTGGATTCTGGGCCAAAGTGTGCCCTTTGTAATGGACAGACCTTGAAGGGAAGATGGGATGGATTTTGTAAATTTGATGGGCCATTTCCAGGAAGGGGAAAAGGGTAACAAAACATGGGACAATTTAAATGATAAAGGCCAATTCTTGGGAGTTTTAGTAAATGTCACATGAAACAATGTAGATGAAACTTCTTTGAGAAGTATGTGATTGTAAAGGATTTAGATGTCTCTGATGATATAAATGACACATTGATAACAGTGAAAGGCCATTACCTCAACAATTACTCCAGGGGATTTCTGCAGTCTTTGTCCCCCAACATTCCCAAAGCCACCAACCACAGTTGCAGATCTGGTGTCCTACCTGATCGAATGTCAGGGATATAAGCATTCTATTGCTCTTCTGGGGGGCTTTTCTGAGATTAAGCTAACTGATTATTCCATTTCAAAGGTTTTATTTACTTAATTATTTGAGAGAGAGAGAGAAAAAGTGGGGGAAGGGGCAGAGGGAGAGGGAGAAAGAATCCCAAGCAGACTTGGTGCTGAAAGCAGAGCTGAGGTGGGCTCGATCTCACAATCCAGACATCATGACCTGAGCTGAAACCAAGAATGGACACTTATCTGAGTCACCCAGTCATCCTCTGATCATTCTACTTTGAACAATGTTTCCATGAAGTGGCCCAATTGACAGCAGTTTATGAAAGTTATTTAATTTTCATGACATAGTAGAGTAGGAAGTGCCATATCCCTATTTAAGAGGTGAGGTTAGGTGACTAGCACAGAATCATACAGTTAGTAAGCAGAGTCATAATTTCATCTCAGATCCACTGGGGGCAAATTACTCTTAATTTGTGGGCCTTGGGATTATGCAGAGATCAGTGTGTTGAGGACAGTGAGATTCCAGAACATTCTGGTTTATAAGAAACCCTCAGCAGGACACAACTTCTGGCCAGGATTGTGCTGGATATATAGGATGAGAGGACAATATACATGAGAAAAGAAGCAACCCACTCTGTACTCAGGACAACCCTTTTAAAGTAAGGATTACTTCACAGTGGTGTTGTGAGGATGTAATGAAATCACTGATGGACAGTGTCCAGCATTCCATCTGGTACATAGAAGACACTCAACACATGTGAGATTCCATCCTCCTTTCCCGATATCTAATAGGAGTGATATAAAAAATAAAGCAACTTATGTGAAAAGGACATAGGAAAAAAAAACTTAAGAAACAAGAGAGTTCTGACTCAGGCTGTAAGTGACCAGAAACTGGAGGGGGAGGGGCAGCCTGCTGGAATCTGTTCCTTGAGGAAGGAGATAGTGATGCTAATAATGCTAGTACTCACTTCCCACCTCCATGGCCCACTGCCCCCCTATGTACCCAGGAGGTGGGAAGGATATCTGGAATTGTTGCTCAGCCTAGTTCTCAATTTTCCCTACAGCTTATAAATGTTTTTCTCCTTTGGAACTTATTTTCCCTGAGAAGGGGCATGGGGAGCTGTATTGCTAGGCAAATCCGGCAGGGAATGTAGTTAGTGACATCAATTGCTCCTATTTACTGAGCTTTTAACCTTGGGTTAAGCATTGCCCCAGGGGCTTTCCATGCATTCTCTTCCTATGCCTTATCACAATGCTAAAAAACAGTTTTATTCCCATTTTACAGTGGAGGAAGCTGAGGCCCAAAGATATTAATAATTAGTAGCAGAGGTTGGACTTAAACCATTGATTTTAAGTTAGGACTTGACCCTAACACTACACTGCCTCAATCTATTTACTTCAAAAAGAACTTACATTGCTCCTTTGTCCTTTGTTCCTACCTTTACTTTCTTTCTGCTTTCCTTGTGGATGGTAGTATAGTGTAGCAGTTGAACGCTTCATCTTTGGTGTCAGACTGCCTGGGTTCAAATACCATCTTGAAGCCATTCTAAGTGTGGAAGCCTGAGTTTCCTCTTTCTGGATGATGGTGATGATGATGATGATGGTGATGGTGATGGTGATAGTCATGACCTCCTAGGGTTGCTGTGAGGTTTAAATGAAGCAATACACAGAATATAGTTAAAACTGTGCCTGGCACATATTAATTGGTCATTGTTCTTGGTATTACTTATATCCTGCCTGGCCCCAGTCATATTTCCTCCCCAGGTTTCCTCAAGCCATGCTCATCTTTTCCTAAGGGAGAGATGAGAACACTGGCTGAGTCACCCTGAAGCAATCAGTTTCAATTCCATTGCTCTTTCTGTGTGATATTGGGCCAGTCTTGTTCTTGCTGGGCTTAAGGAACCTGTCTCCGAAATGAGGTGACCAAACTGTCACCTTTCTGTGGGCAGGCAGGTAATGAGAGAGTGGCAGCCCGAGAAAAACAGGAAATTCCTTTTTTGTAAATTCCATATATCCAGCATTCTAAGCACTGGGCATTCTCTAAGTGCCTTGTATTTAAATAGCATCACACCGCCAGGTAGATGTTATTATTATTCTGATTTCTAACGGATGGCAAAACTGAGGGCTGGACAAATTAAATAAATTGCTCAAGGTGTTATAGATTATAGGTGCTGGGGCTTCAGAGTCCATCCTGTTGGTCACTACACTACTTGAAAAGTGTTAGGAACTTGTTCACAGGAGACAGTGTTATGATGTTACCCAATCTTCCTGTGGACAAGAAAAATCCAGGTTCAAAGGGCAGTCTTTTTTTTTTCCCCCTACGTGGTTTATAGCTGAGTTTGAGAAGTCTGCAAAAAGTCAGACTGCATTTCAATTTCCCCACTCCAACTCCAGGGCTGAAAGAGGAAAGGAACTCTCTGGCTGGAACAAGCCCTCATCTCACCTGTCTAGTCAGTCTTCTGAGTCAAGTCTCAAGTCTTCTTTGTCTTTGCTGTTATTCTCCCACGGGCCTACCTGCGATGGGGGTAAGTAATGAACCATGTATTCTGGCTGTAACTCGCCATTAGTGGCCATGTGATGACATCTTTGTGAAATGGTCTGTTAGTTCTTTGAGAGGAATGGGACACCATGGAATGTGGCTCTAACCCTGGCAGCCTGGGTCAGTTCTCAACCTGGCATGTGTGTGAATATGAGTATCAACAGTGGATGTGTAGGTTGGGAGTTGGGTGTTGGGGGAGAAGTGTGGGCAGGGACTATGGTTTTATTGGTTTTCCCAACACAAATGCATCCTTGTATTTGTATTTGTGACACTGTGCAGAGGACTTTGCCTATGTCTGTGTAATAGCAAGAGTTGTGTGTTGAAGGTGTGAATGGGTGGATGAAAGTATGTGAATCTACAGAGCTCTTGCTTATTTGCCCAAAGAATACATATGAGGGTTGGGAAGCTGAAGTCATTTGAATCCAAAGTCACTTCCTTTTTTTTTCCTTCTTTTTTTAAAGCCTGAGATGATTATTTTAGTCCCACAACCTGATGACACATTTACCTCAGGAGATAGAGAAGCCAGGTTGGGGGCTTCTCTGAGGTCCCAGTTTCCTTGGAGGCTTGCTGAGGTAACCTTCCAGCATCTCTTTCTCACATAAATGAAGGGAGAATCAGGGTCTTAGGATCAGATCTTTGCTTCCTGGCTATGGCCTCCAATTAGGAGGACTGCTTCTCTGCTTTGCTTCTTTGCTTCTCTCTCCCTAAAACTGGGGACTTGATTCCATTTCTGGGAGGGGTTTAAAGCTCATCAGTTACACTCTGATTTCTGGGAATTTCAGCATTTATTTGACGTGTTTGAAGTTATGGGGAAGAGACTAAAGGTTCTGGTCTGTTCTCGGAACTGCTGATGCCACAGGCTTCTCTAAGGATACCTTGTATAACCCATGGCAAAGAAAAAAATTGCCTCAGGGTCCAAGGGGCAGAACTGAGTTAGCAAGGAGTAGCAAGTGTATTTCATGGGTCAGTAGTTCCTGGAGCAAGTCACTAGGAAGAAAAGTACATTCTGATGGGGGTTATTGTGGTCCCAGCTCTTGCTGAGCTACTGTCTGGGACTTTGGCTAAATTATTGCTCATCTGCAGACCTCAGATTTCCTAATTGTAAAAAGAGGAGGCTGTACTAGATCAGCCTCCACAAACTTTTATCTATCATCTATCTATCTATTAATCACAAAAAGTATTATTTGTTTCACGGGTACACATCTGTGATTCATTAGCTTTACACAACAGACAGCGTGCCCCACAACATATACCCTCCCCAGTATCCATCACCCAGCCACCCCATCCCCCCAAACCCCACCCCTTCCCCTCCAGCAACCCTCTGTTTTTTTTAACTGAAGTAACCCCTAATGAAAGAGGAGAGGAAAACTGAAATCCCCAGCATGGGTAAGGGAGAGGGGTGAATGGGGTAACCCAAAGCAGTCTAACTGCAAGCCTGAAGTATCTTCGAGGTCTTACATTTTATCCTAAAAATATTTGCAGAGTTTGCATTTTCCTCTATGATATAGCCATATTTGTTTTAATATAGAAGTATTTTAAGTTTCTTTTTTTTTAAAGAGGGAGAAGCAGGCTTCCTGCTGACAGGGACCCCCCCGATGCCAGGCTCAATTCCAAGACCCCGAGATCATGACCTGAGCCAAAGGCAGCCGCTTAACTGACTGAACCACCCAGGTGCCCTAAATTTCTTATACTCTAGTAAAATTGACACTCTGAGGAAGCATTCCATGTTTATCCTGTGGCTCTGTGGACACCCTGACACACTGCCATGGACCCGCAGAGTAAACTGTGCATACCCCAGTTTAAAAGTTTGGGAGTAAAGATTCCTTTCAACTCTGACACTCTGTGGTTCAATGACCTAGGAATACCTTTTTTATTTTAAGGCTGTGTCTGAGCACTGTGTTTTCTAGCCAGTTATGCAAAAATAAAGGAAACCCTTGATTTTGTTTCTAGACCAAGCTTCTCCAGTGTGTCTTTGCTTGAGCCTCAGCTACAGGCTCAGGTTTATGCTAAGTGTCCTGAGGGAGGCCAAGAAGGACACTTATGGTACTATTGTGGAGCATAAACTAGTTTACACGAAGCAGCAGAGATTAAGATTTTGATGAGTTAAATACGAAATTGTGTGGTGTAGATTTTAAGTGCTGAGAGGTTAAGAGGCAGAACACAGCTGTGCTTCCTGGAAGAGGTAATAGAGCAAGAGTGGGATTTTGAAGAATGAGCACGGTTCTGATAAATGATGTAGAGGAAGAGTGCTATTCCAGGTAGGAGGAGGGCATGAGTAAAGGTCTGGAGTTTGTGAGGACTGTGGCCTGCTTAGATCTAGGCCAGAGACCTGTTCAGTGGCAGGAGGACTGCTGAAATAGAGTCATTTCCCCTCTGGCATGAGATATTAGCTACTTATCAGCTTCCTTCCTTCCTTCATTCCTTCCATCCTTCTTTCCATCTTTTCCTTCTTTCTTTCCTTTCCTGTCCTGTCCCTTCCCTCTTTCCTTCCTTTCTTTTTTTAGTACAGGAGGCTGTGACTAGTGCTGAATCCCTCTCCTTTGGGGAGTCGAACATCTTTGGAACAAAACAAAACGAACCTCAAAAAGGGATTTGGGAGAGAGAGCGGAACATTAAAAATAGCCAAATGACTTCATACACTGTTATTCAATCCAATCTGTGATTAGATGTAGGTTTATTCTGTAAGCCATTAGATTTCTGGTCTTTTGGGTGCATGTTATTTCCTTTTGTTTTCTTTTTTATTTTTAAATTGAAGTATAGTTGGCATACAATATTTTATTAGTTTCAGGTGTATAACATAGTGATTTAATAATTATGTATACTACAAAATGCTCACCATGATGTGTAGTTACCATCTGTCAAAGCACAAAATTACTACAATGTTATTGACTATATTCTCTAGGCTGTGCTTTTTATCCCTGTGCCTTATTTATTTTATAACTGGTAGTTTGTACATCTTAATCCCATTCACCTATTTCACCCCCTACTCCGCAACCCTCTGGCAACCACCAGTTTGTTCTCTGTATTTATGAGCCTGTTTCTGTTTTTTGTTTGTTCATTTGTTTTTTTTTAATTCCACATAAAAGTGAAATCATATAGTATTTGCCTTTTTCTGCTGACTTCTTTCACTTAGCGTAATACCCTCTAGGTCCATCCATGTTGCCACAAAGGGCAAGATTTCATTCTTTTTAATGGCTAATATTCCACATACACACTCACACACACATACACCAAATCTTCTTTATCCATTCATCTATTGGTGGACATCCTCTGGTTTTCTTTAATTTATTGGTAACATTTCCTTTCAAGGGAGCCTGGATAGTACCTGCACAGTACATATGGTTCAGGCCAGCCTAGAGCACAGGGGGATTCAAAGTCTCTGTCCATGTCACCTAAGAGCAGAGTGTGTGAACCAGAATTAAGGGACCTGCCCAGGACCTGCTGGTGACTGGAGATGTTGAACTGCCTCAGAGCATAACTTAGGGAGGGACACACCGAAGGGGAGCAGAGTCAGTGTTAAGGGGGGGTTTCAACAATAAGCCTAGGGAGGACTAGGTTGTAGGTTGGCGGTCAGGGCCAGGGACCCTGGAAGCAGACTTTGGATAAGGGCCTCGGTATTGAATTTGTGTTGAGGAAGTACAGCTGAGGATGACACTGACGCCTATTGTTATATAAGCTAGAAATCCAAACAAAGTAGAAATGTTAATATAACTCACAAAAATAAGGAGGTAATGGGAGAGAAAACAGGCAGAGATGAAGAAGTGATGATTTTTGGAACTACTTTATTGAAACATAATGACATATAAAAAGCTATATGTATTTAATATACACAACTTGATGCATTTGGGGATAAATATATACCCATGAAACCATCACCGCCATCTATGCCATAAATATATCCTTCACCTGCAAAACTTTCCCCTCATCCATTTTTTTTTTATTGTTACTATTATTTTTTGGTGATAAGAACACTTAATGTAAGATCTACTCTCTTAGCCAAATTTTAAGTAAACAATATGATATTATTAACCAAAAGTACTATACTATGTAGTAGATCTCTGGGGCTTATTCATTTACCATAACTGAGTGCTGATTTGTTACTCTTTCCTATTAGAAAATTAATCAATAACATCTAAAATTGAAATATATAAATTTTAAAGTACTCCAAGGGAAACTGGTTGGCTCATTCAGTAAAGTATGTGACTCTTGATCTCAGGGTAATCAATTGGAGGCCCACGTTGGGTTCATCTAATTTTTTTTTCAAGTACCCCAATTGTCAGAATGGAATCAGGTTGGGTAGGGATTGGAGGGACTGGCCGGGAGGCCCCCTCTCTCCTCAGTGCTGGAAGAATTTGGATGCCTAGGGAACTACAGGTCCTCCGATATTGAGGGAATAAGATAGGAGCTCAAGCACAGGAACGTGGTATAAGGCTGGAACCTAGTCATCAGGAAAGGGAAGAGCCCAGTTACTGGAACCAGAATAATGAGATCTGAGCAGGGCCAGACACCATTTACGTGAGCCTCAGCTGGTGAGGTATGGATGAAGATGTCTTATACTTTCTCTTGATTCAGAACAGAATGAATCCCAGAGTCCAAGTTTTGAAATGGAGGGGGAAAAAAACCAATCAGTGGGGAGGGATTAGGTGGTGTTGAAAGGGGCATTAAGCTAAACAGGTGTTCACAGTGCCACCCAGACAAGCTCACATAACCATATTACCACTCAAAATGCCTGCAGCAATGTCCAGAGGTATATGTTTCCTCATTTCCAGTACCCTCGGTCCTCCCCATCACCCCCAGAAAGGAGCATAAAATTGTCCTATCATGGTATTGCTTTCACTGTCTGGACCTCTCCAGGTCCAGGCTTTTCTTGATTAGCATCTCAGGCCCATAGTGGAAGATGAGGTCACCCTGGTATGAGATGACAGTATCATGACTTGGCTGGCCATAAGACAACAGCTTTAAAAGCTAAATTTTGCAATTTCCTAGTTTACCCAAGGGGTTGTGGAGTTCAAAGCAATGACCATAACATTAAACTATTTGTAACAATCTGACTTTCTCCTGAACCTGGAATGGTTATGGCGATATCAGGGAAGGAAGAGCTGAGAGTTGGGGGAGGCAAGTGAAGATGGCCCAGATGGCTTAAGGGTGAGACCAACACTCATGGGTTCTCTAAATGTGACAGGGGTCTCCTCTTCTGCAGATATAAAACACTTTGTCTTTTTTCAAGGGCCTTGTAGATTTGTGGAAGCAGAGTGTGCTTAACCTACTGACCCAACTTGGAAAAAAATAGTAAAATTGAGGGGCGCCTGGGTGACTCAGTGGGTTAGAGCCTCTGCCTTCAGCTCAGGTCATGATCCCAGGGTCCTGGGATCCAGCCCTGCATCGGGCTTTCTGCTCAGCGGGGAGCCTGCTTCCTTCTCTCTCTCTCTGCCTACTTGTGATCTCCTTTTGTCAAATAAATAAATAAAATCTTTTAAAAAAATAGTAAGATTGAGAGAGAAAATCCCAGTAGGAATTGCTTAGTTGCCTAAACCATAACGGACCAGCTGGCTGCTTGTGTGGGGCAGGATGACTTGCTCTCCACCAGCGGTTTGGAGCTGGGCCACTCCAGGGGCTGACAGCGTTGGAATTAGATACACACCATAACTGGTGGGTCTCAGACTTATTAGTCTCTGACTCCAACTGTGAATCTGTAGAAGGCATGACATAGCAGGTAAAGGACTGATATGCAGTCGGGTGTACCAGATGTAGAATCAGAACTGAGTTTGACTCTTGGCCCTAGGACTGGCTGTGTGACTTAGACAAGGCATTTTGTTCTCTCCAGTTCTGTTTCTTCTACTATAAAATTGAAACAATAATTGAACCTACCTCTTTGGTGATTGTGAGACTAAAATGTGATTTATATATGCATGTGTGTATACATACATAAAATTGGCCATGAGGGTCTGACTGAGTTAGTAACATTGTTACTAATGGTAACTAGTCAGTTGCAGTTCTACTTATGCCAGGGACTCTTGTGGTTCTACATTAGTGGGTCTTGTGATTCTTTTTCATTTCCATGACTGCTTATTACAGTGGTTTTGGAGAGGTGGGGGGAGGGTGGGTTAGAGTAATTTTGCAGTGTTAGAGGACTGGTTGATGGATGCATGCTCCTTCATTGATGTTCCCCCTTTATCTACCCATAGTCTTTTCAAAGGATGAGAGGCAGCATGGTATGGAGCAGAGTTAGACAAATGGGATTTGAATACCAGGTGTGTCACTCATAGGCCATGGAACCCCAGATGAGTCATGTTAACTTCTCTGAGCTTTATTTTCCTTGAAGGTTTTTTGTTTTTGTTTTTGTTTTTTAAGAATTAAAAGAGATAATGTGTGTGACATGTCTGGCACTTCAATATGCAGAGAGTTGATATTCTTTCAGTCATCGTTCAGAGATTTTAGATTTTTAAAGATGTCTGGCTTAGCTAAGACTGTGCAAGTCTTATTAATACTGTATGATTTCAAGGATTTCAAATGTAGATTTCTCTTTTTAAAAGTCTTAATTCCAGTATAGTTAACATACACTGCTATATTAGTTACAGGTGTACAATATAGTGATTCAAAATTCCATACATCACCCTTTGCTCATCATGACAAGTGTCCTCCTTAATCCCCATCACCTATTTCACCCATCCTCCTACCCACTCCCCATCTGGTAACCATCAGTTTGTTCTCTATAGTTAAGAGTCTGTTTTTTTGGGTTGTTTCTCTGTCTTTTCCTTTGCTCATTTGTTTTGTTTCTTAAATTCCACATATGACTGAAATCATATGGTATTTGTATTCCTCTGACTGACTTTTTTTCATTTAGCATTATATCCGCTAGCTCCATCTATGTTGTTGCAAATGGCAAGAATTCATGCATTTTTATGGCTGAATAATATTCTATTGTATATATATACAACATCTTCTTTATCCATTTACCTATCAGTGGCTGTTGTAAATAATGCTGTTCTAAACACAGGGGTGTATGTATCCTCTTGAATTAGTGTTTTTGGATTTTTTGGTAGATACCTAATAGTGTGATTACTGGGTCATAGGGCAGTTCTCTTTTTAATTTTTTGAGGAATCTCCATTCTGTTTGCCATAGTGGCTGCACCAGATTGCATTACCTCCAACAGTGCAAAGGAGTTCCTATTTCTCCACATACTTTTCTATGCTTGCTTAATGTGTTTTTTATTTTAGCCATTCTGACAGGTGTGGAGTGATACCTCACTGTAGTTTTGACTTGCATTTCCCTAATGATGAGTGATATTGAGCATCTTTTCATGTGTCTTTTGACCATCTGTATGTTTTCTTTGGATAAATGTCTGTTCATGATTTCTGCCCATTTTTATTTTTTAAAAATTATTTCATTATATTTTAAGATTTTATTTATTTGAGAGAGAGTGAAAGCAAGAGAAATCACAGAGGGAGAGGGAGAAGCAGACTTGCCACTGAGCAGAGAGCCTGATGTGGGGCTCTAATCCAGGAACCTGGGATTATCACCTGAGCTGAAGGCAAACGCTTAACCAACTAAGCCACTCAGGAGCCCCTTCTGCCCCTTTTAAAATTGGATTATTTGTTTTATGGGTGTTGAGTTGTATCAGTTCTTTTTTTTTTTATCTTCTAGGGGTTTTATGGTTCAAGACTCACACTTAGGTCCTCAATCCATTTTCAGTTTATTTTTGTGTATGGTGTAAGAAAGGGGTCTAGTTTCATTCTTTGAATGTAGCTGTCCAGTTTTTCTAATGCCATTTGTTGAAGACACTGTCTTTTCCCCATAGCATGGTCTTGTCTCCTTTGTCAAAGATTAATTGACTATATGATTGTGGTTTTACTTCTGGACTTTCTATACTGTTCTGTTGATCTGTGTGTCTGTTTTTGTGCCACTACCATACTGTTTTGATTACTACATCTTTGTAGTATAACCTGAAACATGGAGATGTGATACCTCCAGCTTTTTCTTTTCCTTGCTTTTCCTATTTGAGATCTTTTGCGTTTCCAATAAAATTTTAGGATTCCTCTAGCTCTGTGAAAAATGCTATTGGTATTTTGATAGGGATTGCATTAAAGCTGTAGATTGCTTTGTATAGTATGGACATTTTAGTAATTTTGGTTATTCCAATCCATGAGCATGAATATCTTTCCTTTTGTTTGGTCATCATCAATTTCTTTTGTCAATGCTTTACAGTTTACAAAGTACAGGTCTTTTGCATTCTTGGTTAAGTTTATTCCTAAGTATTTTATTATTTTTGGTGTAAATGTAAATGGCATTATTTTCTTAATTTCTCTTTCTGCTGCTTCATTATTAGACTATAGAAATGTGACAAACTTCTGTACCTCAATTCTGTATCCTGTGACATTACTGAATTCATTTATCAGTTTTATTGGTTTTTTTTTGGTAGAATTTATATTTTTCTCTATATAGTATCATGTGATCTGCAAATAGTGACAATTTTACTTCTTCCTTACCAATTTGGATGCCTCTTATTCATTTTTCTTATCTCATTGCTATGCCTAGGACTTCCAGTACTATGTTGGACAAAAATGGTGAGACTGGACATCCTTGTCTTCTTCCTGACCTAAGGGGGAAATGCTCTCAGTTTTTCACCATTGAGTATAATGGTTTTTCATATATGGTCTTTTTTATGTTGAGGTATGTTCCCCCTAAATCTACTTTGTTGACAGTTTTTATCATGAATGGATGTTGTACTTTTTAAAATGTTTTTTCTGCATCTATTGAAATGGCTTTTATCCTTTCTCTTACTGACGTGATGTATCACATTGGTTGATGTGTAAATGTTGTACCACCCTTGATCTAACTTGAGTGTGGTGAATGATTATTTTTTTTTAATTTTTTATTTTTTAAATAAACAGTGAATGATTATTTTAATGTATTGTTAGATTTGCCTTGCTAGTATTTTGTTGAGGAATTATGCATACATGTTCATAAGAGATATTGGCCTGTAGTTCTCTTTTTTGGTAGTGTTTTTTTACCCCTGGTTTTGGTGTCAGGATGATGCTGCCTCATGGAATGAATTTGGAAGATTTCCTTCCTCTTCTATTTTTTGAAACAGTTTGAGAAGAATAAGTATTAACTCTTCTTTAAATGTTTGGTAGAATTCTCTTGTGAAGCCATCTGGTCCTGGACTTTTGTTTGGTGAGAGTGTTTTTTGTTTTGTTTTGTTTTAAATATTTATGCCTGGATTTTCCCAGGCAATTTTATTTTATTTAAATTCAATTTAGGTAACATATAGTATATTATTGTTTCCAGGGGTAGAGTTTAGTGATTCATCAGTTGCATATAACATCCAGTACTCATTACTTCAAGTAGCCTTGTTAATGCCCATTCCTCAATTACTCCATCCCCGTATCCATTTCCCCTCCAGCAACCCTCAGATTGTCTCCTAGAATTAAGAGTCTCTTATGGTTTGCTTCCCCCTCTGTCTTCATCTTATTTTATTTTTCCTTCCCTTCCCCATGTGTATCTCTTTTGTTTCTTAAATTCCACACATGAGTGAAATAATATGATATTTGTCTTTGACTGACTTATTTCACTTAACATAATACCATCTAGTTCTATCCATACTGCAAATGGGAAGATTTCAAATGGGAAGATTTCATTCTTTATGGTGACTGAGTAATATTGCATTGTATGTATAAACCATATCTTTTTTTTTTAAAGATTTTATTTATTTGTCAGAGAGAGAGAGGGAGAGAGAGCAAGCACAGGCAGACAGAATGGCAGGCAGAGGCAGAGGGAGAAGCAGGCTCCCTGCTGAGCAAGGAGCCCGATGTGGGACTCCATCCCAGGACGCTGGGATCATGACCTGAGCCGAAGGCAGTCGCTTAACCAACTGAGCCACCCAGGCGTCCCTAAACCATACCTTCTTTATCCATTCATTAGTCAATGGACATCTGGGCTCTTTCCATATTTTGGTTATTGTGGATATTGGTGCTATAAACTTTGGGATGTAGGGGCCTGTTGGAATCACAATGTTTGTATCCTTTGGATAAATACCTAGTAGTGCAATTGCTGGGTTGTAGGGTAGTTCTATTTTTAACTTTCTGAGGAACCTCTGTACTATTTTCCAGAGCCCTTTGCATGTAGTAGTCATGAACTCCTTTAGTTTTTATTTGAGAAACTTTTTAATCTCTCCTTCTATTCTGACTGATAGCCTTGCCAGATAGAGTATTCTTGGCTGCAGATTTTTCCCTTTCAGCACTTAGACTATACCATTCTACTCCCTTTTGCTCTGCAAAGTTTCTGCTGAAAAAGTCACTGAGAGCTTATGGGGTTCCCTTGTTTATAATTGTTTTCTTTTGTCTTGCTGCTTTAAAATTTTTCTTTATCACTACTTACTGCTATTTTAATTACTATGGGTCTTAATGTGGATCTCCTTCGGTTGATTTTGTTGGGGGATCTCTGTGTATCCTGGAACTGGATATCTGGTTATCTCCCCCAATTTGGGAAATTTTTACTTATTACTTCTTCAAATAGGTTTTTTCTGCTCCCTTTTCTCTCTCTTCTCTTTCTGGGATCCCTATAATGCAAATGTTCTTATGCTCGATGATGTCACTGGGATTCCCTAAGTCTATTCTCATTTTGCTTATTTTTTTTTTCTTTTGCCTGCTTAGCTTGATTCCTTCTCATTACTCTGTCCTCTAGGTATCTCATTCTTCTGCTTTATATACCCTACTATTTATTCCATCAAGTGTATTTTTAATTTTATTTATTGTGTTCTTCATCTGTGATTGGTCCTTTTTAAAAATATCTTCATTCTCTCTCTCTCTCTTTTTTTTTAATCTTCATTCTCTTTGTTAAGGGTCTCACTGATGCCCTCTACTCTTTTTTCAAGTTCGATGAGTATCTTTATAACCATTAGTTTAAATTATCTCTCAGGCATGTTATTTATCTCCTTTTCACTTCAGTATCTTGCTGTGATTTTGTCATGTTCTTTTATTTGGGACATATTCCTCTCCCTTTTTATTTTGTTTCTCTGTGTCTGTTTCTGTGTTAGGAAAGCAATCTATGTTCCCTGTACTTGAAAGTAATGGCCTTATGAAGAAGAGGCCCTGTATGCTCTTCAGTGCCATATCTCCTCTTCTCCAGACCCGGTGCTTCATGGGTGCCTCCTATGTGTGTTATGTGGACTTTGCTGTTGTGAGCTACTTTTTCCTTCAGTCCCATCATCTGCAGGGCTCTATTTGCTTGTTGTGAGCAGTGTTTGGTTCTGTGATATTAGTGGGTGAGTGTGGGGATGCCTTGCGCTTGAGTTGAGTCTGGCCAGGCATTTGTCAGAGATGCTATAGTACCAGACTGCTGGGTTCTTTCCCTGTGTTGTGCTTTCATTAGTGGGCAGCACCTGCAGTTGAGAGTAGCTTGTCTGCCCCCAGCCTACTGCCGGGGCCATAGTCTAACTGGTGTGTGTGGTTGTCTTTCCTTCTTCACAGGGCAAGAGTGAATTTGGCATGGTGCTAGATGCTGTCAAGGCTGCTTGCACTTTGGCAGGCCTGTGGCACCACTGTGGATGGGCTCCAGCTATGAACATATTGGATGGGGGTGGATCTGCAATGTGTTGAGGGGCACGGGGTGGTGGTGTTAGCACGTTAGGTCATGACAGTCTGTGCCACACTGGTTCCCACAGGTGTCCACATGTTTATGCTGGGGGGTGGTGAAGGGAAATGGCACCTGTCAACTCCTTTGTTCCTGGAAGAATCTTCCAGTGATCTCTGTCCTTCTGGGACATGATCTGAGTTGAATAAACTGCTCTCCCTCCCACATGCCCCAGGCCTTTTTTTTCCAACTGCTGCTTCTGTGTTGTATCTCTGTGGGGCTTTTTGTTATGCTGTCTCTTTAAGGGCATGGACTCAGCTTCCTCTTCCCCTCCTAGCTCTCCCAGAGATGATTCCACTGATTTTTAAAATTCTAGGCTTTAAGTCCCACTGGTTTTAGGAACTTATGAAATTCAGTCCTTCTAACTTCTGAAGGCAAATATTATGGGGATTCATCTTCTTGGCAGGGCCTCCCCAGGATGAGGGTCTGTTTTTTTTTTTTTTTTACTAGAGAAGTGGTCTCCTGTGGACAGACCCATGGGTCAGTTTAGCGCCCAACCTTGTCTTTACCCTTCATACTCTCTTCTGTGTGGCCTCTTCTCTACATTTAGCTGTGTAATAGGTTGTTTTCTGGGTTATTTACACTGATGTGAGTGTTATCTAGTTGTATCTGTTGGACAAGGTGAGTTTAGGGTCCTCTTATTCCCCCATTTTGCCCAGAAGTTCTGGGCTCCATCATTTTTGACGATGGTTTACCTTAGTTGGGCTTAAGGAGTTTTATTTGTTTGTTTGTTTTTTAAGAAAGGAAACTTCGCTGAGCTATTGCCATCAGAACTTGTCACCCTGACAGGATGGTCCAGAGATAAGTAACAATGTCCTAATAGGGATATTTAGGAAAGATTGGCCATTAACACTTGTCAAATTTCTCATTGCTCAGCAAGTTACTCCATGTTTGACAACAGGAGTCAGTACTAGGGTATTATTAAGAGGACAAAACCTTATGAACAGACACTTCTCCAATCAAGACATACAAATGGCTATCAGACACATGAAAAAATGTTCATCATCACTAGCCATCAGGGAGATTCAAATTAAAACCACATTGAGATATCACCTTATACCAGTTAGAATGGCCAAAATTAACAAAACAGGAAACAACATGTGTTGGAGAGGATGTGGAGAAAGAGGAACCCTCTTAACAATGTTGGTGGGAATGCAAGTTGGTGCAGCCACTTTGGAGAACAGTGTGGAGATTCCTCAAGAAATTAAAAATAGAACTTCCCTATGACACTGCCATTGCACTCCTGGGTATTTACCCTAAAGATACAGATGTCGTGAAAATAAGGGCCATCTGTACCCCAATGTTTATAGCAGCAATGGCCACGGTCGCCAAACTGTGGAAAGAACCAAGATGCCCTTCAACGGACGAATGGATAAGGAAGATGTGGTCCATATACACTATGGAGTATTATGCCTCCATCAGAAAGGACAAATACCCAACTTTTGTAGCAACATGGACAGGACTGGAAGAGATTATGCTGAGTGAAATAAGTCCAGCAGAGAGAGTCAATTATCATATGGTTTCATTTATTTGTGGAGCATAACAAATATCATGGAGGGCAAGGGGTGTTAGAGAGGAGAAGGGAGTTGGGGTAAATTGGAAGGGGAGGTGAACCATGAGAGACTATGGACTCTGAAAAACAAACTGAGGGGTTTGAAGTGGTGGGGGGGGTGGGAGGTTGGGGTACCAAGTGGTGGGTATTATGGAGGGCACGGATTGCATGGAGCACTGGGTATGGTGAAAAAAATAATGAATACTGTTTTTCTGAAAATAAATAAATTAATTTAAAAAAAGAGGACAAAACCTTAAGACTTTGATTTACCATCTATATTTACATTCAACTGTCTCTTCTGTTTTCTAGAGTTTCTGTATTTTTGCCTCATCATAATTTGCTGTTCCTCATTTATTGTGGCCATGAAAACAACAAATACAGTTAAAAGGATTTAGTCTAAAGTAAATTGGCTCCAAAAAGATTCTTTTGAGTAAAACCTACAAACTTTACTGTATAGATCGTGACATCTATTCTGACTTCCTTGAGACTTTTTTTCTCTTTTCCCTTTATTTTCTTCTTTGTTCCAGATATATGAGATTGCTAGAGAAGTGACCTTTGGATGAGTGAGGTGTTGTTTATTTGGATTTTGGAGAGTAGTTCTTATCTTGGTTCAACAGTTTAACTGTTGGCTTAGGCCCCCTTCTCCTTTGGGGCCAGTGAGGCCCACTGCTATAGGTCAAAGGGGCAGTCAGGTAATAGAGGTATATACATCATCTCACTTCAACTGTCTGGATAGACCTGCCTTTAGGGCGTAGTCTCTAGGGGCATCAAGAAGAGGCTTTTTTGTTTTGGTGGTAAGTGGGGTTTAAGAAATGTGACATTTTTCCACTTGAATATAGTAAGTCCATTTAGAATGGATATTTTCCTGCTAAACTAGCTTTTCTCTGGCCACTTGGGGAATGGCAAAGGGAACTAACATCTGTGAAATATATAGGTCAAGCAGCAAGTAGGCTGGGCAGGCCCAGCAACTCCTTCACAAGAGTTGAAGCCCTAGGCTCCTGAGCCTGAGCCAACATGTCTGGGAGAGAAAAAGGGGCTGGCCCAGGATAGACTAATGAGTATGTGTGTGTATGTGTGTGTGCCCAAGTCAGTGCAGAGTAGAGGGTGGGGAGAGGAGAAAGAGAACCAATTTGTACTATAACTTAGGATTCCAAAGCTTCCTGTGATTGTATGTTGTTCTTTTTCGAACATTCATTCAGCCATTCTTTTTTGTTCCAAATCTTTTCCTAGTTTCTTTCTTTTCTCCCCTTCCCCACTTCTTCCTTACCTTCTCAATTCCTCCTTTCATTTTTCCTGTCCTTCTGTCTCTCCAGGATAGTGAAGAACATCTGGACAGTTTGAGTGGCCTGATGCTGGAAAAGCATTAAAAAAAAAAGATTTTATTTACTTATTTTTGCGTAGGGTGGGGTGGTGGTAGAGAGAGAGAGAGAGAGAGAGAGAGACAGAGAGAACAAACGGGGGAAGGGGCAGAGGGAGAAGCAGACTCCCTGCTGAGCAGGAGACCAAAGTGGGACTCAATCCCAGGACCCAGGGATCATGACTTAAGCCAAAGGCAGACGCTTAACCAGCTGAGTCACTCAGATGCTGGGGCAGCATCTTTTAAAACAGGAAACTATCATCTTGCTCCCCTTCTCTACAATTCAGGGATTTCCAATTCATCCTTTTAGGGTCTGTTTGTGTCTCTCCTTCCTGTTCATTTTGCGAGGCTGAATGAACCACATGAACTGCAACCCTCTCCTCTGATAACCCCGTTTCTCTGCATTTTTCCTTGACTCACTAGGGAGAATCACACATCTTTTTTGGATAGAGCCCTTGGCTGGAGGCAAAGGACCTGGCTCCTCTTCCCAAGCTCTACTCTATACTTTTGGTGTGACCTTGGTCAAGTTCCTTCACTCTTTGGGGCCTTAGATTCCCTTTCAATAAGTATGATAAATGGAAAGGAAAACCTTTGCAGCCTGCACTCAAAAGTGATGCTAAATAGAATACTTGGGCTTCCAAGATCTTCTTAGCCTTTGTCCCACCCCTTTCCTTCCTACCTTTCTTCCTCCCAGGAAGCAGTTAATTAAGTGAAAAGCCACGCCTAAGGGTATGGTCTGAGTAGAAGGATTGAGTTATTTTTTACTTCTAGTGTAAAATATATAATCACAAAGAGTCCCTAAGCAAGAGGAGGACAGGGGTAATGTTCTGAAAGTATAGGAATTTTATAGGAGTAAAAACGAAGTTCTCTCTCTGACATTTTGCTCAAAGGTCCAAGGTGAAGTTTTTGGATTTCTGTTAAACAGGGAGTTTGGCCTAGAAGCAGGCCATTTCCCAGGTGGTGGTTGTGGGTGAGGGAACTGTTGGTTTGAACAGGACATTATTTGGCTGTATTGTGTGGCGATTTGTGAGTCCAGGCCTTCCTTCCTTATGCCTGGGAACCTAGCAGCAGGGGCGTGGGTCTGCTTTGGTTTGTCTAACTGTGAAAGAAGCAAGAACAGGAGCCTCCACGAAGGCCTACAGCTGCCTTCCAAGGAATTTCAGTGTATCTGGGAGCACAGAGGCTGAGTCATATTTTGGGAGAGGATTGTGTTTTTATACCCGCAATGCAGGGTGTTGCCATAATATTAATCATTATTACGGTTAAAAACAAATAAACTCATCTTGCAGTTATGACAAATCTGTGTTTTGGCTCTTTCTTGCCCTTGCATTGTCTTTCTTTTAGCTTCTGCCTTAGGGAACCAGAGTTTAACTCCATATTGCCAGAATAGGCAACTGCCTTTCTAACATCGTTTTTTGGGATTGCACATAAAAAAAAAATTCCACTTCTATTAACCAATATTAACCAATATCTACAATTTCACTGTGTCAAAATTAAGACACTCTTTTAAGATAAACTGAAGTACAATTAGGTGCAGAGATTTTAAGTGTACAAGTGAATGAGTTTTGACAAAAGTTTATATCTGTGCAATCCAAACCCTTATCAAAATACAGAACAGGGACGCCTGGGTGGCTCAGTTGGTTAAGCAGCTGCCTTCGGCTCAGGTCATGATCCCAGCATCCTGGGATCGAGTCCCACATCGGGCTCCTTGCTCAGCAGGGAGCCTGCTTCTCCCTCTGCCTCTGCCTGCCATTCTGTCTGCCTGTGCTCGCTCTCTCCCCCTCTCTCTCTCTCTGATAAATAAATAAAATCTTTTAAAAAAATACAGAACATTATCACCCAAAATATTCCTTCTCAGTCAATCCCCAACTCACCCCAAGGCAACCATTATGATTATTTTTTTTCTACCGTAGATTATTCTGCCTGCTCTTGGAGTGTATGGATTTTAAAAAAATTTTACAGAAACTCTTATTTATTCAAATATACAATCTAGTTTTCTTTCCTTCCTAAAAATCCAGAAAATTTCATTCAGTATATTTAGAATGGAAATACATATCCCCTTTTTAAAGATTTTATTTATTTATTTGACAGGCAGAGATCACAAGTAGGCAGAGAGGCAGGCAGAGAGAGAAAGAGGTGAAAGCAGGCTCCCTGCTGAGCAGAGACCCTGGGATCACAACCTGAGTTGAAGGCAGAGGCTTTAACCCACTGAGCCACCCAGGCACCCCAGAAATACATATCCTTAAAGGGTATACTATACTTTCAATATACATAATTATCACTAAAAATGAATCACATGCATTGGATCACCTACCAGAGGTAGGTCTATTCAAAGACTAAGAATAGACAAAACCCTACTTACCACCCACCCCCCAATGCCCTCGTCACCCCCCCCACCCCGTAGGTCTATTCAAAGACTAAGAATAGACAAAACCCTACTTACGACCCCCTTTCCCCCCAATCCCTGCCCTCAGCTCTCACCTTTATGGAGCCTATGAAAACCTAGGGGCTGGGGGCTGCTAGCACACTAGTTTGCCTGAGGTCAAAGCATCTGTTTTCTCTTTCTTCTGGAAAGTTTGCAAGGCTCTGCATGCATAATATACCCATCAAGGAAACTCTGGTTGAATGGGTGACCAAATCAGCCCTTATCAAGCATTAACGATATACCAGGCCCTGCACTAGGCATTTTCCATATATGATATCATCTAGACCTCAAACCTCTGAAGAAATTGTCATTATTAAATTTTATGTGTTGAAAAATGGAGATTTCAAGTTAAATAATTTGCTCAAGGTCACAGTGCTACTTAATAATGGTCTAATGGAGTCTGAGTCACTTTTCTGTACCTTCCTACACTGAAGGTACAGTCACCTGGAGTCAAAGACCCAATTTCTCAAAATATGTGATATGAAAGGATGGTCCCACTGCCTAAATGGACCACAAGTAACAAAATTTAGTTTTGGTAAAGAATCTGGTGTACTTATAGGGAAATTGGCTTATCTCCAAAGAAAAATATGGCTTAACTCTAAAGAAAAACAACTGAAAATAATGTTCAACTCTAATTAATAGTATGTATGCTGAAATGTTTATGGGTGAAATATGGTGATGCCTGCAATTGAATTTTTTAAAAAAAATTTTAAAACTCATTTATTTTTGGTTTGTAAATTTAGGAATTCCTTATATGTGAGACCCTAAAATTGTGAAAATATTTTTAAAACAAAGTATGAAATTTGATAGTATGCATATTTGACTTAAGATCAGACAAAAGTAATTTTGGTTTAGGTCTATGTAATAAATCAGCCCTTTTTTCTGGTATTCTGGTATAATTCATGTGAATCAAAATCTTGTTTAGCAAATTGGTTTTGTTTTTTACTCTGGTTTGAATACTATAGTTTAATGAAATCTTCAAATTTTATTTTGTCACCACAAAAATGTTTTTTATTAATATTTCATTTTATTTTATTTCTTTTCAGTGTTCCAGCATTCATTGTTTTTTTAAAATTTTTTATTTTTTATAAACATATATTTTTATCCCCAGGGGTACAGGTCTGTGAATCACTAGGTTTACACACTTAACAGCACTCACCAAAGCACATACCCTCCCCAATGTCCATAATACCACCCCCTTCTCCCAAACCCCCTCCCCCCAGCAACCCTCAGTTTGTTTTGTGAGATTAAGAGTCACTTATGGTTTGTCTCCTTCCCAATCCCATCTTGTTTCATTGATTCTTCTCCTATCCACTTAAGCCCCCATGTTGCATCACCACTTCCTCATATCAGGGAGATCATATGATAGTTGTCTTTCTCTGCTTGACTTATTTCGCTAAGCATGATACGCTCTAGTTCCATCCATGTTGTCGCAAATGGCAAGATTTCATTTCTTTTGATGGCTGCATAGTATTCCATTGTGTATATATACCACATCTTCTTGATCCATTCATCTGTTGATGGACATCTAGGTTCTTTCCATAGTTTGGCTATTGTGGACATTGCTGCTATAAACATTCGGGTGCACGTGCCCCTTTGGATCACTACGTTTGTATCTTTAGGGTAAATACACAATAGTGCAATTGCTGGGTCATAGGGCAGTTCTATTTTCAACATTTTGAGGAACCTCAATGCTATTTTCCAGAGTGGTTGCACCAGCTTGCATTCCCACCAACAGTGTAGGAGGGTTCCCCTTTCTCCGCATCCTCGCCAGCATCTGTCATTTCCTGACTTGTTCATTTTAGCCATTCTGACTGGTGTGGTTTTGATTTGTATTTCCCTGATGCCGAGTGATATGGAGCACTTTTTCATGTGTCTGTTGGCCATCTGGATGTCTTCTTTGCAGAAATATCTGTTCATGTCCTCTGCCCATTTCTTGATTGGATTATTTGTTCTTTGGGTGTTGAGTTTGCTAAGTTCTTTATAGATTCTGGACACTAGTCCTTTATCTGATATGTCGTTTGCAAATATCTTCTCCCATTCTGTCAGTTGTCTTTTGATTTTGTTAACTGTTTCCTTTGCTGTGCAAAAGCTTTTGATCTTGATGAAATCCCAATAGTTCATTTTTGCCCTTGCTTCCCTTGCCTTTGGCGTTGTTCCTAGGAAGATGTTGCTGCGGCTGAGGTCGGAGAGGTTCCTACCTGTGTTCTCCTCAAGGATTTTGATGGATTCCTTTCGCACATTGAGGTCCTTCATCCATTTTGAGTCTATTTTTGTGTGTGGTGTAAGGAAATGGTCCAATTTCATTTTTCTGCATGTGGCTGTCCAATTTTCCCAGCACCAGGCTGTCCAATTTTCCCAGGCTGTCTTTTTTCCACTGGACATTCTTTCCTGCTTTGTCGAAGATGAGTTGACCATAGAGTTGAGGGTCTATTTCTGGGCTCTCTATTCTGCTCCATTGATCTATGTGTCTGTTTTTGTGCCAGTACCATGCTGTCTTGATGATGACAGCTTTGTAATAGAGCTTGAAGTCCGGAATTGTGATGCCACCAATGTTGGCTTTCTTTCTCAATATCCCTTTGGCTATTCGAGGTCTTTTCTGGTTCCATATAAATTTTAGAATTATTTGTTCCATTTCTTTGAAAAAGATGGATGGTACTTTGATAGGAATTGCATTAAATGTGTAGATTGCTTTAGGTAGCATAGACATTTTCACAATATTTATTCTTCCAATCCAGGAGCATGGAACATTTTTCCATTTCTTTGTGTCTTCCTCAATTTCTTTCATGAGTACTTTATAGTTTTCTGAGTATAGATTCTGTGCCTCTTTGGTTAGGTTTATTCCTAGGTATCTTATGGTTTTGGGTGCAATTGTAAATGGGATTGACTCCTTAATTTCTCTTTCTTCTGTCTTGCTGTTTTTGTAGAGAAATGCAACTGATTTCTGTGCATTGATTTTATATCCTGACACTTTACTGAATTCCTGTATAAGTTCTAGCAGTTTTGGAGTGGAGTCTTTTGGGTTTTCCACATATAGTATCATATCATCTGCGAAGAGTGATAATTTGACTTCTTCTTTGCCGATTTGGATGCCTTTAATTTCCTTTTGTTGTCTGATTGCTGAGGCTAGGACCTCTAGTACTATGTTGAATAGCAGTGGTGATAATGGACATCCCTGCCGTGTTCCTGACCTTAGCGGAAAAGCTTTCAGTTTTTCTCCATTGAGAATGATATTTGCGGTGGGTTTTTCATAGATGGCTTTGATGATATTGAGGTATGTGCCCTCTCTCCCTACACTTTGAAGAGTTTTGATCAGGAAGGGATGCTGTACTTTGTCAAATGCTTTTTCAGCATCTATTGAGAGTATCATATGGTTCTTGTTCTTTCTTTTATTGATGTGTTGTATCACATTGACTGATTTGCGGATGTTGAACCAACCTTGCAGCCCTGGAATAAATCCCACTTGGTCGTGGTGAATAATCCTTTTAATGTACTGTTGAAACCTATTGGCTAGTATTTTGTTGAGTATTTTTGCATCTGTGCTCATCAAGGATATTGGTCTATAGCTCTCTTTTTTGATGGGATCCTTGTCTGGTTTTGGGATCAAGGTGATGCTGGCCTCATAAAATGAGTTTGGAAGTTTTCCTTCCATTTCTATTTTTTGGAACAGTTTCAGGAGAATAGGAATTAGTTCTTTAAATGTTTGGTAGAATTCCCGGGAAGCCATCTGGCCCTGGGCTTTTGTTTGTTTGGAGATTTTTAATGACTGTTTCAATCTCCTTACTGGTTATGGGTCTGTTCAGGCTTTCTATTTCTACCTGGTTCAGTTGTGGTAGTTTATATGTTTCTAGGAATGCATCCATTTCTTCCAGATTGTATATTTATTGGCGTAGAGTTGCTCATAGTATGTTCTTATAATAGTTTGTATTTCTTTGGTGTTAGTTGTGATCTCTCCTCTTTCATTCATGATTTTATTTATTTGGGTCCTTTCTCTTTTCTTTTTGATAAGTCTGGCGAGGGGTTTATCAATTTTATTAATTCTTTCAAAGAACCAGCTCCTAGTTTCGTTGATTTGTTCTATTGTTTTTCTGTTTTCTATTTCATTGATTTCTGCTCTGATCTTTATGATTTGTCTTCTCCTGTTGGGCTTAGGGTTTCTTTCTTGTTCTTTCTCCAGCTCCTTTAGGTGTAGGGTTAGGTTGTGTACCTGAGACCTTTCTTATTTCTTGAGAAAGGCTTGTACTGCTACATATTTTCCTCTCAGGACTGCCTTTGTTGTGTCCCACAGATTTTGAACCATTGTATTTTCATTATCATTTGTTTCCATGATTTTTTTCAATTCTTCTTTAATTTCCCAGTTGACCCATTCTTGTATTGGGGTTCTTTTCAAATTTCCTTTTGTGGTTGAGTTCTAGATTTAGAGCATTGTGGTCTGAAAATATGCAGGGAATGATCCCAATCTTTTGATACCGGTTGAGTCCTGATTTAGGACCGAGGATGTGATCTATTCTGAAGAATGTTCCATGTGCACTAGAGAAGAATGTGTATTCTGTTGCTTTGGGATGAAATGTTCTGAATATATCTGTGATATCTCTCTGGTCCAGTGTGTCATTTAAGGCCTTTATTTCCTTGCTGATCTTTTGCTTGGATGATCTGTCCATTTCAGTGAGGGGAGTGTTAAAGTCCCCTACTATTATTGTATTATTGTTGATGTGTTTCTTTGATTTTGTTATTAATTGGTTTATATAGTTGGCTGCTCCCACGTTGGGGGCATAGATATTTAAAATTGTTAAATCTTCTTGTTGGACAGACCCTTTGAGTATGATATAGTGTCCTTCCTCATCTCATATTATAGTCTTTGGCTTAAAATCTAATTGATCTGATATAAGGATTGCCACTTCTGCTTTCTTCTGATGTCCATTAGCATGTAAATTCTTTTCCACCCCCTCACTTTAAATCTGGAGGTGTCTTCGGGCTTAAAATGAGTTTCTTGGAGGCAAAATATAGATGGGTTTTGTTTTTTTATCCATTCTGATACCCTATGTCTTTTGATAGGGGCATTTAGCCCATTAACATTCAGGGTAACTATTGAGAGATATGAATTTAGTGCCATTGTATTGCCTGTAAGGTGACTGTTACTGTATATGGTCTCTGTTCCTTTCTGATCTACCACTTGTAGGCTCTCTCTTTGCTTAGAGGACCCCTTTCAAGATTTCCTGTAGAGCTGGTTTGGTGTTTGCAAATTCTTTCTGTTTTTGTTTGTCCTGGAAGCTTTTAATCTCTCCTTCTACTTTCAATGATAGCCTAACTGGATATAGTATTCTTGGCTGCATGTTCTTCTCGTTTAGTGCTCTGAATATATCATGCCAGCTCTTCCTGGCCTGCCAGGTCTCTGTTGATAAGTCAGCTGCTAATCTAATATTTTTACCATTGTATGTTACAGACTTCTTTTCCCGGGCTGCTTTCAGGATTTTCTCTTTGTCACTGAGACTTGTAAATTTTACTATTAGGTGACGGGGTGTGGGCCTATTCTTACTGATTTTGAGGGGCGTTCTCTGAACCTCCTCAATTTTGATGCTCGTTCCCTTTGCCATATTGAGGAAATTCTCCCCAGTAATTCTCTCCTGTATACCTTCTGCTCCCCTCTCTGTTTCTTCTTCTTCTGGAATCCCAATTATTCTAATGTTGTTTCCTCTTATGGTGTCACTTATCTCTCGAATTCTCCCCTTGTGGTCCAGTAGCTGTTTGTCCCTCTTTTGCTCAGCTTCTTTATTCTCTGTCATTTGGTCTTCTATATCACTAATTCTTTCTTCTGCCTCATTTGTCCTAGCAGTGAGATCCTCCATTTTTGATTGCACCTCATTAATAGCTTTTTTGATTTCAACTTGGTTAGATTTTAGTTCTTTTATTTCTCCAGAAAGGGCTTTTTTATCTCCGAGAGGGTTTCTCTAATATCTTCCATGCCTTTTTCGAGCCCGGCTAGAACCTTGAGAATTGTCATTCTGAACTCTAGGTCTGTCATATTACCAATGTCTGTATTGATTAGGTCCCTAGCGTTTGGTACTGCCTCTTGTTCTTTTTTTTTTTGTGTTGAATTTTTCAGTCTTGTCATTTTGTCCAGATAAGAGTATATGAAGGAGCAAGTAAAATACTAAAAGGGTGGCAACAACCCCAGGAAAATATGCTTTAACCAAATTAGAAGAGATCCCAAATAGTGAGGGGGGAGAAAGGGGATAGAAAGAGGTTCAAAAAGGAAGAAAGAAAAAAAAAGAAAAAAGAAAAATAAAGAAAAGAAAAGAATTAAAAAAAAGAAAACAAATAAGAAAAATATAAAAAAGCAAAAGTATATATATTGGATAAACTATTTAAAAAACGTTAAAAAAGAAAAAGGTAAACGTTAAAAAAAAATTTACCTGAAGGCGAGAAAAAAAACAAAAAATGAAAAAGAAAAAAATTAATTTAACTGCAAGACTAAAAAAAATCACATGGAAAAAGCCCTGAGTTCCGTGCTTTGCTTTTTCCTCCTCTGGAATTCTGCTGCTCTCCTTGGTATTGAAACCGCACTCCTTGGTAGGTGAACTTGGTCTCCACTGGATTTCTTGTTGATCTTCTGGGGGAGAGGCCTGGTGTAGTGATTCTCAAGTGTCTTTGCCCCAGGCGGAATTGCACAGCTCTTAGGAGGGGCCGGGGTGAGTAATCCGCTTGGCTTTGCTTTCAGGAGCTTTTGTTCCCTGAGCGCTTTCCATAGAGTTCCGGAGGACGGGGAATACAAATGGCGGCCTCCTGGTCTCCGGCCTGGAGGAGCCGAGAGCCCAGGGCCCCACTCCTCAGTGCGCCCTCAGAGAACAGCGCCCAGTTACTCCCATCTGCCTGACTTCTGGCCACACTCCGAGCTCACCAAGCCTGCGACCGGTGCAAGGTAACACCGAGCTGTGAGCTTACTGTCGGCTCTGTCTCTGTAGCCGGCTTTCCCGTTCCAATACCCGCAAGCTCTGCGACACTCAGACACCCCCGATCCTTCTGTGACCCTGCGGGACCTGAGGCCACGCTGACCCCGCGTGGGCTTTGCCCCGGTTTAGCCTATGGAGCGATGTCCCTCAGCGGAACAGACTTTTTTAAAAGTCCTGATTTTGTTCGCCGTTGCTCCGCCGCTTGCCGGGAGCCAGCCCCTCCCCCCGGGGTCTATCTTCCCGTCGCTTTGGATTCACTTCTCCGCCGGTCCTACCTTTCAGAAAGTGGTTGTTTTTCTGTTTCCAGAATTGCTGTTCTTCTTCTCTTCGATCTGCCCATGGATTTTCAGGTGTTTGCAATCTTTAGATAAGCTATCTAGCTGATCTCCTGCTAGCTGAAGTAGTCTCAGCCTGCTACTTCTCCGCCATCTTGACTCCTCCTCCCCCCTGCAATTGAATTTTAAATGAGGCAATCAATAATCAGATGATTTAGAATTAAATGGGATTGTGCTGATCATCTGAAATAATGTTCCTTACGCACTTAATGCAATGCCTGGTATACAGTGGTTACATTTTTAGCATGGCAGCTACTATTATCTATTTAAGTATAAAAAAAATTATTAGGAAAGATATTTAGTGTTAAATGCCATGCTAGTGTCTACTGTGGATTTGTCGCGTAGATGGCCTTGCTGATCAGAGTTGCAAGGAGATCTTGTTAATTTGTGAATAGAGGAAGAGAAACAAAGAAAGCACACATTCAGGACCTTTTAGGGGGCAGTGGCTCCTTTGACACAATTTTTGGTGGTTCTGGGACTAACATGTCTTTTTTTTTTTTTAAAGATTTTATTTATTTATTTGACAGAGAGAAATCACAAGTAGATGGAGAGGCAGGCAGAGAGAGAGAGAGAGAGGGAAGCAGGCTCCCTGATGAGCAGAGAGCCTGATGTGGGACTTGATCCCAGGACCCTGAGATCATGACCCTAGCCGAAGGCAGCGGTTTAACCTACTGAGCCACCCAGGCGCCCATAACATGTCTTTTTTTAAAGATCACTCCATTTCTGAAAGTCAGTACTTAATGTGATTTCCTTGAGTTTTCTGGTTCATTTTCTCCTCCCCTTGAAATAGTCCTTTAAAACAAAAAAAGATTTTATTTATTTATTTGACAGAGAGATATCACAAATAGGCAGAGAGGCAGGCAGAGGGGCAGGCAGAGGGTGAGGGGGAAGCAGGCTCCCTGCTGAGCAGAGAGCCCTATGCAGGGTTTAATCACAGGACCCTGAGATCATGACCTGAGCAGAAGGCAGAGGCTTAACTCACTGAGCCACCCAGGTGCCTCAAAATAGTTCTTTCTTTAAGATGCTTCGGCTGTACTATATAGGACTGTTGGGTCCCCCAGTAATGGGTCCGTGATTAAAGGAGCGAGACTGATACAAAGTGAAGGTCAAGCAAAGCTTTATTTCGCGCCAAGCACCAAGAATCAAACCAAACGTTCGGGGCCACACCTCTTACAGAGAGGGTGACCTCTCTCTGCTTCACAGACTAGCTTTTAAGGGCAAAGGCCATGTGGTTGGGCCTGGCCACACACAGGTAGCCAATGAAATTGTAACACACAGAGAAAGCTGCACAGTCATGCTAGGTCACACACGGGTGGCCAATTGAATTACAATTCACCCCATAGTAGCTATTTGAACTAGCTTATCACCTTGGTCAGAATTGGTGCCCAGAAGGCGGGGCCCACACTCCTTGGTAGCTAGGAAGACAGTATGAGTGGTTTACTGATTGGATGTCTCCACCTGACCGGACTCATCCCTACATTCAGGCTGTTATCTCTACCTGACCTGACCCACCCTTGTATTTGGGCTTTGTTACCTGGGACTGGTTTCCCGGACTTGCTTTTAAGTAAGTTTCCCTGTGGGGGGCAGGGTCAGTTTAAGTTTTACTGCATAAACAACAAAATGGCTGTTCAACCAAGGTGGGGCTGCTCTGGCTAAATAGGCCCTTACAGGACTAACACCATTTTTAAAAAATTAAATTTATTTATTTTCAGCATAACAGTATTCATTATTTTTTCACCACACCCAGTGCTCCATGCAATCCGTGCCCTCCATAATACCCACCAGCTGGTACCCCAACCTCCCACCCCCCCGCCACTTCAAACCCTTCAGATTGTTTTTCAGAGTCCATAGTCTCTCATGGTTCACCTCCCCTTCCAATTTACCCCAACTCCCTTCTCCTTTCTAACTCCCCATGTCCTCCATGCTATTTGTTATGCTCCACAAATAAGTGAAACCATATGATAATTGACTCTCTCTGCTTGATTTATTTCACTCAGCATAATCTCTTCCAGTCCCATCCATGTTGCTACAAAAGTTGGGTATTCATCCTTTCTGATGGAGGCATAATACTCCATAGTGTATATGGACCGCATTTTCTTTATCCATTCGTCTGTTGAAGGGCATCTTGGTTCTTTCCATAGTTTGGCGACCGTGGCCATTGCTGCTATAAACATCCAACACTGTTTTTTTTAAAAAGATTTTATTTATTTATTTGACAGAGAGAGAGAGAGAGAGAGAGAGAGAGAGATCACAAGGACGCAGAGAGGCAGGCAGAGAGAGAGAGCTTGCTGAACAGAGAGCCTGATGCAGGGCTTGATTCCAGGATCTTGAGACCATGTTCTCAGCTGAAGGCAGAGGCTTAACCCACTGAGCCACCCAGGTGCCCCAAGACCACCAAGATTTTTAGTATCACATTCCATTTTTTCCTTTTTATTATTTTGGCAATCACCAGTGTGATGTATTATCCCCAATAGCTGGTTACCAAGAGTGCTACATCTTATCTAATCTACATTTATCTAAATATTATTTAAGCCTCAAGACCCTTTTGAGTTACACTGCTCTCTCCCCATTCTGGTCTTTATTGTTCTTACTGTTTGTAACACACCATTTAGCACATTATTGTTTCCTGCTTCTATCACTCAGGTCACATGATGGTGAACAACTTGAAAGAGGGGCCATATCTTGGAGAAACTTCATAGTTAATATCAATCTAATTTATGCTCTTGCTTGTCATAGATTCTCTTTTCTGAGACACATTTCCTAGGTTCCTAAGCATATGTATTAATAGTTCATATAACTGCCAAGGTCTAATATAGGTATTATAAAAATAAGTAGTGGGGGACTATCATAGTTCCCCATACTCTCCTCACCACTTTATTAGGATTAGAAATACAATTTATTAAGTTCTCTTAATTTTTTTCTCTACTTGTTTGTTTTGTGCTAAGTGAAATTTATTTTTTGGTAAATGATAAATGCAAACAATGCAGCCCTTTTATGCTACGAATTACATTTGCCTTCAAGCCAGAGGAATATGGAAACTTGCCTACATTAATGAGAAAAAATCACTAGTTTTTATTTTTAATGTTTCTACTTTAAGGTTTATTGAGATTATCTCAGGCAGTATTAAACTTGAGGCTTCCATGTGAAAAAATTCAAATACTCCTTAAGCTTCATTATTTACTTTGATCTTAATATTAATGGATTTTTACTATTATTTCCTGAGAGAAGGAGATGGGGTAAAAGGAGGGACTATGAAGGTCCTGGACATTTGGCCAGGGGGAGATTGTCCTGAAGGGCTGAGAAAGGCATAGGTAGGGGGATGTTGGGACCCTGCAGACAAATCACCTAGCTGTTATTTTTTTTCATGGACTATTCATAGACACAGGTCATGCCTATTGCTGCAGGGGTTTTGTGACTGTGGGGGAAGGCAGAGGAGGGATAAAAGGAAGACCACTTAATTTAATGAACCATTTTGCTAGCATGGACCTCAGGCCTTGGCTCTAAAGCAATAGACTCAGACCTCAGAAAAAAGAGAGAGATAACTGTCTGCTCATATGTTTGGGCCATTCTAGGCTAAGCCCATAAATACTGGGCAATTTTTGTGGGTCAGGTCTTAGCTCCAGGGACCATGGTTCCCACAGAGTTGAGAAATCTGAACCAGTTTGGGAACTCCTAGATATCTGAAGGGGAAAGGGAGAGTGTGTGAGGACTTGGACTTAGTGAAAGACATCAATGTTAAGGCAGAGTGTGCCCTTAGATGTAATCTATTCTGTCAGGCTAGGCCCCCAAATTATTTTACCTAGTGACCCAGAAACACATTTTGCCTTTTTCTAGAACCCCTCATCTTTTTTTTTTTTTTTAAACTGGCTGCTTGAAGTTTATTTTCCACTTAGTGCAAAGGCATACGGTTATAGGGTGTCAGTAGGACTTCAATTTGGCTTAGATAGTAAAGAATAGAATTCTCTCAATTGCCTTTTTTGGTGTTTTGCTGTTTTGATATAAAGGAACCCAATTGCTTCTGCTTGCCACAACCTGCCTCTTCTACAGGGAGGAAAAGAGATGGGCTCTGATGAGCCCAACACCTCCTGAAGCTTGGTGGCTGGTGGTAGTCACTCAGGACTGGGGCTTGGTGTTGGCTATGCCAGGCTGGCCAAAAGGCTGCTTCTTCAGAGCCAAGTCACAGGTGATTGTATCCCTGGAAGCCTGTGGCGATAGACCCTACCCTATCTTGATCAAAAAACAAACAAACAAAACAAACAAAACAAAAAAACAGGCCCAACACTGTCTTTCACCTGAGTTTAGAGGAGAACAGATAAACTAGGGTGGAGAGTCCCCAATTATGGTCTCGACAGCTGTCTCTCCTGTCATTCTCCACTGCTCTCCTACATCTACCCTCATTTAATGGCAAAAATGGCCTCTTAAGCTGTCCTTCACTTCCCTAGTTAGATAGCTCCTTCCAAACCTAGCCAGATCACTGTTTATTGTCATCACAGCACCTATCACTACCTCAAATAACCACTTGGTTATTTGGTTGTTTATTCCCCCCACTTTATCCCCTTGTCCCATGTATGTTCCATGAGAGCAGGGGCTGGCTGTGTTTGGTCCTCTACCATATATCTCCAGAATCTGGCAGAATTGGTCAGGTCTCTTCTGTCTCCTGAAAACACCCTGCGTATCTTCACTTTGTACCTTTGCTCTAAGTATTTCCCTCCTCTGGAATGCATTTTTCCCTGTCTACCCAATCTTTCTTATCTTGCAATGCAGGACCCATGTCCTACTTCCTCTAGAAAGGCCTTCCTGATCACTTCCGCCCACAGAGAACTTCTCCTTCTCTAGCTGTTGTAGCCTTACTGTCTTTGCTATGCATTTTGCTGATTCTTTCTGTACCGTTATGTGTTCCTTCCCAAATGTTTCCTTTGCACTGGTCTTACCTCTCCCAGTGGATTGTATCCACAGTATTTTCCTGCTTTGATCTTCTCTCTCACTTCAGGGTAAATGAATTTGATTGTGCTCATTCAGTAATACAGATAACGCATCTGAACACAGTAAACAGTTCCTTTGTGTGGTCTAAGGAGCATATGCTTCTAGTTGTTAAATACAGATTCCCAGATACTTCCTCCACAGATTCATAATGTATAGTTTGGAATGGGGTTCTGGGATCTTTGTTTGGAAGAAGACTCTTCTGATATGTAAAGTTTGAGAACCAGTAATTTAGGGAGACCCATCTTGGTCCTGGCTCAGCCATTAACCAGCTATGTGACTTTGGGTGACTCATTTGTCCCATCTGAGCTTCTCTTTCCTCATTATAGGATGAATGTGACCTTTCAGTTCTAAAAATCAGCAAGTCTATGTTCTGCGAAATCCTGGAAGGTAAATTTCTTGGTTTATGTATCTTAGAATCTCAATTACAGCATATTCAAGTATTGTACCTTAAAGGGAGTAGATGGTTAATAAACACCAATGAATGAGTGAATGAATGAGTTAATGAATGGAGGTAGTTGGGAAGCAGGGAAGGGGAAACTTACAACAATCTAGGAACAGTGGTGTAGCAGACCACATTACAGAGGCTTGAGTTAGAATCACAGTCTTTGCCAAGTCAATTGATTTCTCCAGCTCTCCATTTACTCATCTGTAAACTGGAGGTGTTAATAGCACCTACTGCATAAGGCTGTTGGAGGATGAAATGAGATAATGTCTATAAAAAGCTTAGCTACTGTCTGGCGTACAGTTAACACTTAATAAGTTTGTTTTCAGTTAATTCACCCTGAACAGGAGCAAATGAATGCTTCTCAATGAGGCAGGACCTGAATTTCAGCCATATCCCAGACTCCTCAGGTCTCCCCCCTTTGTACTGGCCTGCAAGTTAAAGGGGGAAGAACAAGGGATATTGTGGGAAGTCCATAGAGGCCCTGATTATGAGGGAAGGACCTGGAAACCTGTCTTATTTGACAGCCACAGCTGTAAGGACCTGATTTAGAACCTGGGCATAATGGGCTGTGGTTTTGGAGTGTGCTATACCTTATCTGTGGTCTAGGAAAACCAAAGTGTCAAAGCATCATGGTATTTATCATCGGGGTATGAAGAGAGTATGGGGTTTGGAATGAGAGTATTTGGGTTCAAGGTTTAGTTCTTGCAGGAAGACTTCTCCAACTTTGTTGTACCCCCACATTTTATATGGGTCAGGTGCCCCTTTCTGTTTCCACAGTGCCTACTATTTTCCTTATCATCCTGTTCAGTTGTGTCACTATCTCCTGACTCTTATCTATAGTAGACTGAACTTGGTGAGAATGAGGACAGTGTCTTGTCATCTCAGTATTCTGGACAAAGAACATATTGTCTGAGGAGAGCGGATGTGCAGAAAATGTTTTGGAACTCAACTCAAATGATCAGCTGATGTAATGTTGAATTTAGCTATTCATTAGCTTTGGGCAAGTCAGTTTACCTCTTTAAGTCCATAAGAGGAGTATGGATAAACAACTTACCAAGATAAGAGAGAGAGAGAGAGAGAGAGAGAGAGAGAGAGAGAGGCAAACCAAGAAACAGACTCTAACCTAGAGAAAACAAACTGATGGTTATTAGAGGTAAGTAGGGGAATGGGTTAAATAGGTGATGGAGACTGAGGAGTGCACTTGTCATGAGCATCAGGTAATATATGGAATTGCTGAATCAGTATATTTCACACCCGAAACTAGCCTAACATTGTATGTTAACTAACTAGAATTAAAATTAAAACTTTGAAAAAGAACAACTTGTCTTGTAAGAGAGGCCTGAGAAGTCCTTTCATCCTGGGTGCAGCTGGTTTACACCAGTTATTGTGATGAGCACTAGGTGTTGTATGGAAGTGTTGAATCACTATATTGTACACCTGAAGCTAATATTACACTGTATGTTAACTAACTGGAATTTAAATTGAAACTTTAAAAAACCCCACAACTTAGCAGGGTTATTGTGGGGCTCAACCACTTTCAGACTTCTTTTTGTCTCTTCCCACCCCCTAGCCTTGTTGACCTTTACCTAAACCTATTTACCATCCCTTGAGGACTCTATTTTCCTTTCTCTAGGCTGTTTAATCACCAAATCTGGAAAAGAAATTGATGCTAATGTGTTAATGGGTGTTAATTGGATGCTATATTTACATTTCAACAGGGAGCTTTTCCTGCTTCAAGAGGAATGAGTAAAGGTAAATTCCAGGTGCTTGGGCAAGGGAGGGCTGTATTTTGTAGTTGTTAAGGGGCCTTTTAAGCCATTTCTCAAACTGCCCTGGTAGGGAGCCACTCACTTTTTGTCTACAAAGGGCTTGCTGCCACAATTTACACTGTGTTCCCCTGCAGAAAATGCTTGAGGCATCTAGGGCCACATCTCTTTCTTTTTAAGATTTTATTTATTTATTTGAGAGAGAGCAGGCCTGGGAGAGTGTGAGAGCACATGGTTGGGGGGGCAGAGGGAGAGGCATAAGCAGACTCCCCACTGAGCAGATCCCAGGACTCCAGGATTATGGCCTAAGCCAAAGGCAAGCCCTTAACCAACTGAGCCACCTAGGTGCCCCAGGGGATTCTCTCTTGTGAGGCCTCCAAAAGCACATAGAACCAATCTCTAGTGATTTATCAGTGCCTGCCCTAAGTTTTGAGTCACACTGACTTAGGAGGCCTGATGAGCTCTGTACCAGGCTTGGAGATCAGACCTGGGTTCCAGAAAAGCCATTATCCTGGAAAAATTATTTCTGCTAACCCCCCTAAGCAGCTCCTGAGGCTTTTTACATGCTCACGGAATAGCCTAGGGTCTTTGCTGGGGTCCAGGGTTAAACTGCTTTGGAAAGAGATGTAACTCTTGGTTAAAAATTCCTCTGGTGCTCTTAATGTTGACCAGAAATAGATTTTGTGCCTAAAATATCAATGTCAACAATTTAATGGGTATTGAGGACCAGGAAGGGAAGGTGAGGGGTTTACTGGCTGAGGGTAGTTTGAGTTTGCAGGTATGGGCAGGGCTGGGGTAGGGATGTCCCTGCATGGCCTGTGGGCATGAGCATGTATTTTGAGTGTGCATGCCTTATATGTTCTTTTTTTTTTTTTTTTAAGATTTTATTTATTTGACAGACAGAGATCACAAGTAGGCAGAGAGGCAGGCAGAGAGAGAGGAGGAATCAGGCTCCCCTCAGAGCAGAGAGCCCGATCCGGGGCTCGATCCCAGGACGCTGGGATCATGACCTGAGCCGAAGGCAGAGGCTTTAACCCACTGAGCCACCCAGGCGCCCCTCTTTTTTTTTTTTTTTTTTTTTTTTTTTTAAAGATTTTTATTTATTTATTTGACAGAGAGAGCGAGAGAGCATAAACAGGCAAAGCAGCAGAAGGAGAGGGAGAAGCAGGCTCCCCACTGAGCATGGAGCCTGATGTTCAGCTTGTTCCTGGGCCCTGGGATCATGACCTGAGCCAAAGGCAGTCACTTAACCAACTGAGCCACCCAGGTGCCGTTGTCCTTTTGTTCTTTTCAGTATTCTATAGTGCAAGATTTGGTTCTGAAAAAAAAATTGTTCTTCCTTCCTGCTTTATATGTAAATATAAACCATACCTCAGTTTATTGGAGCATCGCTCTTGATTGTGTTAAGATCTGAAATACCAAGGGCATGATATGTTGCCACTCTGGGTCTCAGGGTTTTCCACTCAGAATGTGGAGACCTTGTATAAATTTTGGGCAAGTGATCCAGGAGAGGTTGGGCCAGAGGATCTGAACTTGGCCAGAGGCTGGTTGTCTTGTGGCTGGTATCACAGGGCTTGCCGGCCATTTCTACTCCTCTGCCTCTTGTCCACCTCTCCAGAGGAGGAATGAAGAGGGAAAGGGCTGAACCTCACTTCCCTTCAGTTGGAAAATATCTTGTTTCCCAGACTTTGTGGAGTTAGTGGCCACTAGGTTGCCCTACACCTCAGCCCCTGCCAGGAACACTGATGAAGGCTCCACTTGTATGTATATTGGAATCACACACTTTTTCAGTGACTCAGACTCAGACAAACCTATTTCTTTTAGTGGGGCTGCCTCAATATGTAATGTAGATGCTAAATGTGTTCATGGGCCAAGAGGTGATTGACAGGTGATTTACTTTCAGTGCAGTGGGATTGTAAGTTAATTCTTTGTTGGACCCAGAGTGCCAGAACAGGGACTTGGAACTCTGTTGGCTGATGGGTTGTGGGGAGCTGGCCAAGAGGGGCAGAATCTCTTTGGGGATAAGTATAGAAGTTGCCAAGTGGGAATCTGAATGCCAAATCCAGCATTCACATTTTATGTGACTTGAAAATTGTTTAAACATTTTGCAAGAAAAACAAAAACAAAAAAAATTTTACATTGGTTGCCCACATTTAAAAATTCAGAAACTGAAAATAATAGGATCATATAACACTGGGTAAGGTACCTGCTTGATAACAATTATATTGAGTAGTGTCTGCTACATTTGGGCAGGATCTGTACTTTCCAGTTTTCCACACTCCCCCATTTTCTTACTGTGTGAGTTATGCCTTGTGTACTTTTCTCATTTAGACTACCTGTCTGGCTCCTGTAGGCCGATTTGTGATCCCTGGACTTTTTTTTTTTTTAATTTATTTATTTGTCAGAGAGAGAGGGAGAGAGAGCGAGCACAGGCAGACAGAATGGCAGGCAGAGGCAGAGGGAGAAGCAGGCTCCCTGCCAAGCAAGGAGCCCGATGCGGGACTCAATCCTAGGATGCTGGGATCATGACCCGAGCCAAAGGCAGCTGCCCAACCAACTGAGCCACCCAGGCGTCCCTGATCCCTGGACTTTTAATACTGATCATCATTGGATAGGTCTTATGGGGAGATTCTGTTGCAGGGGATGGAAGACCAGAAGAAGAGTAGGGCCTGAAATAGTCAAAAAGCCTGAGAGAGGCAGCCCGAGGTCACCACTGGGCATCCTGTCAGGCAGAGGGATCACAGCAATAGGGGGCCCAGAATCTAGCATCTTGTGAAGACCTGGACAGGAAGCATTGAGGGAAGGGATATTCTGGAAGAGAACAGGGGAGGATACAGCCAGACTGTCTGAGGTTATGTGACCCTGACATGGTTCTACTTAAACCCTCAATGACTTTCTGTTACTCTTGGGATAAAGGCAAACAGCTTTACAATGGTCAGCAAGATGCTGCATGGCTTGACCTGGCAATGCTGAACTTTATCTTGAGCCCTGTGCTTCTAAAAAAAGCCTTACTCTAAGACCATTTTGGATCATTATAACACCAGACCTACCTCCTCCCTTTCTGAATGACTCAAATAGATAAGACCCCCTCCAAGTTTGTTCCCTCTTCTTTGATACATTTCTTATTCATGAGCACTCTCCATATTGCAATAGGCTGAATAAAATCATGTCTTTAATTGTGCATTGCATTTTTTCCTTCATGGTCTTGGCATTGCTGCAAGCATGCTATGAAGGCACACAATGAGTCATGTCTTTCCATGTCAGCTTTATTCAATCATAAAGTAAGGTTAACGTAATTATAAAGCAAGTTCAGGATTCCAAACTCAATGACATTTCCTCATGCATTTAACTGGGCTTCATATACAGCATACACAAATGTGCTTCATATAAAGCACAAAACAAAGTCATACAACAAACAAGATACAACGCAAAGTCAGTCCTTATGTGTGCAGTTGAGCTGAGGCCTCAGTCTGGTCTAGGTCAGCTCTCAGCAGGTGCGGCTTATTGTGTTTAAGCAGTGGAGAGTCTCTATTATGTTCAGAGATGAATCACTTGGTGACAGTTGACTTTTTGATGTGGTCAGATGTGAAAAAGTCAGCGTTTGGAAAGTCTGACAGTTTGCTGTAAAAATTCTCCCTTTTTTAAGGAGTTTAATCAGTCTTGGGCCTTTGCAGACCACCCCCTGGTTCTGCTGCTTGCAGTTCAGGGTGTTGTCAGTCTGTGCTGGTTTTGGCAATATCTGGCCTTAGTCCAATGCCCTTGGCTGCTTACGTCACGGCTTGACATAAGCCACTGCTTGACATGAGTGACTCCGTCTTGCTTTCTACTCAGATGGGATTGCACGCCACTGTCAGATCCATATTTATTCTACCCAGGGAACAAGGCCTCTCCAAACCCTTTGTGTTCCTCTTCTGACCTGTGATCTATGGACCCAACAGTGAGTCCAGCTCCAAATTCTTTGTTCCAGAGTCTTGTCCACCACTAGACCTGTAAGGATTTGATTATTTTTGAGTACTTGTTTGATTTCTGGTGCTGGCTTCTTTTGGTTTCATGACCTGACCATTCAGTGATCTCTGTAAATAGAGTCATGGTTTGTAGACATCTTGTCTCCGTTGGGTGAAAGAAGACAGTTATCTGATCAGTATTTTCTGTCTATTTTGAGCTCAGATCAATTAAGAATTCCATGCCCATCGGGAAGAAAACAGCTTTTTGATATGGATCAGTGAGTTTTTAAATTCTGTGTTTACATTTGACTCATACTGAAATTTTAGAATTGAAGTTACAAGTTGTCTTTCTATCTGTATCTGTCTGTATGTTTATATGTAATTCAGAAAGACCTCTATCTTTCACTGTGTGAGTGTGTAATATTTTTCTACCTTTGGATGGTATTACCAAATTATATTTTAAAATCTCTTAAAAGGAGCTTTATTCTGATTGGCTTAGAAATAAACGTTTATATAAATTGAATGTTCTTAAAATTCCCAGAAATTAAGAAAATTGCATTGTATTGGATACTCATAATGTGCTAAACAAAAGTGTTATTATGGAAAACAATTCAAATATTTTAAGAATTGAAGTTCACCTAATTTAGGAAAATCTAGCAGATGAAAGTAGTTTAATATTTTCACTTAATAAAACAACCATGCTTTTTTGGATTTATCAGTGTTGAATGTACTATAAGCATACATTTTTATTCTATTCGGGTATATTCTTTCTAAATTTATACAAGTTTATTGATCAAATGAGCTACCAATACTTCTACTAAAGGTTTAAGATTAGGAAAAATATAAATTTGTGTTCAACCAAATAACATCATTAATTTCAAGAATAATTATGTTTTGTAGCATGTCAGCTTGAAGATAATTTCCAAGTTATTTAGGTAACTTAAAACATTGGACTGATACTAAATAGAGTTGATTCATGGATATTATATGTCTTAGATAATTTCTAAGATAGAATACTGAAATGTTAATTATTAAGCATAATTTAAGTTTATATACTTTGCATCTCATTTTTATATGCTACAGAGACTATATTAGGTCTATTAATAAATGTGTTTATTTTTACCATTTTATTTTTTAAATTTTTAAAAATTAAAAAAATGTTTTGTTTATTTATTTGACAAAGAGAGAGACACACACAGTGAGAGAGGGAACATAAGCAGGAGGAGTGGGAGAGGAAGCAGACTTCCCGCTGAGCAGGGAGCCTGATCCAGGGCTTTATCCCAGGACCCTGGGATCATGACCTAAACTGAAGGCAGATGCTTAATGACTGAGCCACCCAGGCACCCCTATTTTTACCATTTTTAAAAGTTGTACTGGGCGCCTGGGTGGCTCAGTGGGTTAAGCCGCTGCCTTTGGCTCAGGTCATGATCTCAGAGTCCTGGGATCGAGTCCCACATTGGGCTCTCTGCTCAGCGGAGAGCCTGCTTCCCTCTCTCTCTCTCTGCCTGCCTCTCCATCTACTTGTGATTTCTCTCTGTCAAATAAATAAATAAAATCTTAAAAAAAAAAGTTGTACTGTAAGGGTTATCTACAGGTATAAAATTTGTAAAACTTTTGTGGAAAGAGAGTTTAGTTTGTTGTGTTCAAGGCTGGCTAAGCCTTGATGTGCTTATTTATAAGATTTTCAAAAAGTTTTAGTGTCAACTATTATACTGATGTAAAACTAGAATTGGATTTTTTTCTCTGTTAAAATGTTTGATTTTTCTTGGAATATTGGTCTGCTCTTAATAAGAGCTTGTAAAAGATTATTCTTTACTTTCTGAATCATTTGCCTAGGAGACAAAGGTTCTGTGTCTTGCTATAATAACCTTCTATGGTTTATATTGACTTTATGTCCTTGATTATTTAAGAAAAGAAAGTCTTCTTACTTAGGAAAGAGCTATGATTCTTTATAATCATGTTACTTTTCAAATCTTCTATTGTTAAATTGGTCAAATAGATAGTCAAGTATTGTTTTTCAGTAATCCATGATCCTATTTTTTACTTAAAAATTTTTTTATTTTTTATTAACATATAATGTATTATTAGCCACAGGGGTACAGATCTGTGAATAGCCAGGTTTACACACTTCACAGCACTCACCATAGCACATACTTTCCCCAATGTCCATAACCCAACCACCCTCTCCCTACCCTCCTCCCTCCTGGCAACCTTCAGTTTGTTTTGTGAGATTAAGAGTTTCTTATGTTTTGTCTCCCTCCCGATCCCATCTTGTTTCATTTTTTCCTTCCCCACCCCCCAAGCCCCCCACTTTGCCTCTCAACTTCATCATATCAGGGAGATCATATGATAATTTTCTTTCTCTGACTGACTTACTTCGCTCAGCACAATACCCTCTATTTCCATCCACGTCATCGCAAATGGCAAGATTTCATTTCTTTTGATGGCTGCATAGTATTCCATTGTATAAATATACCACTTCTTTATCCATTCATCCATGATTCTGTATTAATCAAATGTTCAAACATTCTGACAACTTTAGATATTTTGGCTTCCCCAGATCTAATCCTAAGTATCTTTTGCACCTACAACTGACTTTCAGATTTCCCAGAGGGCTTGTGGAAAATTAAAAACAAATAAAGGATTTGTTCTTTCATCTCGTAAAAATAGAACTGCTAGAGATTATTGGATTTGTTTGATATATTATTCTTGATGAGTTGCATGAGCAGAGTGGTTAAAAGCAGGGGAGATTCTCAGCCTTTCCTAGGTTGAAGTGGTATAGGTAAAAAGTTATTGATATAAATATTTCATAAATTATATGCTGTATGGGAAGTTCCCAGAGAATTGTCAATGCCCTCACTGTCCATGAAAACTTTCTATTTGTCAGAGTCCTAGTGTTGCTTTACTAGATAATAGAACTCAAAAGATATAGTATTATCAGTCATAATGTCATAATTTCTGTTATTTTTTAAAATGTTACCTTGGTCACAACTTTGCTTATTTAATTTGAATCTAGCTTCTCCTAAGGCAGTAGGTTTTTAAAAAGCTTTATTTATGAGAAAGAGAGAGAGAGAGAAAGAGAGAAGAGAGAAGGAGGAAGAGGAGGAGGAGGAAGGGGAGAAGGAGAGAGAGAGGGACAGGCAGACTCTGTGCTGAGCATGGAGTCCAACTCAGGGCTCCATCCCACTACCCATGAGGTCATGACTTGAGCAGAAACTAAGAGCTGGACGCTGATTTGACTGAGCCATCCAGGCACCCCTTTAGAGATTTTTTTTTAAATTGAAGTATAGTTGAAACACAGTGTACAACATAATGATTTGACTACTCTGTTTATTTTACTATGCTCATCACAAGTGTAGCTACCATCTGTCACCATATGATGCTATTACAATACCATAGACTATATTTTCTATGCTGTGATTTTCATCTCTGTGACTTACTCATTCTATAACTGGAAACCTGTACCTCCCATTTCCCTTCACCCATTTTGGCCATCCCCCACCTCCTTCCCTTGGGCAACCACCAGTTTGTTTTTTGTATTTATGGATCTGCTTCTGCTTCTGTTTGTTCATTTGTTTTTTTGGATTCCACATATAAGTGAAATGATATAGTATTTGTCTTTCTTTCTCTGACTTATTTCACTTAGCCTAATGCCCTCTAGGCCTATCCATTTTGTTACAAATGTAAGCCAGCGGTCTTTAATTGGGGTAGTGGCACCACTTTCCTATGGAGTTTTATTAATATAAAATGTTCAGGACCTTGTGGAAACTCTTTAGTTGATATTCTCTCTCTCTCTTTTTTAAAGATTTATTTATTTATTTGACAAAGATAGAGGGGTGGGGGAAGGCAGAGAGAAAAGGAGAGAGAATCTCCAGCAGACTCCCTGCTGAGTGAGGAGCCCAATGTAGGGCTCCATCTCACAATTCTGAGATCATGACCTAAGCTGAAACCAAGGGTCAGATGCTTAACTGACTTAATCACCCAGCCTCCCCTTTAGTTGATATTCTTGATATATTCCTGGTATAGTCTAATGTTTGCTTACATTTTCATGATATTATATTAGGATTATTATGTTATATCTGAAATTTTTTCTTTTGGAAAGATTATGTTACTCCATTCTTATAAATTAGATTTAATGTTTACTCTTCTTTAAAATAGGTTAATTATTATGTTTGTAGATATCTTGTTTAAAAATTTACTTTGAATTGACTTTATTATTTTATTTTGACAGTTATTTTATTTATGTAATGAACTCTCATCAGATCTTTCACTTTTGAAAATGATCAATAATAATTTAATCATAGCTATTGTCTTTTATCATCTACAGATAGTTTTTTATGTATTATTTTGGTGCTTCCTTGAAAGCATTGCAAATAGCTGTAGGCCAGAGTGTTTTGTCTTCCAAAAAAGGACTCAAAGTTTCTTTGAAAAGGACTATGTCAGGGACTATTGGGTATAGGGTTCTGATGGCATCATTTAGACAACTTTGAGACTATACCAATGAATGAAGTTTAGATTTTCAGAACTCTGGTTAAGAAACAGATAGGTCAATGGGATCACTAAGGTAAAACTATATAAAACAAGAACGAATTATATAGCTCTGAACGAACTGATGAATGATGATTGTGGGTTTTTTTTGGAGTATTGCTCATGTTTTAATGTTCTGTTTTCTGGGCATGTAAGGAACCCTGTCCTCTTTTGTCTTAACTTATCTATAACTCATGATAATTTAGTAGACCATGCTTTCATAAATAGAAAGGAAATATTTGTAAATGATATCTTATTCTTCCTGTTTAACCACTCCAGAATTCTGAAACTTTTATTGGGTATTTTAATTTTCATGGCAATATGATTATTTATATAGGTTGGATAAGAATTTGTTGTCTTTGTCACAATTTCCAAAGAATACATACAGATGCCTAACAGACACATGAAAAAGATGTTCAACATCACTCATCATCAGGGAAATACAAATCGAAGATATCACCGCACACCAGTCAGAATGGCTAAAATTAACACAGGAAAGAGCAGGTGTTGGCGAGAATGTGGGGAAAGGAGAAATCCTCTGACACTGTTGGTGGGAACACACCAGCAGCCATTCTGGAAAACAGTGTGGAGGTTCCTCAAAAAGTGAAAAGCAGAACTACCCTATGATCCAGCAATTGCAATGCTAGGTATTTACCCAAAGAATACAAAATACTGATTCAAAGGGATTCATGAGCCTTGATGTTTCTTATAAGATTTGTTTATTTATTTTAGAGAGAGCACAAGTGGAGGGGAAGAAGGAGAAAGAATCTCAAGCAGACTACATGCTGAGCATGTAGCCTCACATGGGGCTTGATCTCATGACACTGAGATCATGACCCAAGCCAAAACCAAGAGCTAGGTTCTTAACTGACTACTTCACCCCGGCACCCTCATGAGCCCTGATGTTTATAGTAGCATTATCAACAATAGCCATATTATGGAAAGAGCCTAGATGTCCACTAACTGATGAATGCACAAAGAAGATGTGAGATTGATCTCACATTTATGTGTGTGATATATACACACACACATATATATATACACATGTGTATACACACACACACACACACACACACACACACACATAGTGGGATATTACTCAGCTATCAAAAATGAATTCTTGCCATTTTTAATGGTGTGGTTGGAGCTACAGAGTATTATGCCAAGTGAAATAAGTCAGTCAGTGGAAGACAAATTCCTTAATTTCACTCATACGTAGAATTTAAGAAACAAAACAGATGAACATGGTGAGGGGAAAGAGAGGCAAACCAGGAAACAGACTTAACTATAGAGAACAAACTGAGGGTTACTGAAGGGGAGGTGAGAAGGGAGATCGGTTAATGTAAGTGATGGGTATTAAGGAGGGCACTTGTGATGAGAGCACTGGGTGTTGTATGTAAGTGATGAATCACCAAATTCTAGACCTGAAACTAATATCACACTGTATGCTAACTAACTGGAATTTAAATAAAAACTTGGAAAGAAAGAATTTGTTGTCCTGGACACACTGAGTTGACAGCGACATATGGAAACACTGGTTATGAAGCCAAGGCCTTGCCAGATGTCATATTTGAAAATGATGCTTATTGAATCAGATCTGACCAGATGCTTTTCAGGAATTAGATTGACTTTATGGAGCCAATGCTTACACAGCCCTCTTGGGAAATCTTGCCTAGGGTTCCCAGCCTTCCAGATGAGTAAGGAAAGTTGCTTCTAGGCAGGTCAGGGACACTGGGATATCTTGGGAAACTTGAAAAGAGCAGAAATTGTCCAAATTTATAGGTAGTAAGGTGAAGTCTGATGGTGAGATCTTGAATTGGATTCCCAGTCAGGAACTTTTAAAAATCTAATCTGAGATTCTATATGAAAACTTCCAGAAAAGTAAACTTAAGAAGGCCTATAATTATTTATTTTTATTCTTGCTGCAACTATGTAAATAATTAGGTCAAATCTAATGAGACCAGCCTATTTGTGTGATCAAGAATAATTTTCTTTAAGATTCTCTTTCATCCAAAGGGAGAGATGGTAGAGATAAATTTTATGTTTCAATAGAGAACTATAGCACATCTTTATAGTCTTGTTCATTGTCTTTGAGCTACTTTGCAACTCTTTGTAAAGTGCAAGACAACTGTCTTGTCTGGTGGAGATTTAATTGACTTCCTTCCCAACCACGGAAAAGCAGTTTTTATACCTATCTGCAAATTGGACTAGATACTGTTACTTTGCCCAAATTGCTAATCTTTACCATATTTTCAAGCCTTACAGTTTCCTTCAGTATCTTACTATAACCCTGCAAATTAGCTTTCCAATTTTTCTCTCTTCTCTTGAATTGCATAGAGAACTAAAACCCGACAGCCTAGACTCCTATTGGTACTATAGTTTGCCTTGTAACGTGCATTTTACTCTAGGTTCCAAAGCAGCCATGAAAGCTAAAGACTAATGATTTGATGCAAACTTAAAAGAACATATCCCTGCTACAGACCATGCAAGAATCAGTTTTCTCCTTAAACAGGCTGCTGCCTGGACTACTGGGAAGTTGAGTGAAATGTTGGGGTCATGTATGCCTGTATATGAGAAGTAACCAAGACTATGGGCAACATTACCAAGTAACATTCTAGTTTCAAAAAACTCAGGTGGTGTACATAACCAGGAATTTCCTCCACTGATCTCTTGGAATCTACCAGGCTGGTTACCCTCAGGTTTCAACTCCTGGATCTTTACTTTTATATAAATTTTTATATTAATATTTTTCTATTTTACTTTATACATCCCTCTTTCAAGATGCCTAATCTTTAGGACACTAAAACAGCTAATCTTTGCCACCACTTCTCAACAGTTGGTTTAATGGTTTTGTAGAACAATGCCAACAAGAGCCCTTGAGAAACTATTTCTCAGACTCTGCTGTACCCTACTTGGGAGGTTTGTGGTTGCCTCTGAGTTGGTCAGTGATAAATAATATTTATTTATCTTCAAAAAAATGGGGAACTAATGATGTTGAATTTTATCTGAGCCCTGTGCTCCTGGAAATAAGTGAATAATAAATCTTGTATCCTTTTAAGATCTACCTCCATCCTTCCTCAGACTCCTTTTTAATAAAAACCTTGTGTTTCCTTCATTTTGGGGGAAATAATTCTCATTAATGAACATGTTCCCTATTGTAATAGCCTGAATGAAATCATCTTAGGGATGCCTGGGTGGCTCAGTCCGTTAAAATTAATTAATTAATTAATTTGACAGAGATCACAAGTAGGCAGAGAGGCAGGCAGAGAGAGAGGAAAGAAGACTTCCCGCTGAGCGGAGTCTGATGTGGGGCTCAATCCCAGGACCCTGAGATCATGACCTGAGCCAAAGGCAGAGGCGAAACCCACTGATCCACCCACATGTCCCTGGCTCAGTCAGTTAACTGTCTGCCTTTGGCTCAGGTCATGATTCCGGGATACTGGGATGGAGCCCCGCTTTGGGCTCCCTGCTCACTGGGGAGGTCTGCTTCTTCCTCTTCCCACCCCACTTGTGCTCTCTCTCTCTCTTTCTATCTCAAATAAATAATCTTAAAAAATCATCTCTTTAGTTATCCAGTGCATTTTGTCTTTTGCAAGCTCCTACCTTTCTCTCTAGCTTTATCACCTAACATTCTTTCCCTTGTTCATTACACTCAAACCACATGGTCTTTTTATCTCTAAGGCACACACATATTATTTTGTTTTAAAGTCTATGCACACGCTGTTTCCTATGCTGGAATCTTTTTTTTTAACCCCTCCCTCTAATCCAGCTTAGCTCAAATGTGCCAAGGTAGGTTTGGATGTCCACTCTCCTCCATTATTTTCTCTCATAGTTGATCCTCATTATTTGTAGGTTCCTTATTTGGCAATTTGCCTACTCAATACAATTTGTTTGAAATCTAAAAATCAATACTCATGGCAGGGTTCTGGTTCAAGATGGCTATGTAGGAAGATCCTGAACTCACCTCTCTTGGACACACTGAATTGACCACTACATACAGAAAAATTTCCTCTATAAAATTCTAATGTCTGGCTGAAAAATTACTACACATTGGGAAAATGAGAAGAAAGCCATATCAATTTGGGTAGGAGATGCTGGGATGCAACCTTGCCATGAATCTCCCCCTTAGCACAGCAACCCACAACTGGAAGGGAACTCAAAACCCAGAGCTTCTCCCTGAAGAGTAAAGGGCTCAAACTCCACTTTGGGTACCCCACCTTTTAAGACATGCACTGAGAAATGAACCTCCAAACATTTAATTTTTTTAATTTTAATTTTTGAAATTTCATTTTTATATATTTATTTTTATTTAAATTCAATTAGCCAACATACAGTACATCATTCTTTTCAGATATAGTGTTCAATGGTTCATCAGTTTCCCAGGCTCATCACATCATCTGCTCTCCTTACCAATGGGGCTTGTGTCACAAGATATACAAGATGTTAGCAATCTGAGAAATGTTTCTTAAAAAGTTTGTACAGTCAGATTTGCTTGCCCCAGGGCCCAAGTCAGAGGCAACAAATTGTGCCCAGACTTAAAGTGAAGGAGGCTCACCTGCTTATATTAAAACTGATCTGAGGGATAAGCATCTAACTTAACACACATCTAGGACTGCTAGGATAGTCTCCAGGAATGGAGACTGGTGTGTACCATCTTTGCACTCTCCCTTTGCCATGCTCCCTTTGCACATTTATGGTGCTTTGATTTTTGTGGCTTCTTCCCAGGAGATACCTCTTGATTACCTGGCTCTGGGGGTTAGGGGAGCTTGTATTCCTGGTTACATGGGACTGTAATAATCAATGTCATTCAGAAAGGAGTTCATAGCCCTCTCTTGTGCCCAGTTTTTGTGACTGCTGCCAGGGGACAACTATATATTGCTTGGCTTTGGTGGCCAGGGAGGCTAATGTCTTTGGGTCCCACAGGACTATAATCACCCCAAGGCACTGCACAGAGAGTGGACTGAGGCACACCCCCTGTTTTTCTGTGAAGAAGGTCACTTTGTCCTGGAGCTTCAGACTGAGTGGGAGTCTTCAGGTTTGGCATACATTTAGTGACACATAGAGCAGCTCTCAAGGAATGCAGGGTGTAGAAGGCATCTTTACACTCTTCCTCTACATTGCTCTGGCTTGCTGTTACCTCCCAGAAACAAGCTTATACCCCACTTGGATCCCCAAGTTTTATGATTGCCACCCAAGGAGACCTCAAAATTGCCTAGCTCTGGTGGATAGGAGGTGTTACACTTGCAGCACCTCAGGACAGCATATACTTGCAAATGTTTAAAAGCTGCTTCATGTCAGTCTGAATCTAGGTGCTGAGGTCCTCTGCCTTAGGACCCTGACAGGTCTTGGCACATCCTCAACTACTGGGAACTATTAAAAACATAACAGGCTGCATGGACAAGCACAGTTTAAGAGCTGGGATAGGGCTGAAAGAAAAGGTTCATCTCCTATACAAGGTTACTGCTTCAAAACTGGGAGAGGTGGTTGTTTCATTTGCTATAGAGAAACCAACAGAGAGTCAAGCAAAATGAAGAAACAAAAGAATATGTTCCAAATGAGAAAACAAGATAAAACCTCAGGAAAAAAATGTTAATGAAGGGGTGCCTGAGTGGCTCAGTGGGTTAAAGCCTCTGCCTTCTGCTCAGGTCATGATCCCAGGGTCCTGGGATCAAGCCCCTCATCGGGCTCTCTGCTCAGCAGGGAGCCTGCTTCCTCCTCTCTCTCTGCCTGCCTCTCTGCCTACTTGTGATCTCTGTCTGTCAAATAAATAAATAAAATCTTTAAAAAATTAATAAAGTTGAAATGAGTAATTTACATGATAAAGAGTTCAAAGTAATGGTCATAATGATGAGCACTGAACTGGGGAGAAGAATGGATAAACACATTAGAACTTCAACAAAGAGATGGAAAATATAAGGTGCCAAACAGAAGTCTCAAATCTGAAGGACAAAATTAACTGAACTGAGAATACACTAGAAGGGTTCAGCAACAGATTAGAAGAAACCAAGAAAAAAATCATTCACCTTAAAGACAAAGCAGCAGAACTCACCCAATCAGAATAGAAATAAAAGAATGAAAAAGGTGAAGATAGCTTAAGGGACTTATGGGACAACATTAAACAGACTAACATTCTCATTATTAGGATCCTAGAAGGAGAAGAGAGAGAAAGGGGAAGAAATCTTATTTGCAGAAATAATGGCTGAAAACTTCTCTAACTTGGGGAAGGAAATAGACATCCATCTGGAAGTGCAGAGAATTCAAAATAAGATGTACTCAAAGAGACCCACATCAAGACTCATAATTAAAATGTCAAAACTTAAAGAGAAGGAAATAATCTTAAAAACAACAACAACAAAAAAACACAACTTGTTATGTACAAGGGACCACTCATAAAACTCTCAGTAGACTATCAGCACAAACTTTGCAGGCCAGAAGGGAGTGACACAATATATTCAAAGTGCTGAAAGAGGGGTACCTGGATGCCTCAGTCAGAAGAGCATACAACTCTTGATCTTGGGGTGGTGAGTTCAAGCACATGTTGGGCATAGAGATTACGTAAAAAAATGTTGAAAGAAAAAAAATCTTTTAACTAAGGATACTTTACCTGGTAAATTTATTATTCAGAACTGAAGGAGAGATAAAACATTTTCCAGACAAGCAAAAGTTAAAGGAGTTTACCACCACTAAACTGACCTTACAAAAAATGTTAAGGGACTTCTTTAAGCTGAAAAGAAAGAGCATATGTATGGAAAAAAACTCACTAAAGAAGGAATTAAAGTGGTGGATTAATTACTTACAAAGCTAATATAAAGATTAAAAAACAAAAGTAGTAAAAATAACTATCATAATAACAAATTAGTTAAGGGACACAAAAGATAAAAAGATGTAACATGTGACATCAAAAATATAAAGCATTGTGGGCGGGAGAGTAAAAATGATGAGCTTTAGCATGGGTTCAAATGTAAGTCGTTAATAACTTAAAGTAGGCTGTTATGGATATGTTATTATATATAAGTCACATGGTAACCTCAAAACAAAAATCTACATAAGACACACAAAAGTTAAAGAAAAGGGATTATAAGCATACCACTAAAGAATGTCATTAAAACCACAAAGGAAGAGAGAATGTAAAAAAGAAAGGAACATCTAGAACAAAACAGCTAGAAACTAATTAACAAAATGACAATAGACATGCGCCTATCAATAATTATTTTAAATGTAAATGGACTAAATTCTCTAATAAAAAGACATAGAGTGGCTGAATGGATAAAAATAAGCCTCTTCTATATGCTGCCTACAAGAGACTCACTTTTAATATAAGGACACACAGAGACTGAAAGTGAAGTGATGGAAGAAAATACTGCATGAAAATGGAAACCAAAAGAAAGCTAGAAGAGCGATACTTAAATCAGAAAAAAGGGACTTTAAAACAAAAACTGTAATTAGACAAAGAAAAGTGTTACATAATTATAAGGGGTCAATCCAATAAGAGGATATAACATTTGCAGATATTTATGATATACAAGAGCACCTAAATATATAAAGCAAATATTAATAGATATGAAGGGAAAAATAGAGATCAATACAATAATAATGGGGCTCTTTAATACCCCACTTACATCAGTGGACAGACCACCCAGACAGAATATCAATAAGGAAACATCAGCTTTAAACAACGTGTTAGATGAGATGGACTTAACAGATATTTATAGAACATTCCATCCAAAAGCAATAGAAGACACATTCCCCTGAAGTGCACATGGGATATTTTCCAAGATAGATCATATGTTAGACCATAAATCAAGCATTAAAAAATTTGAGGATTGAAATCATATGAAGCATCTTTTCCAACCACAATAGTATAAAACTAGAAATTAATTACATGAAAAGAAACCTGGAAAATTCCTAAATATGTGGAGATTAAACAACATGCTACCGAACAACCATATGCCAGAACAATTTTTAAAATAAAAAATATCTTGAGACAAATGAGAAATGGAAATGTAACATACCAAAATTGATAGGATGCAGCAAAAGCGGGCCTGAGGGAAGTTCATAGCAAAGGAAGCCTATCTCAAGATACAAGAAAAGTCTGAAAAAAAAAAACCACCCTAAGTTTACACCTCAAGGAACTGGCAAAAGAAGAAAAAGAGCAACTTCAAAGTTAGTAGAAGGAAGGAAATAACAAAGATCAGAGTGGAAATAAATGACATAGAAACAAACAAACAAACAAACAAAAAAGAAAGAAAGAAAGGAAATTCAGTGAGTATATTATTACCCAGCTAATAAGTCATTGAACATTATATCAAAAACTACTGATGTGGGGCACCTGGGTGGCTCAGTGGGTTAAAGCCTCTGCCTGCAGCTCAGGTCATGATCCCAGGGTCCTGGGATCGAGTCCCACATTGGGCTCTCTACTCAGCAGGGAGCCTGCTTCCTCCTCTCTCTGACTGCCTCTCTGCCTACGTGTCATCTCTGTCAAATAAATAAATAAAATCTTTTTTTTTTTTAAAGATTTTATTTATTTATTTGACAGAGAGAGATCACAAGTAGGCAGAGAGGCAGGCGGAGAGAGAGGGAAGCAGGCTCCCCGCCGAGCAGAGAGCCCGATGCGGGACTCGATCCCAGGACCCTGAGATCATGACCTGAGCCGAAGGCAGCGGCTTAACCCACTGAGCCACCCAGGCGCCCCCAATAAATAAAATCTTTAAAAAAAAAACTAATGATGTACTATACCTTGGCTAATCGAATTTAAATAAAAAATCAGTGTCAATTAAAAATTTTCAATAAAATTAAGAGCAAGTTCTTTGAAAAGGTAAACAAAATTGAGAAACCTTTAGCTTGACTCACCAAGGAAAAAAGAGTCATGTAAATAAAATCAGAAATGAAGGAGATGTTATAAATAGTACTGCAGAAATACAAAGGATCATGAGATTACAATAAACGGTTATATGCCAACGAATTAGAGAACATAAAAGAAAAGTAAAAATTCCCAGAAACATACCATCTACAGAGACTGAATCATGATGAAATACAAAACGTGAACAGACCATTTACTCATAAAGAGATTAAATAAATAATCAAAATTCTCCCAACAAATAAAAGTTCAGGACAAGATGGCTTCATTGGTGAATTTTAATAAACATTCAAATAATCAATACCAGTCTCTTCCAAAGTTTTAAAAAACAGAAGAGGGAGGATCTCTTCTAAACACATTTTACAAGGCTAGCATTACCTTGATACCAAAACCAGACAAGGATGCCACCAAAAAACTTAGAGGCCAATATTCCTGATAACCATAGATGCAAAAATCCTCAACAGCAAACCAAACTCATCAATACATTAAAAAGATCATTCACCATGATCAAGTAGGATTTATTCCAGGGATGCAAGGATTGTTCAACATTCATAAATCACTCAGTGTGATATAGCACATTAACAAAATGAAGGATAAAAACAATATGATTATCTTAATAGATGTAGAAAAAGTATTTGACAGGGACGCCTGGGTGGCTCAGTTGGTTAAGCGGCTGCCTTCGGCTCAGGTCATGATCCCAGCGTCCTGGGATCGAGTCCCACATCGGGCTCCTTGCTCGGCAGGGAGCCTGCTTCTCCCTCTGCCTCTGCCTGCCTCTCTGTCTGCCTGTGCTTGCTCGCTTTCTCTCCCTCTATCACTGGCAAATAAATAAATAAATAATCTTTAAAAAAAAAAAAAGAAAAAGTATTTGACAAAATAATCCATTTATGATAAAAATTCTCAAAACAGTGGGTTTGGAGGGAATGCATCTCAAAATAATAAAGGTTATATACAAACCACAGCTAACCTCATACTATTCAACAGTGAAGAGCTGGTAGCTTTTCCTCCAAGATCAGGAACAGTACAAGAATGTCCACTCTTACCACTTTTATTCAACATAATATTGGAAGTTCTTGGCACAGCAGTTAGATAAGAAACAGAAAAAAAAGGCATCCAAATTGGAAAGAAAGAAGTAAAACTATCACTATTTGCAGATGACATGATATATATATAGAAAACCCAGGGCGCCTGGGTGGCTCAGTGGGTTAGGCCGCTGCCTTCGGCTCAGGTCATGATCTCAGGGTCCTGGGATCGAGTCCCATATCGGGCTCTCTGCTGAGCAGGGAGCCTGCTTCCCTCTCTCTCTCTCTGCCTGCCTCTCCATCTGCTTGCGATATCTCTCTGTCAAATAAATAAATAAAATCTTTAAAAAAAAAAAAAAAGAAAGAAAACCCTAAAGTCTCCATCAAACAACTGTTGGAACTAATAAACTCATTGAGTAAAGTTGCAGGATACCAAATCAATACACAAAAATCTGTTGTGGGTCTTTATAATGAACTAATCAACTATCAAAAGGAGAAATTAAGAAAACTAGTTCATTTATAATTGCATCAAAAATGATAAAATATCTAGGAATAAATTTAACTAAGGAGGTGAAAGACCTGTATATTGGAAACTACAGGGCATGGATGAAAGAAATTGAAGAAGACACAAATAAATGGAAAGATATTTTATGCTTATGCATTAGAATAATTAATATGGTTAAATTTTCCATAGTACCCAAAGCAAGCTACAGATTCAGTGCAATGCCTATCAAAATTCTAATGGGATTTTTCACAGAAATACTAAAAATTCCTAAAATTTGTATGGAACCTTAAGAAGACCTCAAATAGACAAAGTAGTCTTAAGAAAGAAGAACAAACCTGGAGGTACCACACCCCCTGATTTCAAACTATATTAATAAACTATAATAATAAAAACAGTATGGTATTGGCATAAAAACATACATATAGATCAACAGAACAGAATAGAGAGTGTAGAAATAAACCCACACATATAAGCTCAATTAATTTATAACAAAGAAGGCAAGAAGATATAATGGGGAAAAGAGGGTCCCCTCAATAGATGGTGCTGGAAAAATTGGACCACTACATGCCAAAGAATAAAACTGGTCCACTATCTTATATCATATACAAAAATTAACTCAAAATGGATCAAAGACAAATGTAAAGTCTACATCTATAAAACTCCTAGAAGAAAAAAGGAAGTAAGCTCCTTTTTAAAAAAAGATTTTATTTACTTATTTGACAGAGGGAGAGACAGAGCAAGAGAGGGAACACAAACAGGGGGAGTGGGAGAGGGAGAAGAGGCTTCCCGCTGAGCAGGGAGCCTGATGCAGGGCTCGATCCCAGGATCCTGGGCTCATGAAGTGAGCCAAAGTCAGACGCTTAATGACAGCCACCCAGGCACCCCAAGCTCCTTTAAAAAAAAATTATTTATTTATTTGAGAGAGAGAATGAACTTAAGAGGGGGGGTGGTCAGAGGGAGAAGCAGACTCCCTGCTTAGCAGGGAGCCCAATGCAGGACTCCATGCTGGGACTCCAGAGTCATGACCTGAGCCAAATGCAGTTGCTTAACCAACTGAGCCACACAGGCACCCAGCAGCAAGCTCCTTGACATAGGTCTTGGTGATGATTCTTTGAATCTGATACCAAAAGCAAAAGCAACAAAAGCAAAAATAAACAAGTGGGACTACATCAAACTAAAAAGCTTCTTCACAGTAAAAGAAAGCATCAGCAAAATAAAAAGGTAATTTACTGAGTGGGAGAATGTAATTGCAAGCCATATAACTGAAAGAAGCTAATATCTAAAGTATATAAAGAAATCATACAACTCAAAAGCAAGAAAAATATGATTTGAAAAACAGTCAGAAGATCTGAATAGATGTTTTTTTCCCAAGGAAGACATACAGATGACCAATAGGCAAATGAAAAGATGTCAACATCATTAATTATCGGGAAAATGCAAATCAAAACCACAGTGAAATATCACCTCACACCTGTTAGAGTGGTTAGTGTCAAAACGACAAAAAATAACAAGTATTGGCAAGGACATGGAGAAAAGGGAACCCTTGCACACTGTTGGTGGGAATGTAATTAGGTGCAATCACCATGGAAAACAATATGGGGATTCCTCAAAAAATTAAAAATAGGGGTGCCTGGGTGGCTCAGTGGGTAAGCCTCGTGCACGTGTCATGATGAGCACTAGGTGATGTTTGGAATTGAATCACCATATTGTACACCTGTACCTAGTGTAACACGGTTTGTTGACTAACTGGAATTAAAATAAAAACTTAAACACTAATTCAAAAAAAGATAGATGCACTCCCATGTTCACTGCTGCATCATTTACCCTAGTTGAGATATGGAAACCACCTAAGTTGCCATCAATAGATGAATGGATAAAGAAACTGTGGTGAATATATACAGTGGAATATTATTCAGCCATTAAGAATGAAATCTTGCCTTTGATTATATATGAATTGGTTGTATTTGGTATGTGAAAAGTTTGATTATATATGAACTGGTTATATTTGGTATGTGAAATGCTTTTGGATGGTAACACTGTTGAAAATGTGTGTTATGAGGCTAATAAGGAATGTTTAAAAAAATCCTATCAATATTACAACAAATGACACAGAAAAATAATTTGTATTAACTTTTTATTAATTAAAAAAACCCACTGGTATTGAAACTGGAGTTTTTAAATAAAGGATTGAACTGAGAAAAAAAAAAGAATGAAATCTTGCCATTTGTAACAACATGGATGTTGAGAGCATTATGCAAAGTGAAATAAATCAGATGGAGAAAGACAAGTACCTCATGATCTCTCTTATATGTGGAATCTGAAACACACAAACACACACACACACACCAAACAAAACAAACTCATAGATACAGGGAATAGTGGGGAATAGTGATTAGTGATTTGAAGAGATAGGGCTGGGGGTGGGACAAATGGGTGAACTGTTTTTTTTAGTTTAAAGTAATTGAATAAAAAAAAGTTTAAAATTTACTCATGGCACTTTTGCTATTCATGACAGACACAGAACTGAGAACTCTGAGTTGTCTAAGGCATGTGTCTCTGCTGAGATTGAACAGGGCAATACTCTGCCTTCTTCTTTCAGTTCATATACTATAAACAAGAGTCCTTTTTGTGATCTACTTAGTGCCACATTTTTGGAATTTTATTGTTCTTTTTGTTGGTATTTTGCTGTTTAAAATGGCCCTCATGTGTAGTGTTGAGGTGCTCTCTAGCATTCCTAAGCATAAAACTCTGATGTGTCTTACAGAGAAAATTTGTGTGTTAGATAAGCTTCACTCAGGCCTGAGTTGTAGTGTTGTTGGCTGTGAGTTCAATATTAATGAATCAACAATATATACTAAGTAAATTGCCTTTAAACAGAGGCACACATAAAACAAGTTTATGTACTGATTGGTTGATGAAAATATTGTGATCCAGAGACTCACAGGAACTTAACCCTGTATTTTCCTAGGAGTAATGATTCAAGATCATTAGTAGTTACACGATTGCAAATAATGGGAATCAACTGCACTTTTGTTTTTTTCCTTCATAGCATTGGTCATGGGTTGTAGGTATATGTTTATTCATATCATTTTTATTTTTATTTCTTTTTTTAAAATGATTTTATTTATTTATTTGACAGAAAGACAGTGTGAGCACACAAGCAGGGGAACAGCAGAGGCAGAGGGATAAGTAGGCTCCAGGGAGTCTGATGTGGGACTCAATCCCAGGACCTTGGGATCATGACCTCAGCAAAAGGCAGATGCTTAACTGACTGAACCACCCAGGTGCCCTATTTTTTATCTTTTTCTTATGTTCCGTTAGCCACTGTATAGCACATCATTAGTTTTTGATATAGTGTTCAGTGATTTGTTAGTTATATATAACATCCAGTGCTCATCCCAACATGTGCTCTCCTCAATACCCATCACCAGGCTGCTCCATGCCCCCCAACCCCTCCCCTCTGAAACCCTCAGTTTGGTTCCCAGAGTCCAGAGTTTCTCATGGTTTGTCTCCCTCTGTTATTTCACTCCCTTCAGTTTTCCCTCCCTTCCCCTACAGTCCTCCGTGCTTTTCCTTATGTTCCACACATGAATGAAGCCATATGATAATTGTCTTTCTCTGTTTGACTTATTTCACTTAGCATAATCCTCTCCAGTTCCATCCATGTCAATGCAAATGATGGGTATTTGTGTAATTTTTAATGTTTTTCTTCTCCACTAGCATTTAAGCTTTAGGAGGACAGAGACTAGGATTGTTTCATTTGATTAGACTTCCAGTACCTGATACAGTGCCTAATATAGAGCTGGTATCTGGTGAAAACTGTTGAAGAATAAGTGAATGAATGACTGAATGAACAAAGTGCCTGTAGCTATGTGGCACAGAGGAATACCTGGGCAGGCGCCAGGCAGGTCATTACAGAGGGAGGTTGCAGACTGTGGTAGGAGAGACCATCAGTCTCTTCCCCTTTTCCATGATAGCTCTTGTCCTATAGTGTTGACTGTACTCAGTTTATAATGAAAGGATTTCCTTTGAGAGTAAGATATGTTTCAGGTATCAAAGCAAAATAGCATCTTCCTGTAAGTAGTTTAATATCCTTTCATTTTGCTTATAGTAAAAACAGGCAAAAGCAGCTCCTACAACCTGGTGGCTACAGATACCATATAAATTCAGAAGGGGAATGGGGTTTTCTTCTTTTTTTTCCACTGGCAGCTCCACATGGGTTCTCAGATGTGGCCACCACTCCTTTTGGGGCTTATAAATGCTAATATACCCCAGGCAGAAGGCCTGGAACACATCTCTACATCAGTTTTTTTTTTTTTTTTTTGCAATTAAATCACCCAGGCCTTTCTAGGCATCCTGACATAACATGGTTAGACAGATATTCATTTAGTAATCCTAGATCATAGCTGATGGAGCATAATCCATCTATCAGAAAGCCATCTTGAAGGGTCAGCCAGTTGGGTGACTGTGGAAAGGAAATTCAAAATAGATCTAGGGCCAAGTCAGGGAAGGTCATATCCAACTTAGTAAAGGAGGGTTTGAAAGCTGACATTATGTGTAGGCAGAACATTAAGTAACCTATACTGTGGTCACCTATGTAGAATGTTTCCAGGATCATCAGGGAGAGTCCTCCCACCCCTATTCCTTAATGAGATTTTTTTTTTTTTTTACACTCAAACTATGCTCTTGATTGTTCTATTCCCCTGGATAGACTTTCCTTTTTTGTTAAAGTCATGCTAAGTCTTACCTATCATTCAAGGCCCTGCTCCTCTAAGAAGTCTTTCTGGACATTAGATGTCAGTGGTCTCTCAGAAGCCCACTGTCTGGGCACCCTAGGATGGCTTTGAATGTACTGCCTATCTTTATCAGTGATAAACAGTGACACAACTAACATTGATGGCTCTGTTGATGTTTCTCTGAAGGGCATTATATGCTATTGGAGGACAGGGACCATGTCCAGCATTTCCTTTGCATTCTCAAGATTCCTAGCAAAATCTTCTGCATAGTTTTGGTTTTTAGGAAAGATTTGTTCAACAAATAGAGTTAGTCAATAAACCTTTGTAAAGCCTTTTCTGCCTACCTTATTTGGAAGGGATCTGTCTTTCCTTAGAATGTTATATTGCCTTAAAGTTGACTATATTGAATAGACAACTGTGGTTAAAGGAAGTTTGAGTGGTAGGGGCTGATACAAAAAATATGATTATCTTCTTCACCAACCAAGCAAAAGTTGTTTTTGGCATCCAAGTCCAGCTCAAACACACTTGCTCTGCAGATAGAGATGGTTTTTTATGTCCTACATTACCTTTTTGGTTTCTTGTTTCCCCTGAGATTCAGTACCCTCTTGCCCATGATCCCACTACCCCATTCCAACTATTTCCTTTAGTTGTGTTTATATGGTTCAAATACATGCATATTGCTATTTCACTCCTCAGGTTTTCTCTAGTCCAGACTTAGATTCTTTCATCTGTCTTAATGAGTTATACCTGCTGGTATATATTTTAAGATCTTTTCTAGGCATCTGTTGCCAGTCTGCTCAGCTCAGGGTATTTTTCCTAATGACTAGGATCTTGGATAGGGTGCCAGATTTCCCTGTGCCTCATTTGGACCCTGAGACAGTCCATATACCTCCAAAATGACTTCTGCAACTCACCACAGGTTAAGGCCAACCCCTGGCTCATTGGTAGGCCTAGGTATCTTTCAGCCTTGATGTTCTTCAGCTTCCCCCATCTCAGAAATATTTGCCTTTTAGATTAATTTTTCCCCAGTTATATGATTTATTTTGTGGTTATCCAAATGGACACCTGGATATTTCCTATACATATTGTCCTTCTTTTTGCATGCTGCCCATGTCCCTGTTTCTGTTTCTCTGCTTTTTTCTGTGTTCCTTTCTGCTGAGTCTTCTCTTCTCTGTGAGGGTAAGTTATTCTCACTCATAGTAATGTGGATAGTGCTTCTAGAACTGTGATGGGAACTGTGGTTGTAAAGTCCCCTTTCAAAATTTCCAGGCATGTGAGAGTTAGAGTATTTCTTTTAGGGCTCTTAATCAAAAGACCTCTATGGCAAGGGTGGACATTGTAATATCTGGCTCTGGAATTCCTCCATTGCCTTATTTTCTACTTCATCCCTCATATGTAGCTAAAAGAAGCATAATTCCTCATCTTCAGCCAATTTCTTATACTCTACATCAAACTTTCTCAACCTTGACACTCTTGACATTTTGGGCTACATAGTTCTCGGTGTGTGTGTGTGTGTGTGTGTGTGTGTGTGTGTGTGTGTGTATGTATGCTGTCCTGTGCATTATAGGACATCTAACAGCATCCTTGGCATCTACCTACTAGATGTCAGTGCATCCTCTTACCCTGTTGCAGACTCTTATCCAGTCGTTACAATTTAAAACTTCTCCAGACATCAAATGTCCCATGGAGGGGGATTATCCCAAGTTGAGAACCACTTCTCTAGGTTCCCTTTGCCTTGGTTCTTAGTCCTTGACTGATATTCCCCTTTTATTTATTTATTTATTTATTTATTTATTTATTTATTTGTTTATTTGACAGACAGAGATCACAAGTAGACAGAGAGGCAGGCAGAGAGAGAGAGAGGGAAGCAGGCTCTCTGCTCAGCAGGGAGCCCGATGCGGGACTCGATCCCAGGACCCTGGGATCATGACCTGAGCCGAAGGCAGCGGCTTAACCCACTGAGCCACCCAGGTGCCCCCTGATATTCCCCTTTTATTATAGTCTTTTCCCCAGCCTCACTTGGAAGTCTCCATCAGCTGGCTAGTATCATCATGGAAGTAGCAAAGGGAACTCTAGACTTATGAGACTTGATTTTCATTGCTGGGTACCCCACTAACTATGTGACCTGAACAAGTTACTTAATTCTCATCTTCCTCATCTATAAAATGGAGGTTATAAAATAATCCTGCACCAGAGTTTTTCTGAGGATTAAATATCTTTCTTCTTACTATTGTTCGCCATTGCTGTTACCCATTCATGGATTCAAAAACTGAAATGATGGTGAATGGAGCCAAAGATCGAGCTGACAGTCTTCAACAGTGCTCTAACTTACAGTGGTATAGAAGAAAGCCACATATCTGGAAAGAAGAAAAATAGAAGCTTTTGTTTGAATGCAGTTTAATATCAGAACCATCTGTAGATATTTTTTGAAAGGACAGTCCTATGCTATACCCTAGGTATCTTGAATGGCAATATCTGGGTGTGGGATAAAGGATCTGTAACAAACAAGCTCCCCGGTAGATTCTGATGATAAGCCATGTTTGGGTACCACAGATTTAGATGATCTTTAAGGATCCTTCTATTCTGAGAGTCTGTGATTGTAATTTTTATTTATTCTGTAAAGTATTACACAAACTGAAATTATACCTTCTGAGCATGATCTTAGGGAGTTTTCATGAATGTTTTTGGAGACTGGAGTTAAAGAATGTCACCTTGTTCTAAGAGAATGAACTGCTTCTGGAGACACATTTGAGCTTACAAGCAGGGAAGAGGGAGGGAGCTCCATGAAACATCAATCAGCAGTTTTTTTTCTCCATTTTACTAATCAAAGAGCACAAACCTACAAACTGGCTGGTAAATAAACTTCAGTTAGTGGTCCAGAGACCACACTGGAGATTAGGCCAGGAGAAATGGTAGGATTTCCAGGGGCCAGAGTCCTGAAATTCTCTCTGATTGGCTAGAGAATTGACTGAAAGGTTGGTCCAAAAAGGTATACAACACCAGGTATACAATTCTGGGATGAAAAAGGAAAGGGCCTTTCTGTTCTAGAAAGCTAGGAAGGCTTTGGAGGTAAAACAGAGCATAGTCCAGAACTTAGGGTTCTCTGTCTTAGTGTCTTGATTTAGTATTGACTTTCTTACTCCAGATAGTGCTAAAGTGTTTGGAACATCCAAATATGTTCGGAAATTTGAAAACAGTGAATTGTCCAAAAAGAAAGAATGGGGATGGGATATCCCATTAGCTATGCCTGGTCAACCTGTGGAACTAATTGTGTTACTTTAGGATTAGAGTTCAATGTCAATTAGATTTACTTTAGGATTAGAGTTCAATGTTAATTAGAGTTCATTGTAAAATTAGCTGGCTCTGTGTTTGTGTTTGTTTACTGATTCCCTTGGTTTCCTAGTAAAAACTCTTTTGACAAATACCAACCTTATCTTCACTGAACTAAAGGAAAAGAGAGATTTTCCACACTATTAGTTTTCTATTGCTGTGTAAAACATTGCCACAAGTTTTGGTGACTTAAAGCAAAACAAACTTATTATGTCACCGTTTCTACGGGTCAGGGCAGAGTATGGATTAACTGGTCCTCTGCTCAGGGTCTCACCAGGCTGAAATCAAGGTGTCCACAAGGCTTTCTTCTGAGGCTTGAGTCCTCGTCTAAGCTCACTGATTTTTGGCAGAATATATTTCCTTGTGGTTGTAGGACTGAGGTCTTGATTTTCTTTCTGGCTGTTGGCTAGGAACCACTCTCAGCTCCTATCGGTTAATCTCAGATCCTTGCCATGTAGTGCCCTCCATGGGCAGTTCACAACATGGTTTGTTTGCCTCTCTGAGGACAATAGGAGAACCTCTGCTGATTTAAGAATCTCTAAATTATCTCTAGTGTACATTTTATTAGGTCAGGTCTACCTAGAATAATCTTAAAATAAAGTCAACTGATTAGGAAATTTAATCGCATCTACAAAATCCCTTCACAACAGCACCTAAATTACTGTTTGAATAAATGGAAGAAGATGTATACATCAAGGGCTGGAAAACTTGGGGGCATATCTTAGAATTATGCTTACTATATACAACTTAGTCAAGAAGTATTGTGATGGGACCCAGAGAGAAAATTGTTGTAGGCTATGGGCAGATTGTGTCTGAGTTATGGTTTCCCCTATTTTGTAATGTATAATAATAACAAGGAGTGTTAGGCAAATCTTTTCAGCAGCTTGGCTTCTCTTGGAGAGGGGAAGGATGTCTTTGGACATGACCTGTGCCACCCTCTCTTTGCTACCCTAAATTACTTATTTGGCTTCCAGGGCAAATATTCCAGTCTTTCCCCTGCCTGTGATTTTCAAGTAGATTGGACTGATTTGAAACAGAATCAAGGACAGTGTGGTATAGAAGAAAGGTACTTCCTTTGACAGAGAACTTTTCAGCCCTTTGCAAGTGTTCTGTCTCTGCATACTCCAAATTAGGGTGCAACAAAGACAGATGAGAAAGGAGTCAGGTGACCATGAAGGAAGTTCTATAATTTCAGGTTAAGGTGACTGAATGTCTAGGGATGTGAAAGTTGGAGAAAATTGTCACTTTTGGGAGAAAGAACAAACTATTAGTGTGGGGACCTTAGAAAACCTAGGAGAGCATTCATGAATTTCTTTGTGGGTGGGGATAAGAGAGGAAGGAAGGGATGCAATGTTAGCAACTAGCCTACTTCTCTTAGGAGCAATGGAGTGGGTGGGATTTACTATACTAATAATGAGGGTGACCTTTTCAGACCATTTTCTTTATGTAGGCACTATTCAAAGTGTTTACATGTATTTTTAAAAAGATTTTATTTGAGAGAGAGCGAGCGAGCACACACAAGCATGGGGAGGGGCTGAGGGACAGGGAGTAGCAGACTCCCTGCTGAGCAGGGAGCCTGATGTGGGGCTTGATCTTAGGACTCTGAGATAATAATCTGAGCCAAAGGCAGCCTCTTAACCAAATGAGCCACCCAGGCATGAGTGTTTACATATATTAAATTTCCCCCAAGTCTTCTGAGGTAGGTACTATTATTTCCCTCTTTTTATAGGTAAAGAAACAGACACAGAGAAGTTAAATGCAAATAATTATAAACTCTAGTTAATAGGATGCATGCTAAAGTGTTTTGGGGGAAAGTATCCTGATGTATGCAACATGTTATTAGATACAACAACAAAAGGATGGTCTGTTACATGGATAGAGGGATGGATAATAAGTATGTGTATATATATACATATATATGATAAAACAAGTATAGCAAAATTTTAATGGTAGAATCTAGTGGTGGGTATATGGGTGTTCACTGTAAAATTTCTTCAACTTTTGTATATGTTTGGAAATTTGAAAAAAGTGTATTGTCCAACATCACACAGCTAGTAATGCTGGAGCCAAAATTTTAATTCAAGTAGTTTGTCTCTAAAGTATGTGATATTAACAACTATGCCAATCTTCTTCTCAGAAGCTGATTTTCTAAGGATTTGTAGTGTATTGAATGCTTGAAATCATATGGCTTTCTCAAGTCAGTTGGTCTTCATAAATTTTGCCATAGAAGCTATGGAATCGTGTCACAGTCTCTGTCACAGAGTCTTGCTGGGGAGGAAAATGTGAAATATCTAAATCAACCCAAGAGGGGATAAAATGAAGCAGTAGAGCTCTGGATGGGGACTGGTGGGAACTGAATTGAAGGCATAGATTGCGGCACTGGTTGATTTCTTCAAAGACAGGAGGAAGGAGAGGAATGAGAGCTAGAATATAGAGTTTGAGATATTTGAGGTAGGGTGGAAGGAGTTGGGGCCTGATGAGACTATCTTGTGAGTATAGAAGGAGGTGAGATCATCTGCCAAGAAAGAGTGGATGGAGGCCAGTGCATTAAGGAAAGTGGGCAAGAGCTGAAACTGTTGCTTTGGGGAGTGAACATGAGATGACTAGAAAATATGTTAACTAGTAGGCAGATCCCAGCTGGGGTGAGAGAGCAAGTATCTGCAGCTGTTCTAGACTTAGTACAAAGTGGGGTAGGCCCAGAAAAAGACAGGAATGAGACCAAGGAGACAAAGCTGACTTTGATAGGAGAATAACAGTGAGGACAAAAACCTCAGCTATCCCTCTCCTTGAAAATTCTCTGCTTAACATTGCTGTTCATGTAAGGATCTGACTACTTCCTACATCCTGTCATTGGCCTGCAAACCTTTCAAACGTGAATACTCGCTCTAGCAACCTCACCTCTCAGGCCTTAGTTCTCCATGAGTTTTTGCCCCATTTCTCAAAGTAATTGGGTCCCGAAGTTCATCCTTGCCTCTCTTCCAACTTCATATAGGAGCTAAGTTGGGATCATAATGAGAAGAAGGGATCACCTCCTTGCATAAGCCCCCCAAAGGGTGGTCTTATTGGAGGACTGAATTAAGAGCAGGTGGAAAAGAGAGCTTGGTGAGGGTAAGCATTGATGTTCTTTGTACATGGGTGTGATTCACATACTTTGGGCACATTAGCCATTACGCCTCTTGGCATCCTTAGTACCCCTAGTTCAAGGCTTATTCATACATATGTAAGACTCATGCCCAGACTCTTCTTGTGCCTGCTCTGGAAGCACCCCGCCCCCAACACCCATTCTTTACATGCCACCCCTATCAGCCTCAATTTAGATAACCTTCAGACTCAGAAAAAGAGTAGAGGATGGGGCCTGGAAAGGCGGTGTGTGTTTTAACTCCTCTGTTGTCTTTGGAACACTCTTATCCACTAACCGAGGACTAACTGAGGGATAGTGGGCAGAACAAGTTTATTCTATACTTTGTCCTTTATTTTTGGATAAGGCTTTTCATTTTCTGTGCAAACCCATATGAAGACAGGCTAAGAAGCCACTATCATCTTTCCCTTCCCGATGAGAAAACTCTGTGAAATGATTTGGGATAGGAAGGCCTAGGAGTACTGGGCTGCTCATTTTCAGCCTAGGGCTCTTGCCAGTTCCCCACACAACTAAACTCAGTTCCTGGAGGTCTTGTTTCCTAATTCAGGTAAGCAGTTAGCACTTAAGGGAGATATTTCTGGGGCCAGGCTGAGCGGGATTCTGTTTGCTTTTCTTAGGAGATGGTGAGGCAATCAGAGAGCAGGGGACTGTGAGCTGCTGTGAGAAGGAAAGGAAAGGCTTGGGACTTGGGCCCTGGAATTCCCATCAGCAATGAAACACTTTCCACCTGCTGCCACATGAAGCGCCTAACTCCATCATGGAATTTCCATGCAGATAGTTAGATCAGACTTTGGAAACAGAGGATGAAAAACGAGTTTCCTTCTTTCTGTTCACAGAGGCCAGCCAAGAGCCAGAACTAAAGCCAGGTCTCTGATCATAAACTAAACAACAGAACCAGTTATTGGTTTCAGGTCTGACTGCCTCCTCTTATAAGAACTTTGGAACTTGGAGAGATTCCCTTCCCCTTTATAAATAAGCAGAAAGAAGTAGGATTAAGACCCCGTATAGAATGGCTGATATATTCAAAGATAGAATGGGAGGCCAAAAGTGCTACTTAGAATGTAATTAGTAATTTAACTATTTTAATTTTCCCATGTGTCTATGAAAAACTGGCTGGGAAAGATCTGATTTGGGAGGTTGGAGCTAAGAATTAGGTAGGCAATATTAGGTATTAGGTAGGTACTGGGACCCTTGGAATTATGGGCTGGGAACTTAAAAAAGAGATATAACAACCTGGGGCCCAGGGACAACCAATAGCTAACCAGGACAAGAATGTACCAGGAGGCTAATCCTCTAGTCAAGTCTCCCAGATGGGAGTTGAATATATAACATGTGGCCTCATCTTGGCACCTGTCTTTCACTCTTGACTTTTTTACCTACTAACTGTAGGACGAAAAACATGTCTGGTTACCGTCTGGGTCTCAATTGCCTTTTATGTTAAATGGGGATAATGCTTATCTACCTCACAAGATTGTTGCGAGTATTAAATAGATCTAATAAGTATAAAAGGCCTTATAAACCTTGGATCCTTGTGTAGATATGAAGGGTTATTGTCATTATTACCACATGATCCTGTAGCTTTTCCTAATTAGCACCTTTAGGAGAGATGAAGGAAATCCTAGGATCGAGGGGGAAACACAAATGAGTATTTTAGTCTGGGAGACCTCTAAAGAGGAGTAATGCATGTTTGGGGAGGTTGAAGCTCTTCCAATGATACCTGTTTTCTGAAATGTGTGTTCACTTTGTCCTCAGGGTAGAGGTGTCAAGTTGGGCCTTCAGTTTGGGCCATAACTGCCTTTTGGATGTCATCCTCAGTTGCCCCTCTGCTTGGTTAGAATTTGAGTAGGGAAATAAAACTAACTTTGGGCCAGTTAGCTTTATATCAAAATAAAGATAGTCTCCATAAACAACGGCTTGGTTAACAATCATCCCAGCCAGAGAAGCAATATAGAGTTAGGGAAAAGCACTTGACTAGGAGTCAAGTCAGAGGTTCTGCTCTGGCTTTGCTCCTGGGTAGCTGTGAGACCTTGCATGAGTCTGAGATTTATGTATACATTATCAAATGAGAGAGAGAATGTGAGAGCCCCTTTTAAGCTGTATGGTAACATATAAATGGAAGCATTTATTATTATTATATTATGTAATGTAAGGAATTGTTATTTTTATTATTTTGTCTTCAAATGTGATGTCTTTGGTTGCAAAGGGGACAGACCATGTTGGATTGGTATATCCCATTTCCGTTTATTAGATAAAAAATTGAAAAAGCAGTATCTATTTTTTCATCATCATCACATTTGAAGAATAGATGTATTCAATAGTGGAGGGGACCTTAGAGATCTCTGCCCAGATATGGGGTGTATTGGAAATGTTCTAGAATTAGAAGGGATGATGTTTGCATAACATTGTAAATATACTAAAAAACCCATCAAAACACTTTAAAATGGTAAATTTTATTTCAATTAAAATAATTACAAAACAAAAATATCTGCCCAGAAGTCATGAGGACAGTGAAGCCTAGATTTAAAGCAGTGAGAACAGGCCCAGAGAAGGTAAATCAAACATTATTTTTTTACTGTGTGAACTTTACACTTGTAAGAGATAGGGGAGTCTTTCAGGTGGTGTGTGTATAAGATAGACTGAGTACTTTGTGCATCCCAGAAACAGTCAAGATGGAATAGCATTGATAATGGATGTGGAAATGATGGTCCCAGTACAGTTTTTGGAAATCTCAACTGGAGGACCCCTATTTGTTCCAGGGATGAGTAGCTCACATATACTTATCTGAGGGCTGGGGGAGCCAGTTACTTTTGTAAATGAAAATTTAGGTTGACCAACTATCCTGGTTTGCCCAGAAATAATGGATTTTCTGAAATGTGGGTATTTCTTTTTTAATTTTCTAAAAGACCATTTTTCCAGCTTTAGTGAAGTATGATTGCCAAATAAAAATTTTATATATTTAGGTTAAAATGTGATTTTTAAGGTATACAACATGATTTTAAATATGTACATATTGTGAAATGATTACTACAATCAAGTTAATTAACACATCCATCACCTCACATAGTTACCATTTCTTTTATGTGCATGATGAAAATGTGTAAGATCTACTCTCCATAAATTTCAAGTATACCATATAACATTATTAACCATAACCACCATGCTGTACATTAGATCCCCCAAACTTACTCATTTAATTAAAAGTCTTTGTCTTTGCCTTTTCTTTAAAGATTGTATTTATTTATTTGGCAGAGAGATAGAACCAGAGAGCCCAAGCAGGGGGAATGTCAGAGGAAGGGAGAAGCAGACTCCCTGCCAAGCAGGGAGCCTGATGCAATGTGGGGTTCAGTCCCAGGACCTTGGAATCATGACCTGAGCTGAAGGCAGATGCTTAACCAACTGAGCCACCCAAAGCACCTGGAAAGTTTTTGTTATTGACCAATAATTTAAGTACCCATCATTAGATGAATAGGTTAAGAAAATGTGTTATATATTTATACAATGGAATATTATTCAGCCATGAGAAATATATCTTTCCATTTGTGACAACATAAAGGAATCTGGAGGACATTATTCTGAGAGAAATAAGCCAGACACAGAAAGAGAAATACTGTTTGATATAACTTGTACATGGAATTACAAGAAGTTGAACTCATAGAATCAGAGAGTAGAACAGTGGATGCCAGGAGCTGGAGGATGGGGAAAATATGGAGATAGGGGACTTTCTATGTTAAAAGTGGGAATGTCTTGGACAAACCATGTTGCCTTAAAACTGGTACCCATATTAGCAGAAAGAATGAAACGGTCTAAGGAATGCTTTACAACCCTTTGATTTAGAAGAAAGTGAAATGTCATCTCTGATTAGGATAGGAGAAAACCATTCAGAAAAGAAGCCAGAAGGAAAAAAAAATTCTGAGTGACACTGGGGAATGAAAGTCATTGTCAAGATACTGATAAATGAGAAACTATGTCAGTGATGACAAAGAAGGTCTTTTGGTGTACCTCTGGGCCTTAGAAGTGATAAAGGATGTCATCCACAGAGGATAAAATTTGGGGGAGCAGCAGCACTTTTCCAGTTTTGCTACAAAGCACAAAGAATATTTATACAAACTGGGAATCAGGGAAAAATTAGGTTCCTGGTTCTCTGCATCTAGAAACAGATTGGTGGCTCGTTCTGTTCTGAAGATGACAGAGGTTATCATCGTACCTAGATCTCAAATGATTGAAGTTAAATTTCCTTTGGGACCTTTTTTCAAGCTAAGGCATTAGTTCAGATGTTCACTGCCTGCCTATAGTGAACTAGATCATATACTAGAGTGTGTTATGGATAAAATAGTAAACCAGATTGACATGATCTCTGCCTCTACGGCAGGTAATCATTTAAGTCCTACGAGACTCAAAGAGAAACTAGGAGGGAAACCTAACACAGTCTCTGGAGTCAGGGAAATATATCCAGTGGAAACAAATTCTAAGCTTAGGCTTAAAGCATAAATAAGGATGAGTTAGGTGATCAAATGGAGGACAGGCATCCTAGGCTCAGAGAACAGCATGGGCAAAGACAAGGGAGAGAAGAGATGATGTACATTTGAAGAATTATGGTAGGATCCTCTATAGCTAAAGCAGGCTGTAACTCTGCTGGTGTGGTCTACAAACCATCTGCATCAGAGTTAGACTATTTTTTTTAAAACTCAGATTTCCAGACTTTTGAAAGGTCTATTGCTGACCTTGTTTGTAAGTCAAAAGACTTCTCTTCCTAAGGTCAAAATCTCTGGCGATCATCTGTCCTGGGCCTCTCCACAGGGCTGAGGGGATCAATATCTGTGTGTACCTGTAATTTATTTAGGGCACACTGGTTGGCAAGTTCTATTGTTGGCCATGATAAGGAGTATAGACTTTTCCCAATAGGCAATGAGGGTCCACTGAAATGTTTTATTAGGAAAGTGTCTTAAAGGGATTTGTTGCTTAGAAAAATTATTCAGTTTAGAGAGGGAGACTGGATTAGAGTGGGGCAAGATTAAAGATGGGGATATTAGGATAATATTGCAACAGTCAAGCTCTTCAACTGATGTTTAATGTGACACAAATAACAAACTTGGTTTGCCATGTGGACAGGTTCCTTCACACCTGATAAATAAAAATATATTGTTTTATTCAGTTATTAGAGGTTAACAATATTCTTTTCATCTCTTTGTTTTCTTTATGCCTGATATAACCAGGCACTGTTATGAGTGTCAGGAGCTGCCAGGAGAAGATTCTGTCCTATATTTGAACTTAACCGATTATAACGGCAAAGATTCATCCTCATACTTGAAATTTCTTAACTTGGAAGTATGGGAAGCTGAAGGCAATGGAGGTCTTCCTTTATTGGCTCTGGGTTTGGTTCATGAGACCTCCCACATTGAATAGGAGTGATGAGATCAGAATTCCTGAGATGGAATGCAAAATCAGAAGCCAAGAAGATACCAGTTGGTGCATCAACTTGAAGAAATAGAAATACCAGAAGGCAAGTGATAGCTGGTAGTGGGAAATAAAGTGCCCAAGATAAATGAGGCACGTTCTGACTGACTCATGTCCCATTCTGCCAGTTCCCTTGGGATCTGTGGACAGTGATCTGTTGCATCTATGGATGGTAATCTTGAGGGCACAAAGAGATCTGCAGAGGACAGTGGCATATGAGCTGAGGGATTTGGAAAGCTACTTGTATATGAAGCATTTTTAATTTGGGGAGGGAATAATTCTTTTGGGGAGGAACCGTCTCCTGGAGATGTATGGTATGGTCTGATCTCCTGGAGCCAGCATGGCCTGCTCAGGGTCAGTCTTCCCACCCTAATTAAGACTTTTGCTTCAAGTAAAAGAAACAGCTGCTGCTATCCAGTGTAAATTAGGCACAAATAAACCTGCTCCTCATTCTGTCTCCTGGTTTCCCATAAATGCCTGGAGCCCAGTCTTTAAGTTGGTATGTACTTTTAATTATTTCAAGAGCTGGCATCGCTTGCCTCATAGTAAAAGTGTCATGAAATTACTGTAAGGTTGCATGAATTGGGGCCATAAATCTTATTCACTTCGGCTACATCTCATACCTTAATTCACTGGAGTATAAAATGCCATTTACGCTGGTTCTTAGTTCACTTAATCATAATTAAATGACCTCAGAGGGCAGTAATTCATTGAGGCTCTGGCTTTGATGTGACACAAATAACAAACTTGGTTTGCCATGTGGACAGGTTCCTCCATTGGCCACAGACCTCATGGAGCATATAATGTTGGCTTTTTGGTATGGGCACATGCTCTGGTTACATGGAACATCTGGGACACAGATGTGGTTGAAAGGACCAGCTAAATGGTCCCCTTTGGAATTTTGTTGCACCATCTTCAGGGCCCTCTAGGCCTTCCTTTGGTTCCTTTCAGTTCTCCAAAGATGAATATTTGTCCATATTGGGCCTAGATAAGTTGTGATGTGGGCACTTCCTTTTTCAGCTTCTCATCCTTGTGTTATTCCCTTTCTAAAATGACTAAGAGATCAGTGGCTCAAGGGCTTTAAGAGTTTGCCTCCAAGTGTAAAGCTCTAAGTTCCTGTTCCTAGTCATGATGAGTTTCCTGGGATCTAGATCCTCAAGATCAATGGTTCTGAGGATTATTGCCATTTGGATACTTCACTTCACTTGGCAAATCCTTGTTGTCTTCCCATTCAAATGAATTCTTTTTATTTTCTCCATCATCATCAGTGGTATTACCATCCTTTTGAGCTCCTAAGATCTAACTCCTGAAGACTGTAGCTGGCAGAATAGTACTCCCAAACTGCAAAAGATGTCCATGACCTAATCTCAGAACCTGTGAATATTGTAGCTTACATGACAAAGGAGAATTAAAGTTGTAGGAATTAAGGAATTAGGGTTGCTAATCAACTGACTGAAATGGGGGGGCGGTCTCCTGAATTAACCAGGTGAGCCCAGTGTAATCACAAGGGTCCTTAAAAGTGGAAGAAGGCACCAGAGGGAGAGTCACAGGCAGTTGTGACTAGGAATGAAAGCCTCAGAGATTCAGTGCTGCTGGCTGTGAAGATGGGGAAAGAGGGTCATGAAGCAAGGAATGTGGGTGGTCTCTGGAAGCTTGAAAGGGTAAGGAAAGTAATTATCACCTAGAACCTCCAAAAAGGAGTATAGTTCTGCCCACACCGTGATTTTAGCTCAGTGAGACTCATATCAGACAGAATAGAACTGAAAAATTAAAAAATGGGTGTTGTTGTAATTTGGCACAACAGCAATAGAAAACCAATACAAAGCCCATTTTGATTTCTTTTTCATATCTAATTAGATTGTAAATCTTGTGGATCCTTTTTCAGCTACATTTCTAAGATTCTTTTAAAAAATATTTTATTTATTTATTTGAGAGAGAGCATGCACACAAGCAGGGGGAGCAGCAGAGGGAGAGGAAGAATCAGGCTCTCCACGGAGCAGGGAGCCTGATGTAGGTTTTGATCCCAGGACCCTGGGTTCATGATCTGAGCTGAAGGCAGATGCTTTAACTGACTGAGCTACCCAGGCACCCCTAGAGTTTTATGGCTTTTGACAAATACACAACGTCATGTATTCAACATTATAATATCATACCAAATAGTTCCACTGCCCTAAGACTCTTGTGATCTATTCATCTCTCCCTCCATCTCCATTCCCTGGAAATTACTAAACTTTTTGTTGTCTCCATAGTTTTGCCTTTTCCAGAATGTCATATAATTGGAATCATGCAGTATGTAGCCCTTCTAGACTGGCTTCTTTAACTTGCAATATGTAATTAAGTTTCATTTTTCCTTTTGTTGGCATTTGGTGGCACAAGCAGGTCAGAAGTAGACCAGACTATAACCTCAAGGCCTTCTTCCTTTTGTGATTTCTACCATGCATTATTTTTGGAAGACATTGAATAGTTTTTCATGAGGAACCCTGACAGGTTGGGAAAATAAGAAGACAATTGTGCTAGCTACTGGTGTATCTGGCTAACTTCTGATCAACAGCTGTGGTAGATTGTTAAAGTAATTGTCCTTAATGAATCATGCCTCCTAGGATCTATGTGCTTTTATGGTTCCCTCCCATATTGATGCTTGGCCAAGTAATTTGCTTTGGCTATTGGAATAGTAGCAAATGTGACCTAAAGAGAAGCTCAAAAACAATTTGTGATTTGTAGTGCCTTCTCACGCTCCTTTGATTTATCCTGCCACCATATGAAAAAGACTAGGCTGACCATCTCGAGGAGGAGAACCCACACTGAGAAGCCTGGCTGACAGACAGAACCAACTGCCACACATAGGGTGAGGCCATCTAGACCTTCAGGTAGTTATAGCCATATGAGTGACCTGAGAGAGTCCAGTAGTAGAAGTACCAAGCTTAGTCCAGCCCAAACTCCTGATTCCCAACATTTGTGAGCATAATAAAATGTTTGTTTTTTGCTACTAAGTTTTGAGGTGTTTTGTTACCAGCAATAAGTAATTGCTTCAATAAATTTGAGTTACAGGTTATTGATTATTGGCTAAAACTGGCCTTGCTCTAAATATGCAGCTAGGACCTGAACAGGTACAGATAAGAGTAATTAAACACTTTGAAGGAGCCAAAACTTTACATTCTTTTGAAGCTAAGAAATGTTTTTAAAGATGCCCCCCTTTTTTCATATAACCGAGAGCCACTGATTAATAGGATAGAAATTTAATCTTATCCAACAGACAATAAAAATTATAAATATGTAAGAATCAATTTTGGAACTATGTGCAGAAAGTTATAAAATTTGATGAACATAAAAACAAATATGAAGATATATGCTAGGTTTCTGGACAGAAAGAACTAATATAAAAACCTCAGTTCTCACAAAACTAATAAGTAAGTTAAATGAAAGTATGTTATTAGAATCCCAGTGGATTATGGGCTGGATATACTCTACTGCTCTAGATGCACCCTCTACCCTTCTCCATCCTGATCTGTGCCCCCAGGTGGCTACCCGATATGGAATATATCAACACCCTCTCTTACTCTCTGGTGCCCGGCTGGATTTGGCTAATAGGAAGCATTGGTAAGAGTTCTGGAGATAGGAGGAGAGGAAGGTCAGGACATTGATCTCCACAGCTTTTTCCCAGTCAGGTGATATGGGTCAACTATGGCTTCTGCAGAAGCCTGAAGAATGCTACAACTCCTGTTGGGAACCTTCTCCAATGTAGATATTCTCTTAGCACTCTAGTTAAACTTCTGCCTTCCCTTCAACCTTCAGACCCAGAGGTGGTAATGGCTGCTTGCTATAGCTAGCCTGAAGGTGTCTCACCATCTCCTTTTGGTACCCCTCATCTAACTCACACATATCCCATTATTAAACTCTTTCTAAGAGTTATCTCCATTTTTGAACTCTGAAAATATCTTTTTTTAGTTTGTATTTTAGTTCATTAGCCATGTGTCTTAAATCTCTTTAAGTCCCCCTCCCCACTTTAAAGAAACTTACTTGTTGAAAACCTTTCTTCTATGCAACTGGTGATAACCCCAACTTTCCTTAGTATCAACTTATTTGCCCAGATGTGGCAGTATCACATGTACACTTGCCTGTATGGTATTGACTGTGTATCTATGAAAAGGTTGTTTTTTGTCAACTTTTTTTTTAAACCCACATCATTTAGATACTATCATTTAAAGTTCTGATTATAATTATTTGCAGATACTGTCTTTCTGCTTTTAAGTAAGTGCAGCACTATAACATAGTGATTCAAAGAACATGCTCTGGTGTCAGACTTAATTTTTTAAAAAATTTATTTGAGGGGCACCGAAGTGGTGCCATCGGTTAAGTCTCCAACTTTTTGTTTCAGCTCAGGTGATGATCTCAGAGTTGTGGGATTGAGCCCTGCGTCAGGCTCTGCACTTAGCATGGAGTCTGCTTGAGATGCTCTCTCCCTCTCCCTCTGCTGCTACTCACCCCGCCCCATGCTCTTTCTCAAAAATAAATAAGTATTTTAAAAATGTTATTTGCATATAGTTGACACACAGTGTTACACAAGTTTCAGGTGTACAACTTAATGGTTCTGCAACTCTATAGGTTATGCTATACTCACAAGTACAGCTCCCATCTATCACCATACAGTGTTATTATGATATCAGTGACTATATTTCTTATGCTTTGCCTTTTATCCCTGTGACTTATTCATTCTATAACTGGAAGCCTGTATCTCCCATTTTGCCCATTCCTCTTCACCCATTTTGCCCATTCCTCCCATTCTGGCAACCATCAGCTTGTTTTCTGGAGACTTAATGGGTTTTTATCAAAGCTTTCCTACTTACTAGCTGTGTGACCATGGATTAGTTACTTAACTTTATTGTGCTTCAGTTTCCTTGTCTGTAAAATCAGCATTATAATCTGTTTCCTAAGTCTGAGAGGATTAAAATGATGTGATTCACATACAGCACGTATGAGAGTGCCTATCACATATTCTCAAACAATATTAGCTTTTGTTATTATATAATGTGGACAGTGTCTCAGACCCTGAAGATAGCTTCTTGTCAGGCCAGGCCTTGCATGGAGCACTGGGTACTCATAAATTCATAAACAATGAATTTTGGAACACACACACAAAATTAAATTAAATTAAAAAAAAAACAAAAAGGATTAAAGACCTAAATGTGGGGCCTGAACACAGAGAATAATTTTCTGACATAACTGTAGCAACATTTTTCTAGATATGTCCCTCAATATAAGGGAAACAAAAGCAAAAATAAACTATCAGGCCTATGTCAAAATAAAAGATTTTGCACAGTGAAGGAAATAGTCAACAAAACAAAAGGCCAACCTATTGAATGGGAGAAGGTATTTGTAAATGGTATATCTGATAGGGGGTTAATATCCACAATATATAAAGAACTTCTACAACTCAACACCAAAATAACAAACAATCTGATTAGAAAATGGGCAGAGGAATTGAATGGATAATTTTTCAAAGAAGACAAACAGATAGTCAATGGGCACATGAGAATATGTTTAACATTACTCATCATCAAGGAAGTGCAATTCAAAACCACAATGAGATATTACCTCACAGCTGTGGCTAAAATAAAAGAGACAAGTAATAAGTGTTGATGAGGTTATGGAGGAAAAGGTACCCTTGTACACTGCTGGTAGGAAGGTAAATTCACTATGGAAAGCAGTATGGAAGTTACTCAAATTTAGAAGTAGAAATACCATTTGATCCAATAATTCCACTGCTGGGTATTACCCAATGAAAATGAAAACACTAATTTGAAAAGATATATGCACCCTTATATTTATTGCAGCATTATTTACAATAGCCAAGATATGGGAGCAGCTCAAGCATCCATAGATAAATGAATGGATGAAGAAGATGTGGCACACACACACTCACACAGAGAGAGAGAGAGAGAGACTGGAATATGACTCAGACACAAAAAGGATGAGATTGGGCCATTTGAAGCAATATGGGTGGACCTTAGAGGGTATTATGCTTAGGTGAAATAAGGCAGACCGAGAAAGACAAAAACCACATGATTTCTCTCATATGTGGAATCTGAAAAAAAAAAAACCCAATTAATAAACAAAAAGCAGAATCAGACCTGGAAATACAGAGAACAAACTAATGGTTGCCAGAGAGGAAGGGGGTGATAGATGCGCAAAGTAGATGAAGAAGAGTGGGAGATACAGGCTTTCAGTTGTGGAATGACTAAGTCACAGGGATAAAAGGCAGAGCATAAGAAATATAGTCAATGAGGGGTGCCTGGGTGGCTCAGTGGGTTAAAGCCTCTGCCTTCGGCTCAGGTCATGGTCTCGGGGTCCTGGGATTGAGCCCCGCATTGGGCTCTCTGCTCAGTGGGGAGCCTGTTTCCCTCTCTCTCTTTCTCTGCCTGCCTCTTTGCCTACTTGTAATCTCTCTCTCTCTCTCTGTCAAATAAATAAATAAAATCTTAAAAAAAGAAATATAGTCAATGATATTGTAATAGCACTGTATGGTGACAGAGGGTGAGATAGCATAACCTACAGAGTTATGGAATCATGAAGTTGTACACCTGAAAGTAATGTAACATTGTGTGTCAACAAGACTCAAATAAAAAAAATGAAAAATGAAAAAAAATAGTAAGTCTTTATTAGAACCTTACCATGTGCAAAAGTCCTCTGTTAGGGGTATAAAAATGAAGCTTTTATAAGGAAGTATGGTCACCTGACATTCTACTCCTATGCAAACGCCCTTATTTTATTAGTTGGTGAACATGTCTTTATCACATATTGTTTACTGTGGACCTGCTGTGGAGAATATGAAAAATCATTGTATGCTATCCTTTCTCTTAAGGAGCTTCTAGGAAAAGATTAAATAACTGACAAAGATGGTAGTACAGGATATATTAGAAGACAGTCTAAGTGCCAAGTGACAATAAGTGTAGAATTTCAGAGAAGGGTGAAATCTGTGAGGCTAAAGGAGGCGAGGAGGACTTCCTAGAAAACCTAATACTTGAGCTGAGCCTTGAAGGATTTATTAGATAGAAAGAAGGAAGGAAGACATTCTAGGCAGGGCATACAATCTAAATAAAGCCAGAGACTGAGGGGGCCATGTGAATTCTGGTGACTGAAAAAACCATTAAGGGATGTACCAAAGGACCCTCAACTTGCAGTGTTTGAGTTTTCCCCACATTTAAACCCCACCCTCTGCTCTTCTCTTCTTCCCTTATACTTCTAGCGCAACTGGTTCCCCTCAGAGCCTCTGCCTAATAAGATCGCATTGTGGGTATTTATTTGGCTCTGTAGGTAGAAGGATCTTTCAGCTCAAGTCCAGGCTCCCTGAGGGCTGTTACAAAGTCCTTATCTAGCCAGTAATGTTCTGTTCATATTCAAACATGTGTTTGTTGTCTATTGTATGAAATGGGAAGAAGAAAAGGATGTAAGAAGTTTGTGGAAGAAATCAAGTTCTTAAGTCTGATAAACTGCTAGAATCTTTAAGAGAAAATTTTGAACAGCCTAAGACAGATTAACCATGTGCTCCAAAGAGCAGGGAAATTAGATAGGAGAGGAAACATGTGGAGAGATCTCCTGACAAGGATGAAAAAACATAGGGCTTCATCCATAGACATTCTGGAGTATACAGCCTATGCAAATATATGGCATTTTAATGTGGGGGAAATTTTTCTTTATCCAACTGAAACAGGGTCACAGCAGAGAAGACTCATATGGAGCTGAAAGGTTTTTTTTCCCCTCTGTGCGAAAAAGATGCAGGACAAGTATTTTGAAGGTTCTGAAATATAAATGGGAGGGTAATAAATAGGTCACTCATCACTTTCTCTCTTAAAATTTCTAATATGGAGCAATAGAAATTGAAGTCACAAAACATATGGTACAAACATTTAACATTTTTTCCTTTGTATTACAGAGTTTGACTTTGCTCTTAACCCAGCTCAGACTCATACAGTGAGAAAGAAGCAGAGGGTTCCTTATAAGTCCAAGTTTTTATTTAAATTCCAGTTAGCTAACACACACTATAATATTAGTTCCAGGTGTAGAATTTAGTAGTTCATCACTTGCATATGACACCCTGTGCCCATCACAAGTGCCCTCCTTAATACCCATCACCCATTTAGCCCATCCTCCTGCCCACCACTCCTCCAGTACTCTGTTTGTTCTCTATAGTTAAGTCTGTTTCTTGTTTGCCTCTCTTTTTCTTCCCTATGTTCATTTGTTTCTTAAATTCCACATATGAGTGAAATATGGTATGTCTTTCTCTGACTGATTTATTTCACTTAGCATAATACTCTCTAGCTCCATCCATATCATTGAAAATGGCAAGATTTCATTCTTTGTGATGGCTGAGTAATATTTCATTGTCTCTTTATATAACACAACTTCTTTTTTAAAAAATTTTTTAAAATTTATTTTCAGCGTAACAGTATTCATTGTTTTTGCACCATACCCAGTGCTCCATGCAATCTGTGCCCTCTCCAATACCTACCACCTGGTTCCCCCAACCTCCCACCCCCTGCCCCTTCAAAACTCTCAGATTGTTTTTCAGAGTCCATAGTCTCTCATGATTCACCTCCCCTTCCAATTTCCCTCAACTCCCTTCTCCTCTCTAACTGCCCTTGTCCTCCATGCTATTTGTTATGCTCCACAAATAAGTGAAACCATATGATAATTGACTCTCTCTGCTTGACTTATTTCACTCAGCATAATCTCTTCCAGTCCCGTCCATGTTGCTACAAAAGTTGGGTATTCATCCTTTCTGATGGAGGCATAATACTCCATAGTGTATATGGACCACATCTTCCTTATCCATTCGTCCGTTGAAGGGCATCTTGGTTCTTTCCACAGTTTGGCGACCATGGCCATTGCTGCTATAAACATTGCGGTACAGATGGCCCTTCTTTTCACTACATCTGTATCTTTGGGGTAAATACTCAGTAGTGCAATTGCAGGGTCATAGGGAAGCTCTATTTTTAATTTCTTGAGGAATCTCCACACTGTTCTCAAAAGTGGCTGCACCAACTTGCATTCTCACCAACAGTGGAAGAGGCTTCCCCTTTCTCCACATCCCCTCCAACACATGTTGTTTCCTGTCTTGTTAATTTTAGCTATTCTAAGTGGGGTAAGGTGGTATCTCAATGTACCACATCTTCTTTATACATTCATCAGTCAAAGGACACTTGGGCTATTCCCATAATTCAGCAAATGTAGATAATGCTGCTATAAACATCGGGGTGCATGTATCCCTTTGAATTAGTATTTTTGTGTTCTTTGGGAAAATACATAGTACTGCAGTTGCTGGATCATAAGTTAGTTCTACTTTAAAATTTTGAGGAACCTCCATACTGCTTTTCACAGTAGCTGCACCAGTTTGCATTCCCACCAACAGAGCAAGAGGATTCCTCTTTCTCCACATCCTTGCCAACACCTGTTGTGTTCTGTGTTGTTAATTTTAGCCATTCTGACAGGTGTGAATCTCATTGTAGATTTGATTTATATTTCCCTGATCTGATGTTTAGTGATGTTAAGTATTTTTTCATGTGTCTGTTAGCCATTTGTAAGTCTTCTTTGGAAAAATGTCTATTCATGTCTTCTGCCCATTTTAAAAACTGGATTATTTGTTTTTTGGGTGTTGAGTGGTATCAATTTTTTTTAATTAATTTTTTATTTTTTATAAACATATATTTTTATCCCCAGGGGTACAGGTCTGTGAATCACCAGGTTTACACACTTCACAGCACTCACCAAAGCACATACCCTCCCCAATGTCCATAATCCCACCCCCTTCTCCCAAACCCCCTCCCCCCAGCAACCCTCAGTTTGTTTTGTGAGATTAAGAGTCACTTATGGTTTGTCTCCCTCCCAATCCCATCTTGTTTCATTTATTCTTTATATATTTTGGATACTAACCCTCTATCAGATATGTCACTGGCAAGTATTTTCTCTCATTCCATAGGTTGCTGTTTAGTTTTTTTGATTATTTCCTTTGCTGTGCAGTAGCTTTTTATTTTGATGAAGTCCCAATAGTTCATTTTTGCTTTTGTTTCCCTTGCCTCAGGAGACATATCTAGTAAGAAGTTGCTATGGCTGATGTCACAGTGGTTATTGCCTATGCTCCTCTCTAGGATTTTGATGGTTTCCTGCCTCACATTTAGGTCTTTCATCCATTTTGAATTTATTTTTGTATATGGTATAAGAAAGTGGTCCTGTTTCATTCTTTTGCATGTTTCTGTCCATTTTTCCCAACACCATTCATACAGTGATTTTTTCTTCAATTATTATAATTATTATTATATCAGGCCACATGTTTTGGGCCTTGTGCATACACTCACTGTTGAGGACCACAGATATTGCCAGGTCCTTCTCTAGATCCCTATATTTTGATACCTCCTCTTCTGGCTCATTAATGTTTCTTTTAGTATTTCTATGTTCTCTTTCTTCTAATGGGGCCTTAGTAACCCTCTACTTCTTTCTCTACATCCTGCAGAAGTGTGTAGGCTCATGTAAGTATGTCCTCAGGCCCACGTTCCTTGCTTTCTCTTTAAGTCCTAACTACTCCATAGCTTTCAGACAATACTGTGCAAAGAATAAGGGCTTTAGGGGCTTCCCTGTGAATCTTATAGTATCCTGAGGCTATGGCTGGGCAATCAGGGCAGAAGGCTTAGATTTCGTTTTATTCCCTAATCTTACTTGGGGTTCTCCCCCTGCAATTCCACATGGAAGTTTCAATTTCATGAGTCAAACCAAGAGAACCAAGTCTCAATTCTTTTTCCTCTCTCTTACCCCATCATTTCTTCTCCAGCTCTAGAAGGCTTCTCTTTTTCCTGTGGGGTGGAACATTCCCATATATTATAACTTGCATTCTCATTCTATGATTTAATTTATGAAGAGTCCTCCAATTTTGGTTATTGAAATTTAACAGCTCAGCCCTTATGATTTTGAGAATAGCTTTTCTTTTCCTTAGAAGGGTGAGTTTCAAGATTGATGACTTTATATGAACTTTCAAAAATCTACCTAGAAACTTAGAACTGAGCAATGATTTTTCTTATAGGCCACCAGTCCTTCTCATTTATAAGAAGTAATAATCTCTGGGATCTAGGTTTAACCACAGATGGGCTAGGTCAATGGTACTCAACTAGGGTGGATTTTGTTTTCTAGAGAACATTTGACAAAATCTGGAGACATTTTTGATTGTCACAACTGGAGGTTGGTGCTACTGGTGTCTAGTGGGTAGAGGTCAGAGATGCTCCTAAACATCCTACAATGCACTGGACAACCTCTTACGATGTCAAGAACACTTGGCAGAGAAGCCCTGGTCTAGGCCCACACCATTCACGACCAAGAAGGGGAAAGCTATTGAGTGATATTTTAAAATGTCACTCTGCTGCTTTTAGTATGCAGTAATGTGTTATAGGTGTTGATATATAATCAAGTTGATACTAGTAGTTATTTTTTTAATTTTTTATTTTTTAAACATATAATATATTTTTACCCCAGGGGTACATGTCTGTAAATCGCCAGGTTTACACACTTCACAGCACTCACCAAAGCACACACCCTCCCCAATGTCCAACCCCCCCCACCTTCTCCCAACCTCCTTCCCCACAGCAGCCCTCAGTTTGTTTTGTGAGATTAAGAGTCACTTATGGTTTGTCTCCCTCCCAATCCCATCTTGTTTCATTTATTCTTCTCCTACCCACTTAAGCCCCCATGTTGCATCACCACTTCCTCATATCAGGGAGATCATATGATAGCTGTCTTTCTCTGCTTGACTTATTTCGCTAAGCATGATACGCTCTAGTCCAATCCACGTTGTCGCAAATGGCAAGATTTCATTTCTTTTGATGGCTGCATAGTATTCCATTGTGTATATATACAACATCTTCTTGATCCATTCATCTGTTGATGGACATCTAGGTTCTTTACATAGTTTGGCTATTGTGGACATTGCTGCTATAAACATTCGGGTGCACGTGCCCCTTTGGATCACTACGTTTGTATCTTTAGGGTAAATACTCAACAGTGCAATTGCTGGGTCATAGGACAGTTCTATTTTCAACATTTTGGGGAACCTCCATACTGTTTTCAGAGTGGTTGAACCAGCTTGCATTCCAACCAACAGTGTAGGAGGGTTCCCCCTTCTCCGCATCCTCGCCAGCATCTGTCATTTCCTGACTTGTTTATTTTAGCCATTCTGACTGATGTGAGGTGATATCTCATTGTGGGTTTGATTTGTATCTCCCTGATGCCGAGTGATATGGAGCACTTTTTCATGTGTCTGTTGGCCATCTGGATGTCTTCTTTGCAGAAATGTCTGTTCATGTCCTCTGCCCATTTCTTGATTGGATTATTTGTTCTTTGGGTGTTGAGTTTGCTAAGTTCTTTATAGATTTTGGACACTAGTCCTTTATCTGATATGTCGTTTGCAAATATCTTCTCCCATTCTGTCAGTTGTCTTTTGATTTTATAAACTGTTTCCTTTGCTGTGCAAAAGTTTCTGATCTTGATAAAATCCCAATAGTTCATTTTTGTCCTTGCTTCCCTTGCCTTTGGTGATGTTCCTAGGAAGATGTTGCGGCGGCTGAGGTCGAAGAGGTTGCTGCCTGTGTTCTCCTCAAGGATTTTGATGGATTCCTTTTGCACATTGAGGTCCTTCATCCATTTTGAGTCTATTTTCATGTGTGGTGTAAGGAAATGGTCCAATTTCATTTTTCTGCATGTGGCTGCCCAATTTTCCCAACACCATTTATTGAAGAGGCTGTCTTTTTTCCATTGGACATTCTTCCCTGCTTTGTCGAAGATTAGTGGACCATAGAGTTGAGGGTCTATTTCTGGGCTCTCTATTCTGTTCCATTGATCTATGTGTCTGTTTTTGTGCCAGTACCATGCTGTCTTGATGATGACAGCTTTGTAATAGAGCTTGGGGTCCGGAATTGTGATGCCACCAACTTTGGCTTTCTTTTTCAATATTCCTTTGGATATTCGTCATCTTTTCTGGTTCCATATAAATTTTAGGATTAATTGTTCCATTTCTTAAAATAAGATGGATGTTACTTTGATAGGAATTGCATTAAATGTGTAGATTGCTTTACGTAGCATAGACATTTTTTAACAATATTTATTCTTCCAATCCAGGAGCATGGAACATGTTTCCGTTTCTTTGTGTCTTCCTCAATTTCTTTCATGAGTACTTTATAGTTTTCTGAGTATAGATTTTTGGTCTTGGTTAGGTTTATTCCTAGGTATCTTATGATTTGGTGTTAAATTGTAAATGGGATTAACTCCTTAATTTCTCTTTCTTCTGTCTTGTTGTTGGTGTAGAGAAATGCAACTGATTTCTGTGCATTGATTTTATATCCTGACACTTTACTGAATTCCTGTACAAGTTCTAGCAGTTTTGGAGTGGAGTCTTTTGAGTTTTCCACGTATAGTATCATGTCATTGGTGAAGAGTGATAGTTTGACTTCTTCTTTGCTGATTTGGATGCCTTTAATTTCCTTTTGTTGTCTGATTGCTGAGGCTAGGATTTCTAGTACTATTTTGAATAGCAGTGGTGATAATGGACATCCCTGCTGTGTTCCTGACGTTATCGGAAAGGCTTTCAGTTTTTCGCCATTGAGAATGATATTTGGGGTGGGTTTTTCATAAATGGCTTTGATAATATTGAGGTATGTGCCCTCTATCCCTACACTTTGAAGAGTTTTGATCAGGAAGGGATGCTGCATTTTGTCAAATGTTTTTTCAGCATCTATTGAGAGTATCATATGGTTCTTGTTCTTTCTTTTATTAATGTGTTGTATCACATTGATTGATTTGGGGATGTTGAACTAACCTTGCAGCCCTGGAATAAATCCCACTTGGTTGTGGTGAATAATCCTTTTAATGTACTGTTGAATCCTACTGGCTATTATTTTGGTGAGAATTTTCGCATCTGTGTTCATCAAGGATATTGGTTTATAGCTCTCCTTTTTGATGGATCCTTGTCTGGTTTTGGGATCAAGGTGTTGCTGGCCTCATAGAATGAGTTTGGAAGTTTTCCTTCCATTTCTATTTTTTGGAACAGTTTCAGGAGAATAGGAATTAGTTCTTCTTTAAATATTTGGTAGAATTCCCCCGGGAAGCCGTCTGGCCCTGGGCTTTTGTTTGTTTGGAGATTTTTAATGACTATTTCAATCTCCTTACTGGTTATGGGTCTGTTCAGGCTTTCTATATCTTCCTGGTTCAGTTGTGGTAGTTTATATGTTTCTAGGAATGCATCCGTTTGTTCCAGATTGTCAAATTTGTTGGCATAGAGTTGCTCATAGTATGTTCTTATAATGGTTTGTATTTCTTTGGTGTCATTTGTGATCTCTCCTCTTTCATTCATGATTTTATTTATTTGGGTCCTTCCTTTCTCTTTTCTTTTTGATAAGTCTGGCCCGGGGCTTATCAATTTTATTAATTCTTTCAAAGAACCAGCTCCTAGTTTCGTTGATTTGTTCTATTGTGTTTTTGGTTTCTATTTCATTGATTTATGCTCTGATCTTTATGATTTCTCTTCTCCTGCTTGGCTTAGGGTTTCTTTCTTGTTCTTTCTGCAGCTCCTTTAGGTGTAGGGTTAGGTTGTGTACCTGAGACCTTTCTTGTTTCTTGAGAAAGGCTTGTGCCGCTATATATTTTCCTCTCAGGACTGCCTTTCTTGTTGAGTCCTGATTTACGACCGAGGATGTGATCTATTCTGGAGAATGTTCCATGTGCACTAGAGAAGAATGTGTATTCTGTTGCTTTGGGATGAAATGTTCTGAATATATCTGTGATGTCCATCTGGTCCAGTGTGTCATTTAATGCCTTTATTTCCTTGTTGATCTTTTGCTTGGATGATCTGTCCATTTCAGTGAGGGGAGTGTTAAAGTCCCCTACTATTATTGTATTATTGTTGATGTGTTTCTTTGATTTTGTTATTAATTGGTTTATATAATTGGCTGCTCCCACGTTGGGGGCATAGATATTTAAAATTGTTAGATCTTCTTATTGGACAGACCGTTTGAATATGATATAGTGTCCTTCCTCATCTCTTATTATAGTCTTTGGCTTAAGATCTAATTGATCTGATATAAGGATTGCGACTCCTGCTTCCTTCTGATGTCCATTTGCATGGTACATTGTTTTCCACCCCCTCACTTTAAATCTGGTGGTGTCTTCGGGCTTAAAATGAGTTTCTTGGACGAAACATATAGATGGGTTTTGTTTTTTTATCCAATCTGATACCCTGTGTCTTTTGATTGGGGCATTTAGCCCATTAGAATTCAGGGTAACTATTGAGAGATATGAATTTATTGCCATTAAATTGCCTGTAAGGTGACTGTTACTGTATATTGTCTTTGTTCCTTTCTGATCTACCACTTGTAGGCTCTCTCTTATCTTAGAGGGCCCCTTTCAATATTTTCTGTACAGCTGGTTTGGTGTTTGCAAATTCTTTCAGTTTTTGTTTGTTTAATCTCTCCTTCTATTTTCAACGATAGCCTAGCTGGATATAGTATTCTTGTCTGCATGTTTTTCTCGTTTAGTGCTCTGAAAATATCATGCCAGCTCTTTCTGGCCTTCCAGGTCTCTGTGGATAAGTCTGCTGCCAATCTAATATTTTTACCATTGTATGTTACAGACTTCTTTTCCCGGGCTGCTTTCAGGATTTTCTCTTTGTCACTAAGACTTGAAAATTTTACTATTAGGTGACGGGTGTGGGCCTTTTCTTATTGATTTTGAGGGGCGTTCTCTGAACCTCCTCAATTTTGATGCTTTTTCCCTTTGCCATATTGGGGAAATTCTCCCCAGTAATTCTCTCCAGTATACCTTCTGCTCCCCTCTCTTTCTTCTTCTTCTTCTGGAATCCCAATTATTCTAATGTTGTTTCGTCTTATGGTGTCACTTATCTCTCGAATTCTCCCCTCGTGGGCCAGTAGCTGTTTGTCTCTCTTTTGCTCAGCTTCTTTATTCTCTGTCATTTGGTCTTCTATATCACTAATTCTTTCTTCTGCCTCATTTATCCTAGCAGTGAGAGCCTCCATTTTTTATTGTACCTCATTAATAGCTTTTTTTATTTCAACATGGTTAGATTTTAGTTCTTTTATTTCTCCAGAAAGGGCTTTTATATCTCCCGAGACCGTTTCTCTAATATCTTCCATGCCTTTTTCGATCCTGGCTAGAACCTTGAGAATTGTCATTCTGAACTCTAGATCTGACATATTACCAATGTCTGTATTGATTAGGTCCCTAGCCTTTGGTACTGCCTCTTTTTCTTTGATTTGTGGTGAATATTTCCGCCTTGTCATTTTGTCCAGATAAGAGTATATGAAGGACGAATGGATAAGGAAGTATATGAAGGAGCAAGTAAAATACTAAAAGGGTCGCAACAACCCCAGGAAAATACACTTTAACCCAATCAGAAGAGATCCCAAATCGTGAGGGGGGAGAAAGGGGATAAAAAGAGGTTCAGAAAGAAAGAAAGAAGAAAAAAAAAAGAAAAGTATTAAAAAAAATGAATAAAGAAAAGTATAAAAAAGAAAAAAGATATATATATATATATTATATAATGTAGTTAAAAAACATTAAAAAAGAAAAGGGTAAACGTTAAAAAAATTTTAGCAGAAGAAGAGAAAAAAATGAAAAAGAAAAAAAATTAAATTAACTGTAAGACTAAAGAATTATAGGGAGAAAGCCATGAGTTTCGTGCTTTGCTTTCTCCTCCTCTTGAATTCAGCTGCTCTCCGAGGTATTGAAACTGCACTCCTTGGTAGGTGAACTTGGTCTTGGCTGGATTTCTTGTTGATCTGGGGGAGGGGCCTGGTGTAGTGATTCTCAAGTGTCTTTGCCCCAGGCGGAATTGCGCCACTCTTAGGAGGGGCCGGGCTGAGTAATCCACTCAGGTTTGCTTTCAGGAGCTTTTGTTCCCTGAGCACTTTCCGTAGATTTCCAGAGGACGGGAATACAAATGGTGGCCTTCAGGTCTCCGGCCTGGAGGAGTCGAGAGCCCAGGGCCCCACTCCTCAGTGCGCTCTCAGAGAACAGCGCCCAGTAACTCCCATCTGCCTGACCTCCGGCCGTGCTCCGAGCTCACCAAGCCTGCGACCGGTTCAAGGTAACCCCGAGCTTTGAGCTCACTGTCGGCTCTGTCTCTGTAGCCGGCTTCCCCGTTCTAATACCTGTAAGCTCTGCGACACTCAGACACCCCCGATCCTTCTGTGACCCTGCGGGACCTGAGGCCATGCTGACTCTGCATGGGTTTCACCCCGGTTTAGCCTCTGGAGCGATGTCCTTCAGCGGAACAGACTTTTCTAAGTCCTGATTTTGTGCTCCGTTGCTCCGCCGCTTGCTGGGAGCCGCCCCTCCCCCGGGGTCTATCTTCCCGTAGCATTGGATTCACTTCTCCGCCAGTCACGTTTGGATTCACTTTACCTTTCAGAAAGTGGTTGTTTTTCTCTTTCTAGAATTGCTGTTCTTCTTGTCTTCGATCTGCCGATGGATTTGTAGGTGTTTGCAATATTTAGATAAGCTATGTAGCTGATCTCCTGCTAGCTGAAGTAGTCTCAGCCTGCTACTTCTCTGCCATCTTGATTCCTCCTTACTAGTAGTTATTTTTAAATTTAGTCTTCACTGTAACCTTTATACTTATAAAACTGTTAGTAATGAGTGATTAGCTAGTATTTAAACTTTTCAATTTAACAAATAGCAAACAACAAGTATTATTATATGTGTTCTAAGTTTTATCTACCAACCCCAGCCTGCATAAAAGTTTGCTTATAAAGCCATACATAGGTAACACTGTATACTTACTGGGAGTCTTCTGAATTATAGGCATAGTGCCGGAAAGAACTAATCAGCCTTGACAGTGTTGGGCATGGTAAACCCAAATGTACAGTGTGATAACAAATGTTATGGCTAAGATGACCACACAGTTTACTTACCAAACTAGGACACATTTGAAAATGAGAGTTCTATTAATCATATTAGGACAATAGGTATAAACTGAAAGTGTCCAGGAGCAAAGCCTAGTTATAGCCCTCTTGAAAGTGACTACCAATGAAGAGTCAATCAATTCCTCATGAAGTATAAATGCTAGAAGCTTACAATATATCTCTTTCTAGAAGGAATTGTATTTTCCCTTGGGTCTTTAGATGACCTAAGAGTCTTAGGATCTAAAATAACACAGTTGTGACAATACTAGGGTTGACTAGCAGGGGAAAAATTGAGAGCAGGAAATACCTTTGTGGGGCTCCTCAAATTCTACTAGGCAGGTGGTCACATTTTCTGCCAATCTTTTGGAGGATGTCAGTAGTTCTGGGCTCCTATGAAACACTTTGATAACAACTATCATTTTTACACGTGAATCATGTGAATCATTCCAAATGGTTATACAACTGAAACAAGTAAGTCACCTTGACTAATTAGTGCTAGTTGTTTAGCTTATAAGTAAGGTAGGTAGTTGACATTTGGGTTCCAGAGCTAACTTAATACCAGCAGATGGTGCTAAAATATACAGTTTCTCCCTCTTAAAATAAATATCTAAATTTCCCTTAAAATCATAAACTATATAAATGTGGGCATATTAACTAATTGCTCTGGAAAGTTGAGGTGCATGTTATACTTGTCACCATTAAATTTCCTTGAACAGAGCTCCACCTGAAACCTAGGGACCCCCTTACATTCATATATCCAGGCTCCTTTCAAGCTAAATCACTTTTCCTTCAGTTGGAATTTCATCCACAGAGAGGCAATTAAAACACAGAATATTTTTATCCCATGACCCAACTGGGAGGCAAAACTTAACCAGAGATGTATCTGCATAGCTCAGCAAAAGATGATTGTTTGCTACATCTTCAGATTTTTAGTGTTATTTCTTCCCAGCAGAGTACCAGTCTCCCAAGAAAAAAAATTCTTTATTTATGAATCTTTCTTCATAGACATAAAGAACATTAGAGTTTATAGGGCACTTAATAAGTGAGAAAGCCAGTAGCTTTCCAGCTATTTAGCATTGCAACAATTTTTTTTCAACTAGAATATTTTGTGGAAGCCTATTTATAAAACAGATAGAAGGTGAACTGCTCTGTTGAAATGTGTTAAGGGCTGTGGATTTGTCCTCTCTTGGCCTCTCTTTAACTTTCTCATCTATGAGGTAGCCATTGAGCCGTGTTCAAGCCATGCCTTAGAGTTGGAGCCCTAGGGCTGCACAGAACAGTTTGAAAATTATGATTCCATTTCAGTGCCATCGTTTACATACTGGGAAACTGAATCCAGTGAGGGGGAAAATGCTCAAGGGTATAAAAGATGGATGGAAGGCCAGTTAGTCTGTTTGGCAGAGTGACTAGAGTCCATGCGTATGTACAGAACATGTAGTAGAGCTCTAGTTCTCTGGAACTAGTAGAGCTCTAGTCTCTTTTATGAATGCTTGTAGATGTGTACACAGGTCCTATCCTACTTACAATCATATTTAATGTTTTAGTAGCACTCCTTCAGTTAATATCCCTGGGTGAAGTATATCTTCCTCACCTCTGCCAAAGATACATTTGGATTAATACCTCATGACCCTCTGATACTTACCCTCACTGGGTATAGTTGGTTCACTTTTGTTTTGACCCAAATAAATTTTTGAAATCTTCCACTTATCTTAAAGCATCCTAATATTACCTTTCTGTGACTTTATTTTCTCCTATGTACTTGGGTTTTTATGTTAGGGAGAAAAAGATCTGCTGATCTTATTCAGGCCAAGATGCTTTCTTCAGATGTTCTATCTTCAACCAAATTGAACCTATTTATTTCTTTTGTATAATGCAAGCTCTCCTTCCTTTGAACAGAGAAGCCACTTCCCATGGCATTTTTGGGGAGGAGACCAAGGCAGATGTCTAGAGATATATGCCTTCTCAGTGAAGTGGGTACCTGAGGTTTTGGAGTGAGGGACTCCTAGGTCAATGGTTATTGAGAAAATAGGCTTTAAACGAGCATACATGGCCCAAGACATATATGCCATGGCAGGAAACATACTAGAAAAGCATTTGTCAGGTTCCCTTAAATATAATGTCAGATGATCTCAGGGCCTCAGGTGGCTATCCACCACAATGTGAATGGTACTCCTGAGTTGTATGACTTTGAGGTACTAAAGATGATGTTAATTAGATTTCCAGCCCCAACTTCTGGGGCTCTAACATGGATATATTTCTGTGGACAAATCATGATTATTAGGACCAGAAAGTCCATAGAGATTACATAGTTCATCTGTGTGATTTTACAGATGAATTTTTAAAAGTAGTTTCATGCCCAGAATGGAGCCCAACATAGGGCTTGAACTCATGACCATGAGATCAAAACCTGAGCTGAGATCAATAGTCAGATGCTTAACCAACTGGGCCATCCAGGTTGAACTTTAAAAGCCCAAATAATAGAAATGGATTTCTCAAGGCCACTTACATGGTGGCAGAATTTGGACCAGAAGCAAGGCTTCCTAAGTCCCACTTCATTGTTCTGACCAGTGTACATGATGCTTCCTCCTCCATAAGTGTAAGGATCATGAATCCAGCTTCCCAGTGGGAAATGGAGTTCTATGAATGGCACTAAAGTGTTTATATTCTTCACTTGTATCTTGAAGTGTGAAGAGGAAGATGAGGTGGTTGCTAGAGGAGCTGAGATATCTGAAGGGTCTGGGGAAACCTACCTGGGTCTGTTATATCAACCCAGGAAATCTTAGACCCAGGTGAGTTCTGGAGCCTTTCCTAATAGGCTCAAAAGTTTAATAGGAAGAATGTGGACATTAAAAAAAAAATCTATGTCATTGACCAGCAAACTCTAAGACCACCTTTAGTGCTAAGGGATAAAACTCAAACACTGGCAGATTTTCTTATAGTCAGACTTGAGCACCTAAGATAACTTAACATCCTAAAATAATACAACTAAGCAGACTCCCCAGCTTCCAGTCTCATTCACTTAAAAAAATTAATTTAGGTAACATCATTAAAAACAGCATTCTTCTTGTGAGTGGATGTAGATTGCAAGAAAAATGATCACATATCTTAGCTTTGGCAAGAGGAGAGAAAGCACTAAATTTGGCCCTTATGAAAATGTTTTGTAAGTGGTTGGTGATCACACAAGTGAGAGGGCTTGTTTAACATTCATGTGTGTGTGTGTGTGTGTGTGTGTGTGTGTGTGTGCATGCTCACATGTTTAGGTCATAGATTTACAAATGTCAGCTCTCAAAGTAACCTTATTTATCCCAAGCCCCTTTTTCTGCAGATGGTAATGAGTGAGAATGAATAATGGGCAGTGACTTGTCCAAGGTCATGCAAGGCATCAATGACAAAACCTAGGCTAGATCTAAGTCCTGCACTCTTTCCTGCCCACCTTGCTTTGCACTGGACTAATAAATTTGGGGCACTCCTCCCACAAGCCATCATAGTCAACCTTAGTCATACCTCTATAAAAAGTTAATTTTTTTCTTTGCTTCAAACAGTGGTTTTTGCCTGTTGTCTTTGAAATAGTATCCTTTACTATAACGAAAGGATTATCTGGAGACTGGAACTTGCATATTTTAGGATGCAAAAGCTCCTACTGTTCTTGAGACAAATCCCTGGTGAAGCAAAAAGGTGGGCAGGAGAGCAGAGTGCACATGGCTTCAAAAGGCCATATGGAGAGCAACCCTAAATTGGAAGCCATATGGTCCTTTGAAGCAGGTAACAGTGGCATAAAGGGAGTTCAGTGTGACCATTGTGACTGATTAAAAAACATTTATTAAGGACCAATTTTATATCAGATACTTGGTATAGTAGAACACAACTTTTAGCATTTGAATGTCTAAATTCTACTTAGACCACTTGCTAGAAGTGTGATCTCAGACAGATAAACCCACGTTCATTTCTTTTTTTCCTTCTTTAAGATTTTATTTATTTATTTGAGAGAGAGATAGAGTGAGAGAGGGAGAGGGAACATGAGTCAGGGGGAAAGGCAGAGGGAGAGAGACAAGCAGACTCCCTGCCCAGTAGAGAGCCTAAACGCATGGCTTGATCCGAGGACTCTGGGATCATGACCTGAGCAGAAGACAGATGCTTAATTGACAGCCACCCAGGTGCCCTGGTCATCTCATATTTCTAAGCCTTAGTTTTACAATTTTTTATATAGGAAGAGTAATAGTATCCACCTTCCAGGTTTGTTGGGAGGACTCTAGATGAAATAATATATGTAAAAGGCCTATACATCTTCTAGTGTGCAGTGAGTGTGGACTAAATGTTCTTTATTTGCCACGTGGAATGAAGAGGTGAACATGTAAGAGTTAGCCTACTTCTTCTTTGGATTGGTACTGGACTTCTATACAAAGAGAATACATTAATAATGATGTATATTGGCTTCTGTAAAATTTCTTTGTGATGTCTTTGTGGACAGAATGAAGAAACATGGGCTGAATGATGGAGTAGCATAGGATCCATAAGTTTAACTCCAAAATAGTTGATTTAAGTTTTATGACAGCCTAAAAGAGACATCTAGTTCTATACTAGACTTGTTCCTTTTCTAGACATTTTAATCAATGATATGGATGAAGATATAGACAGAGATATGATTAAATTGAAGTTGACAGAAAGCTGGGGAAAAGTGTTAATATGTTGAATGTCAGAATTAAGATGTAAAATTTTTTGGGATAAACTAGTATAGTATGTCAAAACAAATATAATAACATTAAATATGAACAAAATAGGTCTTGATTTTGCAACTACAAATGCCTAGGACAGGGAGAGCTGACTGGATTACAATTCTTATAGCTAATACTTGGGAATTGTAAATGATAGAAAGCTCAGTTATGAGCTAAAATTATGACATGGCTGCTAAAAAAAAGCTACTAAAACGTCAGGCTGCTTTTTTGGTATTCAGATCAAAGGAAAGCTAGTTCCAGGGTATGGTAGACCCTGAGAGATTTTCTACCATTTGTATTTTAAGGCACTATACTCTCCTCCTTTTCATACTGGTTCTTTGTTTATTTTTCAGTGTCATTTGAGTAACTCTTTCCTTGTCTCTATTTCCCCACACTTCTAGTTTTATTGAGGTATGACTAATAAATAAAAGTTGTATACATTTAAGGTATAGCATGTGATATTTTGATACATATATGTATACATTGTGAAATGATTACCACAATCTAGCCAATTAACACAGTCTTCCATTAAGGGATCAATCCCATTTGTAAATGCACTTAAAACCGTAAGATACCTAGGAACAAACCTAACTGAAGATGTAAAAGAGCTGTACTCTGTAAACTATAAAACACAATGAAAGAAATTGAAGAGGACACAAAGAAATGGATAAATATTCCATGCTCAGGGACTGGAATGAATAAAGTTGTTAAAATATCTATACTATCCAAAGCAATCTACACATTTAATGCAATCCTTATCAAAATACCACCAGCATTTCCCACAGAACTAGAGCAAAGAATCCTAAAATTTGTATGGATCCATGACAGATTCCAAATAGCCAAAATTATCTTGAAAAGTAAAAGCAAAGTTGGAGGCATCACAATTTCAGACTTCAAGTTATATTACAAGGCTGTAGTGATCAAGACAGTATGGTTATGGCACAAAAATAGACACATAGATCAGTGGAACAGGATAGAAAACCCAGAAATGAAGCCATAAGTAAATGGTCAGTTAGTTTTTGACAGAGGAGGAATAAATATCTAATGGAAAAAAGACAGTGTCTTCCATAAATGATTCTGGGAACACTGGACAGCTACATGCAAAAGAATGAAACTGGACCGCTTTTTTCACCATACACAAAAAATATATTCAAAATGGATTGAAGACCTAAATGTGAGCCCTGAAACCATGCAAATCCTTGAGGAAAGCAGAGGCAGTAATTTCTGTGACATCAGTCATAGCAACTTATAAACTTACCAACACAAAACCAAATAATCCAAATAAAAGATGGGCAGTAGACACAAACAGACATTTTTCCAATGAAGACATACGATGGCCAACAGACACATGAAAAGATGTTCAACATCACTGATCATTAGGGAAGTACAAATCAAAACAACAATGAGGTATCACCTCACACTTGTCAGAATGGCTAAAATCAACAACACAAGAAACAACAGATGTTGGCTAAGATGTGGGAAAAAAGGGACCCTCTTGTACTATTGATGGAAATGCAAACTGCTGCAGCTACTGTGGAAAACAGTACAGGGGTTCTTCAAAAAATTAAAAATATAACTACCCTATGATTCAGTAATTGAATTATGGGGCATTTACCTCAAAATACAAAAACACTAATTCAAAGGAATATTTGTACCCCTATATTTTTTGCAGGAATATTTATAATAGCCAAACTATGGATGCAACCCAAATATCCATCAATACATGAATGGATAAAGGAGATGTGGTATATATACACAATGGAATACTACTCAGTCATAAAAAAGAATGAAACATTGCCATTTGTGACAACCTGGGTGGAGCAAGAGTATAACGCTAAGTGAAATAAATCAAAGAAAGACAAACACCATATGATTTCATTCATATGTGGAATTTAAGAAACAAAATAAATGAGCAAAGGAAAAAAAAGAGAGACAAGCCAAGAAACAGACTCCTAACTATAGAAAACTATAGATGTTTACCAGAGGGAAGGTGGGTGGGAGGATGGGCTAAATAGGCGATGGGGATTAAAGACTACACCTATCATGTTGAAAATAAAATAAAATATAATATAATAAAAAACTATCTGTATTCCATTTAATTAAATGTAGAATATTTTTTTAAAGTTTCCTATTTTTTATGTCAAGATTTTATTAAAAAAAAGATTTTATTTAAATTCAAGTTAGTTAACATACAGTATAGTATTAGTTTCAGGAGAGAATTTAGTGATTCAGTAATTGCATATAACACCCATGCTCACTACAACAAGTGCCCTTCCTAATGCCCATAATCCATTTATCCCATCTCCTCCACCTCCCCTCCAGCAACCTGCAGTTTGTTCCCTATAGTTAAGAGTCTCCTATAGCTTTCCCTCTATTTTCCCTCTATTTTAATCTGCATTTTCCTTCCCTTCCCCTATATTCATCTGCTTTGTTTCTTAATTTCTACAAATGAGTGAAATCATATGGTATTTTTCTTTCTCTGAATTATTTCACTTAGCATAACACACTAGTTCCAAACACATCATTGCAAATGGCAAGATTTTATTATTTTTGACTGAGTAATATTCCCTTACATATCTATATATATATACATATCTATATGTTATATATATATATATAATTTCTTTTCAGTGTAACAGTTTTCATTGTTTTTGCACCACACCCAGTGCTCCATGCAATACGTGCCCTCCCCAATACCCACCACCTGGTTCCCCCAACCTCCCACCCCCGCCCCTTCAAAACCCTCAGGTTGTTTTTCAGTGTCCATAGCCTCTCATTGTTCACCTCCCCTTCCAATTTCCCTCAACTCCCTTCTCTCCATCTCCCTATGTCCTCCATGTTATTTGTTATGCTCCACAAATAAGTGAAACCACATGATAATTGGCTCTCTCTGCTTGACTTATTTCACTCAGAATAATCTCTTCCAGTCCTGCCCATGTTGATACAGAAGTTGGGTATTCGTCCTTTCTGATGGAGGCATAATACTCCATAGAGTATATGGACCACATCTTCCTTATCCATTCATCCGCTGAAGGGCATCCTGGTTCTTTCCACAGTTCGGCGACTGTGGCCATTGCTGCTATAAATATTGGGGTACAGATGGCCCTTCTTTTCACGACATCTGTATCTATGGGGTAAATACCCAGGAGTGCAATGGCAGGGTCATAGGGAAGTTCTATTTTTAATTTCTTGAGGAATCTCCACACTGTTCTCCAAAGAGGCTGTACCAAATGGCATTCCCACCAACAGTGTAAGAGGGTTCCCCTTTCTCCACATCCTCTCCACCACACGTTGTTTCCTGTCTTGCTAATTTTAGCCATTCTAACTGGTGTAAGGTGGTATCTCAATGTGGCTTTAACCTGAATCTCCCTGATGGCTAGTGATGATGAACATTTTTTCATGTGTTTGATAGACATTTGTAAGTCTGCATTGGAGAAATTAACAAGAAATTAACACATTACTTAACTGCTGTATGAGTTCTAGTAGTTTGGGGGTGGAGTCTTTTGAGTTTTCCATATAAAGAATCATGTCATCTGCAAAGAGAGGGAGTTTGAATTCTTCATTACCAATTTGGATACCTTTTATTTCCCTTTGTTGTCTGACTGCTGCTGCTAGGACTTCTAATACTATGTTGAACAAGAGTGGTGAGAGTGGGCATCCTTGTCATGTTCCTGATCTCAACAGGAAGGCTGCAAGCTTTTTCCCATTGAGGATGATATTTGCTGTTGGTCTTTCATAGATAGATTTGATGAAGTTCAGGAATGTTCCCTCTATCCCTATACCGTGAAGCGTTTTAATCAGGAACGGATGCTGGATTTTGTCAAGTGCTTTTTCTGCATCAATTGAGAAGATCATGTGGTTCTTCTCTCTTCCCTTATTAATTTATTCTATCACATTGATTGATTTGCGAATGTTGAACCATCCTTGTAGCCCAGGGATGAATCCCACCTGGTCCTGGTGGATAAGGACTCAAACGATACCAAAAGACTGAGATTATTCCCTGCACATTCTCAGATCACAATGCTTTGAAACTAGAGCTCAATCACAAGGAAGAGTTCCGAAGGAACTCAAACACCTGGAAGCTAAAGACCACCACCATTCTTAGGATGCTTGGATCAACAGGGAGATCAAGGAAGAACTGAAACAATTCATGGAAACCAATGACAATGAAGACACTTCAGTCCAAAACCTATGGGATACAGCAAAGGCGGTCCTAAGGGGGAAACACATAGCCATGCAAGCCTCCCTCAAAAAAATTGAAAAATCCAGAACACAGCAGCTGTCTCTACACCTTAAAGAACTGGAGAATCAACAACAAATCAAACCAACCCTACACTTAAGAAGGGAAATAATCAAGATTAGAGCTGAGATTGATGAGGTAGAAACCAGAGATACAGTAGAACGTATCAATGAAACTAGAAGCTGGTTTTTTTGAAAGAACCAATAAGATCGATAAACCACTGGCAACACTAATCCAAAAGAAAAGAGAAAGCTCAAATACGTAAAATTATGAGTGAAAATGGAGAGATCACAACAAACACCAAGGAAGTAGAAACAGTCATCAGAAGTTATTATCAGCAGTTATATGCCAATAAGCTAAGCAACCTAGATGAAATGGATGCATTCCTGGAAAACTATAAACTCCCAAAATTGAACCAGGAAGAAATTGACAACCTGAATAAACCAATATCTAGTAACGAGATTGAAGCGGTGATCAAAAACCTCCCAAAAAACAAGAGCCCAGGACCTGATGGATTCCCTGGGGAATTCTATCAAACTTTCAAAGAAGAAATAACACCTATTATTCTGAAGCTGTTTCAAAAAATTGAAGCAGAAGGAAAACTTGCTGACTCTTTCTATGAAACCAGCATTATCCTGATCCCCAAACCAGGCAAAGACCCTACCAAAAAGGAGAATTTCAGATCAATATCACTGATGAATATGGATACTAAGATTCCCAACAGGATCCTAACAAACAGGATCCAACAGCACATTAAAAAGATTACCCTTTTATTTTTAACATTTTTAACTAGTTTATCTAATATATATATTTTTCTTTTTTATATTTTTTCCTTATTCGTTGTCTTAATTGTTTCTTTTTCTTTCCTGATCCTCTTTGTATCCCCTTTGTCACCCCCCACTATTTGGTATCTCTTCTGATTTGGTTAAAGTGTATTTTCCTGGGGTATTTGCCACCCTCTTAGTATTTTATTTGCTCCTTCATATACTCTTATCTGGACAAAATGATAAGGCGGAAAAAGTCACCACAAATAAAAAGAACAAGAGACAGTACTGAAGCCTAGGGACCTAATCAATAAAGACATTGGTAATATGTCAGACCTAGAGTTCAGAATGACGATTCTCAAGGTTCTAGCCAGGCTCAAAAAAGGCATGGAAGATATTAGAGAAACTGTCTCGGGAGATACAAAAGCCCTTGCTGGAGAAATAAAAGAACTAAAATCTAACCAAGTTGAAATAAAAAAAGTTATTAATGAGGTACAATAAAAAATGGAGGCTCTCACTGTTAGGATAAATGAGGCTGAAGAAAGAATTAATGATATAGAAGACTAAATGACAGAGATTAAAGAAGCTGAGCAAAAGAGGGACAAACATCTACTGGACCATGAGGGGAGAATTTGAGAGATAATTGACAGCACAAGACGACACAACATTAGAATAATTGGGATTCCAGAAGAAGAAGAAACAGAGGGGAGCAGAAGGTATATTGGAGAGAATTATTGGAGAGAATTTCCCTAATATGGCAAAGGGAAAAAGCATCAAAATCCAGGAGGTGCAGAGAACACCCCTCAAAATCAATAAGAATAGGCCCACACCGTCACCTAATAGGAAAATTTACAAGTCTTAGTGACAAAGAGAAAATCCTGAAAGCAGCCCGGGAAAAGAAGTCTGTAACATACAATGGTAAAAATATTAGATTGGCAGTGGACTTATCCACAGAGACCTGGCAGTCCAGAAAGAGCTGGCATGATATATTCAGAGCACTAAACGAGAAGAACATGCAGCCAAGAATACTATATCCAGTTAGGCTATCATTGAAAGTAGAAGGAGAGATTAAAAGTATCCAGGACAAACAAAAACTGAAAGAATTTGCAAACACCAAACCAACTCTACAGGAAATATTGAAAGTTGTCCCCTAAGCAAAGAGAGAGCCTAAAAGTAGTAGATCAGAAAGTAACAGAGACAATATACAGTAACAGTCAACTTACAGGCAACACAATGACACTAAATTTATATCTTTCAATAGTTACCCTGAATGTTAATGGGCTCAATGCCCCAATCAAAAGACACAGGGTATCAGAATGGATAAAAAAACAAAACCTACCTATAGGTTGCCTATAAGAAACTCATTTTAAGCCCGAAGACACCTCCAGATTTAAAGTGAGGGGGTGGAAAACAATTTACCATGCTAATGGACATCAGAAGAAAGCAGGAGTAGCAATCCTTATATCAGATCAATTATATTTTAAGCCAAAGACTATAATAAGAGATGAAGAAGGACACTATATCATACTCAAAGGATCTGTGCAACAAGAAGATCTAACAATTTTAAATATCTATGTCCCTAACGTGGGAGCAGCCAACTATATAAAACAATAACAAAAATCAAAGAAACACATCGACAATAATACAATAATAGTAGGGTACTTTAACACTCCCCTCACTGAAATGGACAGATCATCCAAGGAAAAGATCAACAAGGAAATAAAGGCCTTAAATGATACACTGGACCAGATGGACATCACAGATATATTTAGAACATTTCATCCCAAAGCAAGAGAATACACATTCTTCTCTAGTGCACATGGAGCATTCTCCAGAATGTTTAGAACCCACATTGTGGGTCCTAATCAGGTCTCAACCGGTATGAAAAGGTTGGGATCATTACCTGCCTGTTTTCGGACTGCAGTGCTCTGAAGCTAGAACTCAATCACAAGAGGAAACTTGGAAAGAACCCAAATACATGGAGACTAAACAGCATCTGACTAAAGAATGAATGGGTTAACCAGGAAATTAAAGAGGAATTGAAAAAATTCATGGAAAAAAATGATAAGGAAAACACAACTGTTCAAAATCTGTGGGACACACAAAGGCAGTCCTGAGAGGAAAACATATAGCAGTACAAGCCTTTCTCAAGAAACAAGAAAGGTCTCAGGTACACAACCTAACCCTACACCTAAAGGAGCTGGAGAAAGAACAAGAAAGAAACCCTAAGCCCAGCAGGAGAAGAGAAATCATAAAGACCAGAGCAGAAATCAATGAAATAGAAACCAAAAAAAAAAAAAAAACCAACAAAAAACAAAACAAAACAAAACAAAAAAACCAAAAAAACCCAATAGAACAAATCAATAAAACTAGGAGCTGGTTCTTTGAAAGAATTAATAATATTGACAAATGCCTGGCCAGACTTATCAAAAAGAAAAGAGAAAGGACCCAAATAAATAAAATCATGAATGAAAGAGGTGAGATCACAACTAACACCAAAGAAATACAGATAATTATAAGAACATACTATGAGCAACACTATGCCAACAAATTCAACAGTCTGGAAGAAATGGATGCATTCCTAGAGACATATAAGTTACCACAACTGAATCAGGAAGAAATAGAAAACTTGAACAGACCCATAACCAGTAGGAGATTGAAACAGTCATCAAAAATCTCCAAACAAACAAAAGCCCAGGGCCAGATGGCTTCCTGGGGGAATTCTACCAAATATTTAAAGAAGAACTAATTCCTATTCTCCTGAAACTGTTCCAAAAAATAGAAATGGAAGGAAAACTTCCAAACTCATTCTATGAGGCCAGCAACACCTTGATCCCCAAATGAGACAAGGATCCCATCAAAAAAGAGAATGACAGGCCAATATCCTTGAAGAACACAGATGCAAAAATTCTCACCAAAATACTAGCAAATAGGATTCAACAGTACATTAAAAGAATTATTCACCACGACCAAGTGGAATTTATTCCAGTGCTGCAAGGTTGGTTCAACATCCCCAAATCAATCAATGTGATACAACACATTAATAAAAGAAAGAACAAGAACGATATGGTACTCTCAATAGATGCTGAAAAAGCATTTGACAAAGTGCAGTATCCCTTCCTGATCAAAACTCTTCAAAGTGTAGGGATAGAGGGCACATACCTCAATATTATCAAAGCCATTTATGAAAAACCCACCACAATTATCATTCTTAATGGCGAAAAACTGAAAGCCTTTCCGCTAACGTCAGGAACACAGCAGGGATGTCCATTATCACCACTGCTATTCAAAATAGTACTAGAAATCCTAGCCTCAGCAATCAGACAACAAAAGGAAATTAAAGGCATCCAAATCAGCAAAGAAGAAGTCAAACTATCACTCTTCACCAATGACATGATAATATATGTGGAAAACTCAAAAGGCTCCACTCCAAAACTGCTAGAACTTGTACAGGAATTCAGTAAAGTGTCAGGATATAAAATCAATGCACAGTAATCAGTTGCATTTCTCTACACCAACAACAAGACAGAAGAAAGAGAAATTAAGGAGTCAATCCCATTTACAATTTAACACCAAACTATAAGATACCTAGGAATAAACCTAACCAAAGACCAAACATCTATACTCAGAAAACTATAAAGTACTCATGAAAGAAATTGAGGAAGACACAAAGAAACGGAAACATGTTCCATGCTCCTGGATTGGAAGAATAAATATTGTGAAAATGTCTATGCTACATAAAGCAATCTACACATTTAATGCAATTCCTATCAAAATACCATCCATTTTTTTCAAAGAAATGGAACAAATAATCCTAAAATTTATATGGAACCAGAAAAGACCTCGAATAGCCAAAGGAATATTGAAAAAGAAAGCCCACGTTGGTGGCATCACAATTCCGGACTTCAAGGTTTATTACAAAGCTGTCATCATCAAGACAACATGGTACTGGCACAAAAACAGACACATAGATCAATGGAGCAGAATAGAGAGCCCAGAAATAGACCCTCAACTTATGATCAACTAATCATTGACAAAACAGGAAAGAATGTCCAATGGAAAAAAGACAGCCTCTTCAATAAATGGTGTTGGGAAAATTGGACAGCCACATGCAGAAAAATGAAATTGGACCATTTCCTTACACCACACATGAAAATAGACTCAAAATGGATGAAGGACCTTAATGTGAGAAAGGAATCCCTCAAAATCCTTGAGGAGAACACAGGCAGCAACCTCTTTGACCTCCGCCGCAGCAACATCTTCCTAGGAACATCGCCAAAGGCAAGGGAAGCAAGGGCAAAAATGAACTATTGGGATTTTATCAAGATTAGAAGCTTTTTCACAGCAAAGGAAACACTTAACAAAGCCAAAAGACAACTGACAGAGTGGGAGAATATATTTGCAAAAGACATATCAGATAAAGGGCTAGTGTCCAAAATCTATAAATAACTCTTAAAACTCAGCACCCAAAGTACAAATAATTCCATGAAGAAATGGGCAGAGGACATGAACAGACATTTCTGCAAAGAAGACATACAGATGGCCAACAGACACATGAAAAAGTGCTTCATATCACTCGGCATTGGGGAAATACAAATCAAACCCACAATGAGATATCACCTCACACCAGTCAGAATGGCTAAAATCAACAAGTCTGGAAATGCCAGATGCTGGTGAGGATGCGGAGAAAGGGGAGCCCTCCTACACTGTTGGTGGGAAAGCAAGCTGGTGCAACCACTCTGGAAAACAGCATGGAGGTTCCCCAAAATGTTGAAAATAGAACTACCCTATGACCCAGCAATTGCAGTACTGGGTATTTACCCTAAAGATACAAACGTAGTGTTACGAAGGGGCACGTGTACCCTAATGTTTATAGCAGCAATGACCACAGTAGCCAAACTATGGAAAGAACCTAGATGTCCATCAACAGATGAATGGATAAAGATGTTGTATATATATACAGAATGGAATACTATGCAGCCATCAAAAGAAATGAAATCTTGCCATTTGCGACGATGTGGATGGAACGGAGAAAGTCAATCGGAGAAAGACAACTATCATATGATCTCCCTGATATGAGGAAGTCCAGATGCACCATGGGGGTTAAGGGTGTCGGAAAAGAATAAATGGAACAAGATGGGATTGGGAGGGAGACAAACCATAAGTGAGTCTTAATCTCACAAAACAAACTGAGGGTTGCTGGGGGGAGGGGAGTTGGAGAAGAGGGGTGGGGTTATGGACATTGGGGAGGGTATGTGCTAAGGTGAGTGCTGTGAAGTGTGTAAACCTGGCGATTCAAAGACCTGTACCCCTGGGGATAAAAATATATGTTTATAAAAAATAAAAAAATAATAAAATAAAATATATACTAAAAAAATCATAGTTAAATAATGTATGAGTCAAATTCCATGATCTCAAATTCAATAAAAGTACTTTTTGTTATACTACTTTTTATGATATATTATGAGGTAGATAAATATAACATTAAATGTACATAGTTTATGATGTCAAATCAACAGAATATTACCTGGGGCTTTTTTTTTCTCTAATCTTTTGCACACAGGTATTTGTTGAAATGGAATCTGACCCACATAAACAAATTTACCTTTATGGTTGTGAGTCTGATATGGCAGAAACCCTTTCAAAGTTCTATGCCACATGTTCTTTCCATTACTAAACACTTGAAACTATATGTTCTAAGTGCATGTAAGAGATATTTCCATTGAATAAGGCATTAAATTTAGATGAATCTTAAAAAAAAAATTCTAATTTCTCTGATACAAGAATGGCTACCCCAGCCTTCTTTTGAGGTCCATTGGCATGAAAGATGATTCTCCATCCCTTCACTTTCAGTCTGGGTTTATCCTTAGGTTCAAAATGGGTCTCTTGTAGACAATACATGGATGGGTCCTATTTTATCCAATCTGCTACCCTGTGTCATTTTATGGGCACATTTAGGCCATTCACATCGAGAGTGATTATTGATAGATACATTTTTATTGACATCGTGTTACCTTTGAAGTCTTTCTTTCTGTAGATTGACTCTATATTTCTGTTCAATGTTATTCTTAGGATTTTTCCTCTTTTATAGAACCGCCCCTTAATATTTCCTGCAATGTCAGCTTGGTGGTCGCATACTCTTTTAAGCCTTGCCAGTCTTGGAAACTCTTTATCTCTCCATCTATTTTGAATGTTAGTCTTGATGGATAAAGTATACTTGGCTGCATGTTCTTCTCATTTAGTACCCTGAATATATCTTGCAAGCCCTTTCTGGCTTGCCAGGTTTCTGTGGACAGGTTTGACGTTATTCTGATGGGCTTTCCTCTGTAAGTAAGGAGCCTCTTTGTCCTAGTGGCTTTCAAGAGATTGTATCTACAATTATGATTGTAGATTCTGGCTTGCCAGGTTTCTGTGGACAGGTTTGACGTTATTCTGATGGGCTTTCCTCTGTAAGTAAGGAGCCTCTTTGTCCTAGTGGCTTTCAAGAGATTGTATCTACAATTATGATTTCTCAGGTGCCTTGATTTTTTTTTTAGAATCTATAATCTTGGGGGGGGGGGTACTGATCTACCTCTAGTACATGAATGCCGGTTCCATTCATGTGATTGCGAAAATTTTTATGGAGAACTTGTTCCACTGTATCTTCTAGACTTCTTTATTTCTCCTCCCCTTCAGGGATTACAGTAATTCTGACATTGGAATGCTTCATGGCATCATTTATTTCACTGTTTCTGTTTTTGTGGCTTCTAAGCTGTTTTTTCCAGGCTTCCTCCTGATCCTTTCTCTCTATCTGTTTGTCCTCCAGATCACTAATTCTATCTTCTGTCTCAGTTACCCTAGCTTTGAGAGAATTTAGATTAGATTGGAACTCATTGAGAGCATATTGAACCTCATTCCTCGTAGCTTTCAGCTCTGCCCTAACATTGTGAACATCATCCCTCGTTGTTTTCAGTTATGCCCTAACATTGTGAATGTCATCCCTGGTGGCTTTCAGTTCTGCCCTAATCAATTCTGTTTGGTCATCCATGGCTTTCTCCAGCCTAGCTATTGCCTGGAAAATTATTAGCCTGAATTCCCTTTCTGACATATTGTCTATGTCGATAGCCGTTAGCTCTGTTGCAGAAGGCCCATCCTCTGTATTTTTCTTCTGTTGGGCATTCCTCCTCCTAGTCATTTTGGTGAGAGATGGCTGAATGGATATAGCTGCATGTATCGACTGTGGTGCAGTCAAGGTGCACCCTGGAATGCTTCTGGGCAATCAGGATTCCCCACCCAAATGAGAGAAAAAAGAAAAGAAAAGAAAAGAAAAAAAAATACAGACAGAGAGAGAGAGACAAGAAAAAAAGGGAAGATAAAAGAGAAGGCTCAGCCCACATGGGCCCCAGGGTAAGATTTATGAAGTATATAAACAAAAAGAGACGAACAAAAAGACTGATAAAAGTATATGACAAAGAAAAGATATATATGTTTAAAAGCAAAAAAAGTAAAAAAAGAACCTTGTCAAAAAGAACCCCAAGTATAAGTTTTATATACTCTCAGGACAAACACAAATACACAGAAACACTGGCAGGAAGTAAAAGATGGGAGAGTGGTTATAAATTCTCAGTGTGGGCAAGGAAGGTTATTTTCATTCTTCCTGGATGTATCTTGGTATCTTTGTTAAAGGACTCAACTTTCCTAAGATAAAGGGGGTTAAAAATTGGTTTACCTATAGGGGTAGCATAGGTTGGGGACAGGGGATTACCTTGAAGTGTAACTCTATCTGAATATTAAAAAATAAAAATTAAAAAAAAGGATAAACTAAACTAAACTAAGCTAAAATTTAAAAAAAATTAAAAAATAGAAAAGTAAAAGAAAAAGACGGGCATATGTATCAAAAAGTTCAGGTTAAAAGGTTATTATGGAATTTGATGTGCTGGACATCTCACTGTGATGGTAAGTAGGTTAAAAAAATCATATATATATATATATATATATATATATATATATATATATATATACCAGAATAGTAGGAACGAATCAAAACAAACGTTTTATCTAAGAAGTAGTGGTGGTTGTTCTCTTGTCATTTTTTTTTCCTGGTTGGTTTTCTGGGGGTAGGGACCTGCTGCGTGGGTTTTCAGTCAATGATGTTCCCTGAGTTAAGTCCTCCCTCCCCCCTCAAGGGGGTGGGCTTTGACGGAACCGGTTTTTCAGGCTTTTGTTCTCTGGAGGTTTTTATGTTTGTTCATTTCTTTTCTCTCAGCTTGACAGCTTTTGATGGTTTTTGGAGGTTTAGAGGAAAGCAAACTGCATCCCAACCTCCCTCTCAGAGAGAAGCCTCAGTCTGTTCCCCTGTGAGTGCTCCAGAGCACATAAATTCCCCCTTGGCCGCTGGCAGAGCAGGTTCTGAGTCGCCGTCCCTGGGGACACAGGAACTCCTGCTTGTAACCAAAATCATGACAGTGGCGGTTGTCTGGGCAGCTCCAGACCACCAGAGAGGTTCCAAGCAGTGATCCCACTCTGAGATTTTTCCCGCTGGCCCAGGCTGGGAGTGCCTGGTCTTTCTGGTTCTGAGAGCACCCGGCTGGCACCTTCGCACACCTCTCTCAGGGGCGGGTGTCGGGTGCACGCCTCAGGCTCTGATAGTATGGCATAGCGTTCTGCCATCTGGTGAGGGTCCGACCCCATGGTTCTCAGGCATGCTGACAACTCAGGGACCAAGACCTGGTTTCTCCATTGCACTCTCTCTGGCTCAGCGCCAGGGGTGGCTGTCCTGGGTCCCAGGACTTAAGCCCCTGTCCCTAACCTCCCCAAGTCCTGCAATCCCCCCACCATGATCCTTTGTTCTTTTTGAGTGCTTTCAACCAGACTCCAAGTTAATGCTGGTCCCAAGATGCAGGGCACTCTCATATTGGGGTATTACTTTCCAATGGGTCACCTCTGGTGGCTCCCTCCCCCTTTTGTTTATCTTCCAATATCAGTCCAATGTTCTCACTCTGCTTTGCCTGCCCACTGCCCCATAGAGATCCAGATGTGTATAATTCTGATCTCGGGCTGATTTCATGGGTGGTCAGAGTTCTTTAGTAGGTAATCAGCTCACTTTAGGGTACAGGTTAACACGGTGCCTCTTCCTATTTCCCTACCATCTTGTCTCCCCCTCCATTATATATATTACCACATCTTCTTTATCCATTCATCAGTCAATGGACATTTGGGTTCCCCCTTATCATCAAGGGAATATAAATCAAAACCACCATGAGATACCATCTCACACCAGTCAATACAGCCAAAATTAACAACTTAGGAAACAATAGATGTTGGTGAGGATGTGGAGAAAGGGGAAACCTCTAACTGTGTGGGTGGCGATGCAAACTGGTGCAGCCACTCTGAAAAACAGTATGGAGTTTCTTCAAAAAGTTAGAAATAGAACTACCCTATGACCCGGTAATTGCGCTACTAGGTATTTATCAAAAGGATGCAAAAATAGGGATTTGAAAAGGCACATGCACCCCAAAGTTTATAGCAACACTATCCACAATAGCCAAAATATGGAAATAACCAGTTCCTATTGATGTCATTTAATTTTTTTAGCTTTTTAATTTTATGAACAACCTGAAAAGTTTTATTCACTTATTTATTCTTATAAACTCATTTTGTTTTATTTGAGTATAATAGACAGTGTTACATTAGATTCAGAAGTACAACAGTGATTTAACAACTCTATTATGTTATGCTGTGCTCACAAGTGTAGTTACCATCTGTCACTATATCATGCTGTTACAGTATCATTGACTATATTCCCTATGTTGTGCCTTTTATTCCCAAGATTTATTCATTCCATAACTGAAAGCCTGTATCTCCTGCTTCCCTTCACTTACTTCCTCCCCTCTGGCAACCATCAGTTTGTTCTCTGCAGTTGTGTATCTGATTCTGCTTTTTAAAATTTTTAACATATAATGTATTATTTGTTTCAGGGGTACAGGTCTGTGATTCATCAGTCTTACACAATACACAGTGCTCACCATAGCACATACCCTCTTTAATGTCCATCACCCAGCCGCCCCATCCCCCCACCTCTGATTCTGCTTTAAAAAAAAAAGATTTTATTTATTTATTTGATAGACAGAGATCACAAGTAGTCAGAGAGGCAGGCAGAGAGAGAGGGGGAGCCCAATAAGGGGCTCAATCCCAGGACCCTGAGATCATGACAGAGGCAGAGGCTTTAACTCACTGAGCCACCCAGGCGCAGTGATTCTGCTTTTAAAAACATCTTTATTACATGTGTTGTTAAACACATCTCCAGCATGACAGAAGAGCTATCCTGTCTATTTCCTGAAATAACACTTGTCAAAATAGCTGAATGCATAGTTTTATACCTACATCTTTGAACAGTTTTGATTTTTTCCTTTCCTTAGATTACATTCTCCTAATGAGAATTACTGGTAAAGTGTATATGTTTTTCAAATTTTAACGCATTGCCAAACTTTACTTCAGAAATGGTGTGAAGACTTTTTAATTGAAGATGTCATATCACATAGCTATCTACTTCTAAGACCAGTCCCATAATCCCGTGTATAAAACAGCACTCAAGAGCATGTGCGATGGGGACAAAAGTAGGACAAAAAAAGAAAGTACAAGGTCAGAAAAGAAGTCACAGGGAACTGCTGAATTTATAACATCACTGGAATTGAGCCCCACATCTTGCTATACTGAAAGTAATTAAGAGAAAAAATTAAATAAAGGAATACCATTATTGGCTTATAAAATCAATAAAGGTGATGATATTTAGTGTTGGTATGGTTGTAGGAAATATGCATTCATACATTGCTCATGGAATGAAAATTGGTACAACTTTTCTAGGGGACAATTTGAGAATATTTTTTAAAAACTTTAAAGGGGGCACCTGGGTGGCTGAGTGGGTTAAAGCCTCTGCCTTCAGCTCAGGTCATGATCCCGGGGACCTGGGATTGAGCACCACATCAGGCTCTCTTACCAGCGGGGAGCCTGCTTCCACCTCTCTCTCAGTCTGCCTCTCTGCCTTCTTGTGATCCTCTCTGTCAAATAAATAAATAAAATCTTTAAAAAGAAAAAGAAAAACAAAACAAAACCCACACACAAACTTTAAAGTTGTTCTTGCCCTTTAAACTAGTAGTTATAATTATAAGATTTTATACTAAGGAAAGAATCAATGTGAATGAAGATCTGTGTGTATGGATTATTCAATAAATTGGTATTGGGTAGTCATCTGTCAATATGTGAGGAAATATATTCAGATATCCAACTTGTACCATATAGAAGAATTCCATAGGATTTGAGATAAAAATATAAAAAGTAAACAAGAAAGGTATTAATAAGAAGATATAGGATATTTGTATAACTTCTCTTTGGTTTCTAAATGTTTATTTTTTAAATAGCATCCTGGTTTTATTTCATGTTTACAATACCTTAGAACCCTGAGAATAACAAAAGTTTCCTTCTGCTCTTTATTTCACCTGTTTTAGTTGAATTGCTTGTTTTGTTCTTTGTCTTTAATATAGGAGGCTTTCCTATAGGGAAGGGCTTATCAACTGGTGATCTTCACTTTAAGATGACTGAGAAACTGGCTAACGTACTGGGGACACCCTCCAAATGGCATAATCATAGGTCTTTTCTTTGGGAGTAGTTCCAGTTTTTTCAAAGATGAATTCTCCAATTTTCTATCTGGAAAATACAAATCTGGCTGCTTATGTTCTTATTTTAAAATTTCATATAGTGCCCTTATTTTCAATACAATGCTCTTTCCCTACCTCCCATTCTACCTGGGACATCTGGGCCTGGGGGCTTCTGTGGATCAATTTTTAAAAACAAACATTTAGTCTCCTGCCAAAGTAAGGAAATTGTATTTTTCTGGCTAAGCAGGATGAGGGAAGGAACCTGAGAGTGTTCTAACAACACTTCTTACACACATACAATCAAGTTTCTGTTTTCAGGCTCCTGAAGCACCCCTGCTTTCTTTTCTTTTCTTTTATTATTATTATTTTTTTCATTTATTTATTTTTAGCATAACAGTATCATTAATTTTTCACAACACCCAGTGCTCCATGCGATCCGTGCCCTCTATAATACCCACCACATGGTACCCAACCTCCCACCCCCCCGCCACTTCAAACCACTCAGGTTGTTTTTCAGAGTCCATAGTCTCTCATGATTCACCTCCCCTTCCAATTTACCCCAACGCCCTTCTCTCTAACTCCCCATGTCCTCCATGCTTTTTGTTATGCTCCAAAAATAAGTGAAACCATATGACAATTGACTCTCTCTGCTTGACTGATTACACTCAGCATAATCTCTTCCAGTCCCATCCATGTTGCTACAAAAGTTGGGTATTCGTCCTTTCTGATGGAGGCATAATACTCCATAGTGTATATGGACCACATCTTCCTTATCCATTCATCCGATGAAGGGCATCTTGGTTCTTTCCAGAGTTTGGCGACTGTGGCCATTGCTGCAATAAACATTGGGGTACAGATGGCCCTTCTTTTCACGACATCTGTATCTTTAGGGTAAATACCTAGGAGTGCAATGGCAGGGTCATAAGGAAGTTCTATTTTCAATTTATTAAGGAATCTCCACACTGTTCTCCAAAGAGGCTGCACCAACTTGCATTTCCACCAACAGTGGAAGAGGGTTCCCCTTTGTCCACATCCTCTCCAACACATGTTGTTTCCTGTCTTGCTAATTTTGGCCATTATAACTGGTGTAAGGTGATATCTCAATGTAGTTTTAATTTGAATCTCCCTGAGGGCTAGTGATGATGAACATTTTTTCATGTATCTGATAGCCATTTGTATGTCTTGATTGGAGAAGTGTCTGTCCATATCTTCTGCCCATTTTTTTTGATATGATTGTCTGTTTTGTGTGTGTTGAGTTTGAGGAGGTCATTATAGATCCTGGATATCAACCTTTTGTCTGTACTGTCATTTGCAAATATCTTCTCCCATTCCATGGGTTGCCTCTTTGTTTTTTTTTTTGACTGTTTCCTTTGCTGTGCAGAAGCTTTTGATTTTGATGAAATCCCAAAAATTCATTTTCGCTTTTGTTTCCTTTGCCTTTGGAGACATATCTTGAAAGAAGTTGCTGTGGCTGATATCGAGGAGATTACTGCCTGTGTTCTCTTCTAGGATTTTGATGGATTCCTGTCTCACATTGAGGTCTTTTATCCATTTTGAGTTTATCTTTGTGTACGGTGTAAGAGAATGGTCGAGTTTCATTCTTCTACATATATCTGCCCAGTTTTCCCAGCACCATTTATTGAAGAGACTGTCTTTTTTCCACTGTATATTTTTTCCTGTTTTGTCCAAGATTATTTGACCATAGAGTTGAGGGTCCATATCTGGGATCTCTACTCTGTTCCACGGGTCTATGTGTCTGTTTTTATGCCAGTACCATGCTGTCTTGGTGATCAGAGCTTTGTAGTAAAGCTTGAAATCAGGTAATGTGATACCCCCCGTTTTATTTTTATTTTTCAACATTTCCTTAGCGATTCGGGATCTCTTCTGATTCCATACAAATTTTAGGATTATTTGCTCCAGCTCTTTGAAGAATACCGGTTGAATTTTGATTGGAATGGCATTAAAAGTATAGATTACTCTAGGCAATATAGACATTTTAACAATGTTTATTCTTCTGATCCAAGAGCATGGAATGTTCTTCCATCTATTTGTGTCTTCTTCAATTTCTTTCATGAGTGTTCTGTAGTTCCTTGAGTACAGATCCTTTACCTCTTTGGTTAGGTTTATTCCCAGGTATCTTATGGTTCTTGGTGCTATAGTGAATGGGATCGATTCTCTAATTTCCCTTTCTGTATTTTCATTGTTAGTGTATAAGAAAGCCACTGATTTCTGTACATTGACTTTGTATCCTGCCACGTTGCTGAATTGCTGTATGAGTTCTAGTAGTTTGGGGGTGGAGTCTTTTGGGTTTTCCATATAAAGAATCATGTCATCTGCAAAGAAAGAGAATTTGACTTCTTCATTACCAATTTGGATACCTTTTATTTCCCTTTGTTGTCTGACTGCTGCTGCTAGGACTTCTAATACTATGTTGAACAAGAGTGGTGAGAGTGGGCATCCTTCTCATGATCCTGATCTCAACGGGAAGGCTGCAAGCTTTTTCCCATTGAGGATGATATTTGCTGTGGGTCTTTCATAGATAGATTTGATGAAGTTCAGGAATGTTCCCTCTATCCCTATACCTTGAAGTGTTTTAATCAGGAATGGATGCTGGATTTTGTCAAGTGCTTTTTCTGCATCAATTGAGAAGATCATGTGGTTCTTCTCTCTTCTCTTATTAGTTTGTTCTATCACATTGATTGATTTGCGAATGTTGAACCATCCTTGTAGCCCAGGGATGAATCCCATCTGGTCATGGTGGATAATCTTTTTAATGTGCTGTTGGATCCTGTTTGCTAGGATCTTGTTGAGAATCTTAGCATCCATATTCATCAGTGATATTGGTCTGAAATTCTCCTTTTTGGTAGGGTCTTTGCCTGGTTTGGGGAACAGGGTAATGCTGGCTTCATAGAAAGAGTCAGGAAGTTTTCCTTCTGCTTCAATTTTTTGAAACAGCTTCAGGAGAATAGGTGTTATTTCTTCTTTGAATGTTTGGTAGAATTCTCCGGGGAATCCGCCAGGTCCTGGGCTCTTGTTTTTTGGGAGGTTTTTGATCACCGCTTAAATCTCGTTACTAGATATCGGTCTATTCAGGTTGCCAATTTCTTCCTGATTCAATTTTGGGAGTTTATATTTTTGCAGGAATGCACCCATTTCATCTAGGTTGCTTAGCTTATTGGCATATAACTGTTGATAATAACTTCTAATCATTGTTTCTACTTCTTCATGTTCATTGTGATTTCTCCCTTTTCATTCATAATTTTATGTATTTGAGCTTTCTCTTTTTTCTTTTGGATTAGTGTCACCAATGGTTTATTGATCTTATTGATTCTTTCAAAAAACCAGCTTCTAGTTTCATTGATACATTTTATGGTATCTCTGGTTCTACCTCATCGATCTCAGCTCTAATCTTGATGATTTCCCTTCTTATGTGTGGAGTTGGTTTGATTTGTTGTTGATTCTCCAGTTGTTTAAGGTGCAGAGACAGCTGCTGTGTTCTGGGTTTTTCAATTTTTTTGAGGGAGGCTTGGATGGCTTTGTGTTTCCCCCTTAGGACTGCCTTTGCTGTATCCCATAGGTTTTGGACCGAAGTGTCTTCATTGTTATTGGTTTCCATGAATTGTTTCAGTTCTTCCTTGATCTCCTGGTTGATCCAAGCATTCTTAAGCAAGGTGGTCTTTAGCTTCCAGGTGTTTGAGTTCCTTCGGAACTTTTCCTTGTGATTGAGCTCCAATTTCAATGCATTGTGATCTGAGAATGTGCATGGAATAATCTCAGTCTTTTGGTATCGGTTGAGTCCTGATTTGTGACCCAGTATGTGGTCTATTCTGGAGAAAGTTCCATGTGCACTTGAGAAGAATGAGTATTCTGTTGTTTTAGGGTGGAATGTTCTGTATATATCTATGAGATCCATCTGGTCCAATGTGTCATTCAATGCTCTTGTTTCTTTATTGATTTTCTGCTTCTATGATCTGTCTATTCCTGTGAGAGGCGTGTTAAGATCTCCAACAATTAGTGTATTCATATCAATATGACTCTTTATCTTGATTAACAGTTTTCTTATGTAATTGGCTGCTCCCATATTGGGGGCATAGATATTTACAATTGTTAGATCATCTTGGTGGATAGTCCCTTTAAGAATGATGTAGTGTCCTTCTGTATTTCTGACTACAGTCTTTAGTTTAAAATCTAATTTGTCTGATATGAGAATCACTACCCCAGCCTTCTTTTGAGGCCCATTGGCATGAAATATGCTTCTCCATCCCTTCACTTTCAGTCTGGGTGTATCTTTAGGTTCAAAATGGGTCTCTTGTAGACAACATATGGATGGGTCCTATTGTTTTATCCAGTCTGCAACCCTGTGCCATTTTATGGGTGCATTTAGGCCATTCACATTGAGGGTGATTATTGATAGATACGTTTTTATTGACATCATGTTACCTTTGAAGTCTTTCTTTCTGTAGATTGTCTCTATATTTCTGTTCAATGCGATTCTTGGGCTTTTTCGTCCTTTAAAGAAGTCCCCTTAATATTTCCTGCAGTATCGGCTTGGTGGTTGCATAGTCTTTTAAGCCTTGCCGGTCCTGGAAACTCTTTATCTCTCCATCCATTTTGAATGTCAGTTTTGCTGGATAAACTATTCTTGGCTGCATGTTCTTCTCATTCACGGCCCTGAATATTTCTTGCCAGCCCTTCTGGCTTGCCAGGTCTCTGTGGACAGGTCTGACATTATTCTGATGGGCTTTCCTCTGTATGTAAGGATCTTCTTTGTCCTAGCTGCTTTCAAGAGGTTCTGCCTACAATTATAATTCTTCATTCTTACTATTAGGTGTCTCAAGGACTTTCGAGAATCTGTCATCTTGGGGGGAAACCTTTCGGCCTCTAATACATAAATCCTGGTTCCACTCATGAGGTTTGGAAAATTTTCCTGAAGAACTTGTTCCACTATATCTTCTAGACTTCTTTCTTTCTCCTCCCCTTCAGGGATTCCAATAATTCTGACTTTGGAACATTTCATGGCATCATTTATTTCCCTGATTCTGTTTTCGTGGCTTCTAAGCTGTTTGTTCCAGGCTTCCTCCTGATCCTTTCTCTATATCTGTTTGTCCTCCAGATCACTAATTCTATCTTCTGTCTCAGTTACTCTAGCGTTGAGAGAATTTAGATTAGATTGGAACTCATTGAGAGCATTGTGAAGCTCATCCCTGGTAGCTTTCAGCTCTTCCCTAATATTGAAAACATGATCTCTGGTCATTTTCAGTTCAGCCCTAATCAATTCCGTTTGGTCACGCATGGCTTTCTCCAACCTAGCTATTGCTTGGATAATTGTTAGCCTGAATTCTCTTTCTGACATATTGTTGATAGCCATTAGCTATGTTGATAGCCATTAGCTCTGTTGCAGAAGGTCCATCCTCTGTATTTTTCTTCTGTTGGGCATTCCTTATCCTAGTCATTTTGGTGAGAGTTGGCTGAACGGGTGTAGCTGGGTGTATCGACTGTGGTGCAGTCAAGGTGCACCCTGGAATGCTTCTGAGCAATCAGGGTTCCCTGCCCAAATGAGAAGAAAAAGAAAAGGAAAAAAAAAGAGAGAGGGAGAGAGACAGGAAAGAAAGGTGAGATAAAAGAGAAGGTTTAGCCCAAATGGGCCCCAAGGTAAGATTTATGAAGTATACAAACAGACACAGAGAAACAAAAAGACTGATAAAAGTATATGACAAGAGAAAGAAAAATATATATTTGCATATATATATATATATGCAAATAAAGGAAGAACCTCGTCAAAAAAGAACCCTGAGTATAAGATTTATATACTATCAGGACAAACACAAAAACACAGAAATACTGGTGGAAGAAAAAGATGGGAGAGTGGTTGTAAATTCCCAGTGTGGGTGAGGTTGGTTGTTTTGATTCTTCCTGGATGTATCTTGATATCTTTGTTAAAGGACTCAACTTTCCTAAGATAAGGGGGGATTAGGAATTGGTTTACCTATAGGGGTGGCATTGATTGGGGAAAGGGGATTACCTTGAAGTTTAGGTCTACATGAATATTAGAAAATAAAAATTAAAAAAAGGAATAAACTAAACTAAAGTATAATTAAAAATAAAAGAAATTTAAAAAATAGAAATGCAAAAGGAAAACAGGTGTATGTATCAAAAAGTTCAGGTTAGAAGGTTATTATGGAATTTGATGTACTGGACATCTCACTGTGATGGTAAATAGGTTAAAAAATTATCTATATAATAATAAAAAATTAACTATATAAAAAATGAGCCAGAATAGTGGGATCGAATTAATAATAAAAATTGTCCTATGAAGTAGTGGTGGTTGTTCTCTTGTAGTCTTTTTTTTTTTCTTTCCCGGTTGGTTTTCTGGGGGAGGGGCCTGCCAAGTGGGTTTTCAGTCCCTGAAGTTCTCTCAGCTAAGTCCTCCCGCCCCCCTCAAGGGGGTGGGCTCTGAGGAAACTGGTTTTTTCAGGCTTTTGTTCTCTGGAGATTTTTATATTTGTTCACTTTTGTTTTTCTCTCTCGCCTTGACCACTTTTGATGGTTTTTGTAGATTTAGAGGGAAGCAAACTGCACCCTGACCCCCCTCTTAGAGAGAAGCCTCAGTCCCGCTGCAGAGCCCATAAAAATCTCCCCTTGGCCGCTGGCAGAGCAGGTTCCCAGTCACGGTCCCTGGGGACTCAGGATTTTTTGCTTGTACCCAAAACCACGGCAGCTGTCTGGGCAGCTCCAGACTGCCAGAGAAGTTCGAAGCAGAGATCACACACAGATTTTCCCGCTGGCCCAGGCTGGGATTGCCTGGTCTTTCCGGTCTGAGAGCACCCAGCTGGCGTTTGTGTGCACCTTTCTCTGGGGAGGGCGCGGGGCATGACTCGGACTCTGATGGCACAGCAGGGCACTTGCGTGGGGATTGCAAAAAGGCTGTGCTTCTGTTGGCTGGTGAGGCTCCCAGCCCCTCATGGGAGCCAGGCGCCAGGTAGTCTTAGGGTTCAGGGACCAAGACCTGGTTTCTCCGCTGCACTCTCTCTGGCTCTGCGCCAGGGGTGGCTGTCCTGGGTCTGGGGACTTAAGCACTGACCCTAACACCCCGATTCCCGCAATCCCCCCCCCATGATCCTTTGCTTTTTTTGAGTGCTTTCTACCAGACTCCCGAGTTAATGCTGGTCCCCAGGCGCAGGGCACTCTTGTATTGGGATATTACTTTCCAATGGATCGCCTCTGGTGGCTCCCTCCCCCTTTTGTTTATCTTCCAATATCAGTCCGACTTTCCCACTCTGCTTTACCTGCCCACTGGCGTCTTCTGCTCCAGTAGAGATCCAGACGTGTATAATTCTGATCTCAGGCTGATTTCGTGGGTGATTGGAGATCTTTGGAAGGTAATCAGCTCACTTTAGGGTGCAGGTTGAATGGGCGCCTCCTCCTACTTCCCCGCCATCTTGTCTCCTATGGCACCCCTGCTCTTTTTAGTCACTGCTACCTCTAATTTCTGATCTTTCCAGGAATTCTGTGGCATGCATTGTCTTGCTTCTCATTTTTTATCCCCACTTTCTGCCACAGGCCCTTGCTTTTCAGCTCTTTCAGCTGTGCTAACCTGCATCTGATTTCCATCTTAAGAAATGTATTTCTATATCTTCCATTTTGAGTTTATCTTTGTGTATGGTATAAGAGAATGGTCCAGTTTCTTTCTTCTTTATGCAGCTGTCCAATTTTCCCAGCACCATTTATTGAAGAGACTGTCTTTTTTCCATTGGATATGTTTTCCTGATTTTTTCAAATAGTAGTTGATCATAGAATTGCAGGTCCATTTCTGGAGTCTTTATTCTGTTCCATATGTGTCTGTTTTTGTGCCAATACCATGCTGTCCTGGTGATCACAGTTTTGTAATATAGGATGTAGTTAGGCAATGTGATGCCCCAGGCTTTGTTTATTTCTTTTTCAACATTCCCATAGTGATTCAGGATCTTTTCTGGTTCCATACAAATTTTAGAATTGTTTGTTCCAGTTTTTTGAAAAATGCCAATGGTATTTTAATAGGGATTGCTTTGAAAGTGTAGATTGCTCTGGGCAGCATAGCCATTTTCACAATGTTTATTTCTCCAATCCATGAGCATGGAATGTTTTTGTGTCTTTCTCAGTTGCTTTCATAAGTGTTCTGTAGTTTCTAGAGTATAGATCATTTACCTCTTTGGTTAGGTTTATTCCTAGGTACATTTTCATGGTATTGTAAATGGTATCAATTACTTAATTTCTCTTTCTATAATTATCTTGTCAGTGTATAGAAAAGCAGTTGATTTCTGTGCATTGATTTTGTATTCTGCCACATGGCTGTATTGCTATATGAATCTATCAAAATCCTAGAGGAGAACATAGGCAGTAAACTCTTCAACATTGGCCACAGCAACTTCTTTCAAGACATGTCTCCAAAGGCAAAGAAACAAAAGCAAAAATTAACTTTTGGGACTTCATCAAGATAAAAAGCTTCTGCACAGCAAAGGAAACAGTCAACAAAGCTAAGAGGCAACCTGCGGAAAGGGAGAAGATATTTTCAAATGACATTACAGATAAAGGGCAGGTATCCAAGGTTTATAAAGAACTTCTCAAACTGAACACCCCCCAAAACCCACAAATAATCCAGGCAAGAAATGGGCAAAAGACATGAACCAAACAATTCTGCAAAGAAGACATATAAATGACAAATAGATGCATTAAAAAAGTGCTCAACATCACTCAGCATCAGGGAAATATAAATCAAAACCACAATGAGATACCACCTCACACCAGTTAGAATGGCTAAAATTAACAGGCAGGAAACAACAAATGTTGGCATGAATGTTGAGAAAGGGGATCTCTCTTACACTGTTGGTGGGAATGCAAGCTAGGACAGCCATTCTGGAAAACAGTATGGAGGGCCCTCAAGAAGTTCCCAAAGATACATATGTAGTACAAAGAAGGGGCACCTGCACCCCAACGTTCATAGCAGCAATGTTCACAATAGGCAAACTGTGGAAGGAGCCGAGATGCCCTTCAACAGATGTATGGATAAAGAGGATGTGGTTCATAGATACAATGGAATATTACTCAACCTTCAGAAAGGATGAATACCTACCATTTGCATCAACATGGATGGAACTGGAGGGGATTATGTTAAGTGAAACAAGTCAAGCAGAGAAAGACAATTATCATATGGTTTCACTCATATGTGGAACAGAAGGAATAGCACTGAGGGCCATAGGGTAAGGGAGGGAAAACTGAATGTGAAGGGGAAGAAATCAGAGAGGGAGACAAACCATGGGAGACTCTGGATTCTGGGAAACAAACTGAGGTTTACAGAAGGAAGGGGGGTGGGTGGATGGAGTAGCTGGGTGATAGGCATTAAGGAGGGCACGTGTTGTGATGAGCAGAGGTTATTATACACAACTAATGAATTATTGAATACTACATCAAAAACTAATGGTGGCTAACTGAAAATAATTAAAACAGTTTTTTTTAACTAACGATGTGCTATATGTTGACTAACTGAGCATAATAAATAAATAAATTAATAAATTAAAAAAGGTTGAGTCACCTCAAAACTAAATAAAATAAAATGTCTCTCATTTCAGAAAGAAGAAGAAAGAAAGAAAGAAAAAAATGAAGAAAGGCGAAGAGAGAGAGAGAGGGAGCGAGGGAGGAAGAAAGGAAGGAAGGAAAGTTTGCAAGCCAGAGGAGAGTGGCAGGATATATTTAAAGGTTCGAAAGGGGGAACTTTACAAGTAATATTCTGCCTGGCAAGGTTATCACTCAATTGAAGGAGAGATGTTTCCCAAATAAACAAAAATTAAAGAAATTCATCACCACAAACTGGTGTTGTAAGAAATATTAAAGAGTCTCCTCTAAGTGGGAAATAACTGACTAGAAATAAGAAAACATATGAAATTTTAAAATCTCACTAAAAAAACAAATATATTGGAAAGGCTGTGGATCAGCCACTTAAAAAGCTAGCATGAAGGTTAAAAGACAAAAATAGTTATATCAACTATAACTGCAACAAGAACTTAAACAATACACAAGATAAAAAGATGTAAAATATGACACTAAAAATATTAAAACAGGTAGATGGAGTAAAAATGCAATATTTTTAGAATATGTTCAAACTTAAGCAACTATAAGCTTAAAATAGACATATATCTATCTATATCTATATCCATCTATCTATCTCTATATATATATGTATCCCATGATAACCACAAAACAAAAATCTACAACAGATACACAAAAATAAAGAGAAAAAAGCCCAAAAAGTACACTAAATAAAACCATCAAACCACAAGGGAAGAAACCAAGAGAACTACAAAAACAACTAGAAAACAAGAAAATGGCAACGAGTACATACCTATCAATAATTACTTTGAACATAAATTCCTAGGAATAAATTCAACCATGGAGGCAAGCACCTATACACTAAAATTATGAGATATTGGTGCAAAAAACTGAAGAAAGATACAAAAAATGGAAAGCTCTTCTGTGCCCATGGATTAGAATTAATATTGTTAAAATGTCCATACTACCCAAAGCAATCTATAGATTCAATGCAATCCCTTTCATAATCCAAATGACACTTTTCACAGAAATAAAACAAATAATTTTGGAATTTGTATGGAGCCACAAAAATACTCCAAATAGCAAAATCAATCTTGTGAAAAAAGAACAAAGCTAAATATATACTTCCTGATTTCAGACTATATTATAAAGCTATAATAATGAAAAGAGACATAAAAAATGAGATCTTGCCTTTTGTAACAACATGGATGGATCTAGAGGGTATTTTGATAAGTGAAATAAGTCCTAGAAAGAAAAATACCATTTAATTTTCCATTTTTCTAATTGTAATTGATTTCTTTTTTTAAAAATTTTTATTTATTTTTTAAAATTTCTTTTCAGTGTCCCAGAATTCATTGTTTATGCACCACACCCAGTGCTCCATGCAATATGTGCCCTCCATAACCCACCACCAGGCTCACCAAACTTCCCACCCCTAACCCTTCCAAAACCCTCAGGTTGTTTTTCAGAGTCAGTCTCTCATGGTTCATCTCCCCCTCCAATTTCCCCCAACTCCCTTCTCCTCTCCATCTCCCCATGTCCTCTGTGTTATTTCTTATGCTCCACAAATAAGTGAAACCATATGATAATTGACTCTCTCTGCTTGACTTATTTCACTCAGCATAATCTCTTCTAGTCCCCTCCATGTTGATACAAAAGTTGGGTATTCATCCTTTCTGATGGAGGCATAACATTCCATAGTGTATATGGACCACATCTTTCTTATCCATTCACTCATTGAAGGGCATCTCGGTTCTTTCCACAGTTTGGCGACTGTGGCCATTGCTTCTATGAACACTGGGGTACAGATGGCCCTTCTTTTCACTACATCTGTATCTTTGGGGTAAATACCTAGTAGTGCAACTGCAGGGTCATTGGGAAGCTCTATTTTCAATTTCTTAAGGAATCTCCACACAGTTTTCCAAAGTGGCTGCACCAACTTGTATTCCCACCAAGAGTTTAAGAGGGTCACCCTTTCTCCATATCCTCTCCAACACACGTTGTTTCCTGTCTTGCTAATTTTGGCCATTCTAACTAGTGTAAGGTGATATCTCAATGTGGTTTTGATTTGAATCTCCCTGATGGCTAGTGGTGATGAACATTTTTTCATGTGTTTGTTAGCCATCTGTATGTCTTCATTGGAGAAGTGTTTGTTCATGTCGTCTGCCCATTTTTTAACTTGATTATCTGTTTTATGCGTGTTGAGTTTGAGCAGTTCTTTATAGAACCTGGATATCAACCCTTTGTCTGTATTGTCATTTGCGAATATCTTCTCCCGTTCCGTGGGTTGCCTCTTTGTTTTGTTGACAGTTTCCTTTGCTGTGCAGAAGCTTTTAATCTTGATGAAGTACCAAAAATTCATTTTTGCTTTTGTTTCCTTTGCCTTTGGAGGCATATCTTGAAAGAAGTTGCTGTGGCCGATGTCGAAGAGGTTACTGCCTTTGTTCTCCTCTAGGATTTTGATGGATTCCTGTCTCACGTTGAGGTCTTTTATTCATTTCAAGTTTATCTTTGTGTATGGTGTAAGAGAATGGTCGAGTTTCATTTTTCTAATTTCATACTGTGGTGGTCAGAAAAGAGGCTTGATATGCCTTCAATCTTATTGAATTTATTTAGACTCGCTTTGTGACCTGAAATGGGGTCTATTCTGGAGAATGTTCCATGTGCACTTAAAAAGAATATGTATTCTGCAATGTTTGGATAAAATGTTCTGTATTTACCTATTAAGGCTATCTGGCCTAGTGTGTCTTTTAATGTTGATGTTTCCTTATTGATTTTCTGCCTGGATGAATTACCTATAAATCTAAATGTGATATTAAAGTACCCTATTACTGTGTTACTGTCAATTTCTCCCCTATGGATGTTAATATTTGCTTTGTGTATTTAAGTGTTCCTATGTTTCTGCACAAATATTTATGAATGTTATATCTTCTTGGCTTGCCCCCTTTACCATTATACAAAGACCTTCTTTGTCTTTTGTTTCAGTCTATGTTTTTTTTTAGTATTTTATTTATTTATTTGACTGACAAAGATCACAAGTAGGCAGAGAGGCAGGCAGAGAAAGAGGAGGAAGCAGGCTCCCTGCTGAGCAGGGAGCCAGATGCAGGGCTTGATCCCAGGACCCTGGGATCATGACCTGAGCCGAAGACAGAGGCTTTCACCCATTAAGCCACCCAGGCGCCCCCTCCACAATTTTCTAAAATGAAATCTGAATATGCCATTAGAATACTTTAGTTATTTTATTATTTATTCATTATTTATTTTATAAATCAGTAGTCAGAATAAGACTTTTCTAGTCTTATTGACACATATTGGTACTCCAACTGTTCCATTACTCTGAATTTGCAATTGCTAAATATGTTTGTAAAATGGTCCCTGAGTAAACTTTTCTCTTACAAACAAGTATCATCAGGAAGCAATATTTTTAAACATCTACTAGGTTGGATTATAATATTTTGCTCAATTTGGCAAAATTATGGAACCTGCATTTTTTTAAATTTTTTATTTTTTATAAACATATATTTTTATCCCCAGGGGTACAGGTCTGTGAATCACCAGGTTTACACATTTCACAGCACTCACCAAAGCACATACCCTCCCCAATGTCCATAATCCCACCCCCTTCTCCGAAACCCCCTCCACCCAGCAACCCTCAGTTTGTTTTGTGAGATTAAGAGTCACTTATGGTTTGTCTCCCTCCCAATCCCATCTTGTTTCATTTATTCTTATCCTACCCACTAAAGCCCCCATGTTGCATCACCACTTCCTCATATCAGGGAGATCATATGATAGTTGTCTTTCTCTGCTTGACTTATTTCGCTAAGCATGATACACTCTAGTTCCATCCATGTTGTCGCAAATGGCAAGATTTCATTTCTTTTGATGGCTGCATAGTATTCCATTGTGTATATAGACCACATCTTCTTGATCCATTCATCTGTTGATGGACATCTAGGTTCTTTCCATAGTTTGGCTATTGTGGACATTGCTGCTATAAACATTCGGGTGCACGTGCCCCTTTGGATCACTACGTTTGTATCTTTAGGGTAAATACCCAATAGTGCAATTGCTGGGTCATAGGGCAGTTCTATTTTCAACATTTTGAGGAACCTCCATGCTGTTTTCCAGAGTGGCTGCACCAGCTTGCATTCCCACCAACAGTGTAGGAGAGTGCCCCTTTCTCCGTATCCTCGCCAGCATCTGTCATTTCCTGACTTGTTTATTTTAGCCATTCTGACTGGTGTGAGGTGATATCTCATTGTGGTTTTGATTTGTATTTCCCTGATGCCGAGTGATATGGAGCACTTTTTCATGTGTCTGTTGGCCATCTGGATGTCTTCTTTGCAGAAATGTCTGTTCATGTCCTCTGCCCATTTCTTGATTGGATTATTTGTTCTTTGGGTGTTGAGTTTGCTAAGTTCTTTATAGATTCTGGACACTAGTCCTTTATCTGATATGTCGTTTGCAAATATCTTCTCCCATTCTGTCAGTTGTCTTTTGATTTTGTTAACTGTTTCCTTTGCTGTGCAAAAGCTTTTGATCTTGATGAAATCCCAATAGTTCATTTTTGCCCTTGCTTCCCTTGCCTTTGGCGATGTTCCTAGGAAGATGTTGCTGCGGCTGAGGTCGAAGAAGTTGCTGCCTGTGTTCTCCTCAAGGATTTTGATGTATTCCTTTCTCACATTGAGGTCCTTCATCCATTTTGAGTCTATTTTCGTGTGTGGTGTAAGGAAATGGTCCAATTTCATTTTTCTGCATGTGGCTGTCCAGTTTTCCCAGCACCATTTATTGAAGAGGCTGTCGTTTTTCCATTGGACATTCTTTCCTGCTTTGTCTAAGATGAGTTGACTGTAGAGTTGAGGGTCTATTTCTGGGCTCTCTATTCTGTTCCATTGATCTATGTGTCTTTTTTTGTGCCAGTACCATGCTGTCTTGATGATGACAGCTTTGTAATAGAGCTTGAAGTCCGGAATTGTGATGCCACCAACGTTGGCTTTCTTTTTCAATATCCCTTTGGCTATTCGAGGTCTTTTCTGGTTCCATATAAAAATTAGAATTATTTGTTCCATTTCTTTGAAAAAGATGGATGGTACTTTGATAGGAATTGCATTAAATGTGTAGATTGCTTTACGTAGCATAGACATTTTCACAATGTTTATTCTTCCAATCCAGGAGCATGGAACATTTTTCCATTTCTTTGTGTCTTTCTCAATTTCTTTCATGAGTACTTTATAGTTTTCTGAGTATAGATTCTGTGCCTCTTTGGTTAGGTTTATTCCTAGGTATCTTATGGTTTTGGGTGCAATTGTAAATGGGATTGACTCCTTAATTTCTCTTTCTTCTGTCTTGCTGTTTGTGTAGAGAAATGCAACTGATTTCTGTTCATTGATTTTTATATCCTGACACTTTACTGAATTCCTGTATACGTTCTAGCAGTTTTGGAGTGGAGTCTTTTGGGTTTTCCACATATAGGATCATATCATCTGCGAAGAGTGATAATTTGACTTCTTCTTTGCCGATTTGGATGCCTTTAATTTCCTTTTGTTGTCTGATTGCTGAGGCTAGGACCTCTAGTACTAGTAACTCTAGTACTATCAGTGGTGATAATGGACATCCCTGCCATGTTCCTGACCTTAGTGGAAAAGCTTTCAGTTTTTCTCCATTGATAATGATATTTGCGGTGGGTTTTTCATAGATGGCTTTGATGATATTGAGGTATGTGCCCTCTATCCCTACACTTTGAAGAATTTTGATCAGGAAGGGATGCTGTACTTTGTCAAATGCTTTTTCAGCATCTATTGAGATTATCATATGGTTCTTGTTCTTTCTTTTACTGATGTGTTGTATCACATTGACTGATTTGCGGATGTTGAACCAACCTTGCAGCCCTGGAATAAATCCCACTTGGTTGTGGTGAATAATCCCTTTAATGTACTGTTGAATCCTATTGGCTAGTATCTTGTTGAGAATTTTCGCATCTGTGTTCATCAAGGCTATTGGTTGTAATTCTCTTTTTTAATGGGATCCTTGCCTGGTTTTGGGATCAAGGTTATGTTGGCCTCATAAAATGAGTTTGGAAGTTTTCCTTCCATTTCTATTTTTTGGAACAGTTTCAGGAGAATAGGAATTAGTTCTTCTTTAAATGTTTGGTAGAATTCCCCTGGGAAGCCATCTGGCCCTGGGCTTTTGTTTGTTTGGAGATTTTTACTGACTGTTTCTATTCCCTTACTGGTTATGGGTCTGTTCAGGCTTTCTATTTCTTCCTGGTTAAGTTGTGGTCGTTTATAAGTTTCTAGAAATGCATCCATTTCTTCCAGATTTTCAAATTTGGTGGCTTAGAGTTGCTCATAGCATGTTCTTATAATAGTTTGTATTACTTTGGTGTTAGTTGTGATCTCTCCTCTTTCATTCATGATTTTATTTAATTGGGTCCTTTCTATTTTCTTTTTGATAAGTTGGGCCAGGGGTTTATCAATTTTGTTAATTCTTTCAAAGAACCAGCTCCTAGTTTCGTTGATTTGTTCTATTGTTTTTTTGGTTTCTATTTCATTGATTTCTGCTCTGGTCTTTATGATTTCTCTTCTCCTGCTGGGCTTAGGGTTTCTTTCTTGTTCTTTCTCCAGCTCCTTTAGGTGTAGGGTTAGGTTGTGTACCTGAGACCTTTCTTATTTCTTGAGAAAGGCTTGTACCGCTATATCTTTTCCTCTCAGAACTGCCTTTGTTGTGTCCCACAGATTTTGAACAGTTGTGTTTTCATTATCATTTGTTTCCATGATTTTTTTCGATTCTTCTTTAATTTCCCGGTTGACCCATTCATTCTTTAGAAGGAGGCTGTTTAGTCTCCATGTATTTGGGTTCTTTCCAAACTTCCTTTTCTGGTTGAGTTATAGCTTTAGAGAATTGTGGTCTGAAAATATGCAGGGAATGATCCCATCTTTTGATACCGGTTGAGTCCTAATTCAGGACCAAGGGTGTGATCTATTCTGGAGAATGTTCCATGTGCACTAGAGAAGAATGTGTATTCTGTTGCTTTGGGATGAAATGTTCTGAATATATCTGTGATGTCCATCTGGTCCAGTGTGTCGTTTAAGGCCTTTATTTCCTTGCTGATCTTTTGCTTGGATGATCTGTCCATTTCAGTGAGGGGAGTGTTAAAGTCCCCTACTATTATTGTATTATTGTTGATGTGTTTCTTTGATTTTGTTATTAATTGGTTTATATAGTTGGCTGTTCCCACATTGGGGGCATAGATATTTAAAATTGTTAAATCTTCTTGTTGGACAGACCCTTTGAGTATGATATAGTGTGCTTCCTCATCTCTTATTATAGTCTTTGGTTTAAAATTTAATTGATCTGATATAAGGATTGCCACTCCTTCTTTCTTCTGATGTCCATTAGCATGGTAAATTATTTTCGACCCCCTCACTTTAAATCTGGAGGTGTCTTCGGGCTTAAAATGAGTTTCTTGGAGGCAAAATATAGATGGGTTTTGTTTTTTTATCCATTCTGATACCCTATGTCTTTTGATAGGGGCATTTAGCCCATTAACATTCAGGGTAACTATTGAGAGATATGAATTTAGGGCCATTATATTGCCTGTAAGGTGACTGTTACTGTATATGGTCTCTGTTCCTTTCTGATCTACCACTTGTAGGCTCTCTCTTTGCCTAGAGGACCCCTTTCAATATTTCCTGTAGAGCTGGTTTGGTGTTTGCAAATTCTTTCAGTTTTTGTTTGTCCTGGAAGCTTTTAATCTCTCCTTCTATTTTCAACGATAGCCTAGCTGGATATAGTATTCTTGGCTGCATGTTTTTCTCGTTTAGTGCTCTGAAAATATCATGCCAGCTCTTTCTGGCCTGCCAGGTCTCTGTGGATAAGTCAGCTGCCAATCTAATATTTTTACTATTGTATGTTACAGACTTCTTTTCCCGGGCTGCTTTCAGGATTTTCTCTTTGTCACTGAGACTTGTAAATTTTACTATTAGGTGACGGGGTGTGGGCCTATTCTTATTGATTTTGAGGGGCGTTCTCTGAACCTCCTTAATTTTGATGCTCGTTCCCTTTGCCATATTGGGGAAATTCTCCCCGATAATTCTCTCTAGTATACCTTCTGCTCCCCTCTCTCTTTCTTCTTCTTCTGGAATTCCAATTATCCTAATGTTGTTTCGTCTTATGGTGTCACTTATCTCTCGAATTCTCCCCTCGTTGTCCAGTAGCTGTTTGTCCCTCTTTTGCTCAGCTTCTTTATTCTCTGTCATTTGGTCTTCTATATCACTAATTCTTTCTTCTGCCTCATTTATCCTAGCAGTGAGAGCCTCCATTTTTGATTGCACCTCATTAATAGCTTTTTTTATTTCAACTTGGTTAGATTTTAGTTCTTTTATTTTTCCAGAAAGCGTTTTTATATCTCTCGAGAGGGTTTCTCTAATATCTTCCATGACTTTTTCGAGCCCGGCTAGAACCTTGCGAATTTTCATTCTGAACTCTAGATCTGACATATTACCAATGTCTGTATTGATTAGGTCCCTAGCCTTCGGTACTGCCTCTTGTTCTTTTTTTTTTTTGTGTGTGTTGAATTTTTCAGTCTTGTCATTTTGTCTAGATAAGAGTATATGAAGGAGCAAGTAAAATACTAAAAGGGTGGCAACAACCCCAGGAAAATATGCTTTAACCAAATTAGAAGAGATCCCAAATCCTGAGGGGGTTGAAAAGGGATAAATAGAGGTTCAAAAAGGAAGAAAGAATAAAAAAGAAAAAAGAAAAAAAAAGAATAGAATTTTAAAAAAAGAAAACAAATTAGAAAAATATAGAAAATAAAAAATATATATTAGTTAAACTAGTTAAAAAACGTTAAAAAATAAAAAGGTAAAAGTAAAAAAAAAATTAACCAGAAGGCGAGAAAAAAACAAAAAATGAAAAGTAAAAAAATTAAATTAACTGCAAGACTAAAAAAAATCACAGGGAAAAAGCCATGAGTTCCATGGTTTGCTTTCTCCTCCTCTGGAATTCTGCTGCTCTCCTTGGTATTGAAACCGCACTCCTTGGTAGGTGAACTTGTTCTTGGCTGGATTTCTTGTTGATCTTCTGGGGGAGGGACCTGTTGTAGTGATTCTCAAGTGTCTTTGCCCCAGGCGGAATTGCACCGCCCTTATCAGGGGCCGGGGTGAGTAATCCGCTGGGGTTTGCTTTCAGGAACTTTTGTTCTCTGAGCGCTTTCCATAGAGTTCTGGAGGACGGGGAATACAAATGGCGGCCTCCTTTTCTCCGGCTCGGAGGAGCCGAGAGCCCAGGGCCCCACTCCTCAGTGTGCCCTCAGAGATCAGTGCCCTGTTACTTCCTTCTGCCTGACCTCCGGCCGCACTCCGAGCTCACCAAGCCTGCGACCGGTTCAAGGTAACCCCCGAGCTGGGAGCTTACTGTCGGCCCTGTCTCTGTAGCCGGCTTTCCCGTTCCAATACCCGCAAGCTCTGCGACACTCAGACACCCCCGATCCTTCTGTGACCCTGCGGGACCTGAGGCCATGGTGACCCCGCGTGGGCTTTGCCCCGGTTTAGCCTCTGGAGCAATGTCCCTCAGCGGAAGAGACTTTTAAAAGTCCCGATTTTGTGCTCCGTTGCTCCGCCGCTTGCTGGGAGCCGGCCCCTCCCCCCGGGGTCTATCTTCCTGTCGCCTTGGATTCACTTCTCCGCCAGTCCTACCTTTCAGAAAGTGGTTGTTTTTCTGTTTTCAGTATTGCTGTTCTTCTTCTCTTCGATCTGCCAATGGATTTTCAGGTGTTTGCAATCTTTAGATAAGCTATCTAGCTGATCTCCTGCTAGCTGAAGTAGTCTCAGCCTGCTATTTCTCCGCCATCTTGACTCCTCCCCCCAACATTAAAATTTTTTTAAAAGATCATAATAGGTACATAATATTCTGCCACACAGACATTTCAAACATATATAACAAGTCTTTATTTTTAAACAATTATTTTCCAATTTTTCACTATCATAGTTAATGTTCCAGTGAACATTATTGTATCTATAACTTTTTAAAGTGTGTTTGTTTTGCAATTTGAATAACAAAAGCAACACAGGTTAACTGAACAATTGAAATGTAATACTAAGTTCCTAATGTTAAATTGATGTATTCTGGGGTGCCTGGGTGGCTCAGGGGGTTAACGCCTTTGCCTTTGGCTCAGGTCATGATCCCAGGGTCCTGGGATTGAGCCCCGAAGCGGGTCTCTGCTCAGCAGGGAGCCTGCTTCCTCTTCTCTCTGCCTGTCTCTCTGCCTACTTGTGATCTCTCTCTGTCAAATAAATAAATAAAATCTTTTAAAAAAATTGATGTGTTCTTTCACTCCCTTTCCAAAACTATCCCCTTAATGTAACCACTGTGAACATTTAATGTAAACCTTACACAATTTTACCTTCACATATGCAAATATATAAATATATAGTATGAGTTTACTTTATTTCACAAAAATGGGGTTACTATAACTTTCTCTTTTACCTAGTAGTGTGTCATAGCCTTCCAAGTCAATATGCCTTACTCCTTTCAACTAACTACATAATAAATGGTTTAGATATACATACCATAATGTTATGTAACTAGTTCTCTATCAGTGTACATTCAGGTTGTTACTCTTACAAAAAAAAATTCAGTAAACACCCTTATACACTTAAATATACATACTGGCACTTTTATTTCTGACTGTTAAACGATCATAAGTGAGATTTCCAGGCCAAAGAGCATGTGAATTTTTTCATTTTAATAAATACAATTAGAAGACTTCCCATTATATATGACAGATTAAATCCATGTTTATTATCTTTTCTAAAAGCTGCACTAAAATAACAGGAAATGAGTTTTTTAAGGGGTATAAGTTTGCAAAAACAAAGCAGGAATGAAGGAAGCAAACAACAAGATATGTAAATAATTTTTTTTATTATGTTCAGTTAGCCACCATATAGTACACCATTAGTTTTTGATGTAGTGTTCAATGATTCATTAGTTGTGTATAATAACCTCTGCTCATCACAACACGTGCCCTCCTTAATGCCTATCACCCAGCTACTCCATCCACCCACCCCCCTTCCTTCTGTAACCCTCAGTTTGTTTCCCAGAGTCCAGAGTCTCCCATGGTTTGTCTCCCTCTCTGATTTCTTCCCCTTCACATTCAGTTTTCCCTCCCTTACCCTATGGCCCTCAGTGCTATTCCTTCTGTTCCACATATGAGTGAAACCATATGATAATTGTCTTTCTCTGCTTGACTTGTTTCACTTAACATAATCCCCTCCAGTTCCATCCATGTTGATGCAAATGGTAGGTATTCATCCTTTCTGAAGGTTGAGTAATATTCCATTGTATCTATGAACCACATCCTCTTTATCCATACATCTGTTGAAGGACATCTCGGCTCCTTCCACAGTTTGCCTATTGTGAACATTGCTGCTATGAACGTTGGGGTGCAGGTGCCCCTTCTTTGTACTACATATTTTGGGAACTTCTTGAGGGCCCTCCATACTGTTTTCCAGAATGGCTGTCCTAGCTTGCATTCCCACCAACAGTGTAAGAGAGATCCCCTTTCTCAACATTCATGCCAACATTTGTTGTTTCCTGCCTGTTAATTTTAGCCATTCTAACTGGTGTGAGGTGGTATCTCATTGTGGTTTTGATTTATATTTCCCTGATGCTGAGTGATGTTGAGCACTTTTTTAATGCGTCTGTTTGTCATTTATATGTCTTCTTTGCAGAATTGTTTGGTTCATGTCTTTTGCCCATTTCTTGCCTGGATTATTTGGGTTTTTTTAGGTGTTCCGTTTGAGGAGTTCTTTATAAAGCTTGGACACCAGCCCTTTATCTGTAATGTCAATTGAAAATATCTTCTCTCATTCCGTAGGTTGCCTCTTAGCTTTGTTGACTGTTTCCTTTGCTGTGGCCTGCAACATTTCTGCTGAAAAATCAACTGATAGTCTTATGGGGTTTCTCTTATATGTCACTATTTGTTTTCATCTTGCTGCCTTCAACATTCTTTTTTTTTCTTTAAAATCTTTTTTTAAAAATTCTTTTCTTTTTTTTTCTTTTTTCTTTCTTCCTTTTTGAACCTCTTTTTATCCCCTTTCTCCCCCCTCATGATTTGGGATCTCTTCTAATTTGGTTAAAGCATATTTTCCGGGGGTTGTTGCCACCCTTTTAGTATTTTACTTGCTCCTTCATATACTCTTATCTGGACAAAATGACAAGACGGAAAAATTCAACACAAAAAAAAGAACAAGAGGCAATACCGAAGGCTAGGGACCTAATCAATACAGACATTGGTAATATGTCAGATCTAGAGTTCAGAATGACAATTCTCAAGGTTCTAGCCGGGCTCGAAAAAGGCATGGAAGATATTAGAGAAACCCTCTCGAGAGATATAAAAGCCCTTTCTGGAGAAATAAAAGAACTAAAATCTATCCACTTTAAGTATAATATATCTTGGTGTGAATCTGTTTGAGTTCATCTTGTTTTGGACTCTGTGCTTCCTGGATCTGGATGTTTGCTTTCTTCCCCAAATTAGGAATTCTTTCAGCCATTCTTTCTTCAGATAATTTTTCTGCTTCTTTATCTCTTTCCCCTCCTTCTAGGACCTATATAATGTGATTATTAGTATGCTTGATGTTGTCCTAGAGGTCCCTTAAACTATCCACATTTTTTTTTGAGTGGGAGGGGGGCAGAGCAAGAGGGAGAGAGAAAATTTTAAGCAGGCTTCATGCCCAGTATGGAGCCTGAATGTTGTTTTAATCTCATTACTCTAAGCCAAAATCAAGAGTTGGATGCTTACCTGACTGAGCAACCCAGGCATCCCATCCTCATTTTAAAGATTCTTTTTTTCTTGTTCTCATTGTATGATTTTCACTATTATGTCTTACAGATCACTGATCTGTTCTTCTCTATCATTCTATGTACTGTTGATTCCTTATAGTTCATTTCAGTTATTGTATTCTTCAGCTCTGATAGGTTCATTATTATATTTTTAAAAACTATTTATTGATATTCTTACTGTGTTCCTCTATCCTTCTGAGTTCAGTGGGCATCTTTATGACTTTACTTTGAACCCTTTATCAAGAAAATTACTTATCTCTCTTTCACTAGGGTTTTTTCCTAGGGTTTTATCTTACTCTTTCATCTGAAACATATTCCTCTATCTCCTTATTTTGTTTTACTTTCTGTGTTTGTTTCTGTGAATTAGGCAGAGCAGCTACCTTTCCTAGTCTTGAAGAATTTGTCTTGTATAGGAATATCCACTGTGTATACTGCATGTGCCTGGTGGTTTTGGTGGGACAGCTGGAGCTGAAGCTGGAATAGGAATAGGCAGAGGAGTCCTGTAGAATTACACAGTGGAGCCACCTTAATGTGATGGCTGGAGCTGCAGTAGGCATGAGTGCGGAGGGGTGTTCTGGGACATGCCATTGTATCTTTATTGGGTGGCCAGATCTGGTGCAGATCAGGTGGTCTTGACATGTATGGCATTATGGCTGCTTTGGCAGGATAGCTGGGGCTGGAGTGAGCATTGGCTTAGAGAGTCCCAGAGTATGCCATGCCGAGGTCACCTTGAAGGGACACCTGGAGCTGAGATGGGCATGGGTGAGGGGTGTTCTGGGTTGTGCTGTCCTGGGGTCATGTTGCTGGGATGGTTGGATTGGGCATATGCTAAGGAGGGTTCCAGAATGTGTTGCATGGGGGCTCCCTTGGAAGGTTGGCTAGAGATGGGGGTGTTGTGTGTTGGATGCCCACTTTGTGCTATGCTATGGCCACTTGGGGGGATGGCTGGAATTGGTGTGGTTCAGGGGCCCAGGGTGAGCTAAAGCATCCCTAGTAGGAAGGTTTAATAAGCCTAGACCCTCCTTCCAGAGCCATACTATTAAGATGCAAGGGGAATATAAAAATGTCACTAACTAGTGCCTCTGACACCAGAGAGAATTCCAGCAGTTCCTTGCCAATTTGAAAGATGTTCTAGATTTAGTAAATCGATTTTCTTCACTTACACTTTAGTTAATTTTTAAACTGCTTTTTATGTGCACCTCAGGGTGTACGACTCTCTGCATAGGTCCCTCAGTGATATTTCTCCATACTGCAAGTTGCTGCAATGAGGATGAAGATCCCCTTGTTGCTGTGTTTCCTACCCTTCTCTATGTGGCCCGTGTATTTTTTTAAATTAACATATAATGTGTTATTTGTTTCAGGAGTACAGATCTGTGATTCATCAGTCTTATACAATTCACAGCACTCACCATAGCACATACCCTCCCCAATGTGCAATACATCACCCTAACTTTCCCACCTCCCTCACCCCCAAGAGCCCTGTTTATTTCATGAAATGAAGTGTCTCTTCTAGTTTGTTTCCCTCCCTGGTCGCATCTTGTTTCATTTCCTCTCCCTTCCCCCCACGAACTCCACCTTGCCTCTTAAATTCCTCATACCAAAGAGATCATATGATAGTTCTCTTTCTCTGATTGACTTATTTTGTTTATCATAATACCCTCTAGTTCCATCCATATTGTTGCAAATGGGAAGAGTTCATTTTTGAAGGCTGCATAGTATTCCACTGTGTGTATATGTGTGTATATATATATATACGACTTCTTCTTTATCATATCATCTGTGGATGGGCATCTAGGCTCTTTTCATAGTTTGGCAATTGTGGACATTGCAGCTATAAACATTTGGGTCCATATGCCCCTTTAGATCAATACATTTGTCTCTTCAGAGTAGATACCCAGTAGTGCGATTTCTGAGTCGTAGGGTAGCTCTATTTTTAAATTTTTGAGGAACCTCCATACTGTTTTTCAGAGTGGCTGCAGCAGCTTGCATTTCCACCAACTGTGTAGGAGGGTTCCCCTTCCTCCACATTCTTGCCAACATCTGTTGTTTCCTGACTGGTTAATTTTAGCCATGCTGACTGGTGTGACGTAGTATCTCACTGTGGTTTTGATTTGTATTTCCCTGATGCTGAGTGATGTTCAGAACTTTTTCATTTGCCTGTTGGCCATGTGGATGTCTTCTTTGCAGAAATGTCTGTTCATTTCTTCTTCCCATTTCTTAATTGGATTATTTGTTCTTTGGGTCTTGAGTTTGATAAGTTCATTATAGATTTTGGATACTAGCCCTTGATCTGATATGTCATTTGTGAATATCTTTTCCTATTCTGTTAGTTGTCTTTTGGTTTTCTTGACTGTTTCCTTTGCTATGCAACAGTCTTTCATTTTTTTAAAAAGGTTTTATTTATTTGACACAGAGATAGAGAGTACAAGTAGGCAGAGTAACAGGCAGAGGGAAAGGGAGAAGCAGGCTCTCCACTGAGCAGGGAGCCCAATGTGGGGCTTGATCTCAGGACCCTGGGATCATGACCTGAGCCAAAGGCAGCTGCTTAAACAACTGAGCCACCTAGGCACCCCACAAAAGCCTTTTATATTGATGAAGTCCCAAAAGTTCATTTTGCCCTTGTTTCCCTTGCCTTTGGAAATGTTTCTAAGAGGAAGTTGCTGTGGCTATGGTCGAAAAGGTTGCTGCCTGTGTTCTCCTCAAGAATTTTGATGGATTCCTATCTCACATGGAGGTCCATCATCCATTTTGAGTCTATTTTTGTGTGTGGTGTAAGGAAATGGTCCAGTTTTATTACTCTGCATGTGGCTGTCCAATTTTCCCAACACCATTTGTTGAAGAGGCTGTCTTTTTTTCCATTGGACATTCTTTCCTGATTTGTCGAGGATCAGTTGACCATAGAGTTGAGAGTTTGTTTCTGGGCCCTTTATTCTGTTCCATTGATCTATATGTCTGTTTTTGTGCCAGTACCATGCTGTCTTGATGATTACAGTTTTGTAATAGAGCTCAAAGTCTGAAATTGTGATGCTTTCAGTGAAGATTTTATTTTTTAAGATTCTTCTGGCTATTCAGAGTCTTTTCTGGTTCTGTATAAATTTTAGGATTATGTGTTCGATTTCCTTGAAAACAATTGATGGTATTTTGATAGAGATTGCATTAAATGTGCTGATTGCTGAGTGAAATAAGTCAAGCATAGAGAGTCAGTTATCATATGGTTTCACTTGCTTGTGGAGCATAAGGAATACCATGGAGGACATTGGGAGAAGGAGAGGAGAAATGTGTTGGCAGAAATTGGAGGGGGAGATGAACCATGAGAGACTGTGGACTCTGAGAAACAAACTGAAGGTTTTGGAGAGGAGGGGGTGGGGGTTGGGTGAGCCTAATAGTGGGTATTAAGGAGGGCCCCTATCGCAGGGAGCACTGGCTATGGTGCATAAACAATGAATCTTGGAACACTGAAAAAAATAAAATTAAATTTAAACATGTATAGATTGCTCTGGGTACCATAGACATTTTCAAAATATTTGTTCTTCCAATCCAGGAGCATGGAACATTTTCCCATTTCTTTGTGTCTTCCTCAATTTCTTTCATGAGTATGTAGTAGTTTTCTGAGTACAGATTCTTTGCCTCTTTGGTTAGGTTTATTCCTAGGTATCTTAAGCTTTTGGGTACAATTGTAAATGGGATTGACTCCTTAATTTCCTTTCTTCTGTCTTGCTGTTGGTGTATAGAAATGCAACAGACTTCTGTGCATTGATTTTATATCCTGACAGTTTACTGAATTTCTGTATGAGTTCTAGCAGTTTTGGAGGGGAGTCTTTGGGATTTTCCACGTAAAGTATCATATCATCTGCAAAGAGTGAGAGTTTGACTTCTTTTTTGCCAATGCAGATGCCTTTTATTTATTTTTGTTGTCCGATTGCTGAGGCTAGGACTTCTAGTGCTATGTTGAATAGCAATGGTGATAGTGGACAGCCCTGCTTTGTTCCTGACCTTAGGGGAAAAGCTCTCAGTTTTTCCCCATTGAGAATGATATTTGCTGTTAGTATTTCATAGATGCCTTTCATGATATTGAGGTATGTACCCTCCATCCCTACACTTTGAAGAGTTTTGATCAAGAAAGGATGCTGTACTTTGTTGAAAGCCTTTTCAGTGTCTATTCAGAGTATCATATAGTTCTTGTTCTTTTATTAACATATTGTATCACATTGATTGATCTGCAGATGTTGAGCCAAACTTGCAGCTCCAGAATAAATCGCACATTGTCATGCTGAATAATCCTTTTAATGTACTGTTGGATTCTATTGGCTAGTATTTTGGTGAGGATATTTGCATCCATGTTCATCAGGGATATTGGCCTGTAATTCTCCTTTTTGATGGGATTTTTGTCTGGTTTTGGGATCAAGGTGATGCTGGCCTCCTAAAACGAGTTTGGAAGTTTTCCTTCCATTTCTATTTTTTGTAACAGTTTTAGGAGAATAGGAATTCATTCTTCCTTAAAAGTTTGGTAGAAGTCCCCTGGGAAGCTGTCTGGCCCTGGGCTCTTGTTTGGGAGATTTTTGATGACTGTTTCAATCTCCTTACTGGTTATGGGTCTGTTTGGGTTTTCTACTTCTTCCTGGTTCAGTTTTGGTAGTTTATACATCTCTAGGAATGCATCCATTTTTTCCAGATTGTCAACTTTGCTGATGTATAGTTGCTCATAATATGTTCTTTACTTGTTTGTGTTTCTTTGGTGTTGGTTGTGATCTCTTCTCTTTCACTCATGATTTTATTAATTTGGGTCCTTTCTCCTTTCATTTTGAGAAGTCTGGCCAGGGGTTTATCCATCTTATTAATTCTTTCAAACAACCACCTCCTAGTTTCGTTGATCTGTTCTACTGGTTTGTTTTTGTTTTGTTTCTATTTCACTGATTTCTACTCTGATCTTTATTATTTCTCTTCTGCTGGGTTTAGATTTGCTTTGCTCTTCTTTCTCCAGCTCCTCTGGGTGTAGCGTTAGGTTGTGTGCTTGAAATCTTTCTTGTTTCTTGAGGAAGGCTTACATTCCTTTGTACTCTCCTCACAGGACCACCTTTGTTCTGTCCCAAAGGTGTTGAACAGTTGTATTTTCATATTCATTTGTTTCCATGAATTTAAAAAAAAATTTTAAAAAAATTTTTAAAAAATTCTTATTTAATTTCCTTGTAGACCCATTCATTCTTTAGTAGGATGCTCTTTAGTCTCCATGTGTTTGAGTTCTTTCCAACTTTCCTCTTGTGGCTGAATTCTAGTTTCAAAGCATTGTGGTCTGAAAATATGCAGGGAATGATCCTAATCTTTTGGTACTGCTTGAGACCTGATTTGTGACCCAGGATGTGATCTATTCTGGAGAATGTTCCATGTGCACTAGAGAAGAACGTGTATTCTGTTGCTTTTGGATGGAATGTTCTGAATATATATGTGATGTCCATCTGGCCCAGTGTGTCATTTAAAGCCTTTATTTCCTTGTTGATCTTTTGCTTGGATGATCTGTCCATTTCAGTGAGGGAAGTGTTAAAGTCACCTATTACTGTTGTATTATTGTCAATGTGTTTCTTTGATTTTGTTATTTATTGGTTTATATAATTGCCTGCTCCCTTGTTAGGGGCATAGATATTCAAAATTATTAGATCTTCTTGTTGGTCAAGTATGAAATAGTTTTTAAGTATGAAATAGTTTCCTTCTTCAACTCTTATTATAGTCTTTTGCTCAAAATCTAATTTATCTGATATAAAGATTGCCACCCCACCTTGCTTTTGATGTCCAATAGCATGGTAAGTTGTTTTCCACCTCCTCACTTTAAATCTGGAGGTGTATTTGGATCTAAAACGAGTTTCTTGCAGGCAGCATATGGATGGGTTTTGGTTTTTCATCCATTCTGATACCCTACATCTTTTGATAGGGACATTTAGCCCATTTACATTCAGAGTAACTATTAAAAGATATGAATTTAGTGCCATTATATTGCCTCTAAGGTGACTATTACTGTATATTGTGTCTGTTCCTTTCTGGTTTGTTCTTTTTAGGCTCTCTCTTTGCTTGGAGGACCCCTTTCAGTATTTCCTGTAGAGCTGGTTTGGTGTTTACTAATTCTTTGAGTTTTTGTTTTTCCTGGAAGCTTTTTATCTTTCCTTCTATTTTCAATGACAGCCTAGTTAGATATAGTATTATTGTCTGCATATTTTACTCATTTAGTTCTCTGAATATATTGTGCTAGTCCGTGGATAGGTCTGCTCCCAGTCTAATATTTCTACCATTGTAGGTTACAGATGTCTTGTCTTGAGCTGCTTTCAGGATTTTCTTTTTGTCTCTGAGACTTGTAAGTTTCACTATTAAATGATGGGGTGTTAACCTATTTTTATTGATTTTGAGGGGGATTCGTTGAGCTTCCTGGATTTTGATGTTTGTTTCCTTCCCAAAATTGTGGAAGTTCTCTGCTATAATTTGCTCCAATATACCTTCTGCCACCCTCTCTCTTTCTTCTTATTCTGGGATCAATTATTCTAATATTGTTTCATTTTATGGTATCACTTATCTCTTGAATTCTCCCCTTGTGAGCCGGTAGTTGTTTATCTCTCTTTTTCTCAGCTTCTTTATTCTCCATAATTTGGTCTTCTATATCACTAATTGTCTCTTCTGCCTCATTTATCCTAGTAGTAAGAGCCTCCAATTTTATTGCACCTCAGTAATAGCTTTTTTACTTTGACTTGTTCAGACTTTAGTTTCTTCATTTCTCCAGAAAGGGATTTTATTTCTCCTGAAAGGGATACTCTGGTATCTTCCATGGTTTCTTCAAGCCCAGGTAGCATCTTGATAATCCTCATTCTGAACTCTGGTTCTGACATCTCACTATTATCCATATTGATTAGGTCCCTAGCCATTGGTACTGTGTCTTGTTCTGTTTGAGGTGAGTCTTTCTGCCTTGTCATTTTATCCAGATAAGAATAGATGAATGACAGAATGAAATATTAAAATGGTAGCAACTACCCCAGAGAAATATACACTAATCAAATCAGAAGACACCCAAAACCAGGAGAAGAAAGGAGAAAAAAATATATATATTAAAAAAAAATATATATATATATATAAAATATATATATATAAAAAAATATATATATATATATTTAGAGTGTGGATAGATAGATAGATAGATAGATAGAGGTGAATAGAATAGAGCCACACACTTGATTTTGGGTGTATTTTGGTCATTAGAGTAAACTGCCTCCTAAAATTTTAAGGAAGGAAAAACTTATATATATACACAAAAACAAGGATAAACACAATGGAGAGATGGAATATGAGTGTAAAGATGAAAATTTAAGAAGATTTTAAAAACGGAAGTGATAAGAAGTTGTTTGAAAAAAGAGGGAGGATAAAGGAGAGAGTTTGATCAGGCTGGAGACTAGAACAAAGCCATATGCTAGATTTAGGGTATATTTTTACCTATTAGAAGAAACTGTATCCCAAAATTTTGAAGAAAGAAAAATATATGTATACAAAAACTAAGATTAAATATAATGAAGCAATAGAATATGACTATAACAATGAAAATTTTAAAAAGATTTTTAAAAAGGTATTGATAAGATAAAAAAATTAAACAAGGTTAAAATGGGAAAGAGGAAAAATTAAAAAATAGAATAAGAAAAAAATAAAATTGAGAAAATTTGTTTCAAAGACTGAAGAATCATGGGGAAAAGGCCATGAATGCTATGGGCTGTATTCCTGCAGCTCTTTAGTTTTGCAGTTCTCATTGATTGGTGAACTTGGTCTTTGCTGGATGTTCTTGCTGATCTTCTGAGGAAGGGCCTGATGCAGTGATTCTCAAATGAGGTGGAATTGCCTGAGGTGGAATTGCACTGCCCTTGCCAGAGGGCAGGCTAAGTAATCTGCTTGGTTTTGCTCTTGTAGCTTTTGTTCCCTGAACACTTTCCATACAGCTTTGGAGGAGGAGAATGAAGATGGTGGCTTCCTAATCTCCAGCTGTAGAGGAGCTGAGAGCTCAGGGTCCCTCTCCTCAGTGTGCTCTCAGAGAAAAGCAGTCAATCACTCCCGTTTCCCTGGTCTCTGGCCACATTCTGTGCTCACCTGGCCTGTGACTGAGTGTTTCTATCTCTGGCGCATGACCCCATTTGGAGTCTCCAAACCTAGCAGATTCCTGTAGCATGCTCCTCCACCACTCCTGCTGGAGGAGGAAGGTGAGTATCCCTGGGTCTGCCACTTGTGGGGTCCCTCCTGGAAGAAGAGTGGCCCAACTGTGCCGCAGATCATGGTTTAAGGTAACTGCAAGCTGAGAGCACACTCCTCAGCTCCATCTCTGCAGCTGGCCTTCTCACTCTGATACCTGAGAGCTCTGCCACACTCAGACACCACTGGTCTTTTTGTGATGTCAGGGGACCTGAGACGACACTGCCCCTGTGAGGGCTCCAATCCCAGCTTAGCCTCTGAAGCGACATTTCTCAGTGGAGCAGACTTCTAAAAGTTCTGATTTTGTGCTCTGCTGCTGTACTGCTTGCCGGGAGCCGGCCCCTCCCCCCACAGTTTATCTTCCCATTTATTGCCTCAGATTCACTTCTCCACACATCTTATCTTCCAGAAAATGGTTGCTTTTCTTTTGATAGAATTGTTGCTATTCTTCTCTTCAATCTCCTGTTGATTTTGTGGGTGTTCAGAATGGTTTGATAACTATCTAGCTGAATTCCTGGGACCCAATGATATTTAGGTGTTCTACTCCTCTGTAATCTTGCTCCTCCCCCTGTATCTTTTTCTTTTGTTTTTGTTGTTGTTGTTGTTTTTCTTTTTGAGTGTGTGCAGAAGCTATTCAAACAGCCCTCAGTTCTTCAGGAGGAATTGCTCTGTATGTATGTATAGCTTCAAATTGTCTGTGGAAGCCGGTGAGTTCAGAGCCTTCCTATGTCACCTTCTTAGACCACTGTATTTTCATTTTCTTGATAATGTTCTTTGATGCACAAAGTTTTTAGCTTTTAATGAAGTCCAGTTATTTTTTTCTTTTGTTTATTGTGCTTTTGATGTCATGTGTAAGAATAGATTGCTAAATTTAAAGTCACAATAGATGAGTTTTGCTAACACTATTTCTTCCTCCATTGAATGGACTAGGCATCCACACTGATAATCAATTAGCCATATATATATATATATATATATATATATATATATATATATATATGGATTTATTGCTGGACTCTCATTTTTACCATTTATTTATATATCTATTTCTATGCATTACTGCACTATTTTGATTGCTGTAGTTTTGTAAGTTTTGAAATCAGGAAGTATGAGTCCTTCAACTTTGTTCTTTTTCAAGATTGTTTTGGGTATTTGGGCTTATTGTACTTCCATACAAATTTCAGGAGCAGCTTTCCCTTTCTTCAAAAAAGCCTATTGGAGAAAGACAACTATCATACGATCTCCCTGATATGAGGAAGTGGTGATGCAACATGGGGGCTTAAGTGGGTAGGAGAAGAATAAGTGAAACAAGATGGGATTGGGAGGGAGACAAACCATAAGTGACTCTTAATCTCACAAAACAAACTGAGGGTTGCTGGGGGGAGGGGGTTTGGGAGAAGGGGGTGGGATTATGGACATTGGGGAGGGTATGTGCTTTGGTGAGTGCTGTGAAGTGTGTAAACCTGGTGATTCACAGACCTGTACCCCTGGGGATAAAAATATATGTTTATAAAAAATAAAAAATTATTTTAAAAAAAGCCTATTGGAATGTTGATAGTGATTGCATTGAATCTATAGATGGCTTTGGGTAGTTCTGACACCTTTTACCAATAATGAGTCTCATAACCCATGAACATGGGGTGCATTTTCATTCATTTATTACTCTCAGCAATGTTTGGTAGTTTTCAGTGTCCAAATCTTTCACCTCTTAAGTTTATTCCTGGGTATTTTGTTCATGTTGATGTTGTTATAAATGGAATTGATTTCTTAATTTCCTTTTATTTTATTTTTAAATTTTTTTTTATTATGTTACGTTAGTCACCATACAGTATGTCATTAGTTTTTGATGTAGTGTTCCAAGATTCATTGTTTATGTACAACACCCAGTGCTCCATGCAATACATGCCCATCACTGGACCAACCCATTTCCCTAACCCCCCTCGTTAACTCCCTCCTTGTTTCTCGGAGTCCACAGCCTCTCATGGTTTGTCTCCCCATCTGATTTTTCCCCCTTCCTTCTCCTAGTGTCCTCCATATTCCACAAGTAAATGAAACCATATGATAATTGACTTTCTCTGTTTGACTTATTTCACTCAGCATAATCTCCTCTAGTTCCATCCATACTACTCAGCCATCAGAAATGATCCTAACTTTTGCATCAACATGGATGGGACTGGAGGAGATTAATTTCCTTTTAGGTTGTTCATTACAAGTGTATAATGGTACAACTGATATTTGTGTCCTGATTTTGTATTCTGCAACTTTGCTGAATTCACTTATTGACTGTAGTAGCCTTCTCATGGACTTTATGGGCTTTTCTCTACATAGGAGCATGTCATCTGAAAATAGAGATAATTTTATTTCTTCTTTTGAATTTGGATGTTCTTTATCTCTTTTTCTTGTCTATTTAAACTGGCTAGAATTTCCAGTCAATGTTGAATAGTAGTAATGAAAGCAGTCATCCTTGTGTTTTTCTTGTTCATAAGGGAAAGAGTTCAGTCTTTTACCATTGAGTATAATGTTAGTTGTACATTTCTCATAAATGCCCCTTATCATGTTGAAGAAGTTCCATTCTATTCCTAGGTTGTTGAATGTTTTTATCAGACCATCTATTGAGATGGCCATGCATTTTTTTTCCCTTCAGTCTACTAATGTGGTGAAGTACACTGATTTTTATATATTGAACCACACTTGCATTCCTGAGATAAATCTCAGCTGGTCACGGTCTATATTCCTTTTGATGTTGTTTTATTTGGTTACTTGTACTTGTTTTATTTGGTACTTGTTATTGATGCCTTTTTGCATTCTCTTCTCATAAGGAATATCGATCTATAGATTTCTTGTGGTGTCTTTTAAAGTTTTTTTGAATTAAATTTAAAATTTTAATTCCAATGTAGTTAACACCCAGAGTTACATTAATTTCAGGTATACAATATAGTGATTCAACAATTCTATACATTACTCAGTGTTAATCATGATAAGTGTACACTTTAATCTCTATCACCTATTTAACCCATCCCTCCACCCACCTCTTGTCTGATAACCAGCAGTTTCTTCTCTATAGTTAAGAGTCTGTTTCTTGGATCATCTCTCTCACTTTTCCCCCTTTGCTCATTTGTTTTGTTTCTTAAATTCCACTTAAGAGTGAAAACATATGTTCTCTGTCCTTCTCTGACTGATGTATTTCACTTAGGATCAGACACTATAGCTCCATCTATGCTGTTGCAAATGGCAAAATTTCATTCACTTTTATGGCTGAGTAATCCATTAAATAGATACACCACATCTTCTTTATCCATTCATGGATACTTGGACTGTTTCCATAATTTGGTTACTGTTGGTATTGATAAGCCCCCGGGTGCACGTTTTCCTTTCCAATTAGTATTATTGTATCCTTTGTGTAAATACCTAGTACTGAAATTCCTGGATCATAAGCTTAGGTCTACTTTTAACTCTTGGAGGAACCTCTATACTACTTTCCACAGTAGATGCGCCAGTTTGCATTCCCACCAACAGTGCAAGAGGGTTCCTCTTTCTCCACATCCTTGCCAACACCTGTCATTTTCTGTGTTGTTAACTTTAGCCATCCCGACGGTGTGACGTGATATCCCATTGTAGTTTTGACTTGTATTTCCCTGATGAGCAGTGATGTAAAACATCTTTTCATGTGTCTATTGGTCATCTGTATGGATGTCTATCCATATTTTCTGCCCATTTTCCAAGTGGATTATTTGTGTTTTGTGTGCTGAATTTTTTTAAATTTAAATTTGATTAGCCAGCATATTGTACATCATTAGTTTCTGATGTAGAGTTCGGTAATTCATCAGTTGTGTATAACAACCATTCCTCTTCACATCACGTGCCCTCCTTAATGCCCACCATCCAACTGAGTTTTCAAAGTTCAATGTCCACAATTGCCAAACTGTGGAAGGAGCCAAGATGCCCTTCAACAGGCAAATAGATAAAGAAGATGTGGTCTATATATACAATGGAATATTACTCAGCCATCAGAAAGGGTGAATACCCAACTTTTGTATCAACATGGATGGGACTGGAGGAGTTTATGCTAAGTGAAATAAGTCAAACAGAGAAAATCAATTATCATATGGTTTCACTTACTTGTGGAACATAAGGAGTAACTTGGAGGACATTAGGAGAAGGAAAGGAAAAGTGAATTGGGGAAAATCGGAGGAGGATATGAACCATGAGAGACTGTGGACTTTGAGAAACAAACTGAGGGTTTTAGAGGGGAGGGGGGTAGGGTGTGGGTGAGCCTGGTGGTGGGTATTAAGTAGGACACATACTGCATGGAGCACTGGGTGTGGTACATAAACAATGAATCTTGGAACACTGAAAAAACAAAACAAAAAATAAAAAACTTAAAGTTCTTTATGTATTTTGGATACTCTTTATAAGATATGTCATTTGCAAATATCTCCTCCCATTTCAAAGGTTACCTTTTAGTTTTCTTGATTATTTCCATCACTGTGTAGAAACTTTTATTTTGATGTAGTACCAATAGTTTATTTTTGCTTTTGTTTCCCTTGCCTCAGGAGACCCATCTAATAGGACGTTTGTTGCTTTGGCCGATGTCAGAGAGGTTACGGCCTGTGTTCTCCTCTAGGATTTTGATGAATTCCTGTCTCACATTTAGGTCTTCAACCATTTAGAGTTTATTTTTGTGTGGTAAGAAAATGGTCCAGTTTCATTTTTCTACATGTGGCTGTACAATTTTCCCAACATCATTTGTTGAAGAGACTGTCTTTTTTCCATTGGATATTCTCTCCTGCTTTGTCAAAGATTAGTTGACCATAGAGTTGTGGTCCATTTCTGGGTTTTCTGTTCTGTTCCATTGATCTATGTATCTGTTTTTGTGCCAGTACCATACTGTCTTGATGACTACAGCTTTGCCAAATAGCTTGAAGTTCAGAATTGTGATGCTTCTACCTTTGCTTTTTGTTTTCAAGGTTGCTATGGATAATTGGGGTCTTTTGTGTTTCCACACAGATTTCAGAATTGTGTGTTTTAGCTCTGTGAAAAATGACATTGCTATATTGATAGACATTGCATTAAATGTGTAGATTACTTTGGGTAGTGTAGACATTTTAACAGTGTTTGTTTTTCCAACCCATGAACATTTCCATTTCTTTGTGTCATCTTCAGTTTCTTTCATAAGTGCTCTATAGTTTTCGGGGTATAGATCTTCTACCTCTTTTGTTAGGTTTATTCCGAGGTATCTTTTGGTTTGGGGCATAATTGTAACTGGGACCGATTCCTTGATTTCTTTTTCTGCTGCTTCATTATTAGTGTATAGAAATGCAACCGCTTTCTGTACCTTGATTTTGTATCAAGCAACTCAGTACATTGATTTTATATCAGCAACTTTTCTGAAGTCATGCACTAGTTCTAGCAGATTTTGGTGGAGTCTTTTGGGTTTTCTTTACAGAGTATCATGCTGTATGCAAACAGTGAAAGTTTGACTTCTCCTCTGCTGATTTAGATCCCTTTTATTTCTTTTAGTTGTTTGATTGCTGAGGCTAAGACTTTCAGTACTAGGTTAAATAGTAATGATGGGAATGGACACCACTGGCTTGTTCCTGACCATAGGGGGAAGGCTCTCAGTATTTCCTCAGTGAGGATATTATTATTTGCGGGTCTTTTGTGATGCTGAGGTATATTCCATCTATCCCTACTTTCTTGAGGGTTCTTATCAAGACTAAATGTGTTTTGTCATATGCTGTTTATGCATCTATTAGGGTGATCATATGGTATTATCCTTTCTTTTATTAATGTGGTATATCATTTTGATTGATTTGTGAATATGGAACCACCCCTGCAGCCCAGGAATAAAACTCACTTGATTGTGGGGTCATTGTAATAATTCTTGTAATGTACTATTGGATCTGATTTGCTAGTATCTTGTTGAGAACTTTGCATCCATGTTCACTGGGAATACTAGCCTGTAGTTCTCTTTTTTAGTGGGGTCTTTGGTTTTGGAATTAAGGTACTGCTGACCTTACAGAAGGAGCTTAGATATTTTCCTTCCATTTCTGTTTTTTTAAACAGTTTAGGAAGAATAAGCATTGACTCTTCTTTATTTTTTTTAATTTTTTATTTTTTATAAACATATATTTTTATCCCCAGGGGTACAGGTCTGTGAATCACCAGGTGTACACACTTCACAGCACTCACCAAAGCACATACCCTCCCCAATGTCCATAATCCCACCCCCTTCTCCCAAACCCCCTCCCCCCAGCAACCCTCAGTTTGTTTTGTGAGATTAAGAGTCACTTATGGTTTGTCTCCCTCCCAATCCCATCTTCTTTCATTTATTCTTCTCGTACCCACTTAAGCCCCCATGTTGCATCACCACTTCCTCATATCAGGGAGATCATATGATAGTTGTCTTTCTCCACTTGACTTATTTCGCTAAGCATGATATGCTCTAGTTCCATCCATGTTGTCACAAATGGCAAGATTTCATTTCTTTTGATGGCTGTATAGTATTCCATTGTGTATATATACCACATCGTCTTGATACATTCATCTGTTGATGGACATCTAGGTTCTTTCCATAGTTTGGCTATTGTGGACATTGCTGCTATAAACATTCGGGTGCACGTGCCCCTTTGGATCACTACGTTTGTATCTTTAGGGTAAATAACCAATAGTGCAATTGCTGGGTCATAGGGCAGTTCTATTTTCAACATTTTGAGGAACCTCCATGCTGTTTTCCAGAGTGGCTGCACCAGCTTGCATTCCCACCAACAGTGTAGGAGGGTTCCCCTTTCTCCGCATCCTCGCCAGTATCTGTCATTTCCTGACTTGTTGATTTTAGCCATTCTGACTGGTGTGAGGTGATATCTCATTGAGGTTTTGATTTGTATTTCCCTGATGCCGAGTGATATGGAGCACTTTTTTATGTGTCTGTTAGCCATCTGGATGTCTTCTTTGCAGAAATGTCTGTTCATGTCCTCTGCCCATTTCTTGATTGGATTATTTGTTCTTTGGGTGTTGAGTTTGCTAAGTTCTTTAGAGATTCTGGACACTAGTCCTTTATCTGATATGTCGTTTGCAAATATCTTCTCCCATTCTGTCAGTTGTCTTTTGAATTTGTTAACTGTTTCCTTTGCTGTGCAAAGCTTTTGATCTTGATGAAATCCCAATAGTTCATTTTTGCCCTTGCTTCCCTTGACTTTGGCGTTGTTCCTAGAAAGATGTTGCTGCGGCTGAGGTCGAAGACGTTGCTGCCTGTGTTCTCCTCAAGGATTTTGATGGATTCCTTTCGCACATTGAGGTCCTTCATCCATTTTGAGTCTATTTTTGTGTGTGGTGTAAGGAAATGGTCCAAAAGCATTTTACAAAGTACAGCATCCCTTCCGGATCAAAACTCTTCAAAGTGTAGGGATAGAGGGCACGTACCTCAATATCATCAAAGCCATCTATGAAAAACCCACCCCAAATATCATTCTCAATGGAGAAAAACGGAAAGCTTTTCCGCTAAGGTCAGGAACATGGCAGGGATGTCCATTATCACCACTGCTATTCAACATAGTACTAGAGGTCCTAGCTTCAGCAATCAGACAACAAAAGGAAATTAAAGGCATTCAAATCGGCAAAGAAGAAGTCAAATTATCACTCTTTGCAGATGATATGATACTATATGTGGAAAGCCCAAAAGACTCCACTCCAAAACTGCTAGAACTTGTACAGGAATTCAGTAACGTGTCAGGATATAAAATCAATGAACAGAAATCAGTTGCATTTCTCTACACCAACAGCAAGACAGAATAAAGAGAAATAAGGAGTCAATCCCATTTACAATTGCACCCAAAACCATAAGATACCTAGGAATAAACCTAACCAAAGAGGCACAGAATCTATACTCAGAAAACTATAAAGTACTCATGAAAGAAATTGAGGAAGACACAAAGAAATGGAAAAATGTTCCATGTTCCTGGATTGGAAGAATAAATATTGTGAAAATGTCTATGCTACGTAAAGCAATCTACACATTTAATGCAATTCCTATCAAAGTACCATCCATCTTTTTCAAAGAAATGGAACAAATAATCCTAAAATTTATATGGAACCAGAAAAGACCTCGAATAGCCAAAGGGATATTGAAAAAGAAAGCCAATGTTGGTGGCATCACAATTCCGGACTTCAAGCTCTATTACAAAGCTGTCATCATCAAGACAGCATGGTAGTGGCACAAAAACAGACACATAGATCAATGGAACAGAATAGAGAGCCCAGAAATAGACCCTCAACTCTACAGTCAACTAATCTTCGACAAAGCAGGAAAGAATGTCCAATGGAAAAAAGACAGCCTCTTCAATAAATGGTGCTGGGAAAACTGGACAGCCACATGCAGAAAAATGAAATTGGACCATTTCCTTACACCACACACAAAAATAGACTCAAATTGACTCTTCTTTAAATGTTTGATAGACTTCCCCTGAGAAATCATCTGGCCCTGGACTTTTGTTTGTGGGGATATTTTTGATTATGGATTCAATTTGTTTGCTGGCTATGGGCTTGTTAAAATTTTCTGTTTCTTCCCATTTCAGCTTTGGTAGTCTGTATGCTTTTAGAAATTTTTCCATTTCTTCCAGATTGCCCAGTTTGTTGTCATAAATTTTTTCATAATATTCTCTTACAATTGTTTATATTTCTGTGATGTTGGTTGTGACTTCTTCTTTCTCATTTGTGATTTCATTTATTAGGGTCCTTTGTCTTTTCTTTTTTTTTTTTTTTTACTACATTTTATTAGTCACCATACTTGATGTAGTGTTCTATGATTCATTGTTTGCATATAACACCCAGTGCTCCATGCCATACATGCCTTCCTTAAAACCCATCAATACTATGGACCTGGAGTCCATAGTCTCTCATGGTTCATCTTCACTTTTGATTCCCATCCCCCTTCATTTTTCCCCTTCCTTCTCCTATGCTATAACATGCTACACCTTACGTTCCACAAATAAGTGAAACCATATGATAACTGACTTTCTCTGCTTGACTTATTTCCCTTAGCATGATCTCCAGTCCCATCCATGTTGATGCAGAAGTTAGGTGTTATCCTTTCTGATGACTAATATTTCATTGTATATATAGACACATCTTCTTTATCTATTCATCTGCTGAAAGGTATCTCAGCTCTTTCCACAGTTTGGCCATTGTGGACATTGCTGCTATGAACGTTAGGGTGCATATGGCCCTTCTTTTCACTACATCTGTATCTCTGGGGTAAATTCCTGGTAGTGCAGTTGCTGGGTCTTAGGGTAGCTCTATTTAACAAAATTTTTTTGAGAAACATCCACACCATTTTCCAAAGTGGCTGTACCAACTTGGATTCCCACCAACAGTATAAGGGGCTTCCCTTTTCTCCACATACTCTCCAACATTTGTTGTTTCTTGCCTTGGTAATTTTTGCCATTCTAACTGATGTGAAGTGGTGTCTCAATGTGGTTTTGATTTGAATTTCACAGATGGCTCATGACGATGAACATTTTTAAACGTGTCTGTTAGCCATTTGTATGTCATCTTTGGAGAAGTATCTGTTCATCTCTTCTGACCATTTGTTGATTTGATTATTTGTTTTTTGGGTATTGAGTTTGAGAAGTTCTTTATAGCTCTTGGATACCAGCCCTTTGTCTGTAATGTCATTTGTGAATATCTTCTCCCATTCCGTGGGTTGCCTCTTTGATGCGTTGACTGTTTCCTTTGCTCCACAGAAGCTTTCGTCTTGATGAAGTTGCAAACGTTCATTCTCGTTTTTGTTTCCCTTGCCTTTAGAGACATGTCTTTTCTTTTTAATAAGGTCGACTATGGGCTTACCAATTTCATTAATTCTTTCAAAGAAACAGCTTTTGGTTTCATTGATCTGTTCTGCTGAATTTTTTTCTATATCATTTATTTCTGCTCTAATGTTTATTATTTCCCTTCTTTTGCAGGCTTTAGGCTTCATTTGTTGTTCTTTTTTATTTAGCTCCTTTAGGTGTAAGGTTAGATTATGTATTTGAGAATTTTCTTGCTTCTTTTGATACGACTGTGTTGCTATTTACTTCCCTCTTATGACCGTTTTTGCTGCATCCCAAGTGTTTTGGACTGTCGTGTTTTCATTTCATTTGTTTAAATGTATTTTTAAAAATTTCTTCTCTAATTTTCTGGTTGACCTATTCATTGCTTAGTGGGATGTTCTTAAATATCCATGTATTTGTGGCCTTTTCAAATTTTGTCTTGTGGTTGACTTCATGTTTCATAGTGTTGTGCTCAGAAATATGCATGGCGTGACCTCAGTCTTTTGTACTTTGAGAACTGATTTGAAATTGTTTTGAGATCTAACCTGCAGAATGTCCCATGTGCATTCAAAAGCAATGTGTGTTCTGCTGTGTTAGGTTGAAATCTCCTGAATATATCTGTTAAGTTCATTTGGTCCAGTGTTTCATTCAAAGTCATTGCTTCCTTGTTGATTTTCTGTTTAGATGATCCATTGCTGTAAGTGGGGTGTTAGCAGCCCCTACTATTATTGTACTACAATCAACGAATTTCTTTATGTTTGTTATTAGTTGTTTTATATATATTTGTGCTCCCATGTTGGGGGCATAAATATTTATAATTGTTAGATCTTCTTGTTGAATAGACCCCTTTCTTATGATGTGGTGCTCTTCTTCATTTCTTGTAGTCTTTGGTTTAAAATCTCATTTGTCCAATATAAGTATGGCTACTCTGGATTTCCTTGGATGCCCATTAGCTTGAAGGTTCTTCATCCCCTCACTTTCTTTTTTTTTAATTTATTTTTTAGTTTCAGCATTACAGTATTCATTATTTTTGCACCACACCCAGTGCTCCATGCAATCCGTGCCCTCTATAATACCCACCACCTGGACCCCGACCTCCCACCCCCGGCCCCTTCAAAACCCTCAGATTGTTTTTCAGAGTCCATAGTCTCTCATGGTTCACCTCCCCTTCCAATTTCCCCCAACTCCCTTCTCCTCTCTAACTCCCCATGTCCTCCATGCTGTTTGTTATGCTCCACAAATAAGTGAAACCATATGATAATTGACTCTCTCTGCTTGACTTCTTTCATTCAGCATAATCTCTTCCAGTCCCACCCATGTTGCTACAAAAGTTGGGTGTTCGTCCTTTCTGATGGAGGCATAATACTCCACAGTGTATATGGACCACATCTTCCTTATCCATTCGTCCGTTAAAGGGCATCTTGGTGCTTTCCACAGTTTGGCGACTGTGGCCTCCCTCAAAAAAAAATGAAAAATCCAGAACACAGCAGCTGTCTCTACACCTTAAAGAAATGGAGAATCAACAACAAATCAAACCAACTCCACACATAAGAAGGGAAATAATCAAGATTAGAGCTGAGATCGATGAGGTAGAAACCAGAGATACAGTAGAACGTATCAGTGAAACTAGAAGCTGTTTTTTTGAAAGAATCAATAAGATAGATAAACCATTGGCAACACTAATCCAAAAGAAAAGAGAGAAAGCTCAAATACATAAAATTATGAATGAAAAGGGAGAGATCACAACGAACACCAAGGAAGTATCAACAGTTATATGTGAATCATGAGAGACTATGGCCTCTGAAAAACAATCTGAGGGGTTTGAAGTGGCAGGGGGTTGGGAGGTTGGGGTACCGGGTGGTGGGTATTATAGAGGGCACGGATTGCATGGAGCACTGGGTGTGGTGAAAAAATAATGAATACTGTTTTTCTGAAAAAAAATTAATAAAGAAACAGTTATATGCCAATAAGCTAAGCAACCTAGATGAAATGGATGGATTCCTGGAAAACTATAAACTCCCAAAATTGAATCAGGAAGAAATTGACAACCTGAATAGACCGATATCTAGTAACGAGATTGAAGCAGTGATCAAAAACCTCCCAAAAAACAAGAGGCCGGGACGTGATGGATTCCCCAGAGAATTCTACCAAACATTCAAAGAAGAAATAACACCTATTCTCTTGAAGCGGCTTCAAAAAATTGAAGCAGAAGGAAAACTTGCTGACTCTTTCTATGAAGCCAGCATTACCCTGTTCCCCAAACCAGGCAAAGACCCTACCAAAAAGGAGAATTTCAGACCAATATCACTGTGAATATGGATGCTAAGATTTTCAACAAGATCCTAGCAAACAGGATCCAACAGCACATTAAAAAGATTATCCACCATGACCAGGTGGGATTCATCCCTGGGCTACAAGGATGTTTCAACATTCACAAATCAATCAATGTGATAGAACAAATTAATAAGAGAAGAGAGAAGAACCACATGGCCCTCTCAATTGATGCAGAAAAAGCATTTGACAAAATCCAGCATCCGTTCCTGATGAAAACGCTTCAAGGTATAGGGATAGAGGGAACATTCCTGAACTTCCTCAAATCTATCTATGAAAGACCCACAGCAAATATCAACCTCAATGGGAAAAAGCTTGCAGCCTTCCCGTTGAGATCAGGAACACGACAAGGATACCCACTCTCACCACTCTTGTTCAACATAGTATTAGAAGTCCTAGCAGCAGCAATCAGAGAACAAAGAGAAATGAAAGGTATCCAAATTGGCAATGAAGAAGTCAAACTCTCTCTCTTCACAGATGACATGATTCTTTATATGGAAAACCCAAAAGACTCCATCCCCAAACTACTAGAACTCATACAGCAATTCAGCAACGTGGCAGTATACAAAGTCAATGTACAGAAATCACTGGCTTTCTTATACACTAACAATGAAAATACAGAAAGGGAAATTAGAGAATCGATCCCATTCACTATAGCACCAAGAACCATAAGATACCTGGGAATAAACCTAACCAAAGAGGTAAAGGATCTGTACTCAAGGAACGACAGAACACTCATGAAAAAAATTGAAGATAACACAAAAAGATGGAAGACCATTCCATGCTCTTGGATCAGAAGAATAAACATTGTTAAAATGTCTATATTGCCTAGAGCAATATATACTTTTAATGCTATTCTGATCAAAATTCCACCGGTATTCTTCAAAGAGCTGGAGCAAATAATCCTAAAATTTGTATGGAATCAGAAGAGACCCTGAATTGCTAAGGAAATGTTGAAAAACAAAAATAAAACGGGGGACATCACGTTACCTGATTTCAAGCTTTACTACAAAGCTGTGATCATCAAGACAGCATGGTACTGGCATAAAAACAGACACATAGACCAGTGGAACAGAGTAGAGATCCCAGATATGGACCCTCAACTCTATGGTCAAATAATCTTGGACAAAACAGGAAAAAATATACAGTGCAAAAAAGACAGTCTCTTCAATAAATGGTGCTGGGAAAACTGGGCAGCTATATGTAGAAGAATGAAACTCGACCATTCTCTTACACCGTACACAAAGATAAACTCAAAATGGATAAAAGACCTCAGTGTGAGACAGGAATCCATCAGAATCCTAGAGGAGAACACAGGCAGTAATCTCCTCGATATCAGCCACAGCAACTTCTTTCAAGATATGTCTCCAAAGGCAAAGGAAACAAAAGCGAAAATGAACTTTTGGGACTTCATCAAAATCAAAAGCTTCTGCACAGCAAAGGAAACAGTCAAGAAAACAAAGAGGCAACCCACGGAATGGGAGAAGATATTTGCAAATGACAGTACAGCCAAAAGGTTGATATCCAGGATCTATAATGAACTCCTCAAACCCAACACACACAAAACAGACAATCATATCAAAAAATGGGCAGAAGATATGGACCTCCAATGAAGACATACAAATGGCTATCAGACAGATGAAAAAATGTTCATCATCACTAGCCATCAGAGAGATTCAAATTAAAATCTTACACCAGTTAGAATGGCCAAAATTAGCAAGACAGGAAACAACATGTGTTGGAGGGGATGTGGAGAAAGGGGAACCCTCTTCCATTCTTGGTGTGAATGCAAGTTGGTGCAGTCTCTTTGGAGAACAGTGTGGAGATTCCTCAAGAAATTAAAAATAGAGCTTCCCTATGACCCTGCCATTGCATCCCCTCACTTTCAATACGCTGATGTCTAGGGCTCTAAATTGAGCCTCACGTAGGCAGCATATAGATAAGTTGTGTTTTTTAATCCCTCCTGACACCCTATGTCTTTTGATTGGAGCATATTGTACACTTACATTCAGAGTAATTATTGATAGATATTAATTTAGTGCCATTTTATTACTTGTTTTGTTTTTGTTTCCTGAGATTTTCTCTGTTCCTTTCCAGTCTTTGTTGCTTTTGGTCTTTCTTTCCCATTCAAGGAGCCCCTTTTAATATTTCTTGCAAGGCTGGTTTAGTGGTCAGGAACTCCTTTACATTTTGTTTCTCTGGGAAACTCTGTATCTCTCCTTCTATTCTTAGTGATAACCTTGATGGATAGAGCATTTTTGGTTGCATATTTTCCCCATTCACCATGTTGGACTTATCACGCCATTTCTTTCTGGCCTGCCATGTTTCTGTGTAGAGATCTGCTGCTTACCTTATTTGTCTTCCCTTGTAAATAAGGACTTCTCTCATCTTCTTCTTTTTAGGAGCTTTTCTTTATATCTGTATTTTGCCAATTTAACTATGATTTGTCTTGTTCTTTGCCTGCCTTTATTGATTTGAAGGGGGTTCTCTGTGCCTCCTGGATTTGGATGTCTGTTTCCTTCCCCAGATTAGGGAACTTTTCAGCTACAATTTCCTCAAATAAACCTTCTGCCCCCTTTTCCCTCTTCTTCTTCTGGTACTTCTATGCTATGAATATTATTACACTTTATGGAGTACTGAGTTCCCTAACTCTACATTTGTGATCTAAAAATTTTTCTTTCCCTCTTCTTTTGGACTTCATTATTTTTCACAATTTTGTCTTCTACAGCAATTCTTTCCTCTGCTTCTTTATCTCTGTGGTCATTACATCCACTTGATTTTGAATCTTGGCTAATACATTTTTCATTTTAGTCTGAATAGTTTTTTAGGTCTTTTATCTCTGGGGTAAGGGACTCCCTGGTGTCTTCTATGCTTTTCTCAGGACCAGTTTTTTTGTTTTGTTTTTTTTTGTTTTGTTTTGTTTTTACGTAACTGTTGCTTTGAATTCCGAATCAGCCATATTACTTTTATCTCTTTTGATGAGATCCCTGGCCTTGACCTCTTCCTGTTCTTTATTTTGGGATCAATTCCTCTGTCTTAGAATATTGTGCACATCTTGGTCTTCTTCTGTGTGTTAGGAGAACCTGTTATACTTCCTGCTCCTCAAAATAATGACTTTATAAAGAAGAGGATATACACTGTCCAGGGCCTGGCACTTCAGTAAGTATCTCTGGTGTATGCTGTGTGCATTCTGCCACTGTGTTTTGGCTGCTCTTTCACCCAGGTCAGTCTTCTGCAGAGTTTCTGCTTGCCTTCAGTGAAGAGTGCTTTGACCCTGGCCAGACTGCAGTAAGTTTTAACTAGGTGTGCTCTGGTCCCCTTGTTAAAGGAGACCTGGTGTTATTTCCACTAGATGCTATTTGCAGAACTCTATAATCAGTAGATGTGGTGCATGTAGGGGTTTTGTGTTGGTTTTCTGGGGTAAGGGCCTGCTGCTCTGGTTCTTAGGCACACTTGCCTGAGAAAAGCAAGTCCTGCAGAATGCAGCAGAGTGGGACTTGGTTTAAGCAGTTTAGGCCACCCATGTTGGCACTGTACTGTTTACTGAAGTTATTTTATTTTGAGGTGTGGAAGAGGGAAATGGTATCAGCCAGCTCCCTTGTCCCTGGAGAAGGGATGCACTCTGCTATCTGGGAAGCCTTCGCAGAAGAGTGGACCATCTCCCCTCATGTGTTCCAGGAATTCTTCAGGTCACTGCTTTCACACTGCTTGTGTCTGGGTTGCGTGCCTGCCCAGCAGTGCAGGGCACTATCTTGGCACCTTGGGCTCTATCCCAGGCAGGTCCTTTGAGTTTTAAAACTCCAAACGTTAGGGACCTGGCATGACCAGAACCCATGCTGATCTTCTTGGGGAGGGTCTCATTACACTGGCACTGATGTAGGTTTGATCGAGAAGGGCAGTCACACCAAAGCACAGGAGCATGGGATTTGGAGTGAAGTTCAGCAAAGAGCCTGTGTCCCAGTTACCCTACCTCAACAAGTGTTTTTGCACCTATGCAAAAAACAGGTGGGGGAAGGAAAGTTCTGCCCATCAGTTCCTTTGTCCCTGGAAAGGCAATGTCATTTCTCCAAGATGTGCTCAAAGAAAGGGGAAAGGGTCTCTCCCAGTGTGTCCCAGGGTATCCTCAAATTGCACTGTCTGTTCCCAGGTTGTCTGTCCTCCTTCTCCACAGGAGCACTGTGATGACCTTAAGGCTTCACACTGGCCATGCTGTAGACCTCTAGAGCTCCAGTCTTTGAGCCCCACTGGCTGTAAAAACTCAGAAAATTCAGCCTCTCTTGTTTTCCCAGTCAGTGGCTTTGGGGAAATGTTTTTCTTGTGCAGTCCTCTGTGCACTTCCCTCCTCTCTCTGTGTGTCATCAGGGCTTCCTCCCCTCTACAGCACCTACAGTCTGTTTCTCCTCCAAATCGCATCTCTGTACCTCCTGCCTTCCATGATGCAGCCTCTTCTCTCTTCTACTTGTGCAGTTTGTTCTGTCAGTCCTCAGATTGATTTCTTGGATATTCAGAATGATTTGATATTTATTTAGATGTGTTTGAAGGATGAGGCAGGCCTAGGGTACTCCTACTACTCTGACATCTTAGCTACTCCCTTGGACTTCAGTAGTGTTGATGAGAGATGGTGGAGGGCATAACCAGCACAGTCAGTCTAAGGATGGAAAAAAGTGGAAAACTAACCTGAGGGGTAGATTTCTATGCAGAGGGCATGGTATGTTTGAATGCCCAGTGTGGCAACTTCATGAAACTGAAGGAGTTTTAGTGTGGTGGAAATACTGAATGTGAAGGGCAAGAGGCAAAACATGAATCCTTGTAGGTCATGGTAGGGAGCATGAAGTTGATTCTGTAAGTGGTGGAAAGCCATTAGTGTTTCTCAAGCATGGAATGCTGTGATCAGAGTATGTTTTAGCAAGATTACTCTGGATGTGGCAGCAACTAGGAAGTCCAGTTGAGAGGCTGGTACAGAAACCTGTGCCACAAACAAAAGTAGGACTTTAAGTCAGGAGGGTCTTCTTGGTACCACTATAAAATGTCAGAAGGACAGATTCTACTCCATTGCTTTGCCTATCCTCTTGGGAGAGGTAGGAAGTATCTTTCCTGGTCCCTAGAATTAATAACACTAATCTCAAAAACTAGCCACTCCTCCCCCAGACTCTCTATATCTGTGAGCCAGGAATGTAAAGGCTTCTGGGGATGAAGGCAGAGAGGATAGAGAAATAGGGTTTGTGTGCCTTTTGTCTTATCTTAGAAATGTTACTTCTGCTGGCTATTGCTACCCATTAATGTTTGGGGCTACCCAGACAACAGAACTGGAGAGCTGGAGATCTGGCAGCCTTGGCAGCTGTGATAGATTCCAACAGGAGTGGAGGGAGGCAAAGCCATCCAGACTTGAGGATTTAGAGAGAGAAGGGAAGGAAGAGACTCAAAGGGAAGGTCTCTGAGAATATGAGTGACACAATGACAGCTCCCATGCTGTCTTTACTTGTACCTCACAGAGGCCTTCAGAACTAGCACCCTTGTTTTCCTTTCTTGTTCCTTTCGTCTCTTTACTCCTTCCTTGAGAACACTATCTTTGTTATAAATTGTCAGTCAGTGCAATGCAGCCTTGGCCATTGTTTCTCTTCTATTCTTTCCCTTTCACAGAACCAGACAATCTCAGGACAAAAAGGTCATCACACACATAGGTCCAACTTCTCCACCTGATGTGCCAGAATCTCCTCTATAAACTGTGCCTGACAAAAAGTTATCCAGAAGGTGTTTTAAGACCTCTTATGATGGTGAACTCGGTGTAACCCCTTCTGTCTCTGCCTATTTATGGCCAATCTTATTTGTAAGATTCATTACTTGTAATTCATTCTTCTGTAACTTTTATTTCTTAGTTGTACTACTTGGGGCTGCACAGGATAATGTTTCATTTATAGAAATTTTTAAAATAATTTATTAAGTATGGCCATTCCATGTAATGGGTTAAGGTATTTTTGATCCTGATTCTACCTTTTCCCTCTTTTTTCCTTCTCCTTTCTTTTTCTTTCCTTTTTTAGACCAGGCAGTCTCACTTAGAGAGGCACATAAGAATTGTGTCAGCTTATAGAAAGGAGAGTTCATTAGGATTATCAGGGAGGGCTTCTGGGAGGAGAGATATGACCTAATTTGTGAAGAGATATTTGTTCAGTAGGTAAGGAAATGGGAAGCTATTCTAGACAGGGATAACAACTTGAGCTTCCATTGACATGGTAATGAAGAGGTCAGGGATGACCCATGGGATAACCATTTTAGTTGAGTATTTGGGGCAGAAGCCAGACTCAAACAAAAAATACAAAACCCAACATATATTTGGGATGGGCTCATTGACTCTCAGGCGCTGTGCTAGGTGTTGAAGATGCCAAGATGAATAAGAAAGTATGAGTTCTCAAAGAGTCTAGTTTGTAGAAACAAAGAAGCAAGCAAATAATTAGAATTTAGGGTTATTGTAGAGATAAGAACAAAATGATATGGATTACTTGTGGGCAAAATGATTAATTCCTACCTTGGGGAGAGGGAGGGAGACTCTAACTTTTATAGAGGGCCCCATTATGTGTCCAGCACTATGCCAATCAACTTAAGTGTATTATCTCATCTAACTTTCACAACAACCCTATGAGGTATATATTATTATCTCCATTGTAGAGATGAGGAAATTGAAGTTCATGGTGGTTAATAACTTGCTCAAGTTCACACAGCTAGGGAATGGTAGTCAGGATATGTACCCTGGTCATGATTTTTTCAATTACACTATGTTGCTCATAGTGATCTTCTTTGGAGGGGACAGCTGATTTGAGATATGAAGGGCAACTTCACCCAGGAAAGCGAGCAAAGGGTATTGCAGGAAACTGAAGGGGTATGTACAAAGGCATAGAGTTGGTAGTGAGAATGGTTGGTATGTTTGGGGGAATGGTGAGGTTTTGGGTGTGATTAGAGTGAGGAATGTTTGGTGAGGAGTGAACAAAGATGATACTGAAAAGGGAAACAAGGTCCAGAGCATGCTGAATCTTACAACTCTTTAAAAGCATTTCTATTTGGGGGTGCCTTGGTGGTTCAGTCATTAAGCACTGGATTGTTGGTTTTGCTCAGGTCCTGATCTCAGGGTTGTGAGATTGATCTTCACATTGGGCTCTGAGCTTAGGGGTGAGTCTGCTTGGGATTCTCAATCTCTCTCTTCCACTGCCCCTCCCCCGTTCATGTGCTATCTCTCTCTCTCAAAATAAATGGATAAAACCTTTTTAAATTAGCATATAATGTATTATTTGTTTCAGAGGTACAGGTCTGTGATTCATCAATCTTACGCAATCCACAGCACTCACTATAGCACATACCCTCCCCAATGTCCATAAACCAGTCACCCTATCCCTCCCACCCTCATCCCTTCCAGCAACCTTCAGTTTGTTTCCCGAGATTAAGAGTGTCTTATGGTTTATCTCCCTCCCCGGTCCCATCTTGTTTCATTTTTCCCTCCCTTCCTCTACGATCCTCTGTCTTGTTTCTCAAATTCCTCATATCAGTGAGATAATATGATAATTGTCTTTCTCCAATTGACTTATGTTGCTTACCATAATACCCTCTAGTTCCACCCATGTTGTTGCAAATGGCAAGATTTCCTTTTTTGATGGATGCATAGTATTCCTGTGTGTGTGTGTGTGTGTGTGTGTGTGTGTGTGTGTGTGCCATGTTCTTTATCTATTCATCTGTTGATGGACATCTGGGCTCTTCCCATAGTTTGTCTACTGTGGACATTGGTGCTCTAAACATTGGGGTGCACATGCCCCTTCAGATCACTACATTTGTATCTTTAGGGTAGATACCCAGTAGTGCAATTTCTTGATCAAAGGGTGGCTTTGCTTTTAATTTTTTGGGGAACCTCTATACAGTTTTCCAGAGTGGCTGCAGAAGCTTGCATTCCCACCTACAGCGCAGGAGGGTTTGCCTTCCTCCACATCCTCGCCAACATCTGTCATTTCCTGCCGTGTTAATTTTAGCCATTCTGACTGGTGTGAGGTGGTAACTCACTGTGCTTTTGGTTTGTGTTTCCCTGGAGCCGAGTGATGTTCAGCACTTTTTCATGTGCCTGTTGGCCATTTGGATGTCTTCTTTGCAGAAATGTTTGTTCATTTCTTCTTCCCATTTCTTGATTGGATTATTTGTTCTTTGGGTGTTCAGTTTGGTACGTTTTTTATAGATTTTGGATACAGGCCCTTTATCTCATATGTCATTTGCAAATATCTTTTCCCATTCTGTCAGTTGTCTTTTGGTTTACTTGACTGTTTCCTTTGCTGTGCTAAAGCCTTTTATCTTGATGAAGTCCCCAAAGTTCATTTTTGCCCTTGCTTCCCTTGCCCTGGGCAATGTTTCTAGGAAGAAGTTGCTGTGGCTGAGGTAGAAGAGGTTGCTGTCTGTGTTCTCCTCAAGGATTTTGATGGATTCTTGTCTCATATGGAGGTCTTTCATCCATTTTGAGCCTATTTTTGTGTGTGGTATAAGGAAATGTTCCAGTTTCATTCTTCTGCATGTAGTTGTCCAATTTTCCCAAAACAATTTGTTGAAGAGACTCTCTTTTTTCCATTGAACATTCTTGCCTGGTTTTGTCAAAGATCAGTTGACCATAGAGTTGAGGGTCCATTTCTGGGATCTCTATTCTGTTCCATGGATCTATGTGTCTGTTTTTGTGCCAGTAGCATACTGTCTTGATGATGACAACTTTGTAATAGAGCCTGAAGTCTGGAATTGTGATGTAGCCAACATGGGTTTTCTTTTTCAACATACCTCTGGCTATTTGGGGTGTTTTCTGGTTCCATATAAATTTCAGGATTATTTGTTCCATTACTTTGAAAAAAAAAATGATGGTATTTTGATAGGGATTGCATTAAATGTGTAGATTGCTCTAGGCAGCATAGACATTTTCACAGTATTTGTTCTTCCAATCCAGGAGCATGGAACATTTTTCCATTTCTTTGTGTCTTCCTCAATTTCTTTCATGAGTATGTAGTAGTTTTCTGAGTACAGATTCTTTGCCTCTTTGGTTAGGTTTATTCCTAGGTATCACGGTTTTGGGTGCAATTGTAAATGGGATTGACTCCTTAATTTCTCTTTCTTCTGTCTTGCTGTTGGTGTATAGAAACGCAACAGAATTCTGTGCATTGATTTTATATCCTGACAGTTTACTGAATTCCTGTGTGAGTTCTAGCAGTTTTGGAGTGGAGTCTTTGGGATTTTCCACATAAAGTATCATATCACCTGCAAAGAGTGAGAGTTTGACTTCTTCTTTGCTGATTTGGATGCATGTTATTTCTTTTTGTTGTCCAATTGCTGAGGCTAAGACTTCTAGTACTATGTTGAATAGCAGTGGTGAGAGTGGACATCCCTGCTGTGTTCCTGACCTTAGGGGAAAAGCTCTCAGTTTTTTCCCCATTGAGAATGATATTCACTGTTAGTATTTCATAGGTGCCTTTGATGATATTGAGGTGTGTACCCCCCATCCCTACGCTTTGAAGAGTTTTGATCAAGAAAGGATGCTGTACTTTGTCAAATGCTTTTTTTAGCATCTATTGAGATTATTATATGGCTCTTGTTCTTTTATTAATGTATCACTTTGATTGATCTGCAGATGTCGAACCAACCTTGCAGCCCCAGAATAAATCCCACTTGGTCGTGGCAAATAACCCTCTGTTCCATTCTGGTCTGTTACTTTTAGGCTCTCTCTCTACTTAGAGGATCCCTTTCAATATTTCCTGTAGGGCTGGTTTGGTGTTTGCAAATTCTTTTAATTTTTATTTGTCCTGGAAGCTTTCATATCTCCTTCTATTTTCAATACCAACCTAGCTGGATATAGTATTCTTGTCTGCATATTTTCTCATTTAGTTCTCTGAATATGTCATACCAGTTCTTTCTGGCCTGACGGGTCTCTGCAGATAAGTCTGCCATTGTATATTATGGACTTCTTGTCCTGGGCTGCTTTCTGGATTTTCTCTTTGTCACTAAGACTTGTAAGTTTTACTATTAGATGACAGGGTGTGGACCTATTTTTATTGATTTTGGGATGGGTTCTCTGTGTCGTCTGGATTTTGATGCTTGTTCCCTTTGTCATATTAGGGAAATTCTCTACTATAATTTGTTCCAATACACCTTCTGCCCCCCTCTCTCTTTCTTCTTCTGGAATCCCAATTTTTCTAATATTGTTCTGTCTTATGGTATCACTTTTCTCTCAAATTCTCCAATTGTTGTCCCGTAGTTGTTTGTGTCTCTAGTGCTCAGCTACTTTACTCTCCATCATTTGGTCTTCTATATCACAAATTCTCTTCTGCCTCATTTATCCCAGAAGTAAGAGCCACCCTTTTTTTTTTTTTTTAAGATTTATTTATTTATTTGACCGAGAGAGATCACAAGTAGACAGAGAGGCAGGCATAGAGAGAGAAAGAGAGAGGGAGGGAGGGAGAGAAGCAGGCTCCCTGATGAGCAGAGAGCCCGATGCAGGACTCGATCCCAGGACCCTGAGATCATGACCTGAGCCGAAGGCAGCGGCTTAACCCACTGAGCCACCCAGGCGCCCCAAGCCTCCTTTTTTTTTTTTTTTTATTGCACCTCATTAATAGCTTTTTAAATTTCAACTGTGTTAGATTTTAGTTCTTTTATTTCTCCAGAAAAGGTTTCTCTGATGTCTTCTATGCCTTTTTTGAGCCCAGCTAGCACCTTGAGAACTGTCGTTCTGAACTCTAGATCTGACATATTACCAATATCCATATTGATTAGGTCCCTAGCCATCGGTATTGTCTCTGGTTTTTGTTTGTTTGTTTGTTTGTTATTGTTGTTTTTGCTTTTCTTTTTTGTTTTTGTTTTGTGGTGAGTTTTTCTGCCTTGTCCTTTTATCTAGATAAGAATATATGAATGAGTGAATAAAATACTGAAAGGGTGGCAAAGACCCCGGAAAAGCATATGCTAACCAAATCAGAAGAGATCCAAAACCAAGGGGAGAAGAAAGGGGGAAAAAGTAAATAAAAATTAAAAAACTAAAAATAAAAATTATATACATGGTGGAGAGATCAAAGCGACCCACTTGATTTTGGATGTGTTTTGGTCTCTTAGAAGAAACTATCTCCCAAAATTTTAAAGAAGGAAAAACTTATATGTATACAAAAATAAGGGTAAACACGATGAAGGGATGGAATATGACTGTAAAGAGGAAAATTTTTAAAAATTCTAAAAAAAGAATTGCTAGGACAAGTTGGTTGTAATAAAAAAGAAAATGGAGGGTATGTGCTCAGGCTAGAGACTAGAACAAAGCCATGTGCTAGATTAGAGTATATTTTGATCTATTAGAAGAAATTGTATCCCAATATTTTTTTAGGAAAAAAAGACTCTATATGTATACAAAAAATAAGATTAAATACAATGAAATGATAAAATATGACTATAACAGTGAAGGTTTAAAAAGAATTTTTAAGAAAGATTTTGTTGAGATAAACTAGTTAAAAAACGTTAAAAGAGGAAACGTTTAAAAAACAGAATAAGAAAAAAATAAAATTAAAAAAATTTAACTTTGCAAGACTAAAGGATCATGGGGGAAAAGAGCCATGAATTCTAGGTGTTGCTTTCCCTTCGTCTTGGCTGGATGTTCTTGCTGATCTTCTGTGGGAGGGACCTGTTGCAGTGATTCTCAAATGTCTTTGCCCGAGGCAGAATTGCACCACCCTTACTATCCACCAAGATGATCTAACAATTGTAAACATCTATGCTCCCAATATGGGAGCAGCCAATTACTTAAGAAAACTGTTAATCAAGATAAAGAGTCATATTGATATGAATACACTAATCATAGGAGATCTTAACATGCCTCTCTCAGAATTAGACAGATCATTGAAGCAGAAAATCAATAAAGAAACAAGAGAATTGAATGACACATTGGACCAGATGGATCTCATAGATATAAACAGAACATTCCACCCTAAAACAACAGAATACTCATTCTTCTCAAGTGCACATGGAACCATCTCCAGAATAGACCACATACTGGGTCACAAATCAGGACTCAACCGATACCAAAAGACTGAGATTATTCCATGCACATTCTCAGATCACAATGCTTTGAAACTGGAGCTCAATCACAAGGAAAAGTTCAGAAGGAACTCAAACACCTGGAAGCTAAAGACCACCTTGCTTAAGAATGCTTGGATCAACCAGGAGATCAAGGAAGAATTGAAACAATTCATGGAAAACAATGACAATGAAGACACTTCGGTCCAAAACCTATGGGATATAGCAAAGGCAGTCCTAAGGGGGAAACACAAAGCCATCCAAGCCTCCCTCAAAAAAATTGAAAAACCCAGAACACAGCAGCTGTCTCTGCACCTTAAACAACTGGAGAATCAACAACAAATCAAACCAACTCCACACATAAGAAGGGAAATCATCAAGATTAGAGCTGAGATCGATGAGGTAGAAACCAGAGATACCATAAAATGTATCAATGAAACTAGAAGCTGGTTTTTAGAAAGCATCAATAAGATCAATAAACCATTGGCCACACAAATCCAAAAGAAAAGAGAGAAAGCACAAATTCATAAAATTATGAATGAAAAGGGAGAGAACACAATGAACACCAAGGAAGTAGAAACAATCATCAGAAGTTATTATCAACAGTTATATGCCAATGAGCTTAGCAACCTGGATGAAATGGATGCATTCCTGGAAAAATGTAAACTACCAAAATTGAACCAGGAAGAAATCGACGACCTGAATAGACCAATATCTAATAACGAGATTGAAGCAGTGATCAAAAACCTCCCAAAAAACAAGCGCCCAGGACCTGACGGATTCCCTGGAAAATTCTACCAAACCTTCAAAGAAAAAATAACACCTATTCTCCTGAAGCTGTTTCAAAAAATTGAAGCAGAAGGAAAACTTCCAGATTCTTTCTATGAAGCCAGCATTACCCTAATTCCAAACCAGGCAAAGACCCTACCAAAAAGGAGAATTTCAGACCAATATCACTGATGAATATGGATGCTAAGATTCTCAACAAGATCCTAGCCAACAGGATCCAACAGCACATTAAAAAGATCACCCACCATGATCAGGTGGGATTCATCCCTGGGCTACAAGGATGGTTCAACATTCGCAAATCAATCAATGTGATAGAACAAATTAATAAGAGAAGAGAGAAGAACCACGTGGTACTCTCAATTGATGCAGAAAAAGCATTTGACAAAATCCAGCATCCGTTCCTGATGAAAACGCTTCAAGGTATAGGGATAGAGGGAACATTCCTGAACCTCATCAAATCTATCTATGAAAGACCCACAGCAAATATCATCCTCAATGGGAGAAAGCTTGCAGCCTTCCTGTTGAGATCAGGAACAAGACAAGAAATGCCACTTTCACCACTCTTGTTCAACATAGTATTAGAAGTCCTAGCAACAGCAGTCAGACAACAAAGGGAAATAAAAGGTATCCAAATTGGTGAGGGAGGAGTCAAGGTGGCGGAGAAGTAGCAGGCTGAGACTACTTCAGCTAGCAGGAGATCAGCTAGATAGCTTATCTAAGGATTGCAAACACCTGCAAAACCATCGGCAGATCGAAGAGAAGAAGAACAGCAATACTGAAAACAGAAAAACAACCACTTTCTGAAAGGTAGGACTGGCGGACAAGTGAATCCAAGGCGACAGGAAGATAGACCCTGGGGGAGGGGCCGGCTCCCGGCAAGCGGCAGAGCAACGGAGCACAAAATCGGGACTTTTAAAAGTCTGTTCCACTGAGGGACATTGCTCCAGAGGCTAAACCGGGGCGATGCCCTCGCGGGGTCAGCGTGGCCTCAGGTCCCGCAGGGTCACAAAAGGATCGGAGGTGTCTGAGTGTCGCAGAGCTTGCGGGTATTGGAACAGGAAAGCCGGCTACAGAGACAGAGCCAACAGTAAGCTCCCAGCTCGGGGGTTACCTTGAACCGGTCCCAGGCTCAGTGAGCTCGGAGCGGGGCCGAAGGTCAGGCAGATGGGAGTAACTGGGCGCTGTTCTCTGAGGGCGCACTGAGGAGTGGGGCCCCGAGCTCTCGGCTCCTCCAGGCCGGAGACCAGAAGGCCACGATTTGTATTCCTGTCCTCCGGAACTCTACGGAAAGCGCTCAGGGAACAGAAGCTCCTGAAAGCAAACCCGAGCTGATTACTCAGGCCGGACCCTGGTAAGGGCGGTACAATTCCGCCTAGAGCAGAGACACTTGAGAATCACTACACCAGGCCCCTCCACCAGAAGATCAACAAGAAATCCATCCAAGACCAAGTTCACCTACCAAGGAGTGCGGTTTCAACACCAAGGAGAGCAGCAGAATTCCAGAGGAGGAGAAAGCAAAGCACGGAACTCATGGCTTTCTCCCTGTCATTTTTTTAGTCTTGCAGTTAATTTAATTTTTTTCTTTCTCATTTTTTTCTCTTCTTCTGCTAAAATTTTTTAAAATTTTACCCTTTTCTTTTTTAACGATTTTTAACTAGTTTATCTAATATATATATATTTTCTTTTTAATATATTTCTTTATTCGTTTTCTTTTTTTAATTCTTTTCTTTTTTTTTTCTTTCTTTCTTTTTGAACCTCTTTTTATCCCCTTTCTCCCCCGTCACGATTTGGGATCTCTTCTGATTTGGTTAAAGCATATTTTCCTGGGGTTGTTGCCACCCTTTTAGTATTTTACTTGCTCCTTCATATACTCTTATCTGGACAAAATGACAAGGTGGAAAAATTCACCACAAAAAAAAAGAACAAGGGGCAGTAATGAAGGCTAGGGAGCTAATCAATACCGACATTGGTAATATGTCAGATCTAGAGTTCAGAATGAGAATTCTCAAGGATCTAGCCGGGCTCGAAAAAGGCATGGAAGATATTAGAGAAACCCTCTCGGGAGATATAAAAGCCCTTTCTGGAGAAATAAAAGAGCTAAACTCTGACAAAGTTGAAATCAAAAAAGCTATTAATGATGTGCAATAAAAAATTGAGGCTCTCACTGCTAGGATAAATGAGGCAGAAGAAAGAATTGGCGATATAGAAGACCAAATGACAGAGAATAAAGAAGCTGAGCAAAAGAGGGAAAAACAGCTACTGGACCACGAGGGGAGAATTCGAGAGATAAGTGACACCATAAGACGAAACAACATTAGAATAATTGGGATTCCAGAAGAAGAAGAAAGAGAGAGGGGAGCAGAAGGTATACTGGAGATAATTATTGGGGAGAATATTCCCAATAGGGCAAAGGGAACAAAAATCAAAATTGAGGAGGTTCAGAGAACGCCCCTCAAAATCAATAAGAATAGGCCCACACCCCATCAGCTAATAGGAAAATTTTCAAGTCTTAGTGACAAAGAGAAAATCCTGAAAGCAGCCCGGGAAAAGAAGTCTGTAACATACAATGGTAAAAATATTAGATTGGCAGCGGACTTATCCACAGAGACCTGGCAGGCCAGAAAGAGCTGGCATGATATTTTCAAAGCAATAACGAGAAAAACATGCAGCCAAGAATACTATAATCCAGCTAGGCTATCATTGAAAATAGAAGGAGAGATTAAAAGCTTCCAGGACAAACAAAAACTGAAAGAATTTGCAAACACCAAACCAGCTCTACAGGAAATATTGAAAGGGGTCCTCTAAGCAAAGAGAGAGCCTACAAGTGGTAGATCAGAAAGGAACAGAGACCATATACAGTAACAGTCACCTTACAGGCAATACAGTGGCACTAAATTCATATCTCTCAATAGTTACCCTGAATTCTAATGGGCTAAATGCCTCTGTCAAAAGACACAGGGTATCAGAATGGATAAAAAAACAGAACCCATCTCTATGTTGCCTCCAAGAAACTCATGTTAAGCCCGAAGACACTTCCAGATTTAAAGTGAGGGGATGGAAAAGAATAAACCATGCTAATGGACATCAGAAGAAAGAAGGAGTGGCAATCCTTATATCAGATCAATTAGATTTTAAGCCAAGGACTATAATAAGAGATAAGGAAGGACACTATATCATACTCAAAGGGTCTGCCCAACAAGAAGATCTAACAATTTTAAATATCTATGCCCCCAACGTGGGAACAGCCAACTATATAAACCAATTAATAACAAAATCAAAGAAACACATCAACAATAATACAATAATAGTAGGGGACATTAACACTCCTCTCACTGAAGTGGACAGATCATCCAAGCAGAAGATCAGCAAGGAAATAAAGGCCTTAAATGACACACTGGACCAGATGGACCTCACAGATATATTCAGAACATTTCATCCCAAAGCAACAGATACACATTCTTCTCTAGGGCACATGGAACATTCTCCAGAATAGATCACATCCTCGGTCCTAAATCAGGACTCAACCAGTATCAAAAGATTGGGATCATTCCCTGCATATTTTCAGACCAAAATGCTCTAAAGCTAGAACTCAACCAGAAAAGGAAGTTTGGAAAGAACCCAAATACATGGAGACTAAACAGCATCCTTCTAAAGAATGAATGGGTCAACCGGGAAATTAAAGAAGAATTGAAAAAAATCATGGAAACAAATGATAATGAAACACAACTGTTCAAAATCTGTGGGGCACAGCAAAGGCAGTCCTGAGAGGAAAATATATAGCGGTACAAGATTTTCTCAAGAAACAAGAAAGGTCTCAGGTACACAACCTAACCCTATACCTAAAGGAGCTGCAGAAAGAACAAGAAAGAAACCCTAAGCCCAGCAGAAGAGAAATCATAAAGATCAGAGCAGAAATAAATGAAATAGAAAACAAAAACACATTAGAACAAATCAACGAAACTAGGAGCTGGTTCTTTGAAAGAATTAACAAAATTGATAAACCCCTGGCCCGACTTATCTAAAAGAAAGAAGAAAGGACCCAAATAAATAAAATCATGAATGAAAGAGGAGAGATCACAACTAACACCAAAGAAATACAAAATATTATAAGAACATACTATGAGCAACACTACGCCAACAAATTTGACAATCTGGAAGAAATGGATGCATTCCTAGAAACATATAAACTACCACAACTGAACCAGGAAGAAGTAGAAAGCCGGAACAGACCCATAACCAGTAAGGAGATTGAAACAGTCATTAAAAATCTCCAAACAAACAAAAGCCCAGGGCCAGACGACTTCCCGGGGGAATTCTACCAAACATTTAAAGAAGAACTAATTCCTATTCTCCTGAAACTGTTCCAAAAAATAGAAATGGAAGGAAAACTTCCAAACTAATTTTATGAGGCCAGCATCACCTTGATCGCAAAACCAGACAAGGATCCCATCAAAAAAGAGACCTATACCAATATCCTTGATGAACACAGATGCGAAAATACTCAACAAAATAATAGCCAATAGGATTCAACAGTACATTAAAAGGATTATTCACCACGACCAAGTGGGATTTATTCCAGGGCTGCAAGGTTGGTTCAACATCTGCAAACAGTCAATGTGATACAACACATCAATAAAAGAAAGAGCAAGAACCATATGATACTCTCAATAGATGCTGAAAAAGCAGTTGACAAAGTACAGCATCCCTTCCTGATCAAAACTCTTCAAAGTGTAGGGATAGAGGGCACATACCTCAATATCATCAAAGCCATCTATGAAAAACCCACCCCAAATATCATTCTCAATGGAGAAAAACTGTTCCGCTAAGGTCAGGAACACGGCAGGGATGTCCATTATCACCACTGCTATTCAACATAGTACTAGAGGTCCTAGCCTCAGCAGTCAGACAACAAAAGGAAATTAAAGGCATCCAAATCGGCAAAGAAGAAGTCAAATTATCACTCTTCGCAGATGATATGATACTATACATGGAAAACTCAAAAGACTCCACTCTAAAACTGCTAGAACTTGTACAGGAATTCAGTAACGTGTCAGGATATAAAATCAATGCACAGTAATCAGTTGCATTTCTCTACACCAACAACAAGACAGAAGAAAGAGAAATTAAGGAGTCAATCCCATTTACAATTGCACTGAAAATCACAAGATACCTAGGAATAAACCTAACCAAAGAGTCACACAATCTATACTCAGAAAACTATAAAGTACTCAGAAAGAAATTGAGGAAGACACAAAGAAATGGAAAAATGTTCCGTGCTCCTAGATTGGAAGAATAAATATTGTGAAAATGTCTATGCTACGTAAAGCAATCTACACATTTAATGCAATTCCTATCAAAGTACCATCCATCTTTTTCAAAGAAATGGAACAAATAATGCTAAAATTTATATGGAACCAGAAAAGACCTCGAATAGCCAAAGGGATATTGAAAAAGAAAGCCCACGTTGGTGGCATCACAATTCCGGACTTCAAGGTTTATTACAAAGCTGTCATCATCAAGACAGCATGGTACTGGCACAAAAATAGACACATAGATAAATGGAACAGAATAGAGAGCCCAGAAATAGACCCTCAACTCCATGGTCAACTTATCTTCTACAAAGCAGGGAAGAATGTCCAGTGGAAAAAAGACAGCCTCTTCAATAAATGGTATTGGGAAAATTGGATAGCCACATGCAGAAAAATGAAATTGGACCATTTCCTTACACCACACACAAAAATAGACTCAAAATGGATGAAGGACCTCAATGTGCGAAACGAAACCATCAAAATCCTTGAGGAGAACACAGACAGCAACCTCTTCGAACTCAGCCGCAGCAACATCTTCCTAGGAACAACACCAAAGGCAAGGGAAGCAAGGGCAAAAATGAACTATTGGGATTTCATCAAGATCAAAAGCTTTTGCACAGCAAAGGAAACAGTTAATAAAATCAAAAGACAACTGACAGAATGGGAGAAGATATTTGCAAACGACATATCAGATAAAGGACTAGTGTCCAAAATCTATAAAGAACTTAGCAAACTCAACACCCAAAGAACAAATAATCCAATCAAGAAATGGGCAGAGGACATGAACAGATATTTCTGCAAAGAAGACATCCAGATGGCCAACAGACACATGAAAAAGTGCTCCACATCACTCGGCATCAGGGAAATAAATCAAAACCACAATGAGATATCACCTCACATCAGTCAGAATGGCTAAAATCAACAAGTCAGGAAATGACAGATACTGGCGAGGATGCGGAGAAAGGGGAACCCTCCTACACTGTTGGTGGGAATGCAAGCTGGTGCAGCCACTCTGGAAAACAGCATGGAGGTTCCTCAAAATGTTGAAAATAGAACTGCCCTATGACCCAGCAATTGCACTACTGGGTATTTACCCTAAAGACACAAACATAGTGATCCAAAGGGGCACGTGCACCCGAATGTTTATAGCAGCAATGTCCACAATAGCCAAACTATGGAAAGAACCTAGATGTCCATCAACAGATGAATGGATCAAGAAGATATGGTCTATATACACAATGGAATACTATGCAGCCATCAAAAGAAATGAAATCTTGCCATTTGCGACAACATGGATGGAACTAGAGCGTATCATGCTTAGCGAAATAAGTCAAGCAGAGAAAGACAACTATCATATGATCTCCCTGATATGAGGAAGTGGTGTTGCAACATGGGGGCTTAAGTGGGTAGGAGAAGTATCAGTGAAACAAGATGGGATTGGGAGGGAGACAAACCATAAGTGACTCCTAATCTCACAAAACAAACTGAGGGTTGCTGGGGGGAGGGGGGTTGGGCGAAGGGGGGTGGGGTTATGGACATTGGGGAGGGTATGTGCTTTGGTGAGTGCTGTGAAGTGTGTACACCTGGTGATTCACAGACCTGTACCCCTGGGGATAAAAATATATATGTATAAAAAAGAAAAAATTTTAAAAAAATTCATGAATGATTGCAAAAAAGAAAAATAAAAGGTATCCAAATTCGTAATGAAGAAGTCAAACTCTCTCTCTTCGCAGATGACATGATTCTTTATATGGAAAACCCAAAAGACTCCACCCCCAAACTACTAGAACTCATACAGCAATTCAGCAACGTGGCAGGATACAACGTCAATGTGCAGAAATCAGTGGCTTTCTTATACACTAACAATGAAAATACAGAAAATACAGGAAATTAGAGAATCGGTTCCATTTACTAATGCACCAAGAACCATAAGATACCTGGGAATAAACCTAACCAAAGAGGTAAAGGATCTGTACTCGAGGAACTACAGAACACTCATGAAAGAAATTGAAGAAGACACAAATAGATGGAAGACCATTCCATGCTCTTGGATCGGAAGAACAAACATTGTTAAAATGTCTATATTGCCTAGAGCAATATATACTTTTAATGCCATTCCGATCAAAATTCCACCGGTATTCTTCAAAGAGATGGAGCAAATAATCCTAAAATTTGTATGGAATCAGAAGAGACCCCGAATCGCTAAGGAAATGTTGAAACACAAAAATAAAGTTGGGGGCATCACGTTACCTGATTTCAAGCTTTATTACAAAGGTGTGATCACCAAGACAGCATGGTCCTGGCATAAAAACAGACACATAGACCAGTGGAACAGAGTAGAGAGCCCAGATATGGACCCTCAACCCTATGGTCAATTAATCCTCGACAAAACAGGAGAAAATATGCAGTGGAAGAAAAAAGACAGTCTCTTCAATAAATGGTGCTGGGAAAACTGGGCAGCTATATGTAGAAGAATGAAACTCGACCATTCTCTTACACCGTACACAAAGATAAACTCAAAATGGATAAAAGACCTCAACGTGAGACAGGAATCCATCAGAATCCTAGAGGAGAACATAGGCAGTAATCTCTTCGATATCAGCCACAGCAACTTCTTTCAAGATATGTCTCCAAAGGCAAAGGAAACAAAAGTGAAAATGAACTTTTGGGACTTCATCAAAATCAAAAGCTTCTGCACAGCAAAGAAACAGTCAAAACAAAAACAAAAACAAAAACAAAGAGGCAACCCACGGAATGGGAGAAGAAATTTCACATGACAGCACAGACAAAAGGTTGATATCCAGGATCTATAACAAACTCCTCAAACTCAACACACACGAAACAGGCAAACATTTAAAAAAACGGGCAGAAGATATGAACAGACACTTCTCCAATGAAGAGATACAAATGGCTATCAGACACATGAAAAAATGTTCATCATCATTAGCCCTCAGGGAGATTCCAATTAAAACCACATTGAAATATCACCTTACACCAGTTAGAATGGCCAAAATTAACAAAACAGGAAACAACATGTGTTGGAGAGGATGTGGAGAAAGGGGAACCCTCTTACACTGTTGGTGGGAATGCAAGTTGGTGCAGCCTCTTTGAGAACAGTGTGGAGACTCCTCAAGAAATTAAAAATAGAGCTTCCCTATGACCCAGCAATTGCACTCCTGGGTATTTACCCCAAGGATACAGATGTCGTGAAAAGAAGGGCCATCTGTACCCCAATGTTTATAGCAGCAATGGCCACAATCGCCAAACTATGGAAAGAACCAAGATGCCCTTCAACGGACGAATGGGTAAGGAAGATGTGGTCCATATACACTATGGAGTATTATGCCTCCATCAGAAAGGACGAATACCCAACTTTTGTAGCAACATGGATGGGACTGGAAGAGATTATGCTGAGTGAAATAAGTCCAGCAGAGAGAGTCAATTATCATATGGTTTCACTTATTTGTGGAGCATAACAAATATCATGGAGGACAAGGGGTCTTAGCGAAGAGAAGGGAGTTGGGGTAAATTGGAAGGGGAGGTGAATCAGGAGAGACTATGGACTCTGAAAAACAATCTGAGGGTTTTGAAGAGGCGGGAGTTGGGAGGTTGGGGTACCAGGTGGTGGGTATTATAGAGGGCACGGATTGCATGGAGCACTGGGTGTGGTGAAAATATAATGAATACTGTTTTTTGAAAATAAAAAAATTGAAAAAATTAAAAGAAAAAAAAAGAATTGCACCACCCTTGCCAGGGACCTGGCTAAGTAATCTGCTCTGGTTGGCTCTCGGAGCTTTTGTTCCCTGAACACTTTCCACAGAGATTTGGAGGATGGGAATGAAAGTAACAGCCTCCCAATCTCTGGTCTGGAGGAGCCGGGATCTTGGTGCCCCACTCCTCAGTGTGTGCTCAGAGAAAAGCAGTCAATCCCTCCCATCTCCCTGGTCTCCGGCCACGCTCCAAGCTCATCCAGCCTGTGACCGACCGTTTCTATCTCTGGCACATGGCCCTGTTTGGAGTCTCCAAACCCAGCAGATTCCCGCCATGAACTCCTGTGCTGCTCCTCCCAGAGGAGGAAGGAAGGGGTCTTTCCAGATCGGCCACTTGTGGGGTCTCTGCTTGAAAAGAAGTGGCCCAGCTATGCCTTGGATCATGGTTTAAGGTCCCCCCAAGCTGAGAGCTCAGTCCTTGGCTCCGTCTCTGTAGCTGGCTTCCCCACTCCGATACAGGGAATCTCTGCCACACTCAGATACCTGCGGTCTTTCTGTGGCCCTGTGGGTCCTGAGACCACATTGTCCCTGCGAGGGCTCCACCCCCACTTAGCCTCTGGAGCGAAGTCCCTCAGTGGAGCAGACTTCTAAAAGTTCTGTTTTTGTGCTCTGCTGCTCCACTGCTTGCTGGGAGCTGGCCCTTCCCACCGTGATCTATCATCCCATCGCTTTGGATTCACTTCTCTGCATGTCCTACCTTTCAGAAAGTGGTCGATTTTCTGTTCTTAGAGTTGCTGCTCATCTTCTCTTCTACCTCCTGTTGAGTTTGTTGTTGTTCAGAATGGCTTGATAACTAGCAGAACTCCTGGGACCTAATGGTATTTCCGTCTCCTACTCACCCATCATCTTGCTTCTCGCTAGTTGCTTCTTTAAATCGTGGCTTTCTCCCTGTGTCCAAGGACAGAGGAATTTGTTTATGGCCCCTCAATACTATCTGTCCCTCTTACACTTTGCAGCACCAGGAGTGGGGGTTCCCTTTGTTACCATGTCTTTGTCTTTTGCAGTTCTGTTTATTCTATTGCAGTTCTATCTGGTTTTGTGCAGAGTCAGCCCTCAGTTCTTCAGGAGGAATTGTTCTATAAATTGGAGTAATTTGGTGGGTTTTGGGGGAGGGGGTGAGTTCAGGGTCTTCCTAATTGCCATCTTAGGTCAGAACCTCTCTTTTTTTCTTAATGTAGGCATTTATCACTATAAACTTCCCTCTTAGAACTGCATCTCATTAATTTTGATTCATTGCGTTTTTATATTCCTTTGCTTCAAGGTATATTTGATTTCCCTTTCAATTTCTTCTTTGAAGAAATTGGACCCATTGGTTGTCCAGGAGTATGTTGTTTAACCTCCACATATTTGTGAATTTCCCTTTTTCTTCTTGTAACTGATTTCTAATTTTTTACCATTGTGGTTAGAAAAGATGCTTGATATTTACAAATGACACCACAGATAAAGGGCTGATATCCAAGATCAATAAAGAATTTCTCAAACTCAACACCCAAAAAACAAATAATCAAGTCAAAAAAGTGGGCAGAAGACACGAATGGACACTTCTCCAAAGAAGACATACAAATGGCTAACAGACACATGAAAAAACGTTCCGCGTCATTTGGCATCAGGGAAATTGAATCAAAACAACAATGACATACAACCTTACACTAGTCAGGATGGCAAAACTTACCAAGGCAAGAAACAAGAAATGTTGGAGAGGGTGCAGAGAAAGGGGAACCCTCTTATACTGTTGGTGGGAATGCAAGTTGGTGCAGCCACTTTGGAAAACAGTGTGGAGGTTCCTCAAAAAATTAAAAATAGTGCTACCCTATGACCCAGCAATTGCACTGCTGGGTATGTATTCCAAAGAAACAGATGTAGTGAAGAGAATATGCACCCCAGTGTTCATAGCAGCAATGTCCACAATAGCCAAACTGTGGAAAGAGCTGAGATGCCCTTCAATAGATGAATGAATAAAGAAGATGTGGTCCATATATACAATGGAATATTACTCAACCATCAGAAAGGATCACTACCCAACTTTTGTATCAACATGGGCAGGACTCATGGAGATTATGCTGAGTCAAATAAGCCAAGCAGAGAACGTCAATTATCATATGGTTTCACTTACTTGTGGAACACAAGGAATAGCATGGAGGACATTAAGAAAGGGAAGGAAAAATGAAGGGGTGGATCAGAATCATGAGACACTGTGGAATCTGAGAAACAAACTGAGGGTTTAGAGGGGAGGGGTGTGTGGGGATGGGTTGGCCCGGTGATGGGTATTAAGGAGGGCATGTATTGCATGGAGCAGTGGGTGTTATATGTAAACAATGAATCGTGGAACACTACATCAAAAACTAATGACATACTGTATGGTGACTAAAATAATAATAATAATAATAATAATAATAATAAAAGAAAAGATCCTTGATGTCATTTCAGTCTTCTTATATTTATTAAGTCTTGTGTTATGGACTAACTTATGATCTTGGAGAATATTCCATGTGCATTTGGGAAGAATGTGCATTCTGCTGCTATTTAATGGAATGTTATGTACATGTCTGTTGGATCCATCTGGTCTAATAGTAGTTTACGTCCAACATTTTCTTATTAATTTTCTGTCTGTATTATCTACCCATTGTTGAAGGTGAGGTTTGAAGTTCCCCGATGTTAGTGTACTGCTGTCTATTTCTCCCTTCAGGTTTGTTGATATTTTCTTTATCTATCTAGGTGCTCCTATGTGGATGCATAAATATTTACAATTGTTCTATCTTCTTGGTGTATGATCCTTTTGTCATTTTTTAAATTTAAATTCAATTAGCCAACTGATAGTACATCATTAGTTTCAGGTTTAGTGTTCAATAAAGTATTAGTTGTGTATAACACCCAGTGTTTATCACGTCACCTGCCCTCCTTAACACCCATCACTCAGTTACTCCATCCCTCCACCCACCTCCTCTCAGTTTGTTTCCTATAGTTAAGTCTCTCTTGTTTCTTTTTCCCCTCTCTGATGACTTCCCATGCTGTTTTCCTCCCATCTCCTATGGTCCTCTGCCCTGATTCTTATATTCTACATATGAGCGAAACCATAGGATAATTGTCTTTCTCTGTTTGACTTATTTTGATCAGCATAATACCTTCCAGTTCTATACACATCAATGTAAATGGTAATTATTCATCCTTTTGGATGGCTGAGTAATATTCTTATATATATATATATATATATATATATATATATATATATACCACATCTTCTTTATCCATTCATATGTCAATGGTCATCTGGACCCCTCTTTCCACAGTTTGGCTTTTGTGGACATTGCTGCTATGAACATTGGGGTGCAGGTGCCCCTTCAGATCATTACATTTGTATCTTTTGTGTAAATACCTAAGAGTGCAATTGCTGGGTTGTAGGGTAGCCCTATCTCTAACTTCTTGAGGAACCTCCATACTGTTTTCCAGAATGGCTGTTCCACCTTGGATTCCCACCACCAGTGTAAGATGCCACACCCTTGCCAACATTTGTTGTTTCCTGTCTTGTTAATTTTAGCCATTCTCACTGGTGTGAGGTGGTATCTCATTGTGGTTTTGATTTCTATTTCCCTGATGCCAAGTGACGTGGAGTATTTTTTTCTTGTCCCTGTTGGCCATTTGTTTATATTCTGGGGATAAATGTCTGTTCATGTCTTCTGCCCATTTTGTTATTAGATTTTTAGTTTTTTGGGTGTTGAATTTGATAAGTTCTTTATAGATTTTAGATGATAGCCCTTTACCTGATAAGACATTTGCAAATACCTTCTCCCATTCTGTATGTTGCCTTTTAATTTTGTTGACTATTTCCTCTGCTGTGCAAAGGCTTTTTATCTTGATGAAGTCCCAATAGTTCATTTTTGCTTTTGTTTCCCTTGCCTTGTGGAGACATATCTAGCAAGAAATCGCTGTGGCCATGGTCAAAGAGATTGCTACCTATGCTCTCTCTAGGGCTTTTATGGAATCCTGTCTCACATTTAGGTCTTTCACTCATTTTGAGTTTGTTTTTGTGTATGGTGTGAGAGAATGGTCCAGTTTCATTCTTCTGGATGTGGCTGTCCAATTTTCCTGATACCATTTATTGAAGAGACTGTCTTTTTTTCCATTGGATATTCTTTCTTGCTTTGTCAAAGATTAGTTGACCATACAGTTTAGAGTCCATTTCTGGGTTCCATAGTCCCTTTATCATGATGTAATCACCTTCTTTGTGTCTTGCTACAGTCTTTTCCTAAAGTCCATTTTGTCATATATAACTATAGCTACCCTTATGTTCTTTTGGCTTCCATTTGCATGAAATATCTTTTTCCATCCCTTCACTTTTAGTTTCCATATTTCCCTAAAGCTGAAGTGAGTCGCTTGTAGGCTTGATTTTTCTAAAGACTTTATTTTTATTTGAGGGAGAGAGAGAGAGAGACAGTATGAATGGGGTGGGGGATGGATGGAGGGAGGAGAAGCAGACTCACTGCTGAGCAGGAAACATGACAACCTGTGCTTGATCCCAGAACCCTGGGATCATGACCTGAGCCTAAGGCAGCCACTTAAACAATTAAGCCACACAGGTGCTCCTGGGTTTGTATTTGTGTGTGTGTGTGTGTGTGTGTGTGTGTGTGTGTGTGTGTGTTGTTGTTGTTGTTGTTGTTGTTTTAATCTATCCAATTAATTACTCTATGTCTTTTGAGGGCAGAATTTAGTTTTTTTACATTTAAAGTCATTGTTGATAGGTATGGACTTACTATTGACATTGCATAAATTGTCTTTTGGTTATCTTATAATTCTTTTCTTTAAAACACTTTTGCACTATTCCTTTTGATTTGATGATTTTCTGCAGTGGTAGGCCTTGATTTTTTTCTCTTTATTTTTTGTGTATCTACTGTAGGCTTTTCCTTTGTGGTTCCATGTGAGTTATAGAATACATCATACATTTATAAATATCTATTGTAAACTATAAGAATTTAACCATGAACGCATACAAAAGTGCCCCCTCCCAGTTTATATTTTTGATGTCACAGTTAACATTTTATTATATTGTATATTCATTAGAAATTATATTTATAGTTATTTTTAATATTTTGTTTTTTAACCTTTATATTTGAGTTAAAATGATTTATCCTCTACCATTACAGCATTTAATTATTCTGAATTTAATTATATATTTACCTTGCCTAGTAATTTTTGTATTTTCATACGTTTTTTGTTTTGAATTAGCACCCCTTCATTTCAGTTCATGAATGCAAGCTCTGTTAGCTATCAGAGCTGTGTGATCTAGGGACTTAACCCTCAACTAGACGTTGGAGAATGTGAGGCACTAGATGTGTGTACAAGATCTTTCCAGGGAGAGATATAGAAAGATATAGATATATGGTCCAAACCTTTGCTCCTCAACAAGAAGTTGGGAATTAGGGGGTTATCTCCTTATTGTATGGCATTGTGATGGGAGTGGGGATTATGAGAATGTAGCTCAGCTTCTGTTACACATTTTAGTGTAGGTATTTTCTCAGAGTCATTCTGCTGGTTTCTTGATCTTTTTCAGTGGAAATTGTTCTATGTATCAGTACATTTGGAGTGACTGTGGGGAGAGGGTACCCCAGAAACATCCTATGTCATCATTGGTTGACCTTCCTCCGAAATTACTTTCTTAATTTCCTTCATGATTTTTCAAAAATACTTGAAAAATATTAGCACATTAAATAGACATTATTTACCTACAGCTTCATAACAATATATACCAAATTTTAGTGGCTTAAACAACAATAAACATTTGTTATCTCATACAGTTTCTTCTGGTCAGGAATTTAGGAGTGACTTAGACAAATGATTCTGTTTTGGAGTTTCTCATGATGTTGTAATTAAGATGTTGGTTAGGGCTACAGTCATTTAGCTTTTTTCCATGCCAGTTCAATTAAGATACAATTGACACCTCACATTATATAATTTTAAGTTGCACAATGTCTGGAGAAATGTCCTTTAGTGGAGCAGACTTCTAAAATTCCGATTTTGTGCTCCACTGGTCCGCAGCTCGCTGGAAGCCAGCCCCTTCCCCAATGGTCTATCATCCTGTCACTTCAGATTTACTTCGCACATCCTACCTTTCAGAAAGTGGTTGTTTTTCTTTTACTTGAATTGGTGCTCTTCTTCTCTTCTATTTCCTGTTTAGTTTGTAGGTGTTCAGCATGGTTTTATACCTATCTCACTGAATTCCTGGGATCTGATGTCATTTCAGTCTGCTACTCCTTTGCCTTCTTGCCTCACTCCTCCCCATAATAACGTTTTAACTTGATATTTTTCATATATATACTTTTTTCTGTGTATATATATATATATATATATAAGCTTCAATGTTGTCCTTTTTTTCCCTATTTGATACTATATATATATATATAGTATATATATATATATATATATATATATATATATATATATATATATATATATACACACACACACACACACACCAGTTTTAATTTCCCTGTATCTCTGGGAAGTAGAGCTCCCTAATAAAGGTAAAATATATCCAGGAAGAAGCGAAATCCACTTCCCCCACCCACATTGAGGGATTATAACCACCTTCCGATCACCTCCTTTTTTTTGTTGTTGGTCTTGTTTTTGTAATTTATAAATCTTTCTCTTAAGGCTAATTTTGGCTGGATTGTTTTCTTTTTTGTGGTGACTTCCCGTAGCTCTGAACCTTCTTAGGTACACCTTACCTGGATAGTGGCTGCTATTTTCAACTGTGCATCCCCTCAATCACAACTCAGCTGAATGAGTAGGAGGAGGAACTCCCAACAAAGAAAAGACAAAGAGACAGTGGCCTCTCCCACATATCTAATGGATACGGATCTAAGAAAGATGTCACAAATAGACTGTAGGGTACCAGTTATGAAGACAATAGTCAGGCTGGAGGAAACTATCAATGGCAACATAGATTCTCTAAGGGCAGAAGTGAGACATAATCTGGCACGATTTAAAAATGCTATCAATGAGATACAATATAATCTAGATACTCAAACAGTTAGGATAAATGAGACAGAAGATCAAACTAATGATCTTGAAGACAAACCGATAGAAAGGAAGGAAAAGGAGGATGCCTGGAACAAACAGCTTAGAATCCATGGAAACAGTATTAGAGAAATAAATGATGCCATGAAATGTTCCAATGTCAGAATTACTGGGATCTCTGAGGGGGCAGAGAGAGAGGACCAGAAGATATATTTGACCAAATCATAGCCAAGAATGTCGCTAATCTGGGGAATGAAACAATCATGTCCTAGAGGCAGAGAGGACACCCGCCCCTCAAGACCAATGAGAGCAAACCAATGCCCAGGCATGTAATATTAAAACCTGCAAATCTTATAACCAAGGATACCATTTTAAGAGAAGTTAGGGTAAGAGATTTCTTGTGTACAAATGGAAGAACATCAGGATAATGTTAGACCTGTCCACAGAGACCTGGCATGCCAGAAAGGACTGGCAAGACATATTCAGGGTACTAAGTCAGAACAATAGGCAACCAAGATTTCTTTATCTGGCAAGGCTGTCATTCAGAATGGATGGAGAGATAAAGAGTTTCCAGTACCAGCAGAGACTGAAAGAATATGTGACCACTAAGCCAGCCCTGCAAGAAATATGAAGGGGGGGTCTATAAAAGCAGAGAGACCCCAAGAGTGATATAGAACAGAAATATACAGAGACAATCTATAGAAACAAGGACCTCATAAGCAACATGATGACAATAAAATCTTATCTGTCAATAATCACTCTCAACGTGAATGGCCTAAATGCTCCCATAAAATGGCACAGGGTTACAGATTGGATAAAAAGACAGGACTCATCCATATGCTGTCTACAATAGATGCATATTGAACCTAAATATACATCCAGACTGAAAGTGAAGGGATGGAGAACTGTCTTTCATACTATGGGCCACAAAAGAAGCCTGGGGCAGCAATTCTCACATCAGATAAATTAGATTTTAAGTTAAAGACTGTAGTTAGAGATACAGAAGAACACTATATTATTCTTAATGGGTCTATCCAACAAGAAGATCTAACAATTATAAAAATCTATGCCCCCAACATGGGAAGAGCCCACTATAGAAGCCAACTCTTAACCAAATAAAGAGACATATTGATAAAAATACATTAATTGTGGGAGACCTTAACACTCCACTCTGAGCAACAGACAGAACAACTAAGCAGAAAATCAATAAACAAACAAGAGCTTTGAATGACACACTGGACAAGATGGACCACATAGATATATAGAGAGCATTCCACCCTAAAACAACACAATACTCATTCTTCTCAAGCACACATGGAACTTTCTCCAGAATAGACCACATACTGGGTCACAAATCAGGCCTCAACCAATACTAAAAGATTGAGATTATTCCCTGCATATTCTCAGGCCACAATGGTTTGAACCTGGAACTCAATCACAAGAAAAATTTTGGAAGAAATTCAAACCCTTGGAAGCTAAAGACCATCCTGCCTAAGAATGTTTGGGTCAATCCGGAAATCAAAGAACTCAATAAATTCATGGAAATCAATGAGAACAAAGTCACATTGATTCAATTTCATTTATTTCTGCCCTAATTTTCATTATTTTCTTACTTTTCCTGGTTTTGGAAATAAGGTTATGTCCTTATTTTTCTAGTTCCTTTATATGTAAGGTTATGTTGTTTATTTGATATTTGTCTTGCTTCTTGAGGTAGGCTAACATGGCTAGAAACTTCCCTCTTAAAACCCTCTCAACACCAAAAAAGAAAAAAAAAAGCAGCCATGGAAAGGGATGCTTAATTCTTAAGTAAAAATTTGGTCTTTGCTGCGCAATAATATTGATTAAATGTACAAACTCTGATTCTGTGTGAGTGATTGAACTTCAGCCTGGCCTGGCCTGCTTGGGGAATCCCACGTCTGTTGCAACCCCAGGGGAGGGCCTGCCAACTAGAATATGCTGTGTACTTGTGTGAAGATTTCTCACTACAGAGTTTTCTGATGCCGAAGGATGACACTCCTCCCTGCAGCCACTGTAGATGTGCTGGTAATTACAGACAATTCTAAAGCCAGAATGTCCACATGAAATTCCACACTCACCTGTCACTGATCTCTATCTGAATGTGCCATGGAGCTCTCTCACCCAGCTCCTCAGTGCAGCACAGCCCCACTGTGACCCTCCCTCAGCACAATTTCACTCTTTGTGGGATTAGAATTAGTTGCTATATCTCAAAGACTTTGGGCTGTTGATTTTTATTTTCATTTGTCTCCATGTATATTTTTATTTCTTCTTTGATTTGTTGTTTGACACCCTCATTGTTTGACAGCATGTTATTTAACTTCCATGTATTGGTGCTCTCTCCATATTTTTCCTTGTGGGTTTTTTTTTCTAGTTTCCTAGTATTATTGTCATAAAAGATGCATGGAATGACTTCCCTGTTTTTGAATTTGCTGTTACTTGTTTTGTGGCCTAATATGTGATCTATTCTGGGGAATGTCCCATTTACACTTGAAAATTATGTGAATTCTGCTGTTTCTGGATGGACTGTTCTTACCATATTTGTTAAATTTGTCTGGTCCTGTGTCATTCACAGCCACTCTTTCCTTGTTTATTTTCTGTTTTTTTTTAATTTTTTATTTTATATTTTTATTTTATATTTTTATCCCCAGGGGTACAGGTCTGTGAATCACCAGGTGTACACACTTCACAGCACTCACCAAAGCACATACCCTCCCCAATGTCCATAATCCCACCCCGTTCTCCCAAACCCCCTCCCCCCAGCAACCCTCAGTTTGTTTTGTGAGATTAAGAGTCACTTATGGTTTGTCTCCCTCCCAATCCCGATGATCTGTCCATTGATGTAAGAGGGATGTTACAGTCCCCTACTATTACTGTTTTATAATCAATTACTTCCTTTCATTTGTTACTAACTACTTGATATATTTGGGTCCTCCCATGCTAGGTACATAAATATTTATAATTGTTATGTATTTTTGTTGGATTTTCCCCTTAAGGATTATATAGTGTTTTTCTTTGTCTCTTGTTACAGTCCTTTTTTAAAGTCTATTTTGTTCAAAATCAAAACAAGTAAAATAAAAATAAAAATTAAAAATTAAAAAAATAAAGACTATTCAGTTAGAAAGACAAACGATATATGATATCACTCATATGTGGAATTTAAGAAACAAAACAAAGAAGCCAAGGGAAGAAAACAGAAAGAGGGAAGCAAAACAAGGAACAGACTCTTAACTCTAAAGAACAAACCGGCATTTACCAGAGGGGAGGTGGGGGGAGGGATGGGTTAAATAGGTGATGGGGATTAAGGAGTGTATTTGTCATGATGAGCACTGGGTATTGTATGGATGTGTTAAATTACTATATTGTACACCTGAAACCAATAATAACACTATAATTTAAGTAACTGGAATTTGAATAAAAATTTTTTAAAAATATAAAGTAAAACAGAAAAAATAAAGCTATTTTGTCTGATATAAATGTTACTATTTTGGCTTTCTTTTCACATCTATTTGCATAAGAAATGTTCCTCTATCCCTTCATTTTTGATCTGCATCTGACGTTAGGTCTGAAATGAGTCTTTTGTAGCCAGCATACAGATGGCTCTTGTGGGTTTTTTATTCATAACATCACCCTATATCTTTTGATCAGAATGTTTACTCTATTTACATTCATGGTAATTATTGATAGGTATGTTTGCCATTTTGGTACTTGTTTTATGGTTGCTTCTGTAGTTTTTTTTTTTTTTCTTCTCATGGAACTAGTTGGCTTTTTAAAATTTCTTAAGGAATCTCCACACTGTTTTCCAAAGTGACTATACCAACTTTCATTCCCACCAACAGTGTAAGAGGATTCCCCTTTCTCCACATCCTCTCCAACACTTGTTGTTTGCTGTCTTGTTAATTTTGGCCATTCTAACTGGTGTAAGGTGGTATCTCAATGGGGTTTTGATTTGAATCTCCCTGATGACTAATGATGATGAACATTTTTTCTTGTGTCTGTTAGCCATTTTTATGTCTTCATTGGAGAAGTGTCTGTTCATGTCCTCTGTCCATTTTTTGATGTGATTATCTGTTTTTTGAGTGTTGAGATTGAGGAGTTCTTCATAGATCTTGGATATCAGCCCTTTGTCTGTAATGTCATTTGCAAATATCTTCTCCTGTTCTGTGGGTTTCCTCTACCTCTACTCTGACCCTACAATTGCACTAATATTTACCCCAAAGATACAGATTTAATGAAAAGAAGGGCCATATGTACCTCAATGTTCATAGCAGCAATGGCCACAGTTGCCAAACTGGGGAAAGAGCCAAAGTGCCCTTCAACGGACAAATGGATAAAGAAGATATGGTCCAAATATTCAATGGAATATTATGCCTCCACCAGAAAGGATGAATACCCAACTTTTGTATCAACATGGATGGGACTGGAGGAGATTATGCTAAGTGAAATAAGTCAAGCATAAAGAGTCAATTATCATATGGTTTCACTTACTTGTGGAGCATAAGGAATAACATGGAGGACATTGGGAGACGGAGAGGAGAAGTGAATTGGGGGAAATCGGAGGGGGAGAAAAAGCATGAGAGACTGTGCATGAGAGACTGTGTACTCTGAGAAGAAGACTGAGGTTTGAGAGGGTAGCGGGGCTGGGGGTTAGGTGAGCCTGGTGGTGGGTATTAAGGAGGGCATGTATTACATGGAGCACTGGGTGTGGTACATAAACAATGAATCTTGGAACACTGAAAAAATTAAATTTAATTTTAAAAAATAGTTGGCTTTTCTTAGTGATATGCTTGGATTCTTTATTTTATTTGAATAAAAGATTATTCAAAATAATCTTTTCAATTTATTTTTTGCATGCCTCTTGGCTACCATTCAATTTGTATGTGACATCTTCTCTATATAGTAGTTTATATTAAGTTAATGGTTGCTTAAATTTGAACCATTCTTTACTCTTCTTCTCCCCATATTCCAGGTATATGGTGTCATACTTACATTCTTTTATTTTGGGAGTCCCTTGACAGATTTTTCTGATATACCTGGGTTTGTGCTTTGATTAGTCTTTCTTATGGTCTTTCTTTCCCACTCAGTGTCCCTTGTAAGATATTTTGTAGTAATTATTTAGTGGCCATGAATTCTTTTAACGTTTATTTTTCTGGGAAACTCTTTATCTCTCCTTCTATTCTGAATGACAACCTTGCTGGACAGAGTATTCTAGGCTACAGATTTTTCCTTTTCATCACTTTGAGTATACGTCACTACATTTTGGTCCACAGACTATGCTGAAAAATCAGCTCATAATACAATGGGGTTTCCCTTGTATACAACTATTTCTTTTCTCTTGCTGCTTTTAAAATTCTCTCTTTATCTCTACTTTTTATCATCCTAATTACTATGTCTCCTAGTCCAAACTTCCTTGGGTTAGTTTTGTTAGGGGGTTTCTGCATCTTCTGGATCTGGAATTCTGTTTCCTCTCCCAGGCTCAGGAAGTTTTCAGCTATTATTTCTTCAGATAAATTTTCTGCCCCATTTTTTTCTCTTTTTCTTCTGGGATACCTATAATGTGAATGTTATTACACTTGATGGTGTTCCTGATTTCCCTAAGTCTATTCTCATTTTCCATTTTTTTTCCTCACCTGTTCCATTTGGTTTCTTTCCATTATTCTGTCCTCCAGGTCACTGATTCCGTCTTCTGCTTGTCTGCTCCATCTATAGCATCTAGTGCATTTTTAATTAAATTTATTATGTTCTTCATAATAATAAATTATAAATATAATAAATAATAAGTAATAAATAAATGGCTGATTTTTTTAACGAATTAGGATTTGGTTCTATAATTTATTTTTGGCACTGAAAAAAATGCCTCAACTTCATACAGATTTTATGTTCAATTAGCACATCATTCATAAAAATATCAGTTATACTCTCATTTTAAGAAAAGGTGACAAGGATTTCACTTTATATAAAATGATTCACAGATTAGAGGAAAATCATCACAGGATTCCTTTGAACACAAAAATTACTCCTGCTTAAAATTCTATTGAAAAATTAACGAACAAGTTAATGACTGAATATTCATTCAATTTCTTTAAAATCTCATTTTTAAGGCTCTCACTGATGTCCTCCACTCTCCTCTCAAGTCCAGTGAGTATCTTTATGATCATTACTTTAATTATCTATCAGGCATATTACTTGTCTCTGTTTTTCTTATGTCTCTTGCTGTGATTTTATCCTGTTCTTTCATCTGGAACATATTCCTCTTTCTCCTCATTTTGTCTAATGATATATGTCTGTTACTCTGTGTTAGGAAAGGCAGCTACATATCCTGCATTTGAAAGTAATGGTCTTATGAAGAAGAGGTCCTATAGTGCCCTGTGATGCAGCTCCCTGTTCACCAGAACCTGGCACTTTATGTGTGTCTCCTGTGTGTGATGCATCCACCTTGTTATTGTGGCTGAGCTAATTTTTCCTTCAGTCTTGTCATCTGCAATGGCTTCCTTTGCTTCTTGTATGGATTGTTTGGTCTCTGCGGTGCTTGTGGGCCAGTCTGGGGATATCATGGGCTTGAGTTTAATCAGACCAGGTGTTTACCATAGATACAGTGCACCAAACTGGATGCTAATAATACAGGACACTTTCCCTGTATTGTCCTTTGAATATCCTTTGTTATTAGGCAGTGCCTGCAGTCAGACCAGTTGTTTTCCTCCAAACCACTGCTGGGGCACCCATCTGACTTTTGTGTGTGGTTATGTTTCACTCTCTCTGGGCAGGAGTCACTTTGGAGTTGTGCTGGCCATTGTAGGGACTGAATGCAAACTACCAAACATGTAGAACTTCCCTGTATGGGATCTGACCAAGAGCATGTTTGAGAGAGAAGATCTGTTGAAGCACATTCCATTGGGGTGCAGGGCATCAATACAGTGGTGCTAGGAAGCTTTGCACCCCATTCTCTTCTGCAGGCCAGGCCCTGTGTCTGCAGAGGACAGAAGACAATGTTATCAAACTTTTCACACAGGAGTTCCTCTGTGGGAGATGTCCTGAAGCACCTGGATTGAGCCAGGTTGTCAGGAGGGGTCAGTTGGTGGAAGCAGAACATGGTGGGGCAGGGCAGGAATGCTAGCAATTTATATAGCAAGTCTCTCAGGTGGCCATGTGTTTACAGTGGGGGATAGGACAGGGAAATTGTGCCTGCCAGTTCCTTTGTTCCTAGAGGGGTTCCCCAGAGATTTCTATCCTTTCTTGATGTGCTTTGAGACTAGTAAATGATTCTCCCTCACATACGCCACACGTAGCTTTAAAACTGCTGCTTCTATGCTGTATCTCCCCAGGCTGCTTGCTGTGTTGTCTCTTTAAGGGCAGAGACTCAGTTGCCTCTCACCCACTAGCTGTCCTGGAGCCAAGTCTGCTGATTTTCTTTCAAGTCCAGGTCTTAATTCCCATTGGTTGTTAGAGCTCATGAAAGTTGGCCTTTCTGGTTTTCAAAACCAAACATTATTATTGGAGATTACTCTTCCCCATTTGGGCTTCCTGGTATGGTGTCTCTTTCTCTCCTCTCCCCATGCCCAAGGCATCCCTCCCTACTGCAAATAGTCCTGCAAGTCTGTTTACTTTCCAACTATGTCTCCACCCTTCCTGCCTGCTTCAATGTGGCTTCTTCTGTGCATTTAGTTATGGAGTTTATTATGTCATTTTAGGGTCATTTTATGTATTGTTTACTTTGATGAAAGTATTATCTAGTTGTATCCATGGATTGAAGTGAGCCTAGTGTCCTTCTACTTTGCCATATTCCCCAGAAGCTGAAACAGGCATATTACTTTTTTGTGTGTGTGTGTTTTTGAGTATAGGATGAACCTCAACTTAAACTTCATATCTTACATGAAAATCAACTTAAATGTATCATAACCTTAACTATAAAACACAAAACTATACAACTTTTAGAAGATAACATAAGAGAAAATATTCAAGACCTAAGGTTTGGTGAAGGGTTCTTAGATATGACACTCAAAGCATGAGTTATAAAAACTTTGATAAACTACTTCAAAAAACAAAAATTTTTCACCTCTTAAGAAAATGAATACAGAGCACACACAAGAGACAATATTTGCAAGCCACATATCTGAGAAAGGGATTGTATCTAGAATAAATAAAGAACTCTCAAACCCAACAATAAAATATACACCAAAAATTTTGATTAGAAAGTGGATAAAAAACATGAAAAGATACTTGGTCAATATCACTAGCTAGTAAGAAAATACAAGTTAAAACCACAATGAGGTATCACTTCACACCTGTCAGAGTGGATAAAATAAAAAACAGTGACAGCATCAAATCTTGTTGAAGGTGTGGGGAAACTAGACTTCTCATACATCAGTTTACGCATGTAAAATTGTGTAGTTGCCCTGGAAAATATTTTGGCACCTTCTTAAAAACTAAAAATGCAACTACCATACAACAATCACACTTATGGGTATTTATTCTGGAGATAAATAAAGCTATACTTACACAAAAATCTGTATATGATTGTTCATAACAGCTTTATTTGTAATAACCAAAACCTAGAAACAACTCCAATATTGTTAAATAGATAAATAGATAAACAAACCATGATACACCAGATATTACAGAATATAATTTAGCAGTAAAAAATAATGAACTATTAACATGTGCAATAACTTGCATGGATCTCAAGGGCACTATGCTGAATGGGGAAAAAACCCAAGAGGTCACATAATCTATGATTGTATTTGCATGGCCTTTTTAAAGATTATATTTATTTATTTGACAGAGAGAGATCACAAGTAGGTAGAGCAGCAGGCAGAGGGAGAGGGAGAAGCAGGCTCCGAGCTGAGCAGGGAGCCCAATGCAGGGCTCAATCCCAGGACCCTGGGATCATGACCTGAGCTGAAGGCAGACAATTAACCAACTGAGCCACCCAGCACCCCTGTATAACATTCTTAAAATGACAAAATTACCGTGATCATGATGACATCAGTGGTATTAAGGATTAGGGACAAGGGAGGGTGTAACCATAAAGTGGTAGCACTGAAAAATTTCTTTGTGCTGGCAGAATAGTTCTTTATCTTAGGGTATTTCTTAACAAATTTATGCATATGATAAAATGTCATTCACTTGTTATGGGTTTAATTATGCCCCCTCAAATCTCATATTGAAGTCCTAACCCTCAGTACCACAGAATGTGACTATATTTGTAAGTAGGGACTTTAAAGAGGTGATTAAGTTAAATGAGACATTTGAGGTGTACCCCAATCCAATCTGACTGGTGTTTCTATAAGAAGATGAGATTAGAACATACTTAATAATACTAGGAGCACATATGCACAGAGGGCTGAACATGCTAGCAGTCAGCAAGCGGGTAGCTATCTGAAAGCCAATGAAAGAGACCTCATATTTAAATCAACACTACAAACACCTTGATTTTATATGGATGGCCTCCAGAACTGTGAGAAATGAATTGTGATTCAAGCCTCCCAGTCTGTGGTATTTTCATTATGGCCACCCTAGCAAACTAATACAGCACCATATACCAAAAATGAAATTAATGCTTATAAAAACTGGTGGAACAGAATATGGTTACATTACCCTGTTTGGTGTGCCATTATCTTCTCCCACTTCTAAAGGCTGAAAGCCCAAGATCAAAATGTCAGGACACTTTTGGTTTCCTCTGAGAATTCTTCCTGGCTTGTAGATGGCCACCTTCTCTCTCTTTCCTCATGTGGCCTTTCCTCTGCATACACATGGAGTGAGATCTCTGATGTTTCTTCCTCTTCTTATAAGGACACCAGGTCTATCAGATTAGGGCCCCACCCTTAAAACCTCATTTAACTTTCATTATTTCCCTAAAAGCTCTATCTCCAAATATAACCCCTTTGGGGGTTAAGGCTTCAACGTACAAATTGGGGTGAGGGAACACAATTCAACCCATAACAAAGGTATATAATTTAGGTCATAGAATTGTACCAATACTGATTTTGGTTTTGAAAATGTACCATAGTGATGTAAGATGACATCATTGGGGGAAGCTGGGTGAAGAATACACAAGAACTCTATATTATATTTGCAATATTTTATGAGTTTAAAATTATTTCAAAATGAAAAGTTTAAAAAACATGAAAAAAAAAACAGTATTCTATGAAGTCCTGCAGTGTACAGGAGTTCTTATCTTGACTCTTTCCATACCACAGGGCAAACAAAACAGGTTACATCTTGGCTTCACAGCTTACTAGCTCTGCAACCTTCACCAGTTTACCTAAGCTTTCTGAGCCTCAGTGTCTACATCTTTTAATAAGCATGGAATACAGTGCAGAGCACTGTCAAGGGCATCAAGAACCCTGATCCCTGCCTCAAATTATTTACTCCCATTTATTTCTAGGTAGTTTTTGAAATATTTCTTCCTCTTTTAATAAAATGGAGATAATCTCTAACTTGCCTTCCAGAAAGCTGTAGAGGGGATCTAGGGTAGCAACATTAGGTTTCTGGCTCATTAACACCCTCATTTTGCTTTTAGCATTTTCTTCACCAAGTAGCAAAAATAGAAGGCAAAGGGGGAGAGGATTAGGCAATATGTAGAAAGGAGGAGGGAAAAAAGCTGCATGCCAGATGTTTTTTGAGAAATTAAGAAAGTGTGAGGTGAAGTTAGCATTTGACAAGAATGTTCAGGAAGAAGATTAATCACCATATTTCAGAGTTCCATGTCCAAAGTGATTGTGTCTACTAATATGGCTAGATCTGATTTCAGAATTAAAGAAACCAGATTTCTCATTAAGGCAGGATGAAGTTGGGGGTGGAAGGACAGACAAGGTCTCCTTTAAGGTTGGCCACTAATAGAGGACAGATGGAAATGATGGGAATGCCCTTAAATAAAGCAGAAAGCCACTGAGAGAAAAACTGTTAAAAGAAAGTACATAAAGTTTTACCACAAACTACTACATTCTTACTTGCTGATAGGGGTGTAAAACTAATTTGTCAGCTTGGTTTTAAGTGCCAAACAGTGAGTACTGAAGTGACAAGGAAGATCAGTCAACAGGCATAGTCACTCTTAGTGTTCAAAATCTTTCTATGGCTTCCCACTATTAACCAGGAAAAGTCCAAACTTCTTTGTGTTGAATGTACGGCCCTCAGTAAGCTGGCCCAAACCTGCTTTCCAACTTTCTCCATGACTGTGATCCCGATCCATGATATAAGATGAATCTATTTATGGCCCCTTCGAAAATGGCATTGGACTGGCAGTCAGGAGACCTAGGTTCAAATCTCCACATTCCTATTAACTGGCTATGCAGCCTTGAGAAGAAAATAACTTAATCTCTCTGAGCCTTAGTTTCTTCCTCTGTCAAATAAGGAAAATAATCCCCATGCCAATGACATCATGGGCTTTTTGTGAGGAGTGCAACAGATACAAAAGCACCTAGGAAGTCCCAACAGGTTTCAAGGACCATGTCTGCCATACAGGACTATAGCATTTTCATACTTGAGGATTATCAATCTCAAATCTTTTCTACTTAAGAGAGAATCCATTAAATTGTGGGTTTTAGCATACACATAGACACCAAAACAAAAAAAAGACAAGAAAAAGAAAGAACGAATCAATCTGGAACCAATAATTTTATCATTTGAGCCTCTCTGAATCTTCACTAAAGATGTTCTACAAGAACCCTTGTACATTCTTGGTGGGAATGTAAATTGGTGTAACCATTGTATGAAACAGTATGAAGGTGCCTCAAAAATGTAAAATAGAACTACCATATGACCCAGAAATTCTATTTCTGGGTAGATATGCAAAGGAGTTGAAACAGTATCTTGAAAAGATATCTTCACTCCCATGCTTACTGCAACATTAGTCCCAATAGCCAAAATAAGAAAGCAACCTAAGTTTCTATCAATGGACAATTGGAAAGGAAAAAGAAAAGGAAAATACACCTAAGTGTCTATCAATGGCAAAGTGGAAAGAAAAGGGAAAAAGCAAAAGGAAATACACATATAAAGAAATGTTATTCAGCCTTTAAAAAGAGAAAAATCTGCCAATTGTAACATGGATGAGCCTGAAGGACATTACATTAAGTGAAATATACCAGACCCAGAAGGACAAACACTATATGACACCACTATATAAGGAATCCAAAATACGCAAACTCATAGAAGCAGAAAGCATAATGGTGGTTGCCAGAGACTGAGGGGAGAGTGGAAAATGGGAAGGTATTAGTCAAAGAATATGAAACTTTAATTATCAAGATGAATAAGTTCTAGTGGTCTATTGTATAGTTTCGTGTCTATAGTTAACAATTCTGTATTCTATACTTGAAAATTTGCTAATAGGGTAGACCTTATGTTAAGTGTTATTATTACAAAAGTAATAATAATAAATAAAAAGGGCAAAAGAAAACTTTTGGAAGTAATATGGCCTAGGTTGTAGTGATGGTTTCACAGATGCATATTTATCTCCAAACTCATCAAATTATTAAATATATATTAAGTATATTAATATTTACATTAAATTATTAATTTTATATTAAATATATACAGTTTTCTATGCTAATCATACCCCAAAATAGTGTTTTTTAATAAAATGAAATTTTTGAAAAGTTTATCTGTGAACATGTGCTCATACTTCTTCTGCCTCATCTCCCAGACAAAGTTCATTTCTACCATCTCTTTGTACCTTATATAAAATATTATGGCTTCCACTAGCCACTTATATTTTGTCTCCCTTTGTCTCCCACTAGACTATGGGGTAGTCAAGGTTAAGGATTGTATCTTATTAAATTTAATATGCCCAACACTTAGTATGCAGTAAGTCTCAACAGGCTTTAGAGAATTGGACTGTGAAATCAAATATCTCTTCAGTAAGTTGGAAACTTATTAAACAAATGTGGAGTTATAAAAGTTCATTATGTCAGTTCCAATTAGTTCAATTAATTTTAAGAAAAAAAATGACAGAATAAAATACACAAAAAACCCTAAGTCTGATGTGGGCACTGGTTCTCAATCTTGGCTTCAGGATAGAATCACTTGGGGAAATTTTTTTTTTTTTAAGATTTTATTCATTTATTTGACTGAGAGAGATCACAAGTAGGCAGAGAGGCAGGCAGAGAGAGAGGAGGAAGCAGGCTCCCCGCTGAGCAGAGAGCCCGATGCGGGACTCGATCCCAGGACACTGAGATCATGACCCAAGCCGAAGGCAGCGGCTTAACCCACTGAGCCACCCAGGCGCCCACTTGGGGAAATTTTTTAAAAATACTGATGTCTTGGTCTCCCAGCCCAAAGACTATGACTTAGTTTATCTAATATACAGCATGGCAGTAGAATTTTTAATGTTCAGGTTAAGCTGTGAATTGCTGGTCTTATGGTAAAAATAGGCATGAATCAAGTGATTGAGAGTGAAATGAGTGTTTTGAAAAAGGAAGGATGCTATGGAAATTTATAACCTAGCCTCAGGAGGGTTGAATTCTCTATCTAGTGAAAATAATCTTCATGAATGAAGTGGAAATGAAAGCATTCTCAGATGAACAAAAACTAAGAATCTGTCAGTAGCACACCTTCTCTAAAAGAATGGTGAAAGGAAGTTCTCTAAACAGAATTTTGAAGAAATACAGAAAGTTTAGAGCATTGGGAAGAAACAAAAATCAAGAAAATAAATACTCTTCTTCAGGAGTTTTCAAATTTAAGTTTGATGGCTGAATGGTTAAATCTGATGTTTCTCAGTGTGTAGAGAATATAAACAAGGGAGGGTCACTCCTGAGAATTCATCCCAGAGAAATAGAAATTTATATCTACATAAATACCTAATATGATACATCATAGCCACTTTATTTGTAATAGCCAGAAAATCAGAAACAACCAAAATGCCCTTCAATGGGTAAGTTGTTCTACTGTGGTGCAAACATATCATGGAATACCTCTCAACAGTAAAAAAGGAACAAACTATTGATACCCATAAAAACTTAGATCTCAAGGACATTATGCTGAGTGAAAAAAAAGCACCAATCGCAAACATCACATACTGTATGAAATAACAAAACTATAGAGATACAGAACAGGTTAGTAGTTCCCAGATGTTAGAGATGGGGAAAAGGAGACAAAGCTATGGCTATTGGAAAGGTGATATGAGGGATATTTGTGATTGAACTATTTTGTATCTTGATTATAGCAGTTGCTGCACACATCTATACATGTGATAAAATGACATAGAAAAATACATATACATTGTGTACAAATGGCATTTTCCTGATTTTGATATTGTACTAGCATAAAGATATAACCATTATAGGAAACTGAGTGAACAGTACATTGGACTCCTTTATTATCTTTGCAGCTTCTTGTAAGTCTTTAATTATTTAAAAATAAGTTTGCACTCCCATGTTCATTGCAACATTATTCACAATAATAAAGACATAGAAATAACATAAGTGACCAATGACAGATGAGTGATTAAAGAAAATGTGGTAGATATTTATACAGTGGGATATTACTCAGTCATAAAAATAAGTAAATACTGGGCACCTGGATGGCTTAGTGGGCTAAGCCTTTGCCTTCATCTCAGGTCATGATCTCAGCATCCTGGGATCAAGCCCTGCATCAGGCTCTCTGCTCAGTGGGGAGCCTGCTTCCCCCTCTCTCTCTACCTGCCTCTCTGCCTACTCATGATCTCTCTGTCAAATAAACTAATAAAATCTTTTTTTTTTTAAAGATTTTATGTATTCATTTAACAGAGAGAAATCACAAGTAGATGGAGAGGTAGGCAGAGAGAGAGAGAGAGAGGGAAGCAGGCTCCCTGGTGAGCAGAAAGCCCAATGCGGGACTCAATCCCAGGACCCTGAGATCATGACCTGAGCTGAAGGCAGCGGCTTAACCCACTGAGCCACCCAGGCGCCCCTAATAAAATCTTTTTTTAAATTATTAAAAAAATAAGGAAATACTGCAATTTCTGAGAAGATGAATGGACTTTGAGGGCATTATGCTAAGTAAAATAAGTCATACAGAAAAAAATAAATATTGTATGAGTTCACTTATATGTGGAGTTTAAAATCATCCTATTCATAGACACAGAAAGTAGAATGGTAGTTGCCAAGGGATCTTGGTGTGGGAAATAAAAAGATGTTGGTTAAAGGGTCAAACTTTCAGTTATGACATGAATAAGTTCCAGTAATGTAATGCACAGTATGATGACTACAGTTAACAAAAGAAAGGGTACCTGCACCCCAGTGATCATAGCAACAATGTCCACAATAGCCAAACTAATTGGAAGGAGCTGAGATGTCCTTCAACAGATGAATGGATAGAGAAGATATGGTCCATATATATACAATGGAATATTACTAAGCCATCAGAAAGGATGAATACCAACAGTTTGCATAGACATGTTTGGAATTGGAGCAGACTATGCTAAGTGAAATAAATCGAGCAGAGGAAGACAATTATCATATGGTTTCACTCATATGTGGAACATAAAAAATAGCACTGAGGATCATGGAGGAAGGGGAAAAAATCAGGGAGGAAGACAAACTATATAAGACTCTTGACTCCAGAAGCAAAAAAACCAACCTAGAGTTGCAGAAAGGGAGGTGGGTGGGGGGATGGGGTAACTGGGTGATGACCATTAAAGACAGCACATGATGTGGTGAATACTAGGTGTTTTTGCAATTAATGAATCATTGAACATTATATAAAAAGCCAATGATGTACAACATGTTGGTTAATTAAATTTAAATAAAATAAAAAAATATCATATTATATATTTGAAAGTGATTAGAAAGTACAATTTTAATTTTATCAACATAACAAAAACAGTAAGAAAATTATAATTATGTAACATAAAGAGTGTATTAACTAATCTTATTTTGGTAAATCTATTAAAATATATATGTGTATAAAATCATCACACTGTGCAACTTAAACTTATATAATGTGAGGTGTCAATTGTATCTTAATTGAACTGGCATGGAAAAAAGCTAAATGACTGTAGCCCTAACCAACATCTTAATTACAACATCATGAGAAACTCCAAAACAGAATCATTTGTCTAAGTCACTCCTAAATTCCTGACCAGAAGAAACTGTATGAGATAACAAATGTTTATTGTTGTTTAAGCCACTAAAATTTGGTATATATTGTTATGAAGCTGTAGGTAAATAATGTCTATTTAATGTGCTAATATTTTTCAAGTATTTTTGAAAAATCATGAAGGAAATTAAGAAAGTAATTTCGGAGGAAGGTCAACCAATGATGACATAGGATGTTTCTGGGGTACCCTCTCCCCACAGTCACTCCAAATGTACTGATACATAGAACAATTTCCACTGAAAAAGATCAAGAAACCAGCAGAATGACTCTGAGAAAATACCTACACTAAAATGTGTAACAGAAGCTGAGCTACATTCTCATAATCCCCACTCCCATCACAATGCCATACAATAAGGAGATAACCCCCTAATTCCCAACTTCTTGTTGAGGAGCAAAGGTTTGGACCATATATCTATATCTTTCTATATCTCTCCCTGGAAAGATCTTGTACACACATCTAGTGCCTCACATTCTCCAACGTCTAGTTGAGGGTTAAGTCCCTAGATCACACAGCTCTGATAGCTAACAGAGCTTGCATTCATGAACTGAAATGAAGGGGTGCTAATTCAAAACAAAAAACGTATGAAAATACAAAAATTACTAGGCAAGGTAAATATATAATTAAATTCAGAATAATTAAATGCTGTAATGGTAGAGGATAAATCATTTTAACTCAAATATAAAGGTTAAAAAACAAAATATTAAAAATAACTATAAATATAATTTCTAATGAATATACAATATAATAAAATGTTAACTGTGACATCAAAAATATAAACTGGGAGGGGGCACTTTTGTATGCGTTCATGGTTAAATTCTTATAGTTTACAATAGATATTTATAAATGTATGATGTATTCTATAACTCACATGGAACCACAAAGGAAAAGCCTACAGTAGATACACAAAAAATAAAGAGAAAAAAATCAAGGCCTACCACTGCAGAAAATCATCAAATCAAAAGGAATAGTGCAAAAGTGTTTTAAAGAAAAGAATTATAAGATAACCAAAAGACAATTTATGCAATGTCAATAGTAAGTCCATACCTATCAACAATGACTTTAAATGTAAAAAAACTAAATTCTGCCCTCAAAAGACATAGAGTAATTAATTGGATAGATTAAAACAACAACAACAACAACAACAACACACACACACACACACACACACACACACACACAAATACAAACCCAGGAGCACCTGTGTGGCTTAATTGTTTAAGTGGCTGCCTTAGGCTCAGGTCATGATCCCAGGGTTCTGGGATCAAGCACAGGTTGTCATGTTTCCTGCTCAGCAGTGAGTCTGCTTCTCCTCCCTCCATCCATCCCCCACCCCATTCATACTGTCTCTCTCTCTCTCTCCCTCAAATAAAAATAAAGTCTTTAGAAAAATCAAGCCTACAAGCGACTCACTTCAGCTTTAGGGAAATATGGAAACTAAAAGTGAAGGGATGGAAAAAGATATTTCATGCAAATGGAAGCCAAAAGAACATAAGGGTAGCTATAGTTATATATGACAAAATGGACTTTAGGAAAAGACTGTAGCAAGACACAAAGAAGGTGATTACATCATGATAAAGGGACTATGGAACCCAGAAATGGACTCTAAACTGTATGGTCAACTAATCTTTGACAAAGCAAGAAAGAATATCCAATGGAAAAAAAGACAGTCTCTTCAATAAATGGTATCAGGAAAATTGGACAGCCACATCCAGAAGAATGAAACTGGACCATTCTCTCACACCATACACAAAAACAAACTCAAAATGAGTGAAAGACCTAAATGTGAGACAGGATTCCATAAAAGCCCTAGAGAGAGCATAGGTAGCAATCTCTTTGACCATGGCCACAGCGATTTCTTGCTAGATATGTCTCCACAAGGCAAGGGAAACAAAAGCAAAAATGAACTATTGGGACTTCATCAAGATAAAAAGCCTTTGCACAGCAGAGGAAATAGTCAACAAAATTAAAAGGCAACATACAGAATGGGAGAAGGTATTTGCAAATGTCTTATCAGGTAAAGGGCTATCATCTAAAATCTATAAAGAACTTATCAAATTCAACACCCAAAAAACTAAAAATCTAATAACAAAATGGGCAGAAGACATGAACAGACATTTATCCCCAGAATATAAACAAATGGCCAACAGGGACAAGAAAAAAATACTCCACGTCACTTGGCATCAGGGAAATAGAAATCAAAACCACAATGAGATACCACCTCACACCAGTGAGAATGGCTAAAATTAACAAGACAGGAAACAACAAATGTTGGCAAGGGTGTGGCATCTTACACTGGTGGTGGGAATCCAAGGTGGAACAGCCATTCTGGAAAACAGTATGGAGGTTCCTCAAGAAGTTAGAGATAGGGCTACCCTACAACCCAGCAATTGCACTCTTAGGTATTTACACAAAAGATACAAATGTAATGATCTGAAGGGGCACCTGCACCCCAATGTTCATAGCAGCAATGTCCACAAAAGCCAAACTGTGGAAAGAGGGGTCCAGATGACCATTGACATATGAATGGATAAAGAAGATGTGGTATATATATATATATATATATATATATATATATATATATATATATATAAGAATATTACTCAGCCATCCAAAAGGATGAATAATTACCATTTACATTGATGTGTATAGAACTGGAAGGTATTATGCTGATCAAAATAAGTCAAACAGAGAAAGACAATTATCCTATGGTTTCGCTCATATGTAGAATATAAGAATCAGGGCAGAGGACCATAGGAGATGGGAGGAAAACAGCATGGGAAGTCATCAGAGAGGGGAAAAAGAAACAAGAGAGACTTAACTATAGGAAACAAACTGAGAGGAGGTGGGTGGAGGGATGGAGTAACTGAGTGATGGGTGTTAAGGAGGGCAGGTGACGTGATAAACACTGGGTGTTATACACAACTAATACTTTATTGAACACTAAACCTGAAACTAATGATGTACTATCAGTTGGCTAATTGAATTTAAATTTAAAAAATGACAAAAGGATCATACACCAAGAAGATAGAACAATTGTAAATATTTATGCATCCACATAGGAGCACCTAGATAGATAAAGAAAATATCAACAAACCTGAAGGGAGAAATAGACAGCAGTACACTAACATCGGGGAACTTCAAACCTCACCTTCAACAATGGGTAGATAATACAGACAGAAAATTAATAAGAAAATGTTGGACGTAAACTACTATTAGACCAGATGGATCCAACAGACATGTACATAACATTCCATTAAATAGCAGCAGAATGCACATTCTTCCCAAATGCACATGGAATATTCTCCAAGATCATAAGTTAGTCCATAACACAAGACTTAATAAATATAAGAAGACTGAAATGACATCAAGGATCTTTTCTTTTATTATTATTATTATTATTATTATTATTATTTTAGTCACCATACAGTATGTCATTAGTTTTTGATGTAGTGTTCCACGATTCATTGTTTACATATAACACCCACTGCTCCATGCAATACATGCCCTCCTTAATACCCATCACCGGGCCAACCCATCCCCACACACCCCTCCCCTCTAAACCCTCAGTTTGTTTCTCAGATTCCACAGTGTCTCATGATTCTGATCCACCCCTTCATTTTTCCTTCCCTTTCTTAATGTCCTCCATGCTATTCCTTGTGTTCCACAAGTAAGTGAAACCATATGATAATTGACGTTCTCTGCTTGGCTTATTTGACTCAGCATAATCTCCATGAGTCCTGCCCATGTTGATACAAAAGTTGGGTAGTGATCCTTTCTGATGGTTGAGTAATATTCCATTGTATATATGGACCACATCTTCTTTATTCATTCATCTATTGAAGGGCATCTCAGCTCTTTCCACAGTTTGGCTATTGTGGACATTGCTGCTATGAACACTGGGGTGCATATTCTCTTCACTACATCTGTTTCTTTGGAATACATACCCAGCAGTGCAATTGCTGGGTCATAGGGTAGCACTATTTTTAATTTTTTGAGGAACCTCCACACTGTTTTCCAAAGTGGCTGCACCAACTTGCATTCCCACCAACAGTATAAGAGGGTTCCCCTTTCTCTGCACCCTCTCCAACATTTCTTGTTTCTTGCCTTGGTAAGTTTTGCCATCCTGACTAGTGTAAGGTTGTATGTCATTGTTGTTTTGATTCAATTTCCCTGATGCCAAATGACGCGGAACGTTTTTTCATGTGTCTGTTAGCCATTTGTATGTCTTCTTTGGAGAAGTGTCCATTCGTGTCTTCTGCCCACTTTTTTGACTTGATTATTTGTTTTTTGGGTGTTGAGTTTGAGAAATTCTTTATTGATCTTGGATATCAGCCCTTTATCTGTGGTGTCATTTGTAAATATCAAGCATCTTTTCTAACCACAATGGTAAAAAATTAGAAATCAGTTACAAGAAGAAAAAGGGAAATTCACAAATATGTGGAGGTTAAACAACATACTCCTGGACAACCAATGGGTCCAATTTCTTCAAAGAAGAAATTGAAAGGGAAATCAAATATACCTTGAAGCAAAGGAATATAAAAACGCAATGAATCAAAATTAATGAGATGCAGTTCTAAGAGGGAAGTTTATAGTGATAAATGCCTACATTAAGAAAAAAAGAGAGGTTCTGACCTAAGATGGCAATTAGGAAGACCCTGAACTCACCCCCTCCCCCAAAACCCACCAAATTACTCCAATTTATAGAACAATTCCTCCTGAAGAACTGAGGGCTGACTCTGCACAAAACCAGATAGAACTGCAATAGAATAAACAGAACTGCAAAAGACAAAGACATGGTAACAAAGGGAACCCCCACTCCTGGTGCTGCAAAGTGTAAGAGGGACAGATAGTATTGAGGGGCCATAAACAAATTCCTCTGTCCTTGGACACAGGGAGAAAGCCACGATTTAAAGAAGCAACTAGCGAGAAGCAAGATGATGGGTGAGTAGGAGACGGAAATACCATTAGGTCCCAGGAGTTCTGCTAGTTATCAAGCCATTCTGAACAACAACAAACTCAACAGGAGGTAGAAGAGAAGATGAGCAGCAACTCTAAGAACAGAAAATCGACCACTTTCTGAAAGGTAGGACATGCAGAGAAGTGAATCCAAAGCGATGGGATGATAGATCACGGTGGGAAGGGCCAGCTCCCAGCAAGCAGTGGAGCAGCAGAGCACAAAAACAGAACTTTTAGAAGTCTGCTCCACTGAGGGACTTCGCTCCAGAGGCTAAGTGGGGGTGGAGCCCTCGCAGGGACAATGTGGTCTCAGGACCCACAGGGCCACAGAAAGACCGCAGGTATCTGAGTGTGGCAGAGATTCCCTGTATCGGAGTGGGGAAGCCAGCTACAGAGACGGAGCCAAGGACTGAGCTCTCAGCTTGGGGGGACCTTAAACCATGATCCAAGGCATAGCTGGGCCACTTCTTTTCAAGCAGAGACCCCACAAGTGGCCGATCTGGAAAGACCCCTTCCTTCCTCCTCTGGGAGGAGCAGCACAGGAGTTCATGGCGGGAATCTGCTGGGTTTGGAGACTCCAAACAGGGCCATGTGCCAGAGATAGAAACGGTCGGTCACAGGCTGGATGAGCTTGGAGCGTGGCCGGAGACCAGGGAGATGGGAGGGATTGACTGCTTTTCTCTGAGCACACACTGAGGAGTGGGGCACCAAGATCCCGGCTCCTCCAGACCAGAGATTGGGAGGCTGTTACTTTCATTCCCATCCTCCAAATCTCTGTGGAAAGTGTTCAGGGAACAAAAGCTCCGAGAGCCAACCAGAGCAGATTACTTAGCCAGGTCCCTGGCAAGGGTGGTGCAATTCTTTTTTTTTCTTTTAATTTTTTCAATTTTTTTATTTTCAAAAAACAGTATTCATTATATTTTCACCACACCCAGTGCTCCATGCAATCCGTGCCCTCTATAATACCCACCACCTGGTACCCCAACCTCCCAACTCCCGCCTCTTCAAAACCCTCAGATTGTTTTTCAGAGTCCATAGTCTCTCCTGATTCACCTCCCCTTCCAATTTACCCCAACTCCCTTCTCTTCGCTAAGACCCCTTGTCCTCCATGATATTTGTTATGCTCCACAAATAAGTGAAACCATATGATAATTGACTCTCTCTGCTGGACTTATTTCACTCAGCATAATCTCTTCCAGTCCCATCCATGTTGCTACAAAAGTTGGGTATTCGTCCTTTCTGATGGAGGCATAATACTCCATAGTGTATATGGACCACATCTTCCTTACCCATTCGTCCGTTGAAGGGCATCTTGGTTCTTTCCATAGTTTGGCGATTGTGGCCATTGCTGCTATAAACATTGGGGTACAGATGGCCCTTCTTTTCACGACATCTGTATCCTTGGGGTAAATACCCAGGAGTGCAATTGCTGGGTCATAGGGAAGCTCTATTTTTAATTTCTTGAGGAGTCTCCACACTGTTCTCAAAGAGGCTGCACCAACTTGCATTCCCACCAACAGTGTAAGAGGGTTCCCCTTTCTCCACATCCTCTCCAACACATGTTGTTTCCTGTTTTGTTAATTTTGGCCATTCTAACTGGTGTAAGGTGATATTTCAATGTGGTTTTAATTGGAATCTCCCTGAGGGCTAATGATGATGAACATTTTTTCATGTGTCTGATAGCCATTTGTATCTCTTCATTGGAGAAGTGTCTGTTCATATCTTCTGCCCGTTTTTTTAAATGTTTGCCTGTTTCGTGTGTGTTGAGTTTGAGGAGTTTGTTATAGATCCTGGATATCAACCTTTTGTCTGTGCTGTCATGTGAAATTTCTTCTCCCATTCCGTGGGTTGCCTCTTTGTTTTTGTTTTTGTTTTTGTTTTGACTGTTTCTTTGCTGTGCAGAAGCTTTTGATTTTGATGAAGTCCCAAAAGTTCATTTTCACTTTTGTTTCCTTTGCCTTTGGAGACATATCTTGAAAGAAGTTGCTGTGGCTGATATCGAAGAGATTACTGCCTATGTTCTCCTCTAGGATTCTGATGGATTCCTGTCTCACGTTGAGGTCTTTTATCCATTTTGAGTTTATCTTTGTGCACGGTGTTAGAGAATGGTCGAGTTTCATTCTTCTGTCCAGTTTTACCAGCACCATTTATTGAAGAGACTGTCTTTTTTCCACTGTATATTTTTTCCTGTTTTGTCGAAGATGAATTGACCATAGAGTTTAGGGTCCATATCTGGGCTTTCTACTCTGTTCCACTGGTCTATGTGTCTGTTTTTATGCCAGTACCATGCTGTCTTGGTGATCACAGCTTTGTAGTAAAGCTTGAAATCAGGTAACGTGATGCCCCCAGTTTTATTTTTGTTTTTCAACATTTCCTTAGCAATTTGGGGTCTCTTCTGATTCCATACAAATTTTAGGATTATTTGCTCCAGCTCTTTGAAGAATACTGGTGGAATTTTGATCGGAATGGCATTAAAAGTATAGATTGCTCTAGGCAGTATAGACATTTTAACAATGTTTATTCTTCCAATCCAAGAGCATGGAATGGTCTTCCATCTTTTTGTGTTATCTTCAATTTTTTTCATGAGTGTTCTGTAGTTCCTTGAGTACAGATCCTTTACCTCTTTGGTTAGGTTTATTCCCAGGTATCTTATGTTTCTTGGTGCTATAGTAAATGGAATCGATTCTCTAATTTCCCCCTTGTATTTTCATTGTTAGTGTATAAGAAAGCCTTTGGAAGATATGGCAGTAAAGATCGACTGGAAATGGGACAAGCCGTGATCATATAGTGGTTAATACTCTGCATTGTGCAAATGGGACAAAACACCTATAAACTAGTTAGGCTAAAATGAAAAATGCAATAAGCAAGATTTGAAACCAACTGGATATGATGACCAGAATGATGAAATAATCAAAGGAATGAATAAGTGATGTACAAGATAAAATTATGGAAAGTAACAAAGCTGAAAAGAAGAGGGAAAGAAAAATACTAGATCACAAATGTAGACTTAGGGTACCCAGTGGCTCCATAAAACGTAATTGTATTTGTATTCTAGGAATCCCAGAAGAAGAGAGGGAAAGGTAGCAGAAGTTTCATTTTAGGAAATTACAGCTGAAAACTAATTGGGCAAGAAAGCAGACATCTAAACCCAAGAGACACAGAAAACTCCCATCAAAATCAATAAAAGCTGACCAACAACAAGAATTATTTAGATATTTAAATATTCAAAATATAAAGAAATATTATTTAATATTTAAATATTCAAAATATAAAGAAAAACTCCCCAAAGCAGCAAGTCCCTGACTTATAAGGAAATACAAACAAGATTAACAACAGATCTCCACAGAAACTTGACAGAGCAGAAGAGAGTGTCATGACATATTCAAGGTGCTGAATGGGAAAAATATGCAGCGAAGAATACTCTATCTATCAATGCTGTTATTAAGAATAGAAGGAGTGATAGTTTCCCAGACAAAAACTAAAGGTGTTTGGGAACACTAAACTAGCCCTGAACGGAATATTAAAGGGACTCCTTGAGTGGGAAAGAAAGGAACAGAGAAGATCTCAGGAAACAATGACAAAATAAGTAATAAAATGGCACTAAATTAATATCTATCAATAATTGCTCTGAATGTAAATGGACTAAATGTTCCAATCAAAGGACATAGGGTGAGGGGCGCCTGGGTGGCTCAGAGGGTTAAGCCTCTGCCTTCGGCTCAGGTCATGGTCCTAGGGTCCTGGGATTGAGCCCCACATCGGGCTCTCTGCTCAGTGGGGAGCCTGCTTCTCCCTCTCTCTTTGCCTGCCTCTGCCTACTTGTGATCTCTCTCTCTCTCTCTCTGTCAAATAAATAAATAAATAAAATCTTTTTAAAAAGACATAGTGTCAGGATGGATTAAAAACAAAAACCTTTCTCTATGCTTCCTACATGAGATTCATTTTCAACCTATAAACACCTGCAGATAGAAAGTGAGGGGATGGAGAACCATCTATCATGTTAATGGATGTCCAAAAAAAAAAAAAAAAAGCCAGATTAGCCATACTTAAATTCGATAAATGAGATTTTAAACCAAAGTCTGCAAAAAGAGATAAGGAAGGGAGCCATATCATAACAAAGGGGTGTCTATCCAATAAGGAGATCTAACAATTATAAACATTTATTCCCCCAACTTGGAAGCACCCAAATATATAAAACAACTAATAACAAACAGAAAAGAACTCACTGATAATAATACAATAATAGTAGGGGACTTTAATATCCCACTTACAGCAATGGATTGATCATATAAGCAGAAGATCAACAAGGAAACAATGGCTTTGAATGACACACTGGACTAGATGAGCTTAACATATATATCCAGAACATTTCATCCTAAAGCAGAATATACATTCTTTTCAAGTGCACATCAGACATTCTCCAGAAACAAATCACCTAGGTTACAAAGCAGGCTTCAAAAAGTACAAGACTGTAATCATACCATGCATCTTTTCTGACTACAATGCTATGAAATTTGAAGTCAAGCACAAGAAAAAAATTGGAAAGACCACAAATACATGGAGGGTGATGAACATCTACTAAGGAGTGAATGGGTTATCCAGGAAATTAAAGAAGCAATAAAGAAATATATACAAGCAAATTATAATGAAAACGCAATGGTCCAACATCTTTGGGATGCAACAAAAGTGATAATAAGAGGGAAGTATTTAGCAATACAGGACTACATTAAGAAGCAGAAAAATCTCACACAACCTAAACTTACACCTAAAAGAACTAGAAGAAGAACAACAAATGAACCTTAAAGCAGCAGAAGAGGGGGAAATAATAAACACTGGAGTAGAAATAAATGATGCAGGAACAAGCAAACAAATATCCAGTAGAAAAAAAACACACCCAGGATCTGGCTTTTGAAAGAACGAATAACATTGATAACCCCATAGACAGACTTATGAAAAAGAAAGGAGAAATAATACAAATAAATAAAATCATGAATGGGAGAAGAGAGATCACAACCAAAATTACAGAAATACAAAAAATTATAAAAGAATATTATGAAAAATTATATGCCAATAAATTTGGCAATCTGGAAGAAATGGATAAATTCCTAGAAACATACAAACTACCAAGGCTGAAACGGGAAGAAATAGAAAATTGTAATAGGCCCATAACTAGCAGAGAAATTGAATCTGTAACAAAAAAAATCTCCCAACTGGTTCAACATCCACAAATCAATCAGTGTGATAAACTACATTAATGAAAGAAAGAACAAGAACCATATGATACTCTTGATAGATGCTGAAAAGGCATTTGACAAAGTACAGCAGCCTTTCTTGATCAAAACTCCAAAGTGTGGGGATAAAGGATGTTTCTCAATATCATCAAAGCCATCTATGAAAAACCCACAGCAAATAGCATTCTCAATGGAGAAAAACAGCTTTTCCATTAAGGTCAGGAACATGGCAGGGATGTCCACTATCACCACTGCTATTCAACATAGTACTAGAAGTCCTAGCCTCAGCAATCAGACAACAAAAAGAAATTCAAGGCATCCAAATTGGCAAAGAAGAAGTCAAACTATCACTCTTCACTGATGATATGATACTTTATGTGGAAAACCCAAAAGATTACATTCCAAATATGCTAGAACTTGTACAGGAATTCGGTAAACTGTCAGGATATAAAATCAATGTACAGAAGTCTGTTGCATTTCTATACACAAACAGAATACAGAAGAAAGAGAAATTAAGGAGTCAATCCCATTTACAATTGCACCAAAAATTGTAAGATACCTAGGAATAAACCTAACCAAAGAGACAAAGAATCTGTACTCAGAAAACTATAAAGTACTCATGAAAAAAATTTAGGAAGACAAAGAAATGGAAAAACTTTCCATGCCCATGGATTGGCAGAACAAATATTCTGAAAATGGCTATGCTACCTAAAGCAATATACACATTTAATGCAATACTTGTCAAAATCCCATCAACCTTTTTTGAAGTAATGGAACAAATAATCCTAAAATTTATATGGAACCAGAAAAGACTTTGAATACCAGAGGAATGTTGAAAAAGAAAGCCAAAGTTGGCGGCATCAGAATTGAGACTTCAAGCTCTATTACAAAGCTGCCATCATTAAGGCAGAAATCCCTCAGAGATCCCAGAAATGGACCCTCAACTCTATGGTCAACTAATCTTCAACAAAGCAGGAAAGAATGTCCAGTGGAAAAAAAGACAGTCTCTTCAACAATTTGTTTTGGGCAAATTGGGCAGCCACATGCAGAAGAATGAAACTGGACCATTTCCTTACACCACACACAAAAATAGACTCAAAATGGATGACAGACCTCAATGTGAGACAGGAATCCACCAAAATCCTTGAGGAAAACAGGCAGCAACCTCTTTGACCTGAGAAATACGAACTTCTTCCTAGACACATTGCCAAAGTCAAGGGAAGCAAGGGCAAAAATGAACTATTGGGACTTCATCAAGATCAAAAGCTTTTGCACAGCAAAGGAAACAGTTAACAAAACCAAAAGACAACTGACAGAATGGGAGAACATATTTGGAAACAACATATCAGATAAAGGGTCAGTATCCAAAATCTATAAAGAACTTATCAAACTCAAAACCCAAAGAACAAATAATCCAATCAAGAAATAGGCAGAGGACATGAACTGACATTTTTGCAAATAAGACATCCAGATGGCCAACAGACACATGAAAAAGTACTCCACATCATGGCATCATGGAAATACAAATCAAAACCACAATGAGATACCACCTCACACCAGTCAGAATGGCTAAAATTAACAAGTCAGGAAAGGACAGATGCTGGTGAGGATGTGGAGAAAGGGGAACCCTCCTACACTGTTGGTGGGAATGCAAGCTGGTGCAACCACTCTGGAAAACAGCATGGAGGTTCCTCAAAAAGCTGAAAATAGAGCTACCCTATGACCCAGTGATTGTACTACTGGGTATTTGCCCTAAAAATACAAATGTAGTGATCCAAAGGGGCATATGCCCCTAAATGTTTATAGCACCAATGTCTGCAATAGACAAACTATGGAAAGAACCTAGATGTCCATCAACAGATGAATGGATAAAGAAGAAGTGGTATATATATACAATGGAATACTATGCAGCCATCAAAAGAAATGAAATCTTGCCATTTGCGATGACGTGGATGCAACTAGATGGTATTATGCTGAGCGAAGTAAGTCAATCAGAGAAAGACAATTACCATATGATCTCCCTGATATGAGGAATTTGAGAGGCAACGTGGGGACTTTGGGGGGGGTAGGAGAGGAGTAAATGAAACAAGATGGGATTGAGAGAGAGACAAACCATAAGTGACTCTTAATCTCACAAAACAAACTGAGGGTTGCCTGGGGGAGGGGAGTTGGGAGAGGATGGTTGGGTTATGGACATGGGGGAAGGTATGTGCTATGGTGAGTGTTGTGAAGTGTGCAAACCTGGTCATTCTCAAACCTGTACCCCTGGGGCTAATAATACATAACATTTTAATAAAAAAATAATTAAAAAAAAAGATAAAAGGAATAAAATAAAAAGCCCCACAGCCTCTGCTGATGTGCCCTTTGGCCTGGGTATGACTGCCTTACAGTATCTGCAATTCCAAACCCAAACTTCCCTTACAATGTTTAGCTATCTGCAGACATGAGGGGGCATTGGAAACTGAGCCAGAGAAGAACAGAGAAATTATAAAAACTTTCCCATAGAGAGTCATGAAAAGGCAAGCTCTAGTTATACTACTTCTCTCTCCTTTTGCTGTATCTGAGTTACTCCACAGTTAATTTACCTTTTTTTAAGTAGGCAAGTTTACACAAACCAACAAATTATTAAATAACCAACAAATATTAAATAAATCAATATTAACAACTTTTTAATAAACATAATTGTAATATGCTACTGAAAAAAAAAATCTCCCAACAAACAAAAGTCCAGGGCCAGATGGTTTCCCAGGGGAATTCTACCAGACATTCAAAGGATACCTATTCTTCCTAAACTGTTAAAAAAATAGAAATGGGGCCCCTGGGTGGCTCAGTCGGTTAGGTCTCTGCCTTCAGTGTGGGTCATGATCTCTGGGTCCTGGGATCTAGCCCTGTGTGGAGCTCTCTGCTTGGCAGGGAGCCTACTTCCCCTTCTCTCTTTGCCTGTCTCTCTGCCTAGTTGTGATCTCTCTCTGTGTCAAATAGATAAATAAAATATTTACAAAAATAGAAAATGGAAGGAAAAATAGAAATCGAAGGAAAACTTCCGCACTTCTTCTATAAGGCCAGCACTACCTTGATTCCAAAACCAATGATCCCATTAAAAAAAAGAACCGCAGACTAGTATCCTTGATGAACATGAATGCCAAAATTCTCAAGATACTAACAAATCAAATCCAACAATACATTTTTCCAATGACCCCACAATCAAGTAGGATTTATTCTTGGGCTGCAGGGTGGTTCTATATTTGCAAATCAATTAACATGAAACACCACATTGATAAAAGAAATAATGAGCCATATGATCCCCACAGTAGATGCAGAAGTAGCATTTGAAAAGTACAGCATCCACTTGTAATAAAACCCTCAGCAAGGTGCATAGTTAATATGGCAGAATAGTGGGGGTCCCTGAGCTTGCCATGTCCCTTGAACACAGCTAGATCAACATCCAACTATTTTGAACAACTAGGAATATGATCTCAGGATTAAGAAAATAATCTGCACAGTTGGAGGGAGAGAATGTGGCAGATATGAGGTCTAGAGCCATGATGTGGGGGAGAGCTCAGCCATGCAGCTGCAAAGGGGTTGGGTCCCTTTTTGAGGAGCAAAGTCAGGAAGAGGGAGAGAATAGGAGAGAGCACTGAGTTTAAGGATTGCATAATAAACTGTGGTGAGGAGATTTCCTGGGTTACACTGGGAAAGATTGCTCCCCTTCCTGGAGTATATTTGGAAGAGTGTATTTTGCCTCTCCAAGGACAAAAGCCCAGCTGGGAGCCATTGAGTGGTTCTCAAGAATAGAGTCAGAAGTGTGCACACAGGGCAGAAAACCCCTTAACAGCTTTTTGCTGAAAGCCTCAATAGGCTTAACCCTCTGTCTGTTTTTCTGGGACAGAACTGACCAGAGAGCAGAGACACAGGCAAACTCAGGTAACCTGGTCACTGATTTTGCTGTCTGCCACAACAGATTCAAACATCTGTGCGACTATTTTTCTGGGACATAATGGAATAGAGGACTGAGTCATTAGCAGACACCTGATAACCTGGTCCCAGCTTTTCACTGCGTGTTATAATAAACTCTAGCCTCCATGCACAAGCTGTGCAACTGGTTTTCTAGTACAGGATAGTGCTGTACATGACTTGTGGCTCTCCTCTGGGGGAAGGAAGTGGGTTCACACTTTGTAAGGCCTTTTTAAAACTTGGAGTTTTGTGGGGCACCTGGGAGGCTCAGTTGGTTAAGCATCTGCCTTCAGCTCAGGTCATGATCTCAGGGGGCTGGAATGGAGCCTCATGTCTGGTTCTTTGCTTAATAGGGGTCTGCTTCTCTCTCTCTATCTGCCCCTCCCTGTTTCTTGTGTTGTCACTCTCTTGTGCTCCCCCCCTCAAATAAATAAATAAGATCATTAAAAAAACCTTGGAGTTTTGAATTCCAGTTACCCGTCAGAGTTAAAATACAGGAAATCTGTAGCACCAGGTATGTGAAGGGCCTGTGAATAGACAGGTGAGGGGCAGGGAACTGATAAACGCCCAGGACATAGGAGATCGTTCATTTTTCTGTAAGGACATCCTGCAGTGGAGGCCAAGAATTCCCCTCCCCAGGGACAAGAAGGAGGGTGCACCATATTCTTCCTCCTCCACCACCCTTTCTTTTCCCCACCTACCAGTGCAATAGGACTTCAGAGAGAAGCACAGTGCCTCCAGTGCAGAATAGAGTCCCCTACACTAACCTCCAACCCCTGCATCTGGTAAGAACATGTATAAAAAGGCAAGTCAGCTTGTGAGCCAGCCCAGCAAGCCTTTCCCTCAGAAGATCAACAAAGATGCCCTCCATGTACCAAGTTTACTGATTAAAGAATGTTCTGAAACATCAGCTTCTGGTGCAAATAGGACCAGACTTGCTACCCTTTTCCTTCTTTTTTTTTTCTTTTATTAATTTTTAAAATTTTTTATTTAAAAGTTTTTTATTTCTTAGCTTTTATTTTTTATCTTTTGTTATATATATATATATATATTCTTTCCCCCTTTTTTAGGTATCAGACATATTTTTTTAAATTTATTTGTTGGCTTGTTTTTGTGTTCTTCTATTCTTTTTCAGATGAGGCTTCTTATTTTTTTCTCTTTTCTCCTTTCCTTACTTTTTTTTCCCTTCTTTCTTTCTTATTCTTTGGAATCAGGCTTATAGTTTTTGTTCATCTGTTTGTTTGCATTTTTGTTCTTTTCCTTTTCTCTTAAATCAGTTTTTTTCTTTTCTTTTTTCTTTTCCAGGCTTATCTTAACAAACAAATCAAAGCACACCTAGGTAGATATCCCACTACAAGCAAGGAGGAACTCTGTAGAGGACAGACCAGTGGGAAAGAACAGCAAAAATGCAACTGCAGAGTGTACATAGGATACACCAGAAACACTTCCTGAACTTGTTGTTGTTCTTGTTTTTTCCTTTTCCCCCTTCCTCTCTTTTCAGAAAAAAATGACAAGATGGAGACATTCACCCCCAAGTATGAACAGGAAATAGTACTACCAAGGATTTTACCAATATGAATATAAATAAGATGTCTGACCTAGAATTTACAAAAATTATAAACCTACTAGTTGGGCTTGAAAAAGCATAGAAGACACCAGATAATCACTTACTGTATAGATAAAAGAACTAAAATCTGGTCAGGCCAAAAGTAAAAATGTTATTACAGAGATGCAGTACCAAGTGAAAACCATAGAAATGAGGATGAAGAGATAATCAGTGATATAGAAGATAAAATGATAGAAAATAAGGAAGATGAAAAGAAGAGTGAAAGAAAATGAATAGATCATGAAGGTAGATGAGGGAACTCATGAATTCCAATATATTGCTAGACTCCTAATTATAGGAGTCCCAGAAGGTGAGGAGCAGAGGGGGAGGTTTATTTGAACAAATTATATCTGAGAACTTCCCTAATCTGAGGAAGGAAACAGATATTCAACTCCAAGGTCACAGAATACCCCCCTCAAAAGCAAGAAAAATAGATCAACACCTCGACATATAATAGTGAAGCTTGCAAATTATAAAGATAAAGAGAAAATAATGAAAGAAGCTCAGGACAGAGGTCTATAACCCACAAGGGTAGACACATAAGTTTAGCATCAGACCAGTCTGCAGAGACCGGGCAGGCAAGGACTGGCATGATATATTAAGCATGCTCAGTGGGAAAAAAACAGTAAGGCCAGAAAACTTTATCCATCATGGCTGTCATTCAGAATAGAAGAAAAGTAAAAGAGTTACTAGGACAAAGACAAAACAAAATAAAACTAAAGTAGTTTGTGAACAATAAACCAGCCCTGCAAGATATACTAAAGGGAATCCTTTCAGTGGAGAGAGAGCTCAAAAGTAACAATCACCAGAAAGGAACAGAGACAATCTAATGATACAGTGACTCTATATACCTTGGCACTAAGTTCATATCTTTCAATAATTATTCTGAACTTAAATGGACTAAATATTCCAATCAAAAGACATAGGATTTCAGAATGACAAAACAACAAGACCCATCATTACACTGCTTATGAGAGACTCCTGTTGGACCCAAGACACCTCCAGATTGAAAGTGAGGGGCTGGAGAACTATTTATTATAATGGACATCAAAAGAAAGCTATAGAAGCCATGCTTATAACAACCAAACTAGATTTTGAACCGAAGACTATAAGAGATGAAGGACACTGTAGCAGAATAAAGGGGGTCTATCAAACAAGAGTATCTAACAATTATAAACATTCATGTCCCTAACTTGGAAGCACCTAAATACATAAACCAATTAGTAAGAAACCTAAAGAAACTCATTGATAATAATACAATAATAGTAGGGGAAATTAACACCACACTCATACAAATGGACAGGTCATCTAAGCAGAAGATCAATAAGGAAACAAGGGCTTTGAATGACACACTGGGCAACATGGCCATCACAGAAATAATCAGAGCATTTTATCCTAAAGCACCAGAAAACATATTTTTTTCAAATGCACAGGGAACATTCTCCAGAAAAGATCACATACTCGGTCAGAAACCAGGACTTACTTGTACAAAAAGATTGAGATCATACCATGCATATTTTCAGACCACAAAACAATTAAACTTGAAGTCAACCACAAGAAGAAATTTGGAAGTATTAAAAATACATGAGGGTTAAGGAATATCCCACTAAACAATGAATGGGTCAACCAGGGAATTAAGAAATTAAAAAACAAATGGAGAAAAAATGAGAACATGACAGTTCAAAACCTTTGGGATGCAGCAAAGGAAGTCCCAAGAGGGAAGTATACAGCAATACAAACCTTCTTCAAGAAACAAGAAACGTCTCAAATATACAACCTGATCTTACACCTAAAGAAGTTGGAAGAAGAAGAGCAAATAAACCTAAACATAGAAAGAGAAGAGAAATAATGAAGATTAGAGCAATAAACAATGATATAGAAATCAAGAAAACAGTAGAAGAGATCAGTGAAACTAAGAGTTGGTTCTTTGAAATAATAAGATTGATAAACTCCTAGACAGACTTCTCAAAAGGAAAAGAGAAGGACCGAAAAATCATCAGTGAAAGAACAGAGATTACAACCAACACTGAATAAATACAAAAGATTATATGAGAATATTTTGAGCAATGATATACCGACAAATTAGGCAATCTGGAAGACATAGATGCATTCCTAGAAGTGTATATTCTCCTAAGACTGAAACAGGAAGAAGTACAAGATTTGAACAAAGAAATTGAATCAGTAATCAAATATATCCCCCCAAATAAGGGCCTAGTACCAGATGGCTTCCCAGGACAATTCTATCAAATATTTAAAGAAAAATTAATACCTATTCTTCTGAGTCTGTTCCAAAAATTAGAAATTGAAGGAAAACTTCCAAACTCATTCTATGAGTCCAGCATTACCTCACTCCTCAAAGGGGAAAAAGACCCCACAAAAAGGAGAATTACAGACCAATATCCCTGATGAACTTGGATGTAAAATTTCTCACCAAGATACTACCTAATGAGCACCAATAGTACATTAAAATATTATTCACCATGACCAGTGGGATTTATTTCTGGGCTGCCGGTTCAAGATCCACAAATATAACAACGTGATAAACCACATTAATAAAAGAAAGGACAAGAAACATAAGATCTTATCAAAAAATGCAGAAAAATCTAATGTTAAAATGCAGCCTGCTTTCTGTATAAAACCCCTCAGACATGTAGGGATAGATGGAACATAACATGCCCCAACATCATAGAAGCCATGTATAAAAGACCCAGAGTGAATATCTTTCACAATAGGGAAAAACTGAGAGCATTTACCCTAAGTCACAAACACAACAGGATGTCCACTCTCACCACATTGTATTGGAAGTCCAAGCCTCAGCAGTCAGACAACAAAAAGAAATAAAAGGCATCAAAATTGGCAAATAAGTCAATCTTTCACTTTCACAGATGACATGATACACTATGTAGGAAACCTGAAAGCCTCCACCAAAAAATGGGTAGAAGTGATAGAAGAATTCAGCAAAGTCACAGGATATAAAATCAAAGCACAAAAGTCTGCATTTCTATACACTTACAAAATTGTTCCCATTTATTTTATTTTATTTTTTAATTAATTATTTTTAAAAATTTCTTTTCAGTACCAGAATTCATTGTTTATGTACCTAACCCAGTGTTCCATGCAATACATGCCCTCCATAATACCCACCACCAGGTTCACCCAACCTTCCACTCCCCACCCCTCCAAAACTCTCAGTTTTTCAGTCCATAGTCTCTCATGGTTCATCTCCCCTACCAATTTCCCTCAACCCCCTTCTCCTCTCAATCTCCCCATGTCCTCTGTTATTTTTTATGCTCCACAAATAAGTGAAACCATATGATAATTGACTCTCTCTGTTTGACTTATTTCACTCAGCATAATCTCTTCCAATCCCGTCCATGTTGCTACAAAAGTTGGGTATTCATCCTTTCTTTTTTTTTTAAAGATTTTATTTATTTATTTGACAGAGAGAGAGAGAGAGATTATAAGTAGGCAAAAGGCAGGCGGGGGGGGGGGAGCAGGCTCCCTGCTAAGCAGAGAGCCCGATGCAGGGCTCGATTCCAGGACCCTGAGATCATGAACTGAGCCAAAGGCAGAGGCTTAACCCACTGAGCCATCCAGGGGCCCTGAGTATTCTTCCTTTCTGATGGAGGCATAATACTCCATAGTGTATATGGACCACATCTTCCTTATCCATTAATCCGTTGAAGGGCATCTTGGTTCTTTCCACAGTTTGGTGATCATGGCATTGCTACAGTGAACACTGGGTACAGATGGCCTTCATTTCACTACATCTGTATCTTTGGGGTAAATACTCAGCAGTGCAATTGCAGATCATAGGGAAGCTCTATTTTTAATTTCTTGAGGAATCTCCACACTGTTCTCCAAAGTGGCTGCATCAACTTGCATTCCCACCAACAGTGTAAGAGGGTTCCCCTTTCTCCACATCCTCTCCAACACATGTTGTTTCCTGTCTTGCTAATTTTGGCCATTCTACTGGTGTAAGGTGGTATCTCAATGTAGTTTTAATTTGAATCTCCCTGATGGCTAGTGATGATGAACATTTTTTCATGTGTCTGATAGCCATTTGTATGTCTTCATTGGAGAAGTGTCTGTTCATATCTTCTGCCCATTTTTTGATATGATTATGTGTTTTGTGTGTGTTGAGTTTGAGGAGTTTGTTATAGATCCTGGATATCAACCTTTTGTCTGTACTGTCATTTGCAAATATCTTCTCCCATTCTGTGGGTTGCCTCTTTGTTTTGTTGACTCTTTCCTTTGCTGTGCAGAAGCTTTTGATTTTGATGAAGTCCCAAAAGTTCATTTTCACTTTTGTTTCCTTTGCCTTTGGAGACATATCTTGAAAGAAGTTGCTGTGGCTGATATCAAAGAGGTTACTGCCTATGTTCTCCTCTAGGATTCTGATGGATTCCTGTCTCACGTTGAGGTCTTTTATCCATTTTGAGTTTATCTTTGTGTATGGTGTAAGAGAATGGTCGAGTTTCATTCTTCTACATATAGCTGTCCAATTTTCCCAGCACCATTTATTGAAGAGATTGTCTTTATTCCACTGGATATTTTTTCCTGCTTTGTCGAAGATTATTTGACCATAGAGTTGAGGGTCCATATCTGGGATCTCTACTCTGTTCCACTGGTCTATGTGTCTGTTTTTATGCCAGTACCATGCTGTCTTGGTTATCACAGTTTTGTAGTAGAGCTTGGAATCAGGCAACGTGGCGCCCATTTATTTTTATTATTTTTTTAATTGTGTTATGATAGTTACCATACAATACATTATCAGTTTTTGCTGTAGTGCTCCAAGATTCATTGTTTACATGTAACTACCAGTGCTCCATGCAATATGTGCCCTCCTTAATACACACCACCGTGTACACCCATCCCTCCAACATTCTACACTCTAAAACCCTCAGATTGTTTCTTGGAGTCCACAGTCTTTTGTGGTTTTCTCCTCCTCTGATTTCCCCCAATTCACTTTTCCTTTCCTTCTCCCAATGTTGTCCACGTTATTCCTTATGCTCCACAAGTAAGTGAAACCATTTGATAATTGACTTTCTCTGCTTGACTTATTTCACTCGGCCTGATCTCCTCCAGTCCTATCCATTTTGATGCAAAAGTTGGGTGTTCATCCTTTCTGATGGCTGAGAAATATTCTGTTCATGTGTTTACACCCAAAAAACAGATAATAAAGTAAAAAACTGGGCAGAAGGCATGAACAGACACTTCCCCAATGAAGACATACAAATGACTAGCAGACACATGAAGAAATGTCCATCATTATTAGCCATCAGGGAAACTCAAATCAAAACCACACTGAGATAACACCAGTTAGAATGACAAAAAATAACAAGGCAAGAAACAACAAATGTTGGAGAGGATGTGGAGAAAGGGGAACCCTCTCACACTGTTGGTGGGAATGCAGGTTGGTGCAGTCACTTAGGAAAATTGTTCCCATTTAAAGTTGTACCAAAAATCAAAATATACTTATGTATAAACCTAAGCACGGGGTAAAGGAGCTGAAGGACTCTGAAAACTATAAAACCCTTATGAAAGAAATTGAGGAAGACACCAAGAGATGGAAAAACAGCTCAAGCTCATGGATTGGATGAAAAAATATTGTTAAAATGTCTATACATGAAAGAGGAGAGATCACAACTAACACCAAAGAAATAGAAACAATTATAAGAACATACGATGAGCAACTCTACGCCAACAAATTTGACAATCTGGAAGAAATGGATGCATTCCTAGAAACATATAAACTACCACAACTGAACCAGGAAGAAATAGAAAGCCTGAACAGACCCATAACCAGTAAGGAGATTGAAACAGTCATTAAAAATATCCAAACAAACAAAAGCCCAGGGCCAGACGGCTTCCCGGGGGAATTCTACCAAACATTTAAAGAAGAACTAATTCCTATTCTCCTGAAACTGTTCCAAAAATTAGAAATGGAAGGAAAACTTCCAAACTAATTTTATGAGGCCAGCATCACCTTGATCCCAAAACCAGACAAGGATCCCATCAAAAAAGAGAGCTATAGACCTATATCCTTGATGAATACAGATGCGAAAATACTCAACAAAATACTAGCCAATAGGATTCAACAGTACATTAAAAGGATTATTCACCACGACCACGTGGGATTTATTCCAGGGCTACAAGGTTGGTTCAACATCCGCAAATCAGTCAATGTGATGCAACACATCAATAAAAGAAAGAAAAAGAATCATATGATACTCTCAATAGATGCTGAAAAAGCATTTGACAAAGTACAGCATCCCTTCCTGATCAACATTCTTCAAAGTGTAGGGATAGAGGGCACATACCTCAATATCATCAAAGCCATCTATGAAAAACCCACCCCAAATATCATTCTCAATGGAGAAAAACGGAAAGCTTTTCCGCTAAGGTCAGGAACACGGCAGGGATGTCCATTATCACCACTGCTATTCAACATAGTACTAGAGGTCCTAGCCTCAGCAATCAGACAACAAAAGGAAATTAAAGGCATCCAAATCGGCAAAGCAGAAGTCAAATTATCACTCTTTGCAGATGATATGATACTATATGTGGAAAACCCAAAAGACTCCACTCCAAAACTGCTAGAACTTGTACAGGAATTCATTAAAGTGTCAGGATATAAAATCAATGCACAGAAATCATTTGCATTTCTCTACACCAACAGCAAGACAGAATAAAGAGAAATTAAGGAGTCAATCCCATTTACAATTGCACCCAAAACCATAAGATACCTAGGAATAAACCTAACCAAAGAGGCACAGAATCTATACTCAGAAAATTATAAAGTACTCATGAAAGAGATTGAGGAAGACACAAAGAAATGGAAACATGTTCCATGCTCCTGGATTGGAAGAATAAATATTGTGAAAATGTCTATGCTACGTAAAGCAATCTACACACTTAATGCAATTTCTATCAAAGTACCATCCATCTTTTTCAAAGAAATGGAACAAATAATCCTAAAATTTATATGGAACCAGAAAAGACCTCGAATAGCCAAAGGGATATTGAAAAAGAAAGCCAATGTTGGTGGCATCACAATTCCGGACTTCAAGCTCTATTACAAAGCTGTCATCATCAAGACAGCATGGTAGTGGCACAAAAACAGACACATAGATCAATGGAACAGAATAGAGAGCCCAGAAATAGACCCTCAACTCTACAGTCAACTAATCTTCGACAAAGCAGGAAAGAATGTCCAATGGAAAAAAGACAGCCTCTTCAATAAATGGTGCTGGGAAAACTGGACAGCCACATGCAGAAAAATGAAATTGGACCATTTCCTTACACCACACACGAAAATAGACTCAAAATGGATGAAGGACCTCAATGTGCGAAAGGAATCCATCAAAATCCTTGAGGATAACACAGGCAGCAATGTCTTCGACCTCAGCCGCAGCAACATCTTTCTAGGAACAACGCCAAAGGCAAGGGAAGCAAGGGCAAAAATGAACTATTGGGATTTCATCAAGATCAAAAGCTTTGCACAGCAAAGGAAACAGTTAACAAATTCAAAAGACAACTGACAGAATGGGAGAAGATATTTGCAAACGACATATCAGATAAAGGACTAGTGTCCAGAATCTAAAAGAACTTAGCAAACTCAACACCCAAAGAACAAATAATCCAATCAAGAAATGGGCAGAGGACATGAACAGACATTTCTGCAAAGAAGACATCCAGATGGCCAACAGACACATGAAAAAGTGCTCCATATCACTCGGCATCAGGGAAATACAAATCAAAACCACAATGAGATATCACCTCACACCAGTCAGAATGGCTAAAATCAACAAGTCAGGAAATGACAGATGCTGGCGAGGATGTGGAGAAAGGGGCACCCTCCTACACTGTTGGTGGGAATGCAAGCTGGTGCAGCCACTCTGGAAAACAGCATGGAGGTTCCTCAAAATGTTGAAAATAGAACTGCCCTATGACCCAGCAATTGCACTATTGTGTATTTACCCTAAAGATACAAACGTAGTGATCCAAAGGGGCACGTGCACCCGAATGTTTATAGCAGCAATGTCCACAATAGCCAAACTATGGAAAGAACCTAGATGTCCATCAACAGATGAATGTATCAAGACGATGTGGTATATATACACAATGGAATACTATGCAGCCATCAAAAGAAATGAAATCTTGCCATTTGCGACAACATGGATGGAACTAGAGCGTATCATGCTTAGCGAAATAAGTCAAGCAGAGAAAGACAACTATCATATGATCTCCCTGATATGAGGAAGTGGTGATGCAACATGGGGGCTTAAGTGGGTAGGAGAAGAATAAATGAAACAAGATGGGATTGGGAGGGAGACAAACCATAAGTGACTCTTAATCCCACAAAACAAACTGAGGGTTGCTGGGGGGAGGGCGTTTGGGAGAAGGGGGTGGGATTATGGACACTGGGGAGGGTATGTGCTTTGGTGAGTGCTGTGAAGTGTGTATACCTGGTGATTCACAGACCTCTACCCCTGGGGATAAAAATATATGTTTATAAAAAATAAAAATAAAAAAATAAAAAAAAACAAGAATTCTGGTTAAACTATAAAAAGAATCAAATGGAGATTCCAGAACTGAAAAATGTAATCTGCAAACTTAGTAGTTGGTTTTACAGGAGATTGCAAATGGCTAAAGACAGAATAAGTAACCCTGAAGGTAAGATAGAAGAGAATATTCAAACTGGAGCCCAAAGAAGTAAAAGGATAGAAAATACAGAAAAGAGTAAAAGAGACATAGAAAATATGATAATAAGGTCTAACTTGTGTGACTGGTGTGCCAAAAGGAAAGAAAGAGAATGGGATATTCATATTATTTGAAGAGAAGTGGCTGAGAATTCTTAACTGATGAAAGGTATCACTATATATTCAAGAGGTGTTGAGAACTCGAAGCCGGTTAAATATAAAACACATCTTATCTACACCCATAATATTAAGCAACTGAAAACAAAGAGGACATCAAAAATCACGCAGAAGTATAAAAAACTAATATTTATGTGTTGTTTGAAAAAATGACAATATTGAAGCTGAAACTCATTCCCGATTATATTCTCAGCTTTATTTTCCTTGTCTTTTTGAAGAAAAATAAGATGATGCTACAAATACTATTAAGAAACTTGAAGTATTCTTTTCTGAACAATAAATATATCTTGTACATCTTTCAAAAAAAATGTCTATACTACCCAAAGCAATCTACACATTCAATGCAATCCTTATCAAAATACCACTAGTATTTTTCACAGAGGTGGAACAAATAATCCTAACATTTGTATGGAGTCAGAAAAGATTCCATATAGCCAAAGCAACCTTGAAAAAGAAATCCAAAGCTGGAGGCACCACAATTCTGGACTTGAAATTATATTATAAAGCTGTAATCAGCAAGACAGTATGATTTTGGCACTAAAGTGGACACATAGATCTGTGGATCAGAATAGAAAACACAGATATGGACCCTCATCTCTATGGTCAATGAATCTTCAACAAAACAGGAACAAATATCCAATGGGAAAAAGACAGTCTCTTCCACAAATGGTGTTGGGAAAATTGGACAGCCATGTGCAGAAGAATGAAACTGGACAATTTTTGTACACCATACAGAAACAAAAGCAAATATGAACTATTGGGTCTTCATCAAGATAAAATCTTCTGCACAGCAAAGGATATAGTGAACAAAACTAAAAGGCAACCTATGGAATGAGAGAAAATATTTGCAAATGTCTTAACAGATAAAGAGCTAGTATCCAAAATTTATAAAGAACTTACCAAACTCAACACCCTAAAAACAAAAACAAATAAATCCAGTCAAGAAATGGGCCGAAGACATGAACAGACATTTCTCCAAAGAAGACATGCAAATGGCTAAGAAACACATGAAAAAAATTCTCGACATATTATGGCATCTGGGAAATACAAATCAAAACTACAATGAGATACTCCTTCACACCAGTCAGGATGGCCAAAATTAACAACTCCAGAAACAAGAGATGTTGGCAAGGATGCAAAGGAAGGAGAAGGCTCTTATACAGTTGGTGGGAATGCAAAATGGTACAGCCACTCTGGAAAAGAGCATGGAACTTCTTCAAAAAGTTGAAAATAGAATTACCTTACTTCCCAACAATTGCACTACTTATTATTTATCCAAAGATACAAACATAGAGATTCAAAGGGGATATGTGCACCCCGGTGTTTTTATCAGCAATGTCTGCAATAGCCAAAATATGGAAAGAGTCGAACATCCATTGACAGATGAATGGATAAAGAAGACGTGGTATATGTACTCCATATATGTGTGTATATACACACATACATATATATTCCATTGTATACACACACACACACAGGAATATTATTCAGCTATCAAATAGAATGAAATCTTTGAAATCTTACCATTTGCAAGGATACAAAGACTTGGATTCAACTAGAGGGTATTGTGTTAAGCTAAATAAGTCAGTCAGAGAAAGTCAAATACCATATTACTTCACTCATATGTGTAATTTAAGAAACAAAGCATATGAACATAGGGAAAAGGAAGGAAAAATAAGAAAGAAAAAACAGAGATGAAGACAAACCCTAAGAAACTCTTAACTATAGGAAATGAACAGGATTACTAGATTGGAGGTAGGTGGAGGGGTGGGATAATTATGTGGTGGGCATTAAGGAGGATGCTTATTGTAATGAGCACTAGGTGTTATATGCAAATGATGAATCACTACATTCTACTCCTGAAACTAATAATACACTATATGTTAACTAAGTTGAACTTAAGTAAATAATTAAAAGAAACTCTCAACAAAGTAGGGATAGAGGGAACATACCTCAACATCATAAGAGCCATATACCAAAGACTTACAACTAATACCATCCTCAAATGGGAAAAACTGATAGCATTTCCTCTATGGTTAGGAAAATGACAGGGATGTTCACTTTCACCACTGTTATTTAGCATAGTACTGTAAGTGCTGGGTTCAGCAATCAGACCACAACAAAAATAAATAGAAGGAATCCAAATCAGCAAGGAATTCAAACCTTCACTCTTCACAGACAATATGATACTCTATCTTGAAAACACAAAAGACTCTAAAAAATTACTTCAACTTATACATGAATTCAGTAAAGTCACCAGATAGAAAATTGATGTACAGAAATATATTCTATTTCTTTTTTTCTTTTTTTTTTTTTTTTAATAATTTTTTTATTTTTTATAAACATATATTTTTATCCCCAGGGGTACAGGTCTGTGAATCACCAGGTTTACACACTTCACAGCACTCACCAAATCACATGCCCTCCCCAATGTCCATAATCCCAACCCCTTCTCCCAAACCCCCTCCCCTCGGCAACCCTCAGTTTGTTTTGTGAGATTAAAAGTCACTTATGGTTTGTCTCCCTCCCAATCCCATCCTGTTTCATTTATTCTTCTTCTACCCACTTAAGCCTCCATGTTGCATCACCACTTCCTCATATCAGGGAGATCATATGATAGTTGTCTTTCTCTGCTTGACTTATTTCGCTAAGCATGATACGCTCTAGTTCCATCCATGTTGTTGCAAATGGCAAGATTTCATTTCTTTTGATGGCTGCATAGTATTCCATTGTGTATATATACCACATCTTCTTGATCCATTCATCTGTTGATGGACATCTAGGTTCTTTCCATAGTTTGGCTATTGTGGACATTGCTGCTATAAACATTCGAGTGCATGTGCCCCTTTGGATCACTACATTTGTATCTTTAGGGTAAATACCCAATAGTGCAATTGCTGGGTCATAGGGCAGTTCTATTTTCAACATTTTGAGGAACCTCCATGCTGTTTTCCAGAGTGGCTGCACCAGCTTGCATTCCCACCAACAGTGTAGGAGGGTTCCCCTTTCTCCGCATCCTCGCCAGCATCTGTCATTTCCTGACTTGTTGATTTTAGCCATTCTGACTGGTGTGAGGTGATATCTCATTGTGGTTTTGATTTGTATTTCCCTGATGCCGAGTGATATGGAGCACTTTTTCATGTGTCTGTTGGCCATCTGGATGTCTTCTTTGCAGAAATGTCTGTTCATGTCCTCTGCCCATTTCTTGATTGGATTATTTGTTCTTTGGGTGTTGAGTTTGCTAAGTTCTTTATAGATTCTGGACACTAGTCCTTTATCTGATATGTCGTTTGCAAATATCTTCTCCCATTCTGTCAGTTGTCTTTTGATTTTGTTAACTGTTTCCTTTGCTGTGCAAAAGCTTTTGATCTTGATGAAATCCCAGTAGTTCATTTTTTCCCTTGCTTCCCTTGCCTTTTGCGTTGTTCCTAGGAAGATGTTGCTGCGGCAGAGGTCGAAGAGGTTGCTGCCCGTGTTCTCCTCAACGATTTTGATGGATTCCTTTCGTACATTGAGGTCTTTCATCCATTTTGAGTCTATTTTTGTGTGTGGTGTAAGGAAATGGTCCAATTTCATTTTTCTGCATGTGGCTGTCCAATTTTCCCAGCACCATTTATTGAAAAGGCTGTCTTTTTTCCATTGGATATTCTTTCCTGCTTTGTCGAAGATTAGTTGACCATAGATTTGAGGGTCTGTTTCTGGGCTCTCTATTCTGTTCCATTGATCTATGTGTCTGTTTTTGTGCCAGTACCATGCTGTCTTGATGATGACAGCTTTGTAATAGAGCTTGAAGTCCGGAATTGTGATGCCACCAACGTTGGCTTTCTTTTTCAATATCCCTTTGGCTATTCGAGGTCTTTTCTGGTTCCATATAAATTTTAGAATTATTTGTTCCATTTCTTTGAAAAAGATGGATGGTACTTTGATAGGAATTGCATTAAATGTGTAGATTGCTTTAGGTAGCATAGACATTTTCACAATATTTATTTTTCCAATCCAGGAGCATGAAACATTTTTCCATTTCTTTGTGTCTTCCTCAATTTCTTTCATGAGTACTTTATAGTTTTCTGAGTATAGATTCTGTGTCTCTTTGGTTAGGTTTATTCCTAGGTATCTTATGGTTTTGGATGCAATTGTAAATGGGATTGACTCCTTAATATCTCTTTCTTCTGTCTTGCTGTTGGTGTAGAGAAATGCAACTGATTTCTGTGCATTGATTTTATATCCTGACACTTTACTGAATTCCTGTATAAGTTCTAGCAGTTTTGGAGTGGAGTCTTTTGGGTTTTCCACATATAGTATCATATCATCTGCGAAGAGTGATAATTTGACTTCTTCTTTGCCGATTTGGATGCCTTTAATTTCCTTTTGTTGTCTGATTGCTGAGGCTAGGACCTCTAGTACGATGTTGAATAGCAGTGGTGATAATGGACATCCCTGCCGTGTTCCTGACCTTAGAGGAAAAGCTTTCAGTTTTTCTCCATTGAGAATGATATTTGCGGTGGGTTTTTCATAGATGGCTTTGATGATATTGAGGTATGTGCCCTCTATCCCTACACTTTGAAGAGTTTTGATCAGGAAGGGATGTTGTACTTTGTCAAATGCTTTTTCAGCATCTATTGAGAGTATCATATGGTTCTTGTTCTTTCTCTTATTGATGTGTTGTATCACATTGACTGATTTGCGGATGTTGAACCAACCTTGCAGCCCTGGAATAAATCCCACTTGGTCGTGGTGAATAATCTTTTTAATGTACTGTTGAATCCTATTGGCTAGTATTTTGTTGAGTATTTTCGCATCTGTGTTCATCAAGGATATCGGTCTATAGCTCTCTTTTTTGGTGGGATCCTTGTCTGGTTTTGGGATCAAGGTGATGCTGGCTTCATAAAATGAGTTTGGAAGTTTTCCTTCCATTTCTATTTTTTGGAACAGTTTCAGGAGAATAGGAATTAGTTCTTCTTTAAATGTTTGGTAGAATTCCCCTGGGAAGCCGTCTGGCCCTGGGCTTTTGTTTGTTTGGAGATTTTTAATGACTGTTTCAATCTCCTTACTGGTTATGGGTCTGTTCAGGCTTTCTATTTCTTCCTGGTTCAGTTGTGGTAGTTTATATGTTTCTAGGAATGCATCCATTTCTTCCAGATTGTCAAATTTATTGCCGTAGAGTTGCTCATAGTATGTTCTTATAATAGTTTGTATTTCTTTGGTGTTAGTTGTGATCTCTCCTCTTTCATTCATGATTTTATTTATTTGGGTCCTTTCTCTTTTCTTTTTGATAAGTCGGGCCAGGGGTTTATCAATTTTATTAATTCTTTCAAAGAACCAGCTCCTAGTTTCGTTGATTTGTTCTATTGTTTTTTTGGTTTCTATTTCATTGATTTCTGCTCTGATCTTTATGATTTCTCTTCTCCTGCTGGGCTTAGGGTTTCTTTCTTGTTCTTTCTCCAGCTCCTTTAGGTGTAGGGTTAGGTTGTGTACCTGAGACCTTTCTTGTTTCTTGAGAAAGGCTTGTACCGCTATATATTTTCCTCTCAGGACTGCCTTTGTTGTGTCCCACAGATTTTGAACCGTTGTATTTTCATTATCATTTGTTTCCATGATTTTTTTCAATTCTTCTTTAATTTCCCGGTTGACCCATTCATTCTTTAGAAGGATACTGTTTAGTCTCCATGTATTTGGGTTCTTTCCAAACTTCCTTTTGTGGTTGAGTTCTAGCTTTAGAGCATTGTGGTCTGAAAATATGCAGGGAATGATCCCAATCTTTTGATACCGGTTGAGTCCTGATTTAGGACCAAGGATGTGATCTATTCTGGAGAATGTTCCATGTGCACTAGAGAAGAATGTGTATTCTGTTGCTTTGGGATGAAATGTTCTGAATATATCTGTGATGTCCATCTGGTCCAGTGTGTCGTTTAAGGCCTTTATTTCCTTGCTGATCTTTTGCTTGGATGACCTGTCCATTTCAGTCAGGGGAGTGTTAAAGTCCCCTACTATTATTGTATTATTGTTGATGTGTTTCTTTGATTTTGTTATTAATTGGTTTATATAGTTGGCTGCTCCCACATTGGGGGCATAGATATTTAAAATTGTTAAATCTTCTTGTTGGACAGACCCTTTGAGTATGATATAGTGTCCTTCCTCATCTCTTATTATAGTCTTTGGCTTAAAATCTAATTGATCTGATATAAGGATTGCCACTCCTGCTTTCTTCTGATGTCCATTAGCATGGTAAATTCTTTTCCACCCCCTCACTTTAAATCTGGAGGTGTCTTCGGGCTTAAAATGTGTTTCTTGGAGGCAACATATAGATGGGTTTTGTTTTTTTATCCATTCTGATACCCTGTGTCTTTTGACAGGGGCATTTAGCCCATTCACATTCAGGGTAAGTATTGAGAGATATGAATTTAGTGCCATTGTATTGCCTGTAAGGTGACTGTTACTGTATATGGTCTCTGTTCCTTTCTGATCTACCACTTGTAGGCTCTCTCTTTGCTTAGAGGATCCCTTTCAATATTTCCTGTAGAGCTGGTTTGGTATTTGCAAATTCTTTCAGTTGTTGTTTGTCCTGGAAGCTTTTAATCTCTCCTTCTATTTTCAATGATAGCCTAGCTGGATATAGTATTCTTGGCTGCATGTTTTTCTCGTTTAGTGCTCTGAAAATATCATGCCAGCTCTTTCTGGCCTGCCAGGTCTCTGTGGATAAGTCAGCTGCCAATCTAATATTTTTACCATTGTATGTTACAGACTTCTTTTCCCGGGCTGCTTTCAGGATTTTCTCTTTGTCATTGAGACTTGTAAATTTTACTATTAGGTGACGGGGTGTGGGCCTATTCTTATTGATTTTGAGGGGCGTTCTCTGAACCTCCTGAATTTTGATGCTCGTTCCCTTTGCCATATTGGGGAAATTCTCCCCAATAATTCTCTCCAGTATACCTTCTGCTCCCCTCTCACTTTCTTCTTCTTCTGGAATCCCAATTATTCTAATGTTGTTTCGTCTTATGGTGTCACTTATCTCTCGAATTCTCCCCTCGTGGTCCAGTAGCTGTTTGTCCCTCTTTTGCTCAGCTTCTTTATTCTCTGTCATTTGGTCTTCTATATCACTAATTCTTTCTTCTGCCTCATTTATCCTAGCAGTTAGAGCCTCCATTTTTGATTGCACCTCATTAATAGCTTTTTTGATTTCACCTTGGTTAGATTTTAGTTCTTTTATTTCTCCAGAAAGGGCTTTTATATCTCTCGAGAGGGTTTCTCTAATATCTTCCATGCCTTTTTCGAGCCCGGCTAGAACCTTGAGAATTGTCATTCTGAACTCTAGATCTGACATATTACCGATGTCTGTATTGATTAGGTCCCTAGCCTTCGGTACTGCCTCTTGTTCTTTTTTTTGTGTTGAATTTTTATGTCTTGTCATTTTGTCCAGATAAGAGTAAATGAAGGGGCAAGTAAAATACTAAAAGTGTGGCAACAACCCGAGGAAAATATGCTTTAACCAAATTAGAAGAGATCCAAAATCGTGAGTGGGGAGAAAGGGGATAAAAAGAGGTTCAAAAAGGAAGAAAGAAAAAAAAAACAAAAAGAAAAGAAAAAAAAAGAAAAGAATTTTTAAAAAAAGAAAACACCTAAGAAAAATGTAAAAAAGAAAAAATATATATATTAGATAAACTAGTAAAAAATCGTTAAAAAAGAAAAAGGTAACAGTTTAAAAAAAAATTTTACCCGAAGGCGAGAAAAAAAGAAAAAGAAAAAGAAAAAATTAAATTAACTGCAAGACTAAAAAAAAATCACAGGAAAAAAGCCATGAGTTCCGTGTTTGGCTTTCTCCTCCTCTGGAATTCTGCTGCTCTCCTTGGTATTGAAACCGCACTCCTTGGTAGGTGAACTTGGTCTCGGCTGGATTTCTTGTTGATCTTCTGGGGGAGGGGCCTGGTGTAGTGATTCTCAAGTGTCTTTGCCCCAGGCGGAATTACACCGCCCTTACCCGGGGCCGGGGTGAGTAATCCGCTCGGGTTTGCTTTCAGGAGCTTTTGTTACCTGAGCGCTTTCCGTAGAGTTCCGGAGGACGGGAATACAAATGGCGGCCTCCTGGTCTCCGGCCCAGAGGAGCCGAGAGCCCAGGGCCCCACTCCTCAGTGCGCCCTCAGAGAACAGCGCCCAGTTACTCCCGTCTGCCTGACCTCCGGCCGCGCTCCGAGCTCACCGAGCCTGCGACCGGTTCAAGGTAACACCGAGCTGCGAGCTTACTGTCGGCTCTGTCTCTGTAGCCGGCTTTCCCGTTCCAATACCCGCAAGCTCTGCGACACTCAGACACCCCCGATCCTTCTGTGACCCTGCAGGACCTGAGGCCACGCTGACCCCGCGTGGGTTTCGCCCCGGTTTAGCCTCTGGAGCGATGTCCCTCAGCGGAACAGACTTTTAAAAGTCCTGATTTTGTGCACGGTTGCTCCGCTGCTTGCCGGGAGCCGGCCCCTCCCCCCGGGGTCTATCTTCCCGTCGCTTTGGATTCACTTCTCCGCCGGTCCTACCTTTCAGAAAGTGGTTGTTTTTCTGTTTCCAGAATTGCTGTTCTTCTTCTCTTCGATCTGCCGATGGATTTTCAGGTGTTTGCAATCTTTAGATAAGCTATCTAGCTGATCTCCGGCTAGCTGAAGCAGTCTCAGCTTGCTACTTCTCCGCCATCTTGACTCCTCCCCCCATATATTCTATTTCTATACACCAATAATGGAGCAGCTGAAAAAGAAATCAAAGAATCAATCCCGTTTACAACTGCAGCAAACCCATAACATGCCTTGGACTAAACCTAACTAAAGAGGTAAAAAATCTATACTCTGAAGAGACTGTCTTTTTTCCACTGTATATTTTTTCCTGCTTTGTCAAAGATTATTTGACCATAGAGTTGAGGGTCCATATCTGGACTCTCTACTCTGTTCCACTGGTCTATGTGTCTGTTTTTATGCCAGTACCATGCTGTCTTGGTGATCACAGCTTTGTGGTAAAGCTTGAAATTAGGTAATGTGATGCCCCCTGTTTTATTTTTGTTTTCCAACATGTCCTAAGCGAATCAGGGTCTCTTCTGATTCCATACAAATTTTAGGATTATTTGCTCCAGCTCTTTGAAGAATACCAGTGGAATTTTGATCAGAATAGCATTAAAAGTATAGATTGCACTAGGCAGTATAGACATTTTAACAACGTTTATTCTTCCGATCCACGACCATGGAATGGTCTTCCATCTTTTTGTATCTTCTTCAATTTCTCTCATGATTGTTCTGTAGTTCCTCAAGTACAGATCCGTTACCTCTTTGGTTAGGTTTATTCCCAGTTATCTTATGGTTCTTGGTGCTATAGTAAATGATGCTGGGAAAACTGGGCAGCTATATGTAGAAGAATGAAACTCGACCATTCTCTTACACCGTACACAAAGATAAACTCAAAATGTATAAAAGACCTCAGTGTGAGACAGGAATCCATCAGAATCCTAGAGGATAACACAGGCAGTAATCTCCTCGATATCAGCCACAGCAACTTCTTTCAAGATATGTTTCCAAAGGCAAAGGAAACAAAAGCGAAAATGAACTTTTGGGACTTCATCAACATCAAAAGCTTCTGCACAGCAAAGGAAACAGTCAAGAAGACAAAGAGGCAACCCACGGAATGGGAGAAGATATTTGCAAATGACAGTACAGACAAAAGGTTGATATCCAGGATCTATAACAAACTCCTCAAACTCAACACATACAAGACAGACAATCAAATAAAAAAAATGGACACAGGATATGAACAAACCCTTCTCCAATGAAGACATACAAATGGCTATCAGACAGATGAAAAAATGTTCATCATCACTAGCCATCAGGGAGATTCAAATTAAAACTACATTGAGATATTATCTTATACCAGTGAGACTGGCCAAAATTAACAAGACAGGAAACATGTGTTGGAGGGGATGTGGAGAAAGGGGAACCCTCTTCCACTGTTGGTGGGAAGCAAGATGGTGCAGCCTCTTTGGAGAACAGTGTGGAGATTCCTCAAGAAACTAAAAATAGAACTTCCCTATTACCCGGTAATTGCACTCCTGGGTATTTACCCCAAAGATACAGATGTAGTGAAAAGAAGGGCCATCTGTACCCCAATGTTTATAGCAGCAATGGCCATGGTCGCCAAACTGTGGAGAGAACCAAGATGCCCTTCAACGGACGAAAGGATAAGGAAGATGTGGTCCATATACACTATGGAGTATTCCTCCATCAGAAAGGACGAATGCCCAACTTTTGTAGCAACATGGACAGGACTGGAAGAGATTATGCTGAGTGAAATAAGTCAAGCAGAGAGAGTCAATTATCATGTGGCTTCACTTATTTGTGGATAATAACAAATAGCATGGAGGACATGGGGAGATAGAGAGGAGAAGGGAGTTGAGGGAAATTGGAAGGGGAGGTGAACCATGAGAGATTATGGACTCTGAAAAACAATCGGAGGGTTTTGATATGGCGGGGGGTGGGAGGTCGTGGTACCAGGTGGTGGTTATTAGAGAGGGCATGGATTGCATGGAGCACTGGGTGTGGTACAAAAACAATGAATACTGTCATGCTGAAAATGAATCTTAAAAAATAAATAAATAAATAAATAAATAAATAAATAAATAAAATTTTGAAGAATTACAACAACAACAAAAAAGATCTATACTCTGAAACCTGTAGAACAGTTATGAAAGAAAATGAAGATGACAGAAAGAAAATAAAAAACATTCCATGCTCATGGATTGGAAGACAAGTTATTGTTAAAATGTCTATGCTGCCCAGAGAAATGTACACATTTAATTCAATCCTTATCAAAATACCACCAGCAATTTTCACAGAGGTAAAAGAAAAAATCTGAAAATTTGTACTGAACCACAAAAGATCCCCCATCACCAAAGCAGTCTTCAAAAGACAAGCAAAGCTGATGGTATCACAATGCCAGACTTCAAGCTATATTACAATACTGTAGTAATCAAAATAGTATGGTACTGGCACAAAAATAGACACATAGATCAATGGAACTGAAGTGAAAACCCAGAAATTGAGTCACGTTTATATGGAAAACTAATATTTATTCAAACAGTAAAGAATAGCCAATGGAAAAAAAGATGGTCTTTTTTAACAGATGGTTTTGGGAAAACAGGATGGCAATATGTAAAAAAATGAAACTGAACTACTTTCTTCCACCATACACAAAAATAAATTCAAAATGGTTGAAATTCCTAAATGTGAGACAGGAAACTATCAAAATTCTTCAGGAGAATATGGGCAAGAACTACTTTGATATTGGGCATACCAACTTCTTGCTAGACATGACTCCTGAGGCAATAGAAACAAAAGCAAAATGACTATTGGGACTACAACAAGATTTTTTAAAAACTGCACAGTGAAGGAAACAATTAACAAGTCTAAAAGGCAACCTTCATAATGGGAGCAGATATTTGCAAATGACATATTTGTTAAAGGGTTAGTATTCAAAATCTGTAAAGAACTTCTCAAACTCAACACCCTAGAAATGAATAGTCCAGTTAAAAAATGGGGAAAATAGGGCAATCTATACTTTTAATGCTATTCCGATAAAAATTCCACCAGTATTCTTCAAAGAGCTGGAGCAAATAATCCTAAAATTTGTATGGAATCAGAAGAGACCCCGAATCGCTAAGGAAATGTTGAAAAACAAAAATAAAATGGGGCGCATCACGTTACCGGATTTGGGCTTAAGTGTCTTCATTGTCATTGGTTTCCATGAATTGTTTCAGTTCTTCTTTGATCTCCTGGTTGATCCAAGCATTCTTAAGCAAGGTGAGCTTTAGCTTCTAGGTGTTTGAGTTCCTTCCGAACTTTTCCTTTTGATTGAGCTCCAGTTTCAAAGCATTGTGATCTGAGAATATGCAGGGAATAATCTCACTCTTTTTGTATTGGTTGAGTCCTGATTTGTGACCCAGTATGTGGTCTATTCTGGAGAAAGTTCCATGTGCACTTGAGAAGAATGAGTATTCTGTTGTTTTAGGGTGGAATATTCTGTATATATCTATGAGGTCCATTTGGTCCAATGTGTCATTCAATGCTCTTGTTTCTTTATTGATTTTCTGCTTCGATGATCTGTCTATTTCTGAGAGAGGCATGTTAAGATCTCCAACAATTAGTGTATTCGTATCAATATGACTATTTATCTTGATTAACAGTTTTCTTATGTAATTGGCTGCTCCCCTATTGGAGGCATAGATATTTCCAATTGTTAGATCATCTTGGTGGATAGTCCCTTTAAGAATGATGTAGTGTCCTTCTCGATCTCTGACTACAGTCTTTAGTTTAAAATCTAATTTGTCTGATATGAGAATCACTACCCCAGCTTTCTTTTGTGGCCCATTGGCATGAAAGATGCTTCTCCATCCCTTCACTTTCAGTCTGGGTGTATCTTTAGGTTCAAAATGGGTCTCTTGTAGACAGCATAGGGATAGGTCCTGTCGTTTTATCCAATCTTCAACCCTGTGCCATTTTATGGGCGCATTTAGGCCATTCACATTGAGATTGGTTATTGATAGATATGTTTTTATTTACATCATGTTACCTTTGAAGTCTTTCTTTCTGTAGATTATCTCTATCTTTCTGTTCAATGATATTCTTAGGATTTTTCCTCTTTTATAGAACCTCCCCTTAATATTATCTGCAGTGTTGGCTTGGTTGTTGCATAGTCTTTTAAGCCTTGCCATTCTTGGAAACTCTTTATCTCTCCATCCATTTTGAATGTCAGTCTTGCTGGATAAAGTATTCTTGGCTGCATGTTCTTCTCATTTAGTGCCCAAATATATCTTGCCAGCCCTTTCTGGATTGCCAGGTCTCTGTAGACAGGTCTAACGTTATTCTGATGGGCTTTCCTCTTTATGTAAGGAGCCTCTTTGTCCTAGTGGCTTTCAAGGGATTATATCTACAACTATGATTCCTCAATTTGACTATCCGGTGCCTTGATTTTTTTTTGAATCTATAATTTTGGGTGGAGACCGTTCAGTCTCTAGTACATGAACGCTGGTTTCATTTGCGAGATTGGGAAAATTTTCATGAAGAACTTGTTCCACTATATCTTCTAGACTTCTTTCTTTCTCCTCCCCTTCAGTGATTCCAATAATTCTGACGTTGGAACGTTTCATGGCATCATTTATTTACCTGATTCTGTTTTTGTGGCTTCTAAGCTGTTTGTTCCTGGCTTCCTCCTGATCCTTTCTCTCTATCTGTTTGTCCTCCAGATCACTAATTCTATCTTCTGTCTCAGTTACCCAAGCTTTGAGAGAATTTAGATTAGATTGGAACTCACTAAGAGCATTCTGAACCTCATCCCTGGTAGCTTTCAGCTCTGCCCTAACATTGTGAACATCATCTCTGGTCCCTTTCTGTTCGCCCTAATCAATTCCATTTGGTTATCCATGGCTTTCTCCAAACTAGCTATTGCCTGGTTAATTGTTAGCCTGAATTCTCTTTCCGACATATTGTCTATGTTGATAGCCATTAGCTGTGTTGCAGAAGGTCCATCCTCTGTATTTTTCTTCTTTTGGGCATTCCTCCTCCTATTCATTTTGATGAGAGATGACTGAACGGATGTAGCTGGATGTATCGACCATGGTGCAGTCATGGTGCACTCTGGAATGCTTCTGAGCAATCAGGATTACCCACCCAAATGAGAGAAAATAGAAAAGAAGAAGAAAAAAGAGAAAGAGAGAGAGATGGGAAAGAAAGGGAAGAAAAAAAAGAAAGTTCAGCCCAAATGGGTCCCAAGGTAAGATTTATGAAGTATACAAACAAAAGCAGACAAACAAAAAGCCTGATAAAAGTATATAACATGTGAAAAAAAAATATATATGCAAATAAAGGAAGAACCTCGTCAAAAAGAACCCAAAGTGTAAGATTTATATACTATCAGGACAAACACAAAAACACAGAAACACTGGTGGAAGGAAAAGATGGGAGAGTGGTTATAAATTCTCAGTGTGGGCAAGGAAGGTTATTTTGATTCTTCCTGTGTGTATCTTGATATCTTTGTTAAAGAACTCAACTTTCCTAAAATAAAGGGGGATTAAAAATTGGTTTACCTATAGGGGTAGTATTGATTGAGGAAAGGGGATTACTTTAAAGTTTAACTCATATGAATATTAGAAAATAAAAATAAATAAGGAATAAACTAGACTAAAGTAAACTAAAATTAAAAAAAAGAAATTTAAAAAATAGAAATGCAAAATGTATCAAAAAGTTCAGGTTAGAAGGTTATTATAGAATTTGATGTACTGGACATCTCACTGTGATGGTAAATAGGTTAAAAAATTATGTAGAAAAAAAATGAGCCAGAATAGTGGGAAAGAATTAAATGTAAAAGTTGTCCTATGACGTAGTTGTAGTTGTTCTCTTGTAGGTTTTTTTTTCTTTCCTGGGTGGTTTTCTGGGGGAGGAGCCTGTCACGTGGGTTTTCAGTCAATTACGTTCCCTGAGTTAAGTCCTCCCACCCCTCTCAAGGGTGTGGGCTCTGAGGAAACCGGTTTTTTCAGGCTTTTGTTTTCTGGAGGTTTTTGTTTGTTCCCCCCCCTTTTTTTTTCTCTCGCCTTGACCACTTTTGATGGTTTTTGTAGGTTTAGAGGAATGCAAACTGCACCCTGACCTCCCTCTCAGAGAGAAGCCTCAGTTTGCTCTCCTGTGGGTGCTGCAGAGCCAATATAAATTCCCCCTTGGCCTCTGGCAGAGCAGGTTCCAAGTCGCGGTCCCTGGGGATGCAGGATCTTCTGCTTGTACCCAAAACCACAGCAGCAGTGGCTGTCTGGGCAGCTCCAGACCGCCAGAGAGGTTCCAAGCAGCAATCACACACTGAGATTTTTCTGCTGGCCCAGGCTGGGAGTGCCTCGTCTTTCGGGGTCTAAGATCGCCTGGCTTGCACACACTTCTTTCAGTGGAGGCTGTGGGTTGCGCGTGCATCTCAGGCCCTGGTAGCAGGCGCGGGTCTGAGAGCCCCAAGCTGGGCCTTCATTCACCTCTCTCAGGGGAGAGTTTGGGGCAGGTATGCATCTCAGGCTCTGAAACAATGGCGCGGGTCTAAGAGCGTCAGGTGGGCCTTCACGCACCTCTCTCAGGGAAGGGTGAAAGGCGTGCGTTTCTCAGGCTCTGTAGCACGTCTGGGTGTTCTGCCATCTGGCGAGGCTCCCAGCCCCTCACAGGAGCCATACCCCATGCAATCTCGGGTGCGCTGGCAGCTCAGGGACCAAGACCTGGTTTCTCCGCTGCACTCTCTCTGGCTCAGCGCCAGGGGTGGCTGTCCTGGGTCCGGGGACTTAAGCCCCGGTCCTAGCAGCCTGATTCCCACAATTGCACCCGCCCCCCCGCAATCCTTTGCTCTTTCTGAGTGCTTTCAACCAGTCTCCAAGTTAATGCTGGTCCCCAGATGCAGGGCACTCTTGTATTAGGGGTATTACTTTCCAATCAGTCGCCTCTGGTGACTCCCTCCCCCTTTTGTTTATCTTCCAATATCAGTCCGACATTCCCACTCTGCTTTACCTGCCCTCTGGCATCTTCTGCCCCTGTAGAGATCCAGACGTGTATAATTCTGATCTCAGGCTGATTTCATGGGTGATCGGAGTTCTTTGGTAGGTAATCAGCTCACTTTAGGGTACAGGTTGAAAAGGCGCCTCCTCCTACTTCCCCGCCATCTTGTCTCCCCGAATAATCCTTTTAATATGGTTGCATCTTATTAGTTAGTATCTTAGTGAGAATTTTTATGTCCACATTCATCAGGGATATTGGTCTGTCATTCTTCTTTTTAATGGAGTCTTTTTTCCCATTTGGGGATCAAGGTGATTCTGGTCTCATAAAAAGAGTTTGAAAGCTTTCCTTTTATTTCTATTTTTTGGAACAGATTGAGAAGAATAGATACTAATTCTTCTTTAAATGTCTGCTGGAATTCCCCTCAGAAGGCATCTGGTCATTGACTCTTTTGTTCAAAGATTTATTTATTTATTTTATAGAGAGAAACAGAGAAAGTTTGAGCAGGGGTAGGGGCAGAAGGAGAGGAAGAGAGAGGAGAAGACTCCCTGATGAGCATGGAGCTGGGCATGGGGCTCAATCTCAAGAACCTAAGGTCATTACCTGAGCTGAAATCAAGAGTTGGATGTTTGACGACTAAGCCACCCAGTAGCCCCCATCTGAGGACACTTATTTGTTGGGAGTTTTTGATTATAGATTCAATTTCTTTGCTCATTATTCTGTTCAAGTTTTCTATTTCTTCCTGTTCAGTTTTGGGACTTTATATGTTTCTAGTAATATATCCATTCCTTCCAGATTGCCTAACTTGTTGGCATATAATTACTCATAATATTCTCTTATCACTGTTCATATATCTTTGATATCTGTTGTGATCTTGCCTCTTTTATTGATGCTTTTAATTATTTGAGTATCCTTTCTTTTTGATGAGTGTGGCTAGGGGTTTACCAATCTTGTTAATTCTAAGAACAAACTTTTAGTTTCATTGATCTGTTCTACTGTTTTGTTGATTTCTCTATCATTGATTTCTGCACTAATTTTTGTTATTTCTCTTCTGCTGCATTTAGGCTTTATTTGCTATTCTTCTACAAACTTCTTTAGGTGTAAGATTAAGTTGTGTATTTGAGATTTTCCTTGTTTCTTGAGGAGGGCTTGTATTGCTATATACTTCCCTCTTAGGACTGCCTTTGTTGCATCCCAAAGGTATTGAACTGCCATGTTTTCATTTTCACTTTCCTTCATATATATTTTAATTTCTTCTTTAACTTCCTTATCGACCCATTTATACTTTAGTGGAATGTTCTTTAACCTCCATGCATTTGAGGTCTTTTGAAAATTTTTCCTGTGGTTGACTTTATATTTCATACTATTGTAGTCTGAATATATGTATGGCATAAACTCAATCTTCTCATACCATTTGAGTCCTGATTTGTCACCCAGTATGTGATCTTTCCTGGTGAATGTTCTATGTGCAGTTGAAAATAATGTGTTTTCTGGTGTTTTAGGATGAAATGCTCTGAGTATATCTGTGAAGTCCTTGTGGTCCAATGTGTCATTGAAAACCCGTTTCTTTGTTGATCTTCTGCTAAGATGATCTGTCCATTGTTGTGAGTGCGATGTTTAAGTCCCTTACTATTATTGTACTATTAGCAATTATTATTATCAATATTATTATCAACGAGTTTCTTTACACTTTTTATGGATTGGTTTATATATTTGGGTGTTTCCATGTTAGGAGTATAAATATTTACAATAGTTAGATCTCCTTGCTGGATAGATTCCTTTATTATGATATGGTGTCCTTCTGGATCTCTTATTACAATTTTCTATTTAAAATCTAGTCTGATATAAGGGTGGCTACTCCAACTTTGTTCTGATGTCCAATAACATGATAAGAGTTTTCCACCCCCTTACTTTCAATCTGGCATTGCCTTTGGGTCTAAAATGAGTCTCTTATAAGCAACATATCGATGGGTCTTATTATTATTTTTTGTAAACTGTTCTGATGCCCTGTGTCTTTTGATTGGGGCATTTAGTCTTTTTATATTTAGAGTAATTACTGAAAGATATAAACTTAGTGCCATTGTATCACCTGTAAATTCATTGTTCCTTTAGATTGTCTCTGTTCCTTTCTGGTGTTTGTTACTTTGGGGCTTTCTTCCCGCTCAAAGAAGTCCCTTTAGTATTTCTTAAAGGGCTGGCTTAGTGTTCACCAATTCCTATTGTTTTTGTTCATCATGAAATCTGTTTATCTCTCTTTCTATTCTGAATGACAGCCTTGCTGGATAAAATATTATTGGTTGCATATTTTTTCCCCATTTGGCATATTGAATATATCGTCCCAGTCATTCCTGGTCTGTCAGGTCTCTATGGATAGGTCTGTTGCCAACCTTATGTTTCTACGTTTGTGGGTTAAGGACGTCTTGTCCCAAGCTGCTTTCAGGGTTTTCTCTTTATCTTTGTAATTTGCAAGATTCACTATAATATGTCCATGTGTTGGCCTATTTTTTTTGTTTTGTTTTCTTTTCTTTTTTTAGGGAATTCATTGTGACTCTTGTACTTGAATGTCTGTTTCCTTCCCCAGATTAGGAAAGTTTTCAGCTATAATTTGTTCAAATAAGCCTTCTGCCCCTTTCTCCTGCTCTTCATCTTCTTGGACTCCTATAATACAGATGTGGTTTTGCTTCATGATATTATTGAGTTTCTTAAGTCTACCTTCATGATCTAATAGTTTCCTTTCCCTCTTCTTTCCACCTTCAGTACTTTACATCATTTTTTCTTCTATGTCACTGATTCTTCTGCTTCATTCATGGTCATTATTATGGCCTCCACTTGGTACTGTATCTCAGTAATAACCTTTTAAATTTTGGCCCGACTAGGTTTTAGTTATTTTATCTCTACAGCAAGAAATTCTTTAGTGTCATCTGTGCTTTCTTCAATCCCAGTTAGTATGTTTATAATTATTGTTGTGTATTCTAGTTCAGACATCTTATTTATATCTGTGTTGATTAAATCACTGGCTGTGAGTACTACCTCTTATTCTTTTTTGGGAGGTGAATTTCTCCACTTTGTAATTTTGTCCCAGATGAAATGAAGAAATAAAAGAAGGAAGCAACAAAAACATCAATAACAAAAATGTGGTCCATATGCACTATGGAGTATTATGCCTCCATCAGAAAGGATGAATACCCAACTTTTGTAGCAACATGGACGGGACTGGAAGAGATTATGCTGAGTGAAATAAGTCAAGCAGAGAGAGTCAATTATCATATGGTTTCACTTATTTGTGGAGCATAACAAATAGCATGGAGGACATGGGGAGAAAGAGAGGAGAAGGGATTTGGGGGAAATTGGAAGGGGAGGTGAATCATGAGAGACTATGGACTCTGAAAAACAATCTGAGGGGTTTGAAGTGGCGGGGGGGTGGGAGGTTGGGGTACCAGGTGGTGGGTATTATAGAGGGCACGGATTGCATGGAGCACTGGGTGTGGTGAAAAAATAATGAATACTGTTATGCTGAAAATAAATAAATTAATTTAAAAAATCAATAACAACAACAACAAAAAACTCCCCCCCAAAACAGATCTTGTGTGTGTTTTGGTTTTGTTAAAAGAAACTAGATCCCAAAATAGAAAGAAAAAATATGTATGCATAAAAATAAAATAAAAGGAAAGGAAAAATTAAAAATATATGAAATATATATATAAATAAAAATTGTAAAATTGGAAAAAAATGAAAAAATAAGAAATTAACTAAATAATAATAAAAAAGGACTAAATCATAAAAATAGTAAGAGTGGTATATACTGTTTTACCCTAAGCTGAAGCTGTGCAAGCCCTCTATTATGAGTAAACTTAGTGAGAGCAAGTTGTTTGTGCTGGTCGTCGGGGGACCCGCCCACTGTGCTGATTCTCATGTGCACTTGCCCTATTGGAAATGTGTCTCCAGCATGTAGGGAGGCATGTCTTCGTGTAAGGGGCTCTTGACTCCACTAGGTGGCACTCCTTTGTACCATGAAGGCTTTCAGCATTGATGGGCAGGATAAATATGGCAGTGATCTGCTCTCTAGCCCTAGAGCTGAAAATTCTCACCCCCTACTCTTCAGTGAGACCTCCCAGAAGAGTAATCAATCACTCTTGTCACCCTGGTTTCCATCAGAAATCTGTGTTCACACTGCCTGTGTTTGAGCATTTTTATCTCAGGCCCATAACTGAATTTCAAAAACTCCAAATTTGCTTTGGTGAGTGCTGTGAAGTGTGTAAACCTGGTGATTCACAGACCTGTACCCCTGGGGATAAAAATATATGTTTATAAAAAATAAAAAAAAATATATATGTTTATAAAAAATAAAAAATTTAAAAAAAGATACCTATACAAAACAAACAAACAAACAAACAAAAACAACTCCAAATTTTAGGGGCTTCTATTGCACAGACCTATGCTGTTCCACCTAGGGAGGGTCTTTCCATGCTTCTGCCTTTTGGTGGACCTGCTCCAGGAAAGCAGTGGCACAACTGCTCAGCAATTCACAGTATATGACAAACAGAGCAGAAAGGTGACACCTAGAATCTCTGTTCTCAGCTGGCTTCTTTCCATTTCTGTGTATCGTCTTGAATTTCTTTCATCAAAGTTTTATCGTTTTCAGAGTAAAAGTCTTTCACCTTCATGGTTAAGTTTATCGGTAGGTATTTATTTAATTATTATTCATCCAGTTGTAAATGGGATTTTAAAAAATTTTCTCTCTCTGCTGCCTCATTACTATTGCATAGAAATGCAATAGAGTTTGGACATTGATATTTGTATCCTGGAATTTTACTGAATTCATTTATTAGTTCTAGTATTTTTTTGGTGGAGTTTTTTTGGTTTTCTGTATAAAGCTTCATGTTATCTGCAAATAGTGAAAGTTTTGTTTCTTCCTAACAGTTTGGATGTCTTTTATTACTTTGTGTTGTCAAATTGCTGTGTCTAGGACTTCCAGTACAAGGTTGGATACAATTGGTGAGAGTAGACTTCCTTGTCTTGTTCTTGATGGTAGGGGAAACTTTTTAGTTTTTCACTATTGAGCATGTTAGTTGTGTGTTTTCCATAGTAAGTCTTTATTACATTGAAGTATGTGCCTTCTGTTCCTATGTTGTTCAGGGTATTTATCATGGATGGATGCTTTACTTTGTGAAATGATTTTTCTTCATCTATTGAATTGATTATATGTTTTTCATCTTCTTTTTGATGTGACATACTATGTTGATTGTTTTACAAATATCAAATCACTCTTGCATCTCAGGAATAAATCCCACTTGGTCATGGTGTATAATTTTTTAATGTATTGTTGCAGGCAGTTTGGTAGTATCTTGGTGAGAATTTTTGCATGTATGTTCATCAGAGATATTGGCTTGTCTTTCTCTATGTATTTTTGGTCTGTTCATCTGATTTGGGTATTAGGGTGATACTGGCCATATAGAATGAATTTTCAGACTTTCCTTCATCTTCTATTTTTTGGAATAGTTTGAGAAGGAGAGCTATTAGGCCTTCTTTAAATATTTGGAAGAATTCAGGAATGGATCAAGAAGATGTGGTATATATACACAATGGAGTACTATGCAGCCATCAAAAGAAATGAAATCTTGCCATTTGCAACAACATGGATGGAACTAGAGCGTATCATGCTTAGCGAAATAAGTCAAGCAGAGAAAGACAACTATCATATGATCTCCCTGATATGAGGAAGTGGTGATGCAACATGGAGGCTTAAGTGGGTAGAAGAAGAATAAATGAAACAAGATGGGATTGGGAGGGAGACAAACCATAAGTGACTCTTAATCTCACAAAACAAACTGAGGGTTGCCGGGGGGAGGGGGTTTGGGAGAAGGGGGTGGGATTATGGACATTGGGGAGGGTATGTGATTTAGTGAGTGCTGTGAAGTGTGTAAACCTGGTGATTCACAGACCTGTACCCCTGGGGATAAAAATATATGTTTATAAAAAATAAAAAATTAAAAAAAAAAAAAAAAGAATTCAGGATGTCTGAGTGGCTCAGTTGGTTAAGTTTCTACCTTCAGCTCAGGTCCTGATCCCAGGGCCCTGGATCTGAGTCCTGAGTTGGTCTCCTTGTTCAGTGGGGATCCTGTTTCTCCCTCAGGCTGGTGTTTTCCTGACTTGTGCTCTCTCTTTCTGAAATAAAATATTTGATAGATAAATAAATAAATAATAAAATTTCAAAGACTTTACCTATGAAGTAAATCTGGCTCTCAACTTTGTTTACTGGGAGGTATTTTTTTTTAAAGATTTTATTGATTTATTTGACAGACAGAGATCACAAGTAGGCAGAGAGGCAGGCAGAGAGAGAGAGAGAGGGAAGCAGGCTCCCTGCTGAGCAGAGAGCCCGATGCGGGGCTCGATCCCAGGACTCTGAGATCATGACCTGAGCCGAAGGCAGCGGCTTAACCCACTGAGCCACGCAGGCGCCCCACTGGGAGGTATTTTTTTTTAAATATTTTATTTATTTATTAGAGAGAGAGAGAAAGACAAAGAGCACAGAAGCAGGGGAGCAGCAGGCAGAGGGGGAAGCACGGTCCCCACTGAGCAAGGAGCCCAATGTGGGCCTCAATCCCAGAACCCTGGGTTCAGGACCTGAGTCAAAGACAGATGCTTAACTGACTGAGCCACCCAGGCATTCCTGCTGGGAGATTTTTGATTAGTGATTCAATTTCATTTTTGGTGATTGGTCTGTTCAAATGTTCAAATGTTCTATCTATTTCTTCTTGATTCAATTTTGAGACATTTTGTGTTTCTAGGAATTTATTAATTTCTTTTTTTTGAGATTTTATTGATTTATTTGACAGACAGAGATCATAAGTAGGCAAAGAGGCAGGCAGAGAGAGGAAGGGAAGCAGGCTCCCTGCTGAGCAGAGAGCCCGATTTGGAGCTCCATCCCAGGACCCTGGGACCATGACCTGAGCTGAAGGCAGAGGTTTCAACCCACTGAGTCACCCAGGTGCCCCAGAATTTATGCATTTCTTCTAGGTTTTCCAATATTTGGCATATAATTTTTCCCAATATTCTGTACTAATCCTTTGTATTTCTGTGGTGTTGGTCAGTATTTCTATTCTTTCATTTCTAATTTTATTTATTTGAGTATTTCCCCCCCCCCCTTTTTGACAAGACTAGCTAATTGTTTATTAATTTTGTTGATCTTTTCAAAGAACCAGCTCCTGGTTTCATTGAAGTGTTGTTGTTGTTGTTTTAGTTTCTATGTCATTGATTTCTGTCTAATTTTTATTATCTCCTTCCTTCTGTTTTCTCCTTTGGATTGCTCTTCTTTTTCTTGTTCCTTTAAGTGTAAAGTTAGGTTGTTTATTTGAGATTTTTCTTACTTGTATTGAGATATTGTATTGCTGTATTGCTATATTACGGGATTGCTGTACATTTCCCTCTTAGAACTGTTTTTGGTACATCCTAAAGGCTTTGGACTGTTGTATTTTCATCTGCATTTCTCTCCATGTACTTTCTTCTTTCCTCTTTGAGTTCCAGGTTGAAATATACATTGCTTGATACCATGTTATTTAACCTCTATATATTTGTGCTTTCCGTATTTTTTCTTGTGGTTGATTTCTAGTTTCATAGCATTGTGGTCAGTAGGACCTCTATTTTTTTCAAATTTATTTTTTCTTTATTTTCAGCATAACAGTATTCATTATTTTTGCACCACACCCAGTGCTCCATGCAATCCGTGCCCTCTCTAATACCCACCAGCTGGTACCCCAACCTCCCACCTCCTGCCCCTTCAAAACCCTCAGATTGTTTTTCAGAGTCCATAATCTCTCATTATTCACCTCCCCTTCCAATTTCCCCCAACTCCCTTCTCCTTTCTAACCCCCATGTCCTCCATGCTTTTTGTTATGCTCCACAAATAAGTGAAACCATATGATAATTGACTCTCTCTGCTTGACTTATTTCACTCAGCATAATCTCTTCCAGTCCTGTCCATGTTGCTGCAAAAGTTGGGTATTTATCCTTTCTGATGGAGGCATAATACTCCATAGTGTATATGGACCACATCTTCCTTATCCATTCGTCCCTTGAAGGGTGTCTTGGTTCTTTCCACAGTTTGGCGACCGTGGCCATTGCTGCTATAAACATTGGGGTACAGATGGCCCTTCTTTTCACTACATCTGTATGTTTGGGGTAGGACCTCGATTTTTATTTGACTTTGTTGAGATATGTTTTGTGGTCTAATATGTGATCTCTTTTGGAGAATGTTTCATGTACACTTGAAGAGAATGGCATTCTGTTGCTTTAGGATAGAATGTTCTCAAATATATCTGTTAAATCCATCTGGTCCAATGTGTCATTCAATGTCACCATTTCCTTGTTGATTTTATGTTTGGATCATGTGTCTTTCCATGTAAGTGTGGTGTTAAATTTCCCTACTATTAATCTATTGATTAGTTCCTTTATTTTTTTAATGGTTTTATGCATCTGGGTGTTCCCATATTGGATGCATAAATATTTACAATTATTGTACCTTCTTGTTGGATTATCTCCTTTACTATTATATAGTATTATTCCTTGTTTCTTATTAAAGCCTTTTCGGTTTTTTTATTAACATAATGTATTAGTTGTTTCAGGGGTACAGGTCTGTGAATCATCAGCCTCACACAATTCACAGTACTCAACATAGCACATACTGCTCCCAATGTCCATAACCCAGTCACTCTATCCCTCTTCCCCAACCAGTAACCCTCAGTTTGTTTCCTAAAATGAAGAGTCTGTTATGGCTGGTCTCCCTCCCCATTCCATCTTGTTTCATTTCTCCCTACCTTCCCTCCACACCCCCCACCCTGCCTCTCAGATTTCTTATACCAGAGAGATCATATGATAATTGTCTTTCTCTGATTGCCTTGTTTTGCTTAGCGTAATACCGTCTAGTTCCATCCACATTGTCACAAATGGCAAGATTTCATTTTTTAGAGCTGTGTAGTATTCCATTGTATACACCAAATCTTCTTTGTACATTCAACTATTGGTGGACTTCTAGGCTCTTTTCATAGTTTGACTATTGTGCACATCACTGCTATAAACATTGAGGGTGCACATGCCCCTTTGAATCACTCCATTTGTATCTTTAAGGTAAATACCCAGTAGTGCAATTGCTGGGTCATGGGAGAGCTCTATTTTCAACTTTTTGAGGAGCCTCTGTACTGTTTTTCAGAGCAGCTGCACCAGCTGACATTCCAACCACGAATGTAAGAAAGTTCCACATTCTCTGCATCCTTGCCAACACCTGTCATTTCCTGACTGGTCAATTTTAGCCATTCTGACTGGTGTGAGGTGGTATGTCACTGTGGCTTTGATTTGTATTTCTCTGATGCCAAGGGATTTTGAGCACTTCTTCATGTGTCTTTGGCCACTAGGATGTCTTCTTTGCAGAAATGTCTGTTCACGTCTTCTGCCCATTTCTTGATTGGATTATTTGTGCATTGGGTGTTGAGTTTGTTAAGTTCTTTATAAATTTTGGATACTAGCGCTTTATATAGTAGGTTATTTGCAGATATCTTCTCCCATTCTGTCAGTTGTCTTTTGGTTTTGTTGACTGTTTCCTTTGCTGTGCAAAAGATTTTGATCTTGATGAAGTCCCAAGAGTTCATTTTTGCCCTTGCTTCCCTTGCTTTGGCCATGTTTCTAGGAAGAACTTACCCTAGCTGAGGTCAAAGAGGGTGCAGTCTGTTTTCTCAAGGATTTTGAAGGATTCCTGTCTCACATGGAGGTTTTTCATCCATTTTGAGTCTATTCTTGTTTGTGATGTAAGGAAATGGTCGTTTCATTCTTCTGCATGTGGTTGTCCAATTTTCCTAACACCATTTGTTGAAGAGGCTGTCTTTTTCCCATTGGACATTCCTTCTTGCTTTGTTGATGTTTCGTTGACCATAGAATTGAGGGTCTACTTCTGGGATCTCTATTCTATTCCATTGATCTATGTGTCTGTTTTAGTGCCAGTACCATACTGTCTTGATGATTACAGCTTTGTGATAGAGCTTGAAGTCTGGAATTGTGATGCCACCAAATTGGGTTTTCTATTTCAACATTCCTCTGCCTATTCAGTGTCTTTCCTGGTTCCATATATATTTTAGGATTATTTGTTCAATATCTTGAAAAAAAAGTTGATGGTATTTTGATAGGGATTGTATTAAATGTCTAGATTGTTCTAGGTAGTACAGACATTTTCACAATATTTGTTCTTTCAATCCATGAGCATGGAATGTTTTTCCATTTCTTTGTGAGTTCCTCAATTTCTTTCATGCATACTTTATAGTTTTCTCAATACATATTCTTTGCCTCTTTGGTTAGGTTTAGTCCTAGGTATCTTATGGTTTTAGGTGCAATTTTAAACGGATCAACTCCTTAATTTATCTTTCTTCTGTCCTGCTGTTGGTGTAAAGAAATTGCAGGGAGCACTGGGTGTGGTGAAAAACAATGAACACTGTTATGCTGAAAAGAAATAATAATAATAAAAAAAGAAATGCAACAGATTTCTGTGCATTAATTTTATATCCTGACAGTTTACTGAATTCCTATATGAGTCCTAGCAGTTTGGTAGGGGAGCCTTTTGGGTTTTCCACATAAAGTATCATATCATCTGCAAAGCATGAGTCTTCTTCTTGCCTTCTTATTTGACAATTCATATACCTTTCATTTCCTTTTGTTGTCTGATTGTTGAAGCTAGGACTTCTAGTACTATGTTCAATAGCAGTGGTGATAGTGAATAGCCCTGTCACATTCCTTACCTTAGGGGAAAATCTCTCAATTTTTCCCCATTGAGAATGATACTTGCTGTGAATTTTTCATAGATGGTTTTGATGATATTGAGGTATGTACCCTCTATGCCTACATTGTGAATAATTTTGATCAAGAAAGGGTGGTGTACCTAACAATGAAAATACAGAAAGGGAAATTAGAGAATCGATTCAATGTACTATAGCACAAAGAACCATAAGATACCTGGGAATAAGCCTAACCAAAGAGGTAAAGGATGTATACTCAAAGAACTACAGAACACTCATGAAAGAAATTGAAGAAGACACAAAAAGATGGAAGACCACTCCATGATCTTGGATTGGAAGAATAAACATTGTTAAAATGTTTATACTGCCTAGAGCAATCTATACTTTTAATGCCATTCCGATTAAAATTTCACTGGTATTTTTTCAAAGAGCTGGAGCAAATAATCCTAAAATTTGTATGGAATCATAAGAGACCCTGAATTACTAAGGAAATGTTGAAAAAAAAAAGTAAAACTGGCGACATCATGTTACCTGATTTCAAGCTTTACTACAAAGCTGTGATCACCAAAACAGCATGGTACTGGCATCAAAACAGACACATAGACCAGTGGAACAGAGTAGAGAGTCCAGATATGGACCCTCAACTCTATAGTCAAATAATCTTTGACAAAGCAGGAAAAAATATCCAGTGGAAAAAAGACAGTCTCTTCAATAAATGGTGCTGGGAAAATTGGACAGCTATATGTAGAAGAATGAAACTCGACCATTCTCTTACACCGTACACAAAGATAAACTCAAAATGTATAAAAGACCTCAGTGTGAGACAGGAATCCATCAGAATCCTAGAGGTGAACATCCTAGAGGAGAATCCTAGAGGAGAACATAGAGCAGAATCCTAGAGGAGAACGTCTTTGATATCAGCCACAGCAACTTCTTTCAAGATATGTCTCCAAAGACAAAGGAAACAAAAGCAAAAATGAACTTTTGGGACTTCATCAAAATCAAAAGCTTCTGCACAGCAAAGGAAAGAGTCAACAAAACAAAGAGCCAACCCACAGAATCAGAGAAGTTATTCACAAATGACTGTACAGACAAAAGGTTGTTATCCAGGATCTATAAAGAACTTCTCAAACTCAACACACACAAAACACATAATCATATCAAAAATGGGCAGAAGATATGAACAGACACTTCTCCAATGAAGACATACAAATGGCTATCAGACACATGAAAAACTGTTCATCATCACTAGCCATTAGTGAGATTCAAATTAATACCCCATTGAGATACCACCTTACACCAGTTAGAATGGCCAAAATTACCAGGACAGGAAACAACATGTGTTGTAGAGGATGTGGAGAAAGGGGAACCCTCTTCCACTGTTGGTGGGAATGCAAGTTGGTGCAGCCTCTTTGGAGAACAGTGTAGAGATTCCTCAATAAACTAAGAATAGAGCTTTCCTATGACCCTACAATTGCACTGCTGGGTATTTACCCCAAAGATACAGATGTAGTGAAAAGAAGGGCCATCTGTACCCCAATTTTTATAGCAGCAATGGCCACGTTCGCCAAACTGTGGAAAGAACCAAGATGCCCTCCAGTGGACGAATGGGTAAGGAAGATGTGGTCCATATACACTATGGAGTATTATGCCTCCATCAGAAAGGATGAATACCCAACTTTTGTAGCAGCATGGATGGGATTGGAAAAGATTATGCTGAGTGAAATAAGTCAAGCAGAGAGAGTCAATCATATGGTTTCGCTTATTTGTGGAGCATAACAAATAACATGAAGGACAAGGGGAGTTAGAGAGAAGGGGGTTGAGGGAAATTGGAAGGGGAGGTGAACAATGAGAGACTATGGACTCTAAAAAACAATCTGAGAGGTTTGAAGGGGTGGGAGAATGGGAGGTTGGGAGAGCCAGGTGGTGGGTATTAAGGAGGGCACGTATTGCATGGAGCACTGGGTGTGGTGCAAAAACAATGAATTTTGTTACCCTGAAAGGAAATTTAAAAAAAAATGTCTGCTATAATATCCTAAAAGGTCAGTTTTGTTTTTGTTTCCTTTGCCTCTGGAGACATATCTTGAAAGACGTTACTGTGGCCCGTGTTGAAGAGGTTACTGCCTATGCTCTCCTCTAAGATTCTGACAGTGGACATCCCTGCCATGTTCCTGAACTTAGGGGAAAAGTTCTAATTTTTTTTTCCACTGAGAATTGTATTCACTTTGAGTTTTATATAGATGGCTTTGATGATATTGAGGTATGTACCCACTATCCCTCCACTTCGAAGAGTTTTGATCAAGAAAGGATGCTATACTTTGTCAAATGCTTTTATAGCATTTATCGAGAGTATCATGTTTCTTGTTCTTTCTTTTATTAATGTATTATATCACATTGATTGATTACTGGATGTTGAACTAACCTGGAAGTCCAGGAATAAATGCCATGTAATTGTGGTGAATAATACTTTTAATGTACTGTTGGATCCTATTGGCTAGGAAATAGTTGAGTATTTTGGCATCCATCTTCATCAGGGACATTGGTCTTTAATTCTCTTTTTTGACTGAGTCTTTGGTTTGGGGATCTAGGTAATGCTGACCTCACAGAACGAGCTTGGGAAGTGTTTCTTCCATTTCTATTTTTTGAAACACCTTCATTACATTAGGTATTATTTCTTCTTTAGATGTTTGGTAGAATTCCATTGGATGCCATCTAGTCCTGGACTCTTGTTTTTTGGAGGTTTTTGATTACTGCTTCAGTTTCCTTGCTGGTTATTGTTCTGTCCAGATAGTCTTTTTCTTCCTACTTCAGTCTTAGTAGTTTATAAGTTTCCAGGAATGCACCCATTTCTTCCAAATTGACTAATTTGTTGGTGGATAGCTGCTAATAACAAGTTCTAATAATAGTCTCTATTTCCTTGATGTTAGTTGCAATCTCTTCTTTTTCATTAATGATTTTATTAATTTGGTTCCTTTCTCTTTTCTTTTTGGATACATCTGGCCAGAGGTTTATCGATGCTAATTCTTTCAAAGAAACAGCTTCTAGTTTTGTTGATCTGTTCTATTGTTCTTCTAGTTTCTGTCTTGTTGATTTGCTCTCTAATATTTATGATTTCCCTTTGCCTGCTAGGTTTAGGCTTTATTTATTGTTCTTTCCCCAGGTACTTTTGTTGTAAGGTAAGTTTGTGTATTTGTGATTTTTCTAATTTTTGACGGAGGCTTGGATTGCAATGTACATCCTTCTTAAGACTGTCTTTGCAGCATCCCATAGGCTTTGAACTGATGTGTTTTCACTTTCATTGGTTTGCATGAATTGTTTTTTTAAAATTTTTTATTTTTTATAAACATATATTTTATCCCCAGGGGTACAGGTCTGTGAATCACCAGGTTTACACACTTCACAGCACTCACCAAAGCACATACACTCCCCAATGTCCATAATCCCACCCCCTTATCCCAAACCCCCTCCCCCCAGCAACCCTCAGTTTGTTTTGCGAGATTAAGAGTCACTTATGGTTTGTCTCCCTCCCAATCCCATCTTGTTTCATTTATTCTTCTCCTACCCACTTAAGCCCCCATGTTGCATCACCACTTCCTCATATCAGGGAGATCATATGATAGTTGTCTTTCTCTGGTTTGCATGAATTGTTTAAGTTATTCTTTAATTTCCTGGTTGACCCATTCATTCTTTAGGAGGATACTATTTAACCTCCATGCGTTTGAAATCCTTCCAAATTTCTTTTTTTAGTTGACAGTTTCAAAGCAGTGTGTTCTGAAAATATGCATGGAAAAATCTCAATCTTTTGGTATTGGTTGAAATCTGATTTGTGACCCAGTATGTGATCTATTCTGGAGAAAGTTCCATATGCACCTGAGAAATAAGTATTCTGTTGTCTTAGGATGGAATGTTCTGGATATATCTGTGAAGTCCATCTTGTCAAATTTGTCATTCAGAGCACTTGTTTCTTTGTTGATCTTCTGTTTTGATGATCTGTCCATTGCAGTGAGTGAAGTGTTTTAAGTTCCCTACTGTTTAGGTATTATTATTAATATGTCTCTTTGTTTTGGTTATTAATTGGTTTATATAATTGTCTGCTCCCATGCTGGGGCCATAGATATTTCAACCATTTGATGTTGTTGGATAGACCCATTATGTATGATATGGTGTCCCTTTACATCTCTTTTTACAGTCTTTTGTTTAAAATATGATTTTTTTTAGGTATGAAGATTGTTATCCCAGCTTTCTGTTGAGGTCCATCAGTGTGGTAAATGGCTCTTCATTCCCTCACTTTCAATCTGGAGGTATCTTTAGGTATAAAATGAGTCTCTTGTAGATAGCATATGGTTGAATCATGCTTTTTTATCCAATCTGAAGCCCTGTGTCTTTTTTTTTTTAATAATTTTTTATTTTTATAAACATATAATATATTTTTATCCCCTGGGGTACAGGTATGTGAGTCACCATGTCTATACACTTCACAGCACTCACCAAAGCACATACCCTCCCCAATGTCCATAACCCCACCCCCCTTCTTCAAACACCCCTCCCCCCAGCAACTCTCATTTTGTTTTGTGAGATTACAAGTCACTTATGGTTTGTCTCCCTCCCAATCCCATCTTGTTTCATTTAATCTTCTCTTACCCCTTTAAATCCACCTGTTGCATATCCACTTCCTCATATCAGGGAGATCATATGATAGTTGTCTTTCTCCAATTGACTTATTTCGCTAAGCAGGATACCCTCTAGTTCCATCCACGTCATCGCAAATGGCAAGATTTCATTTCTTTTGATGGCTGCATAGTATTCCATTGTGTATATATACCACTTCTTATTTATCCATTTATGTGTTGATGGGAATCTTGGTCCTTTTCATAGTTTGGTTATTGTAGACATTGCTGCTATAAACATTAGTGTTCACGTGCCCCTTCGGATCACTACGTTTGTACCTTTACGGTAAACACCCAGTAGTGCAATTGTTGGGTTTTAGGGTAATTCTATTTTCAACATTTTGAGGAACCTCCATGCTATTTTCCAGAGTAGTTGCACCAGCCTCCATTCCCACCAACAGTGTAGGAGGGCTCCCCTTTCTCCATATCCTCATCAGCATCTGTCATTGTTAATTTTAGCCATTCTGACTGTTGTGAGGTGATATCTCATTGTGGTTTTAATTTGTATTTCCCTGATGCCGAGTGATATGGAGTACTTTTTCATGTTTCTGTTGGCCATCTGGATGTCTTCCTTGCAGAAATGTCTGTTCATGTCCTCTGCCCATTTCCTGATTGGATTATTTTTTCTTTGGGTGTTGAGTTTGCTAAGCTCTTTATAGATTTTGGACACTAGCCCTTTATCTGATATGTTGTTAGCAAATATCTTCTCCCATTCTGTCAGTTGTCTTTTGAATTTGTTAACTGTTTCCTTTGCTGTGCAAAGTTTTTGATCTTGATGAAATCCCAATAGCTCATTTTTGCCCTTGCTTCCCTTGCCTTTGGCGATGTTCCTAGGAAGATGTTGCTGCAGCTGAGGTCGAAGAGGTTGCTGCCTGTGTTCTCCTCAAGGATTTTGATGGATTCCTTTCGCACATTGTGGTCCTTCATCCATTTTGAGTCTATTTTCATGTGTGGTGTAAGGAAATGGTCCAATTTCATTTTTCTGCATGTGGCTATACAATTTTCCCAACACCATTTATTGAAGAGGCTGTCTTTTTTCCATTGGACATTCTTTCCTGCTTTGTCGAAGATTAGTTGACTGTAGAGTTGAGGGTCTATTTCTGGGCTCACTATTCTGTTTCATTGATCTATGTGTCTGTTTTTGTGCCAGTACCATGCTGTCTTGATGATGACAGCTTTGTAATAGAGCTTGAAGTCCGGAATTGTGATGCCACCAACTTTGGTTTTCTTTTTCAATATCCCTTTGGCTATTCGAGGTCTTTTCTGGTTCCATATAAATTTTAAAATTATTTGTTCCATTTCTTTGAAAAAGATGGATGGTACTTTGATAGGAATTGCATTAAATGTGTAGATTGCTTTAGGTAGCATAGACATTTTCACAGTATTTGTTCTTCCAATCCAGGAGCATGGAACATGTTTCCATTTCTTTGTGTCTTCCTCAATTTCTCTCATGAGTACTTTATAGTATTCTGAGTATAGATTCTTTGCCTCTTTGGATAGGTTTATTCCTAGGTATCTTATGGTTTTGGGTGCAATTGAAAATGGGATTGACTCCTTAATTTCTCTTTCTTCTGTCTTGTTGTTGGTGTAGAGAAATGCAACTGATTTCTGTGCATTGATTTTATATCCTGACACTTTACTGAATTCCTATACAAGTTCTAGCAGTTTTGGAGTGGAGTCTTTTGGGTTTTCCACATATAGTATCATATCATCTGCGAAGAATGATAGTTTGACTTCGTCTTTGCTGATTTGGATGCCTTTAATTTCCTTTTCTTGTCTGATTGCTGAGTCTAGGACTTCTAGTACTATTTTGAATAAAAGTGGTGATAATGGACATCCCTGATGTGTTCCTAACCTTAGCAGATAAGCTTTCAGTTTTTCTCCATTGAGACTTATATTTGTGGTGGGTTTTTCATAGATGGCTTTGATGATATTGAGGTATGTGCCCTCTATCCCTACACTTTGAAGAGTTTTGATCAGGAAGGGATGCCGTACTTTGTCAAATGCTTTTTCAGCATCTATTGAGAGTATCATATGGTTCTTGTTCTTTCTTTTATTGATGTGTTGTATCACATTGATTGATTTGCGGATGTTGAACCAACCTTGCTGCCCTGGAATAAATCCCACTTGGTCGTGGTGAATAATCCTTTTAATGTCCTGTTGAATCCTATTGGCTAGTATTTTGGTGAGAATTTTCGCATCTGTGTTCATCAAGGATATTGGTCTGTAGTTCTCTTTTTTGATGGGATCCTTGTCTCATTTTGGGATCAAGGTGATGCTGGCCTCATAAAATGAGTTTGGAAGTTTTCCTTCCATTTCTATTTTTTGGAACAGTTTCAGGAGAATAGGAATTAGTTCTTCTTTAAATGTTTGGTTGAATTCCCCCGGGAAGCCGTCTGGCGCTGGGCTTTTGTTTCTTTGGAGATATTTGATGACTGTTTCAATCTCCTTACTGGTTATGGGCCTGTTCAGGCTTTCTATTTCTTCCTGGTTCAGTTTATATGTCTCTAGGAATGCGTCCATTTCTTCCAGATTGTCAAATTTGTTTGCGTAGAGTTGCTCATGGTATGTTCTTATAATGGTCTGTATTTCTTTGGTGTTAGTTGTGATCTCTCCTCTTTCATTCATGATTTTATTTATTTGGGTCCTTTCTCTTTTCTTTTTGATAAGTCTGGCAAGGGGGTTATCAATCTTATTAATTCATTCAAAGAACCAGCTCCTAGTTTCGTTGATTTATTCTATTGATTTTTTTGGTTTCTATTTCATTGATTTCTTCTCTGATCTTTATGATTTCTCTTCTCCTGCTGGGCTTAGGGTTTATTTCTTGTTCTTCCTCCAGCTCCTTTAAGTGTAGGGTTAGGTTGTGTACCTGAGACTTTTCTTGTTTCTTGAGAAAGGCTTGCACCACTATATATTTTTTTTGTCAGGACTGCCTTTGTTTTGTCCCACAGATTTTGTACCATTGTGTTTTCATTATCATTTGTTTTCATGAATTTTTTCAATTCTTCTTTAATTTCCTGGTTGACCCATTCATTCTTTAGAAGGATGCTGTTTTGTCTCCATGTATTTGGGTCTTTCCAAATTTCCTTTTGTGATTGAGGTCTAGCTTCAGAGCATTGTGGTCTGATCATATGCAGGGAATGATCCCAATCTTTTGATATCGGCTGAGATCTGATTTAAGACCCAGGATGTAATCTATTCTGGAGAATGTTCCATGTGCACTAGAGAAGAATGTGTATTCTGTTTCTTTGGGATGAAATGTTCTGAATATATCTGTGATGTCCATATGGTCCAATGTATCATTTAAGGCCTTTATTTCCTTGCTGATCTTTTGCTTGGATGATCTGTCCATTTCAGTGAGGGGAGTGTTAAAGTCCCCTACTTTTATTGTATTATTGTTGATGTGTTTCTTTGATTTTGTTATTAATTAGTTTATATAGTTGGCTGTTTCCACGTTGGGGGCATAGATATTTAAAATTGTTAGATCTTCTTGTTGGACAGATCCTTTAAGTATGGTATACTGTCCTTCCTCATCTCTTATTATAGTCTTTGGATTAAAATCTAATTGATCTGATATAAGGATTGCCACTCCTGCTTTCTTCTGATGTCCATTAGCATGGTATATTGTTTTCCACCCCCTCACTTTAAATCTGGAGGTCCCTTCGTGTTTAAAATGAGTTTCTTGTAGGCAACCTATAGGTGGGTTTTATTTTTTTATTCATTCTGATACCCTATGTCTTTTGATTGGGGCATTTAGCCCATTAACATTCAGGATAACTACTGAGAGATATGAATTTAGTGCCATCGTATTGCCTCTAAGTTGACTGTTACTGTATATTCTCTCTGTTCCTTTCTGATATACTACTTTTAGGCTCTCTCTTTGCTTAGAGGACAACTTTCAATATTTCCTGCAGAGCTGCTTTGGTGTTTGAAAATTCTTTCAGTTTTTGTTTGTCCTGGGAGCTTTTAATCTTTCCTTCTATTTTCAATGATAGCCTAGCTGGATATAGTATTCTTGGCTGCATGTTTTTCTCATTTAGTGTTCTGAATATATCATGCCAGCTCTTTCTGGCCTGCCAGGTCTCTGTGGATAAGTCTGCTGCTTTTCTAATAATTTTACCATTGTATGTTACAAACTTCTTTTCCCGGGCTGCTTTCAGGATTTTCTCTTTGTCACTAAGCTTGTAAATTTTACTATTAGTTGATGTGGTGTGGACATATTCTTATTGATTTTGAGGAGTGTTCTCTGCACCTCCTGGACTTTGATGCTTGTTCCCTTTGCCATATTGGGGAAATTCTCCCCAATAATTATCTCCAGTATACCTTCTGCTCCCCTCTCTCTTTCTTATTCTTCTGGAATCCCAATTATTCTAATGTTGTTTCATCGTATGGTGTCACTTATCTATCAAATTCTCCCCTCATGGTTCAGTAGTTTTTTTTTCTCTCTCTCTTTTTTTTAAGATTTTATTTATTTATTTGACAGAGAGAGATCACAAGTAGGCTGAGAGGCAGGCAGAGAGAGAGAGAGAGAGAGAGAGAGAGGAGGAAGCAGGCTCCCTGCTGAGCAGAGAGCCCGATGTGGGACTTGATCCCAGGACCCTGAGATCATGATCTGAGCCAAAGGCAGCGGCTTAACCCACTGAGCCACCCAGGCACCCGTTTTAATCTCTTTTGCTCAGCTTCTTTTTTCTCTGTCATCTGGTCTTCTGTATCACTAATTCTTTCTTCTGCCTCATTTATCCTAGCAGTGAGAACCTCCATTTTTGATTGCACCTCATTAATAGCTTTTTTGATTTCAACTTGGTTAGATTTTAGATCTTTTATTTCTCCAGAAAGGGCTTTTATATCTCCCGAGAGGGTTTCTCTATCTTCCATGCCTTTTTCGAGCCCGCCTAGAGCCTTGAGAATTGTCATTCTGAACTCTAGATCTGACATATTACCAATGTCTGTATTGATTAGGTCCCTAGCCTTTGGTACTGCCTCTTGTTGTTGTTTTTTTTTTTTTTGTCTTGAATTTTTATGCTTTGTCATTTTTTCAAGATAAGAGTATATGAAGGAGCAAGTAAAATACTCAAAGGGTAGCAACAACCCCAGGAAGATATGCTTTAAGCAAATCAGAAGAGATCCCAAATCATGAGGGGGGAGAAAGGGGATAAAAAGAGGTTCAGAAAGAATGAAAAAAAAAAGCAAAAAAAAAAGAAACAAAAATATAAAATGAATAAAGAAAAATTATAAAAAAGAAAAAATATGTATATATTAGATAAACTAGTTAAAAAACGTTAAAAAAGAAAAGCGTAAAAGTTAAAAAAAGTTTAGTAGAAGAAGAAAAAAAAACTGAAAAAGAAAGAAAAAATTAAATTAACTGCAAGACTAAAGAATCATGGGGAGAAAGCCATGAGTTCTGTGCTTTGCTTTCTCCTCCTCTGGAATTCCACTGCTCTCCTTGGTATTGAAACTGCACTCCTTGGTAGGTGAACTTACTCCTGGCTGGATTTCTTGTTGATCTTCTGGGGGAGGGGCCTGTTGTAGTGATTCTCAAGTGTCTTTGCCTCAGGCAGAATTGCACCTCCCTTACCAGGGGCCAGGCTGATTAATCCGCTCAGGTTTGCTTTCAGGAGCTTTTTTTCCCTGAGCACTTTCCGTAGAGTTCCAGAGGATGGGAATGAAAATGGCAGCCTCCTGGTCTCCACCCTGGAGGAGCCGAGAGCCCGGGGCCCCACTCCTCAGTGCGCCCTCAGAAAACCGTGCCCAATTACTCCCATTTCCATGGCCTCTGGCCACGCTCTGAGTTCACTGAGCCTGCGACCAGTTCAAGGTTACCCTGAGCTGGGAGCTCACACCTTGGCTCTGTCTCTCTAGCCGGCTTCCCTGTTCTAATACCTGTAAGCTCTGTGACACTCAGACACCCCCGATCCTTCTGTGACCCTGTGGGACCTGAGGCCACACTGACCCCACGTGGGCTTCACCCCGGTTTAGCCTCTGGAGCGATGTCCCTCAGCAGAATAGACTTTTAAAAGTCCTGATTTTGTGCTCCGTTCCTCTGTCGCTTGCCGGTAGCCAGCCCCTCCCCCCAGGGTCTATCTTCCCATCGCTTTGGATTCACTTCTCTGCCAGTCCTACCTTTCAGAAAGTGGTTGATTTTCTGTTCTAAAATTGCTGTTCTTCTTCTCTTTGGTCTGCTGTTGGATTTGTAGGTGTTTGCAATCTTTAGATAAGCTATCTAGCTGATCACCTGCTAGCTGAAGTAGTCTCAGCCTGCTACTTCTCCGCCATGTTGATTCCTCCCTGCCCTGTGCTTTCAGAGCAGATACTGAAAGAGATGAATGTATTGTCATTGTATTGCCTGTAATACACCTGTTTTTATAGATTGTCTCTGTTTCTTCCTGATCTATCTGACTCTTGGGCTCTCTCATTGCTTACAAAATCCCCTTTAATATTTCTGCAGGGCTGACTTTGTGGTCACATATTTTTTCAGTTTCTGTCTGTCCTGGAAGAGCTTTATCTTTCCTTCCATTCTGAATGACAGCCTTGCTGTATAAAGTATTCTTGGCTGCATTTTCTTTTCATTTAATGGTCTGAATATATCTTTCCAGCCCTTTCTTGCTTTCCATGTCTCTATGGATAGGTCTGATGTTATTCTGATGTTCCTCCCTGCATATGTAAAGAACCTCCTCTCCCTATCTACTCTCAGGATAGTTTTTTGCCTATATGAATTGCAAGCTCCACTATTATTTGTCAGGGTTTTTATCTATTTTTAATGATTCTGGAGGGGTTCTCTCTGTCTCTTGGATTTATAATGCTTGTTCCCTTCCCCAGATTAGGGAAGTTTTTAATCTATGATTTGCTCAAACATACCTTCTTGCCCCCTCTCTCTCCACCCCCTCCCTCAGGGATCTTAGTAATTCTGACATTAGAATGTTTCATGACATCATTAATCCTTCCAAGACTTTTTTCATGGGCTACTAGCTGCCTTTCTCTGTTTTCCTCATCTTCCTTCCTTTCCATTAGCTTATCTTCTAGATTACTTATTCTGTCTTCTGCCCCAGTTACCTCATCTGATACAATATCCAGTTTAGACCTCCTCTCATTCATAGGATTTTTAATTGTGGCCTGAGTAGCTCTCATTTCTGTCCTTCGAGATTCTACATTGTCACTAATCCAATTTTTCAGCCCTAGCTACTGACTTTGTGATTTCTATCCTGAATTCTATCTCTGACATCTTACTTATATCCATATCAATTAGCTCTGTGGCAAAGAACACTGCCTCTGGTTCTTTTTTGTGTGAGTTCCTCCTTCTTGTCATTCTGTCTGGAGAATGATGGGTGGACAAATGATCAGAGTCTAAAATATCAACCACGACCCAAGCAAGATGCACCCTAGAAAAATCTGGAGTGGTCAGAAGCCACCACAGAAAAACAAAGCCAAAATGAATCACAGGAATAAAATTATCAATAGGCTGGGGAGAGGAAGAGTGACTATAATCTTGCAGTGTGGACATAGCAGTGTCTTTTGGTGTGTGTATATTAAAAGACACTTCATCCCCAAATTGAAAGGAATGTAGAACTTATATATATCTATATCTACATCTATATAGACATAGATATCATATATATATATACATATATTTATATATAAAAATTGAATAGAGTGAAAAAGGAACTAAAATGAAGCATATATCTATAAAAATATAGATGTGAAAAAATACCAGTTAAAAAGCAATTGTGAAATATTAGTTGTTATTATAAATATCTAATTGAAATGAGAAAAAAGTTAAACAGAAAAGAAGAAAAAGTATAAGAAGGAAAAAAAAAGAAAATGAGGGTTTTATCGGAAAAATGAGACTTGAGGCATCACCTGGAGTTCAATATAATAATTTTCCCTGGAGTTGTAATGTTACAGTCTTATGGGATCTATAGGGTTGTCATCCACCTGTTTTTCTAGACTGTCAGTTGGAGGAGGGGCCTGCTGCACTATTTCTCAGGTATCCCTGCCTGTGCATAGTTGTCCCACCTCTTGTCAAGGGATGGACTCAGTGGAAACTGGTCCTTTGTGTGGCTTTTGTTCCCTGGAGGCTTTTTGTACCTCTTCAGAGGATTAGAACAAAAATGGCCACACCCAAACCTTTGACCCAGAGTAGAAAGAGTTCAATATTCCCTCTTTTTTTTAAAGATATTTTTAATTTATTTGACAGAGAGAGAGAGGGGGGGGGTCACAAGTAGGCAGAGAGGCAGGCAGAGAGAGAGAGGGGGAAGCAGGCTCCCTGCTGAGCAGAAAGCCTGACCCTGGGATCATGACCTGAGCCAAAGGCAGAGGCTTTAACCCACTGAGCCACCCAGGTGCCCCTCAATTTTCCCTCTTTAATAAACCTTTTGGAACAGTCTCCACTTCTATATGCACCAAAACTTGCAGCCTCCCATGGTACATGCCCACTGCAATTCTCTCAGAGGTAGTTCCAGGTTCCTGGGCATACCATTGCCCTTTTGTGACTATAAAACCTTGAGCAGAAGCCAACTTGCTCAAGCACCTGAAACTCTTGGATGCTCTAATGTCCTTTCTGTGCTGCTACTGCCCTGCAAGCTTTTGTCTAGTCATACCTAGGTTCCAGACTTTTTCAGGATGTTTAGGAAATGAGCTATTATTGACCAGATCATCTCATTGTTTATGGTGATTGGAGCTGAGTGTTCCCTTCTGGGCTTGCTGACCATAATCTGCTTCCTGGTTCCACTGCTTGGGCACTCTATCTGCTCAGGTACCCTCATTCACTCTGTAACTCCTCAGATTCCAAGACCACAATGTCCTACCTAGAATTCTGCCTTTTTATTTCCAGATCCCTTTTCAGAGAGGGATGTCTTTCACTAGAGCAGATTTCAAATGGTTCCAATTTTGCACTAGAGCAGATTTCAAATGGTTCCAATTTTGCACTCCAGTGTTATATCACTTCCCAAAATCCACCTTTGGAGGCTCCTTCCCACTTCTGTTAATATTCTGACATCTCCCCATAGATTTATGACTGCACATCCTAGCTTGCAAAAAGCAGTCACTTTTCTGCTTGTAGGGATCCAGATCTATATTCTTACATCTCAGGCTGATTTTGTGGGTGTTCAAAATGGTTCGATAGATATCCAGCTAAAGTCAGGGGTTCACTATTTCTCTGCCATCTTGCCTCCCTCCAAATATCTGCTTTTAAATAAGTTTGTTACTCTCCCTTTTTGTTGTTAATCTCACTAATTATATTTTATATTTTCTTCTCAATATAGATTTATAATCACTCTTTTATGCACATTTGTCTTCTAAATGAAATAGAAACAAAAAGGACAAACAGTAAAATGTAATAATACTAGTGTATATATTGACTTGTGTATTTACTTATGCCAAGATTCTTTATACAGTTGATCTTTGAAAAGCACAGGAGTTGGGCCATGAGCTGCTATGCAGTTGAAAATCTGCTATAACTCTTGACTTCCCCAAAGTCAAACTTAAGTATTAATAGCCTCCTGTAGCCGGTTGGAAACCTTACCAATAATATAAACAAGCCATTTAACATATTTTGTATGTTATTTGTGTTACATATTAGTACAATTAAGTACTAATGTTATTAAGAATATCATAAGGAAGAGAAAATACATGTATAGTACTGTATGTATATTTGTTGAAAATAATCCATGTATAGGCAGTTGAACAGAGTTGGCAGGCATCAGGAGTGACTGTAGGATGGTGGTGTTCCCCAGCCTGGTGGTCTTGACTCAGCAGCAGTAGCTGTCTAAAAGGCCCAGGAGAAGTGTAGTACTGCTGACCTGTATGCCTGGGGGTGTACCACCAGCCTGTGGTCATTGGCCGCTATGGGTACGCATAACTGTGCCAACCTCTGGGAGGCCATGGGGCTAGAACACTGCCATAGGGGGTGGTCTACTCCTGGCATAAAAGGAGCCTGAAGTCAGGTTTTGGGGTTTGGGAGAATCATGGTGCGGCGTGTAGTTATTCTTAGAAAATATATTGTAGGCCTTAAAGGGTGATTATGGAAGCAGCTGAAATGTCAGCAGCATTCCTTTTTTCAGGCTATTGAATGCAATGGCCTGGAAGGAGCAGAATTCCATGATCCCCAGGGGCAGGGCATAGGTTAGGAGTTATGAAAGAATGTAATCCTCAGTCTCACTTTCTGCATCTTAGAATTGCTAGCCCAAACACTGTTAGCTCCTCCCTTATCCCATGACTGTCTCCCTGTGTGCCTATGTGTAGAGAAGAATGCAGGCCTGCTTTATGGCTTCAAGATATTTGCCATCCATTTGCACTCCTTTCCCATGCTTTGAGGCATCTGTCCTTGCTTTTCTGATAAAAAACAAAATAAAAGCTGTGTGCAAGATTCAGATGCTGCTGTTCCTCCTTGTAGACATAGCCCTGCCTGGCTGCTCAGATTGGTGTCTGAGAACTTTATTTCAGTGCATGAACACAGTGCAGGGTTTCCTGTGCAGTACTGTTCCTGCCCTCCAGGCCTGTTCCTTTGCTTCAGCGCAACTTCCTCTTTGCCACCCCTGGGCACTCAACCTGACCACTTTGTTGGCACACAGGGTGACCTGCAGCCCCTCCCAGGCCTAGGGCAACTTGGGGCTGCTAATGGCCTCAGCCTCCCTGGGTACTCTGAGGGCAGCAGATATAACCTCTGCATCTACTTGTTTTTAATTTGGTTTCCTGGTGTCTGGGGTAGGTATTTGTAAATAAATGTCTTATACCTTTTGCTGTCAACACATGCCCTCCTTAATACCCATCACCCTGTTACCCCCCCCCCCCCCTGAAACCTTCAGTTCATTTCCTGGGTCCATAGTCTCTCATGGTTCATCTCCCTCTCTGATTTCTTCCTCTTCAGATTTCCCTCCCTTCCCCGATGGTTCTCTGTGATATTACTTAAAAAAGAAATACCAAGTATAAGTGGACCTGCAGAGTTGAAATCTGTAGTGTTCAAGGACGAAGTGTATCTTCAAATGGCTGCAATTTACTGCCTAGCGAGATATTTCAGTCTAAATAACTCCCTTTAGCATTTCTTGTAGGGCAGGTTTGTTTCTCAGCTTCTCCTATCTGAAAATGCCTTAATTTCTCTTGGGGGAAATCAGAGGGGGAGACAAAGTATGGGAGACTGTGGACTCTGAGAAACAAACAGGGTTTTAGAAGGGAGGGGAGTGGGGGGTTGTGTTGGTCCAGTGATGGGTATTAAGGAGAGCACAGATTGCATGGAGCACTGGGTATGGTACATAAACAATGAATCTTGGAACACTGACAAAATAAAATTAAATTAAAAATAAAGGATAATTTTGCTAAATATCAGATATTTAGTTGACAGTTTTCTTCTTCTTTCAGCACTTTATTTTTTTCCCTGTTTTTCAGCGTTTTTTAAAAATTTTTATTTCTGTTCAGCGTTACAGTATTCATTGTTTTTGCACCACACCCAGTACTCCATGCAATCCGTGCCTTCTCTAATACCCACCACGGTTCCCCCAACCTCCCACAATGGAAAACCATTCCATGCTCTTGGATAGGAAGAATAAACATTGTTAAAATGTATATACTGCCTAGAGCAATCTATACTTTTAATGACATTTTGATCAAAATTCCACCGGTATTTTTCAAAGATCTGGAACATTTAATCCAAAAATTTGTATGGAATCAGAAGAGACCACAAATCACTAAGGAAATGTTGAAAAACAAAAGTAAAACTGGGGGCATCACATACCTGATTTCAAGCTTTACTACAAAGCTGTGATCACCAAGACAGCATGGTACTGGCATAAAAACAGACACATAGACCAGTGGAACAGAGTAGAGAGCCCAGATATGGACCCTCAACTCTATGGTCAAATAATCTTCGACAAAGCAGGAAAAATATACAGTGGAAAAAAGACAGTCTCTTCAATAAATGGTGCTGGGAAAACTCGGCAGCTATATGTAGAAGAATGAAACTCGACCATTCTCTTACACCATACACAAAGATAAACTCAAAATGGATAAAAGACCTCAACATGAGACAGGAATCCATCAGAATCCTAGAGGAGAACATAGGCAGTAATCTTTTCGATATCAGCCACAGCAACTTCTTTCAGGATATGCCTCCGAAGGGAAAGGAAACAAAAGTGAAAATGAACTTTTGCGACTTCATCAAGATCAAAAGCTTCTTTCAGCACTTTAAATGTCATCTCACCTCTTTCTATTTTCCATGGTTTCTGTTAAGAAATCGGCTGCTAATATCGTTGACTATGCCTTGCACATGATGGATTACTTCCATCTTGCTTTCAAGATTCTTTGTCTTTGTCTTTCAACACTTTGATTTTAATGGTGTTTAGTATGGTCCTATTTTTTTTTAATTGCTGGGAGTTCATTGAGCTTTATATATATGTAGATAATGTTTTCTATCAACTTTGGGAAGTTTTAAGCCATTTTTTCTTCAATTATTTTCTCCTTCCCTTTTCTCTCCTCTGGGCTCCCATTATCACATTGTATGTTGATACACTCGATGGTCTCCCACAGTTCTCTTAGGCTGTGTTCATTTTTTTTAAGTTTTTTTTTTTTTTTAAATTTGACAGATAGAGATCACAAGTAGGCAGAGAGGCAGATAGTGAGAGAGGGGGAAGCAGGCTCCCCGCTGAGCAGAGAGCCCGATGTGGGGCTTGATTCCAGGACCTGGAGATCATGACCTGAGCCGAAGGCAGAGGCATTAACCCACTGAGCCACTCTGGTGCCCCATTTTTAAAATTAATATATAATGTATTATTTGCCCCAGGGGTACAAATCTGTGAATCATCAGGCTTACACATTTCACAGCACTCACCATAGCACATACCCTCCCCAATGTCTGTAACCCAGTCACCCTATCCCTAACCCTCCACCTCCCAGCAACCCTCAGTTTGTTTCGTGAGATTAAGGTTTGTCTCCCTCCTGATTCCATCTGTTCATTTTTCTTTATTTTTTTTCATTACAGATTCTCATATGGAATATTTTCAATTGTCTTGTCTTCCTGTCTGCTGATTCTTTTTTGTTTGCTCAAATATGTTGTTGAAATCCTCTAGTGAATTTTTCATTTCACTTATTGTAGTTTTCAGCTCCAGAATTTCTATTTGAGTTCCTATTTATTATTTCTATCTCTTTGTGGATATTCTTGGAATATCATTCTCCCGGTTTCCTTTAGTTCTTCTGTGGTTTCTTTAGGCTCCTTTAGCATACTTAAGATAGTTGGTTTAAATTCCTTCAGTAGTAAGTACAATCAGGGATAGTTTCTGTTAATTAATTAATTTATTTTCCTATTAATCGGACATGATTTCTTGTTCCTTTTCACACCTCTTTTTCTTTCCTTGGTTAAAAGTGGATATTTTGAATATCATAATGTAACCACATAAATCATATTCTACTCCCTCTGCAATTATTATTATTTTTCTTTATTGTGGGCCTTATGTGTTTAGTGAGTATTTTTATACTAATTTTAAAAGATCTTACTCTTTGTCTTTGATGTCTCTGTTCCTTTAGGTGTTGGTCAGATAGTGATTTGACTGTGATTTTTATAGACACCTAAATTTAAAAAAATAACAAAGCTGTTTCACTCTTTGTAAATTGTATTTGTCTTGGGGCACCTTTTAAGACTAAGCCAGTCTGCTTACTACTCAGCTTGAGCCTTCACCTTCTGCTTGCACTGAACCTAAAGAACTGTCAGAGGTGAAAGCCAAGGGGCCTTTCACATCTAATCTAAACATTTGTGCTACCCTTGGAAAGCTCTTAGATCAATGGTCAATATGAAGAAATTTTGTCACATTCTGTTCTTATTTTTCTTTGTCTTTCAGTTTAGATATTTCCTATTAATACCAACTTCAGTAACACATTTTTCTCCAGTGCTCAATCTCTTGGTAAGTACATTTAGTTAGTCCTTTATTAGTTTTTTTTAATAGACTTTACATTTTAGAACAAATTTAGGTTTATAGAACAGAAGATCCTTTTTCACAACCCTATTTCCCAAAGTAACTTCAGTTTTACATGCCAAGCTTTCATCTTGTTAATATTTGCATAGCTGTACCTTTTTTTTTTTTTTTTTTTTTTTTTTTTGCCTTCACTTGCAGCAGCTTCTTTATTTGCCTTTCTATTCTTTCAAGAAATGCCCTCCACATGGCCAATTTCCTGCCCTGGAAAAAGCGATTACATAAAAAATTAATGTTTTTGTGGCATTTCTTAAGGAACACCTAAAGGGGTTAAAACTGACAAACATATTTTTTATTGTTATTTTGCTTCCAGTGTAGTTAAAGCACAATGTTATATTTCAGGTGTTCAATATAGTGATTCATCAATTCCATAAATTACTCAGTGCCCATTAAGATAAACATGTTCTTAATCCCTTTCATCTATTTCACCCATACCTCCATCTCCTTCACCTCTGGAATTCATCTGTTTGTTCTCTATAATTAAGAGTCTGCTTTGTTGTCATTGGTGGTGGTGGTTTGTCTCTTTTTACCCCTTTGTTCATTTGTTTTGTTTCTTAAACTCCACATGTGAGTGAAGTCATATGGTATTTGTCTTTCCCTGACTAGCTTATTTCACTTGGCATTATACTGTCTTGCTCCATCCATGTTGTTGCAAATGGCAGGATTTCATATTTTTATGGCTGAATAATATTCCATTATATATAATATAATAAAATATACAAACACCTATACATAATATATAATATAATACACAAATATATATACATATTACATATATGTTTATGTATATTTGTATATATAGACATATATCTGCATGTGTGTATATATATGTACTTATATATACACATGCTATAATATATACATGTTCTTTATCCATTCATCTAGCAGCAGACACTTGGGCTGTTTCCATATCTTGACTTTTATAAATAATGTTACTACAAATATAGGGGTACATATATCTTTTCAAATTAGTGTTTTTATATTCTTTGGGTAAATAACCAGTAGTGCAGTTACTTGAGCATATGATAATTCTATCTTTTAATTTTTAAAGAAATTTCCATACTATTTTCCAGACTGGTTGCACTAGTTTGCATTCCTACCAACACTGCATGAAATATCCTTTTTCTCCACATCCTCACCAACACTTGTTCTTATTTCTTGTTTTTTATTTTAGCCATTCTGACAGGTGTGAGGTGATATGTCATTGTGTTTTTCTATTTTCATCTCTCTGATAGGTGAGTAATGTTAAGCATCTTTTCATGTGTAGGTTTGCCATTTGTATATCGTTTTTTGAGAAATGTCTCTTCATGCATTCTGCCCATTTAAAAACTAGATTGTGTGTGTGTGTGTGTGTGTGTATGACTTTTAAGTACTTTGTATATTTTGGCAACTAACTCGTTATCAGATAAGTCATTTGCAAATATCTACCCCCATTCAGTAGGTTGTCTTCTAGTTTTGTTGGTTGTTTCCTTTGTTGTCCAAAAAAAGCAGAAGCTTTTTATTCTGATGTAGTCTCAATAGTTTATTTTTGCATTTGCTTCTCTTGCCTCAGGAGACATATCTAGGAAGATGCTGCTATGGCAGTTATCAGAGAAATTGCTACTTGTGGCCTCTTCCAGGATTTCTATGGTGTTAGACCCTACATTTAGGTCCTTAATTAATTTTGAGTTTATTTTGTGTGTGGTGTAAGAAAGTGGTCCAGTTTCGTTTTTTGCATGTTGCTATCCAGTTTTCCTAACACCATCTGTTAAAGAGACTGCATTTTTTCCAATTAGATATTCTTTCCTGCTTTGTTGGTGATTAATTGACCATAAAATTATGGATTTATTTCTGGGCTCTATATTCTGTTTTTTTTGATCTATATGTCTATTTTTGTGCTGGTACAATATTTTGATTACTACAACTCTGTACTAGAACTTGAAGTCTGGAGCTGCGAAACCTCTAGCTTTGCTTTTCTTTTTCAAGATTGCTTTGTCTATTCAGTGTCTTTGTGGTCCCATACAAGTTTTATGATTGTTTTTTCTATTTATTTGAAAAATGCTATTGATATTTTGATAGGAATTTCATTAAACCTGTAGATTGCTTTGGGTAATAGTATGGATATTTTAACAGTATTTGTTCCTCCAATCCATGAGCATGGAATGTCTTTCCATTTGTGTTGTCTTCAATTTCTTTCATCAATGTCTTAATAGTTTTCAGAATACAGGTCTTTCACCTCCTTGTTTAAGTTTCTTCCTGGGTATTTTATTATTTTAGGAGCAATTGTAAATGAGATTGTTTTGTTAATTTCTCTTTCTTCTGCTTCATTATTAGCATATAGAAATACAGTAGATTTCTGTACATTGATTTGATAAACAATTTTTTGATGGTTTAAATTTTTTTTAATTTTTAATTTTTTAAAATTAAACATATAATGTATTATTAGCCCCAGGGATACAAGTTTGTGAATCGCCAGATTTACACACTTCATAGCACTCACCATAGCACACACCCTCCTCCCCAATGTCCATAACCCCACCACCCTGTCCTGACCACCCTCCCCCCAGAAAACCTCAGTTTGTTTTGTGAGATTAAGAGTCTTTTAAGGTTTTTCTCCCTCCTGATCCCATCTTGTTTCATTTATTCTTTTCTACCCCCCAACCCCCCCACGTTGCATCTCCACTTCCTCATATCAGGGAGATCTTAGGATAGTTGTCTTTCTCAAATTGACTTATTTTGATAAGGATGATACCCTCTAGTTCCATCCACATTGTCGCAAATGGCAGGATTTCATTTCTTTTGATGGCAGCATAGTATTCCATTGTATATATATACCACTTCTTCTTTATTCATTCATCTGTTGATGGACATCTAGGTTCTTCCCATAGTTTGGCTATTGTGGACATTGCTGCTATAAACATTCAGGTGCACGTGCTCCTTCGGATCACTACGTTTGTATTTTTAGGGTAAACACCCAGTAGTGCAATTACTGGGTCATAGGGTAGCTCTATTTTCAACTTTATGAGGAATCTCTATGCTGTTTTCCAAAGTGGTTGCACCAGCTTGCATTCCCACCAACAGTGTAGGAGGGCTCCCCTTTCTCCTCATCCTCACTAGCATCTGTCATTTCCTGACTTGTTAATTTTAGCCATTCTGACTGGTGTGAGGTGATATCTCATTGTGGTTTTGATTTGTATTTCCCTGATGCCGAGTGATGTGGAGCATTTTTTAATGTGTCTGTTGGCCATCTGGATATCTTCTTTGCAGAAATGTCTGTTCATTTCATCTGCCCATTTTTGGATTGGATTATTTGTTCTTTGGGTGTTGAGTTTTCTAAGTTCTTTATAGATTTTGGACACTAGCCCTTTATCTGATATGTCAATTGCAAATATCTTCTCCCATTCTGTCAGTTGTCTTTTGGTTGTGTTAACTGTTTCCTTTGCTGTGCAAAAGCTTTTGATCTTGATGAAATCACAATAGTTGATTTTTGCCCTTGCTTCGCTTGCCTTTGGCCATGTTCCTAGAAAGAAGTTCCTGCAGCTGAGGTCGAAGAGGTTGCTGCCCATGTTATCCTCAAGAATTTTGATGGATTCCTTTCTCACATTGAGGTCATTCCAATCATTTTGAGTCTATTTTCATGTATGGTGTAAGGAAATGGTCCAATTTCATTTTCCTGCATGTGGCTGTCCAATTTTCCCAACACCATTTGTTGAAGAGACTGTCTTTTTCTCATGGACATTCTTTCCTGCTTTGTCAAAGATTAGTTGACCATAGAGTTGAGGGTCTTCTTCTGGGCTCTCTATTCTGTTCCATTGATCTATGTATCTGTTTTTGTGCCAGTACCATGCTGTCTTGATGATGACAGCTTTGTAATAGAGCTTGAAGTCCAGAATTGTGCTGCCACAAACTTTGGCTTTCTTTTTCATTATTCCTTTGGCTATCCGAGGTCTTTTCTGGTTCTATATAAATTTTAGGATTATTTGTTCCATTTCTTTGAAAAAAAAAAAAAGGATGTTGCTTTGATAGTGATTGCATTAAATGTGTACATTGCTTTAGGTAGCATAGACATTTTCACAATATTTGTTCTTCCAATTAGGAGCGTGGAACATGTTTCCATTTCTTTGTGTCTTCCTCAATTTCTCTCATGAGTACTTTAAAGTATTCTGAGTATAGATTCTTTGCCTCTTTGGTTAGGTTTATTCCTAGGTATCTTTTGCTTTTGGGTGCAATTGTAAATGGGATTGACTCCTTAATTTCTCTTTCTTCTGTCTTGTTGTTGTTGTAAAGAAAGGCAACTGATTTCTGTGCATTGATTTATATCCTGACAGTTTACTGAATTCCTGTACAAATTCTAGCAGTTTTGGAGTGGAGTCTTTTGGGTTTTCCACAGATAGTATCATATCATCTGCAAAGACTGATAGTTTGACTTCTTTGCTGATTCGGATGCCTTTAATTTCTTTTTGTTGTCTGATTGCTGAGTCTAGGACTTCTAGTACTATGTTGAATAGCAGTGGTGATAATGGACATCCTTGATGTGTTCCTGACCTTAGCAGAAAAGCTTTCAGTTTTTCTCCATTGAGAATGATATTTGTGGTGCGTTTTTCATAGATGGCTTTGATGATGTTTAGGTATGAGCCCTCTATCCCTACACTTTGAAGAGTTTTGATCAGGAAGGGATCCTGTACTTTTTCAAATGCTTTTTCAGCATCTATTGAGAGTATTATATGGTTCTTGTTCTTTCTTTTATTAATGTATTGTATGACATTGATTGATTGGTGGATGTTGAACCAAACTTGCAGCCCTGGAATAAATCTCACTTGGTCGTGATGAATAATCCTTTTAATGTACTGTTGGATCCTACTGGCTAGTATTTTGATGAGAATTTTCACATCTGTGTTTGTCAAGGATATTGGTCTATAATTCTCTTTTTTGACGGGATCCTTGTCTGGTTTTGGGATCAAGGTGATGCTGGCCTCATAAAGTGAGTTTGGAAGTTTTTCTTCCATTTCTATTTTTTGGAGCAGTTTCAGGAGAGTAGAAATTAATTCTTCTTTAAATGTTTGGTAGATTTCCCCTGGGAAGCCTTCTGGCCCTGGGCTTTTATTTGGAGATTTTTCATGACTGTTTCAATCTCCTTACTGGTTATCGGTCTATTCAGGTTTTCTATTTTTTCCTGGTTCAGTTGTGGTAGTTTATATGTCTCTAGGAATGCATTAATTTCTTCCAGATTGTCGAATTCGTTGGCATAGAGTTGCTCATAGTATGTTCTTATAATTGTATTTCTTTGGTGTTGGTTGTGATCTCTCCTCTTTCACTCATGATTTTATATATTTGGGTCCTTTCTATTTTCTTTTTGATAAGTCTGGCCAGGGGTTTATCAATCTTATTAATTCTTTCAAAGAACCAGCTCCTAGTTTCGTTGATTTGTTCTATTGTTTTTATTGCTTTCTATTTCATTGATTTCTGCTCTGATCTTGATTATTTCTCTTCTCCTGCTGGGCTTAGGGTTTCTTTCTTGTACTTTCTCCAGCTCTTTTAGGTGTAGGGTTAGGTTGTGTATTTGAGACCTCTCTTGTTTCTTGAGAAAGGCTTGTACCACTATATATTTTCCTCTTACGACTGCCTTTGCTGTGTCCCACTGATTTTGAACCATTTTGTTTTCGTTATCATTTGTTTTCATGAATTATTTCAATTCTTCTTTAAATTTCTGGTTGACCCACTCATTCTTTAGAAGGATGCTGTTTATTCTCCATGTATTTGGGTTCTTTCCAAATTTCCTCTTGTGATTGAGTTCTAGCTTCAGAGCATTGTGGTCTGAAAATAGGCAGATAATAATCCCAATATTTTCATACTGGTTGAGACCTGATTTATGACCCAGGATGTTATCTATTCTGGAGAATGTTCCATGTTCGCTAGAGAAGAATGTGTATTCTGTTGCTTTAGGATGAAATGTTCTAAATATATCTGTGATGTCCATCTGGCCCAGTGTGTCATTTAAGGCCTTTATTTCCTTGTTGATATTTTGCTTGGATGATCTGTCCATTTCAATGAGGGGACTGTTAAAGTCATTTACTACTATTGTATTATTGTTGACGTGTTTCTTTGATTATGTTATTAATTGGTTTATATGATTGGCTGCTCCCATGTTCAGGGCATAGATACTAAAAATTGTTGGATCTTCTTGTTGGAAAGACCCTTTGAGTATGGAATAGTGTCCTTCCTCATCTCTTATTATAGTCTTTGGCATAAAATCTAAGTGATGTGATATAAGTATTGCCACTCCTGCTTTCTTCTGATGTCCCATTAGCATGGTATATTGTTTTCCACCCCCTCACTTTAAATTTGGAGGTGTATTCGAGTTTAAACTGAGTTTCTTGCAGGCATCATATTGAAGGTTTTATTTTTTTATCCATTCTGATACCCTATGTCTTTTGATAGGGGCATTTAGCCCATTAACATTCAGGGTAACTATTGAAAGATAGGAATTTAGTACCATTGTATTGCCTGTAAGGTGACTGTTACTGTATGTTGTCTATGTTCCTTTATGATCTACTACTTTTAGGGGTCTCTCTTTGCTTAGAACACCCCTTTCAATATTTCCTATAGCGCTGGCTTGGTGTTTGCAAATTCCTTCAGTTTTTGTTTGTCCTGGAAGCTTTTTATCTCTCCTTCTATTTTCAATGATAGTCTAGCTGGATATAGTATTCTTGGCTGCATGTTTTTCTCGTTTAGTGCTCTGAAAATATCATGCCAGCTCTTTCTGGCCTGCCAAGTCTCTGTGGATAAGTCCGCTGCCAATCTAACGTTTTTCCCCTTGTATGTTACAGACTTCTTTTCCTGGGCTGCTTTCAGGATTTTCTTTTTGTCGCTAAGACTTGTAAATTTGCTATTAGGTGATGGGGTGTGGACCTATTCTTATTGATTTTGAGGGGAGTTCTCTGCACCTCCTGGATTTTGATGTTTGTTCCCTTTGCCATATAGGGAAATTCTCTACAATAATTCTGTCCAGTATACCTTCTGCTCCCTTCTCTCTTTCTTCTTCTTCTGGAATCCCAATTATTCTAATGTTGTTTCATCTTATGGTGTCACTTATATCTCAAATTCTCCCCTCATGGTCCAGTAGTTGTTTTTCTCTCTTTTGCTCAGCTTCTTTATTCTCTTTCATTTGGCCTTCTATATCACTAATTATTTCTTCTGCCTCATTCATCCTAGCAGTAAGAGCCTCCATTTTTTATTGCACCTCATTAATGGCTTTAATTTCAACTTGGTTAGATTTTAGTTCTTTTATTTCTCCAGACAGGGCTTTTATCTCTCTGGAGAGGGTTTCTCTAATATCTTCCATGCCTTTTTTGAGCTGGGCTAGAACCTTGAGAATCATCATTCTGAACTCTAGACCTGACATATTACCTCTGTCTATACTGATTAGGTCCCTAGTTTTCAGTACTGCCTCTTTTTCTTTTTTTGTGTGGTGAGTTTTTCCACCTTGTCATTTTGTCCACATAAGAATATATATCAGTAAAGTGTCAGGATATAAAATCAATGCACAGAAATCAGTTGCATTTCTCTACACCAACAGCAAGACAGAAGAAAGAGATATTAAGGAGTCAATCCCATTTACAATTGCATCCAAAACCATAAGATACCTAGGAATAAACCTAACCAAAGAGACACAGAATCTATACTCAGAAAACTATAAAGTACTCATGAAAGAAATTGAGGAAGACACAAAGAAATGGAAAAATGTTCCATGCTCCTGGATTGGAAGAATAAATATTGTGAAAATGTCTATGCTACCTAAAGCAATCTACACATTTAATGCAATTCCTATCAAAGTACCATCCATCTTTTTCAAAGAAATGGAACAAATAATTCTAAAATTTATATGGAACCAGAAAAGACCTCGAATAGCCAAAGGGATATTGAAAAAGAAAGCCAACGTTGGTGGCATCACAATTCCGGACTTCAAGCTCTATTACAAAGCTGTCATCATCAAGACAGCATGGTACTGGCACAAAAACAGACACATAGATCAATGGAACAGAATAGAGAGCCCAGAAATAGACCCTCAACTCTATGGTCAACTAATCTTCGACAAAGCAGGAAAGAATGTCCAATGGAAAAAAGACAGCCTTTTCAATAAATGGTGCTGGGAAAATTGGACAGCCACATGCAGAAAAATGAAATTGGACCATTTCCTTACACCACACACAAAAATAGACTCAAAATGGATGAAGGACCTCAATGTACGAAAGGAATCCATCAAAATCCTTGAGGAGAACACGGGCAGCAACCTCTTCGACCTCTGCCGCAGCAACATCTTCCTAGGAACAACGCAAAAGGCAAGGGAAGCAAGGGAAAAAATGAACTACTGGGATTTCATCAAGATCAAAAGCTTTTGCACAGCAAAGGAAACAGTTAACAAAATCAAAAGACAACTGACAGAATGGGAGAAGATATTTGCAAACGACATATCAGATAAAGGACTAGTGTCCAGAATCTATAAAGAACTTAGCAAACTCAACACCCAAAGAACAAATAATCCAATCAAGAAATGGGCAGAAGACATGAACAGACATTTCTGCAAAGAAGACATCCAGATGGCCAACAGACACATGAAAAAGTGCTCCATATCACTTGGCATCAGGGAAATACAAATCAAAACCACAATGAGATATCACCTCACACCAGTCAGAATGGCTAAAATCAACAAGTCAGGAAATGACAGATGCTGGCGAGGATGCGGAGAAAGGGGCACCCTCCTACACTGTTGGTGGGAATGCAAGCTGGTGCAGCCACTCTGGAAAACAGCATGGAGGTTCCTCAAAATGTTGAAAATAGAACTGCCCTATGACCCAGCAATTGCACTATTGGGTATTTACCCTAAAGATACAAATGTAGTGATCCAAAGGGACACATGCACCCGAATGTTTATAGCAGCAATGTCCACAATAGCCAAACTATGGAAAGAACCTAGATGTCCATCAACAGATGAATGGATCAAGAAGATGTGGTATATATACACAATGGAATACTATGCAGCCATCAAAAGAAATGAAATCTTGCCATTTGCAACAACATGGATGGAACTAGAGCGTATCATGCTTAGCGAAATAAGTCAAGCAGAGAAAGACAACTATCATATGATCTCCCTGATATGAGGAAGTGGTGATGCAACATGGAGGCTTAAGTGGGTAGAAGAATAAATGAAACAAGATGGGATTGGGAGGGAGACAAACCATAAGTGACTCTTAATCTCACAAAACAAACTGAGGGTTGCCGGGGGGAGGGGGTTGGGGAGAAGGGGGTGGGATTATGGACATTGGGGAGGGTATGTGATTTGGTGAGTGCTGTGAAGTGTGTAAACCTGGTGATTCACAGACCTGGGGATAAAAATATATGTATATAAAAAATATATGTTTATAAAAAAAAAAAAAAAAAAAAAAGAATATATAAAGGAGCAAATAAAATACTAAAAGAGTGGCAAAGACCCCAGGAAATTTGTGCTTTAACCAAATCAGAAGTGACCCCAAATCGTGGTGGAGGAAAGGGGATAAAAAGAAGTTCAGAAAAAGAAAAAAAAATTTAAAAAGTAAACAAGTAAAGAAAAAATATAAAAAAGAAAAGAAATACATATATTAGACTGGAGACTAAAACAGGGTCATCCACTTAATTTGGGGAGTATTTTGGTCTCTTAGAAGAAATTACCTCCCCAAATTTTAAATAATGAAAAACATATATAAGGGTAAACACAATGAAAGGATGGAATATGCCTGTAAAGATGAAATTTTTTTTAATTTCTAAAAAAGGAGTTGATAAAGTAAGTAGGTTGGGAGAATAAAGAAAAAGAAAGTGGCGAGAGTTTGCTCAGACTGGAGACTAGAACAAACTCAGAGATAGATTTAGGGTATATTTTGATCTATTAGAAGAAGTTTTATCCCAAGTTTTTTAGAAGAAAAAACCTTATGTGTATACAAAAAATAAAGTTAGATACAATGAAGGATAAAATATGACTGTAAGAATGAAGGTTCAAAAACGATTATTATTATTATTTTATGAAAGGTATTGTTAAGATAAACTAGTTAAAAACATTAAAAGATGAAAGGATAAAAGTTAAAAAAAATTAGCAGAAGAAAAGAAATAAAATTTAAAAAATTAATTAACTGCAAGACTAAAGAATCATGGGGAGAAAGTGATGAATTCCATGCTTTGCTTTTTCCTCCTCTGGCATTCTGCTGTTCTCCTTGGTAAGTGAACTTGGTCTTGACAGGATTTCTTATTGATCTTCTGGGGGAGGGGCCTGTTGTAGTGATTCTCAAGTGTCTTTGCCCAAGGCAGAATTACACTACCCTTACCAGGGGTCAGGCTAAGTAATCCGCTCTGGTTCGCTTTCAGGAGGTTTTGTTCCTGAAAGCTTTCTATAGAGTTCCAGGGGATGGGAACAAAAATGGTGGCCTCTCAATCTCTGGCTCAGAGGAGCCAAGAGCTCAGGACCCCACTCCTCAGTGTGCCCTCAGAGAAAGGTGTTCAATCATTCCCATCTCCCTGGCCTCTGGCCGTGCTCTGAGCTCACCCAGCCTGTGACCAAGCATCTCTGTCTCTGTTGTGGTCTCCGAACCTCACAGGCCCCTGAGCTCTTCTAGGGGGTGTCTCTCCAGATCTTGTGGGGACCCCACTCACAGGGCAGTGGTGCCACAGATTATGGTTCAAGGTAACCCCGGAAGTAACCCCTGGGAGCTCACTCCCCAGCTCTGTCTCTGCAGCTGGCTTCCCCACTCTAATACTTGCAAGCTCTGTGACACTCAGACACCCATGATCCTTCTGTGACCCTGTGGGACCTGGGGCCATGCTGACCCCGCATGGGCTTCACCCCAGTTTAGCCTCTGGAGCGATGTCCCTCAGTGGAGCAGACTTTTAAAAGTCCTGATTTGAGCTCCATCGTTCCACCACTTTCTTGGATCTGGCCCCTCCCCCTGGCAGTCTATCTTCCCATTGCTTTGGATTCACTTATCCCCTGGTCTTACCTTTCAGAAAGTGGTTGATTTTCTGTTTCTAGACTTGTTGCTCTTCTCTTCAATCTCCTGTTGGATTTCTAGGTATTTGCAATGGTTTGATAAGTTATCTAGCTGATCTTCTGCTACTTGATGTTGTCTCAGCCTGCTACTTCTCTGACATCTTGACTCCTCCTCGATAAACACAATTTTTTATGAACAAGTTCCACTCTGTACTACCAGAAACCAGGTGTCTACACCTGAATGCAGACCGGTATCTTCAATATAAATATTGCACTGGGAAGAGGGGTTGGGAAAATTTAAGTTAAAGTGCCTTAAAGTTCTCTTACTTTGTTTTAATCACCTTTTTCTTGATTCTTTCCCTTGTTTGCTATAAGCCTTTGATTTTTTTCTAGAGTTTGGACAAAATTGTTACTAACATTTTCTGATCATTTTTGTTTGTTTGTCTCTGTAGGGGAATGGGAACTTGGAACTCCTTACTCTGCCATTTTCACTAATGTTATCTCTTCTGATGTATTTTTACTAAGAGAGCATTCAAGGCCCTCCAATACTATTATTTATTTACATAACATTATTTCCACCACTTCTATCTAAGTAGTGTATGCTTCAACCAAACTGCATTTTTTAAAAAAGATCTTATTTATTTATTTTGAGAGAGAGAGAGCATGAGCAGGGGGGAGGGGCAGAGGAAGAGGGAGAAGCAGATTCCCTGCTGAGCAGGAAGCCTGATGCAAGACTCAATTCCAGGATCCTGAGATCATGACCTGAGCCAAAGAGAGACACTTAACTGACTGAGCCACCCAGGTGCCCAGCCAAACTGCTTACTGCTTTATCCATATACTTTATGCTATCCTGTCTTAGTGACTAGTTTCATGTAGTTTCTTTTGTTTAGAATCTATGGTCAATGGAATCTATGTATCAATAGAAGAGTGTCAAGGGGTCCATGAACATATACAAATTATCTGCAAAGCTTTTTGAGTCTGAAAATATGTGATTTTTTTTCTGGAGGAGAGAGTCCTTGGGATCTCAAAAGAGTTTGATTAAAAAACAACAATAGATAATAATTACTGGTTCAGGTTATTCTTCTGCTTTATTTTCCCCTTTTAAGTAAACAAGCCCTACCCAATTTTTTAAAAGTTTTTAGTTATTTACTTGACAGAAATCACAAGTAGGCAGAGAGGCAGGCAGAGAGAGAGGGGGAGGCAGGCTCCCCACCAAGCAGAGAGCCTGATGCAAGGCTCGATCCCAGGACCCTGAGACCATGACCCAAGCTGAAGGCAGAGGCCTCAACCACCAAGCCACCCAGGCACCCCAGCCCTACCCATCCTTTAGGGCCCAACTTAAATGTTACTTCCTTTATCATACTTACCACTTCTTTTTAAATAATCTTTTCTTTGGCTTAATTCTCAAGACTCATTTTATTGCTAAGCTCTTGAGATAATTTTCTTTTTGTTTTATTTAAATTCAATTAGCCGATATATAGTACATCATTAGTTTTGGACATAATGTTCAATGATTTGTTGGTTGTGTATAACACCCAGTGCTCATCACATCACGTGCACTTCTTAATGCCCATCATGCAGATATCCCATCCACCCACCCACTTCCCTTTCCACAACTTTCAGCTGTGTCCTGGAGTCAAGTGTCTCACGTGGTTTATCTCCCTCTCTGATTTCTTCCTTCAGTTTTTTCCTCCCTTCGTCTATTGTCCTCCACACTATTCCTTATGTTCCACGTAAGAGTGGAGCCATATGATAATTGTCTTGCTCTGACTGATTTATTTCATTTCGCATAATCCCCTCCAGTTCCATCCATGTTGATGCAAATGGTAGGAATTCATTTTTTTCTGGTGGCTGAGTGATATTCCATTGTATGCATGAAGCACATCATCTTTATCTATTCACCTTTTGAAGGACATCTCAGCTTCTTCCACAGTTTGGCTATTGTGGACATTGCTGCTAGGCACATTGAGGTGCATGTGCCCCTTTTTTCACTACATCTGTATTTTTGGGTAAATACCCAGTAGTGCAATTGCTGGATCAGAGGGTAGTTCTCTGACATTTTTAATGTTTTGAGAAGCATCCATACTGTTTTACAGAGTGACTGTAGCAGCTTCTATTCCTACCAACAATGTAAGAGGGTTCCCCTTTCTCCACATCCTTGCCAACATTTGTTGTTCCCCATCTTGTTAATTTTTGACATTCTAACTGGTGTCAGGTGGTATCTCATTGTGGTTTTGATTTGTATTTCCCTGACAGTAAGTGATGTGGAGCATCTTTTCATGCATCTGGTAGCCATTTGTATCTCTTCTTTGGAGAAGTGTCTGTTCATGTCTTCTGCCCATTTCTTGACTGGATTACTTAAGGTAATTTTCATTTTCTATTATGTATTATAGTTATGAATATATTTTTAGAAGAAACAGTTTTAGAAACATGAGTTTCTGTCTCATTCTTATCACCTGATAGTTTTGTAGACTTAGGCAATACACTGACCTCTCTTAAACTTTACTGCTTAAAAAAAAAAAAAAAAAAAAAAAAAAACATCTCTCCAAGGTGGTGTTGTGAAGATTAAATTAAATACAATAGTATATATTAAACACCATGTTCTTCTTGGCAAATAGTAGATGCACAATACATGACACTTCTTATCTCAGTTAGTAATGCTTTCATCTGCAGGCAATAGAAAACCTAACAGTTATTTAAACTATAAAGACATTTTTGTTTACTTATCAAGAAATCTGGAGGTGGTGATTCTAGGGTTTATTCAGTGGTTCAATGATGTCATTAAAAGCTTCAATTATCTCCACTCTGTCCCATCCTTTTCAATATATGCCTTTTTGTCTTTATTCTTATTGCCTCATGGTTGTAAGATAGCTGCTACAGCTGAAGGCATGGAATCCTTACATGCATATGAAAATGGCCAGATTTTTTTAAGTTTTCCCTTCACTGAGCTGGAGGAAGCTCACCTAAATATTCTACAGAGTTTTCCAAAAGACCTCCTGTTAGTGTAAGCAAAGAAGTTTCCCATTGCCCTTCTATCTCTTATTTCTTCTATTATAAGCTCTGGAAGGATAGTACATGGAATATAGTGGGTGATTCCTGGCTGCTCAATCAATACAAACCAACCTCTCTGTGGTATGTGGATTCTCTATGAGTGGTCATTATTACCCTTGTTAGGAGACTAAGTGTTTAACATATGAAGTGTATAAAAGTTTATGGTTCTTAATTCCTGAAGAAGTCTTTCAGAACATTGACCTCTGGGCAGAGAGGAGAACTGCATTGCCATGCTAGGCTATCCATCTTGTATGTGATTTCCACACCTTGTGTGGCTAGGTGTGCCATGCTAGGCTATTCATCTTGTGTGTGATTTCCACAAAAAATAAAGATGCTTTGTTTTTGTTTTGGTTTTGATCAATGACATTTGCATAAATTTGGTACTCTTAGTTCTAAATGATCTATTGATGTGTTTGTGTGTGTGTGTGTGAGGGGGTTAATCTCCTGAGTCTTGATGAGGTCAGAATTTCATTTCTCCTGAATGACTCCAAATGTTGGTTACACAATTCATTTGAGTACCAGGTGTGAGAGAGGCAAGGAAGCATGACCTGTTTACCCTCTGGAAAAGAGAACCCATGAATATTACATAGGCGATGAAGAAATTGTACTTCAGGGACAGAGATAATCAGAGAGCCAGGGAGAACAGCTTTTTCCCCCCAATATGTTCAAAGATTAAAAACAAGATCTTCATCAATTTATAAGTTTAATTAAAGAATATTTGCTCCTAGTCACAGTTGGATTTCTTCAAAGACTTCCTGCCTTGTCTCCCTTCCTCAGTTCTCCTGCCTTGTGTCTTGTGTCTGTCTTGTGAGATGACATTTTTCTAAAAATAGCTTTCATCATGGCACTTCCTTTTCTTAAAAAGATTTTATTTATTCATTTGACACAGAGAGAGATCACAAGTAGGCAGAGAAGCAGGCAGAGAGAGGGGGAAGCGGGCTCCCTACTGAGCAAAGAGCCTGATGAGGGGCTTGATCCCAGGACCCTGAGACCATGACCTGAGCTGAAGGCAGAGGCTTAACCCACTGAGCCACCCAGGCACCCCATGGCACTTCCTTCTTAAAAATACTTTATAGTACCTATACACTAAACCCCAGAATTCTAGGCCTCAAAATCAGGACTCTGCAGTCTCATCTCTACCTACCTTTCTAACTCATCTCTCATTTGTTCTCTAGACAAAACTGTATCTTCACTGGTCCCCAAAGATATCATTGTATTTTTGTTTATAGTACCTCACTATCCTCTTATTTAAATTCCACTCACTATTCAATTTCAACTTCCATCACCTCCAGATCATCTTCAGACCATGTAAGCTTCCTTGCACTCCTTTAGCACTTATGGCCTTTAACAGTAAATGTTGTTTGGCCCACTCTTTCCCATGTATCTGTTTCAGACCCTTGAGTATAAACTCTCCAAAGGAAAGGCTAATGTTCCTCCTTTTCTAGGTTCTCCTCAGCACACTGGCCTGATCACGAACTTTTCTATATCCTCCTGTATGTTCTTATTCTGTACACATCGTGATTAATAGGAGGGTAAGGTAGACTATAAAAGTGCTAGAAGCCAGTCTGGAATTCTATAATATGCCATTAAATCTTTGTATGTATAATTAAGGAGGCGCTACTTTTAGTCTAACAATCTTTCTACTATCCTCTTTATTGTCAGCCCTTAACAACATACTGAAACATCTTCTGTGTTGCTACACAGTCTTTATAGTTATCCTTTTTAATGGTTGCATAATAGCTCATTGAGCTCTTAATACTGCCTTATACCAGTGGTTCTCAAAGTGTGGTCCCCAGATAAGCAGCATCAGTATCCCCTGGGAACTTGTTGGAAATGTAAATTCTTAGGCTCACACACCAGACTTATTGAATCAATAACTCTGGGGATGGTGCCAAGAAATCCGCATTTATTAAACATTTATTAAAGTCCTTCACATGATTCCGATGTATACTCAGATTTAGGAATCACTGGGCTTAGGGAAGGATTAAACCCAATAATAATGCCCTTAAATCAACTCAAAGCATGTTATAGAAATAGTTCAAAAGGGGTGCCTGGGTGGCTTAGTTGTTAAGTGTCTGCTTTCTGCTTAGGCCATAATCTCAGGGTCCAGGGATCCAGCCCCACATCAGGCTCCCTGCTCGACTGGAAGCCTGCTTCTCCCTCTCCCACTCCCCCTGCTTGTGTTCCCCTCTTTCACTGTGTCTCTTTCTGTGAAAAAATAAAATATTTTTTAAAATAGCTCAAAAGAGTCAGGGGACCTATACTCAAATTCCAGCTTCTTCCTATCAGCTGAGAAACTTTCAACCATCCTTGTATCTTTTGGGGTTTCCATTTCTTCTTCTATTTAAGGTAGGAACTACCTACCTTAAAGGGTTGTGATGATTAGGTGAGACAATGTATATGAATGTTCTTTGTAGATTACATAATAGACTATAAAAATACTTTATATTTACTTTTCTCAGCTTTAGGCCTAGTACCTCTATGAAGTTAATCCTAACCCAGAATGACCTTGCCCTTATAGAATAGAGTGGCTTATACCACATCTTAGAGTCTCCAAAACCTCTTCAGAAGTCTGAAAGAAATATAGTTTCTCTGGAAGCAGAAGAAAAAGAAAGACTGGTATGGGTTGAAAGTAATGTTTCATTCTTTGAAGTATATGTAGCGGTAGTCATATTGAGCCTAAACTATTACTCATTCAAGGCTGGTCTTTAATATTGGGCCAGGCCTTAGGGAATTTGTTTTATTTTGTAGTTTAGGGAAGAATGAAGAGAAAGCTTTATGCTGGTACCTAGTATTGGGAAGAAAACCAGATAGCTCCATGGACTCCAGTCTAAAGGTAGGAGGGGAAGATTAATTATGGGAGTCTGAGAGGTACTGCATCATGAAGTACAGGTATTTCAGAGCTGAGATTGCGTGGCAATAAGTAGACCTGTTTTACCTATAACTGTGTGTAATTAAATGTGGTCTTGGTTCCCTGAGAATTCTAGAGAACCCAGAAATGCTTTGGGAAAAAGGAAGTTTACAGCTTTGGAGCACCTGCAAACAACCTCAACTCACAGTTGGCCCTGGAACAGTGACAGTGGGAAGCTGTTACTTATGAATAGCTTTAAGAACAGTGGGCATTTTTTGTGGGTAGAGACACTTAGAAATCTCTATAGGCCCTAGGGTTTGAAGTTTCCACCCGTCATCATATCAAACGTAATAAAATGCACTCAAAATACACATGAAATAAATTTTTGCAATAAAAAATTAGACAATATTTTTTAAATGTTGCTTTTGAAATTATTTGGCTACAACAAATGCCTTTAATTTACAATTGGCTATGATTTCTAAGTAATCATCATGTATACTTGGGAATTCTTGTGAAGTGAGAAAATACAACCCACAAATTGTTTTCAAATGTAGAGCAACTTTTTATGAATATTAAAAGTAATGGCAATTGAAGTTCGCATATACATTAAATATTTATTTCCACATTACAGGTTTTTTTCATATTTCAGAGCCAGCAAAGATAAAATGTCTCTAATTATGGAATTGGATACCTAAAATGTGTGAGCACTGGTGGTGAACACATGTGAAATATCCCCCAAGGACTCATATAAATGCATGAGAGAAGTTTTCAAGGGCCTGAGGTCTTGCATTATACAGGTATGAACCAGAGTTGATGAAATGTGGGTTATTACTGTCAGGTGACCCCTATTATTACCTGTAAGCAGGTGAGACTTAGAGAAAAGTTATAGACCAAAAACTTGTGACCATGGTTTTGCCTAGGTGTAGGTAGTTACAAATCATCTCAAAAGGAATGTGGATAATGAGAAAATAAATAAATAAATTTAAAAAAACTGTGGCCTCTTATTGAGGACTATGGTAAATTCTTGTTCTTTCTCTTGGTCATACTGGTTGCCTCAGGGGGAATTCTGTGCTAATGTTTCTCAATCCAGAAACCTGGGAGTCATCCTTGACTCCTTCTTCCCTTAGTTCCTATGTCTAATCCCTCACTTAAGTTTTCTGGATTTTTCCTCTAAAATACACTGAACCCATTAACTTTTTTCTACCACCTATTCTCTGGTCAAAAATACCATAATTCTCTCCTGGACTATTGCAACTGCTTCCTAAACCGTATCCCTGTTTCCACACTTACTTATGTACTTGCATTTGCATAGAGAAATCCATATACATTGTATATACTGCCCATCATCCACATAGTATCCACAGTTACTTAAAAATGTAAGCCAGGACATGCTATTTTTGTCTTAAATCCTCCCAGTGGCCTTCTATCTCACTTGGAGTAAAGTCCAAAAAGCCCCTGTGTAATCTGGCCCCTGTCTATCTCACTAGATTTATGCCCCACCACTCTCCTTGGGACCCATTATGCTCCAGCCACACTAGCCCTATCTCAAACTACCAACCTACTTCCTACCACAGGGCCTTTGCTCATGAGTTTCTCTCTGCCTGGACTAGTCAACCTCTCATTTTAACCATGCCTGAATATTTCTTATACTTGGGTTTCAGTACAACTGTCACCTTCAGATTCCTGTAATGTAGCTCCCATATTATTTTCTTAGTACCTTACTTACTTCATAGGATGTATAATTTACAAATATTTTATTCATATGTTTGTTTACTCTTTTTTTTTTCAGTTTGTCACTCAAGTAAACTCCATAATGGGGACCATCATTTTCTTGTTCACTCTTGATCACATACTAGGTGCTCAATACATTCTTGTTGAATGAATTAATACAACATACTATACTGAGCTTGTTTACTAATTATTTTTATGTATATGTCTTAGCTTCATCCCATGCATTAGAATACAATCAGCAAAAACTGACCTAGGCAGTATGTGAGATAAAAGGAAAGGAAATATGTGAGATAAAGGAAAGAGAGACCTTTGGGGAAGCCAATTGCCTTGTAGATGGGGTGGATGACTAGGGCCCCATCAGCTGGCTCTGCAAGTATCCCACAGAAGGCCCAAGTTTCACCTCATACTTCATCAGTATTTGAGAAATTAGGCTGCAGAAAGGGGAGAAGAATGGAAAACTTCCAGGTGTCAAACAAGGTATCATCTCCATGGGAAGATCTGACATCCATTTATATACCCATGAAGGGAAGTGGAGGCTCATGCACCCCACCTGATTGTTCACAAAATCATTCTTTCTTGAGTTTCCAGCTTGTATCTGACTCTCTGGTTCAGAGATAGAAAATGAACATTATTATTCTTATTTTTGGAATTGCTTGAGATCCCCATTTCAAAGCAAATTAATGATCTCACATATTCTACATGTAGAAATGTAAAACCACAGTGTATTTGAGCTAGTGGGGCAATTTGGAGATCCTAGTACACCCTCTTTTATGTTATTGATGAAGAAACTGATATCCAGGGGTAGAGAAGTGATTTGGACAAAGCCAAATCTTCTGACCCTTAAGCCAGTTTTCTCTCTAATATCTCTCAACCTACGTTATAAGTGCTTAAAGGAAAGTGATGGTCTCTACATTTTGTTTACTTCCCCTAATGCCCAGCAGTGTGTTAGATACACAGTAGACCCTTATGTGTTTGTCTGGTACCATGGTTTGTGCAGTGGTTTGTTGACACAAAATGAAGAAATCTTTTTAAAATTTTTTAAAGAGAAAGGAAAAGAGTTTTATTTGAGCCTAAGTTGGGATAACTGCCCAGGATACACAATCTTCACAAAGAGTGCTCTTGGGAAGGAACATTTGGTGCAGGGTTATATTTTTTTAACATGAAGGGTTACAAATCATCACGATGGAGGAAATTCCAGAAAGTTACAGATTTTGCTTTTAGTGGGTGCAAGGCTCTATGACTTTAATCTTATGGGAACCAAGAAGTCTCTTCTGTTTTTCTTATGTTTATGTTTGGAATATTCCTTTTTTTTTAACGAAATGAAGCAGATGTACAATGTGTGCTAAGGGCAGAAATGTTTTGAGGTTTTGCTGAGTCATTTTGACCTTGGTACATGTTAATGTGTAGCTTTCCTGAGGGTACAGGAACAGGGCCTATGAACATTAAAAGTTGAAAATTTTCTTTATTATTTCCCCCTTTTGATCAATAATCTTTCCCCCAAAAGCATTGATAATAAACCGTATGTTTTTATGTTCCTTGGTGACAGAGTGACTGGCTTGTCTTCCCTAGGTCCATCAAGTCCCTTGTTGCTAAATTTGAATATATATATATATATATATATATATATATATATATGAATATCTGTGTGTATATATATATATATATATATATTGAGGAAAAAATAGTACACGTTCTTGTACTATATTGCCTTGTTTTACATTTGATATGACATTTATAACAAAGATCTATGGATATTAAAGAATTCTACTAAGTACAGTTTGAAGGAATCAATGAAATATTGAAATAGAATAGACAGGAGAAAAAAATCCAAAGAATCCTTTACATACATTTTGATAAAAGGGTACAGACATTTATGATTATTCATAAGAAAAGATGGAGCATGCACATTGAGCAAACATATGCAGCATATAATTCCTCATTTACCTTGGAGTGGAGACTTAACATCAGAACCAAGTAAAATTCAGTTGCTGACGTCAGGAGGTTAACTTAGCACAAGAAGAAGTGGCTACAGACATGCTCCAAGAGCAGGTATTACTTGGCTGGGCCTTGGGCTTATAGTTTTGGGTAAGGAATGCAGGGCCTTGCTGGGCTGGAACCATATTAGTTGACCTTGAGTCCAGGCTTTTGCAGACAGAGCTAATAAGTTTGTTAGGGGGGTCTGAGAAATCATAATAGCTGATTAGGGAGAAACAGTTCTCTGAAAAACAAGCTTTAACTTTTCTTCTAGTTTCAGTCTTATTAACCCAATGGGGCACAATTTCAATACCCTCACTCCATGGAGTTGTGATCATTCCCCAATTTTTTTTTTAAGATTTTATTTATTTATTTGACAGAGAGAGATCACAAGTAGGCAGAGAGGCAGGCAGAGAGAGAGGAGGAAGCAGGCTCCCTGCTGATCAGAGAGCCCGATGTGGGACTCGATCCCAGGACCTTGAGATCATGACCTGAGCCGAAGGCAGTGGCTTAACCCACTGAGCCACCCAGGCGCCCTGATCATTCTCCAATCTTAAAGAATTGTGATGATGACTGTTCTGGCTAATTCCTTATCTCCTCAAATGAGGTTAGTTTTGGGTAAAGAGTGGTTTTGTAAATCTTAGCTGTTACATGGCTACATGCAGGGATAAGCAGAAGTTTTTAACCTATAAGTCATAGCAACAAGAGAAATAGAAGGCACAGGGAGTCAGACATGCTATTTTTTTCCCGTTATAATATCTCATTGTGAATCCTTTATTATATTTCTGTGGAACATGGGTGGAGGTCCATCTTTTGTAACTGTTTCAAGGTGAATTAGGGTGCAATAATGGCTTTAGAAAGGAAGGAATTGACATTTCAATGATAGTTCCTTATCTGAGAATTTGGATATTTTTTCCACATAGTTTGACATTATTTATTATTAGTTTTATCCCTAAGTATATGCCAAGGAATAGTAATAGTATAGCCAGACCAATTTTATTTCCTCTAAAACTGATCTGATATTGATGCGTATCTAAGAGGATAGATCAGTAAACTAGTCTCGACCACCTGAAAAAGGGGGGTGCTGGTGGTCAAGGGGTTCTTGTAGCCAAATAGCTTATAGTTTGATTTTTATTTATATTGGTTCTTACTTCCCAGGAGAAGTTAATATAGGTGCTGCAACTGTTGTTAGCCATCATATAAAGTCTACCCTGTTCAGTAAGCAATCAGGTAATTAATAAGAGTCTTTTCTATGGAATGAAAAGAAAAAGAGGCTAATGGTTTGGAAAGATTAAAAACCCAGTGTTTGAGAACTGAGTGATACCAGTGAGATTTCTAGATGTAAGGCTCAAAGCATCCTCAGATGGGGCTGGAACAGGCAGCAGCAATCTGATGTATTTTTTCAATTTGTAGTTCAAATATTTTTGGTAATCTTTTTGAGTGACCCATAGGGAAACAAGCATGAAGATTGTCTATATATGAGCTATTGTGACAATTGCTTTGAAGTTTATTTTAAGCTTTCCAGTTTCACTTTGTAGGGCTTCAGTACAAAAAGCAGTTTTAGTTCTTCATGATTTTAAGGTGAGAGAATGGGAGAAGATTGGAAACTTGGTTGAAAGAGTCATATTTAAAAAAATAGTCATATTTAGATAGTTGAGGAAACCAGAAGAATTCAGTGTCCAGCCCAAATTTATAGGCAAGCAAAAAAGATAATTAATCAGAACAAGAATCTAACATCCACATATGTTTCTTATTGAAATAGAATCTTTCTCTCTAAAGTCTCCTTCATTCCTCTCAAAGATAGGCAAATAAAGACAAGTTGATTGTTAAATACATCAAGTTTTAATAATCTTGACCTCATTTTTTCCATAAGCACAGCAAGAATAGTGATTGGCTATATAGATTTTTCTAAATTTTCACTGCTAGAATTTTTCATAAGGAATTTAAGATTGAGCCTTTAATAGCTTCTTTAAGGCCAGAAGCCAAGACAAATATTTACCATTAGACTTGCCTGAAATACCTGTAGATTTGAGTGAATTCTTCTTTCAAGGTCCCCCAAACATCCTCAGGTTCCTGTATTTTCCAGGAAGTGACATTCTTACTCACTTGGTGGGGCTACTGGGAATTCTGTAAGCAAAATGTCAGGCCAGTATTTCCAAAGGACTCTATTGGCTCTATAAAATCAACTTTAATTCCTTAAAGCTGTCTGATCACAGCAAATTCTATGTATGTCTCCCTCAAATATGATATTCCACTCAGTCTTGGTAATATAACCAATGTTTTCAAAGGTGTCCTGTTACAAGGAGAACAGATTATTACTGAACTTACACAAATAATTATAATAGCCATGAAAAAAAGAAGAATACTCAGTGAGAGTTTCTGAGTTCTGGAAGGTTTAGGTAGGGTGAAAAGATAAATGCTCCAATTTAATAATTAGAGGGATATTTTATCAAGAGAAAAATTTCCCTTAAATCTAGAAGAGCAAACATTAGAGAACCAGCAATATTTCAAATAAATTTAGTCATAAACTATAAGAAAGCAATTGATTTCTATACATTGATTTTGTATCCTGCCACATTACTGAATTGCTGTATGAGCTCAATGTACAGAAATCAGTTGATTTCTTACAGATGAACAAGGAAAATACAGAGAGGGAAATTAGAGAATTGATTCCATTTACTATAGTACTAAGAACCATAAGATACTTGGGAATAAACCCAACTAAAGAGGTAAAGGATCTGTACTTGAGGAACTACAGAACACTCATGAAAGAAATTGAAGAAGACACAAAAAGATGGAAGACCATTCCATGCTCATGGATCAGAAGAATAAACATTGTTAAAATGTCTATACTGCCTAGAAGGAGGAGTCAAGATGGTGGAGAAGTAGCAGGCTGAGAGTACTTCAGGTAGCAGGAGATCAGCTAGATAACTTATCTCAAGATTGCAAACACCTACAAATCCAATGGGAGACTGAAGAGAAGAAGAACAGCAATTCTAGAAACAGAAAATCAACCACTTTCTGAAAGGTAGGACTGGCAGAGAAGTGAATCCAAAGCGACAGGAAGATTGACTGCAGGGGGAGGGGCCGGCTCCTGGCAAGCTGTGGAGCAATGGAGCACAAAATCAGGACTTTTAAAAGTCTGTTCCACTGAGGGACATTGATCCAGAAGCTAAACCAGGGTGAAGCCCACGTGAGGTCAGCATGGCCTCAGGTCCTGCAGGGTCATAGAAGGATCGGGGGTGTCTGAGTGTTGCAGAGCTTGCAGGTATTAGAATGAGGAAGCCAGCTACAGAGACAGAGCCGAGGAGTGAGCTTTCACCTCCAGGTTACCTTGAACCGGTCACAGGCTTGGTGACCTTGGAGCATGGCCGGAGGCCAGGGAGACAGGAGTAATTGGGTGCTATTTTCTGAGGGCGCACTGAGGAGTGGGGCCCAGAGCTCTCAGCTCCTCTAGGCCAGAGACTGGGAGGCCGCCATTTTCATTGCGATCCTCCAGAACTCTATGGAAAGTGCTCAGGGAACAAAGCCCCTAAAAGCAAATCCAAGCGAATTACTCAGCCCGGCCCTTGGTAAGGGCAGTGCAATTCCACCTGGGACAAAGACACTAGAGAATCACTATAACAGGCCCCTCCCCCAGAAGATCAAAAAGAAATCCAGCCAGGACCAAGTTCACCTACCAAGGAGTGCAGTCTCAATACCAAGGAGAGCAGCGGAATTCCAGATGAGGAGGAAGCAAAGCACGGAACTCATGGCTTTCTCCCCATGATTCTTTAGTCTTGCAGTTAATTTTTTTCTTTTTCAATTTTTTTTCTTCTGCTGCTAAATTTTTTTTAACTTTTACCCTTTTCTTTTTTAACATTTTTTAACTAGATAATCTAATATATATACATATATATTTTTTCTTTTTTATATTTTTTCTTTATTCATTTTCTTTTTTTTACTTGTTTCTTTTTTTTTTTCTAAACCTATTTTTATGCCCTTTCTCCCCACTCATGATTTGAGATCTCTTCTGATTTGGTTAAAGCATATTTTCCTGGGGTTGTTGCCACCCTTTTAGTATTTTACTTGCTCCTTCATATACTCTTATCTGGACAAAATGACAAGGCGGAAAAATTCACCAGAAACAAAACAAAACAAAACAAAACAAACAACAAGAGGCAGTACCGAAGGCTAGGGACTTAATCAATACAGACATTGGTAATATGTCAGATCTAGAGTTCAGAATGACAATTCTGAAGGATCTAGCCTGGCTCTAAAAAGGCATGGACGATATTAGAGAAACCCTGTCGGGAGATATAAAAGCCCTTTCTGGAGAAATAAAAGATCTAAAATCTAACCAAGTTGAAATAAAAAAAGCTATTAATTAGGTGCAATCAAAAATGGAGGCTCTCACTGCTAGGATAAATGAGGCAGAAGAAAGAATTGGCGATATAGAAGACCAAATGACAGAGAATAAAGAAGCTGAGCAAAAGAGGGACAAACAGCTACTGGAATATGAGGGGAGAATTTGATAGATAAGTAACACCATAATAGGAAACAACATTAGAATAATTGGGATTCCAGAAGAAGAAGAAAGAGAGAGGGGAGCAGAAGGTATACTGGAGAGAATTATTGGGGAGAATTTCCCCAATATGGCAAAGGGAATGAGCATCAAAATTCAGGAGGTTCAGAGAATGCCCCTCAAAATCAATAAGAATAGGCCCACACCCCATCACCTAATAGTAAAATTTACAAGTCTTAGTGACAAAGAGAAAATCCTGAAAGCATCCCGGGAAAAGAAGTCTGTAACATACAATGGTAAAAATATTAGATTGGCAGCTGACTTATCCACAGAGACCTGGCAGGCGAGAAAGAGCTGGCATGATATTTTCAGAGCACTAAACGAGGAAAACATGCAGCCAAGAATACTATATCCAGTTAGGCTATCATTGAAAATAGAAGGAGAGATTAAAAGCTTCCAGGACAAACAAAAACTGAAAGAATGTGCAAACACCAAACCAACTCTGCAGGAAATATTGAAAGGGGTCCTTTAAGCAAAGAGAGAGCGTACAAGTGGTAGATCAGAAAGGAACAGAGACAATATACAGTAACAGTCACCTTACAGGCAATACAATGGCACTAAATTCATATCTCTCAATAGTTACCCTGAATGTTAATAGGATAAATGCCCTTGTCAAAAGACACAGGGTATCAGAATGGATAAAAAAACAAACCCATCTATATGTTGCCTACAAGAAACTCATTTTAAGCCCGAAGACACCACCAGATTTAAAGTGAAGGGGCGGAAAAGAATTTACCATGCTAATGGACATCAGAAGAAAGCAGGAGTGGCAATCCTTATATCAGATCAATGAGATTTTAAGCCAAAGACTATAATAAGAGATGAGGAAGGACACCCTATCATACTCAAAGGGTCTGTCCAACAAGAAGATCTAACAATTTTAAATATCTATGCCCCCAACGTGGAAACAGCCAACTATATAAACCAATTAATAACAAAATCAAACCACCATATGTGTGTGGCCTGCCAGATTTCATCTTGTGGTTGATTTCAAGTTTCATAGCACTGTGGACTGAAACTATGCTTGGTATAAACTCAATATTTTTGTACATGTTGAGAGCTTATTTGTGAGACAGTATGTGATCTATTCTGGAAAATTTTCCTTGTGCACTTGAAAAGAACATAGGCAGTAATCTCTTCAATATCAGCCACAGCAACTTCTTTCAAGATATGTCTCCAAAGGCAAAGGAAACAAAAGTGAGAATAAACTTTTGGGACTTCATCAAAATCAAAAACTTCTGCACAGCAAAGGAAACAGTCAAGAAAACAAAGAGGCAACCCACGGAATGGGAGAAGATATTTGCAAATGACAGCACAGACAAAAGGTTGATATCTAGGATCTATAACAAACTCCTCAAGCTCAACACACACAAAACATACAATCATATCAAAAAATGGGCAGAAGATATGGACAGACACTTCTCCAATGAAGACATAGAAATGGCTATCAGACACATGAAAAAATGTTCATCATCACTAGCCCTCAGAGAGATTCAAATTAAAACCACATTGAGATATCATCTTACACCAGTTAGAATGGCCAAAATTAGCAAGACAGGAAACAATATGTGTTAGAGGGGATGTGGATAAAGGGGAGCCCTCTTCCACTGTTGGTGGGAATGCAATTTGTTGCAGCCTCTTTGGAGAACAGTGTGGAGATTCCTCAAGAAATTAAAAGTAGAGCTTCCCTATGACCCTGCAATTGCACTACTAGGTATATACCCTAAAGATACAGATGTCATGAAAAGAAGGGCCATCTGTACCCCAATGTTTATAGCAGCAATGGCCACGGTCGCCAAACTATAGAAAGAACCAAGATGCTCTTCAATGGACGAATGGATAAGGAAGATGTGGTCCATATACACTATGGAGTATTATGCCTCCATCAGAAAGGATGAATACCCACCTTTTGTAGCAACATGGACGGGACTGGAAGAGATTATGCTGAGTGAAATAATTCAAGCAGAGAGAGTCAATTATCATATGGTTTCAGTTATTTGTGGAGCATAACAAATAGCATGGAGGACATGGGGAGTTAGAGAGGAGAAGGGAGTTGGGGTAAATTGGAAGGGGAGGTGAATCATGAGAGACTATGGACTCTGAAAAACAATCTGAGGGGTTTGAAGTGGCGAGGGGGGTGGGAGGTTGGGGTACCAGGTGGTGGGTATTTTAGAGGGCACGGATTGCATGGAGCACTGGGTGTGGTGAAAAAATAATGAATACTGTTATGCTGAAAATAAATAAATTAAAAAAAAAAGAATGTGTATTGTGCTGCTTTGGGATGAAATCTAAGTATATCTTTTTTTCTCACCATAGCACATACCCTCCCCAATGTCCATCACCCGGCTACCCCATCTCACCGCCTTCCTCCCCTCCAACAACCTTCTGTTTGTTTCCTGAGATTAAGAGTCTTTTATGGTTTGTCTTGCTCTCTAGTTTTATCTTGGTTTATTTTTCCCTCTGTTCCCCTATGATCTTCTGTCTTGTTTCTCAAATTATTCTTATCAGAGAGATCATATGATAATTGTCTTTCTCTGATCGACTTATTTTGTTTAACACAATACTTTCTAGTTCCATCCATGTCATTGCAAATGGCAAGATTTCGTTTTCCTTGATGGCAGCATAGTATTCCATAGTATATATAAACACCACATCTTCTTTATGCATTCATCTTTTGATGGACATCTAGGTTCTTTCCATTGTTTGGCTACTGTGGACATTGCTGCTATAAACATTCAGGTGCACCTGCCCCTTCAGATCACTACATTAGTATGCTTACAGTAAATACCCACCCAGTAGTGCTATTGCTGGGTCCTAGAGTAGCTCTATTTTCAGCTCTTTGAGGAACCTCCATATTGCTTTACAGAGTGGCTACACCAGCTTGCATTCCCACCAACAGTATAGGAGTATTCCCTCTCTCTGCATCCTTGCCAACACCTGTTGTTTCCTGATTTTAACCATTCTCACTGGTGTGAGGTGGTGTCTCACTGTGACTTTGATTTGTATTTACGTGATGGTGAGTGATGTTGAGCACATTTTTCATATATCTGTAGGCCATTTGGATGTCCTCTTTGCAGAAATGTCTGTTTATATCTTCTGCCCCTTTCTTCTTTTTTTTTTTTTTAAAGATTTTATTTATTTATTTGACAGAGATCACAAGTAGGCAGAGAGGCAGGCAGAGAGAGAGGAAGGGAAGCAGGTTTCCTGCTGAGCAGAGAGCCCAATGCAGGGCTCGATCCCAGGACCCTAGGATCATGACCTGAGCCGAAGGCAGAGGCTTAACCCACTGAGCCACACAGGCGCCCCTCTTCTGACGATTTCTTGATTGGATTATTTGTTTTTTGGGTGTTGAGTTTGATAAGTTCCTTATAGATTTTGGATAGTAGCCCTTTATCTAATGGGTCATTTGCAAATATCTTCTTCCATTTTATCAGTTGTCTTTTGGTTTTGTTGACTCCTTCCTTTGCTGTGCAAAAGCTTTTGATCTTGATGAAGTCTCATGAGTTCATTTTTACCCTTACTTCCCTTGCCTTTGACAATGTTGCTAGGAAGAAGTTGCTGCCACTGAGGTCAAAGAGATTGCTGCCTTTGTTCTCCTCAAGAATTTTGGTGGATTCCTGTCTCACATTGAGGTCCTTCAACCATTTTGAGTCTATTTTCATGTGTGGAGTAAGGAAATGGTCCAATTTTATTTTTCTTCAGACAGCATGTGGCTGTCTAATTTTCCCAACACCATTTGTTGAAGAGGCTGTCTTTTTTCCATTGGACATTCCTTCCTGCTTTGTCGAAGTTTAGTTGACCATAGAGTTGAGGGTCTACTTCTGGGCTCTCTATTCTGTTCCATTGATCTATGTGTCTGTTTTTGTGCCAGTACCATACTGTCTTGATGATGACAGCTTTGTAATAGAGCTTGAAGTCTGGAATTGTGATGCCACCAAATTGGGTTTTCTATTTCAACATTCCTCTGCTTATTCAGGGTCTTTCTTTGTTCCATATATATTTTAGGATTATTTGTTCAATCTCTTGAAAAAAAGTTGATGGTATTTTGGTAGTGATTGCATTAAATATGTAGATTGCTCTAGATAGAATAAACATTTTCACAAATTTGTTCTTCCAATCCATGAGCATCGAATGTATTTCCATTTCTTTCTGTCTTCCTCAATTTCTTTCATGAGTACTTTATAGTATTCTGAATACAGATTCTTTGTCTCTTTAGTTAGGTTTATTCCTAGGTATCTTATAGTTTTGGGTGCAATTATAAATGGGATCGACTCCTTAATTTCTCTTTCTTCTGTCTTGCTCTTGTATAAAAATGAGATTGATTTCTGTGCATTGATTTTATATCCTCACACTTTAATGAGTTACTATATAGGTTCTAGGAGTTTTGGAGTGGAGTCCTTTGTGTTTTCCACATAAAATATCATATCATCTGCAAAGTTTGAGAGTTTGCCTTCTTCTTTGCCAATTAATATCCTTTTTATTTCTTTTTGTTGTCTGATCACTGAGGCTAGGACTTCTACTACTGTGTTGAATAGCATTGGTGATGGAGGAGAGCCCTGCCATGTTCCTGACCTTATGGGAAAAGCTCTCAGTTTTTGCCCATTGAGAATGATATTTGCTGTGAATTTTTCATAGATGGCTTTGATGATATTGAGGTATATACCCTCTATCCATACACTGTGAGTAGTTTTGATCAAGAAAGGATGTTATACTTTGTCAAATGCTTTTTCAGCATCTATTGAGAGTATCATATGGTTCTTTTTCTTTCTTTGATTAATGTATTGTATCACATTGATTGATTTGCAGATGTTGAGCCAATCTTGCAGCCCAGTGATAAATCTCACTTGGTCATGGTGAATAATCCCTTTAATGTACTGTTGGATCCTATTGGCTAGTATTTTGGCGAGTATATTTGCATCCTTGTTCATCTAGGATATTTGTCTGTGACTCTCCGATTTAAAAAAAAAAAGATTTTTATTTATTTATTTGTCAGAGAGAGCGTAGAAGCATGGAGAGCTGCAGGCAGAACAGACAGAGCAGGCAAAGGGAGAAGCAGGTTCCCTGCTGAACAGGGAGCCCAGTGTGGGACTCAATCCCAGAAGCCTGGGATCATGACCTGAGCTGAAGGCAGATGCTTATCCAACTGAGCTACCCAGCCATCCCTGTAATCCTCCTCTTTGATGGGGTATTTTTCTGGTTTTGGGATCAAGGTAATGCTGACCTCATAAGATGAGTTTGGAAGCTTTCCTTCCATTTCTATTTTTTTTAGAACAGTTTCAGGAGAATATGTATTAATTCTTCTTTAAATGTTTGGTAGAATTTCTCTGGGAAGCCATCTGGCCTAGGGCTCTTATTTGTTGGGAGATATTTTTAAAAAAAGATTTTATTTATTTATTTGACACACAGAGAGAGACAGTGAGAGAGGGAACACAAGCAGGGGGAGTGGGAGAGGTAGAAGCAAGCTCCCTGCTGAGCAGGGTTTGACTTTAGGATCATGACCTGAGATGAAGATGCTTAACAGCTGAGCCACCCAGGCACCCTTTTGGGAATTTTTTTTTAGGGTCCTAGGGATGTTTATTTATTTATTTTTTAAATTAAATTTATTTATTTTCAGCATAACAATATTCTTTATTTTTTCACAACACCCAGTGCTCCATGCAATCCATACCCTCTGTAATACCCACCACCTGGTACCCCAACCTCCAACCCCCTCGCCACTTCAAACCCCTCAGATTGTTTTTCAGAGACCAAATTTTTGATGACTGTTTCAATCTTCTTAATGGTTTGGGTCTGTTCAGGTTTTGTATTTCTTCCTGGTTCAGTTTGGTATATATATGTCTCTAGGAATGCATCCATTTCTTCCAGATTGTCTAATTTGCTGGTGTTTAGTGGCTCATAGTATGTTCTTCTAATTGTTTGTATTTCTTTGGTCTTTTTTTTATGATATCTCCTCTTTCATTCATGATTTTATTAATTTGCATCCTTTCTATTTTCTTTTTTATAAATTTGGCCAGGGGTGTATCTCTCAGGACCTCCTTTACTGTGTCCCAAAGACTTTTTTTTTTAATTTGTCCCAAAGAAATTGAACAGTTGTATTTTCATTTCATTTGTCTCTATGAATTTTTTCAATTCTTCTTTAATTTTCTGGTTGACCCATTAATTCTTTGGTAGGATGCTCTTTAGCCTCTGTGTACCTGAGTTCTTTTCAACTTTCCTCTTGTGGTTGAGTTCTAGTTTCAAAGCACTGTGGTCTGACAATATGCAGGGAATGATCCCAGTCTTTTGGTACCAGTTCTGACCTGATTTGTGACAAGTGATTTGATCTATTCTGGGGAATGTGGCATGTGCACTAGAGAAGAATGTTTTCTGTTGCTTTGTGATGGAATGTTCTGAATATATCTGTGATGTTCATCTGGTCCAGTGTGTCATTTAAAGCCTTTATTTGCTTGTTGATTTTTTGCTTAGATCATCTGTCTATTTCTGTGTGGGGGGTGTTGATGTCCCCTACTATTACTGTAGTAATGTCGATGTTTTTCTTTGATTTTGTTATTATTTGGTTTATATAGTTGGCTGCTCCCATGTAAGGGGTATATATATTCAAAATTGTTAGACCTTGTTGGACAGACCCTTTAAGTATGATATAGTGTCCTTCCTTATTTCTTATTATAGACTTTGGCTTAAAACCTAATTTGTCTGACATAAGGATTGCCACCCCAGCTTTCTTTTGATGTCCATTAGTATGGTAAATTGTTTTCCACCCCCTCACTTTAAATCTGGAGGTTTCTTTGGGTCTAAAATGAGTCTCTTGCAGACAGCATGTTGATGGGTCTTGTTTTGTTTTTTGTTTTTATCCATTCTGATACACTGTGTCTTTTGATTAGGGCATTTAGTCCACTTACATTCAGGGTAACTATTGAAAGATAGGAATTTATTGCCATCGTATTGTTTGTAAGGGGACAGTTACTGTATATTATCTGTGTTCCTTTCTTGTCTCTTCCTTTTAGTCTCTCTCTTTGCTTAGACGGGTCCTCTATCCCTTTCAGTATTTCCTGTAGTGCTGGTTTGGTGTCTGAAAATTCTTTTAATTTTTGTTTGTCCTGGAAGCTTTTTATGTCTCCTTCTATTTTTAATGACAGCCTCACTGGATATAGTAATTTTTGGTACATATTTTTCTTGTTTAGTGTGCAGAATATATCATGCCAGTCCTTTATGACCTGCCAGGTCTCTGTGGATAGGTTTGCTGCCAATCGAATGTTTCTACCATTGTAGGTTACAGACCTCTTGTCCCAAGCTGCTTTCAGGATTTTCTCTTTGTCTCTGGGACTTGTACATTTCATTATTAGATGATGGGGTGTTGACCTATTTTTATTGATTTTGAGGGGAGTTCTCTGTGTCTCCTGGATTTTGATACTTGTTCCCTTTGCCAACAAGGGAAGTTCTCTGCTATCATTAGATCCAACATACCTTCTGCCTCCCTCTCTTCTTCTTGGACCCCAATTATTCTAATATTGTTTTATCTTATGGTATCACTTATCTCTCAAGTTCCCCCTCATGATCTAGTAGTTGTTTATCTCTTTTTCTCAGCTTCTTTATTCTTCATTATTTGGTTTTCTATATCACTAATTCTCTCTTTTGCCTCATTTATCCTAATAGGAGGAGCCTCCGTTTTTTATTGTAATAAAAAATGACTAAGCACTCCCTGCTTAGTCTCATTACTAGATTTTTTTTAGATTTTTACTTGATTAGATTTTCATTCTTTTATTTCTCCAGAAAGGGATTTTATTTCTTCATAAACAGACCCTCTAGTATCTTCTATAGTTTTCTCCCAAGCCCAACTATCATCTTTTTAATCACCATTCTGAACTCTAGTTCTGACATCTTACTAATGTCCATATTGATTAGGTCCCTGACTCTGTTTTTTTTTTTTTTTATTGTTTGTTTGTTTTGTTTTGTTTTGAAGTGAATTTTTCCACCTTGGTATTTTGTCCAGATAAGAATAGATGGATCAAAGAACAAAATGCTAAAAATGTAACAATGACCCCCAGAAAATATACACTAACCAATTCAGAAGAGACCCAAATCCAGGGGGAGAATAAAGGAGAGAAAATGGTTAGGTTGATGAATAGAACAGAGCCACACACTTGATTTTGGGTGAATTTTGGTTTGTTAGGAGAAACTGCCTCCCAAAATTTTAAAGAAAGAAAGAACAAAAGAAAGAAAAGAAAGAACGAAAGAGGATATATATATATATATATATATATATATAGAGAGAGAGAGAGAGAGAGAGATACATATGGAGAGAGAGAGAAACATGATGAAGGGATAGACTATGACTGTAAAGATGAAAATTTTTAAAAAGATTCTAAAAAAGTAATTGATAAGAACAAACAAAAAAGGGAATGTGATCAGGCTGGAGACTAGCACAAAGCTATATGTCAGATTTAGGGTATATTTTGACCTGTTGGAAGAAACTGTATCCCAAAATTTTATGGAAAGTAAAACATATGTATATAAAAAATAAGGTTAAATACAATGAAGGGATAGAATATGACTATAACAATGAAAATTTAAAAAGATTTTTTTAAAGGTATTGATAAGATAAAATAGTTAAAAAGGTTAAAATGGGAAAGAGGACAAATTTAAAAAAAAATAGAAAAAGCAAAAATAACAAAAATTTAAAAAATTTAATCTTGAAAGACTAAAGAATCATGGGAAAATAGCCATGAATTCTATGTGTAGGAGTCCCCCAGCACTGGTGTTTTGGAATTCACATTGCTCAGTGAACTCGGTCTTGGCTGGATGTGCTTCCTGATCTTTGGGTAGAGGGGCCCATCTCAGTGATTCTTAAAGGTATTTGCCCAAGGCAGAATTGCATTGCCCTTGACGGGGGTCAGGCTAATCAATCTGCTGGGGTTTGCTCTTGGTAGCTTTTTTTCCCTCTGAATGGTTTCCGTACTGCTTTGGAGGATGAAAATGGAAATGGCAGCCTCCCAATCTTTGACTCAGAGGAGGTGAGAGCTTGGGCCCTACTCCTCAGTACACCTTCAGAGAAAATTTGTCAAACACTCCCATCTACCTGGTCTCCAGCCATGCTCAGTGCTCACCTGGCCTGTGACTGAGCATTTCTCTCTCTGGCACATGGCTCCCTTTGGAGTCTCCAAACCCAGCAGATTCCTACAGCGTGCTCCCATGCTCTTCCTCCAGGTGGAGGAAGGGGGGTCTCCCACTATCTCTCAATTGTGGGGTCCCTGCTTGAAGAGCACTTGCCCAGTTGTACTTTGGATCATGGTTTGAGGTAACCCCAAGTTGAGAGCCCACTCTTTGGCTCAGTCTATGCAGCTGGATTCCCTGCTCTGATACCTGGAAGGTCTGCCACACTCAGGCCTCCCCGATCTTTCTGTGACCCTGTGGGCCCTGAGGCCACACTGTCCCAGTGAGTGCTCCACTCCATGCTTAGTCTCTGGAGTGACATCCCTCAGTGGCACAGACTTGTAAAAGTTCCAATTTGTGCTCCACTGCTCTATCATTTGCTAGGAGCCAGTCCCACCCCCACAGTCTATCTTCCTGTATATTACTTCAGATTCACTTCTTCACACATCCTAGTTTCCAGAAAGTGGTTTCTCTTCTGTTCATAGAATTGCGTCTATTCTTCTCTTCAACCTCCTGTTGAGTTTGTAGGTGTTCAGAATGGTTTGATGACTATCTACCTGAATTCCTAGGACCAGACGAAATTTAGGTCTCCTACTTTTCCACTATCTTGCTTCCCTCCGAAGTATATCTTTTAAGCCCATGTCATCTAGTGTGTCATTCAGAACCATTTTTTCCTTGTTGATTTTCTGCTTAGATGATATGTCCATTGCTGTGGGGGGGGGGTGTTCATGTCCCCTACTATTATTCTATTATGAACAATAACTCCCCTTACAGTTGTTATTGGTTGTTTTATATATTTGGAAGTTCCAAGTTGGGGGCTTAAATGTTTACAATTGTTAGATCTTCTTGACGAATAGACACCTGAATCATGATATAGTGCACAGCTTCACCTCTTGTTACAGTCTTTGGTTAAAATCTAGTTTCAGGGTTGCCTGGGTGGCTCAGGTCATGATCCCAGGGTCCTGGGATTGAGTCCCACATTGGGCTCTCTGCTCAGCAGGGAGCCTGATTCCTCCTCTCTCTCTGCCTCTCTGCCTACTTGTGATCTCTGTCTGTCAAATAAATAAACAAAATCTAAAAAAAAATCTAGTTTCATATAGGCATGGCTACTTTGGCTTTCTTTTGATATCCATTAGCATGTTAGATCGTTCTGTATCCCCTCACTTTCCATCTGCAAGTGTCTTTAGGTCTAAAATGCATCTCTTGTAGGCACCATTTAAATGGGTTAAATGGGTTTGGGTTTTTTTTTCCATTATGGTAGCCTATATTTTTTTATTGGAGCATTTAGTACATTTACTTTCAGAGTGTTTATTGAAAGATATGAATTTAGTGCCATTGTTTTACTGCAAAACTGGTGTTTCTAGTGATGTTCTCTGTTCTTTTCTAGTTTTTTTCTTTCAGACTTTTTCCCCTCTCAAAGAGTCCCCTTTAATATTTCTTGCAGGGTTGTTTTAGTAGTCATGAACTCCTTTAGTTTTTGTTTGTCTGGGAATCTCTATCTCTCTATTCTGAATGATAGATTTGCTGGATGAAGTATTCGTGGCTGCCTAGTTTTGTTGCATTCAGCTTGTTGAATATATGCTGCCACTGTCATCTGGCCTGCCAAGTTTCTGTGGACCAATTTGCTGCAACATGATCTGTCTTCCCTTCTAGGTTAAGGACTATTTTCCCCTTGTTGCTTTCAGGATTCTTTCCTTGTCTGCGTATTTTATTAATTTGACTTTGGAATGCCTTGGTGATGGTTGGCTTTTGTTGAATTTAACGGGAGTTCTTTGTGCTTCTCAGATTTTGATGTCTATTTCCTTGCCCAGATTGGGGAAGTTTTCAGCTACAGTTTGCTCCAAAAAACCTTTTGTCACTTTTTCTTTGTCTTCTTCTTCTGGGACTCCTTTGCTATGAATGTTACTCCATTTTAATAAGTTACTTAGTTTCATACATTTACCTTCATGATCCATTAGCTTTGTTTCCTTCCTCTTTTAGCTTCATTATTTTCCATAATTTTTTCTTTTTCATCACTGGTTCATGCATTGGCTTAATCTATCCTGTGCTTATGGCATCCATTCAGGTTTGCATCTCAGGTATAGCATTTTTAATTCTGGTCTGACTAGATTTTAATTCTTTTAGTTCTTCAGTAAGATATTTTTTAGGTGTCTTCTTTGCTTTTTTCAGGCCCAGCTAGTATCCTTGTAATTGTTTTAAAATCTATTTCAGGGTGCCTGGCTGGCTCAGTTGGTTAAATGTCTGCCTTTAACTCAGGTCATGATCTCTGTTTTAATGTTTATTTTGTTTGATAGCAGTATTGCTTTGCTAGTTTTCTTTTCACTTCTATTTACATGATAAATGTTCTCCCACCCTTTCACTTTCAATCTGCATGTTTCTTTAGGTCTGAAGTGAGTCTTTTGTACATAGCATATAAATATGTCTTATTTATTTATTTAAAAGGTTTTCATTCAATTTTCAGTTAGTTAAAATGCAGTGTAATATTTGTTTCAGGTGTACTATATCATGATTCAACAATTTCATACATCACCCTGTGCTCATCTCAAGTATACTCCTTTAGCCCTATCACCTATTAACCAATCCTCCCCACTGACCTCCTCTCTGGTAACCATCGATCAGTTTGTTTTCTTTAAATAAAAGTTTGCCTCTCTCTCTGTGTGTTTTTTCCTTATGCATCTTTATCTTATTTCTTACATTCCACATAAGAGTGCAATGATATAGAATGTTCTTTTCGTTCAATCAGTCACCTATGTCTTTTAATTGGAGCACTTAGTACATTTAGATTCAAAGTAAATCTTGGCAGATACGTACTAATTGACGTTTTGTTACTTGTCTTTTTTGGTTGTTTTTGTAGTTCTCTTTTTCTTTCTGTCTCACACTTTCCCTTGTGCTGTGATCATATTCATTTGTGATATGCTTGGATTTCCATCTTTTTATTTTTTGTATATGTATTATAGACTTTTTATTTGTGGTTGTTTTTAGGTTGATATACATCATTTTGTGTATATAGCAGTCTATATTAAGTTGTTGGTTGCTTATATTTGAACACATTCTGAAAGCATTAAATCTTTACCCCACATTTAAAATCTACCCCACATTTTATATATACAATGTCATATTCCATCATTTTATTTTGTGGATCTTCTTACTGCTTATTATAGATATAATAGCTTTTACTGCTTTTGTGCTTTACCCTCTGTGTTGATTTCATAAGTAATTAATCTTCTACTTTTATTATGTTTCTATTTAACTGAATTTTTTCCCTGTCCTAATTTTCTTACTTCTTATTTTGGCCTCTTTCCCCACTCAAAGTATTTCCTTTAACATTTCTTATGAGGCTGGTTTAGTGATGATGAACCCCTGTAAATTTTGTTTGTCTGGAGAACTCTTTACCTCTCTTTCTATTCTGAGTCATAGTTTTGATGGTTAGAATATTCTTGGTTACTGTTTTTTGTTTCTTTCTTTGTTTGTTTGTTTCCCTTTCATCACCTTGCATATATCCTGCCATTCCCTTATGACAAAATTTCTGCTAAAAAATAAGCTGATTGCCTTATGTGGTTTCCTTTGTATATAACTGTTTTCTTTTCCCTTTCTGCTTTAAAAATTCTCTATCACTACTTTTTTTGGCCATTTTATTTATATGTCTTGGTGTAGACCTGTTTGAGTTTATCTTCTTGTGGATTCTCTGTGCCTTCTGTATTTGAATGTCTTTTCCATTTACTAGATTAGGGACATTTTCAGCTATTATTTCTTCAAATAAAGTTTATCCATTTTTTTTCTATTCTTCTTCTGAGATCACAATAATGAGAAGGTTATTATGCTCTATGATGTTGCTGATTTCCCTTAACTTATTGTTATTTTTTATTATTCTTTTTTTCTTTTTGTTGTTCAGCTTGGTCACTTTCCAGTACTGCTTTCCAGCTCACTGTTTCTTGTGCTTCATTTAAACTATTATTGAGTTCCTCCAGAATATTTTTAATTTTATCTAATGATTTCATCATCTTTGATTGGTTCTGTTTTTAATATTTTCTATCTCTTTTTTGAACTTCTCATTGAGATTCTCCACTCCTATCTCAAGTTCAATAAGTATATTAGACCAGTAGTTTGAATTCTCTATTGGTCATAATGTTTATCTCTGTTTCATTTAGCTATTTTGCTGTGATTGTGTTCTGTTCCCTCATTGTGGACATATTCCTCTGTGTCCCCATTTTGTCTAACTCTCTGTGTTTGTTTCTATGTATTAAGAAATTGAGCTATGGAGGCACATGGGTGGCTCAGTGGGTTAAGCCTCTGCCTTTGGCTTAGGGCATGATCTCAGGGCCCTGGGATGAAGCACCACATTGGGCTCTCTGCTCAGCAGGGAGCCTGCTTCCACCTCTCTCTCTGCTTGCCTCTCTGCATTACTTGCAAACTCTCTCTCTGTCAAATAAAGAAATAAAATCTAAAAAAAGTTGAGCTGCAATTCTTGCTCTTTTTTTGCAGGTTTTTATAATCTTCTATTTATTTTACTTATTTTAATTTATATTTTATTTATTTTCAGCATAAAAGTATTCACTATTTTTTCACCACACCCAGTGCTCCCTGCAATCTGTGCCCTCTATAATACCCACCACCTGGTATGCCAACCTCCCAAACCCCTTCAAAACACTCAGATTGTTTTTCACAGTCCATAGTCTCTCATAGTTCACCTCCCCTTCCAATTTCCCTCAACTCCCTACTCCTCTCTAACTCCCCATGTCCTCCATGCTGTATGTTATGCTCCACAAATAAGTGAAACCATATGATAATTGACTCTCTCTGCTTGACTTATTTCACTCAGCATAATCTCTTCCACTCCCTTCCATGTTGATACAAAAGTTGGGTATTCGTCCTTTCTGATGGAGGCATAATACTCCATAGTGTATATGGACCACATCTTCCATATCCATTCATCCGATGAAGGGCATCTTGGATCTTTCCAGAGTTTGGCGACTGTGGCCATTGCTGCGATAAACATTGGGGTACAGATGGCCCTTCTTTTCACTACATCTGTATCTTTGGGGTAAATACCTAGTAGTGCAATTGCAGGGTCATAGGGAAGCTCTATTTTTAATTTCTTGAGGAATCTCCACACTGTTCTCCAAAGAGGCTGCACCAACTTGCATTCCCACCAACAGTGGAAGAGGGTTCCCCTTTCTCCACATCCCCTCCAACACATGTTGTTTCCAGTCTTGCTAATTTTGGCCATTCTAACTGGTGTAAGGTGATATCTCAATGTGGTTTTAATTTGAATCTCTCTGAGGGCTAGTGATGATGAACATTTTTTCATGTGTCTGATAGCCATTTGTATGTCTTCATTGGAACAGTGTCTGTTCATATCTTATGCCCATTTTTTTGATATGATTGTCTGTTTTGTGTGTGTTGAGTTTGACGAGTTCTTTATAGATCCTGGATATCAACCTTTTGTCTGTGCTGTCATTTGCAAATATCTTCTCCCATTCCATGGGTTGCCTCTTTGTTTTGTTGACTGTTTCCTTTGCTGTGCAGAAGCTTTTGATTTTGATGAAGTCCCAAAAGTTTATTTTCTCTTTTGTTTCCTTTGCCTTTGGAGACATATCTTGAAAGAAGTTGCTGTGGCTGGTATCGAAGATTACTGCCTATGTTCTCCTGTAGGATTCTGATGGATTCCTGTCTCACATTGAGGTCTTTTATCTATTTTGAGTTTATCTTTGTGTACAGTGTAAGAGAATGCTTAAGTTTTATTCTTCTACATATAGCTGTCCAGTTTTCCCAGCACCATTTATTGAAGAGACTGTCTTTTTTCCACTGTACAATTTTTCCTGTTTTGTCGAAGATTATTTCCACATAGAGTTGAGGGTCCATATCTGGGCTCTCTACTCTGTCCCACAGGTCTATGTGTCTGTTTTTATGCCAGTACCATGCTATCTTGCTGATCACAGCTTTGTAGTAAAGCTTGAAATCAGGTAACGTGATACCCCCAATTTTATTTTTGTTTTTCAACATTTCCTTAGCGATTCGGGGTCTCTTCTGATTCCATACAAATTTTAGGATTATTTGCTCCATCTCTTTGAAGAATACCGGTGGAATTTTGATCGGAATGGCATTAAAACTATAGATTGTTCTAGGCAGTATAGACATTTTAACAAAGTTTATTCTTCAGATCCAAGAGCATGGAATGGTCTTCCATATTTATGTGTCTTCTTCAATTACTTTCATGAGTGTTCTGTAGTTCCTCGAATACAGATCCTTGACCTCTTTAATTAGGTTTATTCCCAGGTATCTTATGGTTCTTGGTGCTATAGTAAATAGAGTCAATTCTCTAATTTCCCTTTCTGCATTTTCGTTAATGTATAAGAAAGCCGCTGATTTTTTTACATTGACTTTGTATCCTGCCACATTGCTGAATTGTTGTATGAGTTCTAGTAGTTTGGGGTTGGAGTCTTTTGGGTTTTCCATATAAAGAATCATGTCATCTGTGAAGAGAGAGAGTTTGACTTCTTCATTGCCAATTTGGATACCTTTCATTTCTCTTTGTTCTCTGATTGCTGCTGCTAGGACTTCTAATACTATGTTGAACAAGGGTGGTGAGAGTGGGCATCCTTGTTGTGTTCCTGATCTCAATAGGAAGGCTGCAAGCTTTTTCCCATTGAGGATGATATTTGCTGTGGGTCTTTCATAGATAGATTTGATGAAGTTCAGGAATTTTCCCTCTATCCCTATACTTTGAAGCATTTTAATCAGGAATGGATCTCGGATTTTGTCAAATGCTTTTTCTGCATCAATTGAGAGGGCCATGTTGTTCTTCTCTCTTCTCTTATTAATTTGTTCTATCACATTGATTGATTTGCAAATATTGAACCATCCTTGTAGCCCAGGGATGAATCCCACCTGGTCATGGTGGGTAATATTTTTAATGTGCTGTTGGATCCTGTTTGCTAGGATCTTGTTGAGAATATTAGCATCCATAATCATCAGTAATATTGGTCTGAAATTCTCCTTCTTGGTAGGGTCTTTGCCTGGTTTGGGGATTAGGGTAATGCTGGCTTCATAGAAAGAGTCTGGAAGTTTTCCTTCTGCTTCAATTTTTTGAAACAGCTTCAGGAGAATAGGTGTTATTTCCTCTTTGAAAGTTTGGTAGAATTCCCCAGGGACCTCGTCAGGTCCTGGGCTCTTGTTTTTTGGGAGGTTTTTTTTTTTTTTATCACTGCTCCAATCTCGTTACTAGATATCGGTCTATTCAGGTTGTCAATCTCTTCCTGATTCAATTTTGGGAGTTTATAGTTTTCCAGGAATTCATCCATTCCATCTAGGTTGCTTAGCTTATTGGCATATAACTGTTGATAATAACTTCTGATGATTGTTTCTACTTTCTTGGTGTTCATTGTGATCTCTCCCTTTTCATCATAATTTTATGAATTTGGGCATTCTCTCTTTTCTTTTGGATTAGTGTGGCCAATGTTTTATCGATTTTATTGATTCTGTCAAAAAAACAGCTTCTAGTTTCATTGATACGTTCTACGGTATCTCTGGTTTCTACCTCATTGATCTCTGCTCTAATCTTGATTATTTCCCTTCTTATGTGTGAAGTTGGTTTGATTTGTTGTTGATTCTCCAGTTCTTTAAGGTATAGAGAGAGCTGATGTGTTCTGTATTTTTCATTTTTTTGAGGGAAGCTTGGATGGCTATGTATTTTCCGCTTAGGACTGCCTTTGCTGTATCCCATAGGTTTTGGACCGAAGTGTCTTCATTCTCATTGGCTTCCATGAATTGTTTCAGTTCTTCTTTAATCTCCTGGTTGATCCAAGCATTCTTAAGCAAGGTGATCTTTAGCTTCCAGGTGTTTGAGTTCCTTCCGAACTTTTCCTTGTGATTCAGCTCCAGTTTCAAAGCACTGTGATCTGAGAATATGCAGGGAATAATCTCAGTCTTTTGGTATCGGTTGAGTCCTGATTTGTGACCCAGTATGTGGTCTATTCTGGAGAAGGTTCCATGTGCACTTGAGAAGAATGAGTATTCTGTTGTTTTAGGGTGGAATGTTCTGTATATATCTATGAGGTCCATCTGGTCCAATGTGTCATTCAATGCTCTTGTTTCTTTATTGATTTTCTGCTTCAATGATCTGTCTATTTCTGAGCGAGGCGTTTTAAGATCTCCTACTATTAATGTATTCATATCAATATGACTCTTTATCTTGATTAACACTTTTCTTATGTAATTGGCTGCTCCCACATTGGGGGCATACATATTTACAACTGTTAGATCATCTTGGTGGATAGTCCCTTTAAGAATAATGTAGTGTCCTTCTGTATCTCTGACTACAGTCTTTAGTTTAAAATCTAATTTATCTGATATTAGAATTGCTACCCCAGCCTTCTTTTGAGACCCATTGGCATGAAAGATGCTTCTCCCTCCCTTCACTTTCAGTCTGGGTGTATCTTTAGGTTCGAAATGGGTTTCTTGTAGACAACATATGGATGGGTCCTGTCATTTTATCCAATCTGCAACCCTGTGCTGTTTTATGGGCACATTTAGGCCATTCACAGTGAGAGTGATTATTGATAGATACGTTTTTATTGACATCATGTTATCTTTGAAGTCTTTCTTTCTGTGGATTGTCTCATTATTTCTGTTCAATGCTATTCTTAGGATTTTTCCTCTTTTATGGAAACCCCCTTAATAATTCCTGCATTGTCAGCTTGGTGGTTGTGTAGACTTTTACGCCTTGCATATCTTGGAAACTTGTTATCTCTCTCCATCCATTTTGAATGTCAGTCTTGCTGGATAATGTATTCTTGGCTGCATGTTCTTCTCATTTAATGCCCTGAATATATCTTGCCAGCCCTTTCTGGCTTGCCAGGTCTCTGTGGACAGGTCTGACGTTATTCTGATGGGCTTTCCTCTGTAAGTAAGGAGCCTCTTTGCCCTGGCAGTTTTCAAGAGATTATACTTACAGTTTTGGTTCCCCAATTTGACTATGAGGTGGCTTGATGTTTTTTTTTTTGGAATCTATAATCTTGGGTGGAGACCTTTCAGCCTCTAGTACATGAACGCTGGTTCCATTCATCAGATTTGGAAAATTTTCATGAAGAACTTGTTCCATTATATCTTCTAGACTTCTTTCTTTCTCCTCCCCTTCTGGGATTCCAATAATTCTGACATTGGAACATTTCATGGCATTATTTATTTCCCTGATTCTGTTTTTGTGGTTTCTAAGATGTTTGTTCCAGGCTTCCTCCTGATCCTTTCTCTCTATCTGTTTGTCCTCCAGATTACTAATTCTATCTTCTGTCTCAGTTACCCTAGCTTTGAGAGAATTTAGATTAGATTGGAACTCATTGAGAGCATTGTGAAACTCATCCCTGGTACCTTTTAGCTCTGCCCTAACATTGTGAACATCATCTCTCATCGCTTTCATCTCAGCCCTAATCAATTCCATTTGGTCATCCATGGCTTTCTCCAACCTAGCTATTGCCTGGATAATTGTTAGCCTGAATTCTCTTTCCAACATATTGTCTATGTTGATAGCCAGTAGCTCTGTTGCAGAAGTTTCAACCTCTGTATTTTTCTTCTGTTGGGCATTCCTCTTCCAAAATGACTATTTTGATGATAGATGACTGAACAGATGTAGCTCGATGTATCGGCCGTGGTGCAGTCAAGGTGCACCCTGGAACACTTCTGAGCAATCAGGATTCCCCACCCATATGAGAGACAAAAGAAAAGAAAAAGAAAAAAAGAAAAAAAGAGAGAAAAAGAGAGAGACAGGAAAGAAAGGGAAGATGAAAGAGAAAGTTCAGCCCAAATGGGCCCCAAGGTAAGATTTATGAAGTATACAAACCAAAACAGACAAACACAATGACCGATAAAAGTAATGACGAGAAAAAATATATATATGCAAATAAAGGAAGAGCCTCGTCAAAAAGAATGCCAAGTGTAAGATTTATATACTATCAGGACAAACACAAAAACACAGAAACACTGGTGGAAGAAAAAGATGGGAGAGTGGTTATAAATTCTCAGTGTGGGCGAGGAAGGATGTTTTGATTCTTCGTGGATGTACCTTGATATCTTTGTTAAAGGACTCAACTTTCCTAAGATAAAGGGGGATTAAAAATTGGTTTACCTAGAGGGGTAGTATAGATTGGGGAAAGGGTTTTACTTTGAAGTTTAACTCTATATGAGTATTAGAAAATAAAAATAAAAAGGAATAAATGAGACTAAACTAAACTAAAATAAAAAAAATTTTAAAAATAGAAACCCAAAAGAAAAACACAGGTGTATGTATCAAAAAGTTCAGTTTAGAAGGTTATTATGGAATTTGATGTACTGGACATCTCACTGTGATAGTAAATAGGTTAAAAAATTATCTATATAAAAGAAAAAAATGAACAAGAATAGTGGGAAAGAGTTAAAAATAGAAGTTGTCCTATGAAGTAGTGGTGGTTGTTCTCTTATAGTCTTTTTTTTTTTTTTTCCTTTTTTGGTTGGTTTTCTGGGGGAGGGGCCTCCTACGTGGGTTTTCAGGCAATGATGTTCCCTGAGTTAAGTCCTCCCGCCCCCCTCAAGGGGGTGGGCTCTGAGGAAACTGTTTTTTTTTTTTTTTTCAGGCTTTTGTTCTCTGGCGGTTTTTATGTTTATTCACTTTTTTTTTTTTTTCTCTCACCTTGACTGCTTTTGATGGTTTTTGTAGTTTTAGAGGAAAACAAACTGCACCCTGACCTCCCTCTCAGAGAGAAGCCTCAGTCTGGCTACAGAGCCCAAATAAGTTCCCCCTGGGCTGCTGGCAGAGCAGGTTCCAAGTCATGGTCCCTGGGGATGCAGGATCTTCCGCTTGTACCCAAAACCAAGGCAGCAGCGGCTGTCTGGGCAGCTCCAGACCTCCAGAGAGGTTCCAAGCAGTGATCGCACACTGAGATTTTCCCGCTGGACAGGGCTGAGAGTGCCTGGTCTTTCTGGGTCTAAGAGCACCTAGCTTGCACGCACCTCTTTCAGAGGCGGCTATGGGTCGCACACGCGTTTCAGGCTCTGAGAACGGGGTGCAGGTCCGAAAGCACCAGTCTGGGCTTTTGCACACCTCTCTCAGGGGAGAGTTTGGGGCGCGCGTCTTATGCTCTGAAACAATGGCGCCGGTCAAAGAGCGCCAGCTGGGCCTTTGTGCACCTCTCTCAGGGGAGGATGAGGGGCGCGCGCATCTCAGGCTGTATAGCATGGCTTCCGCGTTCTGTCCTCTGTCGAGGCTCCCAGCCCCTCACAGGAGCTGGAGCCCATGCGTTCTCACACGCTGGTGGCTTAGGGACCCAGACCTGGTTTCTCCGCTGCACTCTCTCTGGCTCAGCGCCAGGGGTGGCTGTCCTGGTACTGCGGACTTAAGCCCCTGTCCCTGGCTGCCCCGATTCCCACAATTCCCCCCCCTCCCCGCGAACCTTTGCACTTTTGGAGTGCTTTCAACCCGTCTCCAAGTTAATGCTGGTCCCCAGATGCAGGGTATTTCCAACCGGTGGCCTCTGGTGGCTCCCTCCCCTTTTTGTTTATCTTCTTTTTTTTTTTTTTTTTTTTGTGATTTTCTACTTTGTTTATTTATTTTTTTTTTAATTTTTTATTTTTTATAAACATATATTTTTATCCCCAGGGGTACAGGTCTGTGAATCACCAGGTTTACACACTTCACAGCACTCACCAAATCACATACCCTCCCCAATGTCCATAATCCCACCCCCTTCTCCCAAACCCCCTCCCCCCGGCAACCCTCAGTTTGTTTTGTGAGATTAAGAGTCACTTATGGTTTGTCTCCCTCCCAATCCCATCTTGTTTCATTTATTCTTCTTCTACCCACTTAAGCCTCCATGTTGTATCACCACTTCTGGACAGCCACATGCAGAAAAATGAAATTGGACCATTCCCTTACACCACACACAAAAATAGACTCAAAATGGATGAAGGACCTCAATGTACGAAAGGAATCCATCAAAATCCTTGAGGAGAACACGGGCAGCAACCTCTTCGACCTCTGCCGCAGCAACATCTTCCTAGGAACAACGCCAAAGGCAAGGGAAGCAAGGGCAAAAATGAACTATTGTTTATCTTCTGATATCAGTCGCTGTTCCCACTCTGCTTTACCTGCCCACTGGCATCTTTTGCTCCTGTAGAGATCCAGACGTGTATAATTCTGATCTCAGGCTGGTTTCATGGGTGATCGGAGTTCTTTGGTAGGTAATGAGCTCACTTTAGGGTACAGGTTTAAAAGGCACCTCCTCACAAGGGGTGTTAGGAGAAGGGAGTTGGGGTAAATTGGAAGAGGAGGTGAATCATGAGAGACTATGGACTCTGAAAAATAATCTGAAGGGTTTGAAGTGGCAGGGGGGTGGGAAGTTGGGGTACCACGTGGTGGGTATTATAGAGGGCACGGAATGCATGGAGCACTGGGTGTGGTGAAAAAATAATGAATACTGCTTTTCTGAAAATAAATAAATCAATTTAATAGTAAAAAATAGTGCCTCCTCTTACTTCCCCGCCATCTTGTCCCCCCACAACTCTTGCTTTTGAAAGTGGTTGCCTTCTTGTGATGAGCACTAGCATTGAGCATTATATGTAAGTGACAAATCACTAAATTTTACATCAATTTTACCATATGTTTACTAACTAGAATTTTAAAAATCTTAGTCAAAATAAAATCTTTGACTGATATTCCAAAGATAGTAGATAATTAAAAATTTAAAAATAAAATGGTTGCCTTATAAAGAAAAGATCCTAAAATGCTCTGTTGCATAATGTCCCCTGTTCTCCAGAACCAGTTGCTCCAGGGGGGTGGGAGGTCCTGTATATGGGTTTTGTGCATTCTATTGTTGTTGCTGAACCATGTTTCCTTTCAGCCCAGTCAACTACAGTGACTGACTTTGCCTGTTGTTGGCAGGGTTTTATCTGTTAAGGTGCCTGTGTGGGGCCACCTTGGGCTTGTACTTGGGTCAGACCAGATGCCTGCCATTAGCCCATTTGCTGAGGCTGTGGTGACACCAAACTACAGGCACTGTCCCTGCATTGTTCCTGAGAAGATTTTGTTGGTGAGCATGGCTTGCAGTCAGACCAGAGGTCTGTCCGCTACCGATTTGTCTGTTGAAGTTATGGTGACCCTAAGTAGAGGTCTCTCTCTCTGTGCCTCCTCTGGTGAGGTTTTTGTTGTTGTGTGGAGCTAGCAGTCAGATCAAATGTTTGCCCCTAACCCAGTGCTCGGGCTGCAGTTGACTTTGTGTGTAAGGTTATTTTACCCTCTTCCCTGGGCAAGAGTCACTTTAGAGGGGCAATGGTCACTGTTGTGGCTACTTACAGAACGAGACATGTCAAGAACCACTTTAGGTGGGTGGATTGGTAGAATCCACAGGAAAATGCAGTGTGTGGAGTGTGTGTTGTCAGCAAGTTAGGTGGAAAATGTTCATGCTACTTTCCACAGGCTGGTCTGAGGAGGGAAATGGTCCCTCTCAAGTCTTTTGTTTTGGGAAAGTCTCTAAAGAGCCCTGACCCTCCAGTGCACACTCTGAGATTAGTACATGAATCTCATATACCCCAGTTGCTTTTCAAACTACTGATTCTATGCTGTATTTTGAGAGGTTGTTTATTATGCTTTCTCTTTAAAAGCATATACTCAGTTTCCTATTGCTGTATGGCTCTTCCAGATCTAACATTTCTGGTTTTTAAAATACTCAGAGTGAAGCTCTGATGGTTGTACAAACTTTTGAGTTAAGCCCTACTGGTTTTCAAAGTCAAATGTTTTGGGGGTTCATCTTCCCATTCAGGTCCCCTATGTCTGGGGTACCTGATGTGGGTTCTGTTGCTTTTGCCTCTCAAAGCATGTGGTGTTCCTCCTGTTTGTGTTTAGCTCACCAGGAGTTTGGTTCCCAACTCTTCCCACCCCTCCTACCTTTTTTGATGTGGCCCCTCTACAATTAACTATGGAGAGTCTATTCTTCCAGTTTTAGGGTCAGTTTCTGCATTAGTTACCCTGATGTGGCTGTTATCTAGGTGTATCCATAGGACAAGGTGAGTTGGGGTCCTCTCACTTTGTCATCTTCCCAGGCTCCTCAGATTTAAATCCAGGTTCTTCTGTCTAGGTTTCCTCTCATTTTAGTGGAGTTCATCTGTTAGTAGCTTCCTGGTAAAGGGTACATTGGAAAATGTTTGCATAATTACTTTCAGTCTTTAGTGTCTAAAAAAATTGTAAATTCTGCCTTGGTACTTAATTAGGCCTTTATCTGGAGATACAGTTTTCAAGTTGCATATAATTGTCTCTCAGAATTTTTAAGGCATTTCTTAACTGTTTTTCAGCCTTTGGTGTTGTTATTGAGGAGTTCATTACCATACTGATTCTAGATAAAGCTTTTTTTCCTTCTGTAGAAGTTTGTAGTCTCTTCGTACCTAGTGTAATGGAATTTCATGATGCCATATCTATGCAGGTATAGTTTTACCCATTGTACCAGGAATTTGTGGGCTCCTTCAATCTAGTAACTCATATTCTTTAGTTCTGGAAAAATTTTAAAATTTCACTAATTATTATACCCCCCTTTATCTCTCTTATTTTTCTATAAGTCATACTACGTGGATAATGGATTTCCACAAGTCCTCTAATTTTCTTATCTTTTCTGCCCAATTTTCCTTTTATTTTTTTCTCTAACATCTGGAAAAATTCCTTAATTTTATCATTCAACCATTTTGTTGAACTTTTAATTTCTGTTTTCTTAGTTTTAGTTACTGAGAGTCTTTTAACATTTTCTCTATCTTTTTTTGGAGCAGACTGTTCTTGTTTGATGGATTCAAAATCTTATCATTTGTTTGAGAACATTTATTGTAGTTTTAATTAATGCTTTACTCTCCTTGCATTACCTCTGTTTTTTCTACAACTTGATTTTTTTCTGTTTATTTTATTCTTTGCTTATTTATGAAAGGCTTTTCTTAACTATCTGGTAATCTATGGATTTCTGTATACATTAAGAGTGAGACACTAAAAATTTTATTAGATTTTTTGTGCTACTGCTTATGGTTTGAAATCTATGGGCTTCAATGTAGAATAATTTAACTTGAGGTGTTTAGTTGAGAAATTCCCAAGGTCAATATCTGAGATCATTCTTCATGGATGAGTCAGATTCTCCAGGTAAAGCTCTTACAATCTTCTGCCCTATGAAAACTATCCCATACTATTGTTTAAATGAGTTTTTTAAAGGAAGAAAAAATAAATGTATGTACTTAATCCTCCATTTTTACTCAGAAATGGGAGAATATGGTTCATATCATTGGCATATTCATAAGGGTAATAATGGCAATGTATCATCCTTCTTAGCATCAAGCACATTCTGAAAATATCAACACTTCCAGGGAAATGACATACTAACTCTTCTGAAATGGTCAATGATTATGTCCAGGGGCGAGTTTAGGAAATTTTGTACACATCAGGAGATAATAGTTGAATGTTAAGGTTAATTAGTAATATAGTTTAAACATGGGAGTGGTGCATAACCAATGAATCTTGGAACACTGAAAAAATAAAGTAAAATTAAGAAAAAAACATGGGGGTTATCCTTATTTAGATGGTCTGTAAGAGTTGTACAAGTGGGTAAAATTTTTAGGGAGAAAGTGTGGATGGAAAAGAGAGCTGTTGAGAGAGACTGGAACCTGAGTCTCTAAAGAGAAGGGGACTGGTGATAAAAGCAAGGAATGAGTGAAGTCTACAAGATTACTTGCTGTTTGTATCTTAAGAATATTTTCAAGACTCACACTTTGTACAATGTTGAACCTAAGATAAACAATTGGTCTGATTTAAAACTTGGCTAACCTAACTTAGACTAGAATTAATTCTGAAAATATTTATTGCATTCCTACTACTTATTTATTTACTCAACAAATAATTACTGAGTACTTATTATACAACAGGCATGCTTCTAAGCCATGAAGATACAATGATAAAGTCACCAAAATTCTGCATTCATGGAGTTTATTAGGTGCTAGATACTGTTCTAGTTGTAAGAAGACAGTGTTGAACATGATTAGTGAAGTCCCTATTCTTGTATAGCTTATATTGTGGTTTGATATGGGAGTAGAGAGTTAATAAACAAGATAATGTTTAATAATGATTAGTGTTAAGATAAAAGAAAAAAGGTGATATGATATAGAGTAACTAGGTGATACAAAGCTGAAATGTGAATGATAAGAACACATATAAAATCTGAGGGAGAAAAACCTTTATAGACAGAGGAACAGCTAGGAGTGTTACATGTCAGTGGGACAGAAAGGCTATTATAACAAGCATAGTGATAAAGAGGTAGTGGTATGACGTGACATGGGTACAGACAAATCAAAGAGCATCTAGTTATTTGTATTAAAATATTTTGTTTTTTAATGATAGCAATAGGGGGCTATTGGAGATCTTCAGGTAGGGTAATTAAAAGATCTAACTTTTATTTGAAAAGGATGATCCCGACTGCTCTTGAAGAATGGATTATACTGTGGCAAGAATACAAGTAGGCAGACCTGTTAGGGGGCTGTTGTGGCAAACTAGGCAAGAGAACTGGTTAGAATAAACCATGGATATGGAAGGCAGTGAATAGATTCAGAGATATAAATTCAAAGGAAAGTCAGGTAGATTGGGTATAAGGTTATAGGAAAAGAAGAGAATTAAGGATTATTCTCTTTTTTGCTTGAGTAACTTCATGGATAGTGATACCATTTCCTGAGATGGGAAAAGCTGGAAGGGGACCAGGTTTTTGTGTTTGTGAGATCAAGATTTCTGCTTAGAGACATTAAGTTTGAAATGCCTATTGAATATACAAGTGGTGAGATAAATTAAGTAGTTAGATATACAAGTCTGGAGATCAGGAATATAGTTAAAAGTTGGGACTCATTCTCATATAGTTGGTTTGTATAAAGTTGTTCAGCTGCATAAATTTTTCTAGAGAGAAAACGTGGATGAGAGAGGTTTCAAACACTGAGACATACCAACATTGAAGGATGGACAGAGGAAGAGAAAAAAGTAAAGGAAAATGTGGAGAAGCCAGTGATATAAAAGGAGAACCAGGTGAATGTGGTGCCAAGAAGATAAAAGAATAAAGTATTTCAAGAACAGGAAAGAGTGATTACTTCCTAGTGCTTGAATAAGATGAGGACAAAGAAGTTTCTCCCCATTAGTAATGTAGATGGCATTTGGTGACCTTGGAAAGAATAATTTCAGTGGAATTTTAACTTTTAATTCCAACTGGAGCGGGTTGAGTTTAGAAACAGAGATAAGGTAGTGGAAACAGTGACTCTAGATGATAGTTTAAACAAGTATTTCTGTGGTAAAGAGCAGAGAATTGGGGCAGTAACAGAAAGGTAGCATTGGGGTCATGAGAGTGTTGGTTTTTTCTTCACTTGTATGCTGATAAGAATGATCACTAGAACAGGATAAGTTGGTAATGTAGAAGAGAGTAAGTCCAGAATTCAGAAGATCCTGAGCTAGAAAAAAACTTAAGGACTTAAGAGAAGCCATGGACATATGAAAAACCCACAGCTAACATCCTGTTCAATGGCAAAAAAACTGAGAGATTTTCCTCTAATATCAGGAACAAGACAAAGATGTCCACTCCACCAGGGTTTAGTCAACGTGGTACTGAAAGTCCGAGCCACAGCAATCACAAAAGAAAAAGAAATGAATCACCTATATTATTAAAGAATAAGGTAAACTGTCATTTGCAGATGATATTACATTTATATAAAAAATCCTGAAATCCACAAAAATTACTAGAATAAATGAATTCAGTGAAGTTCAAGATACAAAATGAATACCTAGAAATCCACAGTGTTTCTATACACTAATAACAAAGTAGCAGATAGAAAAAAATTAAGATAACAACTTTATTTACAATTGCCCCTAAAGAATAAAATACCTAGAAATAAACCAAAAATGTGAAAGACCTGTAATCTGAAATCTATAAAACATGGATGAAAGAAATTGAAGATGACACAAACAAATGGAAAGATATTCCATGCTTGGGGATTAGAGGAATTAATATCATTAAATGTCTACACTACCCAAAGCAATCTACACATTCAATGTAATCCCTATTAGGTCCCTCTCTTTCTGCTGCCATCTTGGTTCTACCTTCTCTGCACAAAATGTATGGTGAAGCCATAGAAACTATCCCTACTACAGAGTAGGAGTTGCCACAGCTTCAGGCTGAGACAGGGTCTGGATGAGAATATGACAGTGATGAATCAGTACCAAAGCTGAAGAAACAGGATTCCATACAGGCAACCACACAACCCCAGCTGGCAACATCAGTGGAAATTGATGAAGAATCAGACAGAAAAGCAAAAATAGACTTGGAATGAAAAGAAGGCATAGAAGGCATTTCTAAACTGGGTCTTCAACAGGTTATGAGAGTCACTATGTATAAATCTAGGACTATCCTCTTTGTCATCACGTCATCAATATTTACGAGCCCAGCTTCTGATACCTGCATAGTTTTTGAGGAAGCCAAGATGGAGGATTTATTTCAGCAGACACAACTAGCAGCTGTTCAGAAATTCAAAGTTCAAGGTGAAACTGTCTCAAACATTCAGGAAAACACACAGACTTTTTCTTCTGCCATATTATTAGTTATAGAAATGCAACTGATTTCTGCACATTGATTTTGTATCCTGTCATGATGCTGAATTGCTGTATGAGTTCTAGCAGTTTTGGGGTGGTGTCTTTTGGGTTTTCCACATTAAGTATCATGTTGTCTCTGAAGAGTGAGAGTTTGAACTTCTTTGCCATTTTGAATGTGTTTTACTTCTTTTCTATACACTAACAATGTCACTAAAGAAAGAGAAATTAAGGAATTGATCCATTTAAAATTTCATGAAAAATGATAAGATACATAGGAATACACCTAACCAAAGGAGTAAAGGATCTATACTTTATAAACTACAGAACACTTATGAAAGAAATCGAGGAAGATACAGAGATGGAAAAATATTCCATGCTCATTGATTAGAAGAATAAACATTGTTAAAATGTTTATGCTACCCAGAGCAATTCACACATTCAAGGCAATCCTTATTAAAATACCATCAGCAAAAAAAAAAAAAAAAAAAAAAAAATACCATTAGCATTTTTCACAGAGCTGGAACAAATAATCCTAAAATTTGTATGGAACCAGAAAAGACCCCAATTGACCAGGGGAATGTTGAAAAAGAAAACCAAAGCTGGGGGCATCAGAATTCCTGAATTCAAGCTATATTACAAAGCTGTAATCATCAAGACATCATGGCACAAGCACAAAAACAGACACACATATCAATGGAATAGAATGGAGAGCCCAGATATGGACCCTCAACTCTATGTGGAAATAATCTTCGACAAAACAGGAAAAAATATACAGTGGAAAAAAGACAGTCTTTTCAACAAATGGCGCTGGGAAAATTGGACAGCCACATGCAGAAGAATGAAACTGGACCATTCTTTTACACTATACACAAAGATAAACTCAAAATGGAAGAAAGACCTAAATGTGAGGCAGGAATCCATTAAAATCCTAAAGGAGAACTCAGGCAGTAACCTCTTCGACCTCAGCCACAGCAACTTCTTTCAAGACACATCTCTAAAAGCAAGGGAACCAAAGGCAAAAATGAACTCTTGGGACTTCATCAAGATGAAAAACTTCTGCCTGGAAAGGAAAACAATCATAAAACTAAAAGGCAACCTATAGAATGAGAGAAGATATTTGAAAATAACGTATCAGAGAAAGGGCTGATATCCAAGATCTATAAAGAACTTCTCAAGCTCAACACCCTCAAAACCCCAAATAGTCCAGTCAAGAAAAGGGCAGAAGACATGAACAGACACTTCTATAAAGAAGACATACAAATGGCCAAGAGACACATGAAAAAAAGCTCCACATTACATCAGGGAAATACAAATCAAAACCACATTACACCAGTCAGAATGGTGAAAATTAACAAGACAGGAAACAACAAATGTTGACCAGGATGTGGAGAAAGGGAAACACTCTTACACAGTTGGTGGGAATGCAAGCTGGTACAGCCACTCTGGAAAATAGTATGGAGGTTCTTCTGGAAGTTAAAAATAGAGCCACCCTACAATCCAACAACTGCAGTGCTGGATATTTACCCCAAAGATACAAATTTAGTGAAACAAAGAGGCACCTGATTCCCCAATGTTCATAGCAGCAATGTCCACAATAGCCAAACTATGGAAGGAGCTGAGTTGTCCTTTAAAAGGTGAATGGATATTCATATGGTTCATATATACAATGGAATATTACTCAGCCATCAGGCAGGATGAATACTTAGCATTTACATCAACATGGATGGGACTGGAGGGGATTATGCTAAGTAAAATAAGTCAAACAGAGAAAGAAAATTATCATATGGTTTCACTCATATGTGGAATATAAGAAATAGGACAGAGTATCATAGAGAAGAGAGAGAAAACTGAGGGGGAAGAAATCAGAGAGGGAGACAAACCATGAGAGACTCTTTACTCTGGAAAACAAACTGAGGGTCAGAGAAGGGGAGGTGGGTAGGGAATGGGATATCATGGTGATGGGTATTAAGGAGGGCACATGTTGTGATGAGCATTGGGTGTTATATGCAACTGATGAATCACTGAACACTACATCTAAAACTAATGAAGTACTATATACTGGGTAATTGAATTTAAACTCCAATTGTACAAGAGAAGTGTACAAGAGAAGTGTTAAGAGGAAGAGGTTGATGAAACGGGTGTAGAGGTTAAGGACATAGAATAGGTCATGTCACAAGCAAATGTGTCAAGAACAAAAGCAGTTCAACCCCTGAAAAACAATGGTAATGATATTGTAAATGCTATTATGGAATTAAAAATGTTTACCATCTGATAAATGACTCTCTCTGCTTGACTTATTTCACTCAGCATAATCTCTTCCAGTCCCGTCCATGTTGCTACAAAAGTTGGGTATTCATCCTTTCTGATGGAGGCATAATACTCCATAGTGTATATGGACCACATCTTCCTTATCCATTCATCTGTAGAAGGGCATCTTGGTTCTTTCCACAGTTTGGCGACCGTGGCCATTGCTGCTATAAACGTTGGGGTACAGATGACCCTTCTTTTCACGACATCTGTATCTTTGGGGTAAATACCCAGCAGTGCAATTGCAGGGTCATAGGGAAGCTCTATTTTTAATTTCTTCAGGAATCTCCACACTGTTTTCCAAAGAGGCTGCACCAACTTGCATTCCCACCAACAGTGGAAGAGGGTTCCTCTTTCTCCACATCCCCTCCAACATATGTTGTTTCCTGTCTTGCTAATTTTGGCCATTCTAACTGGTGTAAGATGATATCTCAATGTGGTTTTAATTTGAATCTCTCTGAGGGCTAGTGATGATGAACATTTTTTCATGTGTCTGATAGCCATTTGTATGTCTTCATTGGAACAGTGTCTGTTCATGTCTTCTGCCCATTTTTTGATATGATTATCTGTTTTGTGTGTGTTGAGTTTGAGGAGTTCTTTATAGATCCTGGATATCAACCTTTTGTCTGTACTGTCATTTGCAAATATCTTCTCCATTCCATGGGTTGCCTCTTTGTTTTGTTGACTCTTTCCTTTGCTGTGCAGAAGCTTTGGATTTTGATGAAGTCCCCAAAGTTTATTTTCTCTTTTGTTTCCTTTGCCTTTGGAGACATATCTTGAAAGAAGTTGCTGTGGCTGGTATCGAAGATTACTGCCTATGTTCTCCTCTAGGATTCTGATGGATTCCTGCCTCACATTGAGGACTTTTATCCATTTTAAAAATTTATTTATTTATTTATTTATTTGTTTGTTTTCTTTTATCCATTTTGAGTTTATCTTTGTGTACGGTGTAAGAGAATTGTAAAGTTTCATTCTTCTACATATTGCTGTCCAGTTTTCCCAGCACCATTTATTGAAGAGCATGTCTTTTTTCCACTGTATATTTTTGCCTGTTTTGTCGAAGATTATTTGACCATAGAGTGGAGGGTTCATATCTGGGTTCTCTACTCTGCTCCACTGATCTATGTGTCTGTTTTTATGACAGTACCAAGCTGTCTTGGTGATCACAGCTTTGAAATTGAGGAGTGTCTTTTGGTGTTTCAAAAGAAAAACTGAAGTTTGGTTTGAGATTTGTACTATTTCTCTCATTAATAAAGTTATGGCTTCTTGTTGGGTGGGAAAAAAAGGGAATCCCTATCAAAATGCCAACAGCATTTTTCACAAAACTAGAAGAAAAATATTAAAATTTGATGGAATCACTAAAGGCCTCAAATAGCCAAATCAATCTTGAGAAAGAAAAATAAAGCTGGAGGTATTACAATCTTAGATTTCAAAGTATACTACAAATCTGTAGTAATCAAAAAAGTATGGTACTGGTACAAAAATAGACACACAGATCAGTGGGATAGAGCAGAAAGCCTAGAAATAAATCCAAAATTACATGGTGGATTCATCTTCAAGAAATGAGGCAAGCACATGCAATGGGAAAATGTTTCTTCAAAAAACTGGAAAACTGATTAGCAAAAGGATGAAACTGGACCACTTTCTAATACCATATACAACATTCCTTTGGGGATTCGGGGTCTCTTCTGATTCCATACAAATTTTAGGTTTGTTTGATCCAACTCTGTGAAAAAAACCAATGGCATTTTAATAGGGATAGCATTGAAATTATATTACTCTGGGTAGGATAGACAGTTTAACAATGTTTATCTGATCCATAAACATGGAAAGTTTTTCCATCTTTTTGTTTCTTTTTCAATTTCTTTCATAAGTGTCCTGTAATTTGTAGAGTATAGATTGTTTACCTCTTTGGTTAGGTTTATTCCTAGGTATCTTATGGTTTTTGGTGCTATTGTAAATGGAATCAGTTCCTTAATTTCTCTTTCTACTGTTACATAATTAGTGTATAGAAAAGCAACTGATTTGAGAGGGAGGAGTCAAGATGGCGAAGTAGCAGGCTGAGACTACTTCAGCTAGCAGGAGATCAGCTAGATAGCTTATCTAAAGATTGCAAACACCTGAAAATCCATCGGCAGATCGAAGAGAAGAAGAACAGCAATTCTGGAAACAGAAAAACAACCACTTTCTGAAACATAGGACCAGCGGAGAAGTGAATCCAAAGCGACGGGAAGATAGACCCCGGGGGGAGGGGCTGGCTCCCGGCAAGCGGCGGGGCAACGGCGAACAAAATCAGGACTTTTAAAAGTCTGTTCCACTGATGGACATCGCTCCAGAGGCTAAAGCGGGGCGAAGCCCACGCGGGGTCAGCGTGGCCTCAGGTCCCGCAGGGTCACAGAAGGATTGGGGGTGTCGGAGTATCGTAGAGCTTGCGGGTATTGGAATGGGAAAGCCGGCTACAGAGACAGAGCCGACAGTAAACTTGCAGCTCGGTGATACCTTGAACTGGTCGCAGGCTCGGTGAGCTCGGAGCGCGGCCGGAGGTCAGGCAGATGGGAGTAACTGGGCATTGTTCTCTGAGGGCGCACTGAGGAGTGGGGCCCTGGGCTCTCGGCTCCACCGGGCCGGAGACCAGGAGGCCGCCATTTCTATTCCCGTCCTCCAAAACTCTATGGAAAGCGCTCAGGGAACAAAAGCTCCTGAAAGCAAACCCGAGTGGATTACTCACCCCGGCCCCTGGTAAGGGCGGGGCAATTCCGCCTGGGGCAAAGACACTTGAGAATCACTACAACAGGCCCCTCCCCCAGAAGATCAACAAGAAATCCAGCCGAGACCAAGTTCACCTAACAAGGAGTGCAGTTTCAATACCAAGGAGAGCAGCAGAATTCCAGAGGAGGAGAAAGCAAAGCACGGAACTCATGGTTTTTCCCTGTGATTTTTTTTTAGTCTTGCAGTTAATTTAATTTTTTTCTTTTTCATTTTTTTTTTTTTCGCCTTCTGGTAATTTTTTTTAACTTTTACCTTCTTCTTTTTTAACGTTTTTTAACTAGTTTATCATATATATATATATATATTATATTTTTCTTATTTGTTTTCTTTCTTAATTCTTTTCTTTTCTTTTTTCTTTTTTTTTTCTTTCTTCCTTTTTGAACCTCTTTTTATCCCCATTCTCCCCCCCCTCACGATTTGGGATCTCTTCTAATTTGGTTAAGGCATATTTTCCTGCGGTTGTTGCCACCCTTTTAGTATTTTACTTGCTCCTTCATATACTCTTATCTGGACAAAATGACAAGACAGAAAAATTCAACACAAAAAAAAGAACAAGAGGCAGTACCGAAGGCTAGGGTCCTAATCAATACAGACATTGGTAATATGTCAGATCTAGAGTTCAGAATGACAACTCTCAAGGTTCTATCCGGGCTCAAAAAAGGCATGGAAGATATTAGAGAAACCCTCTCGAGAGTTATAAAAGCCCTTTCTGGAGAAATAAAAGAATTAAAATCTAACCCAGTTGAAATCAAAAAAGCTATTAATGAGGTGCAATCAAAAACGGAGGCTCTCACTGCTAGGATAAATGAGGCAGAAGAAAGAATTAGTGATCTAGAAGACCAAATGACAGAGAATAAAGGAGCTGAGCAAAAGAGGGACAAACATCTACTGGACCACCAGGGGAGAATTCGAGAGATAAGTGACACCATAAGACGAAACAACATTAGAATAATTGGGATTCCAGAAGAAGAAGAAAGAGAGAGGGGAGCAGAAGGTATACTGGAGAGAATTATTGGGGAGAATTTCCCCAATATGGCAAAGGGAACGAGCATCAAAATTCAGGAGGTTCAGAGAATGCCCCTCAAAATCAATAAGAATAGGCCCACACCCCGTCACCTAATAGTAAAATTTACAAGTCTCAGTGACAAAGAGAAATTCCTGAAAGCAGCCCAGGAAAAGAAGTCTGTAACATACAATGGTAAAAATATTAGAATGGCAGCTGACTTATCCACAGAGACCTGGCAGGCCAGAAAGAGCTGGCATCATATTTTCAGAGCACTAAACGAGAAAAACATGCAGCCAAGAATACTAAATCCAGCTAGGCTATCATTGAAAATAGAAGGAGAGATTAAAAGCTTCCAGGACAAACAAAAACTGAAAGAATTTGCAAACACCAAACCAGCTCTGCAGGAAATATTGAAAGGGGTCCTCTAAGCAAAGAGAGAGCGTACAAGTGGTAGATCAGAAAGGAACAGAGACCATATACAGTAACAGTCACCTTACAGGCAATACAATGGCAGTAAATTCATATCTCTCAATAGTTACCCTGAATGTTAATGGGCTAAATGCCCTTGTCAAAAGACACAGGGTATCAGAATGGATAAAAAAACAGAACCCATCTGTATGTTGCCTCCAAGAAACTTATTTTAAGCCCGAAGACACCTCCAGATTTAAAGTGAGGGGGTGGAAAAGAATTTACCATGCTAATAGACATCAGAAGAAAGCAGGAGTGGCAATCCTTATATCAGATCAATTAGATTTTAAGCCAAAGACTATAATAAGAGATGAGGAAGGGCACTATATCATACTCAAAGGGTCTGTCCAACAAGAAGATCTAACAATTTTAAATATCTATGCCCCCAACGTGGGAGCAGCTAAATATATAAACCAATTAATAACAAAATCAAAGAAACACATCAACAAAAATACAATAATAGTAGGGGACTTTAACACTCCCCTCACTGAAATGGACAGATCATCCAAACAAAAGATCAGCAAGGACATAAAGGCCTTGAACGACACACTGGACCAGATGGACATCACAGATATATTCAGAACATTTCATCCCAAAGCAACAGAATACACATTCTTCTCTAGTGCACATGGAACATTCTCCAGAATAGATCACATCCTCGGTCCTAAATCAGGACTCAACCGGTATCAAAAGATTGGGATCATTCCCTGCATATTTTCAGACCAAAATGCTCTAAAGCTACAACTCAACCACAAAAAGACGTTTGAAAAGAACCCAAATACATGGAGACTAAACAGCATCCTTCTAAAGAATTAATGGGTCAACCGGGAAATTAAAGAAGAATTGAAAAAATCATGGAAACCAAGGACAATGAAAATACAATGGTTCAAAATCTGTGGGACACAACAAAGGCAGTCCTGAGAGGAAAATATATAGCGGTACAAGCCTTTCTCAAGAAACAAGAAAGGTCTCAGGTACACAACTTAACCCTACACCTAAAGGAGCTGGAGAAAGAACAAGAAAGAAACCCTAAGCCAAGCAGGAGAGGAGAAATCATAAAGATCAGAGCAGAAATAAATGAAATAGAAAACAAAAACACATTAGAACAAATCAACGAAACTAGGAGCTGGTTCTTTGAAAGAATTAACAAAATTGATAAACCCATGGCCCGACTTATCAAAAAGAAAGAAGAAAGGACCCAATTAAATAAAATCATGAATGAAAGAGGAGAGATCACAACTAACACCAAAGAAATACAAACTATTATAAGAACATACTATGAGCAACACTACGCCAACAAATTTGACAATCTGGAAGAAATGGATGCATTCCTAGAAACATATAAACTACCACAACTGAACCAAGAAGAAGTAGAAAGCTGGAACAGACCCATAACCAGTAAGGAGATTGAAACAGTCATTAAAAATCTCCAAACAAACAAAAGCCCAGGGCCAGACGGCTTCCCGGGGGAATTCTACCAAACATTTAAAGAAGAACTAATTCCTATTCTCCTGAAACTGTTCCAAAAAATAGAAATGGAAGGAAAACTTCCAAACTCATTTTATGAGGCCAGCATCACCTTGATCCCAAAACCAGACAAGGATCCCATCAAAAAAGAGAGCTATAGACCAATATCCTTGATGAATACAGATGCGAAAATACTCAACAAAATACTAGCCAATAGGATTCAACAGTACATTAAAAGGATTATTCACCACGACCAAGTGGGATTTATTCCAGGGCTGCAAGGTTGGTTCAACATCCGCAAATCAGTCAATGTGATACAATACATCAATAAAAGAAAGAACAAGAACCATATGATACTCTCCATAGATGCTGAAAAAGCATTTGACAAAGTACAGCATCCCTTCCTGATCAAAATTCTTCAAAGTGTAGGGATAGAGGGCACATACCTCAATATCATCAAAGCCATCTATGAAAAACCCACCGCAAATATCATTCTCAATGGAGAAAAATGGAAAGCTTTTCCGCTAAGGTCAGGAACACGGCAGGGATGTCCATTATCACCACTGTTATTCAACATAGTACTAGAGGTCCTAGCCTCAGCAATCAGACAACAAAAGGAAATTAAAGGCATCCAAATCGGCAAAGAAGAAGTCAAATTATCACTCTTCGCAGATGATATGATACTATATGTGGAAAACCCAAAAGACTCCACTCCAAAACTGCTAGAACTTGTACAGGAATTCAGTAAAGAGTCAGGATATAAAATCAATGCACAGAAATCATTTGCATTTCTCTACACCAACAGCAAGACAGAAGAAAGAGAAATTAAGGAGTCAATCCCATTTACAATTGTACCCAAAACCATAAGATACCTAGGAATAAACCTAACCAAAGAGGCACAGAATCTATACTCAGAAAACTATAAAGAACTCATGAAAGAAATTGAGGAAGACACAGAGAAAAGGAAAAATGTTCCATGCTCCTGGATTGGAAGAATAAATATTGTGAAAATGTCTATGCTACCTAAAGCAATCTACACATTTAATGCAATTCCTATCAAAGTACCATCCATCTTTTTCAAAGAAATGGCACAAATAATTCTAAAATTTATATGGAACCAGAAAAGACCTCGAATAGCCAAAGGGATATTGAAAAAGAAAGCCAACGTTGGTGGCATCACAATTCCGGACTTCAAGCTCTATTACAAAGCTGTCATCATCAAGACAGCATGGTACTGGCACAAAAACAGACACATAGATCAATGAAACAGAATAGAGAGCCCAGAAATAGACCCTCAACTCTACAGTCAACTAATCTTCGACAAAGCAAGAAAGAATGTCCAATGGAAAAAAGAAAGCCTCTTCAATAAATGGTGCTGGGAAAACTGGACAGCCACATGCAGAAAAATGAAATTGGACCATTTCCTTACACCACACACGAAAATAGACTCAAAATGGATGAAGGACCTCAATGTGCGAAAGGAATCCATCAGAATTCTTGAGGAGAACACAGGCAGCATCCTCTTCGACCTCAGCCGCAGCAACATCTTCCTAGGAACATCGCCAAAGGCAAGGGAAGCAAGGGCAAAAATGAACTACTGGGATTTCATCAAGATCAAAAGCTTTTGCACAGGAAAGGAAACAGTTAACAAAATTAAAAGACAACTGACAGAATGGGAGAAGATATTTGCAAACGACATATCAGATAAAGGACTAGTGTCCAGAATCTATAAAGAACTTAGCAAACTCAACCCCCAAAGAACAAATAATCCAATCAAGAAATGGGCAGAGGACATGAACAGACATTTCTGCAAAGAAGACATCCAGGTGGCCAACAGACACATGAAAAAGTGCTCCATATCACTCGGCATCAGGGAAATACAAATCAAAACCACAATGAGATATCACCTCACACCAGTCAGAATGGCTAAAATAAACAAGTCAGGAAATGACAGATGCTGGCGAGGATGCGGAGAAAGGGGCACCCTCCTACACTGTTGGTGGGAATGCAAGCTGGTGCAGCCACTCTGGAAAACAGCATGGAGGTTCCTCAAAATGTTGAAAATAGAACTGCCCTATGACCCATCAATTGCACTATTGGGTATTTACCCTAAAGATACAAACGTAGTGATCCAAAGGGGCACGTGCACCCGAATGTTTATAGCAGCAATGTCCACAATATCCAAACTATTGAAAGAACCTCGATGTCCATCAACAGATGAATGGATCAAGAAGATGTGGTCTATATACACAATGGAATACTATGCAGCCATCAAAAGAAATGAAATCTTGCCATTTGCGACAACATGGATGGAACTAGAGCGTATCATGCTTAGTGAAATAAGTCAGGCAGAGAAAGATAACTATCATATAATCTCCCTGATATGAGGAAGTGGTGATGCAACATGGGCGCTTAAGTGGGTAGGAGAAGAATCAATGAAACAAGATGGGATTGGGAGGGAGACAAACCATAAGTGACTCTTAATCTCACAAAACAAACTGAGGGTTGCTGGGGGGAGGGGATTTGCGAGAAGGGGGTGGGATTATGGACATTGGGGAGGGTATGTGCTTTGGTGAGTGCTGTGAAGTGTGTAAACCTGGTGATTCACAGGCCTGTACCCCTGGGGATAAAAATATATGTTTATAAAAAATAAAAAATTTTTAAAAATGAAAGAAAAGCAACTGATTTCTTTGCATTGATTTTGGATCCTGCAACGTTGTTGAATTGCTGTATGAGTTCTAGTAATTTGGGGGTGGATCCTTTTAGGTTTCCCATATAAATTATCATGTCATTTGCAAAGAGAGAGAGTTTGACTTCTTCTTTGCCAATTTGAATACGTTTTCTTTTTGTTGTCTGATTGTGAAACTAGAACGCCTAATACTTTGTTGAACAACACTGATGAGAGTGGGCCTCCCTGTTGTGTTCCTGACCTTAAGGAAAAAGCGTTCAGCTTTTCCCCATTGAGAATGTATTTGCTGTGGGCTTTTCATAGAGGGTTCTTATGATATTGAGGAATGTTCCTTCTATCCCTACACTCTGAAGAGTTTTAATCAGGAATTATGCTGAGTGAAGTAGGTCAAACAGAGAAAGACAATTATCACATGGTTTCACTCCTATGTGGAGCATGAGCAATAATATGGAGGACTATAGGGGAAGAGAGGGAAACTGAAGGGGGGGATGTCAGAGAGGAGACAAACCATGAGAGACTATGGACTCTGGGAAGCAAACTGAGGATTTCAGAGGGAATTGAGGTGGGGTCTGGGGTAGCTGGGTTATGGGTGCTAAGGAGAGCATGTTTTGTGAGGAGCACTGGGTGTTATACACAACAAATGAATCATTGAACACTGCATCAAAAACTAATGATGTACTATACAGTGTTAACTGAACATAATTTAAAAACAACATCGTATACAAACATAAACTCAAAATGTATTAAAGACCTAAATGTGATATCTGAAAACATAAAAGTCCTAGAAGAGTACACAAGCTGTGATTTCTCTGACATGAACAGTAGCAAAATTTTTCTAGATATGTCTTCTCTGGCAAGGGAAATGAAAGCAAAAATAAACTACAAGGAATAGATCAAAATAAAAAGCTTCTGCACAGCAATGGAAACCACCAACAAAACAAAAGGAAACCTACCAAGTGGGTGAAGATATCGCAAATGATATATCTAATAAGGAGTTAATATCCAAAATATATAAAGAACTTATACAACTCAACAAAACAAAACAATTTGATTAATAAATGGACAAAGTACTTAAATAGACATTTTTTCCCAAGAAGATATACAGATGGCCAGAAGACATATGAAAAGATTCTCAAGATCACTAATCATTAGGGGAATGTAAATCAATACCATAAGGAGATATTACCTCCCACCTGTAAGAATGTCTAAAATAGAAAAGAGTAGAAATAACAAGTGTTGACGAGGAAGTGGGGGAAAAGGAAAGTTCATATACAAAACAATATGTTACTGTTGGTGGAAATGTCAGTTGATACAACCACTCTGGAAAACAATATGGAGGTTCCTCAAAAAATTAAAATAGAAATGCCTTATGATCCAATAATTCTACTATTGTTTTTACTAAAGTAACACCCAAAGTAAACAAAAGCATACATTAAAAAAGATATATGCTTTGTAGTAAAGCTTGAAATCAGGTAACGTGATGCCCCCAGTTTTATTTTTGTTTTTCAACATTTTCTTAGCAATTGGGGGTCTCTTCTGATTCCATAACAATTTTAGGATTATTTGCTCCAGCTCTTTGAAGAATACCGGTGGAATTTTGATCGGAATAGCATTAAAAGTATAGATTGCTGTAGGCAGTATAGACATTTTAACAATATTTATTCTTCTGATCCAAGAGCATGGAATGGTCTTCCATCCTTTTGTGTCTTCTTCAATTTCTTTCATGAGTGTTCTGTAGTTCCTCGAGTACAGATCCTTTACCTCTTTGGTTAGGTTTATTCCCAGGTATCTTATGGTTCTTGGTGCTATAGTAAATGGAATCGATTCTCTAATTTCCCTTTCTGTATTTTCATTGTTAGTGTATAAGAACGCCACTGATTTCTGTACATTGACTTTGTATCCTGCCACATTGCTGAATTGCTGTATGAGTTCTAGTAGTTTGGGGGTGGAGTCTTTTGGGTTTTCCATATAAAGAATCATGTCATCTGCAAAGAGGGAGAGTTTGACTTCTTCTTTACCAATTTGGATACCTTTTATTTCTCTTTGTTGTCTGATTGCTGTTGCTAGGACTTCTAATACTATGTTGAACAAGTGTGGTGAGAGTGGGCATCCTTGTTGTGTTCCTGATCTCAACGGGAAGGATGCAAGCTTTTTCCCATTGAGGATGATATTTGCTGTGGGTCTTTCATAGATAGATTTGATGAAGTTCAGGAATACTCCCTCTATCCCTATACTTTGAAGCATTTTAATCAGGAATGGATGCTGGATTTTGTCAAATGCTTTTTCTGCATCAATTGAGAGGACCATGTGGTTCTTCTCTCTTCTCTTATTAATTTGTTCTATCACGTTGATTGATTTGTGAATGTTGAACCATCCCTGTAGCCCAAGAATGAATCCCACCTGGTCATGGTGGATAATCATTTTAATGTGCTGTTGGATCCTGTTTGCTAGGATCTTGTTGAGAATCTTAGCATCCATATTCATCAGTCATATTGGTCTGAAATTCTCCTTTTTGGTAGGGTCTTTGCCTGGTTTGGGGATCAGGGTAATGCTGGCTTCATAGAAAGAGTCAGCAAGTTTTCCTTCTGCTTCAATTTTTTGAAACAGCTTCAGGAGAATAGGTGTTATTTCTTCTTTGAAAGTTTGGTAGAATTCTCCAGGGAATCCAGCAGGTCCTGGGCTCTTGTTTTTTGGGAGGTTTTTGATCACCGCTTCAATCTCATTACTAGATATTGATCTATTCAGGGTGTCAATTTCTGTTGGTGGGAATGCAAGTTGGTGCAGCCTCTTTGGAGAACAGTATGGTGATTCCTCAAGAAATTAAAAATAGAACTTCCTTATGACCCTGCCATTGCACTCCTGGGTATTTACCCCAAAGATACAGATGTAGTGAAAAGAAGTGCCATATAGCAGCAATGGCCACAGTCACCAAACTGTGGAAAGAACCAAGATGCCCTTCAACGGATGAATGAATAAGGAAGATGTGGTCCATATACACTATGGAGTATTATTCCTCCATCAGAAAGAACGAATAACCAACTTTTATAGCAACATGGATGGGACTGGAAGAGATTATGCTGAGTGAAATCAGTCAAGCAGAGAGAGTAAATTATCATATGGTTTCACTTATTTGTGGAGCATAACAAAAAGCATGGAGAACATGGAGAATTAGAGAGAAGGGGGTTGGGGTAAATTGGAAGGGGAGGTGAATCATGAGAGACTATGGACTCTGAAAAACAATCTGAGGGGTTTGAAGTGGCGGGGGGGTGGGACGTTGGGGTACCAGGTGGTGGGTATTATAGAGGGCAGGGATTGCATGGAGCACTGGGTGTGGTGAAAAAATAATGATACTGTTATGCTGAAAATAAATAAATGAAAAAAAAAGATATATGCACCACTGTGTTTATTGCAGCATTATTTGCGATAATCAAGATATGGAGCAACTAAGTGTCCATCAACAGATGAATGGAGGGGTGCCTGGGTGGCTCAGTCAGTTAAGCATCAAACTCTTGATCTCAGGTCAGGGCTGATCTCAGGGTTGTGAGTTCATGCCCCACATTGGGCTCCAGACTGGGCATGGAGCCTGCTTAAAAAAAGATGAATGGATAAGGAATATATACATAGATATATATAATTAGCCATCAATCAGGTTGAGATCATGCTATCTGACACACATGGATGGACCTAGAGGGTATTATGCTAAGTGAAATAAGTCAGAGTGAGAAAGACAAATACCATATGATTTAACTCATAAGTGGAATCTTAAAAAAAAAAAAAGCCAAACAAATGAATAAACAGGAAGCAGAATCCGATATGTGAATATAGAGAAGAAACTGATGGTTGCCAGAGGGGAGGGTGGCAGGGGCCTTGGGGAAAAGGGTGAAAAGAGGTGGGAGATACCAGCTTTTAGTTATGGAATGAGTAAGTCACAGGAATAAAATGTACAACATAGGGTGGGAAAAAAAGAGACCATGGCCAAGTCTCTTAGCACTTCCTTGCATTTAACCTTTGCTAATATTCTTTTTATTTTTCTACTTCCCTTACTTAGGCAACTGCAGTTTTCATTGTAAAGAATAGGGACGTCCTGCTCTATAATGACTACCAGATTTGCCATGTGTCTTTGACTTACTTGACCCACTTTTTACCATGGTTCTTTTGGGGTTAACAATATTGTTTGTGGACTTGTAAGATAGCATTGTAAATCAGATACAAGCATTGTGGACATAGATTCATGATATCTAGTATCCATAATGTTCACAGACATATGTGTCTGTGACTTAAACTTTATATAAGGAGATAATCATCTAGAAGACATTTATAGTTATCATTTACTGGTTGCTTACCATGTGCCAAGCAGTGCATGAAGTGGTGTGTGTATGTGTGTGTGTGTGTACATGTACATATATATGTATATGTGTGTATGTATATATAATTTATTAATATATATTAATTTTATTAATATATATTTTATATTAAATTTTATTAATATATATTTTATGTGTATTTTTTATTAATCCTTACAACAAATTTATTAAGTTGGTACTATCATTATTTCTATAATACAAATTAGGAAACTGGGGTATAGAGAGGTTAAGCACCTTATACTGTGTCATACATTGAGGAATTTTATGCCCAGTTTTGTGACTATGAAATTCATGCACTTAATCCCTGATATATATTGCTTGATTATATATATATATATATATACATATATATATATATATATATCTTGATATATATTTGCTTGATTTACTCTAAGGGACTAAACCCAGAACATTCATGACAATTCCAGCCCTTAACTAAGTCTATAAAATGCAAATTGGATCAGGACATATTTGAGGTTTTTGTACTTACTACTTCCTCATGGATTATTTTGTTGGGCTCCAGACCAAGTCAATGCATGTTAGAGCTTGTTATCCTGGCAAGATCCAAGGACTTCCAACATTTCTTTGGATTCTCATATAATTTTGGAAGGATCACCTAATACTTCTTTAGCATGGATAACAGCTTCATCAAAGTTCTGTAGAAAATACATGGCCTTTTATGTTGTCTTTTGAATCCCAGGATTCAGAAGAACTGGCCTCAGTTTAATTTCACCTGTTTTTGGATTTGAATCAGTGATGTAAACGCTTAGCTGACATTCCTTGGCTCTCTGACTCCTGATTGCAGATGCATGTGTTCTTAAGTAAAAATTCACTCCAATCTTATGCCACAGACACTTCTATTTTGGCATCTGTGTTGCCACCCCCCGAATGAGGAAGCTCTCTGTCAGCTAGATAACTAGTTGAACATAACCAGCAGCTGGAGGGCAAAATCATTTTAGCAGCATAGGGTATGAACCAGTAAGTAGCCCATTCTATTCTAGGTAAATCAGAAAACTTCCCTCACCTGAGTAGATAGAAACATTTTTAGACTTTGGTTCCCCTTATTACCCCAGCTATAAAGCTCATACTAAAAGGCTATTGCTCATGAATAACTAGACCTGAGCTATGTAGCTGGGTGCAGTCTCTAAGGGTCTATATACTAGGAAGGCTGATGAAGCAAGTGGTTGGTGGAGAGAAAAAAAAAGGAAACAGTCTAGGTAGTGAAGGAGTAAGTCATTCATCATTTCCAGAGTTTAGATGAATGTTGTGGCTCAAGAAGAAAGGTAGATTAAGTAAGGAGATAAGAATGAGGGGATAGAGGTTGTGGGCAAATATAATGAATATTGCTTTTACCTCTTTATTAAGAATTTAGGGTGACCTCTGGGTGAGTTTGAACAAAAATGGGCCAGTCAGAAATCTGGGTTTCCCTGATGTTTCTGTCCTCCTTCTTTTGCATTGGTTGATTCTGTTCTCAGCCACCATGGACTGGATGACCTCCAGTCTCTTGCCCTCAGGCTTAAGAGTTTTGGGGCAGACCAAATGGAACATTCATGTGCAAAGTTGGTGAAATAAATCAAGTAGGGAAAAAATCCATTTTGGTGTGGCCATTGTGTCAACTTTTATTATTTCCGTTCAGCATGGCTGCATATATAAATCTCCTGTAAGGAACCAGAAAAGGGATACGTGAAATAACATTTCTAAGAGGCATGGTCACTTGCTTCTAATAATAATTACTACTTGCAAAGCCTGGAAGTGCTTAAGATGTTCATATTTTTTGAATGATCAACTGGTTCCCTTATTTATACATATAAGAAAAAAAGGCAAGTAGGGAGAGGAAATTGTCTGTTGCTGCAGAAATGTGAAAGTCACATTTTTGGCACTGTTCCCTGGTTGATGTCATTCTGGGGAATGTGCTAAAGGCCATGATTTTCCAGAGGGAAAAGTTTTTTTTCCATAGCAGCCTGTTTGTGGGCACTTATTGCCCACTCTGAAGTCAGGCCAAAACCAAACCAGGCCTTTTCCTGCCTTGTTTGGCAGTACTAGGTCAAGTCCACCTGAAACAGGAGTCCAAAATTTTTGTTGGTCATTGTGCCCATCCATTCCCTGAACCCTCTTATACTTTCTGAATCTTCTCTTTAGGGGCTTCTCGGCGGCTTGACCTTTGCACAGGCTGCTGGGAAAGTTGGTTTTCCCCTGCTGTGTGGAAGCTCTAAGGGCAGCCAGGTGTGTGTGTGTGTGTGTGTGTGTGTGTGTGTGTGTGTGTGTGTGTATGTGTGTGTGCATAAGGGCCATCCCTTAGCTGACTCCTGAGGTAGACCACACTACAGTGTGGCTTGAGGCTTAACTCAGCTCAACTCATTCCTTCTTATCTCCTAAATGGTCCCAAAGCAAAATGGAATATAGATCCTACTGCCATCTGATCGTAGTCCTCTCCCTACCCCTGGTTCCCTTGCCCAGCCTGATCTTCATGCTCTTATATGAAGCTGTTTTGAGACCCTTTAAAAACCACTTGTCATGGTTTAGAGGACTTTACTTGGACGCATCTAGCATAAAAGAAAGAGATCTTTGCATCATGAAATTGGCCAGTAGTTTAGTGTGAGCCACAAAACGTTATGTCTCAGTTCTCACTATTGCCCCCACTCCCTCAGCACAGAGGCAAACACCAGTCTTCAGGATCATTCCCACTTTCACGCATTTATTCTCATCTTAATGAATAGCTATTTCACCATGTGCCTTGCACAGAACTACTCTCATCACTGGCTCACCATTGTGCCTTCATCTGGTTCAGGCCTCTGCTTAGCTTTTAAATCCTCTCTTACCTCCAGCTTTGATCTCCTATTCCCCAACATTCATTCTTTAACCATATTTATAGCCAGTTCATGAATTTCATGAATGAAATGCTAAGTCAGAAAGATTAGTGCTCTAATGTGAGTGTTTATACAAAGCATAATAGCCCCAAAGAAGTTGTGATTAACTCTACTTTGGGGACTCAGAGAAGGCCTTGTAGATGAGATGATGCTTAGAGCTGGATCTCTAAGGTTCAGAATGAGTCCACTGGGAAAATACGTGGGAAGGAGAAGACGATACCTAGAGACACCTCCAGGTGTCTATAGGGCCTTAATATCTTCATATCCTGTTATAAACTTCCTTGGGAACAGCCACAGCATGAGCTCAAGCTCAGAGAAAGGAGCTCAGCTCAGAATCATATCTCACAGAGTATCAACAGTAGGGAGTAGATCCTTAGATAATGTCTACTTCAATTCATTTATTTTACTGAGAAGAAATCTGAAATCCTAAAAAGTGAAGGGGCCTACCCAAGGCCTCACAGCTGGTTAGTGGCAGAGGTAGAAGTGAAGGTAGAAAGATTCCTGCATTCCCATTCCTGGGCTAATTCCAGGTTGTTTTGTGTCCTTACCATGTCCCATTTGTCCCTTTGATCTTTTCCTGTGAGAGCTCCCATCAACCACCCTTCACTTACAGAAGGTTCCCTTCTAAGTCTGGGCAACAATGTTCATTGCCACTTGCTCCCTACGTGACTTTAGAAAAAACTACATGTCTTTTCTGGGCCTTAGTTTCTTGTTTTCCCATCTAAAAAACAGGTGAAAGTTAACTAGTAAGTTTCTATATCTAAACCTTATTGAGGAGGACACACAGTTAGTGGTTTATACAGGAGCTTCATTTTTTGGTATATTTGCTGGAGTGGAGTACAGAGATCTGAATGGGTTGGCTAAAAATAGTAAAATAAATATATAGTGGGGAATGAGACCCTGAAGACTTCCTATAGGTTTGGAAGAAGATATGTCACTTCAAGTGTAGTATTTTTAATTAATTATAATTAAAAGGTTAATTAATTAACTTTTATTTTTAATAATATAACTGAGGCCCAAGTTTAGAGATGTGTAAGTTCTCATAGATGGTTAGTGAGGATCTGGGTCTCAAACCCAGATCTTCTGATTTGAAGTCAAGTACTTTCTAAAAATCCACACTACCTCACTGAGCTGGTTATACCCTGTACAGGGCAGTGCTAAAAAGACAAAGAGTTCAGAAATCTGCTTCAAATAGGATTCAGTTGCATTGTGGGCCAGAGTATTTGCTGCTGGCCATTATGAAGGGAGGGAGTTCAGAGCTTTGAGAGCAGGGGAGGATACAGTTGCCTCCTCAGACCCCATTTGGGGATTTTGGAGATTTCCCTGGGTCTGAGCCACAAGATGTAGGGGGATTAAAGGTTTGGTTAGCCCCACTTTCCTCATAATTCCTCTTTGTTCATACTGTCTTTCCTCTTAACTACATATGACTAGCCTACCCTCTTCTAGTCATAGACAGAGATGACCAATCTCTGGGTTAACTTACCTCCATTTTTCCACTACGCCTCATAGTAACTTTCAAAGGAGCAAAACATCTCACAAGCTACTTTTGCATTCTCATTTGTTTTTTATTTCATACTGTTTGAGATTGTTTTTGTGTTCTCCTAGAATGCTCTAGTGGGGAAAAAAGGCATAGTCAAAGTCCAGCTTCTTCCTCTTTGGAAAAGGACTTGGATTATACCATATAGGCAGTGTCTCACTCATTACTATACTTTCTAACACTTTTTATTCTTTGGCTTGGTTCAGGTGGTCTCTAAGCCACTGGTACGTCTTCCCGGTGGGTGGGGCAGGTGCTCTTTTTGGAAGATGGGAGAGATGAGTTTAGTTCTGGACATGTTGAGTTTGAGAGGTGTGTTCTATGTCCAAATGGAGATATTGAATAGGCAATTGGATATCTAAAGTCTGGATTTTGAGAAACACTTTTGGCTGGAGATACAATTTGGGAGTTGTCAACAAACAGATACCATTTTAAGGCATCAGAAATGATGAGATAAATTAGGGACTAAGTGCAAAGAGAAACGAGGTTCTATGAAAGTTCTCAGGCCACAGTTTATTAATGAGCTGGGAAGCTGTGGAAATTCATCTCCTGGGAGGAGGCAACTTTCTTCTTTTTCCCAGATTGGTATTATTGGGTTTCTAAGTGTGGTGCAGTAGAAAAAGTGATACCACTGGTTTATTGTATACTTTGTGTAAATCATCCACATGTTCTGGATCTCAGTTTTCTCACCTGTATAACGAGAGCATTGGATGAGATGATGTGATGTCCTAGAATGGTTTATCACTTCTACTAATAGAATCAACAAAGTCCTGCTACTGTGTTATCTATTGGGGTGACAAGCATGTTAATGTTCTTTGTAAAGTGACAAATCCTATGTAAATGATAATTGCCATGGTTGTGGTTATGCTCTGCTTTATTTGTGGGATGTAAATGTGTAAAGATTATTGACCTGGGGAGTCAAGCACATCTAGGGTTCTCTTCTGGCTCTGGCTCTCAGTTGTTATGTGAGTATGTCCCTTTGAATATGACTCTTTCCTTCTCTGGTTCTGTTTTCACATCTGTAAAGTGAGGGGCTTTTGTTTATGCCAGTGACTTTCAATATTTTTAAAAGCAGAGAATCTCATTTTAAAAATGAAATCAGTGTAGGGGAACCTGGGTGGCTCAGTTGGTTAAGCATCCATCTCTTGATTTTGGCTCAGGTCATGATCTCAGGGTTGTGACATTGAGTCCCACCTTGGGCTCTGTGCTTAACATGGAATCTGCTTGAGATTCTATTTCTCCCTCTGCCACCACCTTCCCACCCCTTCTCACACTCTTTTTCTCTAAGAAAATGAAAAATGATATCAGTATAGCTTCTCTAGTTGAAAAAAGCAGGTTGAATAGGGGCTAGAAGCTCTGGTCACCTTAGAGGCATACCATGAGCTACTTCTAGAACCCCAGAACACCCAGGAATGCAGTCTGATCCTCAACTAACTTAGCTTGCAAGGCCCTTTCAATTCTGACATTCTGCAGTTTGAGGGTTCCCTTGGTATCATATGAAGTTCAGAAGTCAGCAAAATTTTTCTGTAAAGGATCAGATAGTAAGTATTTTGGGCTTTGTGGGCCACTATTGTCTCTGCCTTCTCCTCTTCTTCTCCATCCTCCTCCTTGTCCCTCCATCCCCTTCCTTCCTCCTCTTTCTCCTCTGCTCCTGTTCCCCCGCTCCTCCTTCCACCTCAGGACCTGTGTATAGCCTGCAATTTCCAGACTTCTCTTGGCTGGGCCTTGGGAGGGTGAAAGATGGTACAAGTCACAGGTAGAATGTAAGCCTTAGGTGCATTTGGAACCCTGCTGGAAGCAAACCAGCTCCCCTCTGCCACAGTCGCCTTGGCTGAGTTGGGCCATTCCATGTGCACACAGTCTCAGAGAAGGCACAGCTATTAATAGTGGCCCAAGGTGACTCTGGACCAAAAAACGTGGAGTTATTTGTTGCAGACACAGCTGGGAGGAGATGGGGGCAAAGGGGATATTTCAAACATGAGTCCAGGCAAAGAGGAGGAGGGGAGGAGGGGCCCAATTGGGATCAGATGTCTCTGCAGAGCAATAACACTACCACCTGGTTATGGGCATCTTAGCTTTGCAGAATCTAAAGGGCTTTTCCAGACAGCATTTACTTCATCTTCACTGCACCCTTGGGAAGGAGAAAAGAAGGGGAGGAGGTGTAGCTGCGGTGGTAAAGAAAGAGTTATGACTTAGGAGTCAGGAGCCACAGCTTGGTCACTGACTTGTGAGGTAAACTTGGAAAAGTCTCTTCTGCTTTCATTTGTAAAGTGGTAGCATTGGATCAGATCAGTGGTTATCACCAGACAAGAGCAAGAATATCACCTGGGAATTTTTTGAAATTCTATTTTTTAAAATTTTTTTAATTTTTTATTTTTTATAAACATATATTTTTTTATATACATATATTTTTATCCCCAGGTCTGTGAATCACCGGGTTTACACACTTCACAGCACTCACCAAATCACATACCCTCCCCAATGTCCATAATCCCACCCCCTTCTCCTCAACCCCTTCCCCCCGGCAACCCTCAGTTTGTTTTGTGAGATTAAGAGTCACTTATGGTTTGTCTCCCTCCCAATCCCATCTTGTTTCATTTATTCTTCTACCCACTTAAGCCTCCATGTTGCATCACCACTTCCTCATATCAGGGAGATCATATGATAGTTGTCTTTCTCTGCTTGACTTATTTCGCTAAGCATGATACGCTCTAGTTCCATCCACGTTGTTGCAAATGGCAAGATTTCATTTCTTTTGATGGCTGCATAGTATTCCATTGTGTATATATACCACATCTTCTTGATCCATTCATCTGTTGATGGACATCTAGGTTCTTTCCATAGTTTGGCTATTGTGGACATTGCTGCTATAAACATTCGGGTGCATGTGTCCCTTTGGATCACTACATTTGTATCTTTAGGGTAAATACCCAATAGTGCAATTGCTGGGTCATAGGGCAGTTCTATTTTCAACATTTTGAGGAACCTCCATGCTGTTTTCCAGAGTGGCTGCACTAGCTTGCATTCCCACCAACAGTGTAGGAGGGTTCCCCTTTCTCCGCATCCTCGCCAGCATCTGTCATTTCCTGACTTGTTGATTTTAGCCATTCTGACTGGTGTGAGGTGATATCTCATTGTGGTTTTGATTTGTATTTCCCTGATGCCGAGTGATATGGAGCACTTTTTCATGTGTCTGTTCGCCATCTGGATGTCTTCTTTGCAGAAATGTCTGTTCATGTCTTCTGCCCATTTCTTGATTGGATTATTTGTTCTTTGGGTGTTGAGTTTGCTAAGTTCTTTATAGATTCTGGACACTAGTCCTTTATCTGATATGTCGTTTGCAAATATCTTCTCCCATTCTGTCAGTTGTCTTTTGATTTTGTTAACTGTTTCCTTTGCTGTGCAAAAGCTTTTGATCTTGATGAAATCCCAGTAGTTCATTTTTTCCCTTGCTTCCCTTGCCTTTTGCGTTGTTCCTAGGAAGATGTTGCTGCGGCAGAGGTCGAAGAGGTTGCTGCCCGTGTTCTCCTCAAGGATTTTGATGGATTCCTTTCGTACATTGAGGTCCTTCATCCATTTTGAGTCTATTTTTGTGTGTGGTGTAAGGAAATGGTCCAATTTCATTTTTCTGCATGTGGCTGTCCAATTTTCCCAGCACCATTTATTGAAAAGGCTGTCTTTTTTCCATTGGACATTCTTTCCTGCTTTGTCGAAGATTAGTTGACCATAGAGTTGAGGGTCTATTTCTGGGCTCTCTATTCTGTTCCATTGATCTATGTGTCTGTTTTTGTGCCAGTACCATGCTGTCTTGATGATGACAGCTTTGTAATAGAGCTTGAAGTCCGGAATTGTGATGCCACCAACGTTGGCTTTCTTTTTCAATATCCCTTTGGTTATTCGAGGTCTTTTCTGGTTCCATATAAATTTTAGAATTATTTGTTCCATTTCTTTGAAAAAGATGGATGGTACTTTGATAGGAATTGCATTAAATGTGTAGATTGCTTTAGGTAGCATAGACATTTTCACAATATTTATTCTTCCAATCCAGGAGCATGGAACATTTTTCCATTTCTTTGTGTCTTCCTCAATTTCTTTCATGAGTACTTTATAGTTTTCCGAGTATAGATTCTGTGTCTCTTTGGTTAGGTTTATTCCTAGGTATCTTATGGTTTTGGATGCAATTGTAAATGGGATTGACTCCTTAATATCTCTTTCTTCTGTCTTGCTGTTGGTGTAGAGAAATGCAACTGATTTCTGTGCATTGATTTTATATCCTGACACTTTACTGAATTCCTGTATAAGTTCTAGCAGTTTTGGAGTGGAGTCTTTTGGGTTTTCCACATATAGTATCATATCATCTGCGAAGAGTGATAATTTGACTTCTTCTTTGCCGATTTGGATGCCTTTAATTTCCTTTTGTTGTCTGATTGCTGAGGCTAGGACCTCTAGTACGATGTTGAATAGCAGTGGTGATAATGGACATCCCTGCCGTGTTCCTGACCTTAGAGGAAAAGCTTTCAGTTTTTCTCCATTGAGAATGATATTTGCGGTGGGTTTTTCATAGATGGCTTTGATGATATTGAGGTATGTGCCCTCTATCCCTACACTTTGAAGAGTTTTGATCAGGAAGGGATGTTGTACTTTGTCAAATGCTTTTTCAGCATCTATTGAGAGTATCATATGGTTCTTGTTCTTACTTTTATTGATGTGTTGTATCACATTGACTGATTTGCGGATGTTGAACCAACCTTGCAGCCCTGGAATAAATCCCACTTGGTCGTGGTGAATAATCTTTTTAATGTACTGTTGAATCCGATTGGCTAGTATTTTGTTGAGTATTTTCGCATCTGTGTTCATCAAGGATATCGGTCTATAGCTCTCTTTTTTGGTGGGATCCTTGTCTGGTTTTGGGATCAAGGTGATGCTGGCCTCATAAAATGAGTTTGGAAGTTTTCCTTCCATTTCTATTTTTTGGAACAGTTTCAGGAGAATAGGAATTAGTTCTTCTTTAAATGTTTGGTAGAATTCCCCCGGGAAGCCGTCTGGCCCTGGGCTTTTGTTTGTTTGGAGATTTTTAATGACTGTTTCAATCTCCTTATTGGTTATGGGTCTGTTCAGGCTTTCTATTTCTTCATGGTTCAGTTGTGGTAGTTTATATGTTTCTAGGAATGCATCCATTTCTTCCAGATTGTCAAATTTATTGCCGTAGAGTTGCTCATAGTATGTTCTTATAATAGTTTGTATTTCCTTGGTGTTAGTTGTGATCTCTCCTCTTTCATTCATGATTTTATTTATTTGGGTCCTTTCTCTTTTCTTTTTGATAAGTCGGGCCAGGGGTTTATCAATTTTATTAATTCTTTCAAAGAACCAGCTCCTAGTTTCGTTGATTTGTTCTATTGTTTTTTTGGTTTCTATTTCATTGATTTCTGCTCTGATCTTTATGATTTCTCTTCTCCTCCTGGGCTTAGGGTTTCTTTCTTGTTCTTTCTCCAGCTCCTTTAGGTGTAGGGTTAGGTTGTGTACCTGAGACCTTTCTTGTTTCTTGAGAAAGGCTTGTACCGCTATATATTTTCCTCTCAGGACTGCCTTTGTTGTGTCCCACAGATTTTGAACCGTTGTATTTTCATTATCATTTGTTTCCATGATTTTTTTCAATTCTTCTTTAATTTCCCGGTTGACCCATTCATTCTTTAGAAGGATACTGTTTAGTCTCCATGTATTTGGGTTCTTTCCAAACTTCCTTTTGTGGTTGAGTTCTAGCTTTAGAGCATTGTGGTCTGAAAATATGCAGGGAATGATCCCAATCTTTTGATACCGGTTGAGTCCTGATTTAGGACCGAGGATGTGATCTATTCTGGAGAATGTTCCATGTGCACTAGAGAAGAATGTGTATTCTGTTGCTTTGGGATGAAATATTCTGAATATATCTGTGATGTCCATCTGGTCCAATGTGTCATTTAAGGCCTTTATTTCCTTGCTGATCTTTTGCTTGGATGACCTGTCCATTTCAGTGAGGGGAGTGTTAAAGTCCCCTACTATTATTGTATTGTTGTTGATGTGTTTCTTTGATTTTGTTATTAATTGGTTTATATAGTTGGCTGCTCCCACGTTGGGGGCATAGATATTTAAAATTGTTAAATCTTCTTGTTGGACAGACCCTTTGAGTATGATATAGTGTCCTTCCTCATCTCTTATTACAGTCTTTGGCTTAAAATCTAATTGATCTGATATAAGGATTGCCACTCCTGCTTTCTTCTGATGTCCATTAGCATGGTAAATTCTTTTCCACCCCCTCACTTTAAATCTGGAGGTGTCTTCGGGCTTAAAATGTGTTTCTTGGAGGCAACATATAGATGGGTTTTGTTTTTTTATCCATTCTGATACCCTGTGTCTTTTGACAGGGGCATTTAGCCCATTCACATTCAGGGTAACTATTGAGAGATATGAATTTAGTGCCATTGTATTGCCTGTAAGGTGACTGTTACTGTATATGGTCTCTGTTCCTTTCTGATCTACCACTTGTAGGCTCTCTCTTTGCTTAGAGGACAACTTTCAATATTTCCTGTAGAGCTGGTTTGGTGTTTGCAAATTCTTTCAGTTGTTGTTTGTCCTGGAAGCTTTTAATCTCTCCTTCTATTTTCAATGATAGCCTAGCTGGATATAGTATTCTTGGCTGCATGTTTTTCTCGTTTAGTGCTCTGAAAATATCATGCCAGCTCTTTCTGGCCTGCCAGGTCTCTGTGGATAAGTCAGCTGCCAATCTAATATTTTTACCATTGTATGTTACAGACTTCTTTTCCCGGGCTGCTTTCAGGATTTTCTCTTTGTCATTGAGACTTGTAAATTTTACTATTAGGTGACGGGGTGTGGGCCTATTCTTATTGATTTTGAGGGGCATTCTCTGAACCTCCTGAATTTTGATGCTCGTTCCCTTTGCCATATTGGGGAAATTCTCCCCAATAATTCTCTCCAGTATACCTTCTGCTCCCCTCTCACTTTCTTCTTCTTCTGGAATCCCAATTATTCTAATGTTGTTTCGTCTTATGGTGTCACTTATTTCTCGAATTCTCCCCTCGTGGTCCAGTAGCTGTTTGTCCCTCTTTTGATCAGCTTCTTTATTCTCTGTCATTTTGTCTTCTATATCACTAATTCTTTCTTCTGCCTCATTTATCCTAGCAGTGAGAGCCTCCATTTTTGATTGCACCTCATTAATAGCTTTTTTGATTTCAACTTGGTTAGATTTTAGTTCTTTTATTTCTCCAGAAAGGGCTTTTATATCTCTCGAGAGGGTTTCTCTAATATCTTCCATGCCTTTTTCGAGCCCGGCTAGAACCTTGAGAATTGTCATTCTGAACTCTAGATCTGACATATTACCGATGTCTGTATTGATTAGGTCCCTAGCCTTCGGTACTGCCTCTTGTTCTTTTTTTTGTGGTGAATTTTTACGTCTTGTCATTTTGTCCAGATAAGAGTAAATGAAGGGGCAAGTAAAATACTAAAAGGGTGGCAACAACCCCAGGAAAATATGCTTTAGCCAAATTAGAAGAGATCCAAAATCGTGAGTGGGGAGAAAGGGGATAAAAAGAGGTTCAAAAAGGAAGAAAGAAAAAAGAAAAAAAAAAAAGAAAAGAAAAGAAAAGAATTTTTTTTAAAAAAGAAAACACCTAAGAAAAATGTAAAAAAATATATATATATATTAGATAAACTATTAAAAAATCGTTAAAAAAGAAAAAGGTAACAGTTAAAAAAAAAAATTTTACCTGAAGGCGAGAAAAAAAAAAATGAAAAAGAAAAAATTAAATTAACTGCAAGACTAAAAAAAATCACAGGAAAAAAGCCATGAGTTCCGTGCTTGGCTTTCTCCTCCTCTGGAATTCTGCTGCTCTCCTTGGTATTGAAACCGCACTCCTTGGTAGGTGAACTTGGTCTCGGCTGGATTTCTTGTTGATCTTCTGGGGGAGGGGCCTGGTGTAGTGATTCTCAAGTGTCTTTGCCCCAGGCGGAATTACACCGCCCTTACCCGGGGCCGGGGTGAGTAATCCGCTCGGGTTTGCTTTCAGGAGCTTTTGTTCCCTGAGCGCTTTCCGTAGAGTTCCAGAGGACGGGAATACAAATGGCGGCCTCCTGGTCTCCGGCCCGGAGGAGCCGAGAGCCCAGGGCCCCACTCCTCAGTGCGCCCTCAGAGAACAGCGCCCAGTTACTCCCGTCTGCCTGACCTCCGGCCGCGCTCCGAGCTCACCAAGCCTGCGACCGGTTCAAGGTAACACCGAGCTGCGAGCTTACTGTCGGCTCTGTCTCTGTAGCCGGCTTTCCCGTTCCAATACCCGCAAGCTCTGCGACACTCAGACACCCCCGATCCTTCTGTGACCCTGCGGGACCTGAGGCCACGCTGACCCCGCGTGGGCTTCGCCCCGGTTTAGCCTCTGGAGCGATGTCCCTCAGTGGAACAGACTTTTAAAAGTCCTGATTTTGTGCGCGGTTGCTCCGCCGCTTGCCGGGAGCCGGCCCCTCCCCCCGGGGTCTATCTTCCCGTCGCTTTGGATTCACTTCTCCGCCGGTCCTACCTTTCAGAAAGTGGTTGTTTTTCTGTTTCCAGAATTGCTGTTCTTCTTCTCTTCGATCTGCCGATGGATTTTCAGGTGTTTGCAATCTTTAGATAAGCTATCTAGCTGATCTCCGGCTAGCTGAAGCAGTCTCAGCTTGCTACTTCTCCGCCATCTTGACTCCTCCTATTTTTTAAAATTTTATTTTATTTTTTTCAGTGTTCCAATATTCATTGTTGATGTACCACACCCAGTGCTCCATGCAATATGTGCCCTCCTTAATACCCACCAACAGGATAGGTGAACCTAAAATTCCATTTTTTAAGCCTCATCCCAGACCTAGTGAATCAGACACTCTGGAATTGGGGCCCAGAAATGCGTGTTTTAACAAGACTTCCAGGCATGAACTAGAATAATCTAAGGACTTTCCAACTTTGATTCTCTGATTATATGTGATAATGGATGTAAAAATACATTTTAAACTGTACCTTACACATTTCAGAGATGATGATGGTGTCAGTGATAATGGTGATGATAATGATGATGCTCCTGTTGACTTTAAGCCATGCTTTGGCAGTCAGTTCATTACCTTAGCCAGGAATTTGCTACCCCACCCCTACGGAGTTTCTCCCAAGGCCTGTAAGACAGAGATATGACCTCAGAAGCTTATATACTATGAGAGTAGGTAAGTTAGGTAAGGCAATCTGTTTCAGATGGGTGACAGAGAAGAAATCACAGGAAAACTATTTTGAAGATCCAGAGAATAGGCATAGCCAGTATTAAAGACTGATATGTGTGTGTGTGTGAGCTCACTGTGGGATGGTGGGTTGTGACATTGGAAAGAACTCCTCGTATTAGTGGTAGTAAGGTCTTACTACCTTTAGGATTTAAACACTTTCCAGGAAGGTGGGAGGATATTATGGAATATGAATGTAAAGGAGAGGCACAAATTAAAAATAAACACATATGTTTATTGTGTTTATTGCTTGTTATAGCACTAAAACTAGAAAGATCCTTATATTTATCCAGGGTTCTGGGTTATTTCCTGGGTGTTGGCTGTAACACTAGTCATCTCCTTCCCATTCTGGAAAACGTATTGGAAAAAAAAAAGTGAATATGAATCACAGTATATGGAGGACTTAGACTCTGTTCTAGAATATAAAAATTAAGTCATTCACAAACATTTATACTTTAGTAACAAATTTATTTTCACACACTTTCAAGTGATCTCAAAATTCCTTACATTCTGGTTGAATAATTGGACTGGAACCCAGTGCTCCTGACTTCTAGTCTGGTGTGTTTCCTTTGTAATCTGTATTTGCTCAAACGCTTTTGAAATGGGGAAGTTTGACCCAAATAAAGTTTAAAAGGCATGTTTTTGAGGTACAGCTGGAAGGAAGGTAGGACACAACTATAGAGAACTTGGAATGCCAGGCTGAATCTTCTGAATTGTTTCCTGTAGGTAATGGGAAAATGTTAGATGTTCTGGAACAGTGGTATGACATCATTAACAATTTAGGAATGTTATTCAAATGCTTTAGTGAAGCATACCTGGTAGATTGGAGTGGGAGAGAAGTTGAAGGGAGCAAAGCAACTAAGAAGTAGCCCCAAATGTAGACTAGAATTGCCATAGACCTGCTCACTCTTTATGGCGTGAGTACATTTCTATTTTTTTAATTTCTTTTCAGTATAACAGTATTCATTGTTTTTGCACCACACCCAGTGCTCCATGCAATCCGTGCCCTCTCTAATACCCACCACCTGGTTCCCCCAACCTCCTACCCCCCGCCCCTTCAAAACCCTCAGATTGTTTTTCAGAGTCTATTTTTAACAAAAGAAACAATGTAAGTGCAAAACCATAGTTTCTTTTCCTGGGATTTCAACCACTAGAGATAGGGATATTTGGAAGCTGGAGGCTTCCTGGTCCTGGAACACAATTCTGTGGAGATCTCCCAGGATTACACTCAGACAAGCCCTTGCTTAAACTCAGTGCTGCTCTCTCTGCTCTCTGGTTTCATTTTGCACTCAAATTTCTATGTATTATGTGCCAGGGGCCTTGGGTTTAGGGGGAAATTCACTGTTCCTTTCATTCTTTTCACAAAGCTCCAGGCTCAGGAAAGTTACATATACATGTTACTATGCCAGTTGCATCACCCAATCCTTTCCGGAGATCCTGGCTACAAGCTTCATAGTTTGAAGTTTCTAAAGCTCATTCATATCCATTATCTCATTTTGTTCTCATTAGAGCCTTATGATGGGCAGGCTTATTATAATTTAATGGTATGAAACTAAAGACTGGAGTGGGGAAACTAACTTGTCATTCTGCCAGTGTGTGGAACAGCTTACTTATTCTGCCTTCTAAGCAATATTCCATGCTTTCACTTGCATTGTTGGGGTTCTGGTGGTCATTTTTTCCAGTGTACTAAAAACCTTCTTAGATCTCAGACAAGGTCTGGGATGGGGCAGAGAAAGAAACAGAAGACCAGGAAACCAAATTTCTCCTCATTTCTAGCCCAGAGCCCCTCCCTCAATACCATTCTGCTACCTTAAATGTACTGACAGACCTTGGTAGGGATATCCTTAGCTTTGCATGCTCATAGCCCTGCTGCCTGTCTGATGCCAGTTATACTCTGCATGACAGTTATGTCACCTTTGCCTGAAATTAGCCATGTTTTCTTTTTGTCATTCTCTTTCTTACCCTGGAAGCTGGAATAAAGTTGCAACCTAGGGACTCTCCTTCCCTGGGCTATCCCAAGTGATGAGGCTCACAACTCCAGATCTTCCTTGGACAGTACAAAAAGCCAATCATTGAGAGGCCAGGTCACCACTACACATAGAAAGCCTTTAAAATATAGATGGCACAGGGTCTTTAGCTGAAGCTGCTTTGGCCAGACCTTTCCAGGACTCTGACTGGGTCTTCAGTGTGAGCCAAAGGCAACACCAACCAGAGTAGTATTCGCCCAGCTTTCAGAGTTCACACAATGTCATGCTGTCTAGATTTTCATCATGAATGTTCCCAAGACTCAAATGCAAAGGGAATTGGGTTGATTTCAACTGGAAAATATTCCTGCCATCTCAGTGTTCTCTGGAATAACCTGCTTGCAGCTGTCATGGGGCGGCCCCCTCCCTGTAATGCGTGGCTTTTCCGAGGCTCAAGCTCCAGGGATCTGGAGGGGAAGAGAAGGGGGGGACCAAGGTTATGTATGCCCCCACCCCCAGCCTGGCCAGTGCTTGCATTTTTCAAGCCTGAAATTGGGTCTCTGGGGTTGGGGTTAGGGTTGAGGTAGAAGGGTTCATGGAACAAGTCTCTGCTGGGTGGATCCCTGCTTGCAGCTGGTTACATTTCTTTGACCAGCTTCCAATAGGAAGAATTCGTCTCCTGATGAAGAAGCACATTCCCCTGGATAGAGAATCTAATTGTCTGGGAGGCGGGAGTCCTGGGTTTATGTCCTAGCTCTGTCATCAGCTTGCACTGTGGCTTTAAGCAAGTCAGTCATCATCTCTTTGTCTCAACTTCTTCCATTTAAAGTGGAGCTACTAATACCTGCTGCTCACATATATGGAGTAAGAACACGGTGTAGGGGACATTGTTGAATGTTCTGGGAGAAATAAAGGGATGGTAAGACTTTATTCTTACCTCCCTCAGATGGAAGGAACTAAACTAATTGTTCTTATTTCCTTTCCTCTTGCCTTATGATGTTGGTAAGATGTCAGGGTATGGGGAAGTCTCTAAGGATTTAGATAGTCATGGGGCAAAAGGAAGAATGGTGGTATAAGCAGAAGCATAACCTAATATACAAGGGGATATACCCTAAAACATTCTCAAGGAGATGTTGACGGCCAGCTGGAAGCAAAGTCTTGTGATAATGGGAAATAAGATGTTGGGATCAAGGGTGACACATAGGTGCCAGGAAGGAGGAGAGTGCCAAAGACAAATTTTATTGCCTCTTACCATAATGCATTGGACTGTGCTAATCCTATCTAGAAATTGCCCTCATTGGCTACCTGGACTATCAGAACCTTGGCCCAGCTTTGGTATCTCCAAGCTTCTTTTTCCCTTTGGACCAGAGTTGTACTTGGGCTGCATACCTGGAAGGGGTATCAGAGGATACGAGAAAAAACAGCCTCTGCCCTGGCATCAGAAGTCACTTTGGTCCTACCTGTACTCTGACACTCCTATCTCTGACTTACTGTCCTCTTGAGATCTAGACATATGCTGTCCAGTGTGGTAGCCACTAGCCAGATGAACAACACTGCACTGCTCATGAGAAGGCCTGGATAATAGTATGGTTGCTTTGGCAGCAGCCCAGCAATGCTGTGAGACCTCAGGGCTCATATCCTCCTGAGAGTAGAGTAAGATGCATTTTTTTTTTAAACAAAGGCTCTTGAATGAAGCATTTTAAATAAAACAAACAAAAAAAAAAGAAAGAAAATCTGGGAAAGTAATTGGACTAGGAATTTTATTACCTGTTAATCATATACCTGCAGAGAGCAGAGAGCCTAAACCCATAATCCATCCCCAGGCCTCCTATTTCATAGCTCTTTGTAGCCTGGAAAGGGTGTTCACGACCATTATTTCATTTAAGTCTCCTTAATAAGGTAGAAGCAAGTATACCAGGAGTTATTCTATTCATCTGATACACAAAGAAACTGAGGCTCAGCAGACTGAAGTGATATCCAAGGGCCTCTAGTTATTAAGTGGTAGTGCCAAGCTGAGCATGGAAAAACCTTGGGTAGCATCTTTGACTCCTTTAGTTCTATTTTCAGTCAATTGCTAATTCTGGGTGATTTTCTTCTTTACCTCATCTTTAAGCAGTCCATTTTCTCCCCATTGTCAGTGTCACCACTGTAGCCCAAGTCCTCCAGTCCATTTTCCAGATAGCAGTCAGAGTGATCTTTCTAGTGTATTAAGTTGATCATGACAGTCTCTTGTATAAACCCTTTCTAATTGTTCTTAGGATAAAAAACAAGCTCTTGAATCTGGCCTACATAATGCCGTATGGCCTCTATCACTTAGAGTCTGTTCTCTCTCTCTCTTCCCATTCCTTCCTTGCATTCTATTCTTCAAAAACTTTGAAAATTTTCAGGTCTTTGAAGATATGCTTCCAGTCTATACACATGTTATTTTCTCTGCCTGCCATACTCAGTTACCCGACTCCTCTTCACTTGGTAAACTCCTGCTTATTTTTGAAGCCCTACCTCTGATACTGCCTTCTCTAGGAACCCTCACCTTAGCTTCTCCGTACTCAGGATGGGTTAAGCGCTTCTTCTCTGAACTCCCATAGCACCCCAGACCTGCTTGTTAATATAGCTGTTATTATGTTATATTATAATTATCTGTTTTCTTGTTTGTCTCTCTTGGTAGATTTTGAGTGTCATAAGATCAATAAATATGCCAATTTTAACTCTCTATTATGTACCTAGCATGAAGCAGAGGGCGTGGCACATAATGGATGCTTATAGATATTTCTTGATTAATTGAATGAACGAAGGTAAGAATAAATGAATGATGGATCCCACGTAATCCACCCTGCAATACAGTGTTCTTTCTACTTAGAAACAACATATTTTATTATTTATTTTTAAAGAGTTTTATTTATTTATTTGACAGACAGAGATCACAAGTAGACATAGAGGAAGGCAGAGAGAGAGGAAGGGAAGCAGGCTCCCTGCAGAGCAGAGAGCCCGATGTGGGGCTCGATCCCAGGACCCTGGGATCATGACGTTAGCTGAAGGCAGAGGCTTTAACCCACTGAGCCACCCAGGCGCCCCTATTTTATTTTTTTACAAAGCTTTTATTTGTTTATTTGAGAGGGAGAGAAAGATAGAGAGAACATGAGATGGGAGAAGGTCAGAGGGAGAAGCAAACTCCCCACGGAGCTGGGAGCCTGATGTGGGACTCGATTCCAGGACTCCGGGATCTTGACCTGAGCTGAAGGCAGTTGCTTAACCAACTGAGTCACCCAGGTGCCCATAAAACAACATATTTTAATATAGAGATGGTCATTTGACCTTCATACCACCATTTCAGTGAATATTTAAGACATGTTTACTAGTCATAGGACCTTAATATTGGATGAAGGGGCTTGGCATATGCTGTGTGTCAAACACACTGCTAAATGATCTATATTCAATGTATGCATTCATTTATTTATCAGTTTGAAGGAGGGATAGACAAATATGATTAAGTAAGTAAAATATATAGTATATTAGACCGTATTAAATGCCAAGGAGAAAAGTAAAACAAGGATGGGGGGATAGGCTATGTGTATAAGGATTATAATTTTAGATAAAGGTTGAGAATCAGAATGACATGATAAAAACAGGAAAAATTGAGGGGATAAAGAATAAGGGAAATGCAGAAAAAAATACAGGTTTTGAGTCTGGAAAAACAGTGAATCATACAGAAAGATAGAGTACCTTTCTATCTCAGATGAGGTTTCCCAGCATGAAAACATTCCTTAAAAAGTATCCAAGTTGGAGACAGATGTGCTACTGGGTATTTACCCAAAAGATACAAACTTAGTGATCCAAAGGGACATGTGCACCCGAATGTTTATAGCAGCAATGTCCACAATAGCCAAACTATGGAAAGAACCTAGATGACCATCAACAGATGAATGGATCAAGAAGATGTGGTATATATACACAATGGAATACTATGCAGCCATCAAAAGAAATGAAATCTTGCCATTTGCGATGACATGGATGGAACTAGAGGGTATCATGCTTAGTGAAATAAGTCAATCGGAGAAAGACAGCTATCATATGATCTCCCTGATATGAGGAAGTGGAGATGCAACATGGGGGGTTAAGGGGGTAGGAGAAGAATAAGTCAAACAAGATGGGATTGGGAGGGAGACAAACCATAAGTGACTCTTAATCTCACAAAAAACTGAGAGTTGCTGAGGGGAGGGGGGTTGAGAGAAGGGGGGTGGGGTTATGGACATTGGAGAGGGTATGTGCTATGGTGAGTGCTGTGAACTGTGTAAACCTGGCGATTCACAGACCTGTACCCCTAAGGATAAAAATATATTATATGTTTATAAAAAATAAAAAATTTTAAAAAGTGAAAAAAAGTATCCAAGTTGAAATATGATGGGAGAGTCCAATTGATGTCTTTGAATTATGGGTAAATCTAGGACTCATAGTTGCAAATGAGGGTCATCTGAGAAAAGCAAATGTGCAAAACTAGATGAAACAAGGCAGCTTCATTATAGCAGAAAGGGCCTGGGGCAGAGAGTTAGGAAACTTGGGTTTAGGCTACCTTTGCTGTGAACTCGGTTTGTGACTGGACATTTTTCCTCTCTCTGGGCCCTAGTACCATCTATGGTGAGGATATGTGGTTGGGTAGATGAGTGCCTTTTACACTCTGCATTATGTTACACCATGGGTGTGGAGAGCCCTGTCAGGGCTCACTGAAGTGGAGATGGAGTGGATATAAAAAGTCAGGGTTATTGGTCATCTTTCTGCTTCAGCAGAGTCAATCACTAGACTAGATGGTACCTGCTAGGTCAGATACTCTGTGACTGTTTGCCTGGCAACATCACTGGAAACCTTTGTTCACCCCTCTTACAGCTTATTCAAAAGCTTGTGAAGGTTTCCTGAGTAATGTGGGCATTATAGGGATGAGGAAGGAACAAAGGGAAAGAACTGTATGTAGTGTATGGCATTGACAGTTTTCTGTCAGTGATTACACAGAAAAAGAAAGAGGAATTCTCAGGCTTAGGGGTTGGAGCAGCTTCTGTGGTGTTGGTTATCAAACACTGGACCTTTCCAACTGGGCCAACCTTGACTATTGATAATATTTTCCACTAGTACAGCCTTGGAAATTAGACTCAAATGCTGTAGAATTGATGGGCTTTAGTTAACAAGACAGGACTTCCCTACCAATGGGAGTAGGGCAACTCATAAAGACTACCATATATGCATATCTTTTGAGTTGATAGTCAATTTCTTAGTGGAATTTGTGTATTCCTGGATGCATGAAATTAGATACCAGTCCCCTTTCTCTGGTTATTCAGGATAAGTAGGGGAGAGTCAGGTCAAGGAACAGGATAGTAATTCCTTACCTCTGTAGGATAAATCTTATTTTACATCTCTTCAGTCAAGGCTTTCAGCTGGGCTTCACATGAATTCTGTGGGGTTAATAGTGCTTAGATTCTTATTCTTATTTGATAGATTCTACCTTCTCATCTTTTAAGACTGAGCTTGACCTTTACCTCCTCTATAGTAATTCTGTTCTCACACTGTTCATCCACTGCCCATCCACCATAAAACTTAAACTCTATTCATTTCTGTGTAGTCATTTTATTATTCTGATTTAAGTCTCTGATTCTTTCATGTGTTTATGTTCCTGAAACAAGCCATTATCACTTATAACAATGACTTTTGACTTGTCCTTTACTACCTTTACTACCTTCCATATAGTCTACTCTCAGAGTAAAACCCCAAATCTTAACAATGGTCAACAAGGTCCTTCCATGCTCTTCATATTGCATGTCACTTCTCTGACTTCCTCTCCTATTATTCTCCCTTCGCTTGCTCTGCTTCAGCCACATGAGCTGCCTTACAGTCCGTTGCATGCACCCAGTACATTTTTTTCCTCAGGAAAAAATGTATTTTTCTGTTCTGTATTTTCTGTTCCTTATGTCTGGAATTATCTTTTCCCAGGTACATGGTTGGCTCCTTCACTTCCTTCATGTCTCTAAACAAACTTTATTTTATAAAAGAGTCCTTTCTTTATTATACTATGTGAACTATTAATGATATATACTTGCACTCTCCTTCTTGCTCTGTTTTATTTTTTATTGCATTCATTGACATATTATGATTTTACTTACTTAATAATGATCTATCTCTCCACACTAGGATATTAGTTGCTTGAGAACAAGGATTTTTGTTCTGTCCAACGTTAGATTTTCAGTCTCTGGAAGAGCGCTTGGCACATAGTAATTTTTTTTTAAATTCTGCTGGATAGCAATGGCCACGGTCGCCAAACTGTGGAAAGAACCAAGATGGCCTTCAACGGACGAATGGATAAGGAAGATGTGGTCCATATACATTACGGAGTATTATGCCTCCAGCAGAAAGGATGAATACCCAACTTTTGTAGCAACATGGACGGGACTGGAAGAGATTATGCTGAGTGAAATAAATCAAGCAGAGAGAGTCAATTATCATATGGTTTCACTTATTTGTGGAGCATAACAAATAGCATGGAGGACAAGGGATGTTAGAGAGGAGAAGGGAGTTGGGGTAAATTGGAAGGGGAGGTGAAACATGAGAGACTATGGTCTCTGACAAACAATCTGAGGGTTTTGAGGGGGCGGGGGGTGGGAGGTTGGGGGAACCAGGTGGTGGGTATTTTAGAGGGCACGGATTTCATGGGGCACTGGGTGTGGTGCAAAAACAATGAATACTGTTACACTGAAAAGAAATAAAAAATTTTAAAAAGTTATGCTGGAATTTTGTTAAAGATGTCATTTATTTATTTGAGAGAGAGAGAGAAAGATCGGAGGAGGTGCAGAGGGAGAAGGAGAAGCAGATTGCCCACTAAGCAGGGAGCCTGATGTGGGGGGCTTGACCCTGGGACTCCAGGGATCATGACATAAGCCAAGGGCAGAGGCTTAGCTGACTGAACCACCCAGGCATCCCCAAAACTTTTTTGGATAAATAAAACCTAAAAGGCCTAAGGGCTGATACTTTCAATTCCTTCATTCATGTTCCTTATTGTAAACACACTTGTCTTAATAGAACAATGGAAGTTAGAGCAGAAAAGGCATTTTTAAATAACTTTTTTATTTTTTTATAAACATATATGTATTATAAGCCCCAGGGGTACAGGTCTGTGAATCGCCAGGTTTACACACTTCACAGCACTCACCATAGCACATACCCTACCCAATGTCCATAACCCCACCACCCTCTCCCTACCCACCCCTGCCACCCTCAGTTTGTTTTGTGACATTAAGAGTCTCTAATGTTTTGTAGAAAAGGCATTTAGGGACCTGCTTGTCTAACTCTCTCATTTAATAGATGATAAGACTGAGGGGAGGAATCTTGCCCAAGACCATATAGCAACTTGTTGTCAGAGTCTGAAGAAGAGTTCAAGACATCTAAGCCTAGACCCACAACTTTCCCCATTATATTCCATGCTAGGCACACAAGTTAGTTTTATTTTCCAACTCCAGGGCATAGGTAAGGCATTGTCAGTACATAGAAGCAAGCTCTGGGCAGATTAATGTGGAGGTAGAAGAATTTTATTTTTACATGAACAGGAGTTTCTCTGAGCATTTACCACTCTGGTTTTGGAGAACAATAAACACTGGGCCAAGCATTACATAAATACCTGACCTATCAATCCACAAATAATAGTCATTCAATAAATCAAGTAGCAAGCCTTTCTTGAATGTATAACATGTGCCTAGACTTGTACTGGAGATATGAAAACATTCAGCCCTGATTCCTGCTTTCTAGGAGTAGTCTAGTAGTAAAGGCAAGACTCACCTCAGACAAGCAGATACCAATTTGTGAGATATGACAATAAGCATTGTAGAAAACAGCAGGAGACCACTGAAGGACAAATTAGTCCAAGAAAGCATTATGGAAGAAAGGAGACATCTTTGCACCTATTTCATGTTGCCTTCCTGTCAGTGCTTTATCTTCCTTCATTTGGAAGTGTTTATTTGCATGCATGGGCCCAACCCTATGCTCTTTAGGGAAGGATGATGAGTTTGATGCTATTTGAAGCCAGGTCTCTTGCTTCCTCTTCTTTTCACTCCTCCCAAATAGAATCTGCCTTAGTTTCAAGCATGTTTACTGAGTACCCTGTGGGTACCAGGTACAGATCCAGGGGCTTGGAATAAAAAGATAAATAATCTACAGTCATTTACCTGTAGTAGACCAAAGTCTAATAGGTCAGATAGATATGCACAGAGGTTTACAAAATAATTCAATATTGAAAAAAGTAATTTATATTCTTCTTCATTAAAGAAAGGATTTGAGGTGCTAAACGTGGTAAGTTCTGCTTATGAACAAATTATAATGAAAACCCAGATGAGAGAAGTAATGATGTAAAAGTAAATCATCCAAAGTTTGCCAGACTAGGTGATATTTGAATTGAACTCAGATAATGATTATTTTTCTAGGGAATCAAATATGGGAGGTATGGGTAAAGGGACGCATTCTAGACAAATGGAACATTACACAAAGGTGGGCATTGCCTGGCTTGTTGCCCTGTGTGTCTACAGCAAGTATGGTAAGTGTCTGGCATGGTCATCACTATCAGCTCCTTCCATGCCCATGGTAGCAAGCTTTAATCAGATGTAATATTCTTTCCCAGAAATCCTGGATAAGGCTTAGAATCCTTCTGAACACAGTATGGCCACTTGCAGTTAATTTGAATTGATTTACGAGATGAAACATATTTGCCATCCTTGGCTGACTTCAATACCTTTAAAGTTACAGACGTTCAGGAAACAGAATCCTATTGGGAATCTAAGCTTTTAACAATCTATTACCCCTCCACTACCTTCTGCCATGATTCTCATGTAATGAGTTCATGGATCTGTATTTAGTAGCTATTATGTTATATTATATTATTAAATTTGCCATCAGAAATTTTAAATCAGAAAAAAAGAAGTTTTAGATTAGAGAAGTGGTCTGTATTTCAGAAAGCTGCCTTTGGTAGTAGAATATAGGAAAAACCAGTGACAAGGAGACTGTATATGCAACTGTAATATTACAGGCAAAAGATGATGAATGCAGTACCTAGGAGGAGAGGGTAAATTAGATACTGACTGAGACAGATCATAGGAAAGTTTTAAGTGTCAGAATCCATGTGCTTTAGAGAGATATTAGAAGGAGAAAGAATTTGCAGGAGGAGGTGGTATATGGGGAAAGATTAGTAAAGATAGGATTTGAGCCAGGCCTTGAAGGATAGTTATCACTTGACATTGAGAAAGGGGTGGAAGTAGTTCATTTCAGACCTCTGTAGCACAGGAGCAAAGATACAAAAGTAGAAAAATCACAGGGCATGTCTGAGGAGCAGTATGTAGCTCAATTTGGCAGGCTTTAGTTTGGCATTCAGAGTGGACATCACCCCCATCACCATTCCTGTTAGATGGCTTTTCTCACCCTCCAGCCAGCAGGTACTCAGGAAACATAGATTCGTGTTAATATTAACTAAAGTGTGGTAAAAAGTGGAAGGCTTCTCATATGCAAGAATATCATTCTAATGCTGATTTTAAGAGCCATATCTGGGTTGTCTCCACTGCCATTTGCCAGCCTTGAACATCACGGAAGAAGGATGCCTAAGGGATGAAAGCTGTTTATTATCCAATGGGGAGTGGGGAGAAGAGGCTTATAACCATGAAAGGCAACTCAGGACACATCCAGAACACATAGTGGAAATCTCTGAATCACTCTGAAGGAACTCTGACCTATCTCCAGGCAAAAAGAATTATGAAAAATATCCTCCTTTAATTTAATTACATTATATAGTAACTCAACTTTTTCATAAGATATCACATTCGCAAAGTGCTGCCTCAGATAGTGTTTTTTTTTTTTTCTTTACTATAACCTTGTAAGGCATGTTTAAGATTGCCCTAATTTTGTGGGTAAAAAAACTATGTTTCAGAAGAGGTTACAGGACTTAAGCAAGGATATAGGAATATAGGATATAAGGATATAGGGCTAGTAATTGGCCATGCCAGGCTCCAATCCTTGTCTTCTGTCACCATCTCCAATTCCTAAACTTTTCCTGTACAAGAAGGTATCAAGGATCAAAATGGCATAAAATCTAACCCATTAATCTAACCCATTCTTTTGAGAGAATAATAATAATAATAATTCATTTCAACCAATACTTTCTGAGCACCTATTCTGTTTTAGACACTATGCTAGGTCCATGGGGTGCAGACTACGAAAACACAGTTCTTACCCTCAAGGAACTCACAGTCTAGTGGGAAAAACAGACATATATATATATATAGAGAGAGAGATAATCACAAGCTAATAAGTGAAGTGATACTTGAAGAATGTGTAAAGCTCTCTGGGAGTTCAGAAAAGGGTGAACTACTGTACAGGGAGGAATTGGCACTTGAAAAAATCCAAAGCCCCCAGTCAACACAATTAACTTCTTCTGTAGAATTGCAGGCTTGGAGATGGGACAGCGAAGAGAGAATTAAATGAGTATATTTTTGAGGCCTTTCTGAAAATGCCTTTGTGCTGTCCTGATTGAAAAGTTGGTTGCATTTGTGTGGCCATTATTGTGCTGCTAATGCCTGAGCTGGATTCAGTGGGCCCATGGCTTGTCCCAGCAACCTCTTGATTAACTTCTTTCAGGTTTGGTGCAAGGTGTTGGGTGCTGGGACATCAGACTGAATATTACCATTTGTAGTTGTTCTGCATGTGTCCAGGACTGGTGTGGGTCAGGTTCATGAACCCTCAGAGTTTACAATAAGAATAGGGCCTGTCAGGCAGCATTCTGCTTACCAGAGGAAGGATAACTGAATTAGCATTGATTGAACGCTTAATATTTCATTTTGGTTCAGATAAAACATACCTATGGAGGGCGCCTGGGTGGCTCAGTGGGTTAAGCCTCTGACTTCGGCTCAGGTCATGATCTCAGGCTCCTGGGATTGAGCCCCACATCGGGCTCTCTACTCAGCGGAGAGCCTGCTTCCCCCTCTCTCTCTGCTTGCCTACTGTGATCTCTCTCTCTGTCAAATAAATAAATAAATAATCTTTTAAAAAAATGCCTATGGAGTATCTTCCATGTGCTTGGCATTTTATATGGCACCACAGGTTCATCTTACAGTGGAAGAGACAATAGATAAAGAAGAAACTGTAAATGTATGATCCAAGGTGTTATGTTGTACAGTAAAGATCTATATAGTGAACTCTGAGTTCACAAAGGAAAGAACAATAAATTCTGTTTGGAGGTTCCAAACAAGCTTCATTGAGTAACTGACATTGGACTGAGTTCTTATGGATGAATGTACTAGTATTATATTAGATGTTTTAGGAGAGTAATTATTACTCAGGATGATTTTGGTTACAAAATCCAGAAAACCCAACTCACACTGGCTGAAACAGATCAGGGACTTATTGACTCATGTAACAGGAAAATATAGAGATAGGAGAGGCTTTAATCATGGTTTAGTCATTACTTTGCTTCTTTTCTTTATGATTCTCTTGACTCTGCCCTCTTTTATATGTTGGCTTTGTCCTCATCCTCGTTTCCCTTATGGTTGCAAAAGGGAAACCAGTGGCAACGAGGGTGGATGCTTCTTCTTTTATATTCAGTGAGGCAGTGAGGCATTGTTTCTCACACTATAACACAAAAGTGAACTTTAGTGGTTCAGGACAGATAAAATTTAGGGTAAGATTATAGTAAGCATGGGGGCGTCTCCCAAACATTAGTTAAAAGCAGTTGAACCATTCAATAGCTTAAGGGCAGTCCCGATTTCAGGCTTTGTTTCTTTTTCGCTTAATTCTTGCTTTTTAAATGATGTCCCAATGAGGGTGACTAGGTAGCTCAGTCAGTTGAGCATCTGACTCTTGATTTCAGCTCAGGTTGTGATCTCAGTGTCATGAAAGTGAGCCCTGCGTTGGGCTCTGCTCTGAATGTGGAGCCTGCTTAAGATTTTCTCTCTCTCTCCCTCTGCCCCTCTCCCCTGCTTGTCTGTGCACACATGTGCATGCACGCTCTTTTACTCTCTCTCAAAAAAAGAACAATCTTAAAAAATAAATAAATAATGTCCCTTTTCCTATGTCTTTTATGTGTTTTGATTTATAGGTCACATTCTGGACTTCAGAATAGTAATACTATTTCTATAACACAAAGGTCACTTGTTCTATCAAGGCATTCTTCATAGCCTGCATATGTAATGAGAGTAGTGGACAAAGTTAATTATGAGAGGGAAGTGTTGCAAATGGTTTATGAGCAATCTCTGAAGTCTGCCACATCAAGGTTCTCAACCCCGCTTTGCCATCACTTAGCTGGCTGCCTTGGACAAATTAATTCATCTCTTGGAGCCTTGGTTTCTTTATCTATAAGATGGAAATAATATTAATACCTATCTCATAAGGTTTGAGGCTTGCATGAGATAATCCATGTAATATATATGGCAGAAGCTCCCCAAGTTTCTTGGTTTACTGTGCCTTTCCTGTGTTAGTAACTGTTTTCACAGCATCCCCAAGCCAAAGGAAGTATTTAACCCTTCTGCTGTATTAAGAACATAACACATAATAGTAAGTAGTAGTTCATGCTCTGCCCGACAGATGTCACTGTGTTTCCCTCAAAAAAGTAAAATATAGTAGCCCTGTGAGTTGGCTATGGCACCCTGGTGTGCCTTGGTGCACAGTTTGGGAATAGAACACTGCCAGGCAAACAGTTAGTGCTAAATACATGGTATTTGTTATTATTATAAAATGTCTGTGATTGTTATTAGAATATCTGTTATTGTTATTAAATCGTTATTACCAAAGAGGATACTGACCTACTAGTTTGATTCAGATGTTGAATATCCCTGAGGAGAGATGCTTCCCTTTTTGGTAGTAATATCTTCTAGCCTCAGGTTTTCTCTTAAGTTAGGACCAAATAATCCTAGCTTGAGAGGGGAGAGTAATTTCTATGTGCATGGAGAAGAAAACTTCATTCTCAAAGAAAGTGCACTTTTCTAGCTTCTAGTGATTTCTAGTCAAAAATCACTCTTTCAGAAGAGGCTTCTATGTATTACATTTAAAAAATATACTTTCCTATGTTTCTGCCTGGCCTCTTCTACTCTCCTTTTCCTTCTCTTTCCTCCTCTACCTCTCTTCATATTTCTTTCAGCCAGTGTCTGAGACTTGGCCCCATCTCCATCATAATGAAGGGATGCTTGATACTAAGTTAAAAAAAAGTGATTAGTTGAACTATGTTTTGAATCTCAGCTTGGTCTGTGAACCAGTAAGAACAGTGGGTAATGATAGTTCATTCTTGTATTCTTCTTTCCCTTCCCCTGAGGGAGCATAGGAAAACAATTTAAACAGAGAGACTCCAGAAGTTGGCCTGTGGGCTTGGACACAGGAAGCTGAGGAGAATAAAGGTAAAGGCTGTGCTGAATTTCCAACTCTTAGCAGTTGAGGCCCATGAGGTATCTTTGACATTTTCCTAGAGGCTAGAGCTGACTTTAGTTCTATTTGGTTGTTTAGATTCACTGAAGGGAATCTGATGTCAGAGGTATAAGGAATAGAATAGCAGACCTGTCCATGCACTGTTGACTCTGGGCCTCCTTGGGGCTGGCCAGCAGAGGTCGGGAGTGGCCGGCTGGCTTTTAGCCCTGGCCAGCTGGCGGCGTTTGCTTTGGCCGTTGGGGGAAAGAGCACTTTGTGGAAAGCTGGTCTTCCCAGCCAAGGGCCCATTTTCATCTTGAATCTGTTGAGTCCAGCCTGAAGTCTAGATCCAGTATCAACAGAGGCTGTGGAAAATAGGACTGGATGCCTGGCAGCCAGAACTGTGGGTTTTGTCTTCCTGACCAGGACATTCTTCCCTGAGCCTGTAAAAGTAAGAATGATGGAAACTGGGGTAGTTGTGGTATCAGGGCCAGAGAGAGTTAACTGCTCTTTGCATGGTCATTGAAGCCCAGGATTGGCTGTAATATATCACTAGGCCTCATCTCTTCCCAGGTCTTCCAATCTAGGAAGGTGTATGTGTGGCTAGAGCTGACATAGCTCCTGAAGTGCCTGAGCCCCCCTAAATGGGGGCCTCCACACACTGAGGGACCACTAGAAGGCTGGATCAATAACCTTCCCAACCAACCATATACCACAGGAACAAAGAGAAGTATCAGTTTGGTTCCTTTTTTTCTGAGATCTCGAAGTCTTTTTGGAGAAACAAACCATTTTCACAAAGAGGTACCTTTAGTACTAGACAGGGTAGAGTGAAGCTCATGTGAATAGCACAAAGAAGCGCTAAAGGAGTTCAGAGGAGGGCAAAAGGGCTAGGAGAGATATAGGTTTAGATGGGTCCTGAAAAGTGACTAAGAACGAGATAAAGATATGATGAGAGTTTTCTTATGCTCCTAAGGCAGAAATCCTTTGAAACTGACTCAAAATATATTTTGATTTAGTATAGAATCCTGGTCTCCAACCAGATTATATTCACTAGGATACCTGTATTGAGATTGTTCTGAACTTGAGTTCGCATCACCAAAATGATGTGGTCTTCTCAAATATTACAACTTGTCTAGAGCTGGAAGAGAATTAGATACCTGGAGGAATGAATCACATTTCTCAAGTTCTTCTGTTACTTTGCTGCTCCACTGTTTCCCAACTTGAAACTCAATACTAGCTCTTCTGTTGCTTTCAGGATGGCCAAGCAACTGTATTCAGAGTTCAAGGCCTTTAACACTCTGAAACTTCCCTTCCTTACGTTCTCTCATTCTTTTTGGAGACTCTCAGCAATTTCATATAGCCTAAATCTCCATCTTGTCCCCTGAAGGCCATGAGAAATGGCTTAAAGTTATTTGTGGTCTCAGAAGACTTTGGTACCAGTCCCTGTCATCTGTTTGAGAATTTGACATTCTTCATGAGGTCTCTTCATTCCCTTTCATATCTAACATTATCATTACATTCTTACTTAAGCAGAGCTCTATAAAAAAAAAAAAAAACTGATTCTCTGTTGCTGTAGATCAGGAGTCAGCACGCTTATTCTGTAAAAAGCCATATAGTGAATATTTTAGGTTCTGAGAGCCATACTGTCTCAGATGCAGCTACTCAACTCTTCCATGGTAGCAGAAAAGCAGCTATAAATAATACGTAAATAAATGAACATGGTTGTGGTCCAAGAAAGCTTTATTTATGGTATGATATTTGAATTTCATATAATTTTCACATGTCACAAAATATTTTTCTTTTGATTTTTTCAACCATTTAAAAATGTAAAGCCATTCTTAGCTCACACTTTTCAGAAAATAGGTGATGGTTGAACATGGCTGGCAAGCCCTAGTTTGCTAACCTACACTCTAGAAGACAGAATTTAGATTACTGGGTGGATATTATGGGGGATTGAGCTTGGCTTAAAATTTTAAAAAAGAATCAAGATTATTGGAAAATGTAATAAATTCCCTAGGAAGTTAAACCTACTCCTTTTCCACTGAAGATATTAAAGCACCACTGACTAAGGATATCATAAGAGGACTCAAAGATTTTGTGGGGGCTTGGATTTGAGGTTTTTTAAGTCGACAGGACTGTGCTTTTGTGAGCTTTTCTTCCTTTATATAACCATCATTTCCCAACTACCTGCTGTCTTCCTTTAATTTTTAAAAGTCTGTGTGGTTGTCTTCTACTTTTATCCACCTAACATTTGATGATACTGTTTTAACTTGCTCCCCATCTTTTTCATATTTGTGCATATTCTTTCCCTTCCAGAAACCCAGGAGTTAATGTCAAAGGGCAGAGTTCATTAAGCAGCAGATGTACTGTTGCCTAGAAACCATGGGGGACAGCTGCAAATTACTGCAGGGGCCTTTTGGGGAAGATGGTCTCACCCAACCACCAGGGCAGAGTAAAGAGCAAAAGAGATAATATATGTAAATGCCCCTTATTTATTATACAAGCAGAATCTGATTCTGTTTTACAGAATATCATATCCTTTTTTACTTTACTAAAAGGAATTTAAATTTGCTTCAGGAAATTTCAGCTCCTTTTTTGCTCCCCTCCCTTCAACAGTGGTTTGATCCTGCTTCTTAGAACTGCATTCCCTTTCTGCCACTTCACAGTAGTGAAGATCCTGTCTCACAGACTACTAGGCCTTTTATGTTCTTACTTTCCCTTCTTCTATCCCTACCCCGAAGTGGTTTGATGACACCTTATAGAAAAGCCTCCTTGTTTTGCTCCTTATAGATCTCAGTGGTTTGATTCTGTCTGGGGAACATCAGCATCTTTTCCTCTTCTGTCTTACACCAATAATTTGATCCTACGTCATTGAGCATCAGTTTCTTTTAGCTCCTCCCCCGGGGTCTACAGTGGTTTGATCCTGCCTCACAAAGTATTAGGTCCTCTCTGATTCCCCCTCTAACATCGCCACCACAAATGGTATGGTCCTTAGCATCAGGTTCTTTTTGTATCCCACACTGGTCTTCGAAGCAGATTGAAGCTGCTTCATCTCATTCCTGATTCAAATTGATCCCTTCAGTGGCTCGTTCTTACACTAGCAACGTAAAACTGGCCCAAATGGGTTTAAAGTGGTCAGAACTTGCTCATGGCCAGTTCAAACCTTTTCTCACATGGAAAAATAAGTTCTGACCAGTTCTAATCTATTTTGACCAGTTTAATGTAATTCTGCAGAGCTGGAGCCTGAGGTCGGTAAACTCAGGAAGACGGCTGAAGAAGATGCTGATTTGAGCCAAAGCAAGGAATCAGGTACTTACAAAAGTTGAAACTGGGCTGAAAACTAGGAAAGAAAATAGATGAAATGAGAGAGTAAAATGTAGGAGCCAGAGTTGGTTGAGGGAAGCTCAAAAGAGATTAGTTGCACCCAAACCTATTTTTTTTTTTGAAAGGTGAGAGGCCATTTTGAGGAGGTAGTGCAGGATTTGGGGCTCTGCCTTTGTATGTCTGGGAAGCAGTATGGAAGCTGATACCATCCAGCAGTCCGATCCAGCTGGAGCTGAGACTGGGTTATATGTGGCCCCAGTGATACCTGGTTCTGCTATTCTTTGTGTTTGGCCTCATCTCAAGTTGCAATTATTAGAGTCCCAAACCACAAATGACAACATTTCCACTCCTTTAACTGTGGATGGTCATGATGCTTTTTAGCTGTTTAGGGATGTTATTTAGTTTAGAAGAAGGGATTGGTAAACCTTGAAGAAAAACTAATTACAGTAGATAATCATTAAGTGCAAAACTCGGTTAATTAGAATTGAGTTGAAGACTATACCTTGCAATTTTTCAGAGATATGTTTAAAAGAAGGTGGTAAGTTGAGAACAGTATTTAATCTTTCTCCTGTGGGACTGGTTATCTATCATCTTATTATTGACTGAAGTAAAAATTGGCCTGCATTTTCTGGATTTCTCCCAGGTGGTTGTCCTGTCCTTTACTAGGACTGTAGTAGATATTGAAAGAAATGGAGTCTGGAAAATGGAATTTTTATAGTTGTAGCATTTCTAATTTGAGCAAAATTTCTGCAGAGGGACAGTTGGCAAAGGCCAGAGGCTTTGATGATGAGTGACAGAACACTGCAAGATTGAGGGTGGGGCTGCGGCTCTGGTTTGGTGCAGGATGTCTCAACATCTTTTTTGCAGATAGATGAGGCTTTATGGCTATTTACAGGTTAAAAAAAGGAAGTATTCTTAGAATGGCATAAGAACTTTGCTGACTGGGAGGGAAATTGATCCTTTTATGAAGGAATTTGGCTTAGGATCCTGTAATTTGAAAGATGTCTTTTAGGAAAATGGATTCAATTAGCCACTGCCTATTTTTTGACTTGGAAGAAAGGAGACCATTTTTGTCAAGACAGTTGAATGGCACTTCCAAATGTCAAGGTAGAAAAAAAAAATCAAAAGATTTGGATTCAGAAGACCCAGGCTTTAAATCCTGTTTCTGCTATTTGCTACATGGGCCTTGAGCAAATTATTTAACCTCCCAAAGACTTACTTTCCTCATTTGTGAAATAAAGTTAATATCATCTGTCCTAAAAGAAAAATAACCTTAGAGTTTAATGCCTTTTGGAGCAAAGTAACTGCCATTCAACATTGTATGAATAAACTAAATTGTATGATGGATTATTTTTGTGTATATGTGGGGAAAATAATATACAATTTAGTTTGATAAAGACATTTATTTATTTTTAATTTTTAAAAAATATTTTATTTATTTATTTGACAGAAAGATAGAAAGCACAAGTACGCAGAGCAGCAGGCAGAGGAAGAGTGAGAAGCAGACTCTCTGCTGAGCAGGGAGCCCTATGTGGGGCTCAATCCCAGGACCCCAAGGCAGCCACTTAACCAACTGAGCCACCCAGGTGCCCTGATAAAGACAGTTTTTAAAAAGTCTTTCAACAATGTTAAACCTAAATGAAGCTAAACTAAAAATATAATAGATGTCAGAAATTATTATTTTTATAATAATTTTTTATTATTAAGTGACACTCAGAAAATCCATAGCATAAAATGGCTCCTTGTGTTTCAGATTCATAGAGATCTCTGGATCCAGATTCAGTTCCTATTTCATCCTGGACCTGTGGCCACTAGAAGCCCTGAGATGTGGTATGCACCATCATAAATTGTGGTGATGCAGGTGGTGGATAAGAGTTGGAAGAATCATGTCAGAGATATAGGTGATAGGTATGGACTAATGTAAACAGGGTAGGGTGTAACAAACTGTCCTTCAGCCATAAACATCTTGAAATTATTTCTTACAAGACAAACCTGGATTACTTCCCCTGGATTCTGTCATCCTCCTTGAAAACAGCAGGATCAGGTAAAGGAGCAACAGGAAGGACAATAATGTAGACCTTTATGAATATGGAAATCCTGATTCTGCCATTCATAGGTGATGGGGATGGGAGCCAAATAAGGCAGCAGAGCTTGAGCTGGAGAAAACCAACATTAGATTTTAATATATTTTTGACCATAATGGCCCCATTAAGGAGCTGTGTTCTGCATACAGATTTGTGGGCTTGGAAATGTGGCCTTTTTAAAATAAGGTTGACTAATAGATGCAAGTGTTTGATAGTTACAGTTAGTGTACCTGTATTACTGTAAGGTGTATAATAAAGATTTTTATTTTTATGACATCCTGGTTAACAAGATGGAGAAAACTAGAGCTGTGACATTGTTCCTTTAGTTAGACTCTGAAAGATTTTTTAAGTATACTATTCACTGAGCACTTACTATGTACCAAGCATTTTGCTAAGTACTTTATGCATTAATCATTTCATCCTGAAAAAAGCCTTATTATCTATGTGTAATTAGCTTCATCATACAGATGGGAAAACCATTTACAAAGGACACTAATAATTAATTCTAAGTTTCTCTGGAGCAGAAATTTTTTCCTGCTCCATAGCATAGGATTATTTTTTTATTTTAATTTTTTTAACTTAATTTTATTTTTTCAGTATTCCAAGATCCATTGTTTATACACCACACCCAGTGCTCCATGCAATCCGTGCCCTCCTTAATACCCACCGTCAGGCTCACCTATCTCCCACCCCCCCACCTTCCAAAGCCATCAGTTTTTTTATCAGAGTCCTGCAGTCTGTCGTGGTTCAACTCCCCCTCTGACTCCCCCCCCAATTCACTTTTCCTTTCCTTCTTCTAATGTCCTCCATGTTATTCCTTATGTGGAGCAGAAATTCTTGAGAAGTGTGTGTGGAATGAAAGGGAGGATGAAGGCACATTTTCTGAGGGGTTTAGTAGAATCACCTCAATGAAAGTTTTTTGAAACCATGTAGGCATTTCCCCCATTATAGTACTTTCCTTAGAAGTACTACAGAAGGCCTACCCCTCCTTGGGTATTTTAGATGTTTTGTGAGTTACTGTGATTATTGTGAAAGAGTGAAAGGAAGGGCCCTAAGGTGTGTTGAAGAGAGGAAAAAGGTTGAGCTTCAATATTGCAAAGGGAGATCCTTGATGGTGAGCTGTAGGACTTTGTACCGGGTTCCATCTTGGTTTTAGCATTTTAATTAACAATTGGATGGAGAAGTAGAATAGTATGTTCATCAGATTTTTAAGAGACAACTGGAGTGGGGGGGGGGTAGTATATATACTGGATACCAGAACCAGGAATTCAAGAAACATTTACTAGACTGTAACAATGGTTCAAAAAAGCAAAATTAATTTGATAAGAGTAAATATGACATCTTGCACAAATTTAATAAAATTTAAAAAATATTCCATAGGATAGGTTAAATTTAATATGTCTGCCAGAAAAGTTAATGCATACTCAGTCTGCATTAATAGTAGTAGAGAGTCTACAATGAAGGAGGTAATTATTCCACTCTTCTCTAGGTTTGTATGAACTACACCTCAAGTATTGTGTTAGTAGTGGCAGCTATCTCTTAAAAAGGGACAAAAACAAAATAGAGGTTAAGAAAAGAAGCTTGAAGGGTGAAGTGGGACATGATTGCTATCTTCCATTATCTAAAAGGCTGTCATAAGAAAGAGAATTTTATCTGCACAATTGTGACCCCAAGGGACAGAATTAAGATTGTTAGGTGGAAGTTATGGCAGAGCTGTCTGAAGATAAAATGGGTTGTGTTGGAAGGGAATGAATTCCCTGTCACAGGGAATATTTAAGCAGAGACTAGCTGACTACTTATTAGGGATTTGAGATTTGTTACAAAACCTCAAATGTAGTCTTATTGCTACAGTTCAGTGGATTGAGAGAATTTTCATTGAGCATTTCTTGAATGTTGTCTGGTTGCTGGAGGGGGTGGTGATCAGAAAGGAGAGGTATAAGGTAACCCTGATGATAATCTTTTAATCCAAGAAAACCCTGGGGTTAGCTGGTGTGGTTCAGCCAAGGATGATACTGAAGGCATAAAAGCACTTACTAAGCACCCTATACATGCCTGGTGATTTTACCTGTATTATTTCTTAGTTTTCACAACAATCAGGTGAATTATATATAATTAGCATCTCTTTTACAAATGAGAAAAAGGAGGTTCAGAAAGTTTAAGTGACTTGCCCAGGTTCATGCAGCTAGTAAGTGACTTTGGGGGAACATATCAGAGCTCTGTGAAGGGAAAGATGTGACAGAATTTCTACTTGTTACCTGAACACTTCTCCAGTTGAGTGAAGAGTTGGTATTGCCAGAGGCAAGTCAAAACTGTGTGGACAAGCATGTCATGCTGGGCTGGGTGCCTGGAGTAGATGAGAATATCATAAAGATATATGATCAGCCTCTAGTCCAACAAATCCTGGAGGATGGTGTTGGAATGCAACTGAGCTTTTACACAGGCTAAATGGCATGACTGTTTATTCATAATGTCTGTACCTTATACGGAACAGAATGGCACAGCTGTCAAAGGATATAAAGATCTTCAAAGTCCAGATAAATCTATCTATTTTGAAAAACAGAAGACTGTGCTCGAGAGAGGAGAAGGACTTTTCAAACCTGTTCCACTTAATAAATTTGCTCCTGATATTGCCAAGGAAGTTATTTTTAAAAATGCAATTTAGCAAATTTAGGACTAGAGCTTCTTGGAGCTGATTTGTTTTTCAGAAAGGACCAACTCCCCTGTGAAATGTGCTACTCTATTTCAGAACTACAATATGGATGGGTAATGTTCTGGTTTCTACACCTCCCCCCACCATATTATAGAAAGCAGCATCATATAAGTTAAAAGAGCATTAGTTTAGAATCAGAAAGATTAGATTTAATTCCTTTACTGGAACCCTTGGGACATTCTTTAGTTTTTTTGAGACTCAGATTCATTATCTTTGAAGATAGGAATAATAATAGCTCTATTTTAAACATGTGGAGTTTGAGGTTCTTCTGAAAAATCCAGGTAGAGAGATTAAGGGAAGGCTGAAGCTCAGGGGAATGACTGGATCTAGAGATACAGATTTGAGAATCAACAGCCAAAGGGAAGGTACATAAAGCCACATGCATGGATGGCATTGTCTAGCAGAAGGATTTCTTCCACATGATGACTCTTTAGCTCTTTGAAGTTGACAGTTATGTAATCCCAATTATTCAATTCTCTAGGCATGGCATCCCTAGATCAAAGATATTTCTGAATGTCTTGAATTCTAGCCTCTACATCAGCCAAACTGTCCTTTTGAGGACATATTATGTTTTGGTTTTATCAGTCTTGAGGTGTGGTGTTCTAAACATAGTATTCCTGGTATGGTATGGAGTTAAGTACAAAACCCTTAACTTATTCATTTTATTCACTATACATTTTTGGTGGCTCTGATGGAGGTTGTCCTTGACAGTACCTTGAGAAATACTGTCCTATGGCATAGAGAGAACTGCATTTGAACCACTCTAGTCCTTGGCATTGACATAGCTTGACATAGCTTCTAGCTCCCTACCCGGTCTTGCCTCACTGCTAAATGCAGGCATGAAGTTGTTGTGGGATATTACCAGCCCCATTTAATTTCCTAATAACCAACACTTGGATTTAGTGGAAAAGATAAAACTTTTTCCCCTTGCTTTTTCATTTTTTTAAAAAAGCTTCTTAGGTACTCTGGAACTGGCTTACCAGTATTTAGAAGGGCACATCATTGTGAGCCAGAATGACAGAGGGCTCAAAAGGTAAGGTTCATTGATTGGTGATTAGTGACTTCTTACCTCCCCCAACCCTAATTTAATACATTATCAAAAAAACCAAATGTCAGGTATATTAAACAGTTTTATGCAAAATATTGAAGATTTAAAAAATAGAAGGAAATGTAAGTGAATAAATTATTTCCTCTTTGCATATGCTTAAAGTAATATATGGTGTCATGAAGGAAAGGTTTATATATTTTTACATATAGAAATGAAAATCTCTGTAAATATAAACATGAAAAATATGAAGTACAGATGATAAACTGAAAAACTGCAACAAATACGACAATTGCAGTTGATACTCATTTGTGGATCCTATTCATTTAGTCATTAAAATTTATTTGTAACCCTGAAATCAATACCTGTGGTGTTTTTTTGGTCATTTGTAGATATACACAGTGGCAACATTTGAATTACCTGATGTGCACATTCCTCTCTGAGGTCCAACAAGATGATTCTCTTGTCTTTTTCTTTTAGCTCTCATGCTGTAAATAAGTGTATTTTCAGTCAATTTAGTGCCATGTTTTTCACATTTTTGTGCCTTTTCTTGGCAATTTTTAAAAAATATTTTATTTAAGAGTGCATGCATGCATGCGAGAAAGAGAGAGATAGCAAGAGAGAGCATGGTAGGGAAGGGAGAAGCAGGCTCCTTGCTGAGCAGGGAGCCATTCGTAGAGCTTAATCCCAGGACCCTAGAATCATGACCTGAACCGAAGGCAAATGCTTAACTGACTGAACCACCCCGGCCCCATTTTTCTTGGTGATTTTGCTGTTTATAATGTCCTCCAAGTGTGATGCTAAAGTGCTGCGTAGTGTTCTTGAGCACAAGAAGTCTGTGATATGCCTTACAGAGAAAATACATATGTTAGATTAGCTTAGTTCAGGCATAAGTTACAGTGCTATCAGCTGTGAGTTCAATATTAATGAATCAACAATACATGTTAAATAATGTTGTCTCTAAACAGAAACCCATATAAACAATGTATGTATGTATTGATTTATTGACAAAAATGTTGTGACTATGTCTCACAGGAACATAACTCTGCCGGAACTAAGCCAATCGAACATATCTATTTTCCCCATCTCCCTCTCTTCTCCTTCCCTTTCCCCTCTCCCTCTCCCTTTCTCTCCCTCTCTTTCACTTCCTTTCCCTCTTTCTGTTTCTCTCCCTCTTTCTCTCTTTCCCTCCCTCCACTTTTGGTAATGCAGAGAAAAGAAAGATTCATTCAGATTTGGGTAAAGAGGTAATGTGAGCAGGATCTTAGAAGACTTCAAGAAGGTGACATTTGAACTGAGTAATAAAAGATATGCAGGATTTTTCTAGGTAGAAAATGCAGGGCAGACCTTGACTTTCTTAGCTTCCAAATGCCAATGATGCTACCACAGATTGTAAAAGCATGCCTTTGAGAGTCAATGAGAATGATTTTCCTTTGATATAACTGCACCCAGAATTTTCTAGTGCTTTCCCTCAGATTCCAGGTGCGTTGTCATATTCTGATGCCCTGATGTTGGGATCAATAGAGGATGGACATAGAAAAAAAATCAAGAATTCTACATCATTTTGATGAATCAGGTATGTAATGTGGAGAATGGATTAAAGTTGGGGAGATTTGGGGGTGAAAAGGAGAAAGGAACAGATATTTGTTGAGAACAAAGATTTGTTGTAGTGTTACAGTTCTTACTTAATTTTAATGAGTCCATTTAACAACCCCATAAAGTAGGCAATTATTCCAATTTTACAAATGACAAGTAATGAAGGCCTAAAGAAGGTTAAAATAGTGGAGGTGGTGAGAAATGGATATATGCAATTTACATTTTGGAAATAAACTTGAATGTAGCAGTAGGAAGGGTAAAGAAATTATTAATCAGCTTAACTGTAATGTGCAGATAACACCGCTCAGTTCACAGTGTTATGCCATAAAGTTAGATGAAATAAGGGCTATGACAATGCTCTATAAACTGTAGACCATTATACCAACGAGAGATGCTCAGAAGCTTTGAGCTTTGGCAACTTGGGAGGGTGGAAATATTATTAATGGAGGTGGGTACTGAAGAGGAAGAGTGTTTTGGAGGGAAGATGATATTTCCTAATTCTTCAACATCTCCTCTTATCCTTATCAGTTCACCTGTCTCTTGGCAATTTCTATTGTTTTTTACCACTGTGCATAGAGACTCCATCTATGTAAATATCTGTAAATGCATAGATTATCTCTGGAATGATACACAAGAAACTTTTGACAGTGATTTTGCCTGCAAAGAGGGGACATGGGTGGAAGTGGGAAAAACACTTTTTACCCTGTATTTTTTGTACACTTTGAACTGTGTGTCATATACATAAGTTATGTGCTTAAAAAAGAAACATTATAAAATAGATTAAAGATAAAATGGGGAAAAAAATGTCTTACAGCTACAATACATTTACATCTCCTGTACATTAATCTCAGAATTTCCCCTGTGTCCTGTTGTCTGTGAAGCTTTTCTCTGACAATCCCATATCCTATCCTTTCTTCCCACTTGATGTGGATGCCAGTGGGAAAAAGGAAATTTGAGCTAATAAGTATTGACTACTTTTGTAAAGATTAGTGGAGAAAGGAAGGGTATTGGGTAAAATGGGACTTTGGGGTTAAGAGAGGGTTTCTAGTTTAGGTTATTTATTTGTGGCTACGAGTGACTTTTGTACCTGTTTATAGGTAGAGGGGAAGAAGCTTGGAGAGAAGTTAAAGATAAAGGAAAAGGAGGGTTTGTAAACAGGCTGTTAGCTTACACTAAGTATCAGCAATATTGAGATAGAGTTGCAAATGTATGTGTTTCTAGGAAACTGTTTAGAAATGGTGCTTAAAAAAAACCAAAATGCTGTCTGTGAGGAACCAGAGCCCAGACAGGCCCCTCTGTAGCCATTTACAATATCAGCTCTTGGGTCTGCTGAGATCTATCAGGCATTCCTTCGACAAATGTTAAGTGATTACTATGAGTAAGGCACAGCATACAGCAAGGGTTGTGTGGTTAATTGAATGTACTGACTTGATATTCACTAAAGAAAGAAAGTTTCTGTAAGAATAAGGATGCTTAGATATAATTCTGGGGCTGGATTAAGAGAGTCCAAGTGTAGTGGATTCTGACAGAACCGCTACAGTGCTTGGTTCCTAGTAGGTGTTCAGTAAGTGTTTGTGACATAATTCGTTTATTGAGCACCTCCTATCAATCAAGCACTGTGCTAGGCTCTGGGACCACACAGATAAGTTAGACAAGGTCTTGCCTTTTCAGGTGCTTAGGTTTAGTAGTGGTTACAATAAGGTGATGGGTTCAAGACAGAGTTACAAACAAGGGTAGGAGGGGACCTACTCCAGAAACAGCCAGATTATAGTGTGTTGAGGAGTAAATATGGACAGAGGAAGTGAGGACACTGAATGTAGACTGTTCTTTTGAGACACAGTTTGGTTAAGAAGAAAAGGAGACAGAGGGCAGGAAACAGAGAGACAGGGTTCAGGGATTGTTTTTTAAATAATGAGAGATTTGAACATATTTTTGCATAGAGAAGAAAGAAACAGCAGAGAGGGAAAGAGTAAAGATTAAGAAATAAAGGCAGTAATAGATGAAAAGAGATCACTGAGGGTATAGGAAGTGATGGGAGATAAAACTGACCAGGAATTCTTGGAAGAATCATTGTGTGGCACTGAGAATTTTTCTGAAGCAAGAGAATTTTGGGGTGATACTAGGTCAAAATATGGTAAGTCAAGAGTATGGAAGATAGTGGATAAAATAATGGTCTTTGTGCCCATGCTAGTCACGGAAGAAAATTAGGCTGCAGGGGACTGGTAAATTGGGAGGAGACCAAATAATAGGAGTAGTAGGAATGAGGAAGTAAAAAGTCCTTAATGGGAAAATGTATCTAGAGAGTGGAATATATGGATATAAGATTTTAGAGGTAGAGTGGTTTTGAATGGTAAAAAGATCCTTGTAGACTTCTTACCATTGGTTGTGGACAACTGAAATGCAGGGAAAGGTCACTGGAATTGAGCCGAGAAAGTGGTACTCTAAGGTTTATCTTCATGGATGTTTAAGTCTCTCCATAATGATACAAAGACTTGTATCAAGAGCCAAATATACAATTAATGTTTGGAAGAAACCAGGAAGTAGGCAGAGGCCACTGATGAGACTAACAAGTAGCTAGTGTTTCACTTGTTCATTCACCTACCCTTCCAGATAAGGAGATAAGTGATAGAAATTGTGCTAAACATTATGTGCTTGGCTTTCCCTCCTCAAAGAGCTTCTAAGGGAATGAGATGGTAGATTCAGATGTTTGACCTGTGACTGTGGAGTCCAACCTGTCCCAGCAGCACCAGCTTATTAAAGGTCTAGTCTGCAGGGTAAACCAGACCAGTATGGTATTTGTGGCTAGCCAATAACATGCAACTCCTCAGAAGCACTGAGTGGTGTAGGGATGAAGAGGTACTGAATCACATAAAGGAGATGGAAACAATATGTTCTGGGCTGAGTAATTCCCCAGAAAGTGTGGCGAGCTGCCAATCTGTCCATGCATTTCCATGGTCTTTATAAGAACAGTAGTGAACTATAACATATAAAAGTTTATCTCCTTGAGACCATGAAAGAAGCATCAGGTAGTGAGACTAAGATTTCCTTGTGTCCAGGACAGATTTTCAGGTATAGTTTTGTTTATCAGTTGGCCCCAGAGTTTATATCCTGGTGGGAGAGGTATCCCAGAGGAAGAATAGTAACAAAATAGAGGCTCCCAACTTCGGAGGTACTTAAGAAGAAAACTCAGAGAAAATAGGGAATAGCTTCAAGAAGGCCCAAGCTATCCTATCCAAGTAACAGTGGCAAATAACAATCCAAATGACAGCAGCTAACACTTACAAAGCATTTACTCTATACCAGGCAATGTTTAAGCACTTTGTGTACATTATTTTTTTCAGGAATTATAACAATCCTGTGAGATAGGTATTAATATCCCCATTTCCCTAAAAGAAGTACACATTGTTTTCCCAGGATTTATTCTCACTCTGCTGCTGGGTCCTGGGTATGTACATTAGAGACTGTTGCTTGGTTGAATCTTTGCAGATAGTTTTGGCTTTATAGTTTGGACCATGCTGTGGAAATCAGGTGTTGCTTTGAAGCAAACCTGACAGAAAGAAACTTCACAGAAGTTTTTATAACATCTAAAATTATAATAATATGCATATATATGCTTAGAAATTTTGAATAATGTTTTCCTCTAGTGAGGTTAACTGTGTGCATGTATTACTGTGTACATGTTTACCATGTGCATAGATTATCCTTTTAAAACTAAAAATAAAACAAAAAATGCATATTGTAAACTCTGCAAATACTCTTTTGAAAATTCCATTTCTTCCTTTCCATTTTCCCCTAAATAATGCTCTAACACTGCATGATAGGACTTAAGGTAAGGGAAGTAAAATTAATAGGCATAGAGCTTGCTGCTACAATTTTGCCATTTTTTCCCCGAGAGGGCTTATTGTACCTTGTAACATTCAAAATAGTTCCATAACAAACTTCAAAAGTATAAATTCTATATTTTATATTCAAAATAGAGAATAGCATAGCTACTTGCCACCATTCTGACCTATACCTTTATTTGAGTGGGGGTATAACTAGGTCTAAGGTCTACTAGGTGTTTCCTTTAATAGAAATATTCAATTTCAATTAGCCTGAGAGATCTAAACTAAAGAAAATCATCTTGTAGCTATCTGGCCGTTCAAAAGAGTTCTCTGCTCCCTTGAAATTCATTACAAATTCTCTTCAAATAATAGACCTCAACACACTGTTGCCCGATATACACTGGCCTAGTTTTGCCTGTGTCCCTTCATTTTTCTTGGTGCTATCTTGTCTCTTACTTTTAAGGTTGTATACCAAAGCCCCTAAAAATTAAAATATTTTTTCTGGTTCAAACCCTGTAAACAACTTAGAGCCTATCTCTGTTTCCAGTAAGACCCTCAACCTTATTTTAATTGTTAGCCTGTTTATTATTGTTAAGTTTCAAGGTGAATTAAATGATCCATTAGGTCACATCCACTTTAAGTCTTTGGTTCACTTAAAGCAAGTATTTCACATTCCAAAGGACAATCCTCCCTCTTGGCCACCCTTTTCCACCTTTCTTAGGACTTATGGTGTCAAAGAGTGAATATATTTTTTTTCCAGAGACATCTCAGGGAATTCACATTGTTTAAACCAAAGAAGTAAATTGTTTACATTAATAGTGAAATATCTGGTCCTAAAGAGGTTGGTGTTCAGGTAGAGGCCTTCCTAATATTCCCCTTTGCCCTTGTAAACAGTGATTATTCACAAGCTGTAGGCAAGGAAAGGACCAACAAAACAGAAAGTCTTATCATTCTTCTAGAGCTTCCCTTGATACCTCTGCATCCTCCCAAACCCCAACATTACTTTTGCCCTCTTGAAGTTACCACTCAAAGGTGGTTTGCTCAATCTGGTCACTATGAAGATTACAGCCACATTGTTGAAAAGACCTCCAAAATAAATATCACTTAAAGCCACTGTGTTATTGAACTAGTGGATGCTTCTTGCTCCAGGTCCTGGGCTAAAGGCTTCACCTGATATATTTGTACTTCCTCCAGACTAGTTGCTGCTGACCTCAGAATCAGGTTGAGAATCCTGAGAAAAATCAAAGCCTTATGCTTTACCCTAAGGCAAAACTGTCCTTGTTACCTTAAGTGCCTGATTTTATTAGTCACTTTTTTTCCTCTGGGGAAAATTAATACCATATTTAAGGACAATAAAGTCACATGGTCTCAAGTCCAGAAGCCAATATCAGACCTTGGCTATATACATGTGAAAGTAAAAGACAGGAAGGGAAACTCTCTGACACTGTGGAATGGATATCTACTTGTCAGCAAACTGCTCCAGGTTAGGGCCCTAGACTGGGAACACCATTCCAAATCAGGCTGGTTTGGAAGGAACCCCTTGCTTGGAAGGATGTGACATGATTTTTAATGAAATGGTTTCTGGCTTCTCTTCTGAATAATTGGCATGATAATGAAAGGGAACAGTAGAAGGCTCTGGTAAGATCTATAATGATGTTATTTCCTCTCCCTAGCTCCAAAAGTGATCCAACTTTAGCCTAGCTCACAGAGTCTGCTTGATCCCTGGTGTCAACCTCAATTGACAGCAACTACAAAAGCCATCAGATGACTGAGTTACATCATTAGAAGTAGGTTCTAAAGGTCATCTAATTCACCTCATTCTTCTCTCTCTCACCCTTAGCTCCCATGCAGGATTGTACCTGAAATAAGCTCTTAACTGCTGAACTTGTCAGGACTTGTCAGGAAAGGTGGATTGTTATTTCCATTTCAACCCAGTGAAACTGGAGTACAAAAAAGCAAAGGAATTTGGGGACCCACCTTTACCTGCCAATTTAGCTGCACATGGGTTTAAGCTTAGAATCTAAACAGAGAGGAAACAGTTAAGATGAGAGCATGAAGACAGAATGGGGCCTTCAAATAAGCCATTTCTGTTCTTGGAGAACAGAAATGTAGCCTTTAATGTCTTCCTGGTACCTTCTATCTATGTGAATATCTCATTTCTAAAAGAATTTTCTCCCTAAGTTCCCTGGACTTCCTTTCACTTCTTATTCCTGGTTCCCAATAACTCCCTGAGTTTGAGGGCAGAGAGCATGGGAATACATGCATATACATATACATACTCTCCTGATGTTAGGAACTAGAAGGTCCTAGATAAAGTCTTTATAGAACACTTCTCTAGTCATAGCCAGACAAAGTAATTTCAATGTGGATGTTTTTATATAAGGAATATATTAAATTGTATGATTACTGCTTTAGTATTTCAACTAATCTTCAGTTTAATGAATATGACCTTTAGAGGATTAAAATTCTCAAAAAAACTAGCAGAGCGTCCGGAATTACCACACAGAGTCTTCCAGTCGTTCCTGTGAGGGAGCATAGAGCTTTACAGGGGTGTTGTAAACTCTGGTAGATGACTAAGAATTTTAGCAGTGAGGTTGAGAGGGTGGGAATGAGGGTCTATTTTTCTTTTTGCAACTTATATTGTTTTACTAGTTATGGTGAATTCATCATAATGTAGAATTTATTAAAATTTTTCATTAACAAAATGGTATGTAAAAAAGAAAAAATATAAAATTGGAAATTGAATATTGGAAAGGAGAAAATTATTTTAAAAATACAAGTGGAAAAGAAAAAAGGAGGAAGGAGAAAATATTAAAAGCTAACAGAGGAGAGAAAAGGAGAAGGAAAATGGAAGCAGAAGGACAATAGAAATGAAAAAGGAAACTCTAGCAAATGTAAAAGAAAAAGGAGTAGGAAATAATTTTAAAAAGTTTAACAAGTGAAAAATAAAAAGAAGAGGTCATGTTAAGAAAATGCACAGAAATAATCCTGAAAGAGCATCCAATAACCAAAGTTGAACAATTGGAACAACAAAATAGATAATGCAGTACTTAATTCCAAATCATTTACTTGGATACGTGCCCCCTACCCCAGGAGGTGGAGCTTAGTCTCTTCCATTCAAAATATAGATGAGGCTTAATGACTTGATTTTAGAAAGTACAGTATCGAGGGGGATGAAAATAACTTTATAGTGGAGAAACTTGGCAAACACACCTTGGGCAGGTAATCAAGGTTAATATCAATAGTGATAAGTCCTGTACTGCTATGTATTTTGCTTTCATGACTGTATTTGCTGCATTCCAGAAGTTTTGGACCATCATGTTTTCATTATTGTTTCCATGTATTTTTTAATTTCTTTTTTGATTTCATGGTTGACTCATTCATTCTTTGGTAGAATGTTCCTTAACCTCTATGTATTTGTGGTCTTTCCAGATTTTGTCTTTTTTTTTCTTGTGATCGACATCAAGTCTCATAGCTTTGTGACTGGAAGTGATGCTTGGTATGATCTTAGTCTTTTTGTACCTGTTGAGGCCTGATTTGTGACCAAGTATGTGATCTATTCCTCAGAATGTCACATGCACTCAAAAAGTATATGTTGGCCGACTGAAGGTAATAATAGAAAGTGTATTTTGTTGCTTTAATATGAAATGTTCTGAATGTATCTTTTAAGTCCATCTGTTCCAATGTATCATCCAATACCATTGTTTCCTTATTGATTTTTCTGCTAAATGATGGGATGTTAAAATCCTCTACTATTATTGTGTTATTATCAATGAGTTCCTTTATGTTTGTTATTAATTGTTGAATATGTTTAGGTACTCCCAAGCTGGGAGCATAAATATTTACATTTGTTAGATCCTCTTGTTGGATAGACCCTTTTATTATGATATAGGATCCTTTTTCATCTCTTGTTATAGTATTTGGTTTAAAATATTCGGTGATATAAGTATGGCTATTCCAGCTTTCTTTTGACATCCATTTACATGGTAAATATTTCTCCAAACTCCTGCAGGTGTCTTTAGGTCCAAAATGAGTCTCTTTTAGGCAGCATATAGATGGGTCTTGTTTGTGTGTGTGTTTTTTTTTAACCCATCCTGACACCCTTTGTCTTATGATTGGGGCATTTAGTCCATTTACATTCAGATTCAGAGTAGTTATTGATAGATATGAATTTATGCCATTTTATTAATTGTTCTGTTGTTGCTGGAGATTTTTGGTGTTCCTCTCTAGTCTTTGTCACTTTTGGTCTTTCTTTCCCACTCAAAGGAGTCCCCTTTAATATTTCTTACAGGACTGGTTTATTGGTCATAAACTCCTTTACTTTTTGTTTGTGTGGGAAACTCTGCTTCCCTTTCTATTCTAAATGATAGCCTTGTTGGATAGAGTATCCTTGGTTGCATACTTTTTCTAATTGGGACAGTGAAGATATTATGCCACTTTCTTCTTGCATACTAAGTTTCTCTGGAGAGATCTACTGCTAAACTTATTTGTCTTCTCTGTGTGTTAAGGGATTCTTTTGTCTTACTGCCTTTAGGACTTTTTTCTTTAGCTCTATATTTTGCAAAAGTTTTTAAAGATTTTTATTTATTTCACACACACACACACACACACACACACACACACACACTCTACAGGCAGGCAGAGGTAGAGAGAAAAGCAGATTTCCTGCTGAGCAATGAGCCATCTATGCTACCCAAAGCAATAGACAAATTTAATGAAATCCCTATGAAAACATGACCAGGACTTTCCACAGAGCTAGAACAAACAATCCTAACATTTGTATGGAACCACGAAAGACCCCAAATAGCCAAAGAAATCTTGAAAAAGGAAAGCAAGTCTGGAAGCATCGCAATTCCAGGCTTCAAGCTATATGACAAAGCTATAGTCATCAAGATAGTATGGTACTGGCATAAAAACTGACACATAGACAAATAGACCAAAAGAGAAAATCAAGAAATGGACCTACAACTCTATGGTCCATTGATCCTTGACAAACCATGAAAGAATATCCAGTGGGAAAAAAGGCATTCTCTTTAACAAATGGTGTTAGGAAAACTTGACAGCTACATGTGGTAGAATGAAACAGGACTACTTTCTTACACCACACACAAAAATAAATTCAAATGAATGAAGGACCTAAATGTGATCAGTAAACCATCAAAATCCTGAGGAGAACGTAGATAGAAACCTCTTTGACATTGGCCATAGCAACTTCTTACTAGACAGGTTTCCTAAGAAAAGGGAAACAAAAGTAAAAATGAACTATTCAGACTTCATCAAGAGAAAAAGCGTCTATACAGTGAAGGAAACAGTCAATAAAACTAATAGGCAACTATGGAATTGGAGAAGCTATTTTCAAATGATATATCTGATAAAGGGTTAGTATCCAAAATATATAAAGAACTTATAAAACTCAACACCCCCTGCAGATAATCAAGTTAAAAAATGGACAGAAGACATGAATAGACATTTTTCCAAAGAAGCTATCCAGATGGCTAACAGACATGAAAAGATACTCAATATCATTCATCATCAGAGAAATACAAGTCATAACTACAATGAAATATTAATTTATACCTGTCAGAATGGCTAAAATTAGCAACACAAGAAACAATAGATGTTGGTAAGGATGCAGAAAAGGTGTACCTTTTACACTGTTGGCCAGAATGCAAACTGGTGCAGCCATTCTGGAAAACAGTATGGAGACTCCTCAAAAAAGTGTAAAACAGAACTACCCTATGATCCAGTAATTGCACTAGTAGACATTTACCAAAAGAAACAGAAATACTGATTCAAAACCATATATACACCCCAATGTTTATAGCAGCATTGTCAACAATAGCCAAATTATGGAAAGAGTCCAAATGCCCATCAACTGATGAATGGATAAAGAAGTGGTATACATATGTAGACAGATAGATAGATAGATAGATAGATGATAGATACACACACACATATACAATGGAATATTATACAGCTATAAAAGGAATGAGATCTTGACATTTGTAATCACGTGGTTGGTGCTAGAGAGTATTATGCTAAGTGAAATAACTCAAAGAAAGACAAATACCACATGATTTCACTCACATGTGGAATTTAAAATATAAAACAAATGAACAAAAGGAGGAAAAAAGAGACAGGCAAGCCATAAAACATACTCTTAACTATAAAGAACAAACTGAGGGTTGTTGGAGGGAAAGTGGGCAGGGGGATATGTTAAATAGGTTATAGGTATTAAGGAGGGCACTTGAGATGGGCACTAGTTGTTGTATGTAAGCGATGAATTACTAAATTCTACACTTGAAACTAATATTACACTGTATGTTAAACAATTGAAATTTAAATAAAAATGTGAAATTTAAAAAAATTAAAAAGTAAAAATAAAAAAATATATTTAAAAAAGGTATTACTGACAGATAACATAGTGGTAAGTAATGTTGATAGTGTGTTCCATCATTTGATGGGTGAGAAGAGCTCTTCACCTATGTGGTCTTTCTCTCCAACATATTTCCCAATTCTAATTATGAAAGAATCATTGGGGAAATCCCAATTGAGGAGAATTCTATGAAATACCTGACCAGTACCTCAGAACCATCAAGATCATCTAAAAGAAGGAAAGCCTGAGAAACTAAGTCAAGAGGAACCTAAGAAGATATGACAACTAAGTGTAATATTGCACCCTGAATGGAATGTTGAAATAGGAAAAGGACATTAGATAAAAATTAAGGAAATCTGAATAAAGTATGGACTTAACAATAACATTTTAGAATTGGTTCATTAATTGTAACAAATGTACTATACTAACGAAAGATGTTAATATAAGGAAAACTAGGTGAGTATATAGGAACCCATTGTATTATCTTTACAGGTTTTCTGTAAATCTAAAATGATTCCAATGTAAAAATATTACTAAAAGTTAAAAAAAGAGGCAAAATGTTTAAAAAAAAACCACTTAACTGAAAGGAGATAATTTTTTTAAATTAAAGAAACAGAAAAAAAGGGAAAACTTTAACAGAAAAAGAAAAATCCTAAATTCTAAAAAAAAAAAAAAAATTTATACGCCTTAAAATATAAAGAAAAATGTAACAAAATTCAAAACCCAAAGGGAAAAAAGCATAGAAAAGAAAAATCCTCCCCAAATGAGTAAACAACAAGAAAAAATACAAAACCCAGGAAGAAAGTTAAAACCCCAAACAAAAAGAAACAAACAAACCAGAGAAAAAAACCCATAAAAGAAAAATCTGAAAACACATAAAAGTAAAATGAATGCCCCAAACAGAGGAAGATATTCCCCAAATTGCAACAAAAAGAAGAAAACCAATGGGAAAGAGAAGGCAAGGACAGTGAACAGCATCAGCAACAGCAGCAACAAGAGCAACAAAGGGCAATAAAATAGCCCAGCACTAAAAAAAAATCCCAAAAGAAGGACAAAAAGCACAAAAGAAAGAAAAAGAAAAAACTTAAGGAAAGGGGAAACTCCGATAACTATAAAATCAAGCTTGGGAGAGACCGAAGTGACTTGCTTTCTGTGGGTAGGTGTGTGGAGTGGAAGAAGTACCCACAAAATGTGGCTGTCCACAGCACCCTTTGGGAGCCATTGGAAAGAATGAAAAGGGTATGTTATTGTAACATATGCAGACAGGCATTTAAGTGGCTCATTACCACCATATTAACTTTTTTCCCAAGTGAGTCTGGGAACCTGACTGTTTTTTTTTTTTTTTTTTTTTTTAAGATTTTATTTATGTACTTGACAGAGAGAGATCACAAGTAGGCAGAGAGGCAGGCAGAGAGAGAGAAAGGGAAGCAGGCTCCCCACTGAGCAGAGAGCCTCATGCGGGGCTCCATCCCAGAACCATGGGATCATGACCCAAGCCGAAGGCAGAGGCTTAACCCACTGAGCCACCCAGGTTCCCCAATCTGACTGTTTTTATCCGGAGCCCCTGAGCCCTGTTTTATTTTACCAGGGTCTGAGAGATAAACATTTATTGATTGGCCAGGTCTGAGTTCTGTATTGAGAGGGTGCCTGTCCAGATGGAGATACTGTTTTCTCTTTCAAGAGTCATTTAGGGGTGTGTGGGTGGCTGAGTGGGTTAAAGCCTCGGCCTTCGGCTCAGGTCATGATCCCAGGGTCCTGGGATCGAGCCCCTCATGGGCTCTCTGCTCGGCAGGGAGCCTGCTTCCCTTCCTCTCTTTCTGCCTCTCTGCCTATTTGTGATCTCTGTCTGTCAAATAAATAAATAAAACCTTTTTTAAAAAAGAGTTATTTATTATGATTGAAGGCAGGCCACAGCTAAGTGAGTACTATGTAGTTCCTCTTGATACTCTGCTGAGTCAGGACCCTGGAAGTTGTTAACTACTAACCTAACCAGTAGCCAGAAGGTGGTCTTGTTTTTAAAAAATCTGTGATTCCAGTCCATGTAAATGGGTGCAGGGATAAGGATTGTCCTAAACTGCTGGAATCCCAAATAGAAGCAATCTCAAACAGTGACCTTCAGTTTGACTTGGGAGCATATTATGTGGTAGTTTTTCTTGGTATTATTTGCTCTACCTTTAAAATTCTGTGTGGCTTAAGTTGATGTTAAAATCTTTTAGATATCAGATTGGGTCTTGATTGAGTGGTGGAAGGTAATAGCTAGGATGAAATATTGAATTTAGGTAATTCATAAGTCAAGTTATTTCAATGAAAATCACTGACAATTTGGTAATAATGATAATGATGATGACACTTGTGTGAACATTTTGATACATCAGTTCTCTCCTCTGGCCTTTATTTGGCCAGAAGTGGTAACAACAGGTGGCAACAGTGATAGGGCTCTTGCACCACCTGTATTTCACAAATCATACCAGTGACTAGCCAGGAGCCAGAGGCCTTTATATTCCCAGTAACGTTGTAATCTTTCTGGGTCCTGGAGTCTCGTGCTACTTGGGTCTGGCACCTAGAGTGGTGATGTTGGGCACTTTCAGGACAAATCATATTATATATAATCATATAATATAACAAATTATACCACAATGTCATTGGCCAGCTGATGGGTCATATCAAGAAACTGAGTTAAGATGTGCAGTGGATAGAAACGTGGATAAGAGAAAGGATTATGAGATCTAGAATGAAATTCTAGACTTTAGTCCTTGTTCAGTCCCATGTGAACCAATTTGTCTGGGAAAAGTCACTTAACCTCTCTTAGCTTCTTCTATACAATATGCCAACCTCATACAAATTGAGTGTCTGTGTCTTTTTTCCTCATAATAAAAATTTGAATTGAATCACAAATGAAAAATATAAATATGTGGTGAAAAAGCTATTACATATTAAATCAGGATAGTATGGTAACTTGAAGTTACCATAACAAAAAACAGGGTGATGCATTGATTGCAAACCAGTTTGTTTCTCCATGTTCTGCCATGTACATTTTTTTTTCCTTATTTGTCTTCCTCTCCACATCCCAGTCAAACCAGTCTTTTTCTGACACTTTGCTCAGTATATGACACTTCAGTGGCATATTCAATGGGTGCAAAATCTTTTGGGGGTCAGAAGAGACCTTGGATTAAGTGATGATATCCTGCCTGACACCAGATTGGACTAGGCTAGTAGAAGACTTCAAGTTTTCACACATCAAATATTTTCCAAAAAATGTTGAGACTTCACATGAGGCTGACAATTTATTATTTTTGTCAATTAAGGACATTATAAAAATAACAAGTATTTTCTGTGTTTATCATTATTTCATAAAAGAAAGGATATTTTAACATAAAAAATGGACATAATCTCATGGGGCACCTGGGTGGCTAATTTGTTAAGCATCTGCCTTTGGCTCAGGTCATGATCCCAGGGTCTTAGGATCAAGCTTGGCATCAGGCTCCTTGCTTGGCAGGAGGCCTGCTTCTCGCTCTCCAACTCCCCCTGCTTGTGTTCCCTCTCTGTTTCTCTTTCTGTCAAATAAATAAATAAAATCTTTTTAAAAAATAAAAAAAATGGACATAATCTCAAAATTAAAAATAGTTTAAAATTTTTAATTTAATAAAATAATCACTACATAGTTCTTGTATTTCTCATATTTTCCTTGGACCAGTGATGTTTATTATCAACTTATATTTAGGAACTACCCCCCTATATCTTGGTTCTAATTTTGACTAATTTATTGTGTGACATCTGGCCAAGTTTTTTCTCCATTTATCTCAGTTTCCTCATTCCTAGAATGGAGATAGATTAGATGAGATCCAAATTCCTTTTTAACTCTAATGTTCAATATACTGTAATTTGTATTTGTTGAGGTTCTTTCTAGTTCTTGGAATCTAGTTTGTGCTGAAAAAAAAAAAAGAAGACTGATAATTACAGAACCCCAAATCAAGTAGCACGCAATTCACATTCCTAGTATGCACATAACAGAATATTTGTACCAGCCATGATGCAAGACATCAGGCCTTTCCCTTTTCTCATGTTTTTTTTTTTTTTTGTATTGGGGGGGATATAAAGGTTATTTCTTTGATATCAAACTGTTGCTTCTCTAGCATTTACTACAATCACTGCATTCTCCTGTTTTGCTTCACCTTTTCCTCAAAACAATGGAAACTCAAAGTCTATAAGCCTTCTCCTCTGGTATGCATTTCTCTTTGGCATTGGTTGCTATGTAAAGATTTTTTACCTCTTATCTGTTTTTATCTGTTTTTTTTTCTCCCTTCTGCTCCTATCCCCTAATATGTACTTTCCATGAATCCTTCCATATTTATTTTTTTCTTTCTTTTTTCCTCTTTTGACAGAAAGCATGACCTCAGCTGTTGGCATGGTCCATAAATGGCATTATCTGAATTCTTGGCCAAACCCCAATTGAAGAATGTTGGGCTACAGTTGGTTCTAGGTAGCTAGAGGAACTATAAAATTAATTAGCAACATAATTTTGAGTTTCACCTGCCTTGTAAAAGTGTACTGGTGTTTGTACTAGAAAGCACTTTCTGGCCCAAATCCTACTCCGCTTTTTTAGTTTTAGTTCAAGTTTTAAGAATACTTGGATTTTAAATGCAACATTTTGAGCAAAGTGGTCATTTTATTGGCAACCTCAACTTTACTAGTCCTGGGCAAGAAATACAAGAGCAAACTCGGGACTCCAAGACTACTGTCTTGGAGTTTAAGGAGAGCTCAGTCTGCACTTGTCTTAAGAGATCCTAGGTCTGAAGATGAAAGTCTGTTCTCTTGTCCCCACTCCTGCCTCCAGTGTCTCTCTTCATAGTTTGTTTTCTTGACATTTATTCGCATGACATCTGAAGGGTGGGTCATTGAAAAAAAAAACATGGCATTCAAGAAGCAGCCCAAATTATAGTGGTTTCTTTTTATCAAATTTATTTAAAAACAAGCCAAAATGATATAATCCACAATTCAATTTAGATTCAGTTTCGTTAGTTGCTCACTACTGAGAGTGATGCATTGTTTTGTCTCTGGAAAGGCCTTAACTGAGGCCATTTCTCTGTGATCCACAACCTGCACCACCCCCAACCTGTAACCCACCCCCCACCTGCATTCCCACCCCAGCCTTCTTTGCCCTAGAGCTGAGCCTTCCCAGCCCTCGGTAGTGGGATTGTGGCACAGTGCACTTCTGGATTCTTCCAGCTGTACTCTCACTGGGGAAAATCAACTTTGAAGTAAAGCTGGGAGCCTGCCAGGAAACTGAAAAGGGGTTATTAAAAATGCTATTTTTCAAACCACAAGTGATGTTTTGCTAACAGAGGGTAACAGGTTACTTGGAACCTGAACTCCTTTGGGTTTTGGATTAAATTGCAAAGTTGGCTGAGATTTCAGACCCCCAGGGTCTTGAGGGCTGAAGACACAATTGAAAGCATATTAAATGCTGGCTGGATCTACACAATACCAACCAACTAGTTAAAAAGGGAGAATTCACTAAAATCTGTTTATTTAGTGTCATGAACACAGAAAAATAAGTTTGAATTTAGCCTTATTCTTTTTTAACTTAGTTTTATTTTTGATTTATTAATTAGTTTTATTTTAATATATTCAGGCAAATATTTTGAGTATGGAAATAGCCTGTATTTCTACTATGAACATCGTATTGTTTAGAATTCCACTATATTCTCCTTCACTTTCCTACCCCCTACAGCTTTCAATTGTGACGATTCTATCTTAAGAACAAAAAAAAGGAGTTCTGTGGGATTCTTTACAACATCACTAGCTCATTCGACTCTCCAAACTGTTTTCCCTAACAAACTATGATAAGACCTGAAATTTGGCTTTGTTCATTTAGGTCCTTAAAGAAATTTTAGTTTCTAAGAGTCTTCATTTCAGTATTTGTGGCTTAAACAGGCCTTTGGCATCATCTCATCTAGCACATAGTTGATAGTCACTATAGCATGAAAGGGCTTTCTCTCCTTTTGTCCTTATGCTGGATTCTTAGAGGTATTCCCTTCTATAATTCGGTCCCCCCAAACTTTCCCAGCTTCATGTTCTCTGATTCCTTTTCACTGGACCACTTGTTCTTCCTTTAACATTGGGATGTATTAGCAGCAGCCTCTGTATGAGCCTTGGCTATGGCAGTTTTGAGCCATAATCTCCAGGGTACCCTCGAGTCACCTGACAAGCTTTGCTTGGTAAAATTCTTGGGGAAAAGTTGCTATTATCTTATTTTCAGCTCGTAAGCTGGTATTTCTGGCCTGGAAACCTGTAATTTTGAGCTACTGTTACTTTGAGCATGGCCACTGGGACTGTTGTTGTGGATCTGGCCTTGCATTTCCTACTCTTGCTCCCCATTCTTAGGCCCAGTAGGTCCCCCAAGAAAAATATCTTGAAGAACTATGGCCAAAACCCATGGAAGTTGGTGGAGGTTGTGGATGGGGCAGACACTAATTTCAAATGTGTCTAATCTAAATTTCAAAGTATCTAATCCCACTTGGATGTTTTCCAAATTCAGGATCCCAGAAGTAACTTAAACTATTAGGATTGAAGAGGCCTTCAGAGATCTTTTATTGCATCCTCCTCATTTTTATGATGAGGTGACCAGTGTTGTTGTAGGGATTTGGCCAACATCACAGAGCTAGTCAGTGGGAGAAATGGGGTGAGAGCCTTGGTCTATATAAGTTGTCTGATGTTATGGTCTGTTAGTATTGATGCTGAGATTCAGTCTGTAGCCTTTTTAACTCCCAAGCAACTCTTTCCAGTTTTCCTCCCAGTCTACTTAATAAGAGAAAATAGCAGTAACAAACTAATATATACACTGAAATTCCAAATCAAGTGTTCGAACATTTTAGGCCTTGATGTCCCAGCTGTCATCTTAGGTCCTGCCCTGACCCCCACAGCTGCCCCTCTCCGTGGAATATCTGAGGTGGAGGTTCTCCTTTTGGTTTCTGACAGACCATGGAAGGAAGGTAAGGGAAGTTTTCTGCCTCTACAGAAGGCCAGCGCTGGCCTGAAGCCAACTTTCCCATTTCTCCCAGGGGGATTCCACAGTAAATGGGGGTAGGAGGAGACACAATTGGCCCAGACTGTTTTTATTTGGTCTGTAGTGTGGAAGATCAGACGTTCTGAAGAGAATTTAAAACACTTCTTTCTTTGGATTCCTGGGGCTGTGTAGGGGGAGATTGGGCCCCACTTGGCACAGAGTTGATTACAACATTCAAAAAAGCTCCAATATTGTTGCCCAAGGCTAAATGGAAAGTTTTCCTTCCAGTCAGGGGTGACGCCTAACCCCCCCACACACCTTCTTAAGTTTTTGATTAAAAGACACCTGCCACCTAGAAGACCAGCAAACAATAAAGCTGTGAGGGGCTGCTCAGAAAACCCCTGAGGGTGGATCAACAGTAGTGGAGCCTGGATGGGAGGAATACAATGATTTGGCACCTCTATGGGTCCATAAAGTCCCAAAACCCAGTTTTTAAAAAAAAAAACTTTCTTTGAATCTACTGAATGTTAAGTTTTTCTGTTTTTAACTCATTTATATGTACTGAACATGTCAAAAACATCACTTTATTGAATGCCACTGTGTCCAAGGAGTTAACCTATCTCCTTTATTTTTCACTTGAGGTAAGAATGCCAACTACCTCACCATTTGTCATCTCATCTTATTCAAAATGTTTAAAAAGAAGAGACTAAAGACTGAAAATTGATGAACTACTGATGACCACTTCAGGGGAGTTTGTGGCTTAAAAGATGTTAGAAGAAAGTTATAATTAATGCAAAGGAAAAAAAATAATGTCTCACAAATAGAACTTCAGACTTATTAGGGAGGAGAGAGCTTTTCTAGATCTCTTGAATGAGCCTACCTTCATGAGAGACTATTTCTGGAAATAGCTTCCTGTTAATCAGCATAAATAATTATTTTTAAATGTTAATGATTATTTATACCCCCATGTACTTTCAAAAAAATATTTTCAATTGCTAGGAGTAAGTATTTGATCTGAAAGAAAGTCATTGCAGAGACTCCTTTTGCAACTGGCCATGATGAAGTATTTACCCAGAGCAAAGCACATTGGACTAGTTGTCTTGGTGATAGACAGCTTGGCAGCAAGAGCTGTCTGAAACTCTCTGAGGTGGGGTTGAACTGTCTGTAAAGTCTCCATTCAAGTTTGGCTAATTGAAATTAGGAAGAAAATTAATGTAGAAAGAAGGCAAAAAAATTATACCTCTAGTCAGGTTTTGCATGTCTGTCAATGTACTGGGTAAAAAAAAAATAGTTTGAGGAGTTCCTGTTCTGTTATTTTTACTATGTCGTTGTTATGCAAGAAAATGGCACATTAGCTTATAAGACAGGGTTACCAGTATTGGCAACATTCGTTTCCAGAGGACCCCAAGTGAAGCTGAGCTGTGTCACTATCCACACATCATCATAGTACCTAAGGCACAGAGGAAGCAAGGAACATGTCACTGGAAAATGACCTCAGTAGCATCCAGATAAAAATGATATATGTTTTGCCAGGAAAGGAAGCATTGTGCTCAAGGCCAAAAGAAACCAAGAGAGAGGCATTTAATCTCAAGTTTATGAAACTCTAGAAGTTATTAGCAAAAAAATTCATGTTTATATGCATATGTGCAATTTTCTGGAGTCTTTACCTTTGATCAGATTCACTAAAGATCCGAAATCCTTTGAAAGTTAAGAAGTACTGCTACATAGATTCAAATTTATTGGATTGGTTCATTGTTAGTTTCTTTTCCTGATATTTAGGAATTGGTTAGCAGGGGAATGATGAAATCTTTTGTGTTCAACATGTAGACCCACTAGCTAGACATGCTCTAGTTCAGAATAGTTGGGTGTGGAGATCATTTAGCATGTTATTCTTTGGGAAAAATAAAAACATAAATACTAATCTTTCTTTTTCCTTAGATATGCCATAATTCATAATGTAGAATAAGGTTTACAGAAATACAAACACAGATATACAAATTTAAAGCTTTCTTATCTATTTTGTGTCATTATTTAATTTCATCCTACCTTCATTGCTTTAAGTATTTCTCACTTCCATAGAGTATTGAAACACCCCTACTTCTTCATTTGATAAAACCACTATACATCTTTCTGTATGATGTTGGCATTATTTGGTCGGTTTTCCTTACTCTGGTAAATGTTCTTAGTTATCATTAACTAATTAGTCTCCTTTATTCTGGTCCCCCATATTTTCCAAATCAGCTACCATCTCTACTATCAAAAATCCAAAGCAGAACATTATGACACAGTCATTTTGAAGAAACTGTTTCAACTATGAATAGTTACTATTGTTTTAAACTTATCAGTTGATATTTACAGCATACGTATCTACCTAACTCCAATCCTAGTTGTCTGAGTCTTTCATTTTATTCTTTAATTTTTTTATTTTAAAAACTTTGATGAGCATATTACCTTTATATTTTTAAAAAAGAATTAAAGATCTATGTATCTATGTATCTATGTATCTATCTATCTGGCACGTCCTTAGAAATTAGCGTGACTGGCTCTAACAGATATATATATATATGTAAATATATATATATCTGGCTCTAACAGATATCTGTTAGATGACGTGCCAATCATGTTTTTTGAAACTCTTTGATTAAAGGAACATTACTTGTAGAGCATAAGGAATAACATGGAGGACTTTGGGAAAAGGAGAGGAGAAGGGAGTTGGGGGAAATCACAGGGGGAGACGAACCATGAGAGACTGTGGCCTCTGAGAAACAAACTGAGGGTTTTGGACGGGAGGAGGGCGGAGGGTTGGGTGAGCCTGTTGGTGGATATTAAGTAGGGCACGTATTGCATGGAGCACTGGGTGCGGTGCATAAACAATGAATCTTGGAACACTGAAAAAATAAAATAAAATGAAAAAAATGAACATCATAATATTAAATATATGTGTATTACTGAGATGTCTGAGATTACTGTGAGAGATCCAACCAAAGATTTCCTGTACAGCCTAGATCTCAGAATGAGAGATCATAATGTGGCTAAAATACTTTCTCTCCCCAATGTCTTTGACTTTTAAAGGAAAATCAGGTTATTTGAAGTGTTTATCAAGATATAATTCTTGGAAAGTGAGAAGATAGATTACTGAATATAACTGATGGCCCCTTACAAGATGACCGCAGGTGGTCAACACACCACTCTTCGTATATGAAAAAACATAAATATGCCAAATTCCCACTCCATTTCAAACCTCACTCTTCCCAAGTGTAGAAGCTGGTGTTAGGGTGAGTGTCAGAATGAGGTAAGGTTATTTGTTTTATACTTTACCTGGTAATTTATAAAACAGTTTAAAGTGTAATGGTGTGTTGTTTTAGGCCACACCAAAACGGTTGGGTTAAATTAACTCGGTCAAAGAGTTCCTGATGTCAGAATGGCTGAATAAAAATCTGAATTGATGCTTAGCTAAAATGCTGCCTCTTTCAGAGGGCTTTCTCACAGTGAAGCTGAAAACTCTTAATATGTCAAGGTGTGAATAATATATCTAAAATTTATGGAATTTATGGAATGGCCACATTTATGGAATGGTCTATTAAGGATAAAACTGATAAAAATTCTTTCTCACAGTAACTGAAAACTCCGAACCAATATTGTAAGGTGTAAATAATACATCTAAAAATATTCCTTCCACTCTATCTTGAGTATATAATATTAACAATAAACCATTACTTGCAATTTTATTTTCCCACACATTATCCCTCACTCAGTTCAGGGTTTCTATGTTTGCTGTGGCTAAGCACATTTAATACATACCAGGAAAGCATCCTCTTACTTTGGAGGTGGGAACACTGTGTATCCTCTCCCAAACATCTCACTCCTAAGCGTTTCTGTTTATTCTTTTCAGCTTATCAAGTGGGGAGTAGGGTGAATAGAATCTGTTAAATCTGGTTGTTTGATATGTTGAATAAATTGATTGACAACTGATAAATGGTTATACTGAATTAATTAGTCGTGAGGCAGAACTTACTGTTAGACTGAGTTATCTATTTGACTGAAGTAATTGCTTAATTGAACTGTCAGAATGTTTCCTTGACCAATTTTAAGCAAAGTTAGAAATGAATTACAGAGTTGGACATTTTTGTCTCCTTAGAGTGTAGGAGTTCAAAAGGAATAACTCTGAAACCCTGAGAATTTTTGGGCTAGACATCATGTGTCTCCTATTTAGGATTTAGGCTTATTAACCACCCAGAGACAGTCATTGGGCTAATGAATTGGAGGGTCATGCTGCATTTATCTTTTGGGAGAGAGCAGTTTTCCAAGAAAAACACCAGATCTCTGCTAGGTATTGGCTTATTCTCGAAATCAGATGAAAGTTAAAATTAGTTATTAGGAATTGTGTGTGATCCGCAGAGGCAAACGAAATAGGTCATTTCAAAAGTAACATCAGAAGTAAGTACATTGGAGGAGGGTAGAGAAAAACATACATATTAAAAACACACTTAGAATATATTGCAAGCATCATAAATTCAACTTTAACAGAATTATGGAAACCAAAATAATACGACCCTATCTTCTGGTAGATGAGTGGCTGGGATAGAGATGAGGCAGAGTGAGGCCAACATGACTTCCTATTTTTTATTTCATCTTTAGATCAGTTTTTCTAGAGGAAGCCATTTGATGAACACTTTCCCTCTTTCTTCACAGGTCCATTCTACACCTGAAACTAATATTGTACTATAGAACTCAAGTCTCTTTTGTATTTTCAAAATTACCCCTAGTTTTTACTGTCCATTCAAATTGCATTTTTCAAATTTTGTTTTGTTTTGAGAGATAGTAGAAAATCTTCCATCCCTTGGAGTCTGTAGCTTTAGGATCAATAAGAACTGCTTGTTCTACCTACGCTGCAAATTCAAATGTCTAAAATCAAACGTTTACTTTCTGTGTGTAATCCTTCTTCCTGATTTCCCTTTCAAACAAAATTCTCTAGCTATCCTTTCAACAGATTTGGGAAACTGTCATAAGATATAATCCTAACTAAACTGACACAAGGAAGTTCAGTTACTCTATTTGCAACTCTTAGAGGCAATAAACATAAAAATATCTCCCCAATCTCTCATTCTTTGAAGTTCTTGCTGACTCAAGCAGACTCTGACAATTGACTTTCTTATCAAGGCTGAGGGCAGTGGGACAGAGAAGTTTTCAGGGATTTGTTGGAAAACAGGGTTGGGGAAACCCCTCATATCACAACTACTTTCAGGGAGTTGGTTCTTATATTGGAAATATGTAAACTTGGAGCTGTCTCTGGTTATTGGGGCAAATTCTTGAAGTTTCTAAGTAAATGAAAATATGCTCAATTTTGAAGATCAGATGGCATACCTTAAGTGTTTGGAAAGTTCTCAAGAGTTCCCCATGTATATTACACTTTGGGTAGAATTTAGAGGTGAGTCTCTCTGAGCATGCTGAAATTTATCTCTTAGGGCTTGGGCAGCCATCAGATATGTATAGCTGATGTCAGATAACTTGACATTCACTGCCACAATCAAGTCACAGAAAACTGGAAGAAATGGCTGACACTTGTTGAGTATCTACTCCATACTAGGTAATATTCTAAGCATTTTACATAAAGTTTACTAATTTAATATTTAACACAACCCTAAGAGTAGGTACAATTACTATCTGTACTTTACAGATAAAGAAATTGATAAACAGAGAACCCTTGATCACACATGGCTGAGCCAAGGTTTGAATCCAGGCAATCTGGCTCCGGACCCAGTCAATCCATATAAATAGTTATAATTTCACTACTTTACATTAATATAATTACATTATTTGTTTATAATAATATTTGTATATGTGGGTTTTCATTTATACTCCATCATATTCCAGAAAGTATGTCAGCATAGAATATCAAGTAAGGTAAAAAGTGTAGGTGGTATTCTATTTCTTATTAGACTGAAGAAACAGGCAGAGATAAATTTATCTAAATAGCTAGACAACCAGAAGTAGAAGCTGAGTTAGCTGATTCATAAAGGGGCATATGGACTTATTGTTTACTTGGCAAATTTTATGAGGGCTCTGAGGCACAATTAAATGAAAGATAATATGAAGATAAATGAATATGCGGTAATATCCCAGTGCCACTGGGAGGATCTGGTACATAGTGAATGTTCAGTAGGCATTAAGACACACTACATTGTGCAGTGGTACTATACCAGTAAAAGAGATAAGATTCTTATCCTCAAGGAACTTACAGTCTAGTTGGGGAATCATCCATGGACACAATAGTATATGACCCATGCTACGGTGAGAGATGAGGCAGGCAGAGGACAGATCTTTGATGGACTTTTACAGGACACTTAGAAGGTTCAGGTTATATCCCCAAGACGATGCAGACCCATTCAGCTATGGTGGCAATCTGATCAAATTTATGGGAAATTTCACACTGTTAGTAGTGTAGAGAGTATATTGGAGAAAAATAAGATTAGAATCTTTCAACATTGACCTGTTCCTAATTTTGTATTCTCTAGTTCATACTCGTCTTGATCTGCTAATTTCTTGATTCATTCAAACATTTTTCAGTGGCTGTCCACTATCTTTGATGGATATAAAACTGAAAAAAACTGCCCTCAAGGACGTCACAGTCCAGTTGGGAGACATTCATTATGAACATAGAGATGAGAAAAGAGTTTTAATTATTCTATGGACACAGTGATAGAGAAGCACAAACTGGAGTGTCTGGGAGAGTCTACCCTGGAAGATTGTAAGAACTCCTTGAGGACTGTCTTTTATTTTCCTGTGTCCATTGAAATAGTGCAGATACATAATAAAAGGTCAGTAAAAATATTGCTTTCCTTTTTGTTGTTGTTGTTATTTTTCTTACTCAGTATCTAGCATTTCTACTGACAATGAATCCCATGATGGCAGCTCAGATCTTAGGTCTGCTCTTGTCTCCTTTTCATCTCAGCTAACCTTTTCATTCCTTGATAAAGTTAATGTATGAAATCATTAATAAAAATGCATTATTTTTTTATGGCTTGTTCTTCTCTTCCTAATGTAATATATATAATAGTTGGAAAAGTTCACTCACTCATTAGATAAGATCTCATAAAAGATGCCCAAAGCTGTGATATTATTCCTTTTGGGTTTAAGAACATAGCTAGGTAGGATTTTATGCTGCATAAACTCAGAACCATTAAGAATCAAAAGAACAGGTTGTAAGAATCAAGTTCATTTTCTTCTAATATCAAGATGATATCCAGTAGAGGAATTGCAGCTGGACAAAGGGAAAACTGAATTCACGGTCTTAGGCTTAGCAATAGCCTTTTGGGAAATCTTTGGAAGATTGACTCCTCAAAGAAATTTTCTCAAAATATGCTCTGGAAGATTTTCAGTCAGGTTCAGTTCTGGAGAAAGACCATTGGATATAGACAACTGTTTTTGTTTTGCCCTGATTTTGAGGCTTTCACCACAGGCTACATCTTGTAACTCCAGCTTGTTTCTAATTTATGGCCAAGTGGTGATTTTATTTCAAATCTTTACATTTGACAGTTGTGTTATAAATTTGGTTTTCTTGTAAGTGAATGGGGTTGGTAGAAATGCAGTGAAGGTGAACATAGATAGCACAGACCTGGTTTGTTGTTGTTGTTTTCAATACTATTATATTAAGGTTCATTACTAGTGGGGGACTCTAGAGTTGTCAAACTGTGGTTGGTCTTTTCTGAATAATTTATGTTCAAGTAGGGGAGAGGCATTCCCCATCTTTTGTGTATAATTATAAAAGGAAGTTTGGTTGACTGATCTGAACAATGATTATTCTTATAATTTTGGTTGGGGGAAAAGAGAGACAGAGACAAGGAGAGAGAGAGAGTAGGGGAGAGGTGATGGGAAAGGGAGGGAAGGAGAAATTGGGAAGGAGGGAGCTTGGCACAACTCATTCAAAAGCAAAAGAAGTAAAAAAAAAAAGAATTTATGGAGAAGATCTAAATAGGATAATTCAATTAGGTTATGCTAAGCAAAATAAATTCTGTTGTCATTTTAAAAAAGCATTACAAATTCTCATGTTGTCTGAAATAAAGATTTGCTCCTGAAGTTTATTCCAGCTCCAAGTGATAGACCCTAAACTCAGAGGGTGGAAAGGAAGAGAGATGAAACAAGATATTTTTCTTGACAACTGTTCAGGCCTGATTCAAGCCATCTTCCTCTATCTAACTGTCTGAATCAGAAAATCCATTTTATTAAAATTTGTTTGATCATTATATATATAGCTATGAAATTGCAATTTGTCCTACAGCCAGGATGGGGGCTCAGAAAGGAAATCAGAGGCCCTATCACGGAAGATATTTCCCATAGATGTTTTCATAACCAGAGTACAATGATTACCATGTGTTGTAAATGTTTATTTTTCTTTGATGGTGCTAAATGGGACATACTAATAGTGTTAAGTAAACACAATAGCATTATAAGATTTTAATAGCTCCCAAACTTCTTCAGTGACACCATTGATATCTTTGATTTCAGTTTAAGCAATGGAGGCCCATTTTTTTCTATGATGTTTCTAAATTACTTCAGTGATAGGTTCAGCTATTTTGTGTACATCCAGGGTACACAACAGACAGCCAATTTACCTTGCAGCAACTGTGATCTGAGTTTTGTCAGCAGGGTCAACATTCCTGAGTAGAGGGTCCAATGATTTGTTTCAGAATAAAGGAAGCCTTCTAAAAACTCATACTTGCCAGTAAGAAAACCTTATAAATGAAAACTTCAGGAAGTTGATATGTAAGTTCAAGGAATAATACTTTCAGGGGATTTTGTTGAGGAAGAAAAGTCATTTGTTGTATAGTTAGTGTGCTTATCTCTCTCTCTCTCTCTCTCTCTCTCTCTCTGTGTGTGTGTGTGTGTGTATGTGTGTGTGTATCTATTTTGAAAATATAAGACTAAAAAATCTCCTTAAGACATTTGGACAGATCAGATTCTCTGAGTTGGAAGAGATTTTTTAAAAAAATTATTTATTTATTTGTTAGGGAGAGAGATAGAGAGCACAAACATGGGGGAGCAGCAGGAAGAGGGAGAACCAGGCTCCCCACTCAGGAAGAAGCCCAATATGAGACTCAATCCCAGGACCCTGGGATTGTGACCTGAGCCAAAGGCAAGCACTTAACTGACTGAGCTAGCCTGGTGTTCTGGAGGGGATATTTTTTTTTTTTCCTCTTCAGATTTTTATTTAAATTCTAGTTAGTCAACATATACTATAAAATGGGGTTCAGGAGTAGAATTTAGGGATTCATCACTTACATATAAAACCCAGTGCTTATCATAACAAATGCCCTCCTTAATACACATCACCCATTTAACCCTTGCCTCACCCACCACCCTCCATCAAATCTGTTTGTTTTCTACCCTCAAGGGTCTCTTTTGGTTTGTTTCCCTCTCTCTCTTTTTTTCTTTCTCTGATATGTTCATCTGTTTTGTTTCTTAAATTCCACATATGAGTGAAATTGTATGGTATTTATCTTTCTCTGACTGACTTATTTTACTTAGGATAATACACTCTACCTCCATCTACATCATTGCAAATATCTAGATTTCATTCTTTTTGATGGCCAAGTAATATTCCACAGTGTGTATGTGTATGTTTGTCTGTGACACCTCATTTTCTTTATCCATTCGTCAGTAAATAGACATTTGGTCTCTCTTCATAGTTTGGCAATTGTTGATAATGGTGATATAAACATCAGGGTCCATGTGTGCCTTTGAATCTGTATTTTTCTATCCTTTGGATAAATACCAAGTGGTACAATTGCTAGGCCACAGGGTAGTTATACTTTACCTTTTTTGAGGAATCTCCACACTGTTTTCTAAAGTGGCTGTACCAGTTTGCCTTCCCACCAGCAGTGTAAGAGGCTTCCTCTTTGCATCCTCACCAACATCTGTTATTTCCTGAGTTGTTACTTTTAACCACTCTCATAGGTGGGAGGTGGTATCTCATCTTTTTTTTCTTTTTATATTAATTTTTAAAATTTTTTATAAACATATAATGTATTTTTATCCCTAGGGGTACAGGTCTTTGAATCGCCAGGTTTACACATTTCACAGCACTCACCATAGCACATACCCTCCCCAGTGTCCATATCTCCACCACCCTCTCCCTCCCCACCTCGCCCCAGCAAACCTCAGTCTGTTTTTTGAGATTGAGTCTTTTAAGGTTTGTCTCCATTCAGATCTTCTTTCATTTTTTCTTTTATGCCCTCCAAACCCCCCATGTTGCATCTCCACTTCCTCATATCAGGGAAATCATATGATAGTTGTCTTTCTCCGATTGACTTATTTCACTAAGCATAATACCCTCTAGTTCCATCCACGTTGTCGCAAATGGCAAGATTTCATTTTTTTTTTGATGGCTACATAGTATTCCATTGTATATATTCACCACTTCTTCTTTATCCATTCATCTGTTGATGGACATCTACGTTCTTTCCATAGTTTGGCTATTGTGGACATTGCTGCTATATACATTCAGGTGCACGTGCCCCTTTGGAGCACCACGTTTGTATCTTTAGAGTATATGCCCAGTAGTGCAATCACTGGGTCATAGGGTAGCTCTATTTTCAGTTTTTTGAGGAACCTCCACGCTGTTTTCCAGAGTGGTTGCACCAGCTTCCATTCCCACCAACAGTGTAAGAGGGTTCCCCTCTCTCCACATCCTCGACGGCATCTGTCATTTCCTGACTTGTTAATTTTAGCATTCTGACTGGTGTGAGGTGGAATTTCACTGTGGTTTTGATTTGTATTTCCCTGATGCTGAGTGATGTGGAGCATTTTTTCATGTGATTGTTGGCCATCTGGATGTCTTCTTTGCAGAAATGTCTGTTCATGTCCTCTGCCCATTTCTTGATTGGATTATTTGTTCTTTGGGTGTTGAGTTTGCTAATTTCTTTATAGATTTTGGATAGTAGCCCTTTTTTCCAGTGTGTCAATTAAAGTCTTTATTTCCTTGTTGATCTTCTGCTTGGATGATCTGTCCATTTCAGTTAGGGCAGTTTTAAACTCCCCTACTATTATTGTATTATTGTCGATGTGTTTCTTTGATTTTGTTAATTGGCTTATATAGTTGGCTGCTCCCATGTTAGGGGCATAGATAATTAAAATTGTTAATTCTTCTTGTTGGACAGACACTTTGAGTATAATACAGTGTCCTTCCTCATCTCTTATTATAGTCTTTGGCTTAAAATCTAATTGATCTGATATAAGGATTGCCACCCCAGCTTTCTTTTGATTGTCCATTACCATGGTAAATTGTTTTCCACCTCCTCACTTTAAATCCTGACGTGTCTTCAGGTCTAAGATGAATTTCTTGTAGGCAGCATATTGATGGGTTTTGGTTTTTTATCCACTCAGATACCCTGTCTCTTTTGATTGGGGCATTTATCCCATTTACATTAAGAGTAACTATTGAAAGAAAGGGATTTAGTGCCACTGTATTGCCAGTAAGGTGACTGTTACTGTATATTGTCTCTGTTCCTTTCTGATCTACTACTTTTAGGGTCTCTCTTTGCTTAGAGGACCCCTTTCAATATTTCCTGTAAAGCTGGTTTGGTATTTGCAAATTCTTTCAGTTTTTGTTTGTCCTGGAAGATTTTTTTCGCTCCTTCTATTTTCAATGATAGCCTAGCTGGATATAGTATTCTTGGCTGCAGGTTTTTCTCATTTAGTGCTCTGAATATATCATGCCAGTTCTTTCTGGCATGCCAGGTCTCTGTGGATAAGTCCACTGCCAATCTAATATTTTTACCCTTATATGTTACAGACTTCTTTTCCCAGGCTGCTTTGAGGATTTTCTCTTTGTTGCTAAGACTTGTAAATTTTACTATCAGGTGACGGGGTATGGACCTATTTTATTGATTTTGAGGGGCATTCTTTGAATCTCCTGGATTTTGATGTTTGTTCCCTTTGCCATATTAGGGATATTCTCTACAATAATTCTCTCCAATATACCTTCTGCTCCCCTCTCTGTTCTTCTTCTGGAATCCCAATTATTCTAATGTTGTGTTGTCTTATGGTGTCACTTATCTCTCGAATTCTCTCCTTGTTGTCCAGTAGCTGTTTGTCCCTCTTTTGATCAGCTTCTTTATTCTCTGTCTTTTGGCCTTCTTTGTCACTAATTCTTTCTTCTGCCTTATTTATCCTAGCAGTAAGAGCTTCCATTTTTGATTGCACCTCATTAATAGCTTTTTTTATTTCAACTTGGTTAGATTTTAGGTTTTTTATTTCTCCAGAAAAGGCTTTTATCTCTCTGGATAGGGTTTCTCTAATATCTTCCATGCCTTTTTTGAGCCTGGCTAGAACCTTGAGAATTGTCATTCTGAACTCTCGATCTGTCATATTACCAATGTCTGTATTGATTAGGTCCCTAGCCTTTGGTACTGCCTCTTGTTATTTTATTTGTGATGAGTTTTCCCACCTTGTCATTTTGCCCAGATAAGAATATATAAAGGAGCAAATAAAATGTTAAAAAGGTGGCAAAGACTCCAGGAAATTTATGCTTTAACTAAATCAGAAGAGACCCCAAATCGTGGGAGGGAGAAAGGGGATAAAAAAGAAGTTCAGAAGAAAAAAAAAAAGAAAACAAATAAAGAAAAAATATTAAAATATTAAATAATTATTTAATATTTAAAATATTGTAAATATTTTTAATATTTAAAAATAAATAAATTTTGAAATAAAAATATATAATATAAGTATCATAAATATAAAAATAATATTTAAAATATTAAAAATCTAGTTCTGGGACTAGAACAGGGTCATTCACTTAATTTTGGGAATATTTTGGTCTCTTAGAAGAAGCTACCTCCTAAAATTTTAAAGGATGAAAAACATATATAAGCATAGGCACAATGAAGGGATGGAATAAGCCTATAAAGATGAGAAATTTTTTTTTAATTTTTAAAAAATGAGTTGATAAAGCAAGTTGGTTGGAATTATAAAGAAAAAGAGAGTGGAGAGAATTTGCTTGGGCTGGAGACTAAAACAAACCCAGAGCTAGATTTAGGGTATATTTTGATCTATTAAGAGAAGTTGTACCCAAATTTTTTAGAAGAAAAAACCCTATGTGTATACAAAAAATATAGTTAGATACAATGGAAGATAAAATATGAGTATAGTAATGAAAGTTCAAAAAAGATTATTTTTTTGGTAAGGTATTGTTAAGATAAACTAGTTTAAAAAAACGTTAAAAGAGGAAAGGGTAAAATTTTAAAAAAATTTAGCAGAAGAAAAAAGAAAAAGAAATATTAACTGCAAGACTAAAGAATCATGGGGAGAAAGCCATGAATTCCTTGCTTAGCTTTCTCCTCCTCTGGAATTCCACTGTTCTCCTTGGTAAGTGAACTTGGTCTTGACAGGATTTTTTGATTTTCTTGGGGAGGGGCCTTTTGTATTGATTCTCAAGTGTCTTTGCCCGATGCAGAATTGCCCCGCCCTTACCCGGGGCCAGGCTAAGTAATCCACTTGGGTTTGCTTTCGGGAGCTGTTGTTCCGTGAACGCTTTCCGTGGTGTTCTGGAGGATGAGAATGAAAATGGTGGCCTCCCAATATCCAGCCCAGAGGAGCTGAGTGCTCGGGGCCCCATTCCTCAGTGCACCCTCAGAGAAAAGTGCTCAATCAATCACTCCCGTCTCCCAACCTCTGGCCGTGCTTGGAGAAAAGCACTCAGTCACCAATGCTTGGAGAAAAGTGCTCAATCACTCCCGCTTGGAGAAAAGTGCTTGGTCACTCCCGTCTCCCTTGCCTCTGGCTGCGCTTGGAGGAAAGCACCCAATCACTCCTGTCTCCCCGGCCTTCAGCCATGCTCTTGGAGAAAAGAGCTTGGTTGCTTCCATCTCCCTGGCCTCCAGCCGCGCACTTGGACAAAAGTGCTCAGTCACTCCGTCTCCCTGGCCTCTGGCCACGCTCCGAGCTCACCCAGCCTGTGGCCGGTTCAAGGTAACCCCAAGCTGAGAGCTCACTCCTCGGCTTTGTCGCTGTAGCCGGCTTCCCTGCTCTAATACCTGTGAGCTCTGTGACACTCAGACACCCCTGGTCCTTCTCTGACCCCGCGGGACCCGGTGTTACGCTGACCCCACGTGGGCTTCACCCTGGTTTAGCCTCTGGAGCGATGTCCCTCAGTGGAGCAGACTTTTAAAAGTCCTGATTTTGTGCTCCGTTACTCCGCCGCTTGCCAGGAGCCGGGCCCTCCCCTCCCAGTCTATCTTCCCCTCGTTTTGGATTCACTTTTCCACTGGTCCTACCTTTCAGAAAGTGATCAATTTTCTGTTTCTAGAATTGTTGCTCTTCTCTTTGATTTCCCATTGGAGTTGTAGGTGTTTGCAATGGTTAGATAAGCTATATAGCTGATCTCCTGCTACCTGATGTCATCTCAGCCTGCTACTTTTCCGCCATCTTGACTCCTCCCATGTTTAGGGTTTTTATCAAGAAAGGATTCTGTATTTTGTCAAATGCTTTTTTCTGCATCTATTGAGAGGATCATATGGTTCTTATATTTTATTTTATTAATGTGGTGTGTTACATTGATTGATTTGTGAATATTGAACCAACCCTGCAGCCCAGGAATAAATCCCACTTGAATGTGGTGAAAAAAGTTTTAAGGTACTGTTGGATCTTTCTGGCTAGTATCTTGGTGACAGTTTTTGCATCCATGTTCGTCAGAGATTTTGCCTTGTAATTCTCTTTTTAGTGGGGTCTTTGTCTGGTTTTGGTATCAAGGTAATGATGGCCTCATAAAAGGAGCTTGGAAGTTTTCCCTCTATTTCTATTTTTTGGAATAGTTTGAGAATAATAGGTATTAACTCCTCTTTAAATGTCTGGTTGTATTCCTCTTGGTAGCCATCTGGCCCTAGACAGCTGTTTTTTGGGGAGATTTTGGATTACTGATTCATTGTCTTTGATGGTTATGGGTCTATTCAAATTTTCTATTTTTTCCTGTTTCAGATTTGGTATTTTGTATGTTTCTAGGAATTTGTCCATTTCTTCCAGATTGCCCGGTTTGTTGGCACATAATTTTTCATAATATTCTTTCATAATTGTTTGTATTTCTGTGGTATTGGTTACACTCTCTCCTCTTTTGTTTGTGGGTTTTTAAATTTTTTTAAAAAGATTTTATTTATGACAGAAAGAGATGGTGAGAGAAGGAACACAAGTATGGGGGAGCTGGAGAGGGAGATGTGGGCTCCTTACTGAGCAGGGGGCCCGATATGGGGCTCCATCCCAGGATGCCAGGATCATGACCTAAGCCAAAGGCAGCCACCTAAAGACTGAGCCAGCGAGGTACTCCTATTTGTGGTTTTATTTATTCAGGTTCTGTCTCTTCTCTTTTTGATAAGTCTGGCTAGAGTTTTATCAGTTTTATTCATTCTTTCAAAGAACCAGCTCTTAGTCTCTTTGGTCTGTTCTATTTCTTTTTGTGTGTTTCTATAATTTCTATATCATATATTTCTCCTCTAATCTCTATTATTTTACCTTCTTTTGCTGACTTTAGCCCCCCCCCCCCTTTTCCTTGTCTAGCTCCTTTAGGTGTCAGGTTAGGTTTTGTATTTGAGACTTTTTGCTTCTTGAGTTAGGCCTGTATCGAAATACTTCCCTATTAAGACTGCCTTTGCAGTCCAAAGGTTTTGGACTACCATGTTTTCATTTTCATTTACTTCCATGTATTTTTTTTAATTTCTTTTTTCATTATTTAGTAGGATGTTCTTTAACCTCCATGTATTTGTTCTCTTTCCAAATTTTTCTAGTGGTTCACTCAAGTTTCATAGGCCTGTGGTCTGAAATTATGCATCATAAAATCTCTATCTTTTTGTACTTTTTGAGGGCTGATTTGTGACCCAGGATGTAATCTATTGTGGAGAATATTCTGTGAGCTCTTGAAAAGAATATGTATTCTGCTGCTTGAGGATGAAAGGTTCTGAATATATCCATTAAGTTCATCTGGTCCAGTGTGTCTTTCAAAGCCATTTTTTCTTTGTTGATTTTCTGCTTAGATGATCTGTCTATTGTTGTAAGTGGTGTTTTAAGGTCCCCTACTATTATTGTATTGTTATTAATGTTCTATATTAGTTATTTTTGGTTTGTTATTAATTGTTTTATGTATTTGAGTACTCCCTTTCTGGGGGGCAAATACTTACAATTGTTGGATCTTCCTGATGGAGAAACCCCTTGACTATGATATAATGTCCTCCTTCATCTCTTGTACAATCTTTGGTTTAAAATCTAGTTTGACTGATATAAGTATGGTTCCTCCAGCTTTTTTTTAAATGTCCATTAGCATGATAGATGGTTCTTCATCCCCTCAATTTCAATATGCAGTTGTCTTTAGGTCTAAAAGGAGCCTCTTGTGGATAGCATATAGATGGGACATTTTTTTTTTTATCCATTCTGATACCCTATGTCTTTTTTTAATCAATTATTTTTGTTGAATTATAATGATTATTTGCCCAAGGGGTACAGGTCTGTGAATTGTCAGGCTTACACACTTCACAGCACTCACCATAGCACACACCTTCCCCAATGTCCATAACCCAACCACACTCTCCCTAACCCCTCCACCAGCAACCCTCAGTTTGTTTTGTGAGATTAAAAGTCTCTTATGATTTGTCTCCTTCCCGATCCCATCATGTTTCATTTTGTCCTTCCCTATCCTCTAAACCTCCCACTCTGCCTCTCAAATTCCTCATATCAGGGAGATCATATGATAATTGTCTTTCTCTGATTGACTTATTTCACTCAGCATAATAAACTCTACTTCCATCCACATTGTTGAAAATGGCAAGACTTCATTTCTTTTCATGGCTGCATAGTATTCCATTGCATATATATACCATTTTTTAATCCATTCAATTGTTGATGGATATCTAGGTTCTTTCCATAGTTTGGCTATTGTAGACATTGCTGCTATGAACATTCGGGTGCACGTGCCCCTTTGGATCACTACCTTTGTATCATTAGGGTAAATACCCAGTAGTGCTATTGCTGGGTCATAGGGTAATTCTATTTCCAACATTTTGAGGAACCTCCATGTTGTTTTCCAGAGAGGTTGCACCAGCATGCATTCCCACCAACAGCGTATGAGGGTTACCCTTTCTCCACATCCTCGCCAGCATCTGTCATTACCTGACTTGTTAATTTTAGCCATTCTGACTGGTGTGAGGTGGTATCTCATTGTGGTTTTGATTTGTATTTCCATGATTCCATGATGTGGAGTACTTTTTCAAGTGTCTGTTGGCCATCTGGATGTCTTCTTTGCAGAAATGCCTGTTCATGTGTATATATACCACATCTTCTTTATCCATTCATTTGTTGATGGATATCTAGGTTCTTTCCATAGTTTGGCTATTGTAGACATTGCTGCTATAAACATTTGGGTGCATGTGCCCTTTCAGATCACTACATTTGTATCATTAGGGTAAATACCCAGGAGGTGATTGCTGGGTTGTAGGGTAGTTTATTTTCAACTTTTTGAGGAACCTCCTGGCTGTTTTCCACAGTGGTTGCACCAGCTTGCATTTCCACCAACGTTGTAGGAAGGTTCCCCTTTCTCCACATCCTCTCCAACATCTGTAATCTCCTGACTTAGCCATTCTGACTGGTGTGAGATGGTATCTCATTGTGGTTTTGATTTGTATTTCCCTGATGCCAAGGGATATTGAGTACTTTTTCATGTGTCTATTGGCCATCTAGATGTCTTCTTTGCAGAAATGCCTGTTCATGACCTCTGTCCATTTCATGACTAGATTATTTGTTCTCTGGCTATTGCGTTTGATAAGTAAATTTTAGATTTTGGATACAAGTCCTTTTTCTAATATGTCATTTGCAAATATCTTTTCCCATTCTGTCAGTTGTCTTTTGTTTTCCTTGACTGTTACCTTTGCTGTGCAAAAGCTTTTTATATTTTTTTAAAAATTATTTATTACTTGACAGTATAACAGAATTCATTGTTTATACACCACACCCAGTGCTCCATGCAATATGTGCCCTCCCTAATACCCACCAGCTGGCTCCCCCAACCTCCCACCCCCCACTCCTTAAAACCCTCAGATAGTTTTTCAGAGTCCACCAGTCTCTGATGGTTCATCTTCCCTTCCAATTTCCCTCAACTCCCTTCTCTCCACCTCCCCATGTCCTCCATGTTATTTGTTAAGCTCCACAAATAAGTGAAACCATATGATAATTGACTCTCTCTCTGCTTGACTTATTTCACTCAGCATAATCTCTTCCAGTCCCGTCCATGTTGCTACAAAAGTTGAGTATTCATCCTTTCTGATGGAGGCATAATACTCCATAGTGTATATGGACCACATCTTCCTTATCCATTTGTCCGTTAAAGGGCATCTTGGTTCCTTCCACAGTTTGGCAACCATAGCCATTGCTTCTATAAACATTGGGGTACAGATGGACCTTCTTTTCATCACCTCTGTATCGTGGGGGTAAATATCCAGTAGTGCAATTGCACTTCCCTTCATAGGGAAGCTCTATTTTACTTTCTTAAGGAATCTCCACACTGTTTTCCTAAGTGACTGCACCAACTTGCATTCCCACCAAAAGTGTAAGAGGGTTTCCCTTTCTCCACATCTTCTCCAACACATGTTGTTTCTTGTCTTGCTAATTTTGGCCATTCTAACTGGTGTAGGGTGATATCTCAATGTAGTTTTAATTTGAATTTCCCTGATAGCTAGTGATGATGAACATTTTTTCATGTGTCTGATAGCCATTTGTATGTCTTCATTGGAGAAGTATCTGTTCTTATCTTCTGCCCATTTTTTGACATGATTATCTGTTTTGTGTGTGTTGACTTTAAGAAGTTCTTTGTAGATCCTGGATATAAACCTTTTGTCTGTACTGTCATTTGTGAATATCTTTTCCCATTCTGTGGGTTGGCTCCTTGTTTTATTGACTTTTTCCTTTGCTGTGCAGAAGTTTTTGATTTTGATGAAGTCCCAAAAGTTTATTTTCACTTTTGCTTCCTTTGCCTTTGGAGACATATCTTGAAAGAAGTTGCTGTGGTTGATATCGAAGAGGTTACTGCCTAAGTTCTCCTCTAGGATTCTTGTCTCATGTTGAGGCCTTTTATTCATTTTGAATTTATCTTTGTGTATGGTGTAAGAGAATGGTCGAATTTCATACTTCCACATATAGCTGTCCAATTTTCCCAGCACCATTTATTGAAGAGACTGTCTTTTTTCCACTGTATATTTTTTCCTGCTTTGTCAAAGATTATTTGACCATAGAGTTTAGGGTCCATATCTGGACTCTATACTCTGTTCCACTGGTATATGTGTCTGTTTTTATGCCAGTACCATGCTGTCTTGGTGATCACAGCTTTGTAGTAAAGCTTGAAATCAGGCAATGTGATGCCACCAGTTTTGTTTTTCTTTTTCAACATTTCCTTAGCAATTCGGGGTCTCTTCTGATTCCATACAAATTTTAGGGTTATGTGATTCAGCTCTTTGAAAAATACCAGTGGAATTTTGTTCGGAATGGCATTGAAAGTATAGATTGCTCTAGGCAGTATAGACATTTTGACAATGTTTATTCTTCTGATCCAAGAGCATGGAATTGTCTTCCATCTCTTTATGTCTTCTTCAATTTCTTTCATGAGTGTTCTGTAGTTCCTCGAGTACAGATCCTTTACCTCTTTGGTTAGGTTCATTCCCAGGTATCTTATGGTTCTTGGTGGTATAGTAAATGGAATCGATTCTCTGATTTCCCTTTCTGTATTTTCATTGTTAGTGTATAAGAAAGCAACTGATTTATGTATATTGACTTTATAGCCTGCCACATTCCTGAATTGCTGTATGAGTACTAGTAGTTTGGGAGTGGAGGCTTTGGGTTTTCCATAGAAACTATTAAATCATCTGCGAAGAGAGAGAGTTTGACTTATTCATTGCCAATTTGAATACCTTTTATTTCTCTTTGTTTTCTGATTGCTTTTGCTAGGACTTCTAATACTATGTTGCACAAGAGTGGTGAGAGTGGGCATCCTTGTTATGTTCCTGATCTCAACAGGAAGGCTGTGAGCTTTTTCCCTTCGAGGATAATATTTGCTGTGGGTTTTTCATAGATAGATTTGATGAAGTTCAGGAATGTTCCCTCTATCCCTATACTTTGAAGCGTTTCAATCAGGAACAGATGTTGGATTTTTTCAAATGCTTTTTCTGCATCAATTGAGAGGACCATGTGGGTCTTCTCTCTTCTCCGATTGATTTGTTCTATTACATTGATTGATTTGTGAATGTTGAACCATCCTTGTAACCCTGGAATGAATCCCACCTGGTCATGGTGGATAGTCTTTTTAATGTGCTGTTGGATCCTATTTGCTAGGATCTTGTTGAGAATCTTAGCATCCATATTCATCAGGGATATTGGTCTGAAATTCTCCTTTGGTGGGTTCTTTGCCTGGTTTGGGAACCAGGGTAATGCTGGCTTCATAAAAAGAGTTTGCAAGTTTTCCTTCTGCTTCAATTTTTTGAAACAGCTTCAGGAGAATAGGTGTTATTTCTTCTTTGGAAGTCTGGTAGAATTGCCCAGGGAATCCATCAGGTCCTGGGCTCTTGTTTTTTGGGAGGTTTTGGATAAATGCTTCAATCTCATTACTAGAGTGTTCTATTTAGTTGTCAATCTCTTCCTGGTTCAATTTTGCGAGTTTATAGTTTTACAGGGATGCATCCATTTCATCTAGTTTGCAAAAGCTTTTGACCTTGATGAAGTCCCAAATGTTCATTTTTGCCCTTCCTTCCCTTGCCTTTGGCAATGTTTCTAGGAAGAAGTTGTTGTGGCTGAGGGTGAAGAGGTTACTGCGTGTGTTTTTCTCAAGGATTTTGATGGATTCCTATCTCACGTTGAGCTCTTTCATCCACTTTGAGTCTATTTTTGTGTGTGGTTTAAGGAAATGGTCCAGTTTCATTTTTCTGCATGAGGCTGTCCAATTTTCCCAAAACATTTGTTGAAGATACTATCTTTTTTCTATTGGACATTCTTTTCTGCTTTGTCAAAGGTTAGTTAAGCCTTAGAGTGGAGGGGCCATTTCTGGGGTCTCTATTCTGTTCCATTCATCTATGTATGGGTCTGTTTTTGTGCCAGTACCATATTGTCCTGATGATGACAGCTTTGTAATAGAGCTTGAAGTCTGGAATTGTGATACCACAAACTTTGGCTTTCTTTTTCCACATACCTCTACGTATTCGAGGTCTTTTCTGGCTCTATATAAATTTTAGGATTATTTGTTCCATTTCTTTGAAAAAAATTGATGGTATTTGGATAGAGATTGCATTAGATGTATAGATTGCTTAATGTAGTATAGACATTTTCACAATATTTGTTCTTCCAATCTATAAGCATGGAAAGTTTTTCCATTTCTTTGTATCTTTCTCAGGTTTTTTCATGAGTACTTTATAGTTTTCTGAGTACAGATTCTTTGCATCTTTGTTTAGGTTTACTCAGGTATTTTATGATTTTTTGTGCAATTGAAATTGGGATTGACTCCTTAATTTCTCTTTCTTCTGTCTTGTTGTTGCTGTATAGAAATGCAACTGATCTCTGTGCATTGACTTTATATCCTGACATTTTACTGAATTCCTGTATGAGTTCTAGCAGTTTGGGGGTGGAGTCTTTTAGGTTTTCCATGTAAAGTATCATATCCTTTGCAAAGGGGGGGGGAGTTTTATTTCTTCTTTGATGATTCTGATGCCGTTTATTTTGTTTTGCTCTCTGATTGCTGAGGCTAGGACTTCTAGTACTATGTTGAACAGCAGTGGTTATAGTGGAGAGCTCTGCTGTGTTCCTGACCTTAGGAGAAAAGCTTTCAGTTTTTCTCCAAAGAGAATGTTATTCACTGTGAGTTTTTAATCTAATAGTAAAACTTACAAGTCTTAGTGACAAAGAGAAAATCCTGAAAATTGTACAGGACAAGTCTGTAACATACAATGGTAGAAATATTAGATTGGCAGAAGACTTATCCACAGAGACCTGGAAGGCCAGAAATGAATGGCATTATATATTCAGAGAACTAAATGAGAAAAGTATGCAGCCAAGAATACTATATCCAGCTAGGCTGTCACTGAAAATAGAAGGAGAGATGAAAAGCTTCCAGGACAAACAAAAGTTAAAAGAATTCACAAACACCAAACCAGCTTTACAGGAAATATTGAAAGTGGTCCATTAAGCAAAGAGAGAACCTGAAAGTAGTAGAACAGAAAGGAACAGAGACAATATACAGTAACAGTCACATTAGGGGCAATACAGTGGCACTAAATTCCTATCTTTCAATAGTTACCCTGAATGTAAATGGGCTAAATGCCCCAATCAAAAGACACAGGGTATCAGAATGGATAAAAAACCAAAACCCATCAATATGCTGTCTACAGGAAACTCATTTATGACCCAAAGACATCTCCAGATTTAAAGTGAGGGGGTGGAAAACAATTTACCATGGTAATGGACATCAAAAGAAAGCTGAGGTGGCAATCCTTATATCAGATCAATTAGATTTTAAGCCAAAGACTATAATAAGAGATGAGGAAGGATACTGTATCATACTCAAAGTGTCTGTCCAACAAGAAGAATTAACAATTTTAATTATCTATGCCCCTAACATGGGAGCAGCCAACTATATAAACCATTTAACAAAATCAAAGGAACACATCGACAATAATACAATAATAGTAGGGGAGTTTAACACTTCCCTCATTGAAATGGACTGATCATCCAAGCAGAAGATCAACAAGGAAATAAAGGTTTTAAATGACTCACTGGACCAGATGGACATCACAGGTATATTCAGAACATTCCATCCCCAAATAACAGAATACACATTCTTCTCTAGTGCACATTGAACATTCTCCAGAATAGATCACATCCTGGGTCACAAATCAGCTCTCAACCAGTACCAAAAGAGTGGTATCATTCCCTGCATATTTTCAGACCACAGTGCTCTGATAGTAGAACTCAATCACAGGAGGAAAGTTGGAAAGAGCTCAAATACATGGAGGTTAAAGAACATCCGACTAAAGAATGAATGGGCCAATCAGAAAATTAAAGAACAATTGAAAAAATTCATGGAAACAAATGAAAATGAAAACAAAACTGTTCAAAATCTTTGGGACTCGGCAAAGGCTGTATAGTAGCGATACAAGCCTGTCTCAGGAGACAAGAAAGGTCTCAAGTACACAGCATAACCCTACCCTTAGAGGAGCTGGACAAAGGACAGCAAATAAAGCCTAAACCCAACAGGAGAAGAGAAATAATAAAGATCAGAGCAGAAATCAATGAAATAGAAACCAAAACAACAGTAGAACAGATCAATGAACCTAGGTGCTCGTTCTTTGAAGAATTAATAAGACTGATAAACCCCTGGCCAGACTTATCAAAAAGAAAAGAAAAAGACCCAAATAAGTATAATCATGAATGAAAGAGAAGAGATCACAAAAGACACCAAAGAAATACAAACAATTATAAGAACATATTATGAGCAGCTATACACCAGTAAATTTGACAATCTGGAAGAAATGGATGCATTACTAGAGAATAATAGACTACCAAAACAGAACTAGGAAGAAATAGAAAACCTGAACAGACCCATAGCCTGTAAAGAGATTGAAGCAGTCATCAAAAATCTCCCAACAAACAGGAGCCCAGGGCCAGACAGCTTCCCAGGGGAATTCTACCAAACATTTAAAGAAGAATCAATACTTATTCTCCTGAAACTCTTCCAAAAAATATAAATGGAAGGAAAACTTCCAAACTCATTTTATGAGGCCAGCATTACTTGATCCCAAAACCAGACAAGGATCCCATCAAAAAAGAGAGCTATAAACCAATATCCTTGATGAACACAGATGCGAAAATTCTCACCAAAATAATAGCCAGTAGGATTCAACAGTACATTAAAAGGATTATTCACCACGACCAAGTGGTATTTATTCCAGGGCTGCAATGTTAGTTCAACATCCACAAATCAATCAATGTGATATAACACATTAATAAAAGAAAGAACAAGAAACATATGATACTCTCAATAGATGCTGAAAAAACATTTGACAAAACTGCAGCATCCCTTCCTGATCAAAACTCTTCAAAGTGTAGGCATAGAGGGCACATACCTCAATATTATCAAAGCCATTTATGAAAAACCCACCACAAATATCATTCTCAATGGAGAAAAACTGAAAGCCTTTCCGCTAAGGTCAGGAACACAGCAGGGATGTCCATTATCACCACTGCTATTCAAAATAGTACTAGAAGTCCTACCCTCAGCAATCAGACAACAAAAGGAAATTAAAGGCATCCAAATCAGCAAAGAAGAAGTCAAACTATCACTCTTCACCAATGACATGATACTATACGTGGAAAACTCAAAAGACTCCACTCCAAAACTGCTAGAACTTGTACAGGAATTCAGTAAAGTGTCAGGATATAAAATCAATGCACAGAAATCAGTTGCATTTCTCTACACCAACAACAAGACAGAAGAAAGAGAAATTAAGGAGTTAATCCCATTTATACTTAAACACCAAACCATAAGATACCTAGGGATAAACCTAACCAAAGACCAAAAATCTATACTCAGAAAACTATAAAGTACTCATGAAAGAAATTGAGGAAGACACAAAGAAATGGAAACATGTTCCATGCTCCTGGATTGGAAGAATAAATATTGTAAAAATGTCTATGCTACGTAAAGCAATCTACACATTTAATGCAATTCCTATCAAAGTAACATCCATCTTATTTTAAGAAATGGAACAATTAATCCTAAAATTTATATGGAACCAGAAAAGACGACGAATATCCAAAGGAATATTGAAAAAGAAAGCCAAGGTTGGTGGCATCACAATTCCACACTTCAAGCTCTATTAAAAAGCTGTCATCATCAAGACAGCATGGTACTGGCACAAAAACAGACACATAGATCAATGGAACAGAATAGAGAGCCCAGAAATAGACCCTCAACTCCATGGTCAACTAATCTTCGACAAAGCAGGGAAGAATGTCCAATGGAAAAAAGACAGCCTCTTCAATAAAAAAGATCAAAAAGGAGAATTACAGACCAATATCCTTGATGAACAGATGCGAAGATTCTCACCAAAATACTAGCCAATAGGAACCAACAGTGCTTTAAAAGGATTATTCACCATGACCAAGTGGGAATTATTCCTGGGCTGCAAGGTTGGTTCAACATCTGCAAATCAATCAATATGATACAATACATTAATAAAGAACAAGAACTATATGCTACTTTCAGTAGAATCTGAAAAAGTATTTGACAAAGTATAACATCCTTTCTAGATCAAAACTCTTCAAAGCGTAGGGATAGAGGGCACATACCTCAGTATCATCAATACCCTATGTCTTTTGATTGGAGCCTTTAGTCCATTTACTTTCAGAATGATTTTTGAAAGACATGGATTTAGTGCCATTGCATTATTTGTAAAGTTGCTATTTCTAGTGATATCCTCTCTTGTCTTTGTTGCTTTTGGTCTTTTTTCCCCATTCAAAGTGTATCTTTTAATATTTCTTGCAGTGCTGATTTAGCGGTCATGAACTCCTTTAGTTTTTGTTTGGGAAACTCCTTATCTCTCCTCCTATTCTGAATGATAGCCTTGCTGGAAAGAGTATTCTTGCCTGCATATTTTTCCCATTTGACACATTGAATATATCATGTTTCTTTCTTTTGATCCAAGTTTCTTTGGACAGATCTGCTGTTAACCTGGTCTGTCTTCCCTTGTGGGTTAAGACTTTTTTTCCCTTGTTGCTTTCAGGATTCTTTCCTTGTGTGTGTATTTTGTGTATTTGACTATGATATGTCTTGGTGGTGATTGGTTGGCTTTTGTTGAATTTAATGGAAGTTCTCTGTCTTTCTTGGATTTCAATGTTGTGTCCTACCCAGATTAGTGAAGTTTTTAGCTACAATTTGCTCACATAAATCTTCTGCTTTTTTCTCTCTCTTTTCTTCTTCTGGGACTTCTATAAAAAGAATGTTATGACACTTTAAGGAGCCATTGAGTTCCCTAAGTCTTTATTCTTTCTTTCCTTCTTCTTTTCAGCTTCATTATTTGCCATAACTTTATTTTCTATATCACTAGTTAGTTCCTTTACTTCTTCCATCCTTGTTGTTAGGACATCCAGTTGGATTTCCAGATGGAAATCCCAGCTATAGCATTTTTAATTTTCTTTTTGCTGGTTTTTAGTACTTTTACTTACTAGAGAAGTAAGGGATTCTCTAATGTTCACTATGCTTTTTCCAAGCCCAGTTAGTATCCTTATAATTGTTCTATAATCTGTTTCAGACATCTTACTTATATCTGTATTGATTAAATCCCTGGCCATGACTTCTCCCTGTTATTTCTTTTGGGGTGTATTCCTCCAACTTGTCATTTGTTCCAGGTCACTGTTGTGTGTGTGTGTGAGAGAGAGAGATTGTTAGGAAAACATGTTATATTCCTGCTTCTGTGAGTAATGGCTATATTAAGAAGAGGGTAAAAAAGGGAGGGGGCTCCTATATGTAGTCTGCTATTGTTTTTTGGCTGCTCCTACCCTCAGATCAGCCCTCTGCAGAGTTTCTACTGGCCTGCAGTGGGGTGGGGGGTGTTTGGATGTTGTCCACTGTGTGGCAAGTTTTAACTAAGTGTGATTTGGTCTGCTTGTAAAAGAAGCTAGATCAAAAAAGAGAGAGAGATAGATGCTAGATCTTATTTCCCATAGAACTGAAGCTTTGCAGCACTCTATGATGGGAAGACTTGATGCATGTTGGGGGTTTGTGCTGGTGTTCTCGGGGAGGGGTCTGTGGCACTGATTTCTCAGGAGGAATTGCCCTAGTGGACATGCACCTGCAGGGCACAGGGGGGTGGTGCTTGTTGTAAGGGGCTCCAGCCTCCAATTGGGGGCACTGTATTGTGCTGAATTTGGTCATTGCTGGTGGGCAGAGGCGAAAGTGGCTTTGCTAAGCTATCTCATCCCTGGATTGGGGAGTTCAGGCACAACACTCTTCAGGAAGTCCTCACAGAATAGTAAATAATCTCCAATCAAGAAATGGGCAGAGGACATGAACAGACATTTTTGCAAAGAAGACATCCAGATGGCCAACAGACACATGAAAAAGTGCTCCATATCACTCGGCATCAGGGAAATACAAATCAAACCCACAATGAGATATCACCTCACACCAGTCAGAATGGCTAAAATCAACAAGTCAGGAAATGACAGATGCTGGCGAGGATGCGGAGAAAGGGGAACCCCCCTACACAATGCAAGCTGGTGCAACCACTCTGGAAAACAGCATGGAGGTTCCTCAAAATGTTGAAAATAGAACTGCCCCATGACCCAGCAATTGCACTACTGGGTATTTACCCTAAAGATACAAACGTAGTGATCCGAAGGGGCACGTGCACCTGAATGTTTATAGCAGCAATGTCCACAATAGCCAAACTATGGAAAGAACCTAGATGTCCATCAACAGATGAATGGATCAAGAAGATGTGGTATATATACACAATGGAATACTATGCAGCCATCAAAAGAAATGAAATCTTGCCATTTGCGACAACATGGATGGAACTAGAGCATATCATGCTTAGCGAAATAAGTCAAGCAGAGAAAGACAACTATCATATGATCTCCCTGATATGAGGAAGTGGTGATGCAACATGGGGGCTTAAGTGGGTAGGAGAAGAATAAATGAAACAAGATGGGAATGGGAGGGAGACAAACCATAAGTGACTCTTAATCTCACAAAACAAGCTGAGGGTTGCTGGAGGGAGGGGGGTTGAGAGAAGGGGGGTGGGGTTATGGACATTGGGGAGGGTATGTGCTTTGGTGAGTGCTGTGAAGTGTGTAAACCTGGCGATTCACAGACCTGTACCCCTGGGGATAAAAATATATGTTTATAAAAAATAAAAAATTTATAAAAAGAAATAAAAAAAAGAATAGTAAATAATCACCCTTCTTTTGTACTTGGCTTCTGTCAAGTTCCTGCCTTCACCCTGTTTGTGTCCAAGCTGTCTACCTGTGAGGTGGCCCAATACTATGTTTTATCTCAGACACAGCTGGGTTTCAAAACCAAATTTTAGGGACCAATGCAGCATGGACCAGTCCTGATCCTCTGAGTGAAGGCCTCATTGTGCTTTTGCCACTTGCTGCTTTGTCTCAGAAAAGCAGTCACATGACTGTCCAGTGGTTCAGAGTTTAAAAGTGGAACAAAAAGGCACTGAGGTTTGCTGCCCTCAGCTTGTGTCTTTTGTCCCCTTACACTAGGGAAGAGGCAGCCTGTTCTTTTGTCCCCAGAGAGGCTGTTCCACCACTCACAAATGCACTCCAAGAAGGGGAACTGTTTCTCGATGTGCAACCCAGAAGATCCTCCGACCATGCTGCTCGCTCCCAAGTATCTGTCCTTCTTCCCTGTAGTAGCACTGCTAAGCCTGCCAGGGATGACCCCAGTCGTGGTATGGACTTCTAAAACTTCAGATTTTGTGGTCTGCTGCTTAAAATAACTTCCAGTAGTCAGCTCCTCTCCTTTCCTCAGTCAGTGGTTTTAAAGAATTTTTCTTGTGCACTCCCCTGCCTGCTGCTTCATGCTCTCTCTCTGTCTCTCACTCCTCTTTCCATGATCAGGACTCTCTCCCCTTCACAGCAGCTGCAGTCCTTTTCTCCCTCAAATTAACTCTCCACAGTTCTATCTTCCACAAGGTGGTTGTTTTTCTACTTGTATATGTGTAGTTACGTCCTTTCAGTCTTCAGATTGATTTCTTGGATGTTCCAAATGATTTGACATTTATCTAGCTGTGTTTGAGGGATTTGGAAAGCTTAAGGTCCCCCTACTCCACTACCATCTTAACGCCTGCCAGATCTTTAATAGTTAAGCAGAAAGGACACCCCATTCCTTAACTTCTAAGTTTTAATTACCTCTCTGAAATTCCTTTCTCATAGTTATCCAGCCTCTGATTACACACTTGGAGTTTAAGGTGTACTCACTTACAAGGCAGCCCATTCCATTGTTGCACTTCTCTTACTTGGACAAAACACAGTGTTATTTAAACATTATGATCTCTTTAAAGTTGGATCTGGGTTTAAATCCTGGCTCTACACCTTACTGAAGAAATTGCTTTATCTCTTTGAACTTCAGCTAGCAAATTATGCTATATATATGCCTCTACCTGGGTCCACATAGGAAATTGAGATCTTCCAATATCACAGAAAATATTTTAAACCAGAGCAGCAATGATTAACTAGTAAGTAGTTTGTAATAAGGCTTTGATCATTGACTCAGTCAGTATCTTCCAAGCTGGGTATAATTTCTCCATCCTTAATCAACTCTGAAGAATGTTAATATTTTCAAAACTTTCAAGTCACCCAAGCTATCTCAATAACAGCTCTTCTTAACAGCAAACAGAATATGTCCCTCAGAAGAAGATGTTTATTCTTATCCTGTCTCTATACTTTTGCTCATGTTGTGCTCAAAATTTGAAATGCCATTTCATTCTCCTCTCAATCATTATAAATCCTATTCATTCTTTAGGGCATGATTTAATTTCAGCCTCCATCATGAAGCCTTTCTTGATTATTTCCAAACATAAGGCTGTCTTCAAACACATGGAATTGATCATACACAATATTACATTTTCCCTAGTCATTCAAAAAAACCCTAAAAAAATTCCTATTTGTACCATACATACTATGTGCCAAAATTTATAAGGAATACAAAAATATACATAAACAAGGTCTTTGAACTAGTACACAGAAATAGCTAAGTAGTGGACCAGAAACAAAACTAGTAATGGAGCAACACAATTTTTTTCTTTCAGGTATAAAATATAATGATGCAACTATTCTATACATTTCTTGGTGCTCATCAAGCTAAGTGTACTCTTAATCCCCTTTATCTATTTCACCCATTCCCACCTACCTTCACTCTGGCAACCATCAGTTTATTTTGTATATTGAAGTCTTTTCTCTTGTTTGTTTTTCTTTTTAATTTGTTTATTTTTTACTTAAGTTCCCCCATATGGGGTTAATTGTATGGTATTTGTCTGTAACTTATTTCATTTAGCATTATACCATCTAGATACATCCATGTTGTTGCAAATGTCAAGATTTCATTCCTTTTTATGGCTGAGTAATATTTCATTGAATATATATTTCACATCATCTATATTTATTCATTTATCAATTGATATTTGGGTTCCTTCCCTAATTGAGTATTGTAAATCATGCTTCAATAAACACAGGGCTGTGTATATCTTTTTGATTTTGTGTTTTCATTTTCTTTGGGTAAATGCCCAGGAGAGTAAATCTTTTAATTATAGCTTCTAGTAAGAAATAGATATTGATGGTGAAGCCTGGACAGTTTTGATCTGAAAAGGGGTGAGATATGGAGTGGAGGGGGTTTGAAACTAAGCAGGATAAGCTTGAGGGTTTCCTGGGACTAGAGACTCCAAGTAAAAACTAAAGAGCCCAGAGCTAAAAGTGGCTGGAACTGGAAAAATAAGACTTATATGTAGAGACAACATGAAACTTCTGGTTTCTCCTCTGGCTTAGAAGTCATCACTCCTGTTCTAATAACAATAAAAAAGGAATAAACTAAACATCATTGACCCTTCTTACATGCGCTAGAGAATTGAGATCTCAAGAAAACTGCTTACCCACCCCCAGTTGGATAGTCAGACAGGGGAAAACAGAACACAATTTATTAGAGCAGAATCCCAGGAGCAGAAAGTGCCCCTGGTAGTGATAATGAGTTAGGAAAACAAACTGTAGTTGGCACATTGTTGGAGGCTCAGTGTGGACAAGCTTGTTAGTTAAAAACTCCAGAGGGGACAAGTTTTAGGGGAGCCCCCACATTTTCACGAGTTTTATCTCTAGATTCCCTACTGAATTTTCACAGTGAAGATATAATAATAATAATAATAATAATAATAATAATAATCCCCTTGTGCATCCAGCAGAGGAAGGGGGAGAATAACCATTTTGAACTATGCCCAGAAAATTCTGTTCTTTTTAAAAAGGCCTGCCCTCAAAGGAAACTATTCTATCAAAGCCTAACTGACTGGGATTTTACCAGAGCCAAAATGTCCCAGGGAAAGGAAATACCAAACTCCAACCCCCTCTAGGCTTTCTGTCTCACCCAAGGGGATAAAAACTGAGAAGCACTTGTGAAGATCATGGCCTAGTAATGTAGGCTCACTAAAAGACTGAGCCTTAATCATAGGACTATAGAATGCTTCCCTTCTCCCCACACCTCATCATTACTTCAAGAGTGCTTCTGTATTATAACAGAGAAATTCAGCTGAAAGAACTGTGTGTCTCAGATATTACTTAAGAAGTCTCAGGGCACCTGGGTGGCTCAGTCAGTTAAGCATCTGCCTTCAGCTCAGTTCATGAACCCAGGGTCCTGGAATTGAGTCCCATGTTAGGGTCTCTGCTCAGTGGGGAGTCTCCTTCTCCCTCTCCTTCTGCCTGCCTCTCCCTCTCACCCCTGTCAAATAAATAAATTTTTAAAAATCTTTATTAAAAAAGAAGTCTTAACAGGAGAGAGAGAGCAAAACAAAACAAACAAACAAACAAAAAAAAAAAAAACAAGTGCACCAGAAAAAATGGTTTCTGACATCTACAGCTAAAGCAAATAGTAAACACAGTAAAACACCTAGCATATAAACATAAAACTTCACAGTAAAGGCCTATTTACCTCAGTTCCTTTTACTAAGTAAATCATGTCTGGCTACTAGTAAAAAAATAAAAGACATACTAAAAGACAAAAAAAAAAAATACAGTTTGAAGTGACAGAGCAAGCACCAGAATCAGACTCAAATACAGCAGAGATGTTGGAATTATCAGACTGAGAATATAAAGCAACTATATTAATATAATAAGGGCTCTGATGGAAAAAATGGACATCATGCAAGAACAGATGGGTAATTTGAGCAAATAAATGGAAACTCTTTCTTAAAGAATCAAAAGGAAATGCTAGAAATAAAAAACAAATACAGAATTACATTTGATAGACACATCAAAAACAATAGACTGGACACAGCTGAAGAAAGAATCAGTGAACTTGAAGGATTGTCAATAGGAACTTCTAAGAATAAAATGCAAACAGAAAAAAGAATGAAAAGGGCAGAACAGAATATGCAACCCGTGGGACAATTGCAAAAGTTGTAACATACACAATGCAAATACTAGAAGGAGAAAGAAAGGAGCAGAAGAAATATTCAAAGTAATAATGACTACAAATTTTTCTAAAACTAATGAAATACATTAATCTAGAGATGCAGGAATCTCACAGAAGACCAAACAAGGCAAATACCAAAAATATATTCCTAGGCATATCATAATCAAACTGGAGAAAATCAAAGGCATAGGAAAATCTTGAAAAAAGCCTGATGAACAAAACACCTTATCTATAGAGGACAGAGGGTAAGAATTACATCAGATTTCTCTTCAAAAACTATGCTAACAAGAAGAGTAGAATGAAATATTTCAAGTATTGAAAGATAAAGCCCGTGAACCTAGAATTCTGTATTCAGAGAAATTATACCTCAAAAGTTTAAGAGAAATAAAGCCTTTCTTAGACAGAAGTTGAGAGAATTTATCACCAGTATATATGCTCAAAAGTTCTTCAGAAATAAGGAGAATGATATAGGTCAAAAGCTTGGATCTACATTAAGAAAGATCATTAGAGAATGAATAAATGGAGGTAAAATTAAATATATTATTTTTATTTTATGTGATACATAACTATTCAAAGTAATAAAGTAATAATGTATTTGATAGTTATAGCTTATGCATAAGTGAAATGAATGACACCAATGTTATAAAATATAGGGAGAATGAATTGGTAATGCTCTGTTATAAGGTGTTTTACTACCTGTGAAGTGGTATGACATTATTTGTGGGTTTTTTGGAGGGTGTGTATTTTTTAATATATATATTTTAATTTTAGTTGGCACACAATGTTATATTCATTGTACTTGGATGTACTTGGTGTACTAGGATTAGTTGTAAATATAAATTGCAAATTCTAGGGCTACTATTAGAAAAAGTAAAAAAAATACAACTGATATGCTAGGTGGAGAGAAAATGAAATCATATAAAATATTTAAAAGCAGAGAAGGCAGAAATAGAATGACAAAAAAAAGAAACAAATAACAAAGGCAACACAGTGAAAGCAGTAAAAATATGGGTAGATATTAAGCCAACTATATCATAATCACTTTATATGTTAGTGGTCTAAATAACCCAATTAAAAGACAGTCCTAACACTAGTTGAAAAATATATATCTACCCCCTATATTTGTTGCAGCATTATTTACAATAGCCAAGATATGGAAACAACCTAAGTGTCCATTGACAGATGAATAGATAAAAAAGATGTGGTATTTATATAACTGAATATTATGCAGCCATAAAAGGGATAAGATCTTGCCATTTGCAATAACATGTATGTACCTAGAGGGTATTATGCTAAGTAAAATAAGTAAGACAGAGAAAGAAAATACTGTATGATTTCACTTATATGTAACTCTAAAAAAATAATACAAAAGAATAAACAAAAAGCAGAATCAGACCCATAAGTAGAGAGAATAAACTGATTATTGTAGAGGGAAGGGAGGAACAGGCAAAATGGCTGAAAGGGAGTGGGAGATACAAGCTTCCAGTTGTGGCATCAATAAGTCATGAAACAAAAAGCACAGCATAGGGAATATAGTCAATAATATTCTAAGAGTATTGTATGGTGACAGATGGTAGCTACACTGGTGGTAAGCATAGAATGAAGTATAGGGAAGTTAATAATAAAATAATAAATAATAATAAATAATAATAATAAAATAATAAAATTAATGTATCATTGTGTGTCAACTTTAGACAAATTTAAAAAGATTTTAGTCTTTTAGAGTGGATTAAAAAAAGGCTCAGGGCACCTGGGTGGCTCAGTTTTTAAGCATCTGCTTTTGGCTCAGGTCATGATCCCAGGGTCCTAGGATCTAGCCACACATTGGCCTCCCTGCTCAGCAGAAAGCTTGCCTTTCCCACTCCCTCTTCCTGTGTTCCCTCTCTTGCTGTGTCTCTGTCAAATCAATAAATAAAATCTTTAAAAAAAAAGGCTCAACTCTATGTTGTTTAGAGGACACTCACTTTAAATATAAAGACAAAGATAGATAAAAGTAAAGGAATAGAGATAGATATACTGTGCTAACATAAAAGAATTCTGAAAGAATTATAATAATAAAATATATTTATTAAAATAATAAAAGACAGGGCGCCTGGGTGGCTCAGTGGGTTAAGCCGCTGCCTTCGGCTCAGGTCATGATCTCAGGGTCCTGGGATCGAGTCCCGCATCGGGCTCTCTGCTCAGCAGGGAGCCTGCTTCCTCCTCTCTCTCTCTCTCTGCCTGCCTCTCCATCTACTTGTGATTTCTCTCTGTCAAATAAATAAATAAATAAAATCTTTAAAAAAAAAATAAAAATAAAAAAATAAAATAATAAAAGACAAAGATGACTTCAAAGTAATGGAAATTATCAAAGATAAACAAGGGCATTATGTAATGGTAAAGATCAATACTCCAAGAACACATAAAAGTCCCTAATATGTATGCATCTAACAACAAAGCATCAAAATACATGAGGCAAAAACTTATAGAACTGCAAGGAAAAAAAGATGAGCCCACTATTATAGTTGGAGATTTCTTATCTTATGTGATGGATCCAACAGGCAGAAAATCAGTAAGGACAGAGTTGAATTGAACAGCACCGTCTATCAACAGGATTACCAAATTCTATAAGTATTTTACAGAATACTTTATCCAACAACAGCAGAATGTGCATTCTTCTCTGGATCATGCAGAATATTCACCAAGATAAACCCATACTGTGGGTCATAAAACAAACCTTAACAAATTTTTCCAAGAACAGAAATAAAAATTTATGTTCTTAGATCTCAATGGAATTAAACTAAAAATCAACAACCTGGGTGGTTTATTCATTAAGTGTCTGCCTTGCACTTGGGTCATGATCCCAGGGTTCTGGGATCTAGCCCCACATCAGGCTCCCTGCTCGGCGGGGGGCCTGATGCTCTCTCTCCCATTCCCCCTTCTTGTGTTCCCTCTCTCACTGTGTCTCTCTGTCAAATAAATAAATAAAATATAAAAAAATAAAAATCAATAACAGAAAAATGGTTGGAAAAGCCCACAATACTTGACTATTAACACGCTTATTCATAACACATAGACTATGGAAGAAGTTTCATGAACATTTTTTAAATATTTCACATTAAATGAAAAAGTATAAAATCAAAATTTGTGGTATGCAGCAAAGAGCACTTAGAGGAAAATTTATAGTAGTGAATTCATATATTAGAAAAGAAGAAAGATCTAAAATCAATAATCTAAGCTTCCACCTTAGGAAACTAGGAAAAGAGCAAATTAAATTCAAAGTAAGCAGAAGAAAGGAAGTAATAGAAATTATTACAGGAATCAATGAAATTGAAAATGAGAAATTAGTAGGGAAAATTAACAAAACTAAAAGCTATTTCTTTGAAAAAAATTAATAAGTTTGATAAACCCCTAACCAGGCTAAGAAAAGACACAAATTACTAATACTTGAAATGAAAGAGCTACCATCACTACTAATCACAATATTTAAAAGATAATAAAAGAATATTATGAACAGAAAACACAAAAACTATGTGACCACAAATTTGATAATATAGATAAGATGAACCTATTCCTTGAAGAATACAATCTACCAAAGCTCAGACAGGGAGAGAGAATGTAAATAAGCCTGTTTTTGGTAATGAAATTAAATCAATAATATTCTTCCAAAACAGAAAGTACCAGACACAGATGAGTACATTGGTGAATTCTACCAAATATTTTAAAAAGAATATATATGCAACTAATGAATCATTGAACACCACATCAAAAATGAACAATGTACTATATGTTGGCTAATTGTACATACATACATACATGCATACATAAATAAAACATGTATCAATTCTGTATAATCTCTCCAGAAAATAAAAGCAGAAAGAATATTTCTTAATGAATCCCATAATGCGGGGCACCTGGGTGGCTCAGTGGGTTAAAGCCTCTGCCTTTGGCTCAGATCATGATCTCAGGGTCCTGGGATAGAGCCCTGAATTGGGCTCTCTGCTCAGCAGGGAGCCTGCTTCCTCCTCTCTCTCTCTCTCTCTGCCTACCTCTCTGCCTACTTGTGATCCCTGTCAAATAAATAAAATCTTTAAAAAAATGAATCCCATAATGCAGCATAATATAGTAGAAAGGACACAAGACTAGAGTTCCAGTCTTGGCTTATATACTTATAAGTGTGTATAAATCACAAAACTTCTTTGAGCCTCAGTTTCTTCTTTAGTAAAGTATGGTTAATACTGTTATGGACTGGGGACGCCTGGGTGGCTCAGTTGGTTAAGCAGCTGCCTTCGCCTCAGGTCATGATCCCAGCGTCCTGGGATCGAGTCCCACATTGGGCTCCTTGCTCAGCAGGGAGCCTGCTTCTCCCTCTGCCTCTGCCTGCCATTCTGTCTGCCTGTGCTCGCTCTCTTTCCCTCTCTCTGACAAATAACTAAAATCTTAAAAAAAAAATACTGTTATGGACTGAATTGTATCACTCCAAATTCACACGTTGTTGTCCTAACTAGCTGATGTCAAAGAGTTTACTGTCTGTACTCTGCTCTAGGAATTTTTATGATTTCAGGTCCCATATTTATGTCTTTCATCCTTTTTGAACTTATTTTTGTGTATGGTGTATGAAAATGACCCAGCTATATTTTGTATGATTTTGTCCAGTTTTCCCACACCATTTGCTGAAGAGACTTTTACCCATTGAATGTTCTTTCCTGCTTTGTCAAAGATTAGTTGACTATAAAATTGTCGATTCACTTCTGAATTTTCTATTCTCTTCTACTAATCAATGTGTTTATTTTTGTGCCAGTGCCATACTTCCTTGATCACTGCAGTTTTGTAATATAACTTGAAGTCCAGAATTATGGTCCCTCCAGCTTTGCTTTTCATTTTCAAGATTGCTTTGGCAATTCAGGGTCTTTTGTTGTTCCATACAAATTTTAGGATTGTTTGCTCTAGTTTTATGAAAAATACTATTGGTATTTTGATAGGGATTGCATTAAGTGTGTCAATTGCTTTGGGTAGCATAGCATTTTAACAATATTTATTCTTCCAATCTATGAGCATGGAATGTCTTTCCATTTATTTGTGTCAGCTTCAATTTCTTTCATCAGTGTTTTATACTTCTCAGAATATGGGTCTTTCACCTCTTTGGTAAGTTTTTTTCCTAGCTATTTTATTATTTTTGGTGCAATTGTAAATGGGGTTGTTTTCTTAATTTCTCTTCCTGCTGCTTCATTATTGTGTGTAGAAATTCAACATATTTCTGTACTTTGATTTTGTATTCTACAAGTTTACTGAATTTATCAGTTCTAGCAGTTTTTTCTTGGAGTCTTTTGGATTTTCTATAAATAGTATTATATTATCTGCAGAGAGAGTTTTACTTCCTTTTACTGATTTTAATTCTTTTTCTTTCCTTTTGTTTTCTGACTAAGACTTCCAGTTCTATGATGAGTAAAAATGGTGAGTAGACATTCTTGTCTTGTTCCTGACCTTAGGGGTAAAGCTGTCACTTTTTCCCCATTAAGAATAATGTTAGCTGTCGATTTTTCATAGATGGTTTTTATTATGTTGAGATACACTCCCTCTAAGCCATTTTGTTGACAGTTTTTGTCATGAATGGATATTGACCTTTGTAATGCTTTTTTTCTCCATCTGTTGAAATGATCATATTTTTCTTATCCCTTCTCTTATTAATGTGACATATCACAATTGATTGATTTGAAAATACTGAATCACTTTTGTGACCCAGGAATAAATCCCACTTGATTGTGGTGAATGACTTTTTAAATGTATTGTTGAATTCAGCTTGCTAGTAATTTATTGAGAATTTTTGCATCTATGTTCATCAGGGATATTGAACTATGGTCTCTTTTTCAGTGGTGTCTTTATTTGGTTCTGGTATCAGGGTAATGCTGGCCTCAGAATGAATTTGGGTGTTTCCTTCCCTTTCCTATTATTTTGGAGCAGTTTGAGAAGAATGGGTATTAACTTCCCTTTAAATGTTTAGTAGAATTCACCTGTGAAACTATCTGGTCCTGGACTTTTGTTTATTGGGAGTTTTATTTTTTTATTACTGGGTCAATTTGCTTGCTGTTTACCAGTCTTTTCAACTTTTCTATTTCTTCTTGTTTCACTTTTGATAGTTTTTATGTTCCTAGGAATTTATTCATTTCTTCTAAGTTTTCCAGTTTGTTAGCATGTAGTTTTCCATAATGTTCTCTTATGTTCACTTGTATTTCTGTGGTATTGGTTGTTACTTCTCTTCTCTCATTTGTGATTTTGAGTCCTTTCTTTCTTTTTTCTTTATAAGTCTAGCTAGAATTTTGGCAATTTTATTGATTCAAAAAAAACCTCCTGGTTTCATTGATCTGTTTTATCATTTTTTAAAGCTTCTATATCATTTATTTCTGCTCTAATCTTTATTATTTCCTTATTTCTGCTGGCTTTAGGTTTTGTTTGTTCTTTTTTCTAGCCCCTTAAGGTATAACATTGGGTTATTTAATTGAGATTTTTCTTGCTTCTTGAAAGCCTGTATTGCTAACTTACTTCTTATAACCACTTTGCTGCATCCTAAAGGTTTTGGGCTGTTGTGCTTTCATTTTTATTTCTTTCCATGTACTTTTAAATTTCTTCTTTGATTATCTGTTGACCTATTCATTGTTTAGTGGTATGTTGTTTAATCTCCATGTATTTGTGATCATTTCAGATTTTTTCTTGTAGTTGATTTCTAGTTTCATATTATTGTGGTAAGAAAATATGCATAGTATGATTTGGTCTTGAAATTGTTTAGGTTTGTTTTGTGGGGTAATATGTGCTCTGTTCTGAAGAATGTTCCATGTGGACTTGAAAAGAATGTGTATTCTGATGTTTTAGGATGAAATGTTCTGAATACATTTCCTAAATCCTACCTCTTTTATTGTGTCATTCAAAGTGATGGTTTCCTTTTTGATGTTCTGTTTAAATGATCTGTCCATTGATGTGAGGTGTTAAAGTCCTCTGCTTTTATTGTATTATTATTAATTCCTTTGTGTTTGTTATTAACTGTTTATGTATTTGGGTGCTCCTATGTTGAGTGCATACATACTTACAATTGTTATATCTTCCTCTTGGAGTGTCCCCTTTATTATTATATGGTGTCCTTCTTTGTCTCTTGTTACATTTTTTTTGTTTTGTTTTAAAGTCATTTTGTTTAGTGTAAGTACTACTACTCTGGCTTTTTTCATTCAAGATTTTATTTAAATTCCAGTTAGTTTACATATGGTGTAGTACTAGTTTCAGGGTAAATTTATCGATTCATCAGTTGCATATAACACCCAATTCTCATTACATCAAGTGCCCTCCTAATGCCCATCACCCAATTACCCCATCCTCCCACCCATCTCCCCTTCAGAAACCTCAGACTGTTCCTTAGAGTTAAGAGTCACTTATGGTTTGCTTCCCTCCCTCTCTTTATCTCAATTTATTTCTCCTTCCCTTCCCTTATGTTCATCTGTCCTGTTTCTTAGATTCCACATAAGAATGAAATCATATGGTATTTGTCTTTCTCTGACTGACTTATATTGCTTAGCCTGATACACTCTAGTTTCATCAATGTCATTGCGAATGGGAAGGTTTTATTCTTTTTGATGGCTGAGTAATATTTCATTGTATGTATATGGCATACATATATATGTATGTGTGTATATGTGTGTATACATACACACACATACATACACACCTCATCTGCTTTCTCCATTCATCAGTCGTCAGACATTAGGGCTTTTTCCATGTTTTGACTATTATGAATAGTGCCGCTGTAAATATTTGTATCCATTTTCATGATAGATGTTCCTCCATCTTTTTATTTTCAATATTCAGGTTCTTTAGAACTATAATGGGTCTCTTGTAGGCAGCATATACATGGGTCTTGTTTTTTTTTTTTTAATTAATTTTTTTTTCGGCGTAAAAGTATTCACTGTTTTTGCCCCACACCCAGTGCTCCATGCAATCCTTGCCCTCTCTAATACCTACCACCTGGTTCCCCCAACCTCCCACTCCCCACCCCTTCAAAACCCTCAGATTTTTTTCAGAGTCTATAGTCTCTCATGGTTCACCACCCCTTCCAATTTCCCTCAACTCCCTTCTCCTCTCCATCTCCCCTTGTCCTCCATGCTATTTGTTATGCTCCACAAATAAGTGAAACCATATGAAAATTGACCCTCTCTGCTTGAACTATTTCACTCAGCATTATCTCTTCCAGTCCTGTTCATGTTGCTACAAAAGTTGGGTATTCATCCTTTCTGATGGAGGCATAATACTCCATAGTGTATATGGACCACATCTTCTTTATCCATTCGTCCATTGAAGGGCATTGACCGCTTGCTATTTTCTAGGCAGCATGCTGGGACACTGAAGACACAAAGACGTCATAGTCGGGGGAGATAAGTTGTCGGGGAAGTAGGAGGAGGCGCCCTTTCAACCTGTACCCTAAAGTGAGCTGATTACCTTTCAAAGAACTCTGATCACCCACAAAATCAGCCTGAGATCAGAATTATACACGTCTGGATCTCTAGCGGAGCAGAAGACACCAGTGGGCAGGTAAAGCGGAGTGGGAAAGTTGGACTGATATTGGAAGATAAACAAAAGGGAGAGGGATCCACCAGAGGCGACCCATTAGAAAGTAATATCCCAATACGAGAGTGCCTTGCATCTGGGGACCAGCATTAACTTGGGAGTCTAGTAGAAAGCACTCAAAAAGAACAAAGGATCACGGGGGGGGGGGAGGGTTGTAGGAAATGGGGTGTTAGGGATGGGGCTTAAGTCCCCAGACCCAGGACAGCCACCCCTGGTACAGAGCCAGAGAGAGTGTGGCGGAGAAACCAGGTCTTGGTCCCCGAGCCACCAGCGTGCCTGAGAGCGCGTGGGGCCCAGCTCCCATGAGGGGCTGGGAGCCTCGTCAGCCAACAGAAGCACAACCTTTTTGCAGTCCCCATGCGAGTACCCTGCCGTGCTATCAGTGTCCAAGTTGCGCCCCCATGCCCTCCTCTGAGAGAGGTGCGCACAGGCACCAGCCTGGTGCTCTCAACCAGGAAAGACCAGGCACTCCCAGCCCCCAGCCAGGGCCAGTGGGAAAATCTCAGTGTGTGATCATTGCTTGGAACTTCTCTGGCAGTCTGGAGCTGCCCAGACAGCCACCTCTGCCGTGGTTTTGGGTACGAGCAAAAATCCTGTGTCCCCAGGAACCGTGACTGGGAACCCGTTCTGCCAGCGGCCAAGGAGGGATTTATTTGGGCTCTGCAGCCAGACTGAGGCTTCTCTCTGCGAGGGAGGTCAGGGTGCAGGTTGCTTTCCTCTAAACCTACAAAAACTATCCAAAGCGGTCAAGGTGAGAGAGAAAAATGAAAGTGAACAAACATAAAAACCTCCAGAGAACAAAAGCCTGAAAAAACCAGTTTCCCCAGAGCCCACCCTCTTGAGGGAGGCGGGAGGACTTAACTCAGAGAACATCATTGACTGAAAACCCACTTGGCAGGATCCTCCCCCAGAAAACCAACCAGGAAAGAAAAAAAAAAAAAAGATGACAAGAGAACAACCACCACTACTCCATAGGACAACTTTTATTTTTAATTTGTTCCCACTATTCTGGCTCATTTTTTTTATATAGATAATTTTTTAACCTATTTACCATCACAGTGAGCTGTCCAGTACATCAAATTCTATAATAACCTTCTAACCTGAACTTTTTGATACATACACCTGTGTTTTCCTTTTGAATTTCTATTTTTTAAATTTCTTTTTTTAAAAATTTTAGTTTAGTTGGGTTTTGTTTTTAAAATCTATTTTGTCACGTTATGTTTTTGATTGGAGCATTTTGTGTATTTACTTTCAAAGTAGTTATTGATAGATATGTGTTTATTGCCATTTTATTACTTTTTTTGTGCTTGTTTCTGAAGATTTTCTCTTATCCTTTTTTGTCTTTCTCTGCAAAGCAGATATCCTAAGCTTGGGTTGTGATCATGGAAAATAGTGGCCTGTGGGATCCCGCTAATTTGAAAGTGTGCTTTGTATGTTAGTTTTAAGATCTCATTGGGACCTGTATTAAAGACTAGAACATAGCTTCATATCCTCTCTTTTTTAAATCTTTCTTCTCTCTTTAACTCCAGAGTATTAAAGCTACATACTCTTTGTTTTTTCCTTCAGAGACATCATTCAGGCACCAAAAACAGAAATGGAAAGAGACAGGTTTAGTCCAAAGCACCAGTTTCCATTGCCTTAAGCTGCCTCAATGGTTTTTTTAGAGTGTAGAATTTCTCACACTTGGTCTCAGGCTCACAGTGTGTGCAATACTTCAATCAAATTGCTTATGACATATTGGAGTGAGTGCTTAGGAATTATGAGTTCTTCATATATTAAAAGAAGGCTGAATACTACTTACAGAGGCACTGAGGTAAAGAGGGGAATAGTTCTCAAAATTCCTCCTTGTCATGGAGTTATACTCAAATGTTGAGTTCTGTTTTACATAACACACAAAGATGCACAGTCAGAGACTATGTTGGAAAATATAGATTCCAAGAATGTCATTCAAAGTCCTCCACACTCTGGTCCTGGCCCGTTTTTCTGTTCTAATCTATTATGCTTATTCTTTCAGTTTAGTTCCATATATGTTTATTTGAGTGTTTGTGATATACTTATTGGTCACATCCTAAGCCCTGTAGATAAACAAACCAATCTATCTACAGTCCTTTCTTCAAGAATCTCAAAAACTCATCATCCCAGAAGGGAAAATTCTAAAGTGTACTGCACGGTTAATGGGATTATAGGAGCCTGCTCCATGTGAAGAAGTTATGCATGAGGGCATGTGAGCCATTCTTGGCCACCGGTTTTTCTGACAGCCATAGGAGGCCAAAGGGAATAGAGAAGAGAATTTAGATAGGTGCAGTGTAAGTCATGGGTTCCAGTTCTGTTGTTTTGATTTTGGGCAAGTCGCTTCTTGCAAGAGATGCAAAGTAATATTATTTTCCTGCTTAACCATAGGGAAGAGTTGAACAAATTTCAAGGAATGAGGTATAACCATCAATGAATTTTTTCCTTATGGTGAATATTTGTTCCTCAATAGGAAGTTTGACTCTTCCAGCAATTTTGAGAGAAGCTTGGAAAGCATGAAACATGCTGACATTCTAGCAGTCTTGGTGTGTACAAAGTTCTCAACCTGTAATCATCTAGGAATGCAATTCTGGGAATATCAGGTATCCAAATTCCACCTGTGTTTCTCCTTGATGCCCCATTTATCCCTAAGACATCTGCTATAACAGGTGTGTGTGTGTGTGTGTGTGTGTGTGTGTGTGTGTGTTTTAGCTGATAGAGGGAAAGATGTCTGGGTGAGGGGAGAGGGTACTGCTGCTGCGGATTACAGGCATTTGAGATAACAGGCATTGGATGTTCTGCAGTGTTAACAATGGGCTCCATTCCTTCAGGATTTTCAAGGAAAAATACTAGGGATGAGATGTGAAGGAGAAAACAATCTAGATAGTGGTATCTGTTACCAATTCAGTACAAATAGTGCATAAAGTTCATAGGTAGACAAATATTTAACTTTAAAAAATCTTAAAAGTTAAAGTGAAAAAATTAGAGTTTTTGTCATCTCATAAATGTAAATAAAGCCATTCTTGAGAATTAAAAAAAAAAAAAAAGAGTAGAAAGACTGTTGCTCAAATGGAACTTTGATATTTGGTAAAAAGGATGTTCTGGAGGTCAAGATACTTGGATTCTAGTCCCAGTTCTGTCACTGACTTGATATGTGACCTTGGGAAAGTAATCTCTTAGTTGTGACCCTCACTTTCTTAATATTAAAAAAGTGGCTGGAATAACTGATTTCCAAGGTTACTTTCTCACTCTGACTTTCAATATTTTGGGTCCTCAAATTTCTTTAGAGAGGGAGCAAATACCAAGACTGTCAGATATCATAAACAGAAAGTTAAGGAATATAAGATAATAAAATAATTTTACAGTACCAAAACAGAAAGTATGAATTATGCATTTTATTATTGTGTTACTAGTATTTTACTCTATGTACTTTCCAGATTTCGCAGGATAAATATCTTGTCCTATTTTCCCTATAAACAGTCCAAATATCCTGGTAATTGTAATGTTTTACCATCCCAATTGAGTCTTCTAAACTGCCTTATTTGATCAGAAAGGATTTCAGAACACTTTTCCTTAGAAAATCAGAGAGATAGACAAACCATAAGAGACTCTTAACTATAGGAAACAAACTGAGGGTTGCTGGAGGGGAGGTTGGGGAGCATGGGGTAACTGGGTGATGGACATTAAGGAAGGCACATATAATGAACACTGGGTGTTATATGTAACTGATGAATAACTGAATTCTACCTCTGAAACTAATGATATGCTGCTATATGTTAACTGATTGAATTTCAATAAAATAAAAAAAAATCCCTTATTTTTGCTTCAGAAAATATGGTTGCCATAACTCTGTAGCACTCATTTTATGTTTCCTTTCTAGGTTTTTTCTAATGCATATGAATTTTTTCATTGGCATAAGGAATATTTAAAGCAATTGAAACTTTCTATAAATATAATATGCATGGATCACTTATTACTCACAAATGACATGTGTTTGGGAATACAAAAAATCATGCTTAAAACTAGACATGTACAGTGGATGTTTGGAATAGACAAGCAAATGAGGCTTCTCAGCTATAATGTTCTGGAGATAATTGTAGGGAAGAAGAATCTGGGGAGTAGGGAGGAATGGCAGTAGAAGTAGAGAGAAGGAAGTTTCAAGTATCCCTTATGTACGGCCTCTGCTGGTGGGTATTGGGAGCCAGAAGGTTTAGACTTAGGTGAAGTAGAAGGTCATTGATGTCTGCCTGAATTTTTATCTCTAGGCCAAACCTTTCCTGAGTCCAAGCCTAGAATTTCAAACTGCCTGTTCCATCTCTCAGTATGGCATCGCAAACTCATTCATCTTCCCTTCAAGACCCTTTTCTTCTCCTGGATTCATTGTTCCTATAACTGGCACCATCATTTTTATTTCCCCAATTACTAAGATGAATAACTTTGGCAGTATCTCTGATTCTTCCATTGCCTCACTAAACACAGTCAGTCGCCACATTGTGTTGCTATTCCACCGTAATATCTCTCATGAGCAAAAGCTCCTATGCATACTTACTATCTTCGCCTTCATTTAGGCCTTCCTAATTTCTCATTTCAAATACTTTAATAAACTTTTATCTGGTCCATTCCTTTGAAACCTTATCAACTTCAATCAATAAAATCCTAGAGCAACATTTAACTTAGTTTCCTTTCCCACCAGTAGTTTCACCAGTAGTGTTAGACCAAGTTTTTAGAGGTACATGTGCATTTTTTTAAATCAGAGACATGAATAAGGAATGGCATTAGTTTGCTGGACTTCCTGAAATAGAGGAAATTTCAGGAGTTTTAAGTGGACTAAGATGCTTGAATAATTAGATTCTTTTCTAACTCCAAAGCACTCTCACTGTATATTTTATCTCCTAATTTGGATGTTAAAATAGACCTGACATCTATAGCTTTCCTTTTGGCCACAACAGAAAATTTGATCTTTGCTTCTTTTTTAAATACACCTATATCATCTGAATGCTTTTCTGTTGCTAAAAAGCTCTCTAGCCTCATCTGATCCATTTCACAGGTGTTGGGAATTCAGGGATTCCCCTTAGGTTTTAGTGTCTCCTCCCTCATTACCAACCTTCGCCTCTTACTACAGTCATATTTCCATCACTCACATGTACTTGGCCACGTGGCAGATTTGCTGATGGGCTCTGCAGCCATCTCCCACAAACACAGGCCAAGAGGTGACATTCAATCTATCCAGAGTATACTTCCATCCTGCCAAAGCTGTAAAACTGTCTAGAATTGTAGTCCCTTCCAGTTATGTGTACCAAAGCACCTGCCAATGTCATTAATCAGTTTCCTAATGATTTCACAGTGCATCAGATAGAGCTCAGTTGGCTTGTAGTAAGAATGTAAGGCCGTAGCAGCATTGGGCTAGATGTTTGGCCTCAGTGATCCTGAAACTCTTAAGCCACAAAGCATAAGAAGTCCATTAGGTGTTTCTGGAACCTGTCCCAAAGACGGGGAAATATCCAGGCAGAGGCAAAGGAAAGGTCAAGAGAACGCAGAATATCAGACAAAGGCTGCCTCCTCAGTGGGGGTTATGGTGTGACCCAGCCCAGTAACCTCATGGCTGCCATTTAGTCAGTGGGCCTGCTTGTCTGGATCTAGGGTCTGGTCTGGAGGGTTTTCCCAGTGTCCAAGGCATGTACAATGCTTCCATCTAACTCAAACCACATGCAGAAGGATGGTGTCATATTTGGCATACAACCAATCAAGAAAGGCATGAGAGGGTGTCCAGACCTTAACTTGTTTGAACAAATGTTCAAAAAACATTTCTAAGGGGATATTCCAGAAAAACATACTCAAGGTCTTAAAACAGATGTTCAGTCTCTAGGAGGATTGTTGCTTTGTAGCCAGTATTATTGAATGCTATAAGAACCAAATCAGTTCAAGGTTTGAACCATGGTGGCTTTTCAGATTTTTCTTGTAGTTTATTGTGGGCCAGGGAAAGGGTGGGTTAGATAACAGGGGATAATGCTAAGGAGGCAACATTTTGTTGTGTTTTAGTGCCTCAGCTTCAGAGTTAGGCAGGCAAAGACTTAGACACCTGACTAGCTGAGTGACTTAATCTCTCAGAGCCTTAGTTTTCTTCATTTGTAAAATGAGGGCAATAACATTGCTTACTTGATAGGTTTATGAAGTGGACTAAAAGGAAATATCTGTCTATATATAAAGAGTGTGCATAGTGCATATCATGTATTAGGCACTCAATAAGTCCTAGACAATATTACTATTAATATCACCACTAGAAGTACTTTTATCTTTACTGCTTCTTCTACTATTACTATTATAATTACTTCACTATACAACAACTACAAAAACTACTACTGCTGCTGTTGCTGCTGCTACTATTACTACTACTACTACTGGTAATGAGGGCTTTTCCCAAATGAGTTGGGAAGTTGAATACCTCAAGTTCATGATTTCTTTTTTTTTTCTTTTCTTATTTATTTTTTGTTTATTTTCAGCATAACAGTATTCATTATTTTTTTCACCACACCCAGTGCTCCATGCAATCCATGCCCTCTATAATACCCACCACCTGGTACCCCAACATCCTTAACTTATGTAGAAAGTAGTAATATCAAGGAAGATCACAGGATTGTAACTCTTAGAATAGGGAAAATACCAAAGAAGTACAGGAACCTGGGGCACCTGGGTGGCTCAGTGGTTTAAGCCTCTGCCTTCGGCTCGGGTCATGATCCCAGGGTCCTGGGATCGAGTCCCGCATCGGGCTATCTGCTCAGCAGGGATCCTGCTTCCTCCTCTCTCTCTCTGCCTGCATCTCTGCCTACTTGTGATCTCTCTCTCTCTCTGTCAAATAAATAAATAAAATATTTTAAAAAAAGAAGTACAGGAACCTAGAATTGTATTTCTTTTATCTCAGACCCAAGCTCTTCCACTCTTCTTTAGTTTGCTATGCAATATAGCCCAAGCCACTTTAGATCTCTAAGTTTCAGTAACTACCCTTGAAAATAAAATGTCACTGAAACTTATTTGCAAGTCTCCTGGCTATACCAGAGGCCTAAGCTGTGAATGGAATATATAACTAAACTGGTCCACATGGGGCATGATCCCAGTCTCTAAAGCCACACCAAGCTAACTGGCTCCTAATCCAGAGACATGCTATAACCACTACCAGAATTTTTGTTAACCACTGCCAGTGATAACTTGAGCTCATTGCCATTGGGAGCATGGTCTTACTTTCAATATAGCCATCACCTTATTATTTCACATTTTCTCATCTATGTTTGTTCATCCATAATGTCTTTTAAAGGAATTTAATTAATTCATTCATTTATCTATCCATCCATTCAACAAATAATTATTGAGCAACTAAAACATGCCAGACACTGTTCTTAGCACTGAGGATAAAGCATTGAACAAGCCAAACAAACATCCCTGCTATTATGAAACTCATAGTCTAGCTGCCTGGTCTGGCCAAATGTAATATTCTAAGAAATATTATTGAGGTAAGTTCAGTCTACCTTTTTGAAACAAATTATAGTCAATACTTTTCAACTGAACATGTTTTGGGGAGGCATGTTTGGGTGGAGAGGGAGGAGATGGTCTTGAATCTAGCCTGAGAAAAGTCTCAGAGGGTAGTTTGGGAAAGGGCTTTAATAATAATATGACTATTTTAATTTATCAGATGACTCTGGTTTATATAAATTATATAGCTAATATATGTTGTATAGCTGATGTATATTGAAATATGTTAGAAAGTAATGTGACTTTTAATTGTGTAGTTCATAAACTGGCTCTGAAGGCAGCTCCAAAAACAGCATTTTGAAAATATTCTGAACAATAATAGCATAATAATAATAAGTTTATAGATGACAGATAGTTAGATCTTCAAGGGGACTACTTTGAAAAGTACAACATGCATTTGGATGTACAAGTTCTGGTATGTTCTTAAATATTAAATTAGCAGTTAATTTGTTTAAAAAAACAGTGAAGTAAGAAATGTGTATGTATTTATTATGTTTGGACTTAAGTCATACAATTCAGTAAATAATTATAAAATTAGCTTACTTTAAAAACACTGAACCAAAATTTTCTTTGCTCATAGGTTCTTTCAGTTGATTTATACGTAATTTTCTGCATATGGGTCTTAAAATGCACAGTATAGTTATTTGGCCATTACCTACACTGTTACATTTTCAATATGCAAATCAACCTTCTGATTATATGACAGGTCTGAAGAAATACTGCCTTCTGATTTGATGCCAGTGTATGATCAAGTTTCTTAAAATTTAACTGGTATTTATGTTACAGGCAGAATGTTAAATCAGGAATCGTAAACAATTCCTAGGCAATGTGTATAATGTTTGTAAGTCATTCCTAGAAATTGTTCACAATGTCTGTAACATATATGCAACTAGCAACTGCCTGAAATATTTAAGAAATTTTCAAGATGCACACTTGCTATCCCCATGCCATCCTGAATTATAACATTTGTTTTAATAATTCTACTTATTTATTTGTATACTTAGATATTAACCATAATTAACCATAATTCTAGTAATAATAGAGTTTATTTGCATAGTTCTCATGGGTTCCTAGATTTTTACTATTTATTGGATGATGCAGGGCTTTGAACATCCTCATTTTAAGAGGTACTAGGAAAAAAAGAAACCAGTAAATTAAAATAAAGGGAATCTTTTTTGTCAGATACTCTAAGGCCTCATCCAAATATTCTTAGTCCTGTTCACAAGCTGTAGCCCAAGATCCCTTGCCTTTCCCCCCACATCATTAGACTTTATCCAAGTAGTTTTGATACCCTAAAGCCTTCAAAGTTTCCTAGGTCACTCAAAAGAAGTCTAATAAGTTTACAAACCTCATTCTGTCTAAACATGAAATTTTCTTGCCTGTCCCTGTTCACTTTCCCACTTCAGTCTATACATGGTGTAAATATTTCATTCTACATATTTGATTCCTGCTTAAGTTTATCATATTTTCATATACTATTTTGAAATGATCTACATTTTGGTTTATGTTAACATTGTCTGCTATGTAACTACCCCAAACCAATTTTGAGATGAAGAAAAAAAAAGTCAAATTAGTCTGACTTTTGAATGCTAAGGTCATATCAAATAACTTTTTGGAATTCTTTATCCTCTCTAGCTGGAGCATTTCTAGTCCATCTAAACAACTAAACTGATTTGGCAAACTTTTGATTGACCAATGGAACTAGAGCCCATCAGGATTAGGCCAGGAAATGAATTGGCAAAATAGGATGTAGGATCAAGAAGGAAACTTCTGAATGACAGAGAAGGGCCTTCTGACAATTGATCTCAGAATCTAATGTAGGTGCAAAGAAATTGGTTGGTACGAAGTGAGACAGTTTGACTTCTTCATTGCCAATTTGAATACCTTTTATTTCTCTTTGTTGTCTGATTCCTGTTGCTAGGACTTCTAATACTATGTTGAACAAGAGTGGTGAAAGTGGGCATCCTTGTCATGTTCCTGATCTCAACGGGAAGGACGCAAGTTTTTTCCCATTGAGGATGGTATTTGCTGTGGGTCTTTCATAGATAGATTTGATGGAGTTCAGGAATGTTTCCTCTATCCCTATACTCAGAAGGGTTTTAATCAGGAACGGATGCTGGATTTTGTCAAATGCTTTTTCTGCATCAATTGAGAGGACCATGCGGTTCTTCTCTCTTCTCTTATTAATTTGTTCTATCACATTGATTGATTTGTGAATGTTGAACCATCCCTGTAGCCCAGGAATGAATCCCACCTGGTCATGGTGGATAATCTTTTTAATGTGCTGTTGGATCCTGTTTGCTAGGATCTTGTTGAGAATCTTAGCATCCATATTCATCAGGGATATTGGTCTGAATTCTCCTTTTTGGTAGGGTCTTTAAGGTTGATATCCAGGATCTATAAAGAACTCCTCAAACTCAACACACACAAAACAGATAATCATATCAAAAAATGGGCAGAAGATAGGAACGGACACTTCTCCAATGAAGACATATAAATGGCTATCAGACACATGAAAAAATGCTCATCATCACTAGTATCATGGAGATTCAAATTAAAACCATATTGAGGTATCACCTTACACCAGTTAGAATGGTCAAAATTAGCAAGACAGGAAACAACATGTGTTGGAGGGAATGTGGAGAAAGGGGAACCCTCTTACACTGTTGGTGGGAATGCAAGTTGCTGCAGCCACTTTGGAGAACAGTGTGGAGATTCCTCGAGAAATTAAAAATAGAGCTTCCCCATGACCCTGCAATTGCACTGCTGGGTATTTACCCCAAAGATACAGATGTAGTGAAAAGAAGGGCCATCTGTACCCCAACATTTATAGCAGCAATGGCCACAGTCACCAAACTGTGGAAGGAACCAAGATGCCCTTCAACAGACGAATGGATAAGGAAGATGTGGTCCATATACCCTATGGAGTATTATGCTTCCATCAGAAAGGATGAATACCCAACTTTTGTAGCAACATGGACAGACTGGATGAGATTATGCTAAGTGAAATAAGTCAAGAAGAGAGGGTCAATTATCATATGGTTTCACTTATTTGTGGAGCATAACAAATAGCATGGAGGACAGGGGAGTTAGAGAAGAGAAGGGAGTTGGGGGAAATTGAAAGGGGAGGTGAACCATGAGAGACTGTGGACTCTGAAAAACAATCTGAGGGGTTTGAAGCAGCGGGGGGTGGAAGGTTAAGGAAATCAGGTGGTGGGTATTAGAGAGGGCACAGATTGCATGGAGCACTGGGTATGGTGCAAAAACAATGGATACTGTTATGCTGAAAATAAATAAATAAATAAAATTTTAAAAAAGAAATTGGTTGGTACAGTATGATGCTGCTAAGTAGGATTTGACAGCCATATAAGTGGGCCCTTTAGTCTGCTTAGATGATGACCATCATTCCATTTCTTTCACCACTGTTCCAATTATGACCTACCTGTTCTAAACCCCACTCAGTCCTATCTCCTGTGTTGAAACCCTGCTAGTTGCTTCACTGGTAGTGGTAGTGGTAACACTGGTATGTTTTTTCCTTAAACCCCTCTAGTTCTTATTTACAATTATTTTGACTCTAGCACTGAATTGCATTTATCTAAATATTTACTGTGTGATATTTTATAACCCAAAAGTTAAAGCATATCATTTTAAAATTTAGGTAGACTATTTGAAATTAACAGTACCCTGAAAAACAGATGCTTATTCCTTTCTGTGTCACTCACTTATTAAATGTTGGCTGCTATTGATGAAAAGATAAAGAGCAACATAGGTTGACATCTACTACAAATAAAGGACACTGATATATGCAGTGTCTAATACAGAGAAGCATTGCACAAATACCTTATCATTGTGTGAGGAATGATGTGATAATCCTGAAAAGGGGGGAAAAACTGTGGGAAAGGAAGAAAAGCAAAAAAATTACCAGTAGAAAAAGATGTTATATAAGGATCATATCATATAAGACATCATATAAGGGTAGTCTAAAAGGTGGGAACTTGTTATCCAGAAAGACAGAAATAAAAGAGGTTTCACTGATGTCTGTTAAGGATGTAGATCAGGTGAACTTGGATTTGTTTACCAAATTCTAGAATCCTTCACTGGGCGGCCTATATTCCTGCATACCAAACTTTCAAGTAAATTCAGAAAAATAGAAAGGGTGATAAGAACATGGAGCTTGCTATTTTAAGAGGTAGTGTACAGGATAAGAACATAGCTTAGAAAGTTTAGGGTCCTTTAAGGCTGACAGATCAATAAAGGATATTAAACTATTTTTATCCATTACTTTTTGGCTCAATTAGTTAATGAGATAACTAGTTAATCCACTGTACAGCAGAAAGAAGCCATTCATCTAGAGTCAGACATGCTTACAACAAGAAGAAGGGGCAGCTTAGAGTGAGGAGGAGATTAAAGCAGAGAGAATTATTTAAGACTACTAATATGGAATTAGTTTAGGGGCTAATTTACCTACATACCTTACTATCACCTTAGTGTAACAAAGCATAGTACGGCAATTCATGCCCTTAATGGCAACCCTGAGTCATTAAGACAAACTTAAATTATATTCTATCTACTTTGTTTATGTGGATAGGTGATATCTCATTGTAAATCTGATTTGTTTTTTCCTAATGGTGAGTGATGCTGAACATCCTTTCTGTGTCTGTTAGCCATATGTATGTCTTCCTTCAAAAAATATCTATTCATGTCTTCTGCCCATTTCTTGACTGTATTTTTTGGGTGTTAATATTGGTATGTTTTTTATAGAGTTTTGGAAACTAACTCCTTATCAGATATGTCATTTGTGGATATCTTCTCCCATTCCATAGGTTGCCTAATATTTTTGTCAATTGTTTCCTTTGCTGTACAAAAGCTTTTTTATCTTGACGAAATCCCAGTAGTTTATTTTTGCTTTTGTTTCCCTCACCTCAGGAGATATATCTACAAAGAAGTTGCTATGGCTTATGTCAAAGAGATAGCTGCCTGTGTTTTCTTGTAGGATTTTGATACTTTCCTGTCTCCAGTTTAGGTCTTTCATTCATTTTGATTTTATTTTAGTGTATGGTGTAAGAAAGTGGTCCAGTTTCATTCTTTTGGATGTTGCTCCAGTGTTCCCAACACCATTTATTAAAGACACTCTCTTTTTTCCAGTCTTTCCTGCTTTGGTGAAGATTAACTGACGATATATTGTGGGTCCATTTTTGGGATTTCTATTGTGTTCCATTGATCTTTGTCTCTGTTTTTGTCAGTACCATGCTGTCTTTTTAATTTTTTTTTTAATTTTTTTTTCAGTGTTCCAAGATTCATTGTTTAATACTACGCCCAGTGCACCATGCAATACGTGCTCTCCTTAATACCTACCACCAGGTTCACCCATCCCCCACCCCCTCTCCTCCAAAAGCCTCAGTTTGTTTCTCATAATCCACAGTCTCTCATGCTCCCATACTGTCTTGATGAATATAGCTTCAATATAATATGACTTCAAGTCTGGAATTGTGATGCTTCTGGCTTTGCTTTTCTTTTTTTTTTAAATTTTTTATTTTTTATAAACATGTATTTTTATCCCCAGGGGTACAGGTCTGTGAATCACCAGGTTTAAACACTTCACAGCACTCACCAAAGCACATACCCTCCCCAATGTCCATAATCCCACCCACTTCTCCCAACCTCCCTCCCCCCAGCAACCCTCATTTTGTTTTGTGAGATTAAGAGTCACTTATGGTTTGTCTCCCTCCCAATCCCATCTTGTTTCATTGATTCTTCCCCTACCCACTTAAGCCCTCATGTTACATCACCACTTCCTCATATCAGGGAGATAATATGATAGTTGTCTTTCTCTGCTTGACTTATTTCGCTAAGCATGATACGCTCTAGTTCCATCCATGTTGTCGCAAATGGCAAGATTTCATTTCTTTTGATGGCTGCATAGTATTCCATTGTGTATATATACCACCTCTTCTTGATCCATTCATCTGTTGATGGACATCTAGGTTCTTTCCATAGTTCGGCGATTGTGGACATTGCTGCTATAAACATTTGGGTGCACGTGCCCCTTTGGATCACTACGTTTGTATCTTTAGGGTAAATACCCAATAGTGCAATTGCTGGGTCATAGGGCAGTTCTATTTTCAACATTTTGAGGAACCTCCATGCTGTTTTCCAGAGTGGCTGCACCAGCTTGCATTCCCACCAACAGTGTAGGAGGGTGCCCCTTTCTCCGCATCCTCGCCAGCCTCTGTCATTTCCTGACTTGTTTATTTTAGCCATTCTGACTGGTGTGAGGTGATATCTCATTGTGGTTTTGATTTGTATTTCCCTGATGGCAAGTGATATGGAGCACTTTTTCATATCATCAGCATGGCCATCTGGATGTCTTCTTTGCAGAAATGTCTGTTCATGTCCTCTGCCCATTTCTTGATTGGATTATTTGTTCTTTGGGTGTTGAGTTTGCTAAGTTCTTTATAGATTCTGGACACTAGTCCTTTATCTGATATGTCGTTTGCAAATATCTTCTCCCATTCTGTCAGTTGTCTTTGGATTTTGTTAACGGTTTCCTGTGCTGTGCAAAAGCTTTTGATCTGGATGAAATCCCAATAGTTCATTTTTGCCCTTGCTTCCCTTGCCTTTGGCGTTGTTCCTAGGAAGATGTTGCTGCGGCTGAGGTCGAAGAGGTTGCTCCCTGTGTTCTCCTCAAGGATTTTGATGGATTCCTTTCGCACATTGAAGTCCTTAATCCATTTTGAGTCTATTTTTGTGTGTGGTGTAAGGAAATGGTCCAATTTCATTTTTCTGTATGTGGCTGTCCAGTTTTCCCAGCACCATTTATTGAAGAGGCTGTCTTTTTTCCATCGGACATTCTTTCCTATTTGTCGAAGATTAGTTGGCTGTAGAGTTGAGGGTCTATTTCTGGACTCTCTATTCTGTTCCATTGATTTATGTGTCTGTTTTTGTGCCAGTACCATGCTGTCTTGATGATGACAGCTTTGTAATAGAGCTTGAAGTCCGGAATTGTGATGCCACCAACGTTGGCTTTCTTTTTCAATATCCCTTTCGCTATTCGAGGTCTTTTCTGGTTCCATATAAATTTTAGAATTATTTGTTCCATTTCTTTGAAAAAGATGGATGGTACTTTGATAGAAATTGCATTAAATGTGTAGATTGCTTTAGGTAGCATAGACATTTTCACAATATTTATTCTTCCAATCCAGGAGCATGGAACATTTTTCCTTTTCTTTGTATCTTCCTCAATCTCTTTCATGAGTACTTTATAGTTTTCTGAGTATAGATTCTGTGCCTCTTTGGTTAGGTTTATTCCTAGGTATTTTATGGTTTGGGGTGCAATTGTAAATGGGATTGACTCCTTAATTTCTCTTTCTTCTGTCTTGCTGTTGGTGTAGAGAAATGCAACTGATTTCTGTTCATTGATTTTATATCCTGACACTTTACTGAATTCCTGTACAAGTTCTAGCAGTTTTGGAGTGGAGTCTTTTGGGTTTTCCACATATAGTATCATATCATCTGCGAAGAGTGATAATTTGACTTCTTCTTTTCCGATTTGGATGCCTTTAATTTCCTTTTGTTGTCTGATTGCTGAGGCTAGGACTCCTAGTACGATGTTGAATAGCAGTGGTGATAATGGACATCCCTGCCGTGTTCCTGACCTTAGCGGAAAAGCTTTCCGTTTTTCTCCATTGAGAATGATATTTGTGGTGGGTTTTTCATAGATGGCTTTGATGATATTGAGGTATGTGCCCTCTATCCCTACACTTTGAAGAGTTTTGATCAGGAAGGGATGCTGTACTTTGTCAACTGCTTTTTCAGCATCTATTGAGAGTATCATATGGTTCTTGTTCTTTCTTTTATTGATGTGTTGTATCAAATTGACTGATTTGCGGATGTTCAACCAACCTTGCAGCCCTGGAATAAATCCCACTTGGTCGTGGTGAATAATCCTTTTAATGTACTGTTGAATCCTATTGGCTAGTATTTTGGTTAGAATTTTCGCATCTGTGTTCATCAAGGATATTGGTCTATAGCTCTCTTTTTTAATGGGATCCTTGTCTGGTTTTGGGATCAAGGTGATGCTGGCCTCATAAAATGAGTTTGGAAGTTTTCCTTCCATTTCTATTTTTTGGAACAGTTTCAGGAGAATAGGAATTAGTTCTTCTTTAAATGTTTGGTAGAATTCCCCCGGGAAGCCGTCTGGCCCTGGGCTTTTGTTTGTTTGGAGATTTTTAATGACTGATTCAATCTCCTTACTGCTTATGGGTCTGTTCAGGCTTTCTATTTCTTCCTGGCTCAGGTGTGGTAGTTTATATGTTTCTAGGAATGCATCCATTTCTTCCAGATTGTCAAATTTGTTGGCGTAGTGTTGCTCATCGTATGTTCTTATAATTGTTTGTATTTCTTTGGTGTTAGTTGTGATCTCTCCTCTTTCATTCATGATTTTATTTATTTGGGTCCTTTCTCTTTTCTTTTTGATAAGTTGAGCCAGGGGTTTATCAATTTTATTAATTCTTTTAAAGAACCAGCTCCTACTTTCGTTGATTTGTTCTTTTGTTTTTTTGGTTTCAATTTATTGATTTCTGCTCTTATCTTTATGATTTCTCTTCTCCTGCTGGGCTTAGGGTTTCTTTCTTGTTCTTTCTCCATCTCCTTTAGGTGTAGGGTTAAGTTGTGTACCTGAGACCTTTCTTGTTTCTTGAGAAAGTCTTGTACCGCTATATATTTTCCTCTCAGGACTGCCTTTGTTGTGTCCCACAGATTTTGAACCGTTGTATTTTCATTATCATTTGTTTCCATGATTTTTTTCAATTCTTCTTTAATTTCCCGGTTGACCCATTCATTCTTTAGAAGGATACTGTTTAGTCTCCATGTATTTGGGTTCTTTCCAAACTTCCTTTTGTGGTTGAGTTCTAGCTTTAGAGCATTGTGGTCTGAAAATATGCAGGGAATGATCCCAATCTTTTGATACCGGTTGAGTCCTGATTTAGGACCGAGGATGTGATCTATTCTGGAGAATGTTCCATGTGCACTAGAGAAGAATGTGTATTCTGTTGCTTTGGGATGAAATGTTCTGAATATATCTGTGATGTCCATCTGGTCCAGTGTGTCATTTAAGGCCTTTATTTCCTTGCTGATATTTTGCTTGGATGATCTGTCCGTTTCAGTGAGGGGAGTGATCAAGTCCCCTACTATTATTTTATTATTGTTGATGTGCTTCTTTGATTTTGTTATTAATTGGTTTATATAGTTGGCTGCTCCCACGTTGGGGCATAGATATTTAAAATTGTTAAATCTTCTTGTTGGACAGACCCTTTGAGTATGATATAGTGTCCTTCCTCATCTCTTTTATAGTCTTTGGCTTAAAATCTAATTGATCTGATATAAGGATTGCCACTCCTGCTTTCTTCTGATGTCCATTAGCATGGTAAATTCTTTTCCACCCCCTCACTTTAAATCTGGAAGTGTCTTCGGGCTTAAAATGAGTTTCTTGGAGGCATCATATAGATGGGTTTTGTTTTTTTTATCCATTCTGATACCCTGTGTCTTTTGACAAGGGCATTTAGCCCATTAACATTCAGGGTAACTATTGAGAGATATGAATTTAGTGCCATTGTATTGCCTGTAAGGTGACTGTTACTGTATATGGTCTCTGTTCCTTTCTGATCTACCACTTGTAGGCTCTCTCTTTGCTTAGAGGACCCCTTTCAATATATCCTGTAGAGCTGGTTTGGTATTTGCAAATTCTTTCAGGTTTTGTTTGTCCTGGAAGCTTTTAATCTCTCCTTCTATTTTCAATGATAGCCTAGCTGGATTTAGTATTCTTGGCTGCATGTTTTTCTCGTTTAGTGCTCTGAAAATATCATGCCAGCTCTTTCTGGCCTGCCAGGTCTCTGTGGATAAGTCAGCTGCCAATCTAATATTTTTACCATTGTATGTTACAGACTTCTTTTCCCGGGCTGCTTTCAGGATTTTCTCTTTGTCACTGAGACTTGTAAATTTTACTATTAGGTGACGGGGTGTCAGCCTATTCTTATTGATTTTGAGGGGCGTTCTCTGAACTTCCTGAATTTTGATGCTCGTTCCCTTTGCCATATTGGGGAAATTCTCCCCAATAATTCTCTCCAGTATACCTTCTGCTCCCCTCTCTCTTTCTCCTTCTTCTGGAATCCCAATGATTCTAATGTTGTTTTGTCTTATAGTGTCACTTATCTCTCGAATTCTCCCCTCGTGGTCCAGTAGCTGTTTGTCCCTCTTTTGCTCAGCTTCTTTATTCTCTGTCATTTGGTCTTCTATATCACTAATTCTTTCTTCTGCCTCATTTATCCTAGCAGTGAGAGCCTCCGTTTTTGATTGCACCTCATTAATAGCTTTTTTGATTTCAACTTGGTTAGATATTAGTTCTTTTATTTCTCCAGAAAGGGCTTTTATATCTCTCGAGAGGGTTTCTCTAATATCTTCCATGCCTTATTCGAGCCCGGCTAGAACCTTGAGAATTGTCATTCTGAACTCTAGATCTGACATATTACCAATGTCTGTATTGATTAGGTCCCTAGGCTTCGGTACTGCCTCTTGTTCTTTTTTTTTTGTGTGTTGAATTTTTCCGTCTTGTCATTTTGTCCAGATAAGAGTATATGAAGGAGCAAGTAAAATACTAAAAGGGTGGCAACAACCCCAGGAAAATATGCTTTAACCAAATTAGAAGAGATCCCAAATCGTGAGGGGGGAGAAAGGGGATAAAAAGAGGTTCAAAAAGGAAGAAAGAAAGAAAAAGAAAAAAGAAAAAAAAGAAAAGAAAAGTATTTTAAAAAAAAGAAAACAAATAAAGAAAAAATATATATATATTAGATAAACTAGTTAAAAAACATTAAAAAAGAAAAAGGTAAAAGTAAAAAAAAAATTTACCAGAAGGCGAGAAAAAAAACAAAAAATGAAAAAGAAAAAAATTAAATTAACTGCAAGACAAAAAAAATCACATGGAAAAAGCCATGAGTTCCGTGCTTGGCTTTCTCCTCCTCTGGAATTCTGCTGCTCTCCTTGATATTAAAACCGCACTCCTTGGTAGGTGAACTTGGTCTCAGCTGGATTTCTTGTTGATCTTCTGGGGGAGGGGCCTGTTGTAGTGATTCTCAAGTGTCTTTGCCCCAGGTGGAATTGCACCGTACTTAGCAGGGGCCGGGCTGAGTAATCCGCTCGGATGTGCTTTCAGGAGCTTTTGTTCCCTGAGCGCTTTCCTTAGAGTTCCGGAGGACGGGAATAGAAATGGCGGCCTTCTGGTCTCCGGCCCGGAGCAGCCGAGAGCCCAGGGCCCTACTCCTCAGTGCACCCTCAGAGAACAGCGCCCAGTTACTCCCGTCTGCCTGACCTCCGGCAGTGCTCCAAGCTCACCGAGCCTGCGACCGGTTCAAGGTAACACCGAGCTGCGAGCTTACTGTTGTCTCTGTCTCTGTAGCCGGCTTTCCCGTTCCAATACCCGCAAGCTCTGCGACACTCTGACACCCCCGATCCTTCTGTGACCCTGCGGGACCTGAGGCCACGCTGACCCTGCGTGGGCTTCGCCCCGTTTTAGCCTCTGGAACGATGTCCCTCAGCGGAACAGACTTTTAAAAGTCCTGATTTTGTTCGCCGTTGCTCCGCCGCTTGCCGGGAGCCGGCCCCTCCCCCAGGGGTCTATCTTCCCGTCGCTTTGGATTCACTTCTCCGCCGGTCCTACCTTTCAGAAAGTGGTTGTTTTTCTGTTTCCAGAATTGCTGTTCTTCTTTTCGATCTGCCGATGGATTTGCAGGTGTTTGCAATCTTTAGATAAGCTATCTAGCTGATCTCCGGCTAGTTGAAGTAGTCTCAGCCTCCTACTTCTCCACCATCTTGACTACTTGGAATGGCAATTAATTTAATGTATGGCTTTGCTTTTCTTTTGCAAAGTAGTTCTGGCTATTTAGGGTTTGTGTGTGTGTGTGTGTGTGTGTGTGCTTACACATCCATTTTAGGGGTGTTTGTTTTAGCTCTGTGAAAAATGTTGATGTTATTTTAATAGGGATTGCATTAAATATGCCAATTGTTCTTGTTTTTATATATATTTCAACAATATTTGCTTTCCCAATCCATGAACAAGGAATGTCTTTTTTCCTTTTTTGTGTGTGTGTTTGTCCTCTTCAATCTCTTTCATAAGTGTTCTATAGTTTTCAGAGTACAGATCATTTACTTCTTTGGTTAGGCTTATTCCTATTTCTTATTGTTTTTGGTGCAATTACAAATGAGATCAGTTCGTTGATTTCTCTTTCTGCTGCTTCATTATGTTGTATAGAAATGCAGAAGATGGGCGCCTGGGTGGCTCAGTGGGTTGAGCCGCTGCCTTCAGCTCAGGTCATGATCTCGGGATCCTGGGATCGAGTCCCGCGTTGGGCTCTCTGCTCAGCAGGGAGCCTGCTTCCCTTCCTCTCTCTCTCTGCCTGCCTCTCCGTCTACTTGTGATTTCTCTCTGTCAAATAAACAAATAAAATCTTTAAAAAAAAAAAAAGAAATGCAGAAGATTTCTGTGCAATGATTTTATATCCTCCAACTTTACCCAATTCATGTATCAGTTCTAGCAAATTTTTGGTGAAGTCTTTTGAGTTTTGTACATAATGTATAATGTTCCCTGTAAGTAGTCTAATTTTCATTTCTTCCTTACCAAATTGGATGCTTTTTATTTCTTTTTGTTTTCTGATTTTTAAGTCGAGGACTTCCAGTACTATATCAAATTACAGTGGTGAGAGTGGACAACTGTGTCTTCTTTCTGACCGTAGATGCTCTCAGTTTTTCCCCATATTAAGGGTCTTTCATGTATGCCTTTTATGATACTGAGGCATGTTCCCTCTGTCCCTACGTTGTTGGGGCTTTTAATCATGAATGGATGCTATATTTTGTCAAATGTTTTTTTCTGTATCCATTGAGAAGATCATATGATTCTTATCCTTTTAAAAAATATTTGTTTATTTGACAGACAGAGATCACAAGTAGGCAGACAGGCAGGCAGGGGTTAGGGGGAAGCAGGCTCCCTGCTGAGCAGAGAGCCGGATGCATTGCTCGATCCCAGGACCCTGAGTGGAATCATGACCTGAGCCAAAGGCAGAGACTTTAACCCACCGAGCCACCCAGGTGCCCATCCCTTCTTTTATCAATGTGATATATCGCATTCATTGATTTGTAAACATTGAACTATCTTTGCAATCGATGAAAAAAAGTTCCATTTGATTGTGGCAAATTTCTTTTCTTTTCTTTTCTTTCTTTTCTTTTCCTTTCTTACTTTATTTTATTTTATTTATTTTATTTTATTTTTTCAGTGTTCCAAGATTCATTGTTTATGCACCACACCCAGTGCTCCATGCAATACGTGCCCTCCCTAATACCCACCAACAAGCTCTCTTCCAAAACCCTCAGTTTGTTTCTCAGAGTTCACAGTCTTTCATGGTTCGTCTCCCCCTCCAATTTTCCCCAATTCACTTTTCCTTTTCTTCTCCTCATGTCCTCCATGTTATTTCTTTTGTTCCACAAATAAGTGAAACCATATGATAATTGACTTTCTCTACTTGACTTATTTCACTCAGCATAATCTCCTTCAGTCCTGTTTATCTTGATACAAAAGTTGACCCTGCAATTGCACTACTGGGTATTTACTGCAAAGTTACAGATGTAGTGAAAAGAGGAACCGTATGTACCTCAATGTTCATAGCAGCAATGGCCACAATCCCCAAACTGTGGAAAGAGCCGAGATGCCCTTCAACAGAGGAATGGATAAAGAAGATATGGTTCATATATACAATGGAATATTATGCCTCCATCAGAATGGATAAATTTCTTTTAATATACTGTTGGATTTGATCTTCTAGTATTTTGTTGAGAATTTTTAAAAAGGTTTATTTATGTATTTGAGAGAGAGAAGGAGAGCAGGGGAAGGGGCACAGGTAGAGAAATCTTCAAGCAGACTACCAACTGAGTGAGGAGCCTGACATGGGCCTGGATTCCAGGGTTGTGAAATCAGGACCTGAGCTGAAACCAAGAGTCAGACACCTAACCAACTGGGACACTCTGGTGCCCCTTTTGTTGAAAATTTTTGCATGCATGTTCATTAAGGATATTAGCCTGTAGTTCTCCTTTTCAGTGCGGTGTTTGTCTGGCTTTTGGAATCAAGATAATCCTGGCTTCATAGAATGAGTCTGAAAATTTTCCATTCATTTCTATTTTGGGGGGAATAGTTGGAGAAGAATAGACATTAACTCTTCTTTAATTGTTTGGTAGAATTCCCTTGGAAAGGCATCTGGCCTTGTACTTTTGTTTGTTGGAAGATTTTTGATCACTGATTCAATTTCCTTCCACATAATTGGCCTGTTCAAGTATTTGATTTCTTCATATTTTAGTTTTTTTCATTTATATGTTTTTAGGAATCTATCCATTTCTTCCAGTTTGTCATGTTTGTTGGCACATAATTTTTCATAATCTTCTCTTATATATAAGGCACATAACTAGAGGTGCCTCCACAGGGTGCGGCCCAGAATAAAGATGGCGCCAGCTTGCCGTCTCTTCCTGCCAACAAGGCGCCAATTTCACAGTTTCGGTTCCTGAAACCTATGGCACTTCCTCCTCTCGCTGGATCTTATTGGCTCTTCCCCCTCTGTCCTCACTTCCCTTCTGCTGCTCTATATAAGGTGTGCCCCCGCACAATAAAGTGAGATCCTGCTTCGACAGATCCCCCGAGCCTGGTGTCGTCCGTTGGTGCGTCCGGGTTCGCGACACTCGCCATCCCGCTCAGCCCCGGGAAGGGGCCTCCAGCCGGTCCGGTCGCCTCCACCCCTCTGAGGGAACCCCAACAACTGGTGCCCCGTGTGAGGAACCTCGCACTTCTCGCTGATGGGCCAATCGGTCAACGGGTGAGTGTACCCCCATAAGCTATGGGGCAGTCCTCTTCTAAAAACGACCCCCCTGTTAAACCAAAGAGGTTCTACCCCTCGCTAGACCCCTTTGACGCGGCTCCTTGGCCCCCGGACCTCCAACCCAGATCTCTGGCTAAGGGCCCCCCTGCACGCCCCCCTTCCACTAACCCCTTTATTCAACCGTCAGCGCCCACTCCTCCGCCTCCTTATTGCGCCCCCCCTCCAGAGCATACCTCCCCTGAGCCCTCCAGTTGTTCTCTCTTCCCTGTTAATGTTAACCCAGGAGGCAACCGTCCAGCTCCATGGTACCCATGGGAGCCTGGGGACCTTAAGGAGCTCAAAAAGGCAGTGTTGGAGGATGGGCCCAATGCCCCCTGGACAGAAACCATCCTCCGAGGTCTGGCCCATTCCCCATGTACGGCGGCTGACTGGCGGTCACTAGCTAGGGCCGTTCTTCTGGGGGCCCTATATATAAAGTGGACAGCCTTATATAAAGAGGAATGTCAGCAGATTGCAGAAAGAAATGCCTGAGCCAATCCAGCCATCCCTATAACTATGGGAATGCTTGCTGGGACTGATGGCCAGTATGCCTCCGGAACCCAACAGGCAGCCATCCCCCGCCTTACCAGGACCAAATCCGAGCCGCTGGGCTCGCAGCTTGGAGCAAACTTGAGGAGGGGCCTTCTGAGTCACCAATAGCAGGGTTACACCAAAAAACTAACGAAGATTTGCCCTCTTTCATTGATCGGGTGGAGAAATCCATTAAGAAAAAGATGCCCCCTGGGGATCTCAGAGACCATTTCGTCAGAATGGCAGTATGGGAAGGAATGACCCGAGATTATAAGATGGCCTGTGCTGGCCTAAAAGAAAGATCTATGGACCACTGGGTTATTGCTACAAAAGACATTGGGTCCACATTGCATCAGGCGCAAGCTATGGCGGCAGCCTTAAGAGAGCATCAACAGGACAGCCTTGAGACGCTAGTGTGTGTAATGCAGCAGGCATCATTGCAGCCCCACCAGGCCAACCTTCCCCGCCTGTGCTTTGGCTGTGGGCAAGAGGGGCATTTTAAGAGAAACTGCCCCCTAGGGCGCAAACCAAGCTCCCCACAACCTGTTGATACGCTCCGAACACCATGTCCTAAATGTAGGAAGGGGTTCCATTGGGCCAAGGATTGTAGATCTAAGTTTGATATCCAAGGCAAACCTTTAAACTCCAATCGGGGCAATCCCCAGCCCCGTTAAACAAGGGGAAAACACCTGTCAAGGCTCATTGGACAGTTCCTTTGGTCCCAGGCCTCCGCCCCAAAATGCGTCTTACCATCGGAGACAAGTCCTTTAAATGCCTCATTGATACAGGTGCTGAACGCACTGTCCTCAGGCAAGAGGAAGTCCCCCCTTCTTGGAAACTTGTCCCCGGCCCTCCCCTACTGGGGGTAGGAGGCCAGTCCAGCTCTTATGAGACTGCTAACCCGTTATGTTGGGTAGATCCAGATGGCAACAGAGGACAGATTCGCCCCCTAGTGGCCCCTGGCCTCACCGCTAACCTACTTGGTCAAGATATTCTAGGGGCAACGGAGGCCTTCATTACTACTGACCATAAGGCCTTCTTTGATGATGTACTAGATGAGGAAGAATACCAACAGCAGTTCCAGGAAGGAAGGGACTCCCATCCTAATTACCGAGAGGACCCCTATCTTGAGAGCATTAGGCAAAGGTATCAGTCCCCCCAATCCTAAAGGCCACTGCCCTGCCCCAGGTCCCTAAGATTACCTGGAAAGAGGGACCTCCCATTTGGGTGGAGCAGTGGCCTCTCCCTTCCCACAAACTACAACAACTCCATATCTTAGTGCAGCAACAGCTCGACCTAGGACATATACGCCAGTCCCTTAGCCCTTGGAACTCACCCATTTTCGTTATCAAAAAACCCAATGGTACATGGAGATTACTACAGGACCTGCGACAGGTCAACAATAAAATGGTCCCCTTTGGAACCCCCAAAGGGGACTTCCATGGATTCCAGCCATTCCATCCAACCATTTTATTACCACCATTGATATAAAGGATTGTTTCTTCTCCATTCCCCTCCACCCTGATGATATGGAAAAGTTCGCCTTTTCCCTGCCCTCTCTTAATTTTTCCGGGCCAGATCAGAGGTTTGAATGGACGGTCCTCCCCCAGGGGATGGCTAATAGCCCATAAATCTACCAGAACATATTAGCCCATATTTTTACATCATTTTTCAGAAACCCAGACATTCTATTTTACATCTATATGGATGATATTATCCTAGGAGCACCTGACCGCTCTCAGCTTGACCTCCTCACTACCGAGTGCCTTTCTATTTTGGCCCACCATAATTTCAAGGTGGCCCCTGAAAAGATCCAAAGGATCCCCCCTTTTAAAATCCTTGGATCCTTACTCTCCTTGGATACAGTGTCCCCGATCAGACCCCAATTAAAGATTCAACCCTTGTACACCCTACCTTAGTTACAAAAACTACTTGGTGAAATAAATTGGATGAGGCCATGGATCTCTATTTCTACTGAGAAACTCACCCCTCTATTTGACCTACTTAAGGGCTCAAATCTTTCGTCTGATATCATTCTAAACACAGAACATATCCAAACACTCAATGAGGTCCAACGGGCCATTGATAAATCTACCTTAAAGCGATTCACTCCCTCCGTACCCTTAATTCTATATGTTTTCCCTGGGGAATCCCTAATGACAGCGCTATTAGCCCAACAAGGAGAACCCATTCAATGGATCCACCTTTCAGTGGGGGGCACCCCGCGAGTATACGCGGTGACTGACCAACTCGCTGACTGCATCACGAAAGGGAGAAACAATTCGCTCCGTTTATTTGGACAGGATCCAAGTAGCATTGTTATTCCCTACCAAACTCAGGACTTCACATGGCTCCAACGCAATAATGCTAGGGTGGCCATAGCCTTAGAAGGATTCTCCGGAAATATAGATTGCCATTATGGGCCTTATAAATGAATGAATTCCTTCGGTAAGCTGCAGTGGAAGATCCCCATGCTATTCATCACCCAAGCAGATCCATCCTTTCATACAGCCTTTACAGATGGAGGAAAAGTAGGAGCTTCAGTAGTGATCTTCCCCCCTCACTCTGATACTGATAGAACCCCTACCCCTCAGAAATCTCTCATCCACCTGGTCCAGGGGTCCGCACAATTTAAAGAGCTTTATGCTGTGGTCCTAGCCCTTTCCACCATTAAGGGTCCCCTCAATTTATTTTCTGACAGCCTCTATGTGGTAAACCTCCTACCCAACCTAATCGACGCTCACATCAAACTAGATTCTAACCCCATCACCCCACTTATGATCCAAACCCGAACCCTCCTAAAACAAAGAACCAGCCAAATATACGTTCAACATCTCAGGGGACACCAAGGACTTCCGGGTTTCCTATCCCCCAAGGTAACTCCTTGGCCGACCAACTTGCATCTACTCCCCAATGTTACTCTGTAGAAGAGGCTGCTCACTTCCATAAACTTACACACACCAATTGGAGGGGACTCCATCAACGCTTCCCCCAGGTACCCATTAAAAATCTCAAAAAAATTATTCGAACCTGCAAATCCTGCCAACCTTTCCTACAAGTTCCCCCACTCCAGGGGCCGGGGTGCAATCCTAGGGGGCTACACCCCAATCACCTCTGGCAAACAGATGTAACCCATTACCCCTCCTTTGGTAAACTTAAATTTGTTTTCGTGTCCGTTGACACATGTTCACATGCTTTCTGGGCAACTGCCCATGCCGGCGAAAAGACTAAACATGCTGTCAGCCATTTCTTACAATGTTTTGCCACTCTAGAACTCCCCAAACAAATTAAAACTGATAATGGTCCTTGCTTTACTAGCACAACCTTTAAAACCTTCCTCTCAGAATGGAACATCTCCCACTCCACCGGCATTCCTTATAACCCTCGAGGACAAGCCATTGTGGAAAGACAAAACCGTACCCTCAAAGACCAATTACAAAAACAAAAGGGGGAATCCCTTCCCCCACATGATCAACTCAAAAGGGCACTGTTCACCCTTAATATTTTAAATTTTTCAAAATATGATCATTTGACAGCGTTCCAAAGACACTGGTCCGCCATAACCCCTTATACCTCAATATCGGTCAGATGGAAAGACCCCCTGACTGGGTATTGGAGGGGACCTGACCCCCTCCTCACTACAAGTAGAGGGTTTGGATGCATATTCCCCCCGGAAGAAAAGAAGCCTATTTGGGTGCCCGCACGAGACATCAAATACCTCCCAGCCCCAGAAAACAACAATAACCCAGACCCAGAGAGCCCACAACTCTCTGAGGAACCTTTTCTCCCTATCTGACCCACAGATCTACAGTCGAAAGATGATATTATCAATGCTCCTGACCCTACTGGCTCATGCACAAGTCACTATTGCGGGACTTGGTGACCCAGGTAAAGCCAAGGCCCTGCTCCGAGGAATACAGGGAACCGATCAAAAATCTCATGCTCAGGTAAGTTCGCTGCCCTTATACTAACATCTCTAGATGGAAATAAATGCCTTGGGGCCGTAAATTCATACGTTTGTTGGAATGCTCCCAGAACCGTCCCTACATCACAAGGAAAACCTGGGCCTTGCCCATGCTCCACATTCCATCCCTCACTCCACACTGCTTGCTACACAGACACCGCCCAACAATGCTCTTTTGATAACAAAACATACTGGTACACAAAGCGGGGGACAAACTCACCCAGCGATACGGGGGCCGGCAGCAACTCGATGCCATCCCCTTGTTATGGCACCCCAGGGCAGGATGTCTGCTTCAACTCCGTGGCGCCCATAGGAGTATCTGCTGGGGGCGGGCCCCAAGATCAAACCCGCAATGCAATTGTATCGCGCAGGATTGAAATTATGATCAAGAGCCAAGAACCTCCTGTCTATCACCCCCTAATCTTACCTGAGAACCGGGGAGTGCTACAGCTTGACCCCGAAACCGAAAGTATTCTAAACACTGTGTTCGCTCTCATAAACTCCTCCAACCCCTCTCTCGCCCAGAACTGCTGGCTATGCCTTAAGAATGGGCCTCTTCTGGCCCAGGCCATTTTAGTCAACAATATCTCATTATCCCTACTCCCCTCATCATGTCAGCTTCTACCGCCCCGACCCAACATATATATTTCCCCCCTCTCCCCTAATACCTCCTGTCTTTGGGCGCCACCCCTTGCTGATAATTCCTCTAACCTTAGATCTCGGACGCATTGACGATGTTTTCTGCAGTAATAACTGCCGAAAAGGGAGGCATCTGCTTGTTTTTGCAGGAGGAATGCTGCTTCTATGCCAACAAATCAGGCATAGTTTAAGATAAAATTAGAAAACTACAAGAAGACCTGGAGAAGAGGCGTCGCGAGATGTGGAACAGTCCGTTCGGGACCGGCTTCGGTGGCCTTCTCCCATACTTCCTCCCTCTTCTGGGCCCCCTCTTTATTCTGCTCCTTGTCGTTTCCTTTGGCCCCTGCCTTATCAATAAGCTAACTCAATTTATACAAAAAAGGATGGAAGCCATTCAGTTAATGAATGTTCAAGTACATTACCAGAGACTGGCCACCCATGATGAAGAAATATATCATTAATCTTTATTGGCCAATGACGGGTAAGACCCCATATCGGTTGGGGCAACCTAAGACAGGCCTTAAAGGAGATGCCCCCCCGTAGCAGCATGATATTCAGTGACGGGTAAGACCAATGAGAGACACAGAGCAACCTAAGACAGAGGACATACCTATGCTGTATGACCCTCAATGACGGGTAAGCCTGTTGTCTTGTCACTGGCAACCTAAGACAGAAGTCATGCCTACAAAAACAAAAGGGGGAAATATAAGCACATAACTAGAGGTGCCTCCACAGGGTGCGGCCCAGAATAAAGATGGTGCCGGATTGCCGTCTCTTCCGGCCAACAAGGCGCCAATTTCACAGTTTCGGTTCCTGAAACCTATGGCACTTCCTCCTCTCACTGGATCTTATTGGCTCTTCCCCCTCTGTCCTCACTTCCCTTCTGCTGCTCTATATAAGGTGTGCCCCCGCACAACAAAGTGAGATCCTGCTTCGACAGATCCCCCGAGCCTGGTGTCGTCCATTGGTGCGTCCGGGTTCGCGACACTCGCCATCCCGCTCAGCCCCGGGAAGGGGCCTCCGGCTGGTCCGGTCACCTCCACCCCTCCGAGGGAACCCCAACACTTATACTTGTATTTCTGTGGTATTGATTGTGATCTCTCCTCTCCCATTTGTGATTTCATTTATTTGGGTCTTTTCTCTCTTCTCTTTGAGAAGTCTAGCTAGGGGGTTATTACTTGAATCATTCTTTCAAAAAACCAGCTCCTGGTTTCCTTGATCTGTTCTACTGGTATTTTTTGTTTGTGTATCATTTTTGTTCTAATCTTTATTATTTCCTATCTTCTCCTGACTTTAGGCTTTATTTGTTGTTCTTTCTCTAGCTCCTTTAGGTGTAAGTTTAGGTTGTGTATTTGAGATTTTTCTTGCTTCTTGAGGTAGTTCTGTATTGCTATATGCTTCCTTCTTATTACTATGTTTGTTGCATCCCAAAGGTTTTGGACTGTCATGTTTTCATTATCACTTATTTCCATGTATTTTTTTATTTCTTCAGTTTCCTGATTGACCCCTTCATTCTTTAGTAGGATGCTCTTTAACCTCCATGTATATGTGGTCTTCCCAAATTTTTCAAGTTTCACAGTATTGTGGTCAGAAAATATGCATTGTATGTCAGTCTTCCTGTACTTGCTGAGGCCTGATTAGTGACCCAACATGTAATCTATTCTGGAGAGTATTCTGCTGTTTTAGGATGAAATGTTCTGAATATATTTGTTAAGTCCATCTGGTCCAGTGTGTCTCTATATCCAATGTTTCCTTTTTGTTTTTCTGCATAGATGATCTCTTCCATTGCTATAAGTGGGATGTTGATGTCCCCTACTATTATTGTATTAGTATCAGTGGGTTTAATTATGTTTGTTATTGATTTATATTTTTGAGTACTCCCAACTTGGGAGTATAACTATTTGCAATTGTTAGTTCTTCTTAATGGAGAGACCTTTTTATTGACACAGTGCCCTTCTTCATCTCTTATTACAGTCTTTCATTTAAAATCTCATTTTTCTGATATAAGTAAGGCTACTCTGGCTTTTTAAAAAATGTCCATTAGCATCACTTTTAATCTGCAGGTACTTTTAAGTCTAAAATGAGTCTCTTCTAAGCAACATATAGATTTTTTAAAAATTCATCTTGACACCCTATGTCTTTTGTCTGGAGTATTTAGTCCATTTACATTCAGAGTGATTACAGATGGATATGAATATAGTGCCATTTTATTACGTGTTTTGTTATTGTTTCTGGAGATTTTTGCTGTTCTGTTCTAGTCTTTGTCACTTATATTCTTTATTTCCCACTTGAGGAGTCCCCTTTAATATTTCTTTCAGAGCTAGTTTAGTGGTCACAAACTCCTTTAGTTTTTGTTTGTGTAGAGAACTATTTGTCTCTTCTTCTATTCTGAATCATAGTCTTGCTTGATAGATTGTTGTTGGCTGCTGACATTTTCCATTCAGTGCTTTGAATATATCATGCCTCTCCTTTCTGGTCTGCCAAGTCTCTCTAAATAAATCTGCTGCTAACCTTATTTGTCTTCCTTTGTAAGTTAGGAACTTCTTTTCTCTTGCTGGTTTTAGAATTTTTTTAATCTCTATATTTGCAAATTTGACTATGATGTGTCTTGTTGTTGGCCTGCTTTTTTTTTTTTTTTATAGGAATTCTCTCTGGTTCCTGGATTTGGATGTCTATTTCCTTCCCCACATTAAGGAAGTTTTCAGCTGTAATTTCCTCAAAGAAACCTTCTGCCCACTTTTCCCTCTTTTCTTCTTCTGGGACTCTTATGATAAGAATGTTATTACACTTTATGGTCATTGAGTTCCCTAAGTCTACATTCATAATCTAACATTTTTCCTCCCCTCTTTTGTTCAGCTTCATTGTTTTCCATAATTATATTTTCTATATCACTTATTTATTCTATATCACCTATTTATTCTTCTGTTTCTTCCATCTTTGTGGTCATTACATCCAGTTAGTTTCAAATCTTGACTATTGCATTTTTCATTTCAGCTTGACTAGTTTTTAGGTCTTTCATCTCTGTAGTAAGGGACTCCCTGGTGTATTCTGTGCTTTTCCAAATCCCAAATAGTATCCCTGTGATTGTCATTTTAAATTCTGAATCAGGTATATAATTTATATGTGTTTTGATCCCTGGCGATGACCTTTTCTTATTCTTTCCTTTGGATAATTCCTCCATATTGGCATCTTGTCTAGGTCTCTGCTTTCTTCTGTGTTAGCAAATCTTTTTATGTTTCCTGCTCCTAAGCTATGATGTTTCCTATTATGGCTTTATAAAGAAGAGGTCATATAATGTCCAGGGTCTGGTGCTTCAGGATTTGTCTCTGGTATATGTTGTGTGCACTCAGCTACTGTGTTTGACTGCTTTTTGCATCAGCTCAGTCTTCTGTAGAGTTTCTCCTTCCCTGCAGTGGGGAGTGTTTGGACCTTGGGCAGGGTGTGGCACATTTTAACTAGGTGTGCTCTAGTCTGCTCATTAAAAGAAAACATGATGCTCTTTCCAGTAGAGCTGAAGCTTTGAGAACTCTATGGTCAGTAGACATGGTGTGTGTGGGGTGATGGTTGTGCTGATCTTATGGGGGGTGAGCACAGCCCTGCTTCTCAGGGCTTGCCTGAGAAAAGCAGCATCTGAGGAACATAGGGCATGGGTCTTTCTGTAATTAGTTTAGGCCATCACCATTGACACTGTGCTGCTTACTGATATTTGTTTATGCTGATGGATGGGGAAAATAAATCATACTAGCCCTTTCCCTTATACCTGGAGAGGGGAGATCATGCTTCCTGCTGTCTGGGAATCCTTCCCAGAAGGGTGAAAAATCTCCCCTTGTATGTACCAGGCATCTCTCAGATCGCTCTCCACACGCTGTCTGTCTAGGCCACCTGCCCACCCAGCAGTGGAGTGCATCTTGGAGTCTATATCAGGCAGGTCAGCTGAGTCTTAAAAATCCAAACTTTAGGGATCTGGTATGGTACGGACCTGTGCTGGTCCTCTGGGAGAGGGTCTCACTGCTCTGGGACTGAGGTAGATTTGTTCCAGGAAGGCAGTCTCACTAAAGCACAGTGGTATGTATTTTGGAGTAAAGCACAGTAAAAAGCCAGTGTCCAGGTTAACTACCCTCAGTACGTGTCTCTGCACCTTTGCTGAAGGGTGAGAGTAGGCAATGGTACTTGATGGCACTTTTGTCCTGAGAGAGTCAATGCCACCTCTCCCAAATGTGCTCTTAGAGAAGGGAGAACCATTTTTCCCAGTGAATCCCAGCAAATCCTCAGATTGTGCCTTCTGCTCCCAGGCTATCTGCCCTACTTCTCTACAGGAGCAATGCAGTGCCCTCAGAGCTTCACAGGGGCCATCACGAACTTCTAAAACTCTAGTATTTGAGCCTTGTTAGTTGTAAAAAATAATGAAAATCAGCTCCTCTCATTTTTCTCAGTCAGTTGCTTTGGAGAAGTGTTTTCCTTGTGTGGTCCCCTCTTCAGTCTTCTCTCTCTTGCTTCTCGTTGTCACCAGGGTGGCTTCCTCCCTTCTGTAGTTCTTGCAATCTGTTTCTCCCAAAACTCACATCTTTCTACCTCCTACCTTCCATGATGTGGCCTCTTTTCTCCTTATGGTTGCATGGTTTGTTTTGTCAGTCTTCGGATTGATTTCTTGGGTATTCAGAATGATTTGATATCTATCTAGCCATGTTCAAGGGATAAAGCAAGTGTAGGATTCTCCTCTAACTCTACCATTTCAGCTCCCCTGGAACTGTTGAATTAATATGCTATACACCTAAAACTAATATAACATTTTATGTTGATTATACTTCAATTAAAAAATAAAATCCCAGTAGTGCAATTGCAGGGTCATAGGGAAGCTCATTTTGAATTTCTTGAGGAATCTCCACACTCTTCTCCAAAGAGGCTGCACCAACTTGCATTCCTACCAACAGTGGAAGAGGGTTCCCCTTTCTCCACATTCCCTCCAACACATGTTGTTTCTTGTCTTGCTAATTTTGGCCATTCTAACTGGTGTAAGGTGATATCTCAATGTGGTTTTAATTTGAATCTCCCTGAGGGCTAGTGATGATGAACATTTTTTCATGTGTCTGATAGCCATTTTTATGTCTTCATTGGAGAAGTGTCTGTTCATATCTTCTGCCAATTTTTGGATATGATTGTCTGTTTTGTGTGTGTTGAGTTTGAGGAGTTCTTTATAGATCCTGGATATCAACCTTTTGTCTGTACTGTCATTTGCAAATATCTTCTCTCATTCCGTGGGTTGCCTCTTTGTTTTGTTGACTGTTTCCTTTGCTGTGCAGAAGCTTTTGATCTTGATGAAGTCCCAAAAGTTCATTTTTGCACTACTGGGTATTTACCCCAAAGATACAGATGTAGTGAAAAGAAGGGCCATCTGTACCCCAATGTTTATAGCAGCAATGGCCATGGTCACCAAACTGTGAAAAGAACCAAGATGCCCTTCAATGGATGAATGGATAAGGAAGATGTGGTCCATATACACTATGGAGTATTATGCCTCCATCAGATGAATACCCAACTTTTGTAGCAACATGGACGGGACTGGAAGAGATTATGCTGAGTGAAATAAGTCAAGCAGAGAGAGTCAATTATCATACAGTTTCACTTATTTGTGGAACATAACAAATAACATGGAGGACATGGGGAGTTAGAGAGGAGAAGGGAGTTGAGGGAAATTGGAAGGGGAGGTGGACCATGAGAGACTATGGACTCTGAAAAACAACCTGAATGTTTTGAAGGGGCGGGGGGTGGGAGGTTGGGGGAACCAGGTGATGGGTATTAGGGAGGGCATGGATTGCATTGAGCACTGGGTATGGTGCAAAAACAATGAATACTGTTATGCTGAAAAGAAATAAAAAAATTTTTTAAAAAATCCCATAAAATTAAAAAAAAAAAGTAAATCACACCAGACTCATCCTAGATGGTTACTGTGATGGTTAGTTTTATGTGTCACCTTGACTGGGCCATGGAGATATGGAGATAGTTGCTTAAATATTATTTGGGGTGTTTCTTTCAGACTGTAATGGATGAGATTAACATTTAAATTGGTAGACTGGAAAAGGAGGCAATATATTGGAGGAGTAGGAGACCCCATTTCTACTGGTCCCCTGAAATGAGCTGGATGTCTACCAAACCATTCTGAACACCCAAGAAATCTGCCTGTTATGTAAGAATATATATCTGGATCCTTACAAACAGAAAAACATTGCTTTTTTCAAGATAAGACATACAGAATCATGAATCTCTGGGGAGATATCAGAAGACAAACAAGGGAGAGGGAGCCTCCATAAGCTGGCTTCTCAAAAGTGATATAACACTAGAGCACAAAATCAGAACCCTTAGAAATCTGCTCTAGTGAGAGACATTCCTCTCTGTAAGGGATTCTGGAAATGAAAAGACAGAATTCTAGGTAGGGCATAGTTGTCTCATGATATGGGGATCAATAGGCAAAAGGATGTTGCTGAACCAGTAAACAGCCCCAGCAGCAAAGCCAGGAAGCAGATTGTGGTCAGCAAGTCCAGAAAGGCACTCTTCATTCAGATCACCATTTAAACCATGAGCTGGGCTAGTCGATAATCGCTCTTCTCTTGTGCAGCCTTAAAAAAATCTGGAACCTGTGCTCGAGACAGGGAAAAAACTTGCAGAGCAGTAGCAGCCTGGAAAGGGCTTTACAGCCACGCACAGACACCATCCAGGAGCTTTGGGTGTGCACACAAGCCCAAGGACACATGTGGTTTTAGAATCACAAAGGACAGTGACACTTCTGGGCCCCAGGGACTACCTCTGAGAGAGTTGCTGTGGACACACACCATGGAAGGCTGTGCATGCAGAAGTGGGGACTATTTGTCTTGGAGTGTTTATTAAAGGGCAGACTGAATTTTCTGCTCTGGGCCAGAGGTTTGGCTGTGGCCATTTTTGTTCGAAGAGTGGAAAGCCCCCGGGAAACAAAAGCCACAGAAAAGACAGGTTTCCACAGAGACCATCCCCCTGATGGGATTGGGATTGGGGGGGAGTAGGCAACTTCACACAGGCAGAGTTAACTAAGAAACAGTATGTCAGGCCCCTCCCCCAGAAGACAGGCTGGAAGAACACCTGGAGGACAATTCTATGGATCCTATAAGACTGTAAAATCCCAATGCTAGGAAAAATTCTATATTGAGCTCTAGGTATGGCCTCATGACTTGTTTATTATTCAGACAGAATTTTCTTTTCTTTTTTCCTTCTTATACTTTCCTCTTTTTCCCTTTTTTCTCATTTCAACTGGATGTTTATTATATCAACTTATATTTCCTAGTCACTTTTCAACTTGTATTTTTTCACAACTAAATTTTTTATAGATCTGTGCTTTATTGTAGTACTTTTTTCACTATTCAGTTTTACCTTTTTATACATACAAGTTTAACTTTCTTGTAATTTTGGGGCATAGTGTCCTCTAATACACAGACCAAAATACACCCAGGAACAACTGAAACACCCTACTATATCCTTTTATCCCTCCACCACCTTTAAAAAAATTTTTCATTTTTTAAATTTTATTTTTGTGTTTCATTTTGGCTTTGTTTTTTCAGTGGTGGCTTCTGACCACTCCAGATTTTGCTAGGGTGCATCTTGCTTGGATCGTAGTTGATATTTTGGATCTGCTCATTCACTCAGCCATCTCTTGACAGAATGATTAGGGGGAGGAACTCTCAGCAAAGACCAAAGCTCTTTCAAAAAATAGAAATGGAAGGAACACTTCCAAACTCGTTCTATGAAGCCAGCACTACCATGATCTCCACGCCTGACAAAGTCCCCATTAAAAAGGAGAATTACAGACCAATATCCCTAATGAACATGGATGCCAAAATACTCAACAAAGTCCTAACCAGTAGGATCCAACAGTACAATAAAAGGATTATGCACCACAACCAGATGGGATTTATTCTTGGAATACAAGGGTGGTTCAACATTCACAAATCAACTAACACGAAAGATCTGTTTAACAAAAGAGACAAGAACCATATGTCCCTCTCAACTGATGCAGAAAAAGCATTTGACAAAATACCACATCCTTTCTTTAATAAGATTCTTCAAAGTACAGGGACAAAGAAAACATACCTCAATATCATAAAAGCTATCTATGAAAAGTCCACAGTGAATATCATTATCAATGGGGAAAAGCTCTTGAGAGATTTCCCTTAAGGTCAGGAAAATGACACGGATGCTCAACTCTCACCACCATTGTTCAACAAAGTACTAAGCATCCTAGCTTCAGCAATCAGACAACAACAACAAAATGAAAAACATTCCAATTGGCAAAGAAGACAAACTCTCTTTTCACAGATGACTTGATATTTTATGTGGAAAACCCACAAGACTCCATTCCCAAAGTACTAGGACTCAAAAAGCAATTCAGCAACATTGCAGGATACAAAATCGATGCACAAAAATCAGTTGTGTTTCTAGACATTAACAATGTAACTGAAGAAAGAGAAGTTAAGAAATTGATTCCATTTAAAATTGCACCAAAACCCATAAGATACCTAGGAATAAACCTAACCAAATAAGTAAAGGATCTATACTCAAGAAACTACAGAACATTTATGGAAGAAATTGAGGGAAACCCAAAGAGATGGAAAAACATCCCATGTTCATGGCTTGGAAAAATAAACATTGATAAAATGTCTATGCTGTCCAGCATAATCTACACTTTCAATGCAATCCTTATAAAAATAGCACTGACATTTTTCACAGAGCTGTAACAAACAATCCTAAAATTTTTGTGGAACCAGAAAAGACTCCAAATAACCAGGGTAATATTTAAAATGAAAACCAAAGCTGGGGATATAATGATGCTATGTTACAATGCTATGATCATCAAGGCATCATATAGACACAGAAACAGACACCTAGATCAATGGAACAAAATAGAATCTCCAAAATTGGGCACTCAACTCTATGGTCAACTCATCTTCAGCTAATCAGGAAAAAATATCCAGTGGAAAAAACACAGATTCTTAAATAAATGGTGCTGGGAAAAATTGGACAGTTATACTCAGAAGAAGGAAACTCGACCATTTGCCTACACAAAGATAAACTCAAAATGGATGAAAGACCTCAGTGTGAGACAGGAATCCATCAAAATCCTAGAGGAGAACTTAGGCTGTACCCTCTTCTACATTGGCCACAGCAACTTCTTTCAAGACATGTCTATAAAGGCAAGGGGAACAAAAGCAGTATGAACTATTGGGACCTCATTAAGATAAAGCTTCTGCACAGCAAAAGAAACAGTCAACAAAACTAAGAGGCAACCCATGGAATGTGAGAAGATATTTTCAAATGACACTACAGAAAAAACACTGGCATTGAAAATCTATAAAGAACTTTGCACACTCAACCTCCAAGAAACAGCAAATGTTGGTGAGGGTGTGGAGAAATGGGAACCCTCTTACACTATTGGTGGGAATGCAAGCTGGTACAGCCACCTTGGAAAGCTGTGTGGGGGTTCATCAAAAAGTTAAAAAACAGAGTTACCTATGACCCAGCAATTACACCATGAAGTATGTACCCCAAAGATACAGATGTGAAAATAAGGGGCATCTGCACCCCAATGTTCATAGCAGTGGTGTCCACAGTAGCCAAACTGTGAAAGGAGCTGAGATGTTCTTCAACAGATTAATGGATAAAGAATATGTGGTTTATATATACAATAGAATATTACCAAACCATCAGACAGGATGAATATCTCCCATTTGCATTGACATGGATGGAACTGGAAGGGATTATGTCAAGTAAACTATGTCAAGCAGAAAAAGAGAATTATATGGTTTCACTCATATGTGGAACATAAGGAATAGCACAGAGGACTATAAGGGTAGGGAGGGAAAACTGAATGGGAAGAAATAAGAGAAATAGATTAAACATGAGAGACTGGACTCTGGGAAACAAACAAGTTTATAGGAGGGAGGTGGACGGGGGATGGGTTAACTTGGTGATGGGTTTTAAGGAGGGCATGTGTTGTGATAAGCTGGGTCTTAGAAGCAACTAATGAGTCTTTAAACACTACATAAAAAACTAATGACATACTATATGTTGGCTAATTGAACATAATATAATAAATAAACAAACAAATAAATAAATAAATAATTCTAGTGAGCTAACACACAGCGTAATATTGATTTCAGTAGTGGAATTTTGCGATTCATCACTTAAATACAATGCCCAGTTGCATCATCTCAACATGTGCCCTCCTTGATACCCATTACATATTTAATCCATCCCTCTTCCTACATCCCCTCCTTCAAACCTCAGTATTATGAAGAAGAGTTTATATAGTGTTTAAGGCCTGATACTTCACGGGGTGTCTCTAGAGTGTGCTGCATGCCTTCTGATGCTGTTTGGCTGCTTTATCCCACAGGTCAGTCATCTGTAGAGGCTTTCCTTTCTCAGTGGGCAGTGTTTGGACCTCACCCAGAGTGTGGCAGGTTTTAGCTAGGCATGCTCTAGTCCAGTTGTTAAATGAGACCTGATTTTACTTCTAGTAGAACTAAAGCCTAGTAGAACTCTGTGGTTGGTAGACATGGTATGTGCAGACCTTTCTCCTGGTCATCTGGGGAAGGGGCTTGCTGTTCTGGGCCATAGACATACTTGCCTGAGAAAAGTGCAGGGTGCAGGGTGTCACGACTTGGTGTAAGCAGTTTAGGCAGGCAGTGTTTGCACTGTGCTGTTTACTGAAGTTGGTTTATGCTGAGGGGCAGCTGAGGGAAATGGCATTGGCCAGTTCTTTGTCCCGAGATAGGGGACTCAGTGCTGGCTGCTCTCAGGAAGCACTCCCAGAAGAGTGAATTAGTTCCTCTTGTGCATCCCAGGCATTTTTTTGAATTGCTGTTTTCACACTGTCTCCAGTTTACTTGCCTGCCTGGAGCAATGCAGTGCATTTTAAGCTCTATCTCAGCCAAGCTTGCTGACTTTTTGAACTCTAAACTTTAGGGTCTTGGTGTGGTGGGTATATTCACTGGTCTTCTGGGGGAGGGTCTTGTCACACTGGGAGTGATGCATTTTTGACAGAGAAGGGAAGTTGCACTAGAGCACAGAGCCATAGGATTTGTAGTAAAGCAAGCTAAACAGCCAGTATGCAATTTAGCTGCTCTGGGTAGGTGTCTCTGCACCTATGCCAAGGTGGGCAGGGAGGGAAATGGCACCTGCCTGCTATTTTTTATCCTGAGAGGAAATGTTACTTCTCACAGATGTATTCAAGAAGAGTGAACAGTCTCCTCCCATGCACCTGACTCGAACCTCAGATTGTGCTGTTTGCTATGGGTTGCTTGCCCATCTTTTCTTCAATAGCAGGGCAGTGCCCTCAGGGCTCTCTCTCAGCCAAGCCCAGGCACCTCTATAACTCCAGTGATTAAGCCCTGCTGGTTGCAAAAACTCATGAAAATCAGCTCTCTCATTTTACTAGCAATGGGTTTGGGGAAGTGTTTTCCTTGTGCATATCTCTGTATGCTTCACTCTAACCAAGGCTCCCTCCCCTCCATTGCACCCATGATCTGTTTTTTTCCCCAAAACATATCTCCACACTTCCTACCTTCCTTGTTATGGCCTCTTATCCACTTGTAGTTGTGCTGTTTGTTCTGTCAGTCCTCAGGGAGATTTCCTGTGTATTCAGAATGATTTGATAGTTATCTATGTTCTATGTTCTCTTCAGATAACTATTAACTGTAATAGTTATTTGTATTCAAGGCATGAGGTAAGCTTAAGGTCCTCCTATGCCATCATCTTAGTTCCTCCTTTTGATATCCGTTTGAACGATAAATTTTTCTCAATCCCCTCACTTTCATTCTACAGGTGTCTTTAGGTCTAAAATGAGTCTCTTGTAGACAGCATATAGATAGTTCTTTTTTAAAATTCATTCTGACATCCTATGTTTTTTGATTTGACTGTTTAGTCCATTCACATTCAGAATCATTAGTGGTAGATATGTCTTTATTGCCATTTTATTACTTGTTATTATTTCTGGAGGCTTCTTCTGATTGTTTCTGGTCTTCATCAATTTTGGTCTTTCCTCTGCCCTCAAAGAGTCCTCTTTAATATTTCTTCAGGGCTGGTCTAGTGGTCATGAACTTCTTTAGTTTTTGTCTGGGAAATGGCCCCCCTTTCTCTGGGAAACCACCCCCCCCTCCATTTCTCTATTCTACATGCTAGTCTTGCCTGGTAGAGTCTTCTTGGCTGCAGATTTTTTCCCATTCACCCTTTTGAATATGTCATGCTATTCCATGCTGGCTTGCCAAGTTTCTGTTAAAAATTCTCCAACTTGCTTTATGGATTTTCCCTTGAAAGTTAGGACTTATTTTTTCTTGCTGCTTGTAAGACTTTTTACTTTAACACTATATTTTGCAAATTTAATTTCAGTATATCTTGGTGTTCGCCTGATTTTTTTAGATTCTGATGGGAGGTGTCTGTGCCTCCTTGATCTGTGTCTGTTTCCTGTTCCAGATTAGAGAAGAAATCTATTATTTCTTCAATCATATTTTCTGCCCCCTTTTATCTCTCTTCTTTTGGGATTGATATAATCTGAATATTATTACATTAGTAGAGTTCCTGACTTCTGTAAGTCTATTCTCATATTGCATAATTCTTCTTTCTCTCTTTTGTTCAGCTTTATTGCTTTCCATTACTTTTTTACCCTCAGTCACCAATTCATTCATCTGCTTCTTCCAGCCTGCTGTTTATTGCATCGAGTGTATTTTTAATCTCATTTATTACACTGTTCATTTCTGATTGATTCTTTTTTTAACTCTTTTATCTCTGTGGTAAGGGTTTCACCAATATTTCTATTCTTTTTTTTAAAGCCCTTGAGTATCATTAGTTTTTCCTTTAAATTCTTCATCTGCCATATTACTTATATCTGTTTTGCTTAGATCTCTGGCTGTGGCCTTATCTTGTTCCTTGATATTGGGTGAAATTTTCTGTCTTCTCTTTTTGTCTAAGTTGCTGCCTTCTCTGTGTTAGAAAATCCATTTATGTCTATTGCTCTTGAAAGTAATGGCCTTATGAAGAAGATGTAATGTAGTGCCCAGGGCTTAACACTTCAGAGAGTATCTATGGTGTGTGCTGTGTGTGCTCTGCTATATGTAGAAGAAAGGATATCAACCTTTTGTCTGTACTGTCATTTGCAAATATCTTCTCCCATTCCATGGATTGCCTCTTTGTTTTCTTGACTGTTTCCTTTGCTGTGCAGAAGCTTTTGATTTTGATGAAGTCCCAAAAGTTTATTATCACTTTTGTTTCCTTTGCCTTTGGAGACATATCTTGAAAGAAGTTGCTGTGGCTGATATCAAAGAGATTACTGCCTATGTTCTCCTCCAGGATTCTGATGGATTCCTGTCTCATGTTGAGGTCTTTTATGCATTTTGAGTTTATCTTTGTGTACGGTGTAAGAGAATGGTCGAGTTTCATTCTTCTACTTATAGCTGTCCAGTTTTCCCAGCACCATTTATTGAAGAGAGTGTCTTTTTTCGACTGTATATTTTTTCCTGTTTTGTTGAAGATTATTTGACCACAGAGTTGAGGGTCCATATCTGGGCTTTCTACTCTGTTCCACTGGTCTATGTGTCTGTTTTTATGCCAGTACCATGCTGTCTTGGTGATCATGGCTTTGTAATAAAGCTTGAAATCAGGTAACGTGCTGGCCCGAGCTTTATTTTTGTTTCTCAACATTTCCTTAGCGATTCGAGGTCTCTTCTGATAACATAAAAATTTTAGGATTATTTGCTCCAGCGCTTTGAAGAATACCGGTGGAATTTTGATCAGGATGGCATTAAAAGTATAGATTGCTCTAGGCAGTATAGACATTTTAACAATGTTTATTCTTCTGATCCAAGAGCATAGAATGGTCTTCCATCTTTTTGTGTCTTCTTCAATTTCTTTCATGAGTGTTCTGTATTTCCTTGAGTACAGATCCTTTACCTCTTTGGTTAGGTTGATTCCCAGGTATCTTATTGTTCTTGGTGCTATAGTAAATGGAATTGAATCTCTAATTTCCCTTTCTGTATTTTCATTGTTAGTGTATAAAAAAGCCACTGATTTCTGCACACTGATTTTGTATCCTGCCACGTTGCTGAATTCCTGTATGAGTTCTAGTAGTTTGGGGGTGGAGTCTTTTGGGTTTTCCATATAAAGAATCATGTCATCTGCGAAGAGAGAGAGTTTGACTTCTTCATTGCCAATTTGGATACCTTTCATTTCTCTTTGTTCTCTGATTGCTGTTGCTAGGACTTCTAATACTATGTTGAACAAGAGTGGTGAAAGTGGGCATCCTTGTCGTATTCCTGATCTCAACGGGAAGGCTGCAAGCTTTTTCCCACTGAGGTTGATATTTGCTGTGGGCCTTTCATAGATAGATTTGATGAGGTTAAGGAATTTTCCCTCTATCCCTATACTTTGAAGCATTTTAATCAGGAATGGATGCTGGATTTTGTCAAATGCTTTTTCTGCATCAATTGAGAGGACCATGTAGTTCTTCTCTCTTCTCATATTAATTTGTTCTATCACATTGATTGATTTGCGAATGTTGAACCATCCTTGTAGCCCAGGGATGAATCCCATCTGATCAGGGTGGATAATCTTTTTAATGTGCTGTTGGATCCTGTTTGCTAGGATCTTGTTGAGAATCTTAGCATCCATATTCATCAGTCATATTGGTCTGAAATTCTCCTTTTTGATAGGGTCTTTGCCTGGTTTGGGGATCAGGGTAATGCTGGCTTCAGAGAAAGAGTCTGGAAGTTTTCATTCTGCTTCAATTTTTTGAAACAGCTTCAGGAGAATAGGTGTTATTTCTTCTTTGAGAGTTTGGTAGAATTCCCCAGGGAATCCGTCAGGTCCTGGGCTCTTGTTTTTTGGGAAATTTTTGATCACTGCTTCAATCTCGTTATTAGATATCGTTCTATTCATGTTGTCAATTTCTTCCTGGTTCAATTTTGGGAATTTATACTTTTCCAGGAATGCATCCATTTTATCTAGGTTGCTAAGCTCATTGGCATATAACTGTTGATAATAAATTCTGATGATTGTTTCTACTTCCTTGGTGTTCGTTGTGATCTCTCCCTTTTCATTCATAATTTTATGAATTTGGGCTTCCTCTCTTTTCTTTTTGATTACTTTGGCCAATGGTTTATCGATCTTAATGATTCTTTAAAAAAACCATACGTTCTACTGTATCTCTGGTTTCTACCTCATTGATCTCGGCTCTAATCTTGATGATTTCCCTTCCTAAGTGTGGAGTTGGTTTGATTTGTTGTTGATCCTTCAGTTCTTTAAGGTGTAGAGATAGCTGCTGTATTCTGGATTTTTCAATTTTTTTGAGGGAGGCTTGGATGGCTATGTATTTCACCCTTAGGACCGCCTTTGCTGTATCCCATAAGTTTTGGACCAAAGTGTCTTCATTCTCATTGGTTTCCATGAATTGTTTCAGTTCTTCTTTGATCTCCTGGTTGATCCAAGCATTCTTAAGCAAGGTGGTCTTTAGCTTCCAGGTGTTTGAGTTCCTTCGGAACTTTTCCTTGTGATTGAGCTCCAGTTTCAACGCATTGTGATCTGAAAATATGCAGGGAATCATCTCAGTCTTTTGATATCAGTTGAGTCCTGATTTGTTTCCCAGTATGTGGTCTATTCTGGAGAAGGTTCCATGTGCACTTGAGAAGAATGAGTGTTCTGTTGTTTTAGGGTGGAATGTTCTGTATATATCTATGAGGTCCATCAGGTCCAATGTGTCATTCAATGCTCTTGTTTCTTTTTTTTTTCAATGCTCTTGTTTCTTTATTGATTTTATGCTTCAATGATCTGTCTATTTCTGAAAGAGGTGTGTTAAGATCTCCTACGATTAGTGTATTCATATCAATATGACTCTTTATCTTGATTAACAGTTTTCTTAAGTAATTGGCTGCTCCCATATTGGGAGCATAGATGTTTACAATTGTTAGATCATCTTCGTGGATAGTACCTTTAAGGATTATGTAGTGTCTTTCTGTATCTCTGACTACAGTCTTTAGTTTAAAGTTTAATTTATCTGATCTGAGAATCACTACCCCAGCCTTCTTTTGAGGCCCATTGGCATGAAAGATGCTTCTCCATCCCTTCACTTTCAGTCTGGGTGTATCTTTAGGTTCAAAATGGGTCTCTTGTAGACAACATATGGATGGGTCCTGTCGTTTTATCCAATCTGCAACCCTGTGCCGTTTTATGGGCACATTTAGGCCATTCACATTGAGAGTGATTATTGATAGATACGTTTTTATTGCCATCGAGTTACCTTTGAAGTCTTTCTTTCTGTAGACTGTCTCTATATTTTTGTTCAATGCTATTCTTAGGATTTTTCCTCTTTGATAGAACCTACATAATATTTCCTGCAGTGTCAGCTTGGTGGTTGCATAGTCTTTTAAGCCTTGCCAGTCTTGGAAACTCTATCTCTCCATCCATTTTGAATGTCAGTCTTGCTGGATAAAGTATTCTTGGCTGCATGTTCTTCTCATTTAGTTCCCTGAATATATCTTGCCAGCCTTTTCTGGCTTGCCAGGTCTCTGTGGACAGGTCTGACGTTATTCTGATGGGCTTCCCTCTGTAAGTAAGGAGCCTCTTTGCCCTGGCGGCTTTCAAGAGATTATGCCTACAATTATAATTCCTCAATTTGACTATTAGGTGTTGTGATGTTTTTTTGGAATGTATAATCTTGGGTGGAGACATTTCAGCCTCTAGTACATGAACGCTGGTTCCATTCGCGAGATTGGAAAAATTTTCTTGAAGGACTTGTTCCACGATATCTTCTAGACTTCTTTCTTTCTCCTCCCCTTCAGGGATTCCAATAATTCTGACGTTGGAACGCTTCATGGCATCATTTATTTCTCTGATTCTGTTTTCGTGGTTTCTAATCTGTTTGTTCCAGGCTTCCTCCTGATCCTTTCTCTCTGTTTGTCTTCCAGATCACTAATTCTACCTTCTGTCTCAGTCACCCTAGCTTTGAGAGAGTTTAGATTAGATTGGAACTCATTGAGAGCATTGTGAATCTCCTCCCTGGTAGCTTTAAGCTCCGCCCTAACATTGTGAACATCCTGTCTGGTGGCTTTCAGGTCGTCCCTAATCAATTCTGCTTGGTCATCCATGGCTTTCTCCAACCTAGCTATTGCCTGGATAATTGTTAGCCTGAATTCTCTTTCCAACATATTGTCTATGTTGATAGCTGTTAGCTCTGTTGCAGAAGGTCCATACTTTGTATTTTTCTTCCGTTGGGCATTCCTCCTCCTAGTCATTTTGGTGGGAGATGATTGAACAGATGTAGCTGGATGTATCAACTGTGGGGCAGTGAAGGTGCACCCTGGAGCACTTCTGAGCAATCAGGATTCCCCACCCAAACGAGAGACAAAAGAAAAGAAAGAGAAAAAGAAAAAAAAAAGAAAAGAAAAAAAAAGAGAGAGAGAGAGACAGGAAAGAAAGGGAAGATGAAAGAGAAGGTTCAGCCCACATGGGCCCCAATGTATGATTTATGAAGTAGACAAAGAAAAAGAGACAAAAAGACTGATACAAGTATATGACAAGAGAAAAAAAAAAAAAAAATATATATATATATATATATATATATATATATATATGAATAAAGGAAGAACCTCGTCAAAAAGAACCCCAAGTGTGAGATTTATATGCTATCAGTACAAACACAAAAACGCAGAAACACTGGTGGAAGAAGATGGGAGAGTTCTTATAAATTCTCAGTGTGTGCGAGGAAGGTTGTTTTGATTCTTCCTGGATGTATGTTGATATCTTTGTTAAAGGACTCAACTTTCCTAAAGGAAGGGGATTAAAAATTGGTTTACCTATAGAGGTAGTATTGATTGGGGAAAGGGGTTTACTTTGAAGTTTAACTCTATATGAATATTAGAGGATAAAAATAAAAAGGAATAAACTAGACTAAACTAAACTAAAATTTAAAAAAAGGAGTTCAAAAAATAAAAATGCAAAAGAAAAACATAAGTGTATGTATCAAAAAGTTCAGGTTAGAAGGGTATTATGGAATTTGATGTACTGTACAGCTCGCTATGATGGTAAATAGGTTAAAAAAATTACCTATGTGTAAAAAAAAAAAAAAAAAATATTCCGGAATAGTGGGAACAAGTCAACACCACAAGTTTTCCTATGAAGTAGTGGTTGTTCTCTTGTAGTCCTTTTTTTTTCTCCTCTTTTTTTTTTCTTTCTTGGTTTGTTTTCTGGGGGAGGGGCCTGCCACGTAGGTTGTCAGTCAATGATGTTTCCTGAGTTAAGTCCTCCCACCCCCCTCAAGGGGGTGGGCTCTAAGGAAACTGGTTTTTTTCAGGCTTTTGTTCTCTGGCGGTTTTTACGTTTGTTCACTTTTTTTTCTCACACCTTGACCGCCTTTGATGGTTTTTGTAGTTTCAGAGGAAAAAACCACACCCTGATCTCCCTCTCAGAGAGAAGCCTCAGTCTGGCTGCAGAGCCTAAATAAGTTCCCCCTTGGCCACTGGCAGAGCAGGTTCCAAGTTGCAGACCCTGGGGGTGCATGATCTTTTGCTTGTACCCAAAGCCAAGGCAGTGGTGGCTGTCTGGGAGCTCCCTACCACCAGAGAGGTTCCAAGCAGCGATCGCACACTGAGATTTTGCCACTGGCCCGGGCTGGGAGTGCCTGGTCTTGCTGGGTCTAAGAGTTCCCGGCTTGCGCGCACCTCTTTCAAGGGTGGCTATGGGTCGCGCGCGCATCTCAGGCACTGAGAACGGGGCGCAGGTCTGAGAGCACCAGGCTGGGCTTTTGTGTACCTCTGTCAGGGGAGAGTTTGGGGCAAGGGGCTTAGGCTTTGAAACAAAGGCGTGGGCGGAAGAGCGCCAGCCGGGCCTTTGTAACTCTCTCAGAGGAGCATGAGGGAGGGGCGCGCGTATCTCAGGCTTTGTGGTAGGGCTCCCGCATTCTGCTGAGGCCGTGGCTCCCATCCCCTCACAGGAACTAGAACCCACGCATTCTCGGGCGCACTGGCGGCTTAGGGACCAAGAGCCGGTTTCTCCGCCGCACTCTCTCTGCCTCAGCGCGGGGGAGGCTGTCCTGGGACCAGGGACTTGAGCCCCTGTCCCTAGCCGCCCCGATTCCCACAATTTCCCCTGTGATCCTTTGCTCTTTTGGAGTGCTTTCAACCAGTCTCCAAGTTAATGCTGGTCCCCAGACGCAGGGCACTCTCGCTCATATTGGGGGAATTACTTTCCAACCGGTCGCCTCTGGTGGCTCCCTGCCCCTTTTGTTTATCTTCCGATATCAGTCCGCCTTCCCGCTCCGCTTTACCTGCCCACTGGCGTCTTCTGCCCCTGTAGAGATCCAGACGTGTATGATTCTGATCTCAGGCTGATTTCATGGGTGAATGGAGTTCTTTGGTAGGTAATCAGCTCACTTTGGGGTACCAGCTGAAAAGGCGCCTCCTCCTACTCCCCTGCCATCTTGTCCCCCCCTCAACTTTTGTTCTTTTCTAAAAAAATTTTTTCCCTGGTTTAGGTGTTTTCTGTTTTGTTTGTTTGTTTGTTTGTTGTTGTTGTTATTGTTTTTGCATTTCCATGTACAGTTTACAATTTAGCTTGGAATTTTCCACAAAATAATTCCAGTACATTGATCAGAATTGTGTTCAATTTTTAAACCAGTTCTGAGGAAATTTTATATCTTGAAATATTGAGACTTCCAACGCATTTATATGTCGTATCTCTTCAATTATTTTGTCTCCTTTTATTTCTCTGAGAAAGTGTTTTTGTTTTCTGTCTACAAGTCTGACACGTGTTTTCTTAAATTTATCCTTAAGTGTTTTGTATTTTTCATGCTATTTTCAATGGTATCATCCACATTTTAATTTATAATATTGTATTACTATCAATGGACATGCAAATGACTTTGTATGATGGTCTTGTATTCTGTGGCCTTACTAAACTCTCTTCTTGGTTTTAGTTGATTTTTCTTGTAGATATCTCAGAATTTTCTACATGGATAGTCATTCCATTTACAAAACAAGATCTTATTTATTAATATTATTAATAATAAGATATTATTCTGATGGGCTTTCCTCTGTACCTAAGAAAGTTCTTTTTTTCTAGCTGCTTAAAAAAAAGAATTTATTTATTTATTTGACATTCAGAGATCACAACAAGTAGGCAGAGAGGCAGGGAGAGAGAGAGATAGAAGCAGGCTCCGTGTCAAGCAGAGAGCCCAATGTGGGGCTCAATCCCAGGACCCTGGGATCATAACCTGAGCCAAAGGCAGAGGCTTTAACCCACTGAGCCACCCAGGTGCCCCTGTCCTAGCTGCTTTCAAGAGCTCCTGTCTACCATTTTGATTCATCATTTTCCCTATCATGTGTCTTGAAGTCTTTCTAGATTCTATGATCTTGGGGGGAGATCGTTCTGCCTCTACTACATGAAAGCTGGTTCCATTCATGAGATTGGGAAAATTTTTCAGGGAGAATTTTTTCAACTATATCTTCTAGTCTTCTTTCTTTCTCCTCCCCCTAAGGGATTCCAATAATTCTGATGTTGGAACTTTTCATGGCATCATTTTTTTCCCCTAATTCTGTTTTCATGGCTTCTAAGCTGTTTGTTCCAGGCTTCCTCCTGATCCTTTTTCCTCTATCAGTTTGTCCTCCAGATCACTAATTCTATCTTCTGTCTCAGCTACCCTAGCTTTTAGAGAACTTAGATTAGATTGAAACTCATTGAAAGCATTGTGAACATCATCCCTGGTGTCTTTCACTTCTCCCCTAATCAATTCCATTTGGTCATCCATGGCTTTCTACAACCCAGCTCTGTCTGAATAACTATTAGCCTGAATTCCCTTTCTGACATATTGTCTATGTCCATATCCATTAGCTTTGTTGTAGAAGGTCCAACCTCTGTATTTTTCTTCTGTTGGGCATTCCTCCTCCTGGTCATTTTTTGAGAGATGGCTGAACAGATGTGTAGCTGAATATATAGACTGTGGTGCAGGCAAGGTGCACCCTGGAATGCTTCTGAGCAATCAAGAGTTTCCACCCAAAAGAAAGAGAGAGAAAAAAAAGAGAGACATAGAGAGAGACAGGGAAAAAAAGAAAGATAAAGTAAAAGAGAAGGCCCAGCCCAAATGGGCCCCAAGGTAAGATTTATGAAGTATACAAACAAAAACAGACAAATAAAAGACCAACAAAAGTAGATGAGAAGAAAAAATAAATATATAAAAGCAGCAAAAAAAAAAAAAAAAAAAGAACCTTGTCAAAAAGAACCCCAAGTATAAGATTTATATACTACCAGGACAAAACCAAATACAGAGAAACACTTGTGGAAGGAAAAGTTGGGAGAGTGGTTATAAATTTTCAGTGTGGGTGAGGAAGGTTATTTTGATTCTTCCTGGATGTATCTTGATATCTTTGTTAAAGGACTCAACTTTCCCTTTCCCAAGATAAAGGGGGATTAAAAACTGGTTCACCTATAGGGGTAGCATTGATTGGGGAAAGGGGATTATCTTGAAGCTTAACTCTATAGGAATATTAAAAAAAATAAACTAAACTAAAATTAAATTAAATTAAAAATATTAAAAAATAGAAAAGCAAAAATAAAGTTCAGGCTAAAAGGTTATTTTGGAATTTTATGTACTAGACATCTCACTGTGATGGTAAATATGTTAAAAATTATATGTATATTAAAAAATGAACCAGAATAGTGGGAATGAATTAAAAATAAAAGCTGTATCTATGAAGTAGTGGCGGTTTTCTTGGTTTTTGTTTTGTTGTTGTTGTTGTTGTTGTTGTTGTTGTTTTTGCTTTTTGGTTTTTTGGGGGAGAGGCCTGATGCTTGGGTTTTCAGGGAGTCTTGCTGGAATTAAGTCCCCCTGCCACCATCAAGGGGGTGGGCTCTGAGGAAACCGGGTTTTACAGGTTTTTGTTCTCTGGAGGTTTTTTAGTTTTTTTGTTCATTTGTTTTCTCTCCCTTTGGCAACTCTTGATGGTCTTTGGAGGTTTAGAGAAAAGCAAACTACACCCAGACCTCCCTCTCAGAGAGAAGCCTCAGTCTGTTCCCCTCTGGGTGCTCCAGATCACATAAATGTCTCTCTCTGCTGCTGGCAGAGCACGTTCCCAGTCACGGTCTCTGGGGCACAGGAACTCCCACTTTTACCCCAAACCATGATAGCTGCAGCTGTCTGAGCAGCTCCAGACCACCAGAGAGGTCCCAAGCAGTGATTGCACACTGAATTTTTCCCGCTGGCCTGAGCTGGGAGTGCTCGATTCTCCGCGGTCCAAGAGAGCACCAGCTGGAGCCTACAGGACCTCTCTCAGGGGTGGGTGTGGACCACAACTCAGACTCTGGTAGCACGGCACGTGTGGAGAGTACAAAAGGTTGTGGTTCTGCCAGCTGGTAAGACTCCCTCACCCTCACGGGAGCCACCACTCAGACACCCTCAGGTGCAGCAGTGGCTCAGGGACCAAGACCTGGCTTCTTTGCCACACTCTGGCTCAGAGCCAGGGTGGATGTCCTGGGTCCAGGCACTTAAGCCCCTGTCCCTATCTGCCTTGATTGCCACAAGTTCCCCCCACAATACTTTGCTCTTTTTGTGTGCTTTCAACCAGACTCCAAGTTAATGCTGGTCCTCAATCACAGGGCACTCTCATATTGGGGTATTACTTTCCAATGGGTGGCTTCTGGTGGCTCCTTCCACCTTTTGTTTATCTTCCGATATCAGTCCGATGTTCCCACTCCGCTTTACCTGCCCACTGATGTCTTCTGCCCCCATAGAGATCTAGAAGTGTATAATTCTAACCTCAGGCTTATTTCATGGGTGATCAGAGCCCTTTGGTAGGTAATCAGTTCACTTTAGGGTACAGGTTGAAACGGTGCCTCCTCCTCCTTCCCCACCATCTTGTTTCCTCCCCATAGTTTAATTTTTTGCTTGATTTTATCTAGTTTTTGTATGAGCACAATACAGATTAAAATAAAATAAAATAATAAAATAAAACAAAAGATTTTGTGTAGAATTGGTATTAATCTGTCTCAAAATGCTTGATTGAATTCACCAGTGAAGTCTCCTCATCTTGGCATTTTCTTGTAATACAGTTTTTATTTTTTAATTTTGTGTAAATATATTTTATTTGTCAAGAGTAAATGTTAATTTTATTTAGAAATATTCAAGTACAAAACAAGAAAAATTGTATACAACTCAGGGCTGCCAAATGGAAAATATTTAGGGCAATGTGTGATGGCAGGGATTGGCATGGAGCTTCTTGCATTCTTCCAGCATGTAATTCTCAAAGCACCTTGAATTTTTTTATTAACCAGGAAACTCCTTGTAGTGAGGATTTAAATTACAAATTCAATTTATTTAGTAGATATAACAATATCCATTTTCTATTTCTCTTTTAGTTAGTTTGGTAAGTCTTGTTTTTTAAAAAAAAACCTGTTTATTTCATGTAAGTTGTGTAATTTATTACTTTGCTCATATTTCTTTATTGTAATTTTAATGTTGATAATGTATATATTATTACTTTTTTCTTTCCTGATATTGGAAATTTGTGTCCTCATCCTTTTCTTACTTGATCAATCTAATTAGAAGTACATAAATTTTATTTATCTTCTAACTTAGCACTTAAAGTAACCCAACTTTTGTTTTTACTTATTTTTCTAATGTTTGTTCCACTTTCATTGATTTCTGCTCCTATATTTATTTCCTTCCTTCTACTACTTTGGGTTTAATTTGCTCTTGTTTTCTTAGTTTATTAAGGGGATATCTTGTGCCATTTCATTATAATATAATTAATAAATAGGTGTCTGTCATTTATGATGTAGTCAATTTTTAATCTCTTGCTTTTGTGCTAGATCTCAGGGTAAGTCGGTTTGTGTGTGAGCCTATTAAGAGTGGGATCTTTGTTTCCATTGTTTTTTGAGTCTCCTGGTATCCCCATTGATTTTCAAAACAAGACATTTTGGGACATTGCTTTTTCAGTGCTGGACCCCTTGGTCAGGGTATCTAGTGTGGGGAATAATCCCTTCACTCCTCGAGGGAGTGTTCCATATTTTGGGGATCCTTTATGCTTATGGGATCACTGAATCCTGGGTGGGATCCTGACTGAGACCATGACGGTAACTTTCCTACTTTTATAAATGTGTCTTTTTTGTCCTTTATTGTGAGAGATTGTTTATTTAGTGTCCAGGTCCTTTTCAGAAGAAAATTATTCCATATGTAGCTGTGAATTTGTTGTTGGGAGGGGTGAGTTTGGGTTCTTTTTACATTGCCATCTTGAGCCCTTTATTAGTATATTGATAATTTGTTTTATTTGATCTTCAATTTTTTTCTCTTCACTATGTTTAGGGTTTTCTTTTAATATTTGAAATTTGTTTATAAATTTGTATCACCTGCTAAATGCATCATCTCTTTCATTTCTGGTTTTGCTTCTATTGACTGATGTTTCTTCTGGTTGTGAGCTACATTTTCATGACTTTGAGCTTGTGTAATAAATTTTAATTTGGTCCTGTACACTTACACTTTTGTGTTTTAGAGTGTCTGGATTTTATTGTTTTCCTTTTAAAAATGTTGAGCTTCTTTCTGGTAGTCCAGTTAATTGCTTCACTTTTGCTTTTATGTTCTGTATAAGTTTAGATTGGCCTTTATTCTGGTGATATTTTAGCTACAATACTAAGGCAGAGTCCTTTTGTGGTCCTTCCCAAATTCTCTGAGTGATTAACAAGGGTTCTGTATTCTTACTTGTCTTATCTCAAATATCTTCCTTCCCTGTGTGAACTTTGGGAGATGTTTAAATCAGGATTTTCTGTTTTCCACTTACCCAGCCTCTTAGAATCACTCTTTGTATGCATTTCTTAATATTTTGCATAAACTCAAGGGTATCTTTATGGAAATTTCTTGAACTCTTTATGCATGGTTCTTTCTGTAATTTTGACCCACCATTTCCAGCAGCCAGATCTCCAAACTCTGATATTTAACTCGGCCAGTGTCCTGTTTGGGATCACTCTTCTTGCTCCAAGGTACAGAATGCCTGGCCAATTTTAGCATTTATTTCATTTTATTTCCTTTTATTCTTGGATTACAGCCCTGTGCTGCCTATTATCTGATGTCTGAAACCTGGTGTACTATATATTTTCTCAGGTTTTCTATTTATATATGATGGGAGGATAAATCTGGTTTATATTAATTCATCATGACTGGAGATGGAAATTTTCAATATATTGAAATATATTTCAATATATGAAATATATATTTGAATATATATGAATATGAATATATATGAAATATATATATAAAATATATATGAAAATATAGTTTCTCAGGTTTTCTGTTTATGTATGATGGGAGGATAAATCTGGTCCATGTTAATTCATCATGACTGGAGATGGAAAATTTCAATATTATGTTTTTATGATATTGTATTATTATACATAGCTAATTAATTTTTAACACTGTATATTATACCAATATCTGGATATGTATTTTGATTTATTATTTTTTCTTTTATTGTTGAAAATTTAATTTTCAATTTTTAGGAATTAAAAATAAATTTACTTTGAACATTTTAATAAATGTATCCTGGTGTACACATGCAAGAGATTCCTTAAAGCAGTGGTTCTAAAATTGTGATCTCTGGACCCTTGGGGCTCTCCAAGTTCCTTTTAAGATGTTTTTAGGGTTAGAACTATTTTTATAAATACATCACTATATTATTTACATTTTTATGTTGACATTTACGCTGATGTTTTAAAAGCAATAGTGAGTAAAACTGGTGCTATCTTTGCATGAATTAAAACAGGGTCACCATTTGTCTGTTAAAGGGCATCTTGGCTCTTTCCACAGTTTGGCGGTTGTGGTCATTGCTGCTGTGAACATTGGGATACAGATGGCCCTTCTTTTCACTACATCAGTGTCTTTGGGATAAATACCCAGTACTGCAATTGCTGGAACATAGGGTAGCTCTATTTGTATCAACATGGACAGAACTGGAGGAGATTATGCTGAATGAAATTAAGTCAAACAGAGAAAGTCAATTATATGGTTTCACTTAATTGTGGAGCATAAGAAATAACATGGCATGTCAGGGACCGCCTCCAGCCGGGAAAATCCCCGCCATTACAAGATGGCACTTGGCTCACTGCCAGCAAAATACGCTGCAAGTAAACAACGAACGTTCTGGTGAAGCTCGCCTAAAGGAGGACATAGTCATTGACTGTTTCAAATTTAATAAGCATAGTAACAGGACTCTCATTGGCTCTCCCCATTGCTTGGCCCTTATTGGTCACCCTGCCACATATAAGCTAAGGAAGTTGACAAAATAAATGGATGAAGCATTAACACCATACCAGGCTGATTGTCGTTCTTGCAGGCTGAGGGCGACAAATGGTGCTGAGACCCGGGAATTGTTAACAAGTAGTAAACCTTGCAAGGAGAAAAACCGCAGGTAAGCGGGAAAGGAACCACGATCAAAGTGGTGGGAATCTTGTACAAGACCGCAACAAGAAGCGGGGCGGCCATAGAGCCAGGATTTTATAAGACCACAACAAGAAGAGGGGCGGCCATAGAGCCGGGATTTTCTTTTTGCTTGTGAAATTAACCTAAGCAGCCAGATGGGTTCTGAATTATCAAAATCTAGATTGGAGGGTTCTTTAAAGGACCTTCTCAAAGCCAACGGTGCACCTCTGAAATCAAAAACTGCCAGAGCATTTCTACAGTGGAAACCGTTGCACCTTGGTTTTTGGATGAGGGTTTGTTAAATATTCCGCAATGGGACCATTTAGGAGAGGATCTTAAGAAAAGAGATAAAAGCAAACCATTGCCGCCTGGAACATTAGCTATATGGACTCTGGTCAGAGGATGCCTTGGTGGACATAAGCCGAGATGTGAGTCAGCTATTCAGGAGGGAGCTGAGGCCCTTGAGGAAGTTAAAGAGGAACGGTCATTTCATGCTTCAGAAAGAAACAGTTCTAGCGAAAAGGAAGAGGAAATGTCAGGGGAGGAGTTAGAGCAAAAGGTGGGGCAGAAACCTGAGCCCTTACAATCTTTGCCCACAGCAACACCTAGGGCCCCACCACCGTATAACACTTGTATGAATAGGGATATATGTGGTTGTCATGCACCTACTACTGAGAGTTGGACAACTAAATGGAAAGAAGCTGGCCTCACCTCAGCTTTCCCAGTTTTAGAGGACCAAAATTACCAACGATACCACCAACCGCTTGACTTTAAGTTAGTCAAGCAATTGAAGGAAGCAGTTATGCAGTATGGCCCTCAAGCGGCTTTTACTATCTCCTTAGTGGAGTCTATAGCAGGAATGAACTTAATTCCAGAAGACTGGGGGAATCTAGCAAGGGCCGCACTTTCCGGTGGACAATACTTGGTATGGAAGACAGCATGGCAAGAACACTCTCAAGATGTTGCTCAGCACAACGCCGCATCCGGTAACCTGCAGTGGAATTTAGACATGCTTATGGGCATGGGACCCTATGTGGGCAGGAATGAGCAATTACAGTATAACCCTGCAGTATACTTACAAATTGCAGCCTCTGCAACCAAAGCGTGGAAAACACTTCAGGGTTGTGGGGACTTACAAGGTCAGTTATCTAAGGTAATACAAGGATCAAATGAAGCATATGCTGATTTTGTTGCAAGGTTGATGCAAACGGCTGGAAGGATCTTTGGTGATGCAGACACTGCTATGCCTCTAATTAAACAACTGGCTTATGAACAAGCCAATAAATGGTGCAAAGAGGCTATCAGACCATGGAAAGCTAAGGATTTAAGTACATATATCAAAGTATGCAGAGACATTAATGACAGTGTTATACAAGGGCAGGTGCTAGCGTCGGCCATTAACCAAGGTTTTCAAAGCATTCAAGGACCCCAATGTCGAAATAATAAGGGAGGCACAGAGGGTTATTATAAATGTGGAGCCCAAGGGCATTTCAAGCAGGAGTGCCCTGGGAACAAGGGCCCAAACCAGGTAACAAAACGACCTGGCTTGTGCCCTAGGTGTGGCAAAGGTGCTCATTGGGCCAACGAGTGTCGATCAGTGAGAGATATACAAGGCAATCCTCTACCACCCAAAGACTAAAAAAAAAAAAAAAAAAAAAAAAAAAAAAAAAAAAAAAACGGGAAGCGGAGCCCTTCACCCCAGGGCCCTCAAATGTATGGGGTGCTCCAACAAGTGGCCCGCTCGCATTATCTGCTGACGAGCCCAGGCGGGCCACAAGAGGGAGCACCGGATTGGACATCTGCGCCACCAACAGACTTGTATTAACTCCTGAGATGGGTACCCAGATAGTAGAATCGGATTTCAAAGGCCCATTGCCTCAAGACACCGTGGGCCTCTTGTTAGGGCGAAGCTCCACAGCATTAACAGGATTAGCTGTTCATCCGTGTTTCTTGTCAAACATTTCAAGCAGTTTGAGATACACATAGCACCAGAAAAAATCCAAAAAACATCTATCAAGGACTATCTGGACAGTAGACTTGATGATACTAAAGTTAAACCTTTAAAGGTAACCCTACGAACAGATAATTTAAAAACATTAAATGACTTCCAAAAGCTACTAGGAGACATTAATTGGATTAGGCCTTATTTAAAGCTTACAAACCAAGAATTACCTCCTTTATTTGAAACGCTCAAAGGAAATGCTGATCTCAATTCACCCCGTCATATGTCCAGACAAGCCCAAGCAGCTATCGAATTAATTCAAAAAAGACTGGAAGCTGCTCAGGTTGACAGAATTGATTATTCAAAAACGCTATATTATTGTATTCTCGCTGTGGAACGAGCCCCCACTGCGGTCTTCTGGCAGGAAGGACCCATATCATGGGTCAACCTAGCCTACTCCCCAGGAAAAATTCTGCCATGGTATCCAAACGCCATTGCAAAAATTATACTGAAGGGTGTAAAACTCAGTGTCACAGCATTTGGCAGACAACCTGACATCATCGTCACTCCCTATACACAAGACCAATTAACCTGCTTAGCAGCATGTGATGACGATTGGGCTATAACCATGACCACTGTTACAGCAAAGTTCGACAATCATCATCCTACAAGCCCATGGCTTCAATTTAGCTTAACCCATCCACTCATTTACCCTAGGGCAACTCGCCACAAACTACTCTATGGTGCTAAATTGGTTTTCACTAATGGATCCAAACATGGGGTGGGTGCTGTAGTCACAAAGGAAAAAAATTGGACCTTCCTGTTTCAGAGCTCTTCCCCACAGGTCACAGAGCTACTTACCGTTACAAAAGCCTTTCAACTATTTCATCATGAACCCTTCAACCTCTTGTCAGATAGCAAATATGTTGTTCAAGCCGTTTCCATTCTTGAAAATGTAGGTCATATTAGTACCAAATCCTCTATTACCAAAGCCTTAAAAAACCTCCAAACAATAATATGGGACAGAAAAGCCCCATTTTTTATAGGTCATATCAGAGCACATACAACTCTACCTGGTCCCCTAGCAGAAGGTAACCGCACCAGGGATCTACTAACAAAAGAACAGTTTATCTTTACAATAGAGGATACATTACAACAAGCAAAACACTTTCACAAACTGTTTCATGTAAATGCACTCACACTCAGATTAAAATTTAATATAACAAAAGCTCAAGCCCGAGACATAGTTGTATCCTGTAAAAACTGTGTGACGCTGATTTCGTCACCTTCCCTAGGAGTAAATCCACGTGGTTTACTGCCCAACCATATATGGCAAATGGATGTAACTCACATCCCTGAATTCGGCAAACTCAAATATGTACATGTCTCGGTAGATATACCTGCTCGGGAGTCATTTTTGCCTCTATCCATACAGGAGAAAAAACCAAAGACGTTATTTCCCACTGCCTTCAAGCCTTCGCCACTTGGGGTAAACCCCGACAAATAAAAACGGACAATGGCCCTGCATATACTTCACAATCATTCCGCAGTTTCCTTGCCCAACTAGATATTACCTTAAATCACGGTATTCCCTACAACCCTCAAGGACAAGCTATAGTAGAACGCACCCACTTGACCCTCAAACAAGCTCTTTTAAAACAAAAAGGGGGAATAGGGGACACGTTTCAGTCCCCTAAAGACAAACTAAACACGATTCTAACACTTGATAAAAATGGACATGCAGCACCTGAGAGACATTCAGCACGTACCAACTCCTCCCCCAAGCCTTTAATCCTTTGGAAGGATATTCTTACAGGACAGTGGAAGGGTCCAGACCCTGTACTAATCTGGAGCAGAGGTTCTGTTTGTGCTTTTCCACAGGACAAGGAAGTACCTATTTGGATTCCTGAGCAGTTAACCCGACAAGCCCCAGACCCTGAAGACAGCGCTAAAGAAGATGCCACTGATACTACTGATATGGGGAGCATTAACACTCCACCTCCCACCAATAGCGACCCGTGAATTGTGAGCAATCCTTAAAGCCTGGCCTTACCTTAGACATGAACCAAACATCACCCCCATGTATCCAATTGAGTAATCAAACACTCGGACATTTTCAGCCATATAATCACACTGCCGTTAAAGGTAATGTTACCGTCTTACAGGGTCTTACCCCCACCCCTTTGTGTTACCCCTGTAAAATTCAATTTAATAAGGCCAGGAATTCCTCCCAACAGCTCTCCCAGTATTTGCAGGGTGCTTGGTCTGATGATTTTCAAAATTTCACACAAATCCTTCTGGCTGAGATAACCCAAGTAAATAGTACGTGTGTGCAACCAGCTTCCCTCCCAGAGCTATTTCAAACATTCAGCAATATGTTCCAGTTCACCAAACAATGGGCTGGCACAATTGGTCTTCTTGTCCTCCTTCTTATTGAATTTCTGCTTCTATTCAGAAAAGTTCGCCAATGGAGAACACAGCAGCGAGAGCAGAGCCGAGCTATAGTACAAGCCCTTATGTCAATAGAGGCTGGGACATCTCCCCAGATATGGCTAAGCATGCTAGATCGGTAGTCAAAAACGGGTAAGATCAGTAGAGAAACATACCAACCTAAGACAGGACAGAGATCATCGATACCTTGTGTCTGATGACGGGTAAGGATGTTTTCTGCTACTGACGACCTAAGACAGGCACGATGTCTGCCATAAAACAAAAAAGAGGGAGATGTTGGGGACCGCCTCCAGCCGGGAAAATCCCCGCCATTACAAGATGGCGCTTGGCTCACTGCCAGCAAAATATGCTGCAAGTAAACAACGTTCTGGTGAAGCCCGCCTAAAGGAGGACATAGTCATTGGCTGTTTCAAATTTAATCAGCATAGTAACAGGACTCTAATTGGCTCTCCCCATTGCTTGGCCCCTTATTGGTCACCCTGCCACATATAAGCTAAGGAAGTTGACGAAATAAACAGATGAAGCATTAACACCATACCAGGCTGATTGTTGTTCTTGCGGGCCGAGGGCGACAATGGAGGACACTAGGAGAAGGAAAGGAAAAGTGGATTGGGGGAAATAGAAGAGGGAGATGAAGCATGAGAGACTGTGGACTCTGAGAAACAAACTGAAGGTTTTGGAGGGGAGAGGGGTGGGGGGTTAGGTGAGCCTGGTGATTGGTATTAAGGAGGGCACATATTGCATGGAGCACTGGGTGTGGTGTATAAACAATGAATCTTGGAACACCAAAAAAATAAAATTAAATTTAAAAAATAAGCAAGCAAACAAACAAACAAAAAAACCAGTGTCACCAAACTGTATTAGGAGTTCATTTATTCTTCACTTCCATACACTTGCAGAAAAAAAAAAAAAAAAAACCTGTTTCATTTTAAAATGCCCTTGATGAAGCAGTAAAAGTTATTAATTTTATTATATGTCAAAATGAGGGGTTTTTTTTTTAGTATTCTGTGTGATTAAATGGGAAATATTTATACTGCATACTGGTATATACTTGTCTTGATAAAAAGCTCATGTGATTGATTTGAAAGCTAAACAAGCATCATTTTTTCTATGCATTCTTTTTGTAAATTTGAAAAAAATGATGTAGACAATTTTTTTTTAAACTGAAGTATTTGGCAGAAACTTTCTCACATTTACCAAATGAGTTTGGCATATCAAAAAACTGTCATTATTTGTTAAAATTCAAACTGTCAAACAAAATTACAGTGTTTGCAATGTGTCTGTCAACAGATCTTGACACCTTCCCCATATTTAAAAACTTTTTTTGAAGAGACTGGTATGAACAGACTTGAATTATTTATGATTACTTGTTTTAAAAAGCAGGTTTACCAAGTTATGATTTTTATAACATAAAATTCACCTATTTTAAGTGTGTAATTGAATGAATTTTTATAAACTTAAAGTTTTGTTATCATCACTACAATCTAATTTTGTAAAATTTCTATTACTACCAAAATATTCCTTATGTCCTTTTGCAGTGATTCCCCATTTCCACCCCAGTCCCAGGCAAAATTTAATATATTTGATCACTGTAGATTTGTTTCTATGTACATTTCATAAAAATTGAATTATATAATATGTGCTTTTTTTTGGCTTGAACTTTTTCACTTAGCATGAAGTCTTTGAGATTCACCCACATTGTAGCACTGATCAGTACTTCATTTATTTTTATTGGTGAATAGCATTATACTGCTTGTTGTTTTTTTGTTGTTGTTACATTTTTGTGTGTTTTTTGTTATTATGTCTTTTGTCTCAGTTTTTATTTAAATTCTGGTTAGTCAACATATAGTGCAATATTGCTTTCAGGAGTAGAATTTAGTAACCCATGACTTACATATAACACCCAGTACTTATCGCAAGTGCCCTCCTTAGTACCCATCACCCATTTAGTCCATCCTCTACTCACTTCCCCTCTAGCAACCTTTAGTTTCTTCTTCATAGTTAAGAGTCTCTTATGGGTTGCCTCCCTCTCTTTTTTCCCTTCCTCTATGTTCATCTGTTTTGTTTCTTAAATTCTGCATACGTGTGAAATCATATGGTATTTGCCTTTCCCTGACTGAGTTGTTTCACTTAGCATAATACACTCTGGCTCCATCCATGTTGTTGCAAATAGCAAGATTTCATTGTTTTTGATGGCTGAGTAATAGCTATATATATATAATCTTATCAATTGATTATTCAAATATAACACATTTTGTTTAAGCATTTACCAGTAAATGGTCATTTGAGTTTTTTCCAATTTTTGTCACTTATTGGGTGCTATGAATCATGCTGTTATGAACATAAAAGTACAAGTCTCTGTGGACACATTGTTTTTCCTTAAGTAGAAACTTAAATGTTGCCACTTTGGAGAACAGTGTGGAGATTCCTCAAGAAATTAAAAATAGAGCTTCCCTATGACCCTGAAATTGCACTACTGGGTATTTACCCCAAAGATACAGATGTAGTGAAAAGAAGGGCCATCTGTACCCCAATGTTTATAGCATCAATGGCCATGGTCGCCAAACTGTGGAAAGAACCAAGATGCCCTTCAACGGACAAATGGATAGGGAAGATGTGGTCCATAAACAGTATGGAGTATTATGCCTCCATCAGAAAGGATGAATACCCAACTTTTGTAGCAACATGGACGGGACTGGAAGAGATTATGCTGAGTGAAACAAGTCAAGCAGAGAGAGTCAATTATCATATGGTTTCACTTATTTGTGGAGCATAACAAATAGCAAGGAGGACAAGGGGAGTTAGAGAGGAGAAGGGAGTTGGGGGAAATTGGAAGGGGAGGTGAACCATGAGAAACTATGGACTCTGAAAAACAGTTTGTGGGGTTTGAAGTGGCAAGGGGTGGGAGGTTGGGGGAACAAGGTTGTGGGTATTAGAGAGGGCACAGATTGCATGGAGCACTGGATGTGGTGCAAAAACAATGAATACTGTTATGCTTAAAATAAATACATAAATTAATTAATTAAAAAAAGAAAAAAAGAAAGAAACTTAAATGTTAAATCAGCTTTTTTTGTTAACAGAGAAATCAGAGGCCCAATGAGGACAAGAACCTTGCTTCAGGTCACCTAGCTTATTTGTAGTAGTTTAGACAGGACTGGACCCTAACTTTCATGGCCTCAGTATTCTCTTTCCAGAGCTAACACCACACTACTACTTTTGGCATGTGCCATGGGACATCTTCCCATGGATCCTCAGGTAAAGACTTATGTCACTTGTACTCATTGCATTCAGAAAGATCACCTTTTTGAATCCAGTTTTTACTGGTGACCAGAAAGTTGAGCGTCAGAAAGACATTTGAATTACTTCTTTTCATTTGTGCATCTGCAGTTTAAGAAGGAGAGAAAGATGAAACCAGAAGGACAGTTGGGATAGAGGTAAAGCACATGAGGAGACTGAGGAAGAGTCATAGTATAATAAAACATCAGAAAGCATAAATCTCAGAACACAGTGGTTTGGACATATTGAAGAAAATAAAAATCATTCTGAATAGTGGGAATAAAGGTATTTGTGCTAAGTGGTGGAGGTGAGGTTGGAGGATTTGACCAGAGCTGTATCCTGAAATGATTATTAGCCATGATAGGGAGTTTAGATTGTATTCTGGAGGGAATGAAAGGATTTTAAGGAATAATGTAGCAAAATTTTGAAATAGCATTATTTTTTATGACAAAATAGAATTAAAACAAAAACTTGATAAAGAAAATAGGGAAGTAATTTGTAGCCAAAATAAAAACATATATGTCAAACAATACAGACTCAAAAGGGATTAAAGCAAGTATCTACAGACTTGAATGAACAAGTAGATATGCAAAAAATTGTGGTTAGAGGTTTTAAAATACTCTCAAAATCTAATGATCAGGAGGGTGACATCACCAAGATGGCACCATAGTTGTTTCTGTCTTTGCTTCCTTTCACAAAAAGAGCAATAAACAGCTATTCATGAACAAAACACCACTGAGAGACTACTAGAATATGTGGGAGAGACTGAACCACTCTCTGAACCACAAAGACCAAGACAGCCTGCATTAGAAGGTTAAGAGAATTGATTATACACTGACCACATTTCTTCATCCTTAGGACAGTTCAGCACTATGAGAGGTCTCCCCTGAGCCTACAGTTCCTCCAGCAAGAAAAGAGTGCCCAAGGTTGATGTCAAGCTCCACCAGAATTGTGGGCCATTTCTTGGAAACTTCTATTCTGGTCAAATTCCACAGGGATTGGAGTGGAATCCATGGGGCTTGACCACTGAGAGTCTAATTGTGATGGAGTAGAGAGTGCTTTAAAGAACCAGCACTTGGATCTTGGCAAACAATATTCCAACCTTCAGCATCCAAGTAGCATTTTCAAACAGTAGATTTGCTCATTTACAGATACAAGATAGTGGCACCATTTAATGAGGAGACATGAGATGTAAGTCTGTCTGATATGGGTCTTCAAACCAAGAATTTTGTATGCCCTGCAACTTGGCCTGCCCCTGCCCAGGCAGGGTAGCAGAATAACCTGGCCTACTGCTGTGTTAGTTTCTGGCCTTCCTTGATTAAAAAAGGCAGGCCAGAGCACCTGGAAATTTAAATAAGCCAAAAATGCTACAGAAGAGTATGGCAGGTAAAGCTTTTAATACACAAAGCAAAGTTATTGGTCCTGTTCAGCTAGGAAACTTGAGGCATAGGTCAGCTTAAGTCCACAAACCAAAAGGTTTGCTGGATTTGGAGTCATTTCTCACACTGTGTCTGAGTAGGGAACTTAATTCATAGCCCTGCCCATTGCTGAATACAGCCTTCAGCCCACGTAAGCAGGGAACTTAAGCAAAGCACACAGGTAGTATATGTAACAGCCTTCTTTACAGTACCAGCTGAACAAATAGATCTGTCTGTGTCTTTTCCTGTGCATAGAGCAAGACAGTGACTCTACCTGGCCAGGCAATTCGGGGAAGTCTTGTCTAGTTCAGGTTCCCAAATAATCAGGTTTTCAGCCCCTGGGGCTAGTCCTGTTGCCCTGCTAGGGCAGGCAAGTTAATTAATAGGACTATATACTATTGGATATAGTATCCAGCCCCAACTATCTAGTAAGTATGGACAGAGAAGTCAGGCAAATTTGGAGCCCATTCCTCATCTTCACTTGGGAGGAAATCTAGCCAGAAGTCTTTTCCAAGCCAACTGTTCTCATCCAGCAGCAACCCTCTTCCAACCAACCTCAGAGCTTGGCCATGGCTTCATACAAAAATAGACTCTGATGACAAGATACACCTGCAAGGATGATACCAGTAGACATGTCCAGAAACCCAAAATTACCTGACTACTGAAGAATTCTTTCTGCCAAAGTGAAGCTTTAAAGTCTGGGAGAAGAAAATGATTACTCAAAAAGTACAGATACCAAGGTAAGGATTCAAGAGTCATGAAAAATCAGGTAAACAAGACACCACCAAAGAAAACTAATAAAGCTCCCAATAATGCAACATATAGAAGTGAATATCTATGAACTGCCTGACAATTCAGAATAGTCCTTTTAGAGAAGTTTAGTGAACTACAGGAACACATGACAGAAAACTAAACAAAATTAGGAAAACAATGCATGAGAAAAATGAGAAGTTTAACAAAGAAAAAAAAAAACAAACTAAGAACAACCCATGTAAAAATCCTAGAGCTGAAAAATACAGTGACTGAACAGAGGGATTTAACAGAGAGCTTTATAAGCAGATTCAATCATGCAGAAAACAGAATCAAAGGTCTAGAAGACAAAACACTTGAAATTATCAAAGGGGAAAATAATATAAATGATTAGAAAAAGACTATGAGACTTATAGGACATAATCAAAAGAAACAGTATTTGCATTATGAAAATTCCAGAGAGAGAAGAGAGATATAAAGAAACAGTAAGTATATTTAAAACAATAATTCCTAAAAAATAAATAAAACAATAATTCCTGAAAACTTTCCAAACCTGAGGAGAGAAATAGACATCTAGATCCATGAAGCCAAAGAGCCCCAAATAGGTTAAACAGAAAGAGATACACTGAGACATTTATGATGAAATAATCAAAAGGCAAAGATAAGGAAAGAGTTCTGAAAGCAGCAAGAGAAATGAGAAGTTATATATAAGGGAACACCCATAAGGCTGGTTGTGGATTTTTCAACAAAAAATATTGCCCAGGAGAGAATAAGAAGATATACTCAAGGGTCACCTGGGTGGCTTAGTGAGTTAAGCCTCTGCTTTCAGCTCAGGTCATGATCTCAGGTTACTTTGATTGAGTCCCTCATCAGGCTCTCTGCTCAGAAGGGAGCCTGCTTCCCCCCACCCCCCGCCTGCCTCTCTGCTTACTTGTGATCTCTGTCAAATAAATAAATAAAATATTTACCAAAAAAAGAAGATATACTCAAAATATGGAGAGGGGAAAAAAAACCCTGTCAATCAAGAATTCTATAACAGCAAAGCTGTCCTTCAGAAAAAAAAGAGATAAATATTTTTCCAAACAATTAAAAGCTGAGGGAATTTATCACCACTAGACCTGCCCTATAAGACATAATAAAGTGAGTTATTTGAATGGAAATAAATGAATGCTAATTGACATCATAAAAACATTAAAAGGTAGCATAAAACTTATTGTTGATGATAGATATACAGTAAAAGTTAGATTATGTAATATGGTAATATTATGGAATATGGTAGAGTGCAAGTCACTCACAACTCTAGCTTAAAAGTTAAAATAAAACACAGTAAAAATAAAGATAACTATAATAATTTGATATTGGTCTCACAGTATAAAAAATATGTAACTATAACATCAATAAACTCAATTATGAGATGTGAAAATGTTAAGTTTAGAAATCCTACTGAAATTAAGTTATTGCCAGCTTAAAATATGGTGTTATAATTTTAGATATTTTATGCAAGCTTAATGGTAACCACAAAGGAAGAACCTGAGGTAATTACATAAAAGAATATGATAAAGATGTGGAAACATATTGATACAAAAAGACATTAAAACATGAAAAAACATTAAGACAGGAGTCCATGATTAATGGATTCACAAAACAGTCAGAAAACAATTAACAAAATGGCAATAGTAAATCTTTACTTATCAATAATTATCTTAAACATAAACTGATAATATTCTCTACTCAAAATTCATCAGATTACTGCATAAATACAAACCATGATTCATCAATATTCTGTCTACAGGAGACTCAGTTTAGCCTTAAAAACACACATAGACTGAGAGTAAAGTGATGGGAAAATGTATTTTAAGCAAATGGTTATCAACAAAATTAAGTGTAGCTAGTCTTACATCAGAATAAATAGTTTAAACTAAAACTGGTAAAAAGAGACCAAAAAGTTTAGTAAATAATGAAAACAGGAGCCAGTCAATCAAAAATGTAATAATTGTAAATATTTATGTACCCAGCATTTTAACACATAAATATATAAAGCCAATGTTAACAGAACTAAAAGGAGAAGTAAAAAAGCAACACAATACTAGTTGGAGACTTAGTACTCCACTCTTTTTTTTTTTTAAAGATTTTATTTATTTATTTGACAGAGAAAGATCACAAGCAGGCAGAAAGGCAGAGAGAGAGGAGGAAGCAGGCTTCCCGCTGAGCAGAGAGCCCGATGCAGGGCTCCATCCCAGGACTCTGAGATCATGACCTGAGCTGAAGGCAGCGGTTTAACCCACTGAGCCACCCAGGTGCCCCAATACTCCACTCTTAATGGATAAATCATCCAGACATAAAAATAGCAGGAAAACATCAGATTTGAACAGCACTATAAACCAATAAACCTAACAAATACAAAACATCCTATACAACAAAGCAGAATACATATCATTTTCAAGCACAGATGAGACATTATCTAAAATAGACAAAACGTTAACCCACACAAGTTCTTAGCAAATTCAGAGACTGAAATCATATCAAGTATCTTCTCTGACCATAACAATATGAAGCTACAAATCAATAACACAATGAAAACTCCAAAATTTGTTAACACATGGAAATTAAAAGAACACTCTCCTCAGAAACCTAAGGGCTAAAGAAGAAATTAAAGGGGAAATAAAAACAGTATCTTGAAACAAAAGAAAATGGAAGCAAAACATACAAAACTTATTGGATGAAGCAAATGCAGATCTCAGAGGGAAGTTATAGTGGTAATCACCCCATTAAAAACAAGAAATATACATCATCTCAAATATACAACATCTCAAATATACAACCTAATCATACAACTTGAGGAAGTAGAAAAAGACAAACTGAGTCCAAAATTAGCAGAAGGAAGCAAATAAGGATTAGAGCAGAAATAAAAGAAGTAGAGAATGGAAAAAAACAAAGAAATTAACAAAAATTAAAGTTGCTTCTTTCAAGAGGTAAATAAAATTGGCAAACCATTAGCTAGACTCTCCAACAAAAATAGAGAGTAGACGTAAATCAACAAAATTATAAATAAAAAAGGAGACATTACATCTGATACCACAGAAGTACAGAGATCTTAAGAGGATACTATGAAATATTATAGGCCAACAAACTGGACAACCTAGAAGAAATGGAAACATTCTTAAATCATAAAACCTGCCAAGACTGAGTCAGAAAGACATAGAACATTTGAACAGAACAATTACTAGTAAGATTGAATCAGTAGTAGAAAATCTCCCAATGAATAAAAACTGAGGAACAGATGGTTTCACTGGTAAATTTAACCAAATGTTTAAATTAGGACTATTACCAATACTTTTCAAGCTATTCTAAAAAAAATTAAGAGGAATGATCAATTTTAAACTCATTTTGTGAGGCCTGTATTACCCTAATATTAAAGCCAGTAAAGGACACTACAAGAAAGGAAAACTATAGGCCAATATCCCTGATGAACATAGATGCAAACAATCTCAGTGAAATTCTAGCAAACCAAATTTCATAGCACATTGAAAGGATCACCCACTATGATCAAGTGGGACTGAAATATGCTAAATAATACAATATGATACATTAATAGAATGAAAAAGTTACAAAAAAAACTTCAATGGATGCAGAAAAAACATCTGCTAAAATCCAACAGCCATTCATGAAAAACACTCTCAACAAATTAGGTATAGAAACAATAGAGGTATAGAAACAATTCAACATAATAGAGACCATATATCAGGGCCACAGTTAACCTTATAGGCAACAGTGAGAGGTTGAAATCATTTCCCTGAAGATTAGGAGAAAAACAAGAGTGCCCACTGACAGCAGAAGAGTTAAGATGGTGGCGGAGTAGGGAAACCCTGTTTTTCTTCTCCCTTGAATACAACTAGATAGTTATCAAATCATTCTGAACACCCAAAAATCAGAGGTCTGAGAAAACAAACACTGCAAGTCTACAGGTAGAAAAACCACCACCTTTTGGAAAGTAGGAGATTTGAAGTCTTTTTATTTTAAAGATTTTTTTTTTATTTGACAGACAGAGATTACAAGTAGGCAGAGAGGCAGGTAGAGAGGGAGGGTGGGGAAGCAGACTCCCTGATGACCAGAGAGCCTGATGGGGGGCTTGATACTGGGACCCTGAGATCATGACCTGAGCTGAAGGCAGAGGCTTAACCCACTGAGCCACCCAGGTGCCCCAGGAGATGTGAAGTCTTGAATCCAGTGCTATATAGCTAAAGATGGCAGCAAAGAAGGAGCCTGTTTAAGGAGGCTACCACAAAATATTATAAGCAGCAGAGCACAAAATCAGAACTTTTAGAAGTCTGCTAGAGTGGGGGGGTGTGTCTGGCTTAAGGTGTTAAGGTAGCCAAGCAGGGCAGAATCCTGGGTGTGACACCATGATCCAAGGGTTCCCTGGGTCGCAAGAATAAGTGATGCATAAATGCAGCACTGTTCCCCGGCAAAGGAGTGTGGAAACTGGCTAAGAACAGTCGTCTGGGTGCAGGCTTTCTGATCTGTGTTGCCATAAACTGTGAAGCAGTTGTGCAACTGCTTTCCTGGGATGCATCCAGGAAAAGGCAGAAGTGTGGTGAGACTCTCCTTGGGAGGAACAGCACGGGTCAGTGTGGCGGGAGTCCCTAAAATTTGGTTTTGAAACTCAGTCTCCTGCCTGAAATAAAAAAGCTCAGACAAAGGCAGGGTGAACATAGAGTTCTGATGGAAACCAGAGAAACAAGAGTGATGGATTGCTCTTCTGTGAGGGCTCACTGAAGAGTGGGGGGCATGAATTTCCAGTTCTGGGGCTAGAGAGCAGGGTGCCAAAATATTCATCCCACCATCAGTGCTAAAAGATATCCCACCGTCAGTGCTAAAAAACAGCACCACCTGGTGGAGTCTGGAGCAGCTTACACCAAGCCCTGCCTCCTTGTGCACTGGAAACATTTCCACTAGGGCAATGAGAATCAGCGCAAGAGGCCCCTACCTCTGAACAACACAAAAAACTCACTCTCACTAAATTTACTGATCATAGAGGGTTGCAAACCTTCATCTCTAGGGTAAAATAGTATCTAACATCCTTTGAAATTTTATTCTTTTTTTATTGTTTTTTCAGTTATTTTCTTAGTTTTTTCAATTGTGTTTTTAATTCATTTGTAATTTTTATTTTTCTATGAACTTTATATATATTTTTGTTTCTTTCAATTTGTTTTATGTGTATACACACATATACTTTTTCTTATTTTGGGATCTAGTTTCTTTCAACAAGAAGACCAAAACACACCAAGGATCCAGGTTGTTTTGTTTTGTTTTTGTCTTTTTTGTTGTTGCCATTGTTATTGTTATTTTTGTTGTTGTTTTCCTTTTTTTTCTTCTTTTCTTTCCTGGGAAAAATGATGAGACAGAGAAATTCACTCCAAAATAAAGTACTGCAGGTACTACTCAGAGCCAGGGGTTAGATCAATGAAGATATAAGTAAGGTGTCTGAATGACAATTTAAAACATGTATTATAAAGATACTAACTGGGCTTGAAAAAAACATAGAAGACACTTGAGAATCCCCTGTAGAGATTAAAAAAAAAAACAACTAAAATGTAGTCAGGCCAATATTAAAAATGCTGTAACTGAAATGCAGTCCCAAGTGGAGGTCATAAAAATGAGGATGAATGAAGCAGGAGAGCAAATTAGTGATACAGAAGATAAAATTATGGAAAATAATGAAGCTGAAAAGAAAAGGGAAAGAAAACAATTAGATCATGAAGGGAGACTTAGGGAATGCAACCATTCCATAAAGTGAAATAATGTCCCTATTATAGGAGTTCCAGAAGATGAGTGGGAAGGGGTACTTGGGTGACTCAGTCGATTAAGCATCTGCCTTCAGCTCAGGTCATGATCCTGGGGTCTTGGGATCAAGCCCCATGTTGGGCTCTCTGCTCAATATGAAGTCTGTTTCTCCCTCTCCCTCTGTTCATCCCCCTGCTCATGCTCCTTTGCTCACTCACTCTCTCAAATGAATAAATAAAATCTTTTTAAAAAAAAGAACAGGAAAAAAAGGGCAGAGTGTTTATTTGAACAAATTAAAGCTGAGAACTTCCCTAATCCAAGGAAGGGAACAGACATTTAAGCACAAGATGCACAGAGAACTCCCCTCAAAATCAACAAAAATAGGTCAACACCACAATATTTTATAGGGAAACATAAATTACAAAGATAAAGAGAAAATTCTGAAAGCAGCTTGGGACAAGAGGTCCTTTATATACAAGAATAAGCACATAAGCCTGGCAGCAGACCTGTTCAAAGAGACCTGGCAGGCCACAAATGATTGCCATGATGCATTCAGTGTGCTAAATGGGAAAAATATGCAGCCAAGAATACTTTATCCAACAAGGCTATCATTCAGAATAGAAGGAAAGATAAAGAGTTTCTAAAACTAGTTTCCAAAAACTAAGGGAATTCATGAACCCTAAAACAGCCCTGCAAAAAAATACTAAAGGGGACACTTTGTGCAGAGAGGCCCAAAAGAACAAAGACTAGAAAGAAACAGAGACAATCTACAGGAACAGTGACATTACAGGTAATACAATGGCACTAAATTTATATCTTTCAATAATTACTCTGAAAGTAAATGGACTAAATCCTTCAATCAAAAGACATATTGTATTAAAATGGATTTTTAAAAACGGCCAATATGCTGCTTGCAAGAGACTCATTTTAGACCCCAAGATAACCCAGATTGAAAGTGAGGGTGTGGAGAGCAACTTATCATGCTAATGGACATTAAAAGAAAGCTGGAGTAGCTAACCTTATATCAGACAAACTAGGTATTAAATCAAAAACTATAATGAGAAATGAAGAAGGACACTATATTATAATAAAAGGCTCTATCCAAGAAGAAGATATAACAACTTCAAATATTTATGTCCATAACTTAGGAGCATCCAAATATATAAACAAATTAATAACAAAATTAAAGAAACTCATTGATAGGGACGCCTGGGTGGCTCAGTTGGTTAAGCAGCTGCCTTCGGCTCTGGTCATGATCCCAGCATCCTGGGATCGAGTCCCACATCGGGCTCCTTGCTCCGCAGGGAACCTGCTTCTCCCTCTGACTCTGCCTTCCACTTTGTCTGCCTGTGCTCGCTCTCGCTCGCTCTCTCTCTGACAAATAAATAAATAAAATCTTTAAAAAAAAAAAAAGAAACTCATTGATAATAATGCAATAAAATTAGGGACTTTAATACCTCACTCAGGGCAATGGACAGATCATCTAAGCAGAAGATCAACAAGGAAATAAGGGTTTTGAATGACACATGGGGCCAGATGGACTTAAATATTTTCAGAGCATTTCAATCTAAAACAGCAGACTATACATTCTTTTCAAGTGCATGTGGAGCATTCTCCAGAACGGATCACACATTGGGTCACAAATCAGGACTCAACCACTACAAAAAGAGATCTTATGCATATTTTCAGACCACAATCCTGTGAAACCTGAAGTCAACCACAAGAAAAAATTTGGAAGTTTCACAAGTACATGGTTAAAGTACATCCTACTAAAGAATGAATAAGTTGACCAGAAAGTTAAATATGAATGCAAAAAAATACATGGAGGAAAATGAAAAAGAAAACATAAGTCAAAACTTTTGGGTTGCAGTAAAGGTGGTCCTAAGAGGGAAGTATATAGCAATATAGGCCTTCCTCGAGATGTAAGGAAAGTCAAATACATAACCTAACTTTACACCAAAAGGAGCAAGAAAAAATATATTAAAAAAAAAAAAAACCTAAATCCAGCAGGAGAAGAGAAGTAATAAAGATTAGAGCAGAAATCAATGATATAGAAATTTTTAAAAAAATCAGAACACAGAGATGAAACTAGGAGCTGTTTTTTTTAAAGAGTTAATAAGATTGATAAACCTATAGTCATGCTTATCAAAAAGAAAAGAGAAAGGACCCAACTAAGTAAAATTATGAATGAAAGAGGAGAGATCACAAACAGCACAGAAATAAAACAATTAAAAGATATCATTATGAGCAATTATATGGCAATAATTTGGGCAATCTGGAGGAAATGGGTGCATTCTTAGAAACATATAGGATACCAAAACAGGAAAAAAATAAAACGGGAAGAAATAGAAAACCTGAACAGACCAACAACCAGCAAGGAAATTGATCAGTAATTTAAAAATCTCCCAAAAAACAAGAGACCTGGGCTGGATGGCTTCCCAGGGGAATTCTACAAAGCATTTAAAGAAGAATTAATTCCTATTCTTCTGTAACTCTTCCAGAAAAACAAAGAAGGATAACTTTGAAACTCATTATATGAGGCCATCATTGCCTTGATCTCAAAACCAGACAAAGACCCCACCAAAAAGAAAAATTACAGATTAATATACTGAACGAACATTGATGTAAAAATTCTCAGCAAGATACTAGCTAATTGTTAGTTAAAAGGTTTATTCTCCACCACCAAGTGGGATTTATTCCTGGGCTGCAGGAGTGGTTCAACATCCACAAATCAATCTATGTGATATGCCACATTAATAAAAAAAAAAAAGAGAGAGAGAGAGAGAGAGAGAATAAGAACCATGTGAACCTCTCAATAGATACCAAAAAAAAAAAAAAAAAAGTTTGACAAAATACAGCATCCTTTCTTGATAAAAAACCCTCCACCACTTAGGGATAGAGGGAACAGACTCCAACATCATAAAGGTCATCTATGAAAACCCACAGTGAATATTGTCCTCAATGGGAAAAAACTGAGAATTTTCCACTAAGTTCAGGAACATGACAGTGATGTCAAATCTCAACATTGTTGTTCAACAGAGTACTGGAAGTTCTAGCCTCAGCAATAAGACAACAACAACAACAAAAAGGAAAGAAAACAAAACAAAAAAAAAAAAAAAGAAAAGAAAAGAAAGAAAGAAAAGGCATCCAAATTGGCAAAAAAGAAGTCAAACATACACTCTTCATAGACGAAATGATACTCCATGTAGAAAAATCCAAAAGACTAAACGCCAAAATTGCTAGAATTGACAAAGGAATTCAGCAAAGTCATAGGATATAACAAATATATCACAGAATATAACCAATATTGTTAACAGATATTGTTAAAATGTCTATGCTACCCAGTACAATCTACACATTTAATCCCACCCCTGTCAGAATACCACCAGCATTTTTCACAGTTAGAGCAAACAATTTTAAAATTTTCTATGGAACCACAAAAGACCCTGAATAGCTAACAGAATGTTGAGAAAGAAAACCAAGGCAGAAGGCATCACAATTCCAGACTTCAAGTTGTATTACAATGCTGTAATCACCAAAACAGCATAATAATGGTACAAAACTGACACATAGATCCGTGGAACAGAATAGAGAAACCAGAAATTGACCCTCAAATCTATGGTCAACTAATGTTCAACAAAGCAGGAAATACTATCCAATGGAGAAAAAGCAGTCTCTTCAAAAAATGGTGTTGGGATAAATGGACAGCCACTGGCAGAAGATGAAACTGGACAACTTTCTTACACCATAAACAAAAATAAACTAAAAATGTGTGAAAGACCTAATTATGAGACAAGGATCTATCAAAATCCTAGAGAAGAACACATGCAGTAACCTCTTTGACTTTGGCATCAACAACTTGCTAGACACATCTCCACGGGCAAGGGATACAAAAGCAAAAATGAACTATTGAGACTTCATCAGGATGAAAGGCTTTTGCACAGCAAAGGAAATCGTCAACAAAACTAAAAAGCAGCATAAGGAATGGGAGAAGATATTTGCAAATGTCTTATCAGATACAGGGATAGTATCCAAGATCTATAAAGAACATATCAGACTCAACACCCATAAAACAAACAAACAAACAAACAAAAATCCAGTTAGAAATGAGCAGAAAACAGGAATAGATGTTTTTCCAAAGAAGACACCCAAATGGCCAGCAGACATGAAAAAATGCTCAGCATCACTCAGTATCAGGGAAATACAAATCAAAACCACACTGAGATACCACCTGACACAGGTTTTAAAAAATGGCTAGAATTAACAACTCAGGAGAGAATAGATGTTGGCAAGGACACAGAGAAAGGGGAAACCTCTGTTTCCCCTGTTGGTGGGAATGCAAACTGGTTCAGCTATTCTGGAAAACACTATGAAGATTCCTCAGAAAGTTAAAAATAGAGCTAAACTGTGACTTAGCAATTGCACTACTAGGTATTTACTCCAAAGATATAGGTGTAGTGAAAAAAAGGGACACATGTACTCCAATATTAATAGCAGCAATTTTCACAATAGCCAAACTGTGGAAAGACACCAGATGTTCATTGAGAGATGAATGTATAAAGAAGCTGTGGTATATGTACAGAATGGAATATTACTCAGTCATTAAAAAAAACAAATCTTCTCCTTTGCAATGACATAGATGGAACTAGATGGTATTATGCTAAGCAAAATAAGTCAGTCAGAGAAAGACAAATATCATTTGATTTCACTCATGTGGAATTTAAGTAAAAAAATAGATGAACATGAAGTAAAGGAAAAATAAAATAAGATAAAAACAGTTTTAAAAAAGTGCCCATTCACACTATTTCTATTCAGTACAATACAGGATGGTTTGGTCAGAGAAATCATAGAAGAAAAAGAAAAGGGTCAGAGGGCACCTGGGTGGCTCAGTGGGTTAAAGCCTCTCCCTTCAGCTAGGGTCATGATCTCAAGGCCATGGGATCAAGCCCAGCATCAGGCTCTCTGCTCAGCAGGGAGACTGCTTTCCCCACCCCCGCCTGCCTCTCTGCCTACTTGCGATCTCTGCCTATCAAATAAATAAATAAATAATCTTTATTTTTTTAATAGGAGTTATTTATTTATTTTTTAACGATTTTATTTATTTATTTGACAGGCAGAGATCAGAAGTAGGCAGAGAAGCAAGCAGAGAGAGAGAGAGAGGATGAAGCAGGCTCCCTCCTGAGCAGAGAGCCAGATGCAGAACTCGATCCCAGGACCCTGAGATCATGACCTGAGCCGAAGGCAGAAGTTTTAACCCACTGAGCCACCCAGGCGCCCAATGAATAATCTTTAAAAAAAATAATAAAATAAAGAAAGAAAACGGTCAGAACTGGAAAAAATAAAATTTCCTCTAAATGTACATAATATTATTTTATATATAGAAGTTCCATAAGACTTCACCAAAAACTTTAGATCTAATAGATAGGCTCAGAAAATCTTCAGGATACAAAATTAACATAAAATATCAGTAGTACCTCTATACATGAAAAACAAATTATCTGAGAAAGAAATAAAGATGATCACAATTACCATAGCATTAAAAATAATAAAATACATAGGAATAAATACAATAAGGAAGTGAAAGTTCTTTAATCTGGTATCAAACTTCTTTTTGTTTTTGCCATTAATCTACTTTTAATCTTTTTTTTATTAATTTCTTTTCAGTGTACTAGAATTCATTGTTTATGTACCACACCCAGTGCTCCATGCAATACATGCCCTCCATAATACCAACAACCAGGCTAACCCAACCTCCCACCCCCCACTCCTTCAAAATCCTCATATTGTTTTTCAGAGTCCATAGACTCTCATGGTTCACATCCACTCTCCAATTTCCCCCAAATCCCTTCTCTTCTCCCTCTTCCCATGTCCTCCATATTATTTCTTGTGCTCCACAAATAAGTGAAACCATCTGATAATTGACTCTCTCTGCTTGACTAATTTTACTCAGCATAATCTCTTCCAGTCCCATCCTTGTTGATACAAAATTTGGGTATTCATCCTTTCTGATGGAGGCATAATACTCCATAGTGTATATGGACCATATACTCCTTATCCGTTCATCCGTTGAAGGGCATCTTGGTTCTTTCCACAGTTTGGTGACTGTGACCATTGCTGCTATGAACATTTGGGTACAGATGGCCCTTCTTTTCACTACATCTGTATCTTTGGGGTAAATCCCCAATAGTGCAACTGCAGGGTCATAAAGAAGCTCTATTTTTAATTTCTTGAGGAATCTCCACACTGTTTTCCAAAGTGGCTGTACCAACTTGCATTCCCACCAACAGTTTAAGAGGGTTCCCCTTTCTCCACAGCCTCTCCAACACTTGTTGTTTACTCTCTTGTTAATTTTGGCCATTCTGACTGGTGTAAGGTAGTATCCCAATGTGGTTTTGATTTGACTACCTGATGGCTAGTGATGATGAAGATTTTTTCATGTGTCTGATAGCCATTTGTATGTCTTCATTGGAGAAGTGTCTGTTCATGTCTTCTGCCCATTTATTGACATGATTATCTGTTTTTGGTGTGTTAAGTTTGAGGAGTCCTTTATAGATCCTGGATATCAGCCTTTTTTCTGTACTGTCATTTGCAAATATCTTCTCCCATTCTGTGGGTTGCCTCTTTGTTTGGTTGACTGTTTCTTTTGCTATGCAGAAGATTTTGATCTGGATGAAGTCCCAGAAAATGCATTTTCACTTTTGTTTCCTTTGCCTTTGGAGACATATCTTGAAAAAGTTGCTGTGGCCAATGTTGAGGAGGTTCTGCCTATTTTCTCCTCTAGGACTTTAATGGATTCCTGCCTCATGTTGAGGTCTTTTATCCATTTTAAATTTATCTTTGTGGATGGTGTAAGAGAATGGTCGAGTTTCATTCTTCTAAATATAGATGTGCAATTTTCCCAGCACCATTTAATGAAGAGACTGTCTTTCTTCCATGGTATATTTTTTCCTGCTTTGTCAAAGATTATTTGAGCACAGAGTTAAGGGTCCATATGTGGGCTCTCTACTCTGTTCCACTGATCTATGTGTCTGTTTTTGTGCCAATACCATGCTGTCTTGGTGATCACAGCTTTGCAGTAAAGCTTGAAATCAGGCGACGTGAAGCCACCAGTTTTGTTTTTCTTTTTCAACATTTCTTTAACAATTCAGGGTCTCTTCTGATTCCATACAAACTTTAGGATTGTTTGCACCAGCTCTTTGAAAAATGCCAGTGGATTTTTTATTGGAATGGCATTGAAAGTATTGATGGCTCTAGCAGTATAGACATTTTAACAATGTTTACTCTTCCGATCCAAGATCATGGAATGCTCTTCCATCTTTTTGTGTCTTTAATTTCTTCCATGCGTGTCTGTAGTTCCTTGAGTACAGATCCTTTACCTCTTTGGTTAGGTTTATTCTCAGGTATCTTATGGTTCTTGGTGCTACAGTAAATGGAATCGATTCCCTAATTTCCTTTTCTGTATTTTCATTATTAGTGTATAAGAAAGCAACTGATTTCTGTACATTGACTTTGTAGCCTGCCACATTACTGAATTGCTGTATGAGTTCTAGTAGTTTGGGGGTGAAGTCTTTATGGTTTTCCATATAAAGAATCATGTCATCTGCGAAGAGAGAGAGTTTGACTTCTTCATTACCAATTTGGATACCTTTTATTTCCCTTTGTTGTCTGATTGCTGTTGCTAGGACTTCTAATACTATGTTGAACAAGAGTGGTGAGAGTGGGCATCCTTGTCGTGTTCCTGATCTCAATGGGAAGGCTGTGAGCTTTTTCCCATTGAGGATGATATTTGCTGTGGGTTTTTCATAGATAGACTTGATGAAGTTCAGGAATGTTCCCCCTATTCCTATACTTGGAAGGGTTTTAATCAGGAACGGATGCTGGATTTTGTCAAATGCTTTTTCTGCATCAATTGAGAGGACCAATGTGGGTCTTCTCTCTTCTATGATTGATTTGTTCTATCAGATTGATTGATTTGCAAATATTGAACCAACCTTGAAAACAAGGAATGAGAGGGAGGTAAGGGAAGATGGCAGAGAAGTAGCAGGCTGAGACAACTTCAGCTAGCAGGAGATCAGCTAGATAGGTCATCTAAAGATTGCAAACACCTGCAAATCCATTGGCAGATCGAAGAAAAGAAGAACAGCAATTCTGGAAACAGAAAAACAACCACTCTCTGAAAGGTAGGACGGGCGGAGACATGGATCGAAACCGAAGGGAAGATAGACCCCGGGGGGAGGGGCCGGCTCCCGGCAAGCCTCGGAGCAACGGAGCACAAAATCAGGACTTTGAAAAGTCTGTTCCACTGAGGGACATTGCGCCAGAGGCTAAACCGGGGTGAAGCCCACGCAGGGTCAGTGTTGCCTCAGGTCCCGCAGGGTCACAGAAGGATCGGGGGTGTCTGAGTGTCGCAGAGCTTGCGGGTATTCGAACAAGAAAGCTGGCTACAGAGACAGAGCCGACAGTAAGCTCACAGCAAGCTCACAGCTCCATGGTACCTTGATCCAGCCACAGGCTCGGTGAGCTCGGAGCGCGGCCAGAGGTCAGGCAGACGGGAGTAACTGGGCGCTGTTCTCTGAGGGCACACTGAGGAGTGCGGCCCTGGGCTCTCCGCTCCTCCGGGCCGGAGACCAGGAGGCCGCCATTTGTATTCCCATCCTCCAGAACTCTACGGAAAGTGCTCAGGGAACAAAAGCTCCTGAAAGCAAACCCAGCGGGTTACTCAGCCCCTGGTAAGGGCAGTGCAATTCCGGCTGGGGTAAAGACACTTGAGAATCACTACACCAGGCCACTCCCCCAGAAGATCAACAAGAAATCCAGCCAAGACCAAGTTCACCTACCAAGGAGTGCGGTTTCAATACCAAGGAGAGTAGCAGAATTCCAGAGGAGGAGAAAGCAAAGCTCGGAACTCACGGCTTTCTCCCTGTGAGTTTTTTTAGTCTTGCAGATAATTTAATATTTTTCTTTTTCATTTTTTGTTTTTTTTTATCTCGCCTTCTGGTAAATTTTTTTTAACTTTTACAATTTTCTTTTTTAACGTTTTTTACCTAGTTTATCTATTATATATATTTTTTCCTTTTTATATTTTTCTTTATTCGTTTTCTTTTTTTTAATTCTTTTTTCTTTTTTTTTTCTTTTTTCTCTTTTGAACCTGTTTTTATCCCCTTTCTCTCCCCTCACGATTTGGGATCTCTTCTGATTTGGTTAAAGCATATTTTCCTAGGGTTGTTGCCACCCTTTTAGTATTTTACTTGCTCCTTCATATACTCTTATCTGGACAAAATGACAAGACGGAAAAATTCACCACAAAAAAAAAAAAAAAAAGAACAAGAGGCAGTACCGAAGCCTAGGGACCTAATCAATACAGACATTGGTAATATGTCAGATCTAGAGTTCAGAATGACAATTCTCAAGGATCTAGCCGGGCTCGAAAAAGGCATGGAAGATATTAGAGAAACCCTCTCGGGAGATATAAAAGCCCTTTCTGGAGAAATAAAAGAACTAAAATCTAACCAAGTTGAAATCAAAAAACCTATTAATGAGGTGAAATCAAAACTCAAGGCTCTCACTGCTAGGACAAATTAGGCAGAAGAAAGAATCAGTGATATAGAAGACCAAATGACACAGAATAAAGAAGCTGAGCAAAAGAGGGACAAACAGCTAATGGACAACGAGGGGAGAATTCGAGAGAAAAGTGACACCATAAGACGGCACAACATTAGAATAATTGGGATTCCAGAAGAAGAAGAAAGAGAGAGGGGAGCAGAAGGTATACTGGAGAGAATTATTGGGGAGAATTTCCCCAATATGGCAAAGGGAACGAGCATCAAAATTCAGGAGGTTCAGAGAACGCCCTTCAAAATCAATAAGAATAGGCCGACACCCCGTCACCTAATAGTAAAATTTACAAGTCTCAGTGACAAAGAGAAAATCCTGAAAGCAGCCCGGGAAAAGAAGTCTGTAACATACAATGGTAAAAATATTAGATTGGCAGCAGACTTATCCACAGAGACCTGGCAGGCCAGAAAGAGCTGGCATGATATTTTCAGAGCACTAAACGAGAAAAACATGCAGCCAAGAATACTATATCCAGCTACGCTATCATTGAAAATACAAGGAGAGATTAAAAGCTTCCAGGACGAACAAAACCTGAAAGAATTTGCAAACACCAAACCAGCTTTACAGGAAATATTGAAAGGGGTCCTCTAAGCAAAGAGAGAGCCTACAAGTGGTAGATCAGAAAGGAACAGAGACCATACACAGTAACAGTCACCTTACAGGCAATACAATGGCACTAAATTCATATCTCTCAATAGTTACCCTGATTGTTAATGGGCTAAATGCCCCAATCCAAAGACACAGGGTATCAGAATGGATAAAAAAACAAAACCCACCTATATGTTGCCTCCAAGAAACTCATTTTAAGCCTGAAGACACCTCCAGATTTAAAGTGAGGGGGTGGAAAAGAATTTACCATGCTAATGGACATCAGAAGAAAGCAGGAGTAGCAATCCTTATATCGGATCAATTAGATTTTAAGCCAAAGACTATAATAAGAGATGAGGAAGGACACTATATCAACTCAAAGGGACTGTCCAACAAGAAGATCAAACAATTTTAAATATCTATGCCCCCAATGTGGGAGCAGCCAACTATATAAACCAATTAATAACAAAATCAAAGAAACACGTCAACAATAATACAATAATAGTAGGGGACTTTAACACTCCCCTCACTAAAATGGACAGATCATCCAAGCAAAAGATCAGCAAAGACATAAAGGCCTTGAACGACACACTGGACCAGATGGACATCACAGATATATTCAGAACGTTTCATCCCAAAGCAACAGAATACACATTCTTCTCTAGTGCACATGGAACATTCTCCAGAATAGATCACATCCTTGGTCCTAAATCAGGACTCAACCGGTATCAAAAGATTGGAATCATTCCCTGCATATTTTCAGACCAAAATGCTCTAAAGCTAGAACTCAACCACAAAAGGAAGTTTGGAAAGAACCCAAATACATGGAGACGAAACAGCATCCTTCTAAAGAATGAATGGGTCAACTGGGAAATTAAAGAGGAATTGAAAAAAATCATGGAAACAAATGATAATGAAAAAACAACGGTTCAAAATTTGTGGGACAAACAAAGGCAGTCCTGGGAGGAAAATATATAGCGGTACAAGCCTTTCTCAAGAAACAAGAAAGGTCTCAGGTACACGACCTAACCCTACACCTAAAGGAGCTGGAGAAAGAACAAGAAAGAAACCCTAAGCCCAGCGGGAGAAGAGAAATCATAAAGTTCAGAGCAGAAATCAATGAAATAGAAACCAAAAAAACAATAGAACAAATCTACGAAAGTAGGAGCTGGTTCTTTGAAAGAATTAATAAAATTGATAAACCCCTGGCCAGACTTATCAAAAAGAAAAGAGAAAGGACCCAAATAAATAAAATCATGAATGAAAGAGGAGAGATCACAACTAACACCAAAGAAATTCAAACTATTATAAGAACATACTATGAGCAACTCTACGCCAACAAATTTGACAATCTGGAAGAAATGGATGCATTCCTAGAAACATATAAACTACCACAACTGAACCAGGAAGAAATAGAAAGCCGGAACAGACCCATAACCAGTAAGGAGATTGAAACAGTCATTAAAAATCTCCAAACAAACAAAAGCCCAGGGCCAGACGGCTTCCCGGGGGAATTCTACCAAACATTTAAAGAAGAACTAATTCCTATTCTCCTGAAACTGTTCCAAAAAATAGAAATGGAAGGAAAACTTCCAAACTCATTTTATGAGGCCAGCATCACCTTGATCCCAAAATGAGACAAGGATCCCATCAAAAAAGAGAACTACAGACCAATATCCTTGATGAACACAGATGCGAAAATTCTAACCAAAATACTAGCCAATAGAATCCAACAGTACATTAAAAGGATTATTCACCACGACCCAGTGGGATTTATTCCAGGGCTGCAAGGTTGGTTCAACATCTGCAAATCAGTCAATGTGATACAACATATCAATAAAAGAAAGAACAAGAATCATATGATACTCTCAATAGATGCTGAAAAAGCATTTGACAAAGTACAGCATCCCTTCCTGATCCAAATTCTTCAAAGTGTAGGGACAGAGGGCACATACCTCAATATCATCAAAGCCATCTATGAACAATCCGCTGCAAATATCATTCTCAATGGAGAAAAACGGAAAGCTTTTCCGCTAAGGTCAGGAACACGGCAGGGATGTCCATTATCACCACTGCTATTCAACATCGTACTAGGAGTCCTACCCTCAGCAATCAGACAACAAAAGGAAATTAAAGGCATCCAAATCGGAAAAGAAGAAGTCAAATTATCACTCTTCGCAGATGATATGATACTATATGTGGAAAACCCAAAAGACTCCACTCCAAAACTGCTAGAACTTGTACAGGAATTCAGTAAAGTGTCAGGATATAAAATCAATGAACAGAAATCAGTTGCATTTCTCTACTCCAACAACAAGACAGAAGAAAGAGACATTAAGGAGTCAATCCCATTTACAATTGCACCAAAAACCCTAAGATACCTAGGAATAAACCTAACCAAAGAGGCACAGAATCTATACTCAGAAAACTATAAAGTACTCATGAAAGAAATTGAGGAATACACAAAGAAATGGAAAAATGTTCCATGCTCCTGGATTGGAAGAATAAATATTGTGAAAATGTCTATGCTACGTAAAGCAATCTACACATTTAATGCAATTCCTATCAAAGTACCATCCATCTTTTTCAAAGAAATGGAACAAATAATTGTAAAATTTATATGGAACCAGAAAAGACCTCGAATAGCCAAAGGGATATTGAAAAAGAAAGCCAACGTTGGTGGCATCAGAATTCCGGACTTCAATCTCTATTACAAAGCTGTCATCATCAAGACAGCATGGTACTGGCACAAAAACAGACACATTGATCAATGGAACAGAATAAAGAGCCCAGAAATAGACCCTATGGTCAACTCATAAGCAGGAAAGAATGTCCAATGGAAAAAAGACAGCCTCTTCAATAAATGGTGCTGGGAAAATTGGACAGCCACATGCAGAAAAATGAAATTGGACCATTTCCTTACACCACACATGAAAATAGACACAAAATGGATGAAGGACCTCAATGTGTGAAAGGAATCCATCAAAATCCTTGAGGAGAACACAGGCAGCAACCTCTTCGACCTCAGCCGCAGCAACATCTTCCTAGGAACATCACCAAAGGCAAGGGAAGCAAGGGCAAAAATGAACTATTGGGATTTCATCAAGATCAAAGCTTTTGCACAGCAAAGGAAACCGTTAACAAAATCAAAAGACAACTGACAGAATGGGAGAAGATATTTGCAAACGACATATCAGATAAAGGACTAGTGTCCAAAATCTATAAAGAACTTAGCAAACTCAACCCCCAAAGAACAAATAATCCAATCAAGAAATGGGCAGAGGACATGAACAGACATTTCTGCAAAGAAGACATCCAGATGGCCAACAGACACATGAAAAAGTGCTCCATATCACTCGGCATCAGGGAAATACAAATCAAAACCACAATGAGATATCACCTCACTCCAGTCAGAATGGCTAAAATCAACAAGTCAGAAAATGACAGATGCTGGCAAGGATGCGGAGAAACGGGAACCCTCCTACACTGTTGGTGGGAATGCAAGCTGGTGCAACCACTCTGGAAAACAGCATGGAGGTTCCTCAAAATGTTGAAAATAGAACTGCCCTATGACCCAGCAATTGCACTACTGGGTATTTACCCTAAAGATACAAACGTAGTGATCCAAAGGGGCACGTGCACCCGAATGTTTATAGCAGCAATGTCCGCAATAGCCAAACTATGGAAATAACCTAGATGTCCGTCAACAGATGAATGGATCAAGAAGAGGTGGTATATATACACAATGGAATACTATGCAGCCATCAAAAGAAATGAAATCTTGCCATTTGCGACAACATGAATGGAACTAGAGCGTATCATGATTAGCGAAATAAGTCAAGCAGAGAAAGACAACTATCATATGATCTCCCTGATATGAGGAAGTGGTGATGCAACATGGGGGCTTAAGTGGGTAGAAGAAGAATCAATGAAACAAGATGGAATTGGGAGGGAGACAAACCATAAGTGACTCTTAATCTCACAAAACAAACTGAGGGTTTCTGGGGGGAGGGGGGTTGGGAGAAAAGGGTGGGATTATGGACATTGGGGAGGGTATGTGCTTTGGTGAGTGCTGTGAAGTGTGTAAACCTGGTGATTCACAGACCTGTACCCCTGGGGACAAAAATATATGTTTAAAAAAAAATAAAAAATTTTAAAAAATAATAAAAAAATAAATAAAAATCCCAGGAATGAATCCCACCTGTAATGGTGGATAATCTTTTCAATTGTTGTTGGATCCCATTAATTAGGCTCTTGTTGAGAATCTTAGCATCCATATTCATCAGGGATATTGGTCTGAAATTCCCCTTTTTGGTGGGGTCTTTGCCTGGTTTGGGGATCAGGGTAATGCTGGATTCATAGAAAGAGTCTGAAAGTTTTCTTTCTGCTTCAATTTTTTGAAACAGCTTCAGGAGAATGGTGTTATTTCTTCTTTGAAAGTTTGGTAGGATTCCCCAGGAAATCCATTACGTCCTGGGCTCTTGTTTTTTGGGAGGTTTTTGATCACTACTTCAATCTCGTTACTAGATATCATTCTATTCAGATTGTCAATTTCTTCCTGGTTCAATTTTGGAAGTTTATAGTTTTCCAGGAATGCATCCATTTCATCTAGGTTGCTTAACCTATTGGCATATTACTGTTGATAATAACTTCTGACAATTGTTTCTACTTTCTTGGTGTTAGTTGTGATCTCTCCCTTTCATTCATAATTTTATTAATTTGGGCCTTCTCTCTTTTCTTTTGGATTGCTTTGGCCAATGGTTTGTCAATCTTATTGATTCTGTCAAAAAAACAGCTTCTAGTTTCATCGATCCATTCTACTGTATTTGCCTGTTTCTATCTCATTGATCTCTGCTCTAATCTTGATTATTTCCCTTCTTGTGTGTGGAGTTGGCTTACTTTGTTGTTGTTTTGATTCTCTAGTTCTCTCAAGTGTAACAAGAGCTGGTTTATTCTGGATTTTTCAGTGTTTTTGAGGGAGGCTTGGATGGCTATGTATTTCCCCGTTAGGACCGCTTTTGCTGTATCCCATAGGTTTTGGACTGAAGTGTCTTCATTCATGAAATGTTTCAGTTCTTCTTTGATCTTCTGGTTGATCCAAGCATTCTTAAGCAAGATGGTCTTTAGCTTCTAGGTGTTTGAATTCCTTCCAGACTTTTCCTTGTCGTTGAGCTCCAGTTTCAAAGCATTATGATCTGAGAATATATACTGGGATCTCAATATTTTGATATCATTTGAACCCTGACTTGTAACCCAGTATGTGGTTTATTCTGGAGAAGGTTCCATGTGCACTCGAGAAGAATCAGTATTCTGTTTTTTGGGGGTGGATTCTGTATATATCTATGAGGTCCATCAGGTCCAATGTGTCATTCAATGGTCTTGTTTCTTTGTTAATTTTCTGCTTGGATGATCTATCTATTACTGAGAGTGGCATGTTATGCTCCCCTCCCATTAATGTATTCATATCAATATGACTCTTTATCTTGATTGACAGTTGTCTTATGTATTAGGCTGCTCCCATATTGGGGGTATATGTATTTACATTTTTTAGGTCTTCTTGGTGGATAGACCCTTAAAGAATTATGTAGTGTCCTTCTGTAGCTCTGACTACAGTTTTTATTTTAATGTCTAATTTATCTGATCTGAGAATCACTATCCCAGCCTTCTTTTGAGGCCCATTGTCATGAAGCACGCTTACCATCCTTTCACTTTCAGTCTGGATGTATCTTTAGGTTCAAAATGGGTCTTTTGTAGACAACATTAGGATGGGTCCTGTCATTTTATCCAATCTGCAGCCCTGTGCCATTTTATGGGCGCATTTAATCCATTCATGTTGAGAGTGATTATTGAGAGATACGTTTTTATTGATATCGTGTTACCTGTGACACCTTTGTTTCTATAGATTGTCTCCATATATTTCTGTTCAATGATATTCTTGGGTATTCTCCTCTTTTATAGAACTCCCCCTTAATATTTCTTGCAGTGCAGGCTTGGTGGTCACATACTCTTAAACCTTGCCAGTCTTGGAAGCTCTTTATCTCTCCATCCATTTTGAAGGTCAATCTTGCTGGGTAAAGTATTCTTGGCTGCATGTTCTCCTCATTCACTGCCTTGAATATGTCTGGCCAGCCCTTTCTGGCTTGCCAGGTTTCTGTGGAAAGGTCTGCTGTTATTCTAATGGGCTTTCCTCTGTATGTAAGAAATTTCTTTTCCCTAGCTGCTTTCAAGAGATCCTGTCTATAATTATGATTCATTGCTTTCACAATCAGGTGTCTTGAGGTCTTTCTAGATTCTATGATCTTGGGGGCAGTCTTTTCTGCCTCTAGTACACAAACTCTGGTTCCATGCGTGAGATTGGGAAAGTTTTTCATGGAGAATTTGTTCAACTATATCTTCTAGTCTTCTTTCTTTCTCCTCTGTCTCAGGGATTCAAATAATTCTGAAGTTGGAACGTTTCATGGCGTCATTTATTTCCCTAATTCTTTTTTGTGACTTTTAAGCTGTTTGTTCCAGGCTTCCTCCTGATCCTTTTCCTCTATCAGTTTGTCCTTCATTTCACTAATTCTATCTTCTGCCTCAGTTTACCCTAGCTTTTAGAGAATTTAGATTAGATTGGAACTCTTTGAAAGCATTGTTAACATCATCCCTGGTAGCTTTCACTTCTGCCCTAATCAATTCCATTTTGTCATCCCCAAGACTTTCTTCAACCTAGCTATTGCCTCGATAATTGTTAGCCTGAGTTCCCTTTCTGACCTATTGTTTATGTCCATATCCAATAGCTCTGATGGAGAGGGCCCAGTCTCTGAATTTTTCCTCTTTTGGGCTTTCCTCTTCCTAGTCATTTTGGTGAGATACAGCTGAACGGATGTGTAGATGAATGTATCAACCATGGTGCAGGGAAGGTGCACTCTGGAACACTTCTGAGCAATTGAGAATCCCCACCAAAAGAAAGAAAGAAAGAGAAAAAGAGAGAGAGAGAGACAGAAAAAAAAATAAGAAAGAAAAAATAAAAGAGAAGGCCCAGCCTGAATTGACCCTAAAAGTAGGATTTATAAAGTATGTAAACAAAAACAGACAAACAAAAAGACTGACAAAAGTAGATGAAAAAATAAATAAAAACCAAAAAAAAAGAACCTCATCAAATTGAACCCCAAGTATAAGATTTATATACTACCAGAACAAAAACAAATACACAGAAATACTGACAAAAGAAAAAGATAGGAGGGTGGTTATAAATTCTCAGTGTGGGTGAGGAAATTTATTTTGATTCTTCCTGAATGTATCTTGATATCTTCTTTAAAAGACTCAACTTTCCTGAGATAAAGAGGGATTAAAACTGGTTTACATATAGGGGTAGCATTGATTGGGTAAAGGGGATTACCTTGAAGTAATTACCCCTCCTACCCCCATCAAGGGGCTGGGCTCTGAGGAAACCAGTTTTTCAGGCTTCTGTTCTCTGGAGGGTTTCTTTTGTTTGTTTTTGCTTTGTTTGTTTGTTTTTTCTCCCCTTGGCAGCTTTTTGCAGTTCTTTGGAGGTTTAGAGGAAAGCAAACTGCACCCAGACCTCCATCTCAGAGAGAAGCCTCAGTCTGTTCCACTCTGGGTGCTCCAGAACACATAAATATCCCCTCTGCCACTAGCAGATCATGTCCCCAGTCATGGTCTCTGGGGTCATAGGAATGCCTGCTTGTACCCAAAACCATGAGAAATACTAGCTGCGGCTGTCTGGGCAGGTCCAGACTGCCAGAGAGGTCCCATCCAGAGATAACACACTGCTATTTTCACACTGGATGGGGCTGAGAGTGTTCAGAATCTCCTGGCCCTAGAGAGTGCTGGCTAGTGCCTGCACAGACCACTCTCAGGGGAGGGTGTGCAGTGAGACTCAGACCCTGGTCATGCAGTGCCCGTGCAGAGCACAAAAGGCTTGGTTCTAGAGAGTGCCAGCTGGCATCCACTCCAGGTGCCTTCATGGGTGTTGCCACCCAGATGCTCTCAGTCATGCTGGCAGCTCAGGGACCAAGACCTGGATTCTTCGTTGCACTCTCTGGTTCCACACCAGTGGTGGCCAACCTTGGTCCGTGGGCTTAAATCCCTGTCCCTAACCACCCTATTCCACCAATTTCCCCTTAAGACATTTTGCTCTTTTTGAGTGCTTTCAAGCAGACTCCAAGTTAATGTTGGTCCCCAATCATAGTGTACTCTCCTATTGAGGTATTACTTTTCCAATGGGCCACTTCTGGTGGCTCCCTCCCCCTTTTGTTTATCCTCCAATATTTGTCTGATGTTCCCACTCCACGTTACCTGTCCACTGGTGTCTTCTGCTCCTATAGAGATCCAGAAGTGTATAATTCTAATTTCAGGGGTGATCAGAGGTCTTTGGTAGGTAATCAGCTCACTTTAGGGGACTGGTTGAAACAAAACCTCCTACTTTTCCGCCATCTTGTCTCTTCCTTTCTGAAGGTATCAAACTTCTTGATTTCAAGCTATCCTCTAAAGTCATATAGTAATCAAAAGAGTATGGTAGTGATATAAAATCAGATATAGCGATGGAACAGAATCAAGAGCCCCAAAATAACCCAAGAATATCTGGTCAACTAATATTTGACAAGGAAGCCAAGAATACTCAAAGGAGAAACAACAACTCTTCAAGAAATGGTGCCGGGGAAATTTGAGTAGCCACATGTAAAAGACTAACACCAGATTTCTATTTTACATGGCTCTCAAAAGCTGATATGGATTAAAGACAAATGAAACACCTGAAGCTGTAAAACTCTTAGACAAAAACATAGAAGAAAAACTTCTTGACATAGGTTTTAATGATATTTTTTAAAGTATGACAACTAAAGCACAAGCAACAAAATAAAAAATAAACATGGATGACATCACATTAAAAGCTTCTTCATAGCAAAATAAAAATCAACAATATAAAAAGATAATTTACAGAATGGGAAAAATTTTTGCAAATCATATATCTAATAGGGGCAATATCCAAATTATACATGGAACTCATACAACTCAACAGGAAAATCTAATTAAAAGTGGGCAAACACCTGAAATGGATATTTTTCCAAAAAAAAGATATGTAAATGGTAAACGGATACATGAAAAAAAATACAGTATCAGAAATAATTAAGGAAATGTAAATGAAAACTACAATGACATATCTCCTCATACCTGTTAGAATGGCTAACATCAGAAAGAAAATATATAACAAATGCAGTTGAGGAGGTGGAGAAAATGGAAAACCATGTGCTGTTGTTAGGACTGTAAATTGGTACAGTCATATGGAAAACAGTCAAAATGTCTCAACAAACAGATATCTGGGACCAGATGACTTAACAGGTGAATTTTACCAAACATTTAAAGAACAGCTGATACCTATTCTTGTCAAACTATTCAAAACAATACAAAAGGAAGGAAACCTTCCAAATTCATTCTATGAGGCCAGCAGTAACCTGATACCAAAACCCATAAAGACACCACTGAAATAGAAAATTATAGACCAATATCGCTGATGAACACAGATGCAAAAATTCTCAATGAAATACAGATCAAATTCAATAGCACATTAAAATAATCATTCATATGATCAAATGTTATTTATTCCTGGGTTGCATGTGTGCTTCAATAGTCACATATCAATCAACATGATACATCACATTAATAAAAGGATAAGAACAGATGATCCTTTCAAAAGAAGCAAAAAAGCTTTTGACAAGAAACAACAATTCATGATTTTAAAAAATCTCAATAAAGTACCATTAGAAGATACAAACCTCAACATAATAAAGGCAATGCATATATACCCACAGCTAATATCATCCTCAATTGGGAAAAATTAAGAGCATTTCTTTATGGTCAAGAACAAGACAAAGATGTCAACTCTCACCACTGTTATTTAACATAGTACTGGAAGTCCTAGCCTCAGCAATCACAGAACAAAAAGAAATAAATGGCATCAAAATTGGCAGAGAAGTAGTAAACCTTTTGTTATTTGGAAAGGACATGATACTCCATATAGAAAACCCAAACGGCTGCACCAAAAAATTGGTAGAACTGATACACTGAATCTGTAGTCACAGGACACAAAATCAATGTACAGAAATCTGTTGCATTACTATAAAGAACATTGAAGCTACAGAGGAAGAAATCAAGGGATCAGTCTCATTTACAATTCACCCAAACCCATAAAGTACCTAGGAATAAACCTAAGCAAAGTAAAAGTCCTGTACTCTGAAAACACTAATGAAAGAAATTGAAGATGACACAAAGAAATGGAAAAACATTCCATGCTCATGGATTGAAGGAAAAAATAATGTTAAAATGTTTATATTGCATAATCCAATCTACACATTTAATGTAATCCCTATCAAAATACCAACAGCCTTTTTCACAGAGCTAGAACAAACAATCCTACAATTTGTATGGAACCACAAAAGACCCCAAATAGTCAAAGCAACCTTGAAAAAAAGAAAGCAAAGCTGAAGGTATCGTGATCCTGAACTTCAAGTTATATTACAAAGCTGTAGTCATTGACACAGTATGGTAGTGACACAAAAATGGACACATACATTAATGGAACAGAATAGAAATGGACCCACAGCTATATGGTGAACTAATCTTCAACAAAGCAGGAAATAATATCCAATGGGAAAAAAAGACAATCTCTTCAACAAATGATGTTGGGAAAACTTGACAGCAACATGCAGAAGAATGAAACTGGAGCACCTTCTTACACCATACACAAAACTGAATTCAAAAATGGATGAAAGACCTAAATGTGAGACAAGAAACCATTAAAATATTAGAGGAGAACAGAGTCAGTAATGACTTTGACATCAGCCATAGCAACTTCTTACTAGATATGTCTCCTGAGACAAGAGAAACCAAAGCAAAAATAAACTATTGGGATTCATCAAAATAAAAACTTCTGCACAGCAAAGGAAACAATCAACAAAACTGAAAGATAACCTACTGAATAGGAGAAGATACCTCCAAATGCAGTAAACAACCATCACCACCATCATCATCATCACCATCATCATCCAGTTAAGAAATGGGCAAAAGACATGAATAGATATTTTTCAAAGACATACAGATCACCAACGGACATGTGAAAAAATGTTCAACATCCCTGATAATCAGGGTAATGCAAATCAAAACTACAATGAGATATCACCTCACACACACTTTTCGGAATGGATAAAATTAATAACACAGGTATGAACAGATATTGGTGAGTCTGTGGAGAAAAGAAATCCTTCTTATACTGTTGGTGTGAATGAAAACTGGTGTAGCCAGTCTGGAAAGTAGTATGGAGGTTCCTCAAAAGGTTAAAAATAAAACTACATTACTATCTAGCAATTGCACTAATATATTTGCCCAAAGAAAACAAAAATACTATTTGAGAGGGGTACATGTACCCTGGTATTTATAGCAGCATTATCAATAATAGCCAATTTTTGGAAAGAGCCCAAATTTCCATCTACCAATGAATGGGTAAAGAAGAAATGGTGTATATATACATAATGGAATATTACTCAACCATAAAAATAATGAAATCTTGCCATTTGCAATGATGTGGATGGAGCTAGAGATTATTATGCTAAGCAAAAGAAGTCAGAGAAATACAAATACCATATGATTTTTCTCATATGTGGCATTTAAAAAACAAAACAAATGATCATAGGGCAAAAAAGAGATAGGAAAAAGCAAGAAACAGACACTTAGCTATGGAGAAGAAACTGATGGTTAACAGAGTGGCAATGGGTGGAGGGATGGTTTAAATAGGTGAGGGATTTAAGGATTGTCCTTGTTGTGATGAGCACTAGATGTAGGTAAGTTTTGAACCCTGGATTGTACACTTGAACACTGGAGGTTAACTAACTGGAATTTAAATAAAAAACAGAAGAGATTTATGGTTAGTAGAGGGAAGGGGTGATGGGAAGGGGAACTGGGTGAAGGTGGTCAAAGTATGAAACTTCCAGTTAAATAAATAAGTACTAGGGATGTAATGTATAACATGATTACTATGATGAACACTGCTATATGACATATATAAAAGTGGTTAAGGGAATAGATACTAAGAACTCCCATTAAAAGAAAAAACTTTTGTTTTCTTTTTCTTTTCTTTGTATCTATATGAGATGATAGATGTTAACTAAACTAATTGTGGTAGTCATTTCATGATAAATGTAAGTCAACTCATTATGCTGTACAAATTAAACTCATGCAGCATTTCATGTCAAGTATATGCAAATAAAACTAAAAAAATAATGATCAAACAGATAAAAACAAGCAGAGATGGGAACATGTCCAAAGGACAATGGATCCAACCTGAAAGAGGCCCCCATGGATAAATCTGGAATGATTTGAGCTATAAATAAATCACAGTATTATGTTATATTAGGATGGAAAAAATATACTCATAAGTCCTGCTGATATAAAAAATGGTTGAATATATCAATAAATAATAAATAACAAAGGATTATTACCTAAAAATTTTTAAATTTTTTATATTATTTTATATTTTCAGTGTTCCAAAATTCATTGTTTATGCACCACACCCAATTCTCTATGCAATACATAATACCCACTGCCAGTCTCACCTATCCTCCTACCCCTCTCCCCTTCAAAACCCTGTTTGTTTCTTAGTGTCTAGAGTCTCTCATGCTTTGTCTCCCCCTCTGATTTCCCCCAATTCACTTTTCCCTTTCTTCTCCTAATGTCCTCCATGTTATTCCTTATGCTCTGCAAGTAAGAGAAACCATATGATAATTAACTCTTTCTGCTTGATTTATTTCACTCAGCATAATCTCCTCCAGTTTCAGTTGGTACAAAATTTGGATATTCCTCCTTTCTGATGGATATCATAATATTCCAGTGTATATTTACCTAATAATTTTAATAAATACATGAGGAGAAAGAGAGAAATAAAAAATCATGGTAAAATATCACTGTAATAATTACTGAAGGCAAAATTTACTTATGACAGCTTAAAATAGTGGGATAAACTGGATATAATTGCATAGCCTCATGTATATCTTTCTGAAGTATATTAATTACTGTGGCAGTTTTAACATAGCTCAGAAATTCTTTTATACTTTTTTTCTTCAGATGATGCAGCTTAATTCCTTATTACTCAACTGCACAGTAGACTTAGCTGGACTTAGAATTTTAAAGAAAAGTAAATGTCAAGGGGAAAAGAGGGCTTTTATAGTGGAGAAACCTGATAGATACCATCTTAACCAAGTCAAGATTGACTTTTATTAAGTCATGTTGATAACAGTAACCCTCTGATATGATGTACTGAGAAAGGCACATCAACTCAATGAGAAAAATATCAGAAAACCCAAATTGATAGACAATGTATTGTCTATCATTGGACAATAGTCTATCAATTGTCTGTCATCTTGAGAGACAAGGAGAGACTAAGAAAATGTCACTGATTTGAGAAGACTAAGAAGACACGCTGATTGAATGCAATATTCTTGTTTTTAAATTGGATCGTGAGGTCAATAAAGACATTAATGAAAAAAATAGGATAAAGTTTGTATTTTAGAGAATTACACCGATTATTAGATTTTATAAATATACTTTGTTTAAAAAATGCTATTGGCATAGGGAAGCATGGCAAAGAGTATATGGGTAATCTCGGTATTATCATATTTTAAACTCTTCTGTAAATCTAAAATTACTTCAATACAAAAATTAAAGCAAATGTAAAATGTAGAGATACTGATGACTTAAAACATATCATAGACTATGCTTAAAATATTATCTCTATAGAAGTTCTGCACTCAATAAATCATATTTATTTCATTCTGCACAGAGGGGATATTCATAAAAAACAATGATGCTTTAAGCCATATATCAAGCCCCAGAAAATTCCAAAGGTCACTATCATCCAAACTACTTTTTTTTTTATTTTTATCATAACAGTATTCATTATTTTTCACCACACCCAGTGCTCCATGCAATCTGTGCCCACTATAATACCCACCACCTGGTACCCCAACCTCCCACCCCCCCGCCATTACAAACCCATCAGATTGTTTCAGAGTCCATAGTCTCTCATGATTCACCTCCCCTTCCAATTTCCCCCAACTCCCTTCTCCTCTCCAATTCCCCTTGTCCTCCATGCTATTTGTTATGCTCCACAAATAAGTGAAACCATATGATAATTGACTCTCTCTGTTTGACTTATTTCACTCAGCATAATCTCTTCCAGTCCCATCCATGTTGCTACAAAAGTTGGGTATTCATCCTTTCTTCTGGAAGCATAATATTCCATAGTGTATATGGACCACATCTTCCTTATCCATTCGTCCATTGAAGGGCATCTTGGTTCTGTCCACAGTTTGGCGACCATAGCCATTGCTGCTATAAACATTGGGGTACAGATGGCCCTTCTTTTCACTACATCTGTATCTTTGGGGTAGATTCCCAGGAGTGCAATGGCAGGGTCATAGGGAAGTACTATTTTTAAATTCTTGAGGAATCTCCACACTGTTCTCCAAAGAGGCTGCACCAACTTGCATTCCCACAAAGAGTGGAAGAGGTTTCCCCTTTCTCCACATCCCTTCCAACACATGTTGTTTCCTGTATTGTTAATTTTGGCCATTCTAACTGGTGTAAGGTGATATCTCAATATGGTTTTAATTTGAATCTCCCTGAGGGCTAGTATGATGAACATTTTTTCATGTGTCTGATAGCCATTTGTATGTCTTCATTGGAGAAGTGTCTGCCGATATCTTCTGCCCATTTTTTTTTTATAGGATTGTCTGTTTCGTGTGTGTTGAGTTTGAGGAGTTCATTATAGATCCTGAATATCAACCTTTTGTCTGTACTGTCATTTGCAAATATCTTCTCCCATTCCGTGGGTTGCCTCTTTGTTTTCTTGACTGTTTCCTTTGCTGTGCAGAAGCCTTTGATTTTGATGAAGTCCCAAATGTTTATTTTCGCTTTTGTTTCCTTTGCCTTTGGAGAGATATATCTTGAAAGATCTTGCTGTGGCTGATATCGAAGAGATTACTGCCTATGTTCTCCTCTAGGATTCTGATGGATTCCTGTCTCACGTTGAGGTCTTTTATCCATTTTGAGTTTATCTTTGTGTATGGTGTAAGAGAATGGTTGAGTTTCATTCTTCTACATATAGCTGTCCAGTTTTCCCAGCACCATTTATTGAAGAGACTGTCTTTTTTCCACCGTATAGTTTTTCCTGTTTTGTCGAAGATTATTTGACCATAGAGTTGAGGGTCCATATCTGGGCTCTCTACTCTGTTCCACTGATCTATGTGTCTGTTTTTAGGCCAGTACCATGCTGTCTTGGTGATCACAGCTTTGTAGTAAAGCTTGAAATCAGGTAACGTGATGCCACCATTTTTATTTTTGTTTTCAACATTTCCTTAGCGATTCGGAGTCTCTTCTGATTCCATACAAATTTTAGGATTATTTGCTCCAGCGCTTTGAAGAATCCGGGTGGAATTTTGATTGGAATGGCATTAAAAGTATAGATTGCTCTAGGCAGTATAGACATTTTAACAATGTTTATTCTTCTGATCCAAGAGCATGGAATGGTCTTTCATCTTTTAGTGTCTTCTTCAATTTATTTCGTGAATGTTCTGTATATCCTCGAGTACAGATCCTTTACCTCTTTGGTTAGGTTTATTCTGAGGTATCTTATGGCTCTTGGTGCTATAGTAAATGGAATTGATTCTCTAATTTCCCTTTCTGTATTTTCATTGTTAGTGTATAAGAAAGCCACTGATTTCTGTACATTGACTTTGTATCCTGCCACATTGCTGAATTGCTGTATGAGTAGTTTAGGTGTGAAGTCTTTTGGTTTTCCATATAAAGAATCATGTCATCTGCAAAGAGAGAGAGTTTGACTTCTTCATTGCCAATTTGGATACCTTTTATTTCTCTTTGTTGTCTGATTGCTGTTGCTAGGACTTTTAATACTATGTTGAACAAGAGTGGTGAGAGTGGGCATTCTTGTCGTGTTCCTGATCTCAACGGGAAGGCGGAAAGCTTTTTCCCATTGAGGATGATATTTGCTGTGGGTCTTTCATAGATAGATTTGATGAAGTTCAGGAATGCTCCCTCTATCCCTATACTTTGAAGCGTTTTAATCAGGAATGGATGCTGGATTTTGTCAAATGCTTTTTCTGCATCGATTGAGAGGACCATGTGGTTCTTCTCTCTTCTCATATTAATTTGTTCTATCACATTGATTGATTTGCGAATGTTGAACCATCCTTGTAGCCCAGGGATGAATCCCATCTGATCAGGGTGGATAAACTTTTTAATGTGCTGTTGGATCCCGTTGGCTAGGATCTTGTTGAGAATCTTAGCATCCATATTCATCAGTGATATTGGTCTGAAATTCTCCTTTTTGGTAGGGTCTTTGCCTGGTTTGGGGATCAGGGTAATGCTGGATTCATAGAAAGAGTCTGGAAGGTTTCCTTCTGCTTCAATTTTTTGAAACAGCTTCAGGAGAATAGGTGTTATTTCTTCTTGGAAAGTTTGGTAGAATTCCCCAGGGAATCCATTAAGTCCTGGGCTCTTGGGTTTTGGGAGGTTTTTGATCACTGCTTCAATATCGTTACTAGATATCATTCTATTCAGGTTGTCGATTTCATCCTAGTTCAATTTTGGGAGTCTATAGTTTTCCAGGAATGCATCCATTTCATCTAGGTTGCTAAGCTTATTGGCATATGATGTTGATAGTAACTTCTGATGATTGTTTCTACTTCCTTGGTGTTAGTTGTGATCTCTCCGTTTTCATTCATAATTTTATTAGTTTGGGCTTACTCTCTTTCTGTTGGATTAGTGTGGCCAATGGTTTATTGATCTTATTGATTGTTTAAAAAAAACAGCTTCTAGTTTCATTGATATGTTCTACTGTATCTAGGTTTCTACCTCATTTATCTCATCTCTAATCCTGATTATTTCCCTTCTTATGTGTGGAGTTGGTTTGATTTGTTGTTGATTTTCCAGTTTTTTAAGGTGTAGAGACAACTGCTATGTTCTGGTTTTTTCAACTTTTTTGAGGGAGGCTTGGATGGCTATGTATTTCCCCCTTAGGACCGCCTTTGCTGTATCCCATAGGTTTTGGAACCGAAGTGTCTTCATTCTCATTGGTTTCCATGAATTGTTTCAGTTCTTCTTTGATCTCCTAGTTGATCCAAGCATTCTTAAGCAAGGTGGTCTTTAGCTTCCAGGTGTTTAAGTTCCTTCCGAACTTTTCCTTGTGATTGAGCTCCAGTTTCAAAGCATTGTGATCTGAGAATATGCAGGAAATCATCTCAGTCTTTTGGTATCGGTTGAGTCCTGATTTGTGACCCAGTATGTGATCTATTCTGGAGAAGGTTTCATGTGCACTTGAGAAAAATGAGTGTTCTGTTGTTTTAGGGTGGAATGTTCTGTATATATCTATGACGTCCAATATTGATTTTCTGCTTCGATAATCTGTCTATTTCTGAGAGAGGCGTGGTAAGAGCTCCTACTTTTAGTGTATTCATATCAATATGACTCTTTATCTTGATTAACAGTTTTCTGATGTAATTGACTGCTCCCATATTGGGAGCATAGATATTTGCAATTGTTAGATCACCTTGGTGGATAGTCCCTTTAAGGATTATGTAGTGCTCTTCTGTATCTCTGACTACAGTCTTTAGTTTAAAATCTAATTTATCTGATATGAGAATCACTACCCCAGCCTTCTTTTGAGGTCCATTGGCATGAAAAATGCTTCTCCATCCCTTCACTTTCAGTCTGGGTGTATCTTTAGGTTCAAAATGGGTCTCTTGTAGACAACATATGGATGGGTCCTGACGTTTTATCCAATCTGCAGCCCTGTGCCATTTTATGGGAGCATGTAGGCCATTCACCTTGAGAGTGATTATTGATAGATATGTTTTTATTGACATCATGTTACCTTTGAAGTCTTTCTTTCTGTAGATTGTCTCTATATTTCTGTTCAATGCTATTCTTAGGATTTTTCCTCTTTTATACACCCCCCCCCTTAATATTTCCTGCAGTGCCCGCTTGGTGGTTGCATAGTCTTTTAAACCTTGCCGGTCTTGGAAACTCTTTATCTCTCCATCCATTTTGAATGTCAGTCTTGCTGGATAAAGTATTCTTGGCTGTATGTTCTTCTCATTTAGTGCCCTGAATATATCTTGCCAGCCCTTTCTGGCTTGCCAGGTCTCTGTGTACAGGTCTGACGTTATTCTGATGGGCTTTCCTCTGTAAGTAAGAAGCCTCTTTGTCCTAGCGGCTTTCAAGAGATTATGCCTACAATTATGATTCCTTAATTTGACTATCAGGTGTCATGATTTTTTTTGGAATGTATAATCTTGGGTGAAGACCGTTCAGCCTCTAGTACATGAACGCTGGTTCCATTTGCGAGATTTGGAAATTTTCATGAAGAACTTGTTCTACTATATCTTCTAGACTTCTTTCTTTCTCCTCCCCTTCAGGGATTCCAATAATTCTGATGTTGGAATGTCCCATGGCATCATTAATTTCCCTGATTCTGTTTTCACGGTTTCTAACCTGTTTGTTCCAGGCTTCCTCCTGATCCTTTCTCTCTATCTGTTTGTCCTCCAGATCACTAATTCTATCTTCTGTCTCAGTTACCTTAGCTTTGAGAGAATTTAGATTAAATTGGAAATCATTAAGAGCATTGTGAACATCAGGCCTGGTAGCTTTAAGCTCTGCCCTAACATTGTGCACATCATCTCTCATTGCTTTCAGCTCGGCCCTAATCAATTCCATTTGGTCATCCATAACTTTCTCTAACCTAGTTATTGCATGGATAATTGTTAGCCTGAATTCTCTTTCTGACATATTGTCTATGTTGATAGCCAGTAGCTCTGTTGCAGAAGGTCCATCCTCTGTATTTTTCTTCTTTTGGGCATTCCTCCTCCTAGTCATTTTGGTGAGAGATGACTGAACAGATGTAGCTGGATGTATTGACCGTGGTGCAGTCAAGGTGCACCCTGGAACACTTCTGATCAATCAGGATTTCCCACCCAAACAAAAGATAAAAGAAAAGAAAAAGAGAGAGAGAGAGACAGGAAAGAAAGGGATGATGAAAGAGAAGGTTTAGCCCAAATGGGCCCCAAGTTAAGATTTATGAAGTATACAAACAGAAACAGACAAACAAAAACACTGATAAAAGTATATAAGAGAAAAAATATATATATATGCAAATAAAGGAAGAACCTCGTCAAAACGAACCCAAAGTGTAAGATTTATATACTATCAGGACAAACACAAAAACACAGAAACACTGGTGGAAGAAAAAGATGGGAGAGTGGTTATAAATTCTCCATGTGGGTGAGGAAGGTTGTTTTGATTCTTCCTGGATGTATCTTGATATCTTTGTTAAAGGACTCAACTTTCCTAAGATAAAGGGGGATTAAAAATTGGTTTGCCTTTAGGGGTAGTATTGATTGGGGAAAGGGGATTACTTTGAAATTTAACTCTATATGAATATTAGAAGATAAAAGTAAAAAGTAATAAACTAGACTAAACTAAACTAAAATTTAAAAAAAAAGGAATTCAAAAAATAGAAATGCATAAGAAAAACATAGGTGTATGTATCAAAAGTTCAGGTTAGAAGATTATTATGGAATTTGATGTACTGGACAGCTCACTGTGGTGGTAAATAGGTTAAAAAATTATTTATATGTAAAAAAAAAAAAATGAACCAGGGGCGCCTGGGTGGCTCAGTGGGTTAAGCCGCTGCCTTCGGCTCAGGTCATGATCTCGGGGTCCTGGGATCGAGTCCCGCGTCGGGCTCTCTGCTCAGCAGGGAGCCTGCTTCCTCCTCTCTCTCTCTGCCTCTCTGCCTACTTGTGATTTCTCTCTGTCAAATATATAAATAAAATCTTAAAAAAAAAAATGAACCAGAATAGTGGGAACGAGTTAAAAATAAATTTTTCCTATGAAGTAGTGGTTGTTCTCTTGTCATCCTTTTTTTTTTCTTTTTTGGTTTGTTTTCTGGGGGAGGGGCCTGCCACGTGGGTTTTCAGTCAATGATGTTCCCTGAGTTAAGTCCTCCCACCCCCCTAAAGGGGGTGGGCTCTGAGGAAACTGGTTTTTTTCAGGCTTTTGTTCTGGAGGTTTCTATGTTTGTTCACTTTTTTTTTTTCTCTCACCTTGACCACTTTTGATGGTTTTTGTAGTTTTAGAGGAAAACAAACTGCACCCTGACCTCCATCTCAGAGAGAAGCCTCAGTCTGGCTGCAGAGCCTAAATAAGTTCCCCCTTGGCCAGTGGCAGAGCAGGTTCCAATTCGCGGTCCCTGGGGAGGCAGGATCTCTTGCTTGTACCCAAAGCCATGGCAGTGGCGGCTGTCTGGGCAGCTCCAGACCACCAGAGAGGTTCCAAGCAGCAATCAAACACTGAGATTTTCCTGCTGGCCCGGGCTGGAAGTGCCTGGTCTTGCTGGGTCTAAGAGCACCTGGCTTGCGCGCACCAATTTCAGAGGAGGCTGTGGTTCATGTGCGGCTCTCAGGCTCTGAGAGTGGGGCGCAGGTCCAAAAGCACCAGGCTGGGCCTTTGCGCACCTCTCTCGGGGGAGAGTTTGGTGCACGTGTCTTAGGCTCTGAAACAATGGCGTGGGTCAAAGGGCGCCAGCTGGGCCTTTGTACCTCTCTCAGGGGAGGATGAGGGATGCGCGCATCTCAGGCTCTATAGCAGGGCTCATGCATTCTGCCATCCGGCGTGGCTCCCATTCCCTCACAGGAGCCGGACCCCACACGTTCTGGGGCATGCTGGCGGCTTAGGGACCAAGACCTGATTTCTCCACCGCACTCTCTCTGACTCAGCACTAGGGGAGGCTGTCCTGGGACCAGGGACTTAAGCCCCTGTCCTAGCCGCCTCGATTTCCACAATACACCCCCCCCCCCGTGATCCTTTGCTCTTTTGGAGTGCTTTCAACCAGTCTCCAAGTTAATGCTGGTCCCCAGATGCAGGGCACTCTCACTCATATTGGGGCTATTACTTTCCAACTGGTCACCTCTGGTGGCTCCCTCCCCCTTTTGTTTATCTTCCGATATCAGTCCGACTTTCCCACACCACTTTACCTGCCCACTGGTGTCTTCTGCCCCTGTAGAGATCCAAACATGTATAATTCTGGTCTCAGGCTGATTTCATGGGTGATCAGAGTTCACTTTGGGATACAGATTGAAAAGGCGCCTCCTCCTACCTCCCTGCCACCTTGTCCTGTATCATCCAAACTACTTTTGATAATAATTTAGTAAAATCAGGAGTAACAAAAAATAGCAACAAGTAACAAGTACTTGTTGTACTTGGTACTTGTAGCTAGTACCAAGGTCACAAATCCCATTGGTTTCCTAAATTACATATTACTAAATAACCTTTGACACTTTTAATGCTTAGGTGAAAGAAATCACAAAGGATCTAAATAAATATTTGTAACAGTATGATAATGAAAATAGTACAGGTCAAATATTTATCAGACAGGGGTCTGGCTCTCTTGGTATAGAATGTGACTCTTGACCTTGGAGTTGTGAGTTTGAGTCCACACTGGGTGTAGGGACTACTTAAAAATTAAATCTTAAAAAAAAATCAGATAGACCAAGCAGAATTTACAGAAAAGTATGTAGCTTTAGATAAATAAATCAGGATACAGTACCCAAATTTTATAAACATTCAACTTAGGAAACTGAAGAAGAGGATGAAGAATAGAGCAAGTCTAAAAAAGAAAAATTATAAAGCAAGCAAAAAATGAATTAAAGAATAAACATAGAGATAGATAATAATACCAAATTATGGTTCTTTAAAAATAGTTATAAGTGGGTCTTTAGTAAAACTTACCAATATAAAAATAGTATTCAAATAAAACATATACAATGAAAAACTGGAAATAACTTCTGACATAATGGAAATTTAAAACTATCTTGAGAGGTACAGAGGCAAGATGGCAGAATAGTACAGGGCCTTGTTTAATCTGGTCCCTCAAATTTAGCTGGATACCTTTCAAACCATTCTGAATGCCCACGAATTCAGCCTGAGATGTAAGAATATGTGTCTGGAACTTTACAAGTAGAAAAGTGACTGCTTTTCACAAGGTAGGAGGTGAGAAGTCATGAATCTGTGGGGAAGATATCAGAAGATAAATGAAGCAGGGAGGGAGACTCCATAAGCTGGATATTAAAAAGTGATACAACACTGGAACACTAAATCAGAACCCTTAGAAATCTGCTCCAATGAGAGACATCCCTTTTTGAAAAGGGGCCAGGGGATAAAAGAGCAGAATTCTAAGTGGGTCACTGTGCTCCCAGGATTCCAGGAGACACAGAAAGAATGGGGGTGCCTTATCAGTTAACTCCAGCAGTGAAGCAGGGAAATAAGTTATGATCAGTGAACCCAGGAGGAACTTGAAGTTTGGGTTGCCCTAAACCTATGCTAGGCCTATTGGGTGACTGCTCTTTGCCTGAGCACCTTAAAAATAACTGGAATTTATGAGCCATTTACCTTCCCCTGGGAGGGGGCAAAAAGGCTGTGCTCATGACTGGGAAATAGCTCTCAGGGTAGTGGCAGCTCTGGAAAGGACAGTAAGGAAGCACCAAACTGAGAGCAGCAGAGAAGGGTGTGCTCAAGAGCCCACAACTGCTCCTAGTAACAAGGACACAAAGGGCAGGGTGCTCCTGAGTCGCTGGGACTCCCCTACCCCCCCTTGCAGTAGGTGTGCACTGCAAGAATCTGTGCAGTTTAGCACACACAAAAGTGAAAATGGGTGTCTGGGTGGCTCAGTAGCTCAGTGGGTTAAAGCCTCTGCCTTCAGCTCAGGTTATGATCACAAGGTCCTGGGATCGAGCCCCGCATCAGGTTCTTTGCTCAGTGGTGAGCCTGCTTCCTCCTCACTCTCTCTGCTTGCCTCTCTGTCTACTTGTGGTGTATGTCTGTCAAATAAATAAAATATTAAAAAAAAAGTGAAAATAATTTGCCCTAGAGGAGTTATTGAAGAGGTTGGACCTTGATCTCTAAGTTCTGGGCTGGAGATCCAGAATGGGCCACTTTTTCTCTGATCCTGTGAAGACTCTCCTAAAGCCTCCAGGGGAAAAAAGCTACATGGATGACCAGCTTTTACTAAGCCCAGACTCCTGACGAGGGGTGGGGAAACTGTGCCTAGGCAAAGACACATGAGAAGCAGAACAGCAGGTGCTTCCCACAGAAGACAGAGTAGAAAAACAGGTGGACTACAAATTTGTGGATCCCACAAGACTGTAAAACTACAGCACCAAGAGAAAATAGTTTATTGAGCTACAGATGTTTTCTCATGACTCATTTACCATTCAGACTAAAATTTTCCATTTCATCTTATTTTTAACCCTTTTCCCATTTCTACTAGATTCTTATTCTACCAATATATGTTTTTAAGTAATTTTTTTCTAAAGATTTTTTACTTATGTGACAGACACAGCGAGAGAGGGAACACAAACAAAGGAAGTAGGAGAGGGAGAAGCAGGCTTCCTGCTGAGTAGTGAGCCCGATGTGGAGTTCAAACCCAGGACCCTGTGATCATGAACTGATCTGAAGGCAGAGACTTAATGACTGAACCACGCAGGTGCCCCTTTAAGTTGTTTTTTTTTTTTTAAGATTTTATTTATTTATTTGATATAGAGAGAGAGATCACAAGCAGGCAGAGAGAGAGAGGTGGAAGCAGGCTCCCGACTGAGCAGAAAGCCCAATGTGGGGCTCGATCCCAGGACGCTGGGATCATGACCTGAGCCGAAAGCAGAGGCTTTAACCCACTGAGCCACCCAGGTGCCCCTTTAAGTTGTTTTTCAATTTTTATTTTTCACAACTACATTTTATAGATATAAGCTTCACTTTAGTCCTTTTTCCCTCTATTCACATTTATTTACTTATATATTTGTTTATATTTTAATCTTTTGTGGAAAATGAGAAAAGGTTTATTACAATATCTGCCATTCAACCAACAAGCATTTTCTGTGAGCTATTTTCTGGAAATCAATTAGCCAAGGTATAGTACATCATTGGTTTTTTATATAATGTTAAATGATAGATCAGTTCAGTATAACACCTAGTAATACCCAGTGCCAGACAAATATATAAGTTTTGCTTTCTTTGCAATTTTGGGATATAGTGTCTTAACATACAGACCAAAATATTATCATGAACAACTGGATTGCCTTGGTTTGTCCACCCTTCAAGATTATAGTCTCTCTCTCCACCCTTTTTTAATATTTTGTTTTGTTTGGTTTTGTTTGCTTTTCTATGGTGACTTATGACCACTTCAGATTTGTCTAGAGTGTATTTTGCTTCAGTCATGATTGATATTTTGGAATCTGCTTATTTGCTCACCCATCCTTCTCTGGGGGAAAATAACTAGAAGGAGGAATTCACAACAAAAGAAAACCAGAGGCAATTACCCACAGAGCTAATCAATATGAATAAAAATTAGATGTCAGAGATGGAATTCAGGATAGCAATTATAAAGTTAATAGCTAGGATTGAAAAAAGCATAAATGACAATACAGAATCTCTTAGGGCAGAAATGAGATTTAATCTGGTCATACTTTAAAATTCTAAAACTGATATGCAGTCTAGTTAAGTCCTCCCACCCCCCTCAAGGGGGTGGGCTCTAAGGAAACTGGTTTTTTTCAGGCTTTTGTTCTCTGGCGGTTTTTATGTTTGTTCACTTTTTTTTTCTCTCACCTTGACCACCTTTGATGGTTTTTATAGTTTTAGAGGAAAACAAACCACACCCTGATCTCCCTCTCAGAAAGAAGCCTCAGTCTGGCTGCAGAGCCTAAATAAGTTCCCCCTTGGCCACTGGCAGAGCAGGTTCCAAGTTGCAGACCCTGGGGGCACAGGACCTTTTGCTTGTACCCAAAGCCAAGGCAGTGGTGGCTGTCTGGGAGCTCCCTACCGCCAGAGAGGTTCCAAGCAGCAATCGCACACTGAGATTTTGCCGCTGGCCCGGGCTGGGAGTACCTGGTCTTGCTGGGTCTAAGAGTGCCCGGCTTGCGTGCACCTCTTTCAGGGGCGGCTATGGGGCACGCGCACGCGTCTCAGGCACTGAGAACAAGGCGCAGGTCTGAAAGCACCCTGCTGGGCTTTTGCGCACCTCTGTCAGGGGAGAGTTTGGGGCACGTGGCTTAGGCTTTGAAACAATGGCGTGGGTTAAAGAGCGCTGGCCGGGCCTTTGTAACTCTCTCAGGGGAGCATGAGGGATGTGCGCGCGTATTTCAGGCTTTGTAGTAGGGTTCGCGCATTCTGCCGACTGGCGTGGCTCCCATCCCCTCACAGGAGCTAGAACCCACACATTCTTGGGCGTGTTGGCGGCTTAGGGACCAAGACCTGGTTTCTCCGCCACACTCTCTCTGCCTCAGCGCCGGGGAGGCTGTCCTGGGACCAGGGACTTAAGCCCACTGGCGTCTTCTGCCCCTGTAGAGTTCCAGACGTGTATAATTCTGATCTCAGGCTGATTTCATGGGTGAATGGAGTTCTTTGGTAGGTAATCAGCTCACTTTGGGGTACCGGCTGAAAAGATGCCTCCTCCTACTCCCTTGCCATCTTGTCCCGGTGATATGCAGTCTAAATTGGATGCTCTAACAGCTAAGTTCGATGAGGGAGAAGAGAGAATAAGTGATCTAGAGGACATGCTGATGAATGGCAATATTCCAATAAAAGCACACATGGTTTCAGATTGGATAAAAAAGCAAGAAACATCCATATGCTGTCTACAAGAGACTCATTGAGACCTAGACAACTCGAGACTGAAAGTGAGGGGGTAGAAAACCATTTACACATTAATGGACCTCAAAAGTAATATGGGGTAGCAATCCTCATATCAGACAAATTAAATTTTAAACCATAGACTGTAGTAAGAGATGGAGAAGGACATTATATCATATTTAAAAGGTCTACCCAACAAGAAGATCTAACAATTGTAAATATCTATGCCCCCAACATGGGAGCAACCAGTTACATAACCAATTAAAAAGCAAAGTAAAACAAAAAAACATATTGATAATAACAGATTAATGGTAGGGGACTTCAAAACCCCATTCACAGCATTGGACAAGTCAGCTAAGCAGAAGATCAAAAAGGAAACAAAGACTTTGAAAGACACACTGGACACTGGACCAGATGGACTTCACAGATACATATGGAACATTACCTCTTACAAGAACAGAATACACATTCATCTCCAGTGCCCATGGAACTTTCTCCAGGATAGATCACATACTGGGACACAAATCAGGTCTCAACTGATACCAAGAGATTGAGATTATTCCCAGCATATTATCAGATCACAATGCTTTGAAACTTGAAGGTCACCAGAGGGAATTTGGAAGGAACTCAAACACTTGGAGGTTAAAGAGAATCCTGCTAAATAGTGAATGGGTCAACTCAGAAATTAAATAGGAACTTAAATAATTTATTGAAATTTATAAGAATAAAAATACATAAATTCAAAACATATGGGATACTGCAAGGACAGTCCTGAGAGGGAAGTACATAGCCATTCAACTTTCTCTCAAAAACTTAGAAAAATCCCAAATTCCCAAGCTACTCTTACACTTAAAGGACCTGGAGAAAGAACAGCAAATAAAGCAGGAACCAAGTGGGGAAAGAACACTAATAATGATTAGAGCAGAAACCAATGAAATAGCAATGAAAAGAATAGTAGTACAGATCAACAAAACTAGAAGTTGGTTCTCTGAAAGAATTAATAAGATCAATAAACCTCCAGCCAGAGTTATCAAAAAGAAAAGAGAAAGGACCAAAATTAATAAAACCATGAATGAAAAGGGAGGGATCATGAATAATATCAAGGATATAGAAACATTTGTTAGAAATTATAACTAACAAAACATAATAAAAAATAAATTAATATCAGCAACTATATGCCAACAAATTAAGCAATGTGGAAGAAATTGATGCATTCCTGGAAATGTACAAACTACCAGGACTGAAAGGAAGAAATAGACGATCTGAACAATCCAATAACCAGCAAGGAAATTGAACAGTAATCAAAACTCTCCAGGGCCAGATAGATTCCCAAAGGTATTCTATAAAACATCTAGAAAAGAAATAATACCTATTCTACTGAAGCTGTTTCAAAAAATAGAAATGGAAGGGAAACTTCGAAACTCATTCTATCAAGGCAGGATTACCCTGATCCCCAAACTGGACAAAGACTCCATCAAAAAGGAGAATTGCAGACCAATATCCCAGATGAATATGAATGCCAAAATACTCAACAAATTTTTAGCCAATAGGATCCAACAGTAGATTAAAAGGATTATTCATCAAAAGCAGATGGTATTTATCCATAGGAGGCAATGGTGGTTCAACATTCACAAATCAACGTGATAGAACACAAAAATAGAAGAGACAAGAACCACATGATGCTCTCAATTGATGCTGAAAAAGCATTTGACAAAATACAGTATCCATTCCTGATTAAAACTTCAGAGGGAAGGGATAGAGGGAACATTCTTGAATTTCATAAAAACTACCCATGAAAAGCCCACCACAAATATTATTCACAGTGGGGAAATGCTGAGAGCCTTTCCCTTAAGATCAGGAACATGACAAGGATGTCCGCTCTTGCCACTATTGTTCAGCATAGTACTAGAAGTTCTAGCAACAGCAATCAGACAAAAAAAAAAAAAAATAAAAGTTATTCAGATTAACAAAGAAGAAGTCGAACTCCCTCTATGCAGATAATGTGATACTTCCTGTGGAAAATCCAAAAGACTCCACCCCCAAATTACCAGAACTCATACAGAAATTCAGTAATGTGACAGGATACAAAATCAATGCACAGAAATAATTTGTTTTCCTATACAGCAACAATGTAACCATAGAAAAAGAAATCAGAGAATCAATTCCATTTATGACAGCATCAAAAACCATAATATACCTTAGAATAAACCTAACCAAAGTGGTAAAGGATCTATACTCTAGAAGCTACAGAACACTCAGGAAAGAAACCAAAGAAGACTCAAAAGGATGGAAAAACATTCCATGCTCATTGATTAGAAGAATAAACTGTTAAAATGTCTATGTTGCCCAGAGCAATCTATACTTTCAACATCATCCTGATCAAAATACCAATGGCATTTATCAAAGTGCTGGAACAAACAATCTTAAAATTTGTATGGAACCAGAAAAGACCCCCGAATGGCCAAAGAAATGTTGAAAAAGAAAAGGAAAGCTGGGGGCATCACGTTGTCTGATTCCAGGTTATATTACAAAGCTTTGATCACCAAGACAGGATGGTACTGACACAAAAACAGACACATAGTCCAATGAGACAGAATAGAGATCCCAGATATGGACCCTCAACTTTATGGTCAACTAATCTTTGACAAAGCAGGAAAAAATATCCAATGGAAAAAAGACATTATTTTCAATAAATGAGGCTGAGAAAATTGGACAGCTATATATAGAACAATGAAACTCAACCATCCTCTTACACCATACACAAAGATAAACACAAAATGGATGAAAGTCCTCAATGCGAGACAGGAATCCATCAAAATCTTAGAGGAGAACATAGACAGCATCATTTTCGACACTGACCACAGCAACTTCTTTCAAAATGCATCTCCAAATGCAAAGGAAATAAAAGTGAAAATGAACTTTTGGGAGTTCATTAAGATAAAAAGCTTCTGCACGGCAAAGGATACAAAAAAAAAAAAAAAAAAAGAGCTAACCCACAAAATGAGAGAAGATATTTGCAAATGACAGTACAGATAAAGGGCTGATATTCAAGATCTATAAAGAACATTCCAAACTCAACACTCAAAAAACAAATAATCATGTCAAAAACATGGGCACGAAAAAAAGTGGGCAGAAGATATGAACAGACACTTCTCCAAAGAAGACAGAAAATGGCAAACAGACACAAGAAAAAATGTTCATCATCATTATCATTAGGGAAATTCAAATCAAAACCTATTGAGATACCACCTTACACCAGTTAGAATAGCAAAAATTGTCAAGGCAAGAAACAACAAATCTTTGAGAGGTTGCAGAAAAAAGGGAACCCTCTTATATTGTTGGTGGGAAAGCACGTTGGTACAGTCAGTTTGGAACAGTGTGGACGTCCTTCAAAAATTTACAAATAGAGCAACCCTATGATGAACCAATTGCACCATAGGGTATTTACCCCAAATATACAGATGTATTGAAAAGAAAGGTCGTATGCACCCCAATGTTCATAGCATCAATGTCCAAATAGTCAAACTATGGAAGGAGCTGAGATGCCATTCAACAGACAAATGAATAAAGAAGGTGTGGTCCATATATACAATGGAATATTACTCAGCCATCAGAAAGGATGAATAACCAAAATTTTCATCAACATGGTTGGAAATGGAAGAGATTATGGTAAGGGAAATAAGTCAAGCAGAGAAAGACAATTATCATGTGGGTTTCCCTTAATTGTGGAACATAAGTAATAGCATGGAGGACATTAGGACATGGAAGGGAAAAATGAATGGGAGAAAACAGGGGAAGAAGAACCATGAGAGACTATGGAACCCAGGAATCAAACTGAGGGTTTTAGTGGGGAGGTTGTGGGCAGATTGGTGAGCCTGGTGATGGGTATTAAAGAAGGCATGTAAGATATGGAGCAAACAATGAATCTTGGAATGCTACATCAAAAACTAATGATGCACTGTATGGTGACTAACTTAACATAATAAGAATTATTTTAAAAATCACAAATCAATCAACGTGATAGAGCACATTAATTAAAAATAGACAAGAGTCTTATGATCCTCTCAATTGATGCAGAAGAAGCATTTGACAAAATAAATCCTCCTTTCTTGATTAAAACTCTCAACAGGGGATAAAGGGAACATACCACAACATCATAAAAGCCATCTATGAAAAGCCCACAGTGAATATCATTCTCAATGGGGAAAAACTGTGAGGTTTTCCCTAAAGGTCAGAAACATGGCAGTGATGCCCACTTTCATCACTGTTGTTCAACATAGTAATAGAAGTCCTAGTTTCAGCAATCAGACAATAAAAAGAAATGAACGGCATTCAAATTGTCAAAGAAGTCAAACTCTCTCTCTTCACAGATGACATGATTTTTTTATGTGAAAACACCACAAGACCCCACCAAAATTACTAGAACTCATACAGCAATTCAACAATGTCACAGGGTATAAAATAAATGCATAGAGATCAGTTGCTTTTCTAAACACTAGCAATCTGATTGAAGAAATAAATAATAAGGAATCAATCCCATTCATGAGATTCTGCAGAATGTTCCATATGCACTAGAGCAGAATGTGTATTTTGTTGCTTTGGGGTGGAATGTTCTGAATATATCTGTGATGTCTATCTGGTCCAGTGTATCATTTAAAGCCTTTATTTCCTTGATCTTTTGCTTAGATGATCTGTCCATTTCAGCAAAGCTGGTGTTAAAATTGCCTATTATTGGGGGGACAAGATGGCGGGGAAGTAGGAGGAGGTACCTTTTCAACCTGTACCCTAAAGTGAGCTGATTACCTACCAAAGAACTCTGATCACCCATAAAATCAGTCTGAGACCAGAATTATATACATCTGGATCTCTACAGGGGCAGAAGACGCCAGTGGGCAGGTAAAGCGGAGTGGGAGCAGCGGACTAATATCGGAAGATAAACAAAAGGAGAAGGAAGCCACCAGAGGTGACCGGTTGGAAAGTAATACCCCTAATATGAGTGAGAGTGCCCTGCGTCTGGGGACCAGCATTAACTTGGAGACTGGTTGAAAGCACTCCAAAAGAGCAAAGATCACGGGGGGGGAAATTGTGGGAATTGGGGTGGCTAGGGACAGGGGCTTAAGTCCCTGGTCCCAGGACAGCCTCCCCTGGCACTGAGCCAGAGACAGTGTGGTGGAGAAACCAGGTCTTGGTCCCTGAGCCGCCAGCACACGCGAGATTGCATGGGGTCTGGCTTCTGTGAGGGGTGGGAGCCACCCCAGATGGCAGAACGCGCGAGACCTGCTATAGAGCCTGAGATGCGTGTGCCCTCATGCTCCCCTGAGAGAGGTACAAAGGCCCAGCCAGTGCTCATTGACCCATACCATTGTTTCAGAGCCTAAGACGCACGCCCCAAACTCTCCCCTGAGAGAGGTGCACAAAGGCCCAGCCTGGTGCTTTTGGACCTGCACCCATTCTCAGAGCCTGAGATGTGCGCGTGACCCACAGCCTCCCCTGAAAGACGTGCGCACAAGCTGGGCGCTCTTAGACCCAGAAAGACCAGGCACTCCCAGCCCGGGCCAGTGAGAAATCTCAGTGTGCCACTGCTGCTTGGAACCTCTCTGGCAGTCTGGAACTGCCCAGACAGCTGCCGCTGCCATGGTTTTGAGGAAAAGCAGAAGATCCTGCGTCCCCAGGGACCATGACTCGGAACCTGCTCTGCCAGCAACCAAGGGGAAATTTATATGGGCTCTGCAACACCCACAGAAGAACAGACTGAGGCTTCTCTCTGAGAGGGAGGTCAGGGTGCAGTCTGCTTTCCTCTAAACCTAAAAAACCATCAAAAGTGGTCAAGGCGAGAGGGAAAAAAAAAAGTGAACATAAAAACCTCCAGAGAACAAAAGCCTGAAAAAAACGGTTTCCTCAGAGCCCACCCCCTTGAGGGGGACTGGAGGACTTAACTCAGGGAACATCATTAACTGAAAACCCACGTGGCAGGCCCCTCCCCCAGAAAACCAACCAGGAAAGGAAAAAAAAAAAAAAAAAAAAGACTGCAAGAGAACCACCAACTCTACTTCATAGGACAACTTTTATTTTTAATTTGTTCCCACTATTCTTTCTCATTTTTTATAAGATAATTTTTTAACTTATTTTCCATCACAGTGAGCTGTCCAGTACATCAAATTCCATCATAATCTTCTAACCTGAACTTTTTGATACCTGTACCTATGTTTTTCTTTTGTATTTCTATTTTTGAATTTCTCTTTTTAAATTTAAGTTTAGTTTAGTCTAGTTTATGCCTTTTTTATTTTTATTTTCTAATATTCATATAGAGCTAAACTTCAAAGTATTCCCCAGTGAAGACTACTCCTATAGGTAAACCAATTTTTAATTCCCCTTCATCTTAGGAAAATTGAGTCCTTTAACAAAGATATCAAGATACATTCAGGAAGAATCAAAACAACCTTCCTCGCCCACACGGAGAATTTATAACCACTCTCCCAACTTTTTCTTCCACAACTGTTTCTGTGTTTTTGTGTTTGTCCTGATAGTATATAAATCTTACACTTGGGGTTCTTGTTGACGAGGTTCTTCCTTTACTTGAATATATATATATATATATATATATATATATATATATATATATATTATACAGATATTATATATATATATATAATATACAGATATAATATATATATATATATTTCTATTTTTATATACTTTTATCAGTGATTTTGTTTGTCTGTTTTTGTTTGTCTACTTCATAAATCTTACGTTGGGGCCAATTTGGGTTTTCTCTTTCTTCTCTTTCATCTTCCCTTTCTTTCGGGTGTCTCTCTCTCTCTCTCTCTTTTCTTTTTCTTTTCTTTTGTCTCTCATTTGGGTGGGGAATCCTGATTGTTCAGAAGTGTTCCACGGTGCACCACGGTCGATAATTCAGCTACATCTGTTCAGTCATCTCTCACCAAAATGACTAGGAGGAGGAATGCCCAAAAGAAGAAAAATACAGAGGATGGACCTTCTGCAACAGAGCTACTGGCTATCAACATAGACAATATGTCAGAAAGAGAATTCAGGCTAACAATTATCCATGCAATAGCTAGGTTGGAGAAAGTTATGGATGACCAAATGGAATTGATTAGGGCCGAGCTGAAAGCAATGAGAGATGATGTGCACAATGTTAGGGCAGAGCTTAAAGCTACCAGGCCTGATGTTCACAATGCTCTTAATGATTTCCAATTTAATCTAAATTCTCTCAAAGCTAAGGTAACTGAGACAGAAGATAGAATTAGTGATCTGGAGGACAAACAGATAGAGAGAAAGGATCAGGAGGAAGCCTGGAACAAACAGGTTAGAAACCGTGAAAACAGAATCAGGGAAATTAATGATGCCATGGGACATTCCAACATCAGAATTATTGGAATCCCTGAAGGGGAGGAGAAAGAAAGAAGTCTAGAAGATATAGTAGAACAAGTTCTTCATGAAAATTTCCAAATCTCGCAAATGGAACCAGCGTTCATGTACTAGAGGCTGAACGGTCTTCACCCAAGATTATACATTCCAAAAAAAATCATGACACCTGATAGTCAAATTAAGGAATCATAATTGTAGGCATAATCTCTTGAAAGCCGCTAGGACAAAGAGGCTTCTTACTTACAGAGGAAAGCCCATCAGAATAACGTCAGACCTGTACACAGAGACCTGGCAAGCCAGAAAGGGCTGGCAAGATATATTCAGGGCACTAAATGAGAAGAACATACAGCCAAGAATACTTTATCCAGCAAGACTGACATTCAAAATGGATGGAGAGATAAAGAGTTTCCAAGACCGGCAAGGCTTAAAAGACTATGCGACCACCAAGCGGGCACTGCAGGAAATATTAAGGAGGGGGGGTTGTATAAAAGAGGAAAAATCCTAAGAATAGCATTGAACAGAAATATAGAGACAATCTACAGAAAGAAAGACTTCAAAGGTAACATGATGTCAATAAAAACATATCTATCAATAATCACTCTCAAGGTGAATGGCCTACATGCTCCCATAAAATGGCACAGGGCTGCAGATTGGATAAAACGTCAGGACCTATCCATATGTTGTCTACAAGAGACCCATTTTGAACCTAAAGATACACCCAGACTGAAAGTGAAGGGATGGAGAAGCATTTTTCATGCCAATGGACCTCAAAAGAAGGCTGGGGTAGTGATTCTCATATCAGATAAATTAGATTTTAAACTAAAGACTGTAGTCAGAGATACAGAAGGGCACTACATAATCCTTAAAGGGACTATCCACCAAGGTGATCTAACAATTGCAAATATCTATGCTCCCAATATGGGAGCAGTCAATTACATCAGAAAACTGTTAATCAAGATAAAGAGTCATATTGATATGAATACACTAATAGTAGTAGCTCTTAACATGCCTCTCTCATAAATAGACAGATCATCGAAGCAGAAAATCAATAAAGAAACAAGAGCATTGAATGACACATTGGACCATATGGACGTCATAGATATATACAGAACATTCCACCCTAAAACAACAGAACACTCATTCTCCTCAAGTGCACATGGAACATTCTCCAGAATAGACCACATACTGGGTCACCAATCAGGACTCAACCGAAAACAAAAAACTGAGATCATTCATTCCCTGCATATTCTCAGATCACAATGCTTTGAAACTGGAGCTCAATCACAAGGAAAAGTTCCGAAGGAACTCAAACACTTGGAAGCTAAAGATCATCTTGCTTAAGAATGCTTGGATCAACCAGGAGATCAAAGAAGAATGTAAACAATTCATGAGAATGAGAATGAAGAATGAGAATGAGAATGAAGACGCTTCAGTCTAAACCCTATACGATACAGCAAAGTCGGTTCTAAGGGGGAAATACATAGCCATCCAAGCCTCCCTCAAAAAAACTGAAAAATCCAGAACATAGCAGTTGTCTCTACACCTTAAAGAACTGGAGAATCAACAACAAATCAAACCAAATCCACACGTAAGAAGGGAAATAATCAAGATTAGAGATGAGATCAATGAGGTAGAAACCAGAGATGCAGTAGAATGTATCAATGAAACTAGAAGCTGGTTTTTTGAAACAATCAATAAGATCAATAAACCATTGGCCACACTAATCTAAAAGAAAAGAGAGAATGGGGACGCCTGGGTGGCTCAGTTGGTTGGACGACTGCCTTCGGCTCAGGTCATGATCCTGGAGTCCCGGGATCGAGTCCCGCATCGGACTCCCAGCTCCATGGGGAGTCTGCTTCTCTCTCTGACCTTCTCCTCGTTCATGCTCTCTCTCACTGTTTCTCTCTCAAGTAAATAAATAAAATCTTTAAAAAAAAAAAAAAAGAAAAGAGAGAATGCCCAAAATAATAAAATTATGAATGAAAATGGAGAGATCACAACTAACACCAAGGAAGTAGAAACAATCATCAGAAGATATTATCAACAGTTATATGCCAATAAGCTAAGCAACCTAGATGAAATGGTGCATTTCTGGAAAGCTATAAACTCTCAATATTGAACCAGGAAGAAATTGACAATCTAAATAGACCAATATCTAGTAATGAGATTGAAGCAGTGATCAAAAAATTCCCAAAAAACAAGAGCCCAGGACCTGACGGATTCCCTGGGGAATTCTACCAAACATTCAAAGAATAAATAATGCCTATTCTCCTGAAGCTGTTTCAAAAAATTGAAGCAGAAGGAAAACTTCCAGATTCTTTCTATGAAGCCAGTATTACCCTGATTCCCAAACCAGGTAAAGACCCTAGCAGAAAGGAGAATTTCAGACCAATATCACTGATGAATATGGATGCTGATTCTCAATAAGATCCTAGAAAACAGGATCCAACAGCACATTAAAAAGATTATCCACCATGACCAGGTGGGATTCATTTCTGGGCTACAAGGTTGGTTGAACATTCGCAAATAAATCAATGTGATAGAACAAATTAATAAGAGAAAAAAGAAGGACCACATGGTCCTCTCAATTGATGCAGAAGAAGCATTTGACAAAATCCAGCATCCATTACTGATTAAAACGCTTCAAATTATAGGGATAGAGGAAACATTCCTGAACTTCATCAGATTGATCTATGAAAGACCCACAGCAAATATCATCCTCAATGGGAAAAAGCTTGCAGCCTTCCTGTTGAGATCAGGAACATGACAAAGATGCCCATTCTCACCACTCCTGTTCAACATAGTATTAGAAGTCCTAGCAACAGCAATCAGACAACAAAGAGAAATAAAAGGTATCCAAATTGGCAATGAAGAAGTCAAACTCTCTCTCTTCGCAGATGACATGATTCTTTATATGGAAAAGACTCCACCCCAAAACTACTAGAACTCATACAGCAATTCAGTAACGTGGCAGGATACGAAGTCAATGTATAGAAATCAGTGGTTTTCTTATACACTAACAATGAAAATACAGAAAGGGAAATTAGAGAATCAATTCCATTTACTATATCACCAAGAACCATAAGATACCTGGGAATAAACGCAACCATAGAGATAAAGGATCTGTACTCGAGGAACTACAGAACACTCATGAAAGAAATTGAAGAAGACATAAAAAGATGGAAGACCATTCCATGCTCTTGGATCAGAAGAATAAACATCGTTAAAATGTCTATACTGCCTAGAGCAATCTATACTTTTAATGCCATTCTGATCAAAATTCCACCGGTATTCTTCAAAGAACTGGAGCAAATAATCCAATAATTTGTATGGAATCAGAAAAGACCCCGAATCGCTAAGGAAATGTTGAAAAACAAAAGTAAAACTGGGGGCATCAAGTTACCTGTTTTCCAGCTTTACTACAAACGTGATCACCAAGACAGCATGGTACTGGCATAAAAACAGGCACATAGACCAGTGGAACAGAGTAGAGAGCCCAGATATGGACCCTCAACTCTGTTGGCAAATAAGCTTCGAAAAAACAGTAAAAAATATACGGTGGAAAAAGGACAGTTTCTTCAATAAATGGTGCTCTGAAAACTGGGCAGCTATATGTAGAAGAAGGAAACTCGACAATTCTCTTACACCATACACAAAGATAAACTCAAAATGGATTAAAGACCTCAACGTGAGACAGGAATCCATCAGAATCCTAGAGGAGAACATAGGCAGTAACCTCTTCGATATCAGCCACAGCAACTTCTTTCAAGATATATCTCCAAAGGCAAAGGAAACAAAAGTGAAAATAAACTTTTGAGACTTCATCAAAATCAAAAGCTTCTGCACAGCAAAGGAAACAGTCAAGAAAACAAAGAGGCAACCCACGGAATGGGAGAAGATATTTGCAAATGACAGTACAGACAAAAGGTTGATATCCAGGATCTATAAAGAACTCCTCAAACTCAACACACACAAAACAGATAATCATATCAAAAAAAAATGGGCAGAAGATATGAACAGACACTTCTCCAATGAAGACATACAAATGGCTATCAGACATGAAAATCTGAGTGAAGCATGGACTTTAGTTAATGAGAATGAATCAATATTGTTGCTTTAAATATAATAAGGGTAATATACTCATGTAAGAAGTTAATAATAGGAGAAACTGAATCATGAATATATGGGAATTCTGCATTATCTTAATTTTTGTAAATTAAATTGTTCTAAAGATAAAGTTTATTATGGGTGATGGACATTAAGAATGGCATGTGATGGGAGCACATGGGAGTCTCTACAGAGTTGAAAGAAGAGAAGTTAATGCTCAAGAAATGAGTAGTACCTAAAACTTTAAGTTAAACACGACTTTATTTTGAGCTTTAAACTGTACCTGGTGCACCAGGCTGCCTCAGTCATAGAGCATGTGATTCTTGATCCCAGGGTAATCCTTTCAAGCCCTACATTGGACAAAGAGCCTACTTTTTTTTCTTTTTTTTTTAAAAAAAAGGTATATGACCTATAATGCTACTGGCAGTTACAGTAAAGCTGATGATTTTATCTTTGGGGCCTATTGCTTTTTTGATGTTACAGCATTTTTGGTGGTTCATGCTCTTTGCACATCTCCCTAAACCAGGTGTCCCATCATTCAGGGACTATTCTTCCCAGCTTTTGCTGATCCTACTATTTTGAATTCAGGACTGATAACCACTCATAATTTCTCTTGTCCTGCTTTTCATCTCCTACACTCTAGTCCAGGAGGTAGACTTGTGAGGGTGATAAACTGGTCAAAAAGCTCATATGAGCCATGTATTTATAGAAAAGGGCTAGAAGTCTCCCTTATCCAGAAACATGCTGCATTTTCATCTGATAGTAGGGTCCTTATTCTCTGACCCAGAAGAATAATCTAAATCACATAGATTTGAGCCTAGCAGGAGAAGAGGGTACGATATTACAGTGGAAGGAGATATTTGAAGATAAGTTTGGAGTTGTGGTCCTCAAATCAGACTACATATTGTCACCCTCTATTCTGCATATTCTTAGGATAGCACCATGACTCACATTGGCTATGATAAGCACTTTTCTGAGTTTTCTCAAACTCCTGAAATGTGCCTGTAAGACTTCAAATTAGATACCGCATTTTCAGAAATGTCCTGGAATATTTGAAATTTTGTTCACTTCCAATAACCCTGGTATCTATAAAAGGTTTTTTTTTTTATAAATTTAATGATGTCTTTATTTTGTTTCCATTATTCCCTAGCTTCCTTTACCTTTCTGTCTTTCAAAAGGAAAGCTTAAAAAAAAAAAGGTTAATATACTCTGAGACAGAAACCCAGAACAGCAGCTGATATAGCAAGGTAATATCATTCATTTTTATTTCCCTCATCCAACACATTGCATTTATTTCAGTCTTATGGAGTGGGCAGGGAGGAAAGGTGATTTTGAAGCTAGTTAACTAAAACTTCCTCAGAAACAGATTCCAAGTTAGGATAAAACAATGTGCTCAGCTCCTTTATCTTAAAGTCAACAGTAAGAACTTCCTGTGTGTCTCCCTGGGTGTCTCACTGGCATGCTCACGTTACCTCAAGATACTACCTCTGGACCCTTTCAACCCACCTCAGGTTGTATGCCCAGAGTTAAAAGGTAGCTGGTGACATTTTGCTACGTATCCAAGGCCACTAACTGGTCTTCATCAGAAATACAATGACTTTTAAATATGGCAGAAGGGAGACACAAAGAGAAGCTAACTACTGTAAAGAGATTTACCAAAAGGAGAATGCTCCCTTTGCTTTCAAGTCATGAAGAACTCATTTTATTTTCAAAATTGTAGCCAGTTATCTGGACAGAGGAAATAGGAAAAGAGATCCAAACACTCTCAACTTATTGGGGGAGGCATCAACTCCATTTTTCTTTAGAATATGGAGTTCAACCACACACACTTTATATCTTGTATTTTTATTCACTGTAAGTACTCTTACTGAACAGCAACAATTATAACAGTATGTTTTATGAAGAATAGAGGTTACTTATTCTTTTTCCAAGAAATTTTTGTTTGTTGTGCATTCCCAGAAGGAATTTTTTTCCCTTCCATGAAAAGGTCAAGCATAAATATTTATGTAAGTCCCATTTGTGGCAATTTGAAGTGATTTCCAACATTTGCATTGAAATGTAGTTCTAACTCAAGTTTTCTGTCTTCCAATGGGACACCATTAATCTAAATATGATTTCTCATCCTTCCAGAGCAAAACACAGATATTAATGGAAAAGCTTAGCCAGTTGGTTACATAGGAGGAAAGGGAAAGAGGGACAATGGGGGATGGGTTAAAATTAAACTCTCTATGAAAAAAGGGCCATTTCGTCTGTAGTTCTTTCACATTTGTATGCATGGGAACAGAAGCCCCATAACTATCTACAGAAGCCATATGCTGTATACTTATATATTTATTTCCCAAATTATTTGGCAGATTGGTTTACATATAGAATATTGCTTGCATGAATATAAGAAAAAAAATCTTGGAAAACTGAATTTGGCAATGATTTTAGCAGAAACTAAAGTGAGGAGGTCAGTAGAATTTATTTGGTAATACTAACTCTAAATTAGTGTTATTAACATCTTCTGAATATGCGATTTAGCTTGAAATTCAAGGTTCTGCAGAATTGGGCAGCAGTGTTTATAAATGAATCTGCCATTTCCCAATATGAAACCTCTGTTGGAGTCAACTCTTTGGCTTATCAAAACATGTCATGTGAGGTACAGCCACTGCAGAGAACAGTGTGGAGGTTCTACAAAAAATTGAAAATAGAAATACCATATGATCCAGTAATTCTATTATGTATTTTCTTAAAGATAAGGGAAAAAACTAATTTGAAAATGTATATGCACTCCTATGTTTATTGCAGCATTATTTCTAGTAGCCAAGCTATGGAAGAAACCTAAGTGTGTCCATCAACAGATGAATGGATAATAAAGATGTGAGATATAAATATATAGATATGTATGAATTTATATATATATGTATACACACATATATACATATATATATATGTATATATGAAAATTACACAGCCACACATAAGGATGAGATCATGCCATTTGACACAGCACAGAATGACCAAGAGGGTATTATGCTAAGTGCAATAAGTCAGACTGAGAAAGCCAAATACTGTATGATTCCACTCAGAAGAGTAATCTAAAAAAAGTGAATAAACAAAAAACAAATCAAACTTATAAATACAGAGGACAAACTAATAATTGCCAGTGGAGAGAAGGGTAGAGGATTGGAAAAAATGGGTGAAGGGGTGAGGGAGATACAGGGTTCCAGTTATGGAATGAAAATGTAACAAAAATAAAAGGCATAGCATAAATAATACAGTCAGTGACATTGTTCAGGCACCTGGGTGGCTCAGTTGGTTAAGCAACTGCCTCCAGCTCAGGTCATGATCCCAGAGTCCCAGGATCAAATCCCACATTGGACTCCATGCTCAGCAGAGAGGCTGCTTCCCTCTCTGACCTCTCCCCTCTCTTGCTCTCTCTCTCTCTTAAATAAATAGATAAAATCCTTTTAAAATGATATTATTTATTTTTTTAAATATTAACATATTTTATCCCCAGGGGTACAGATCTGTGAATCACCAGGTTTACACATTTCACAGCACTCATCATAGCATATACACTCCACAATGTCCATATGCCCACCACCCTCTCCCATTCCCCCTCCCCCAGCAACCCTCAGTCTGTTTTTTGAGATTGAGCCTTTTATGGTTTGTCTCCATCCCAATCCGCATCTTCTTTCATTTTTTCTTTTCCTACCTCCCAAACCTCCCACATTGCTTCTCCACTTCCTTATATCAGGGAGATCATATGACAGTTGTCTTGCTCTGATTGGCTTATTTCACTAAGCATGATACCCTCTAGTTCCATCCATGTCATCGCAAATGGCAAGATTTTATTTCTTTTGATGGCTGCGTAGTATTCCATTGTGTATATATACCACTTCTTCTTGATCCATTCATCTGTTGATGGACATCTAGGTTCTTTCCATAGTTTGGCTATTGTGGACATTGCTGCTATAAACATTCAGGTGCACGTGCCCCTTTGGATCACTATGTTTGTATCTTTAGGGTAAATACCCAGTAGTGCAATTGCTGGGTCATAGGGCAGTTCTATTTTCAACATTTTGAGGAACCTCCATGCTGTTTTCCAGAGTGGCTACACCAAGAGTGTAGGAGGGTTCCCCTTTCTCCGCATCCTCGCCAGCATCTGTCATTTCCTGACTTGTTGATTTTAGCCATTCTGACTGGTGTGAGGTGGAATCTCAGTGTGGTTGTGATTTGTATTTCCCTGATGCTGAGTGATGTGGAGCATTTTTTCATGTGTCTGTTGGCCATATGGGTGTCTTCCTTGCAGAAATGTCTGTTCATGTCCTCTGCCCATTTCTTGATTGGATTATTTGTTCTTTGGGTGTTGAGTTTGCTAAGTTCTTTATAGATTTTGGATACTAGCCCTTTATCTGATATGTCGTTTGCAAATATCTTCTCCCATTCTGTCAGTTGTCTTTTGGATTTGTTAACTGTTCCCTTTGATGTGCAAATGCTTTTGATCTTGATGAAATCCCAATAGTTCATTTTTGCCCTTGCTTCTGTTGTCTTTGGCATTGTTCCTAGGAAGAAGTTGTTGCGGTTGAGGTCAAAGAAGTTGCTGCCTGTGTTCTCCTCAAGGATTTTGATGCATTCCTTTCTCACACTGAGGTCCCTCATCCATTTTGAGTCTATTTTTGTGTGTGGTGTAAGGAAATAGTCCAGTTTCATTTTTCTGCATGTGACTGTCCAATTTTCCTAGCACCATTTGTTGAAGAGGCTGTCTTCTTTCCATTGGACATTCCTTCCTGCTTTATCGAAGATTAGTTGACCATAGAGTTGAGGGTCTATTTCTGGGCTCTCTATTCTGTACCATTAATCTATGTGTCTGTTTTTGTGCCATACTGTCTTGATGATGACAGCTTTATAATAGAGCTTGAAGTCTGGAATTGTGATGCCACCAACTTTGGCTTTCTTTTTCAATATCCCTTTGACTATTTGCGGACTTTTCTGGTTCCATATGAATTTTAAAATTGTTTGCTCTATTACCTGGAAAAAATGGATGGAATTTTGATAGGGATTGCATTAAATGTGTAGATTGCTTTAGGTAGCATAGACATTTTCACAATATTTGTTCTTCCAATCCATGAGCATGGAACATTTTTCCATTTCTTTGTGTCTTCCTCAATTTCTTCCATGAGTACTTTATAGCTTTCTGAGTATAGATTCTTTGCCTCTTTGGTTAGGTTTATTCCTAGGTATCTTATGGTTTTGGGTGCAATTGTAAATGTGACTGACCCCTTAATTTCTCTTTCTTCTGTCTTGTTAGTATAAAGAAATGCAACTGATTTCTGTGCATTGACTTTATATCCTAACACTTTACTGAATTCCTGTACAAGTTCTAGCAGTTTTGGAGTGGAACTTTTGGGTTTTCCACATATGGTATCATATGATCTGCAAAGAGTGATAGTTTGAATTCTTCTTTGCCAATTTGGATGCCTTTAATTTCTTTTTGTTGTCTGATTGCTGAGGCTAGGACTTCTAGTACTATGTTGAACAGCATTGGAGATAATGGACATCCCTGCCATGTTCCTGACCTTAGTGGAAAAGCTCTCAGTTTTTCTCCATTGAGAATGATATTTGTAGTGGGGTTTTCATAGATGGCTTTGATAATATTGAGGTATGTGCTCTCTATCCCCACACTTTGAAGAGTTTTGATCAGGAAGGGATGCTGTACTTTGTCAAATGCTTTTTCATCATCTACTGAGAGTATCATATGGTTCTTATTCTTTCTTTTATTAATGTATTGTGTCAAATTGATTGATTTGCAGATGTTGAACCAACCTTGCAGCCCTGGAATCAATCACACTGGGTCGTGGTGAATAATCCTTTTAATGTACTGTTGGATCCTATTAGCCAGCATTTTGGTGAGAATTTTTGCATCTGTATTCATCAAGGCTATTGGTCTGTAATTCTCTTCTTTGATGGGATCCTTGTCTGGTTTTGGGATCAAGGTGATGCTGGCCTCGTAAAATGAGTTGGAAGTTTTCCTTCCATTTCTATTTTTTGGAGCAGTTTCAGGAGAATAGGAATTTATTCTTCTTTAAATGTTTGGTGGAATTCCCCTGGGAAGCCGTCGGGCCCTGGGCTTGTGTTTGCTTGGAGATTTTCGATGACTGTTTCAATCTCCTCACTGGTTATGGGTCTGTTCAGATTTTCTATTTCTTCCTGCTCCAGTTTTGGTAGTTTACATGTCTCTAGAAATGTATCCATTTCTTCCAGATTGTCGAATTTGTTGGTGTAGAGTTGCTCATAGTATGTTCTTATAATTGTTTGTATTTCTTTGGTGTTGGTTGTGATCTCTCCTCTTTCATTCCTGATTTTATTTATTTGTGTCCTTTCTCTTTTCTTTTTGATAAGTCTGGTCAGGGGTTTATCAATCTTATTAATTCTTTCAAAGAACCAGCTCCTAGTTTCGTTGATTTGTTCTATTTTTTTTTTAGTTTCTATTTTATTGATTTCTGCTCTGATCTTTATGATTTCTCTTCTCCTGCTGGGTTTAGGCCTTCTTTCTTGTTCTTTCTTTAACTCCCTTAGGTGTAGATTTAGGTTGTGTATTTGAGACCTTTCTTGTTTCTTGAGAAAGGCTTGTACTGCTATATATTTTCCTCTCAGGACTGTCTTTGCTGTGTCCCACAGATTTTGAACCATTGTGTTTTTAATATCATTTGTTTCCTTGAATTTTTTTTCAATTTTTCTTTAAGTTCCTGGTTGACCCATTCATTTTTTAGAAGGATGCTGTTTAGTCTCCATGTATTTGGGTTCTTTCCAAATTTCCTCCTGTGATTGAGTTCTAGCTTCAGAGCATTGTGGTATGAAAATATGCAGGGAATGATCCCAATCTTTTGATACCGGTTGAGTCCTGATTTAGGACCGAGGATGTGATCGATTCTGGAGAATGTTCCATGTGCATTATAGAAGAATGTATATTCTGTTGCTTTGGGATACAATGTTCTGAATATATCTGTGATGTCCATCAGGTCCAGTGTGTCATTTAAGGGCTTTATTTCCTTGTTGATCTTTTGCTTAGATGATCTGTCCATTTCAGTGAGGGGAGTGTTAAAGTCACCTACTATTATTGTATTATTGTCGATGTATTTCTTTGATTTTGTTATTTGGTTTATATTGTTGGCTGCTCCCATGATAGGGGCATCGATATTTCAAATTATTAGGTTTTCTTGTTGGACAGACCCTTTGAGTATGATAGTGCCCTTCCTCATCTCTTATTATAGTCTTTGGCTTAAAATCTAATTGATCTGGTAGAAGGATTGCCACCCCAGCTTTCTTCTGATGTCCATTAGCATGGTACATTGTTTTTCACCCCCTCACTTTAAATCTGGAGGTGTCTTTGGGTCTAAAATGAGTTTCTTATAGGCAACATACTGATGGATTTTGTTTTTTTTACCCGTTCTGATACCCTGAGTCTTTTTATTGGGGCATTTAGCCCATTAACATTCAGGGTAACTATTAAGAGATATGAATTTAATGCCATTGTATTGCCTGTAAGGTGACTGTTACTGTAGATTGTCTCTGTTCCTTTCTGATCTTGTACTTTTAGGGTCTCTCTTCGCTTAGAGGACCCCTTTCAATATTTCCTGTAGAGCTGGTTTGGTATTTGCAAATTCTTTCCGTTTTTGTTTGTCCTGGAAGATTTTTATCTCTCCTTCTATTTTCAGTGATAGCCTAGCTGGATATAGTATTCTTGGCTGAATGTTTTTCTCGTTTAGTGCTTTGAATATATCATGCCAGTTCTTTCTGGCCTGCCAGGTCTCTGTGGATATGTCCACTGCGAATCTGATGTTTTTAGCATTGTATGTTACTGACTTCTTTTCCTAGGCTGCTTAGTAAAATTTACAAGTCTTAGCAACAAAGAGAAAATCTTTAGATTTTCTTTAGAAAATCTAAAGATTTTCTCTTTGTTGCTAAGACTTGTAAATTTTACTATTATGTGAGAGGTGTGGACCTATTTTTATTGATTTTGAGGGGCGTTCTTAGCATCTCCTGGATTTTGATGTTTGTTCCCTTTGCCATATTAGGGAAATTCTCTACATAATTCTCTCCAATATACCTTCTCCTCCCTCTCTCTTTCTTCTTCTTCTGTAATCCCAATTATTCTAACGTTGTGTCATCTTATGGTGTCACTTATCTCTCGAATTCTCTCCTCATGGTCCAGTATTTGTCTCTCTTTTGCTCAGCTTCTTTATTCTCTGTCATTTGGTCTTCCATATCACTAATTCTTTCTTCTGCCTCATTTATTCTAGCAGTAAGAGCTTCCATTTTTGATTCCATTTCATTAATAGCTTTTTTGCTTTCAACTTGGTTAGATTTTAGTTTATTTATTTATTTATTTATTATTTTTATTTATTTTTAAAATTATTATTTCATTTATTATTATTTATTATTATTATTATTTTATTTATTTTTATTATTATTTTATTATTATTTAGCTCTTTTATTTCTCCAGAAAGGGAGCTTTTATTCCCTGAGTGCTTTCCATCGAGTTTCATAGGATGGGAATGAAGATGGCGGCCTTCCAATCTCCGGCCCAGAGGAGCTGAGAGCTTGGGGTCCCGCTCCTCAGTGTACCCTCAGAGAAAAGCGCCCAATTGCCCCCGTCTCCCTGGCCTCTGGTTGCGCTTGGAGGAAAGCACTCAATCACTCACACTTGGAGAAAAGTGCCGGGTCGTTTCTGTCTCCGTCGCCTCCAGCCTCGCTCCTAGCTCACCCAGCCTGCAACCGGCTCAAGGTAATCCCGAGCTGAGAGCTCCCTCCTCAGCTTTGTTGCTGTAGCCGGCTTACCCACTCTAATACCTGTGAGCTCTGCCACACTCAGACACCCCTGGTCCTTCTGTGACCCTGCGGGACCTGGGGTTACGCTGACCCTGTGTGGGCTTTCCCCTGGTTTAGCCTCTGGAGTGATATCCCTCCATGAAGCAGACTTTTAAAAGGACTGATTTTGTGCTCCGTTGCTCCACCGCTTGCCAGGAGCCGGCCCCTCCCGCACAGTCTATCTTCCCGTCACTTTGGATTCACTCCTCCTCAGGTCCTACCTTTCTAAAAGTGGTCGATTTTCTGTTTCTAGAATTGTTGCTCTTCTTCTCTTTGATTTCCCATTGGATGTAGGTGTTCACAAAGGTTAGATAAGCTATATGGCTGATCTCCTGCTACCTGATGTCATCTCAACCTGCTACTTCTCCACCATCTTGATTTCTCCATCCTAAAAATGATATTATAATAGTGAAGTAATGGGACAGGTAGTAGCTACGCTTGTGCTGAATATTGCATAATGAAGAAACTTGTTAAATCACTAAGTTGTACACCTGAAACTAATATAACATTGCATGTCAACAACACTCAATTTTTTAAATGTCAAAGAACACACAAAAAATGTCATGTGAGTGTACTTTCACATTTTTATTTGTGCTGTCTCTACTCCATGACCTGCAATTTCCTCGTTGCTTCTCTCAACTCCATCTATCTACGTGTTTCTCAGACTTTAATGTTCATATCACATCACATCACACCTTCTCCAGATGTTTTTCCTAATATTTGACACCACCACGAGCTCACTGTGGTGGCCTCCTCTGATCTGAGAGTCTGTACCACTCATTTTGTTTTTAGCATCAACAGTGGTAAGCAGTGGTAAGAGTGACCTCTTCCTTACCTCTAGACACTGACCATTGTCTACAGTGGACACATACTAAGTGTCTGATTTAGGCTATGTATGTGTTTTGTTTGGCTTACTCAGGGTTTAAAATTAAGCCAATATCTTTTAAATTTGGAGATCTAACATTTAAAAAATCAACATTTTTGTTTGCTTTTGACACTCAGAAGATTTGGCAATCCTGGGCTTGCATTTTTACTTGCCAGCAATTGACTGGAATTGAGTAGTACTTCCCCCCCCCCCCATTTAGATTGGCTATTTACCCTATACCTGTCCTTCCTTATTTACCTATATTACCTGTTTAACGTCTGGGTGTTTGAATTTGGAACCTGTATTCTTAGATCTAGAACAACTATTTGAATTTTCCTTTCTTGACTGACTTCACTGGACTTGTCTTTTCCCAGAAATACTTTCTCAATCATAATAGCTCTGTTCACCTCAAGTAAATCAACCATTTTATTGCTTCTTATGTTGATATAATCCTTTATTTTCTCCCCAAATTCTAGATATACACTGTCTAATGCAGTGCTTACCACAATTATGGAGGCTGAGGTGTGACACTATATGCCATCTATGAGCTAGAGAACCAGGAAATCCAGTAGTATAATTAATTCCCTGTCTAAAGGCCTGAGAACCAGGAGAATCAATGGTGAAACTTTTAGTCTGAGGCTGAAGCCTTGAGAAGTGAGAGAGAGGGATCTGTTGGTATAAGTCCTGAAAGCTGAAGGCCTGAGAACTAGAAGCTATGATGTCCAAGAGCAAGAGAAACTGAAAGTCCCAACTCAAGAATATAGAGAGGTTCCATTTCATGATGGTGATGTAGGACAATCCTGAACTCAAGTTCTCCCATGGATATACTGAACCTATCTCTACAGATGAAACATTTTCCTCTGAAGAAACCCAAAAGTAGCTGAGCAATTCCTCAAGTCAAGCAAATGAGGAAAAACAACCACATCCAAATGTGTAAATGTGGGTGAAATAATCCTGTCATAAATCCCACAATCAGGAAGGAACTCATAACTCCAAGTATCTCCTTAAAAAGTGAAAGGCTTGAATCCCACATTTGTCACCCCAACTTTTAAGACCTGCACCTGAGAGATGGGCCTGCAAAAATTCTAGTTTCTGAAGCCAAGAGGCTTGTGTCTATGACACCCATAAGTCTATAGCAAATTGAGAAATACTTCTTACAGGGTTCACACATATTCACCCAGCTATCCCCCAGGGCCCAGTGCAGAGACAATTGACTGCAATGTTCCCAGTTTGTATGAAAGAAGGTTACTTTCTTATCTTAAAGCTTTGACATGAGGGGCAAGCATTTACTTTAACATATGGCTAGAGGTCTGCTGAAATACTCTCCAAAAACCCTGAAAGCCAGTAGGTACAATCTTCACATTCTCTGCCTTGTTCCAGGTCCCCAGTAACTTCCAGAAAGTAGCTTGTGGACACATCTGGATCCCTTATTTTTGTGTTTGCTGCCCAGAAGAAATCCCTTGATTGCCTGGCTCTGGTTGCTATCAGGGCTTACATTCAAGGGTCCAACAGAACCATAACAGAGAGTTCTTAAACAACTATACCCCAGGGCATCACAGAGACAAGAGACTGAAACATTCAGTCTTCTGTGAAAGATTCATATTAGCTTATTTTCAAGACTGTGGTCTAAGGGAGAGGCTTAGTAATTAAACACACATCTAACGTGTCAACTATAACCCTCTCTACACACCTCAGATGGTGGGTGCTATCTGTGTGCATTCCCTCTGCTTCACTCCAAGTTCCCAGTATTGTCTGAGAAAAAAGCTTGTGTACACCACTGGTGCCCCAGTTTTTATGGCTGCTGACCATATGACACATCCTTTGGTAGCCTGGCTCTGATGTCCAGTGTGTTGGGCTTGTCTTTCTAGGTTCAATGGGATAGTTGCAAACAAAGAAGCCATTCTTTTATATATATAGATATATAGATATATATAGATATATATCTATATATATCTAGATATATATTTCTTTTTTTTCAGTGTTCCAAGATTCATTATTTATGCATCACACCCAGTGCTCTATACAATACGTGCTTTCCTTAATACCTACCACCAGGCTCACCCATCTCCCCACATTCTCCCCTCCAAAATCCTCAGTTTGTTTAGCAGAATCCACAGTCTTTCATGCTTCAACTCTCCCTCCAACTTACCCCAATTCAGTTTTGCTTTCCTTCTCCTAATGTCCTCCATGCTATTCCTTATGTTCTACAAGTGAAACCAAATGGTAATTGACTTTCTCTGCTTGACTTATTTCACTTAGCATAATCACTTCCACTCCCATCCATGTTGATACAAAAGCTGGGTTTTCATCCTTTCTGATGGAGGCATAATATTCCATTGTATATATGGACCATATCTTCTTTATCCACTCATCTGTAGAAGGGCATCTTGGCTCCACAGTTTGGTGATTGTGGCCATTGCTGCCATGAGCACTGAGGTACAGATGGCCCTTCTTTTCACTACATCTGTATCTTTGGGGTAAATATCCAGTAGTGCAATTGCAGGATCATAAGGTATCTCTATTTTTAATTTTTTGAGAAATCTGCATAATGTTTTCCAAAGTGGCTGCACCAACTTGCATTCCCACTAACATTGTAAGAGGGTTCCCCTTTCTCCATCTTCTTTCCAACACTTGTTTCCTGTCTGGTGTAAGGTGGTATCTCAATGTGGTTTTAATTTGAGTTTCCCTGATAGTTAAAGATTATGAACATTTTTTCATGTGTCTGTTAGCCATTTGTATGTCTTCTTTGGAGAAGTGTCTGTTCATGTCTTATGCCTATTTTTTTTTACATGATTATCTGTTTTTTGGGTGTTGAGTTTGAAGAGTTCTTTATAGGTCTTGGATATCAGCCCTTTGTCTGTAGTGTCCTTTGTGAATATCTTCTCCCATTCCGTGGGTTGCCTTCTTGTTTTGTGGACTAATTCCTTTGCTGTGCAGAAGGTTTTCATCTTGATGAACTCCCAGAAGTTCATTTTTTGCTTTTGTTTCCTTGGCCTTTGGAGAAGTATCTTAAAAGAAGTTGCTGTGGCCAATGTTGAAGAAGTTCTGCCTATGTTCTCCTCTAGGATTTTGATAGATTCCTGCCTCACATTGAAGTCTTTCATCTATTTTGAGTTTATCTTTGTGTATGGTGTGAGAGAATGGTTGACTTTCATTCTTCTGTATATAGCTGTCCAATTTTCCCAGCACCATGTATTGAAGACTGTCTTTTTTCCACTGGATATATTTTCCTGCTTTGTCGAAGATAATTTGATCATAGAGTTGAGGGTCCGTTATCTGGACCCTCTATTCTGTTCCATTGGTCTATGTGTCTGTTTCTGTTCCAGTACCATGCTGTCTTGGTGATCACAGCTTTGTAGTAAAATCTTGAAGTCAGGCAACATGATACCCCCAGTTTTTTTCTTTTTCAACATTTCCTTAGCGATTCAGGGACTTTTCTGGTTATAAAAAATTTTAGGATTGTTTATTTCAGCACTTTGAAAAATGCTGGTAGAACTCTGATCAGGATGGAATTGAAATTATCGATGGCTCTGGGCAGTATAGACATTTTAACAATGTTTATTCTTCCGATCCATGAGTATGGAATGCTTTTCCATCTTTTTGTGTCTTCAATTTCTTTCATGAGTGTTCTGTAGTTCCTTGAGTACAGATTCTTTGCCTGTTTGGTTAGGTTTATTCCAAGGTATCTTATGGTTCTTGGTGCTATAATAAATGGAATCAATTCTCTAATTTCCCTTTCTATATTTTCATTGTTAGTGTATAAGAAAGCAACTGATCGCTGTGCACTGATTTTGTATCCTGTCACATTACTGAATTGCTGTATGAGTTCTAGGAGGTTGGGGGTGGAGTCTTTTGGGTTTTCCATATAAAGTATCATGTTATCTGCAAGGAGAGAGAGATTTACTTATTCTTTGCCAATTCAAATACATTTTATTTCTTTTTGATGTATGATTGCTGTTGCTAGGACTTCTAGTACTATGTTGAAAAACAGTGGTAAGAGTTAGCATCCTTGTCCTGTTCCTGACCCTAAGGGAAAATCTCTCATCATTTCCCCATTGAGAATGATATTCACTGTGGGTTTTTCATAGATAGATTTTACGAAGTTGAGGAATTTTCCCTCTATCCCCATACTTTGAAGCATTTTAATCAGGAACGGATGCTGGATTTTGTCAAATGATTTTTCTGCATCAATTGAGAAGACCATGTGGTTCTTCTCTCTTCTCTTATTGATTTTCTCTATCACACTGATTGATTTGTGAATGTTGAAACAACCTTGCATCTCAGGGATAAATCCCACCTGATCATGTTGGATAATATTTTCAATGTACTGTTGGGTCCTATTACCTTGGATCTTGTTTTGAATCTTGGCATCCATATTCATCTGTGATATTGGTCTGAAATTTTCCTTTTTGATGGGATTTTTGTCTGGTTTAGGGGATCAGGGTAATGCTGGCTTCATAGATAGAGTCTGGAAGTTTTCCTTCTGCTTCAATTTTCTGAAACAGCTTCTGGAGAATAGGTATTATTTCCTCTTTGAATGTTTGGTAGAATTCCACAGGTCCTGGCCTCTTGTTTTTTGAGAGGTTTTTGATCACTGCTTCAATTTCGTTACTAGATATTGGTCTATTCAAGTTGTCGATTTCTCCCTGTTTCAGTCTTGGAAGTTTAAAGGTTTCCAGGAATCATCCATTTCTTATAGGTTGCTTAACTTACTGGCATATAATTGTTGATAATTTCTGATGATTGTTTCTATTTCCTTGGTGTTAGTCATGGTCTCTTCCCTTTCATTCATAATTTTATTTATTTGGGTTCTTTCTCTTTTCTTTTGGGTAAGTCTGGCCAGTGGTTTACCAATTTTATTAATTCTTTTAACAAACAAGCTTCTAGTTTCCTTAGTGTGTTCTACTATATCTCTAGTGTGTAACTCATTGATCTCTGCTCTAATCTCAATTATTTCCTTCATTGTGCATGGGGTTGGCTTAATTTGTTGTTGATTTTCCAATTCTTTAAGATGTAAAGAGAGTTAGTTTATTCTGGATTTTTTAATTTTGTTTGAGTGAGGCTTGGATGGCTATGTATTTTCCCCCTAGGACTGTCTTTGCACTGTCCCATAGGTTTTGGACTGATATGTCTTCATTCTCATTGATTTCCATGATGTTTTTACATTCTTTTTTGATTGCCTGGTTGATCCAAACATTCTTCAGCAGGATGGTCTTTAGCTTCCAAGTGTTTGAATTCCTTCCAAACTTTTCTTGTGGTTGAGTTTCGTTTCAAAGCATTGTGGTCTGAGAATATGCAGGAACTAATCTCAGTCTTTTGGTACCAGCTGAAAACTGACTTGTGACCCAGTATGTTGTCTATTTGGGAGAAAGTTCCATGTGCACTCGAAAAGAGTGAGTGTTCTATTGTTTTAGGGTGGAGTGTCCTTTATATATCTATGAGGTTCATCTGGTCCAATGTATCATTCAAAACTCTTGTTTCTTTATTGATTTTCTTTTTTTTTCTTTTTTACATTTTAGGTTTTAATATATATATATCCAATACATATGAAATATACAAAATATATATACATCTTTTAAATTGATTTCAATCAAATAAAACTTCCCATTGAATTTCCATAGTTAATTAGTATATGTGCTGCTGAAGCAAGCACAGAATTTCCAGTTAATTAAATGCTAGGATGTATCAATTGTTAATTCTCATAGTTTATTAAAATAGTTTTTATTAATTCTAATCAAAATTATCTTTTTTTAATAAATTAATTTATTTATTTTCAGAAAAACAGTATTTATTATTTTTTCACCACACCCAGTGCTCCATGCAATTCGTGCCCTCCATAATACCCACCACCCAGTACCCCAACCTCCCACCCTCCAGCCACTTCAAACCCCTCAGATTGTTTTTCGGAATCCATAGTCTCTCATGGTTCACCTCCCCTTCCAATTTCTACCAATTCCATTTATTGATTTTCTGCTTATATAACTTATTACTGAGAGTGGCATGTTAAGATCGCCTACAATTAATGTATTCATATCAATATGACTATTTTGGTCAACAGTTGGCTTATGTACTTGGCTGCTCCCATTTTGGGGGCATAAATATTTACAGTTGTTAGATCTTGGTGGATAGACATTTTAAGAATGAGGTAGTGTCCTTCTGTATCTCTGACTACAGTCTTTAGCTTAAAATCTAATTTATCTGGTCTGAGAATCACTACTACAGCTTTTTTTGAGGCCCATTGACATGAAAGATGTTTCTCCATCCCTTCCTTTTCAGTCTGGATGTACCTTTAGGTTCCAAATGTGTCTCTTGTAGACAGCATATGGACAGGTCCTGTCATTTTATCCAACCTGCAACCCTGTGATGTTTTATGGGAGCATTTAGGCCATTCATGCTGAGAGTGATTAATGAAAGATAAGTTTTCATTGACATCATGTTGCTTGTGGTGTCCTTGTTTCTACAGATTGTCTCTGTAAATTTCCGTTCTATGTCACTCTTGGGTTCTTTCTTCTTTTATAACCCCCCCTTAATATTTCTTGTAGTGCCAGTTTAGTGGTCACATCTCTTTTAAACCTTGCCATTCTTGGAAGATCTTTATCTCTCCACTCATTCTGAATGTCAGCCTTGCCAGATAAAGTATTCTTGCCTGCATGTTCTTCTCATTTAGTGCCCTGAATATGCCTTGCCAGCCCATTCTGGTTTGCTAGGTTTCTATGGACAGGTCTGATGTTATTCTGATGATCCTTCCTCTGGACATAAGCAATCACTTCCCCTAGCTGCCCTTAAGACCTCCTGTCTGAATTTATGATTTGTGAATTTCACAGTTCAGTGTGTGGAGGTCTTTCTAAACTTGTTGATCTTGGGGATTGTCCTCTCTGCCTCTAGGACATGAACACTTATTCCATTCCCCAGATTAGGGAAATTTTCATCCAGTATTTGTTCAGCTATATCTTCTAATCTTTCTTTCGCCATTCCCTCAGGGATCCCAATAAGTCTGACAGTGAAAAGGTTCATGGTATCATTTATTTCCCTAATTCTATTTTCATGCTTTCCAGATTGTTTGTTCCTGGCCTCCTCCTGATCCTTCTTTTCTATCAGTTTGCCTTTTAGATCACTAATTTGATCTTCAGCCTTGGTTACCCTAGCTGTTAGAATATTTAGATTAGATTGGATCTCATTGATAACATTTTTAACTTCTGCCAGACCAGCTCTCACTTCTGCCCTTAGAGATTCTATGTTGCCACTAATGGCCTTCTCCAACCTACCCATTGCCTGGATAATCATTACCCTGAATTCTATTTCTGACATATTGTTTATGTCCATATCCTATCATTCTGTGGCAGAGATCAGTCTCTTATTTTTTCCTCTGTTGGGTTTTCCTCCTCCTATATGTATGGGGGTTGTATAACTAAACCTATAAACCATGCTCCAGTGAAGGTGCCCCTCTCAACTGATGATATGACCCCATAGAGATCCAGAAGTATAATATCTTACATCTCAGGCTGATTTTCATGGGTGTTTAGAGTGTTCTGGTAGATATTTATCTCAATTCAGGGAACTGGTTAAAACAAGGTCTTCTACTTCTCTACCATTTTGCCCCTTCTCTCTCAAAGAAACAATTCTTGAAAAGGCTCAGAGAAAGAAGAGATAAATTTCCACCTCCTATTCCTCCTTTGGCAAGTGTATGTTTGGATATTTCAAAAGCTGCTTCATGAGAATCTGGCTTCCAATGAGCCTGACTCTAGATGCTGATTGAGATTTATCCCTATGGGACACTGACAGGTCCTGGCACACCCTCAACTATGGCAAAGTGAAGTTGTTTAGATAATCACACAGGATAATCACAAAGAGAAACAACCAAGAGCTAGGGCAAGGATGAACAATAATTTTCATACCCTACACAAGGTCATTACTTTAAAATTGGTAGAAGTAGCTGTTTTTTCTAATGGATACAAAACAAAACAGAATTAAGGACAGTGAAGAACAGGGGAATATGTTCCAAACAAAGAACAATATAAAACATCAAAAAAGACTGCAATGAAATAAAGAGATTTACCTGATAAAGAGTTCAAAGTACTGGTAATAAATATACTCACTGAGGTTGGAAAGACAATACATGAACAAAGTATTTAAAGGAGATGGGATATATAAGAAAGTGCCAAATGGAAGTCACAGGGCTGAAAAATACAATAACTACTGAAAAATACAGTAGAAGTGTTAAATAACAGACTAGAGGAAACAGAAAAAAGGGACAATTAACTCAAAAGCAAGGAAGTAGAACTTAGCCATCAGATTAGCCACAAGAAAAAAATGTAAAAGAATGAATATAGTTTAAGGGCTTATGAAATAACACTAAGTGGAACAACACTTTAATTATATTGATCCCAGAAGGAGAAGAAAGAGAAAGGGGGCAGAAAAATTATTTGAAGAAATAATGACTGAAAATATCCCTAACTTTGGGACAAAAACAGACATCCAGATCCAGGAAGCCCTGAGAGTTCAAATCATGATGAATCCAAAGAGGACCACTCCAAGATACATTATAATTATAGTGTCAAAAGTTACAGACAAGGAAGGAATATTAAAAGAAGAAAGAAAAAAACAACTTGTTATGTGCAAAGAAACTCCATAAGATTACTAGTGGATTTTTGAGCAGTCACTTAGCAGGCCAGAATTGAGTGGTGAATAAATTCAAAATGCTGAAATAGGGGCACCTTGGTGTCTCAGTCCTTAAGCATCTGCCTTTGACTCAGGTCATGATCTCAGGGTCCTAGGATCGTGCTCTGGATTGAGCTTCCTGCTCATCAGGGAGCCTGCTTCTTCCTCTCCTATTCCCCCTGCTTATATTCCCTCTCTCACTGTCTTTCTCATTGTCAAATAAATAAATAAAGTCTTATTTTAAAGTGCTGAAAGAAAAAAACTGTCACTGAGAAATACTCTTCTTACCAAAGCTGTTCGTAATTGAAGGAGAGAGAGAGAGTTTTCCAGAACAACAGAAGTGAAAGGAGCTCATTACCACCAGATCAGCCTTACAGGAAATGTTAAAGTTAAAATAAAAGAGCACAATTCCGGACTTCAGGCTCTATTACAAAGCTGTCATCATCAAGACAGCATGGTACTGGCACAAAAACAGACACATAGATCAATGGAACAGAATAGAGGGCCCAGAAATAGACCCTCAAATCTATGGTCAACTAATCTTCGACAAAGCAGGAAAGAATGTCCAATGGAAAAAAGACAGCCTTTTCAATAAATGGTGCTGGGAAAATTGGACAGCCACATGCAGAAAAATGAAATTGGACCATTCCCTTACACCACACACAAAAATAGACTCAAAATGGATGAAGGACCTCAATGTACGAAAGGAATCCATCAAAATCCTTGAGGAGAACACGGGCAGCAACCTCTTCGACCTCTGCCACAGCAACATCTTCCTAGGAACAACGCAAAAGGCAAGGGAAGCAAGGGCAAAAATGAACTACTGGGATTTCATCAAGATCAAAAGCTTTTGCACAGCAAAGGAAACAGTTAACAAAATCAAAAGACAACTGACAGAATGGGAGAAGATATTTGCAAACGACATATCAGATAAAGGACTAGTGTCCAGAATCTATAAAGAACTTAGCAAACTCAACACCCAAAGAACAAATAATCCAATCAAGAAATGGGCAGAGGACATGAACAGACATTTCTGCAAAGAAGACATCCAGATGGCCAACAGACACATGAAAAAGTGCTCCATATCACTCGGCATCAGGGAAATACAAATCAAAACCACAATGAGATATCACCTCACACCAGTCAGAATGGCTAAAATAAACAAGTCAGGAAATGACAGATGCTGGCGAGGATGCGGAGAAAGGGGAACCCTCCTACACTGTTGGTGGGAATGCAAGCTGGTGCAGCCACTCTGGAAAACAGCATGGAGGTTCCTCAAAATGTTGAAAATAGAACTGCCCTATGACCCAGCAATTGCACTATTGGGTATTTACCCTAAAGATACAAATGTAGTGATCCAAAGGGGCACATGCACCCGAATGTTTATAGCAGCAATGTCCACAATAGCCAAACTATGGAAAGAACCTAGATGTCCATCAACAGATGAATGGATCAAGAAGATGTGGTATATAAACACAATGGAATACTATGCAGCCATCAAAAGAAATGAAATCTTGCCATTTGCGACAACATGGATGGAACTAGAGCGTATCATGCTTAGCGAAATAAGTCAAGCAGAGAAAGACAACTATCATATGATCTCCCTGATATGAGGAAGTGGTGATACAACATGGAGGCTTAAGTGGGTAGAAGAAGAATAAATGAAACAAGATGGGATTGGGAGGGAGACAAACCATAAGTGACTCTTAATCTCACAAAACAAACTGAGGGTTGCCGGGGGGAGGGGGTTTGGGAGAAGGGGGTGGGATTATGGACATTGGGGAGGGTATGTGATTTGGTGAGTGCTGTGAAGTGTGTAAACCTGGTGATTCACAGACCTGTACCCCTGGGGATAAAAATATATGTTTATAAAAAATAAAAAATTAAAAAAAATAAAAATAAAAATAAAATAAAAGAGCACAAATTAATAACACGAAAACATATGAAAGTGTAAATCTCACTGGCAAATGTAAATATACTTTAAAACTCAGAGTAATGTTGTGAAGGTGCTTAGTTAATCACTTATAAAAGTATAGTATAAAGGATAAAAGACAAAAGTAGTAAAAATAACTAAAATTATAATAATTTATTAATATATATACAGGATAATAGATGTAAAATTATAACATTCAAAACATAAAATAAGAGGGGGAATAAAAATGTAGAGCTTTAGAATTCATTCCAACTTAAATTGTTATCAGATTAAAATAACTATTATATACAAGTTGTTTCATGTAACCCTCATGGTAACCACAAACCAAAAACCTATAGTAGAAACACAAAAGATAAAGAGAAAGAAATGTAAGCATACCACCACAGAAAATCATCAAAGCACAAAGGAAGAGAGCAGAAGAACAAGAAAGAAACAAAGAATCACAAAAAGCATGAAAACAATTATTCTGTACCTATCAATAGTTACTTTAGATGTATATGTTCCAATCAAAAGACAAAGATTGGCTGAATGCATTAAAAAAACAATGATCCATGTATTTGCTACCTACAAAAGATGTATACAGGATATTTCATCTTAAAGTAACAATATAATTGCAAATGAAACATTCTGGATGGATAGATCACATGTTAAGTCATAAGACAAGTCATAATAAAAGTAATTAGATTGAATTCATATCAAATATCTTTTAAAAACACAATGGTATAACACTAGAGATCAATTACAGATGAAAATAGAAAATTCACAAATATGTGGAGATTTAAATACTGTGTTACTGAACAATCAATGGGCCAAAGAAGAAATAAAAGGGGAAATCAAGAAATATCTTGAGAAAAACTAAAATGGAAATGCCACATACCAAAAGTTACAGAATTCAAAATCAATATACAAAAATCTGTTGCATACCTATACAATAATAATGAATTATCAGAGAGAGAAAGCAAGAGAACATTCCCATTTACAACTACATCAGAAGCATAAAATACCTAGGAATGTACTTAGACAATGAGTTTAAAAACCTCTTACACTGAATACTGTAATACATTCATGAATCAAGTTGAAGAAGACAGAAGTAAGTTGAAAAATATACCATGCTTATGAAATGGAAGAATTAATATTATTTAAATGCCCATACTACACAAAGTAATCTACAAATTCAAAGCAATCCCAATGAAAATTCCACTGGCAGTATTTACAGAAACAGAAAAAAATTCTAAAATTTGTGTTGATTCACAGAAGAACACAAATAACCAAAGCAATCTTGAGAAAGGAACACAAAGGTAGAAACATCACACTTCCTTATTTCAAACTATTTTACAGTTATAATAATTAAAACAGTATGGTATTAGCATAAAAACAAACACCTAGATCAATGGAACAGAGTAGAAGGCCCAGAAACAAAACCACGTATATATGGTCTATTAACTTATGACAAGGGAGCCAGGAGTATACAATGGAGAAAGAAGTTTCTTCACTAAATGGTGTTGAGAAAACCGGACCTTCACATGTATAGAATGACATTTGATAACTATCTTATACTATACACACACACACACACACACCAAACCCTCAAAATGTATTAAGGACTTGATCAAAACCATGAAACCCCTAGAGGAAAACATATAGGCCAAACTCCTTGATATTGGTCTCCACAGTGGTTTTTAGGATTTTACACCAAAAGCAAAGGCAAAAAAATCAAACTAAACCAAACAAAAAACAATAAGTAAGGCTAAATCTAATGAAAAATTTGCACAATAAAGTAAACCATCAACAAAATGAAAATGCAACCTCTAAATTGTGATAAAATATTTGCAAATTATGTATCAGATAAAAGGTTAATATCCAAATATATTAACACTTTAACAGACCTGGAGGCATCAAAATTCCTGAATTCAAGCTGTATTACACAACTGTAATCATTAAGACAGTAAGGCAGTAGCACAGAAACAAACACATAAATAATGGAAGGGAATAATATAAACCAGAAATTGACTCTCAACTCTATGGTCAAGTAATCCTTGACATAGCAGGAAAGAATATCCAATGGAAAAAAGTTAGTATCTTCAACAAATTGTGTTAGGAAAATTGGAGCCAGATGTAGAAGAATGAAGCTTGGGCTACTTTCTTACACCATCACAAAAGTGAATTCAAAATGTATGAAATACCTAATTGTAAGAGAGGAATCCATCAACATCCTAGAAGGGAACACAGGCAGCAATTTCTTTGACTTCAGCTTCAGCAAGTTCTTGCTAAACATGTCTTGAAAGGCAAGGGAAACAAAAGCAAAGAAGAATTATTGAGACTTCATCAAAATAAAAGGCTTTTGCACAGCAAAGGAAACAATCAATAAAACTAAAAGGCAAACTATGGAATGGGAGAAGATATTCGCAAGTGACATATTATATCTAGTATCCAAAATCTATAAAGAACTTATCAGTACCATGCTGTTATAAAGATCATAGTTTTGTAATACCGCTTGAAGTCAGGTATCACTATGCCCCCAGCTTTGGTTTTCTTTTTCAACATTTTCCTGGTGATTCAGGGTCTTTTCTGGTTCCATACAAATTTTAGGATTGTTTGTTCCAGCTCTGTAAAAAATGTCAATGGTATTTTGATAGGTATCGCATTGAATGTATGGACTGTTCTGAGTAGCATAGAAATTTAACAATATTTGAGCATGGAGTCTTTTTCCATCTCTTTGTGTCTTCCTCAGTTTCTTTCTTTCAGAAATGTTCTGAGGTTTTAAGAGTACAGATCCTTCACTGGGAAGGGTATGTGCTATGGTGAGTGCTGTGAAGTGTGTAAGCCTGAAAATTCACAGACCTGTATCCCTGGGGCAAATAATACATTATATGTTAATTTTTTAAAAAGAGTACAGATCCTTTACCTCTTCCATTAGGTTTGTTCCTAGGTATCTTATGGGTGTTGGTGAAGTTGTGAATGGGATCAATTTCTTAATCTCTCTTTCTTCAGTCACATTGTTAGTGAACAGAAATGTAACTGATTTCTATGCTTTGATTTTGTATCCTGTGACATTGTTGAATTGCTTTACGAGTTCTAGTAATTTGGGGGTGGAGTCTTGGGTTTTTCAAATAAAGGACCATGTCATCTGTGAAGAGTGAGATTGCCAATTTAAATACCGTTTTTATCTTCATTGCCAATTTAAATACCTTTTATTTCTTTTTGTTGTCTGACTGCTGTTGCTAGGACTTCTACTACTATGTTGAACAAAAGGGGCGAGAGTGGGCCTTCTTGTCATGTTCCTGATCTTAAGGGAAAGGCTCTCATCTTTTCTCCATTGAGAATGATGTTCACTGTGGGCTTTTCACTGATGGTTTTTATGAAATTAGGGAATTTTCCCTCTATCCCTACACTCTGAAGAGTTTTAATCAGGAAAGGATGCTGTATTTTGTCAAATGCTTTTTACTGCACCAATTGAGAGGACCATGTGGTTCTTCTCTCTTCTCTTATTAATGTGTTCCATCACATTGATAGATTTGCAGATGTTGAACCACCCTTGCATCCCAAGAATAAATCCCACCTGGTCGTGGTAGATAATCCTTTCAATCTACTGTTGGATCCTATTAGCTAAGATCTTGCTGAGAATCTTGGCATTCATATTCATCATGGATATTGGTCTGAAATTATCCATTTTGGTAAAGTCTTTGTCTGGTTTGGGGATCAAGATAATACTGGCCTCATAGAATGAGTCTAAAAGTTTTCCTTCTGTTTCTATTTTTTGAAACAGCTTCAGGAGAACAGGTATTATTTCTTCTTTGAATGTTTGGAAGAGTTCCCCAGGGAATCCATCAGGTCCTGTACTCTTGTTTTTGTGATGCTTTTGTTGATCATTTCAATCTCATTACTGGTTATTGGTCTCTTCGGGTTGTCAATTTCTTCCTGTTTCACTTTTGGTAGTTTATAGACTTCAGGAAGGCATCCATTTCTTTCAGGTTGCTTAATTTTTTGGGATATAGTTGTTGATAATAATCTCTAGTAATTGTTTTCTGTTTCTTGGTGTTAGTCATGATCTCTCCCCTTTCATTCATAATTTTATTAATTTGGGTCCTTTCTCTTTTATTTTGGCTAAGTCCAGCCAGTGGTTTATTGATCTTATTAATTTTTTCAAAGAGAAATTAGGGAATCGATTCCATTTACAATAGCACCAAAAACCATAAAATACATTGGAATAAACCTAACCAAAAAGGTGAATGATCTATGCTCTAGAAACTACAGAACACTTATGAAAGAAATGGAAAAAGTCACAAAAAGATGGAAAAACATTCCATGCTTGTTGATCAGAAGAATAAACACCATTAAAATGTCTATGCTGCCGGGTGCCTGGGTGGCTCAGTGGGTTAAGCCTCTGCCTTCAGCTCAGGTCATGATCTCAGAGTCCAGGGATCGAGTCCCGCATCGGACTTTCTGCTCGTCGGGGAGTCTGCTTCCTCCTCTCTCTCTGCCTGCCTCTCTTCCTACTTGTGATCTCTGTCTGTCAAATAAATAAACATTTTAAAAAAAATGTCTATGCTGCCCAGAGCAATTCATACTTTCAACATCATCCTGATCAAAATACCAGTGGCATTTTTCAAGGTGTTGGAACAAATAATCCTAAAACTTGCATGGAACCAGAAAATACTCTGAATCACCAAGGAAATGTTGAAAAAGATAAAGCTGGAGCATCACGTTGCCTGATTCCAAGCTATATTACAATGTTGTGATCACCAAGACAACATGGTACTGGCACAAAAACAGACACATAGATCAGTGGGGCAGAACAGAGAGCCCAAATATTGACTCTCAACTGTATGGCCAACTGATCTTTGACAAAGCAGGAAAAAAATAGCCAATGGAAAAAAAGCCAGTTTCTTCAATAGATGGTGCTGGGAAAATTGGACAGCTATATACAGAAGAATGAAACTCAACCATTTGCTTACACCATACACAAAGATAAACTCAAAATTAATGAAAGACTTCAATGTGAAAGAGGAATCCATCAAAATCCTAGAAGAGTACCCAGGCAGTTACTTCTTCGACATCAGCCCCAGCAACTTCTTTCAAGACATGTCTGCAAAGGCAAATGAAACAAAAGGAAAAATGAACTTTCAGAACTTCATCAAGATCAAAAGTTTTTGCACAGCAAAGGAGATAGTCCACAAAACAAAGAGGCAATCCATGGAATGGGAGAAGATATTTGCAAATGACACTAGAAATAAAGAGCTGATAGCCAAGATCTGTAAAGAACTTCTCAAACCCAACACCCAAAAAACAAATAATCATGTCAAAAAATGGGCAGAAGACATTAACAGACTCTTCTCCATACAAATGGCTAACAGACACATGAAAAAATGTTCACCATAATTAGCCATCAGGGCAATTTAAATCAAAACCACCTTGATATATCACCTTACATCAGTTAGAATGGCAACAGTTGACAAGGCAAAAACCAAAAAATGTTTGAGAGGTTGTGGAAAAGGGGTAAACCTCTTACACTGTTGGTGGGAATGCAAGTTGGTATAGCAATTTTGGAAAACGGTCTGGAGGTTTCTCAAAAAGTTAAAAATAGAGCTACTCTATGACCTAGAAATACCCATTACTGGATATTTCCCCCAATGATACAGATGTAGTGAAAATAAGGGCCACATGCACCCCAATGTTCATAGCAGCAATGTCCATAGTAGCCAAACTGTGTAAGAAGCCAAGATGCCCTTCAGCATACAAATGGATAAAGAAAGTGTGGTCATATATGTAACAGAATATTACTCAGCCATCAGAAAAGACGAATACTCAACTTTTGCATCAACATGGATGGACCTGGAGGCGATTATGCTAAGTGAAATAAGTCAAACAGCGAAAGTGAATTATCATATGGTTTCACTTATTTGTGAAACAGGAATAGCATGGAGGACATTAGGATAAATAAGGGGAAAATGAAGTAGGTTTGAGGAATCAGAAGAGGAGAAGAACCATGAGAGAATATGGACTCTAGGAAACAAACTGAGGGCTTTATAGGGGAGGGGTGGTGGAGAGATGTGTGAGCCAAATGATGTATATTAAGGAGGGCACATATTGCATGGAGCACTAGGTGTTATATGAAAACAATGAATCATAGAACACTACATCAAAAACTAATGATGTGCTGTATGGTGACTAACATAATATAATAATTTTAAAAATTCCAGAATAGCTGCTGAGGTGGAGGAACTAAAAGGTTATTGGGGGAAAGAGCCCAAGAATTTGAGAGATCAAGACGCTGAATCAATTGTCTACGTGGTTGCTCAAGTTGTTAAGAACAAGGACAAGAGTAGTGGTTGGGAAGTGAACAAAGCTCAGTTTATAAAGCCATCACTCTCGACTAGAGAGAGTGGCATGGGTTCTATAGATGACAACAACAAAGAGGAGCAAGAGAGGGGCTTAATTTTGTGATTTCTTGCAATCAGCAGGATTATAACCTGGAGGTTTTTTTTTTTTTTTTTTTTTTTTTTTTAGATTTTATATATTTATTTGACAGAGGGAGAGAGATCACAAGTAGACAGAGCAGCAGGCAGAGAGAGGAGAGGAAGCAGGCTCTCCGCTGAGTAGAGAGCCCAATGTGGGGCTTAATCCCAGGACCCTGATATCATGACCTAAGCTGAAGGGGGAGGTTTAACCCACCAAGCCACCCAGGCACCCCAAGGTCAGTGGGCTTAGCTGGAATAGAGCCTGAAGGGCACAGCCTTGCTCCTGGAGGAAGGCAGGCAAACAACTTGGGGATGTGTTATGGTGTGAATTTCAGGTGGTACAATGGAACAACTGAATGTTCTGGACACCAATGTCATAGGGATATCAGATGTTTTATTGGCACCTGTACTTTTTCATTTTCATTTGGATGTTTTGGCATAGTGTGGGGAGGGCTACAAATACAGAGTTAAAAGAAGAAACAAAACACCCTCTTTACTTTCTGAGGAATATCCAATGTTAATTATGTTACAATATGCTTAATGTGCCACCACTGGAAATGGCAAACATTTAAAGAACAAAGAAATCAAGATACTCTAGGGCTAGTAGGAATGATAAGTGAAAAATATACCAATAAGTCAAGTGTATCTTTGACAGCTGGGGAAGGAGTTTCACTCCAGGCAGATCACACAGAGGTTTTGCCTGGAGACCATAAAGAAGGAAGTCCCAAGCTACTAAGGGAAACAGAGTTGTAACTGGACTCACTTAGCAAAAATAAAATTTAGATAAAGTGAGAAATATAAGCATCAAATCAGTTAATGGATTTTCCCAAGGGTCACCAATCAAATGTTATCCATATCACTCAAGTATATTTTCTTCAAATCCCTTATTCTTTCCATTAGACTACTATGTGGCAGCCATTTTGTGTTAATCAATATGCACAGGGAAGACAACCAATACCAAATCTATTAACCAAGTAAGTTTTTTGCTCCCCTAATGAATGGTTATTTATTCTTTTTAATTTGGGAAGTGGGCATGCATGTATGGATTTTTCCAACAGATGCTGATAACAAACAGTAATAGGCTCTCAAAACATGTATCCCTGGAATTTTCATGATATAACTCTAACATTTAAAATTTATATGGGCAAAGTATTTGGGCCATATTTTGGTGTAAGTATAAATAACACAAAACTGAGCACTTCAGATATAACAAAGAGGTTGTCAAACACTTTGAACTTATGGCTTATGAATAACTACCACCAACTTTTCAAAAGCCTAAATAGAAAGCATCAAAGATGGTGGTGAATCAGGAAGACCCTGGGCTCACCTTGTCCCATGAACACAACTAGATAACCATCAAATCATTCTAAATACTCCAGAAATAGGCCTGAAGACTGACAGAACAAATTCCACAACTAAAGGGAGAGAAGAGGCCACCTTGACGAAGTTAAAGACATGATTTAAGAAGTACAAAGATGGCGGGGAGGAGTCAAGATGGCAGAGAAGTAGCAGGCTGAGATGACATCAGGTAGCAGGAGATGAGCTGATAGTTTATCAAACCATTCCAAATACCTACAATTCCAACAGGATATCAAAGAGAAAAAGAGCAGCAATTGTAGAAACAGAAAGTTGACCACTTTCTGAAAGGTAGGACCTAGGGAGACCTGAATCCAAAGCGATGGAAAGATAGACCGTGAGGGGAGGGGCCGGCTCCCAGCAAGCAGCAGAGCAACAGAGCACAAAATCAGAATTTTTAAAAGTCTGCTCCACTGAGGGACATCACTCCAGAGGCTAAGCCAGGGTGAAGCCCCAGTGGGGACAGAGTGGTCTCAGGTCTCACGGGGTCACAGAAGGATCAGGGTGTCTGAGTGTTGCAGAGCTCACAGGTATTAGAGCAGGGAAGCCAGCTACAGAGAAGGAGCCAAGGAGTGAGCTCTCAACTTGGGGTTAACTTAAACTGTGATCTGTGGTACAATAAGACCACTGCTCTGAGAGCAGAGAACCCACAAGATCTGGGGAGACCCAGCCCCAGAAGAGAGCAGGGATCTGCTGGGTCTGGAGACTCCAGATGGGGCTGTGTGACAGACACAGAGACGCTTGGTCACAGGCTGGGAGAGCTCGGAGCACAGCTGGAGGCCAGGGAGATGGGAGTGATTGAGTGATTTTCTCCGAGGGTGCCTTGAGGAGTGGGGTCCTGGGTTCTCGGTCCCTCCAGGTCAGAGGCTGGGAGGCCACCATTTTCATTCTCATCCTCCAGAGCTCTACAAAAAGCATTCAGGGAACAAAAGCTCCCCAAGGCAAACACGAGCAGATTACTTAGCCATGCCCCTGGTAAGGGCAGTGCAATTCTGCCTCAGGCAAAGACACTTGAGAATCACTACAACAGGCCCCTCCTACAGAATATCAGCAAGAAATCCATCCAAGACCAAGTTTACTTACCAAGGAGAACAATGGAATTCCAGAGGAGGAGAAAACAAAGCATGGAATTCATGGCTTTTTCCCCATGATTTGTTTTTAAGATTTTATTTGTTTATTTGACAGAGAGAAAGATCACAAAGAGGCAGAGAGGCAGGCAGAGAGGGAGGGGGAAGCAGGCTCCCTGCTGAGCAGAGAGCCTGATGTGAGGCTCGATCCCAGGGTGCTGGGATCATGACCTGAGCCGAAGGCAGAGGCTTAACCCACCGAGTCACCCAGGCGCCCCTCCCCATGATTCTTTAGTCTTGCAAAGTTAACTAATTTTTTTCATTTTATTTTTTTCTTATGCTAAAAGTCTTTTAACTTTTACTCTTTTCTTTTTTAACATTTTTAAACTAGTTTATCTTAACAATACCTTTCATTAAAAAAACTTTTTTGAACCGTCATTATTATAGTCCTATTTTATTCGTCATTGTGTCTAACTTTATTATTTGTATACACATAGGGTTTTTTCTTCTAAAAAAATTTGGAATATACCCTAAATCTAGCACAGGGCTTTGTTCTAGTCTCCAGCCTGAGCAAATTCTCTCCACTTTCTTTTTCTTTATTCTCCCAACCAATTTATCTTATCAACTCCTTTTTTAGAAAATTTTTTAAATTTTTCAACTTTATAGTCATACTCCATCCCTTCATTGTGTCTACCCCTACTGTGTGTGTGTGTGTGTGTATTTTTTTAAATATTTTTTTCATTCTTTATAATTTTGGGAGATAGTTTCTGCTAAGAGACCAAAATACTCCCAAAACTAAGTGGGTGACTCTGTTCTATTCACCAGTCTAATATATATATAATTTTTTATTTGTTTTTTCTTTTAAAATTTTTTTTCCTGAACTTCTTTTTACCTGCTTCTTTCACCCACAATTTGGGGTCTCTTCTGATTTGGTTAAAGCACATTTTCCTGAGGTCTTTGCCATCCTTTAAGTATTTTATTCACTCATTCATATATTCTTATCCAGATAAAATGACAAGGCAGAAAAACTCACCACAAAAAAAAAAAAAAAAAAAAAGAACAAGAGGCAGTACCGAAGGCTAGGGACCTAATCAATACAGACATTGGTAATATGTAAGATCTAGAGTTCAGAATGATGATTCGCAAGGTGCTAACTGGGCTTGACGATGTCAGATCTAGAGTTCAGAATGATGATTCTCAAGGTGCTAACTGGGCTTGACGATGTCAGATCTAGAGTTCAGAATGATGATTCTCAAGGTGCTAACTTGGGATATATTAGAGAAGCCCTATCTGGAGTAATAAACGCCCTTTCTGGAGAAATAAAGGAACTAAAATCTAACCAAGTTGAAATCAAAAAAGCTATTAATGAGGTGCAATCAAAATTGGAGGCTATTACTGCTAGGATAAATGAGGTAGAAGAGAGAATTCATGATATAGAAGACCAAATGACAGAGAATAAAGAAGCTGAGCAAAAGAGGGACAAACAACTACTGGATCATAAGGGAAGAATTCAAGAGATAAGTGATACCATAAGATGAAACAACATTAGAATAATTGGGATTCCAGAAGAAGAAGAAAGAGAAAAGGGAGCAGAAGGTGTATTGGAGAGAATTATTGTAGAGAATTTCCTTACTATGGCAAAGGGAACAAGCATCAAAATCCAGGAGGTGAAGAGAACACCCCTCAAAATCAATAATAATAGGTCCATACCATTTCTCCACCTGAAGAATTTGTGACTATAAATACAATGTGGAAAGGTTTGGGATCTTGCGTTTTCTGGAGTGATTGAGCAGTAATGTATATTTGCTAGAAAAAAGTACATTTGTCAACATTTCATGAGGGTTTTAATATATGGGGGCTAAGTATCATTGGAAAATGCTGCAGATGGCTGAAATTAATTGAAAACTGGGAAGAAACATTTTGTCTGTAGTAAGCTCATTGGCAGCTTCTAAGAAAGGCATTTATTTCAGTTGAATGATAAGAAAGCTCTATGTGTTAAAAGACTCCTTTCAGATTTTCTTTTTTAAAAACATGTGCTTTGTGAGGCACCTGGATGGCTCAGTTAGTTCAGCATCCAACTCTTGGTTGTGTCACAGTTCATGATCTCAGAGTTGTGGGATCAAGCCTTATGTGGGAATCCCAGCTCTGGGAGGGGTCTGCTAAGACCCCTAAGCATGGGGTCTGTTTAGGATTTGGTTCCTCTCCCTGTCCCCCTATCCCCCAGTCATGCACATATACATCCCCTCTCTCTTTCTCTGAGATAGATAAATAAAACACAATATTAAAAAAAAAAAAAGAATAGGTCCACACCCCATCACATGATGGTAAAATTTACAAGTCTTAGTGACAAAGAGAAAATCCTGAAAGCAGCCCGGGAAAAGAAGTCTGTAACATATAATGGTAAAAATATTAGATTGGCAGCAGACTTATCTGCAGAGACCTGGCAGGCCAGAAAGAACTGGCATGATATACTCAGAGCACTAAACGAGAAAAACATGCAGCCAAGAATACTATATCCAGCTAAGCTCTCATTGAAAATAGAAGGAGAGGGGACAAGATGGCGGGGAAGTAGGAGGAGGCGCCTTTTCAACCTGTACCATAAAGTGAGCTGATTACCAACCAAAAAACTCCGATCACCCATGAAATCAGCCTGAGATCAGAATTATACACATCTGGATCTCTACAGGGGCAGAAGATGCCAATAGGCAGGTAAAGTGGAGTGGGAACAGCGAACTGATATCGGAAGATAAACAAAAGGGGGAGGGAGCCACCAGAAGCGACTGGTTGGAAAGTAATACCCCTAATACGAGTGAGAGTGCCCTGCGTCTGGGGTCCAGTATTAACTTGAAGACTTGTTGAAAGCACTTCAAAAGAGCAAAAGATCGTGGGGGGGAAATTGTGGGAATTGGGGCGGCTAGGGACAGGGGCTTAAGTCCCCGGTACCAGGACAGCCTCCCCTGGCACTGAGCCAGAGAGAGTGCGGTGGAGAAACCAGGTCTTGATCCCTAAGCTGCCAGCGCACCCGAGAACGCGTGGGGTCCGGCTCCTGTGAGGGGCTGGGTGCCTCACCATAGGACAGAATGCGCAAGCCCTGCTATACAGCCTGAGATGCCCACGCCCTTCATTCTCCCCTGAAAGAGGTACACAAAGGCCCGGCCTGCGCTCTTTGACCCATGACATTGTTTCAGAGCCTAAGACGTGCGCCCCAAATTATCCCCTGAAAGAGGTGCGTGAAGGCCCAGCCTGGTGCTTTCAGACCTGCGCCCCATTCTCAGAGCATGAAAAGTGTGCACGACCCATAGCTTCCCCTCAAAGAGGTGCATGCAAGCCAGGCGCTCTTAGACCGAGAAAGACCAGGCACTCCCCGCCTGGGCCAGTGGGAAAATCTGTGTGCGATCGCTGCTTGGAACCTCTCTGGTGAACTGGAGCTTCCCAGACAGCTGCCGCTGCCATGGTTTTGAGTACAAGCAAAAGATCCTGCTAGCCCAGGGACTGTGACTTGGAACCTGCTCGGCCCAAAAACCATCAAAGTGGTCAAGGTGAGAGAGAAAAAAAAAAAAGTGAACAAACATAAAAACCGCCAGAGAACAAAAGCCTGAAAAAAACAAGTTTCCTCAGAGCCTACCCCCTTGAGGGGGGCGGGGGGACTTAACTCATGGAACATCATTGACCAAAAACCCACGTGGCAGACCCCCCCCCATAAAACAAAGCAAGCAAGAAAAAAAAAAAAAGAACGATAAGAGAACAACCACTACTTCATAGGACAACTTTTATTTTTTTACTATTCTGGTATATATATATAATTTTTTAAACTATTTACCATCACAGTGAGATGTCCAGTACATCAAATTCCATAATAACCTTCTAAACTGAATTTTTGATACATACACCTGTGTTTTTCTTTTGGATTTCTATTTTTTGAATTTTTTTTTAATTTTAGTTTAGTTTAGTCTACTTTATTCCTTTTTATTTTTATTTTCTAATATTCATATAGAGTTAAACTTCAAAGTAATCCCCTTTCCTCAATCAATACTACCCCTATAGGTAAACCAAATTTTTTTAAAGATTTTATTTATGTATTTGACAGACAGAGATCACAAGTCAGCAGAGAGGCAGGCAGAGAGAGAGGGGGAAGCAGGCTCCCCGCCGAGCAGAGAGCCCAATGTGGGGCTTGATCCCAGGACTCTGGTATCATGACCTGCGCTGAAGGCAGAGGCTTTAATCCACTGAGCTACCCAGGCACCCTGGTAAACCAATTTTTAATCCCCCTTTATCTTAGGAAAGTTGAGTCGTTTAAAAAAAGATATCAAGATACAGCCAGGAGGAATCAAAACAACCTTCCTCACCCACACTGAGAACTTATACCCATACTCCCATATTTTTCTTCCACCATTGCTTCTGTGTTTTTGTGTTTGTCCTGATAGTATATAAACTTTACACTTGGGGTTCTTTTTGACGAGGTTATTCCTTTATTTGCAGAAATATATTTTTTTCCTCTTGTCATATACTTTTATCAGTCTTTCTGTTTGTCTGTCTTTGTATACTTCATAAATCTTACCTTGGAGCCCATTTGGGATGAACCTTCTCTTTCATCTTCCCTTTCTTTCCTGTCTCTCTCTCTCTCTCTTTTTTCTTTTTCTTTTCTTTTCTCTCATTTTGGTGGGTAATCCTGATTGCTCAGAAGTGTTCCAGGGTGCACCCTGACAGCACCACAGTGGATACATCCAGCTACATCTGTTCAGTCATCTCTTACCAAAATGACTAGGAGGAGAAATGCCCAACAGAAGAAAAATACAGAGGATGGACCTTCAGCAACATAGCTATCAGCTATCAACATAGACAATATGTTGGAAAGAGAATTCAGGCTAACAATTATCCAGGAAATAGCTAGGTTGGAGAAAGCCATGGATGACCAAATGGAATTGATTAGGGCCGAGCTGAAAGTGACTAGACAGGATGCTCACGATGTTAGGACAGAGCTGAAAGCTACCAGAGGTGAGCTTGACAATGCTCTCAATGACTTCCAATCTAATCTAAATTCTCTGAAAGCTAGGGTAACTGAGACAGAAGATAGAATTAGTGATCTGCAGGACAAACAGATAGAGAGAAAGGATCAGGAGGAAGACTGGAACAAACAGCTTAGAAACCACGAAAACAGAATCAGGTAAATAAATGATGCCATGAAGCATTCCAACATCAGAATTATTGGAATCCCTGAAGGGGAGGAGAAAGAAAGAAGTCTAGAAGATATAGTGGAACAAGATCTTCATGAAAATTTCCCCAATCTCGCAAATGGAACCAGCGTTCATGTACTAGAGACTGAAATGTCTCCACCCAAGATTATACATTCCAAAAAAACATCACGACAACTGATAGTCAAATTGAGGAATCATAATTGTAGGTATAATCTCTTGAAAGCCGCTAGAACAAAGAGGCTCCTTTCATAAAGAGGAAAGAACATCAGAATAACGTCAGACCTGTGCACAGAGACTTGGCAAGCCAGAAAGGGCTGGCAAGATATATTCAGGGGACTAGATGAGAAGAACATGCAGCCAAGAATACTTTATCCAGCAAGACTGACATTGAAAATGGATGGAGAGATAAAGAGTTTCCAAGACCGGCAAGGCTTAAAACACTATGCAACCACCAAGCCGACACTGCAGGAAATATTAAGGGGGGTAATATGAAAGAGGAAAAATTCTAAGAATAGCATTGAACAGAAATATAGAGACAATCTACAGAAAGAAAGACTTCAAAGGTAACACGATGTCAATAAAAACATATCTATCAATAATCATTCTCAATGTGAATGGCCTAAATGCGCCCATAAAAAGGCACAGGGTTGCAGATTGGATAAAAAGACAAGACCCATCCATATGTTGTCTACAAGAGACCCATTTTGAACCTAAAGATACACCCAGACTGAAAGTGAAGGGATGGAGAAGCATCTTTCATGCTAATGGGCCTCAAAAGAAGGCTGGGTTAGCGAGTCTCATATCAGATAAATTATATTTTAAACTAAAGACAATAGTCAGAGATACAGAAGGACACTAAATTATTCTTAAAGAGACTATCCATCAAGATGATCTAACAATTATAAATATCTATGCCCCCAATATGGGAGGAGCCAACTTCATAAGAAAACTGTTAATCAAGATAAAGAATCATATTGATATAAATACATTAATAGTCGGAGATCTTAACAAGCCTCTCTCAGAAATAGACAGATCATCGAAGCAGAAAATCAATAAAGAAACAAGAGCATTGAATGACACATTGGACCAGATGGACCTCATAGATATATACATAAAATTCCATCCTAAAACAACAGAACACTCATTCTTCTTAAGTGTACATGGATCCTTCTCCAGAACAGACCACATACTGGGTCACAAATCAGGACTCAACCGATACCAAAAGACTGAGATTATTCCCTGCATATTCTCAGATCACAATGCCTTGAAACTGGAGCTCAATCACAAGGAAAAGTTCCGAAGGAACTCAAATACCTGGAAGCTAAAGAACACCTTGCTTAAGAATGCTTGGATCAACCAGGAGATCAAAGATGAACTGAAACAATTCATGGAAACCAATGAGAATGAAGACACTTCGGTCCAAAACCTATGGGATACAGCAAAGACGGTCCTAAGGGGGGAATACATAGCCATCCAAGCCTCCCTCAAAAAAAAATTGAAAAATGAAGAACAAACCAGCTCTATCTACACCTTTAAGAACTGGAGAATCAACAACAAATCAAACCAACTCCACACATAAGAAGGGAAATAATCAAGATTAAAGCCGAGATCAATGAGGTAGAAACCAGAGATACAGTAGAATGTATCAATGAAACTAGAAGCTGGGTTTTGACAATATGAATAAGATCGATAAACCATTGGCCACACTAGTCCAAAAGAAAAGAGAGGAGGCCCAAATTAATATAATTATGAATGAAAAGGGAGAGATCGCAACTAACACCAAGGAAGTAGAAACAATCATCAGAAGTTATTATCAACAGTTATATGCCAATAAGCTAAGCAACCTAGATAAAATGGTGCATTCCTGGAAAACTACAAACTCCCAAAATTGAACCAGGAAGAAATCGACAACCTGAATAGACTGATATCTAGTAACGAGATTGAAGCAGTGATCAAAAACCTCCCAAAAAACAAGAGCCCAGGACCTGACGGATTCCCTGGGGAAATCTAACAAACATTCAAAGAAGAAATAACACCTATTCTCCTGAAGCTGATTCAAAAAATTGAAGCAAAAGGGAAACATCCAGACTCTTTCTATGAAGCCAGCATTACCCTGATCCCCAAACCAGGCAAAGAACCTACCAATAAGGAGAATTTCAGACCAATATGACTGATGAATATGGATGCTAAGATTCTCAACAAGATCCTAGCAAATAGGATCCAACAGCACATTATAAAGATTATCCACCATGACCAGGTGGGATTCATCCCTGGGCTACAAGGATGGTTCAACATTCGCAAATCAATGTGATACAACAAATTAATATGAGAAAAGAGAAGAACCACATGGTCCTCACAATCAATGCAGAAAAAGCATTTGACAAAATCCAGCATCCATTCCTGATTAAAACGCTTCAAAGTATAGGGATAGAGGGAACATTCCTTAACTTCATAAAATCTATCTATGAAGACCCACAGCAAATATAATCCTCAATAGGAAAAAGCTTGCAGCCTTCCTGTAGAGATCAGGAACACGACAAGGATGCCCACTCTCACCACTCTTGTTCAACATAGTATAAGAAGTCCTAGCAACAGCAATCAGACAACAAAGAGAAATAAAAGGTAACCAAATTGGCAATGAAGAAGTCAAAATCTCTCTCTTCACAGATGACATGATTCTTTATATGGAAAACCCAAAAGACTCCACCCCTAAACTACTAGAACTCATACAGCAATTCAGCAACGTGGCAGGATACAAAGTCAATGTACAGAAATCAGTGGCTTTCTTGTACATTAACAATGAAAATACAGAAAGGGAAATTAGAGAATCAATTCCATTTACTGTAGCACCAAGAGCCATAAGATACCTGGGAATAATCCTAACCAAACAAGTAAAGGATCTGTATTCGAGGAGCTACAGAACACTCATGAAAGAAATTGAAGAAGACACAAAAAGATGGAAGACCATTCCATGCTCTTGGATCAGAAGAATAAACATTGTTAAAATGTCTATACTGCCTAGAGCAATCTATTCTTTTAATGCCATTCTGATCAAAATTCCACCGGTATTCTTCAAAGAGCTGGAGCAAATAACCCCAAAATTTGTATGGAAACAGAAGAGACCCCGAGTTGCCAAGGAAATGTTGAAAAACAAAAATAAATCAGGGGGCATCATGCTACCTGATTTCAAGCTTTACTAAAAAGCTGTGATCACCAAGACAGCATGGTACTGACATAAAAACAGACACATAGACCAGTGGAACAGAGTAGAGAGCCCAGATATGGACCCTCAACTCTATGGTCAAATAATCTTCGACAAAACAGGAAAAAATATACAGTGAAAAAAAGACACTGTCTTCAATAAATGGTGCTGGGAAAACTGGACAGCTATATGTAGAAGAATGAAACTCAACCATTCTCTTACACCTTACACAAAGATAAACTGAAAATGGATAAAAGACCTCAATGTGAGACAGGAATCCATCAGAATCCTAGAGGAGAACATAGGCAGTAATCTCTTCGATATCAGCCACAGCAAGATCTTTCAACATATATCTCTCCAAAGGCAAAGGAAACAAAAGCGAAAATAAACTTTGGGACTTCATCAAAATCAAAAGCTTCTGCACAGCAAAGGAAACAGTCAAGAAAACAAAGAGGCAACCCACTGAATGGGAGAAGATATTTGCAAATGACAGTACAGACAAAAGGTTGATATCCAGGATCTATAAAGAACTCCTCAATTTCAACACACACAAAACAGATAATCATATCAAAAAATGGGCAGAAGATATGAACAGACACTTCTCCAATGAATACATATAAATGGCTATCAGACACATGAAAAAATGTTCATCATCACTAGTTCTCAGGGAGATTCAAATTAAAACCACATTGAGATATCACGTTACACCAGTTAGAATGGCCAAAATTAGCATGACAGGAAACAACATGTGTTGGATGGGATGTGGAGAAAGGGAATGCAAGTTGGTGTAGCCTCGTTGGAGAACAGTGTGGCGATTCCTCAAGAAGTTAAAAATACAACTTCCCTATGATCCTTCCATTGCACTACTGGGTATTTACCCCAAGGATACAGATGTAGTGCAATGAAAGGCCATCTGTACCCCAATGTTTGTAGCAGTAATGGCCACGGTCACCAAACTGTGGAAAGAACCTAGATGCCCTTCAACGGACGAATGGATAAGGCAGATGTGGTCCATATACACTATGGAGTATTATGCCTCCATCTGAATGGACGAATACCCAACTTTTGTAGCAACATGGACGGGACTGAGGGGATTATGCTGAGTTAAATAAGTCAAGCAGACAGAGTCAATTATCATACGGTTTCACTTATTTGTGGAGCATAACAAATAGCATGGAGGATAATGGGAGTTAGAGATGAGAAGGGAGTTCAGGGAAATTTGAAAGGGAGGTGAACCATGAGAGACTATTGACTCTGAAAAACAATCTGAGGGGTTTGAAGGGGCGGGGGGTGGGAGGTTGGGATACCAGGTGGTGGGTATTATAGAGGGCACGGATTGTATGGAGCACTGGGTGTGGTGCAAAAATAATGAATACTGTTATGCTGAAAATAAATAAAAAATAAATTTAAAAATAAAATAAATAAACTTATGGCTTATGATAAAAAAAGAAAGAAAAGAAAATAGAAGGAGAGATAAAAAGCTTCCAGGACAAACTAAAACTCAAAGAATTTATAAACAACAAACCTGCTCTACAGAAAATATTGAAAGAGGTCCTTTAAGCAAAGTGAGACCCTAAGAGTAGTAGATCAAAAAGAAACAGAGACAATATACAGTAACAGTCACCTTACAGGCAATACAATGGCACTAAATCCATATCTCTCAATAGTTACCCTGAATGTAAATGGGCTAAATTCCCCCAAGCAAAAGAAACAAGGTATAAGAATGGGTAAAAAAACAAAACCCATCAATACCTGAACACACCTCCAGATTTAAAGTGATGGGGTGGAAAACAATTTACCATGTTAATGGACATCAAAAGAAAGCTGGGGTGGCAACCCTTATATTAGATCTATTAGATTTTAAGCCAAGACTATAATAAGAGATGATGAAGAACACTATATCATACTAAAAGGGTCTGTCCAACAAGAAGATCTAACAATGTTAAGTACCAATGCCCCAAACATGGGAGCAGCCAACTATATAAACCAATGCATAACAAAACCAAAGAAATACATAAAAAATAATACAATAATAGTAGGGGACATTAACAATCCGCTCACTGAAATGGACAAATCATCTAAGCAAAAGATCATCAAGGAAATAAAGGCCTTACATGACACACTGGACCAGATGGACATCACAGATATATTCAGAACATTCCATCCCAAAGCAACAGAATACACATTTTTCTCTGGTGCACATGGAACAGTCTCCAGAATAGATCACATCCTCGGTCCTAAATCAGGACTCAACCGGTATCAAAAGATTGGGATCATTCCCTGCATATTTTCAGACCACAATGCTCTGAAGCTAGAACTCAATCACAGGAGGAAATTTGGAAAGAACCCAAATACATGGAGACTAAACAGCATCCTTCTAAAAAACGAATGGGTCAACCAGGAACTTAAAGAAGAATTGAAAAAATTCATGGAAACAAATGATAATGAGAACACAACGGTTCAAAATCTGTGGGACACAAAAAGTCAGTCCTGAGAGGAAAATATATAGCAGTACAAGCCTTTCTCAAGAAACAAGAAAGGTCTCAAATACACAACCTAACCCTACACCTAAAGGAGATGGAGAAAGAACAACAAAGAAAGCCTAAACCCAGCAGGAGAAGAGAAATCATAAAGATCAGAGCAGAAATCAATGAAATAGAAACTAAAAAAAAAAAGACCAAATCAACGAAACTAGGATCTGGTTCTTTGAAGGAATTAATAAGATTGATAAACTCCTGTCCAGACTTATCAAAAAGAAAAGAGAAAGAACACAAATAAATAAAATCATGAATGAAAGGGGAGAGATCACAACTAACACCAAAGAAATACAAACAATTGTAAGAACATACTATGAGCAACTCTACACCAACAAATTCGACAATCTGGAAGAAATGAATACATTTCTAGAGACATATTAGCTACCACAACTGAAGCAGGAAGAAATAGAAAATCTGAACAGACCTATAACCAGTAAGGAGATTGAAACAGTCATCAAAAATCTCCAAACAAACAAAAGTCCAGGGCCAGACGGCTTCCCAGGGGAATTCTACCAAACATTTGAAGAAGAATTAATACCTATTCTCCTGAAACTGTTCCAAAAAATAGAAATGGAAGGAAAACTTCCAAACTCATTTTATGAGGCCAGCGTCACCTTGATCCCAAAAACCAGACAAGGATCCCATCAAAAAAGAGAATTACAGACCAATAGCCTTGATGAACACAGATGCAAAAATTCTCACCAAAATGCTAGCCAATAGGATCCAACAGTACATTAAAACAATTATTCACCACGACCAAGTGGGATTTATTCCAGGGCTGCAAGGTTGGTTCAACATCTGCAAATCAATCAATTTGATACAATACATTAATAAAAGAAAGAACAAGAACCATATGATTCTCTCAATAGATGCTGATAAAGCATTTCGCAAAGTACAGTATCCCTTCCAGATCAAAACTCTTTGAAGTGTAAGGAAAGAGGGTACATACCTCAATATTATCAAAGCCATCTATGGAAAACCCACTACAAATATCATTCTCAATGGAGAAAAACTGAGAGCTTTTCCACTAAGGTCAGGAACTTGGCAGGGATGTCCATTGTCACCACTGCTATTCAACATAGTATTAGAAGTCCTAGCCTCAGCAATAAGACAACAAAAAGAAATTAAAGGCATCCAAATTGGCAAAGAAGAAGTCAAACTATCACTCTTTGCAGATGATATGATACTATATGTGGAAAACCCAAAAGACTCCACTCCAAAACTGCTAGAACTTGTATAGGAATTCAGTAAAGTGTCAGGATATAAAATCAATGCACAGAAATCAGTTGCATTTCTCTACACCAACAAGACAGAAGAAAGAGAAATTAAGGAGTCAGTCCCATTTACAATTGCACCCCAAACCATAAGATACCTAGGAATAAACCTAACAAAAGAGGCAAAGAATCTATACTCAGAAAACTATCAAGTACTCTTGAAAGAAATTGAGGAAGACACAAAGAAATGGAAAATGTTCCATGTTCCTGGATTGGAATAACAAATATTGTGAAAATGTCTATGCTACCTAAAGCAATCTACACATTTAATGCAATCCCTATCAAAATCCCATCCATTTTTTTCAAAGAAATGGAACTAATAATCCTAAAATTTATATGGAATCAGAAAAGACCTCGAATAGCCAGAGGAATATTGAAAAAGAAAGCCAAAGTTGGTGGCATCACAATTCCAGACTTCAAGCTCTATTACAAAGCTGTCATCATCAATACAGTATTGTACTGGCACAAAAACAGACACATAGATCAATGGAACAGAATAGAGAGCCCAGAAGTAGACCCTCAACTCTATGGTCATCTAATCTTTGACAAAGCAGGAAAGAATGTCCAATGGGAAAAAGACAGTCTCTTCAACCAATGGTGTTGGGAAATTTGGACAGCCACATGCAGAAAATTGTAATTGGACCATTTCCATACACCACACATGAAAATAGACTCAAAATGGATGAAAGACCTCAATGTGAGAAAGGAATTCATCAAAATCCTTAGGATAACACAGGCAGCAAACTCTTCAACCTCAGCCATAGCAACTTCTTTCTAGAAATATGGTCAAAGGCAAGGGAAGCAAGGGCAAAAATGAACTATTGGGAATTCATCAAGATCAAAAGCTTTTGCACAGCAAAGGAAGCAATTAACAAAACCAAAAGACAACTGACAGAATGGGAGAAGATATTTGCAAACAACATATCAGATAAAGGGCTAGTATCCAAAATCTATAAGGAACTAATAAAACTCAACACCCAAAGAACACAGAATCCAATCAAGAAATAGAAATAGGCAGAGGACATGAACAGACATTTCTGCAAAGAAGACATCCATATGGCCAACAGACACATGAATAAGTGCTCCACATCACTCAACATCAGGGAAATACAAATCAAAACCACAATGAGATACCACCTCACACCAGTCAGAATGGCTACAATTAACCAGTCAGGAAATGACAGATGCTGGTGAAGATACGGAGAGAGAAGAACCCTCCTACACTGTTGGTGGGAATGCAAGCTGGTGCAACCACTCTGGAAAACAGCATGGAGGTTCCTCAAAAAGGAAAATAGAGCTACCCAATGACCCAGCAATGGCACTACTGGGTATTTATCCTAAAGATACAAATGTAGTGTTCCGAAGGGCACTTGCACCCAAATGTTTATACAGCAATGTCCACAATGTCCAAACTATGGAAAGAACCTAGATGTTCATCAACAGATGAATGGATAAAGAAGATGTGGTGTATATATACAATGGAATACTATGAAGCCATCAAAAGAAATGAAATCTTGCCATTTGCGACAACATGGATGGAACTAGAGCGTATCATGCTTAGCGAAATAAGTCAAGTGGAGAAAGACAACTATCATATGATCTCCCTGATATGAGGAAGTGGTGATGCAACATGGGCTCTCTACTCTGTTCCACTGGTCTATGTGTCTGTTTTTATGCCAGTACCATGCTGTCTTGGTGATCACAGCTTTGTAGTAAAGCTTGAAATGAGATAACGTGAAGCCGCAAGTTTTATGGATGAATGCATAAGGAGGATGTGATCCATATACACTATGGAGTACTATGCCTCCATCAGGAAGGATGAATACCCAACTTTTGTAGCAACATGGACGGAATGGAAGAGATTATGCTGAGTGAAATAAGTCAAGTAGAGAAAGTCAATTATCATATGGTTTCACGTATTTGTGGAGCATAGCAAATAGCATAGAGGACATGAGGAGTTAGAGAGAAGAAGGGAATTGGGAGAAATTGGAGGGGAGGTGAACCATGAGAGACTATGGACTCTGAAAAACAATCTGAGGGTTTTGAAGGGGCAGGGGGTGGGAGGTTGGGGGAGCCAGGTGGTGGGTATTATGGAGGGCACGCATTGCATGGAGCACTGGGTGTGGTGCAAGAACAATGAATTCTGTTACATTGTAAGAAATAATAATAATAATAAATACCACCAGCATTTTTCACAGAAGTAGAACAAACAAGCCTAAAATATGGAGCACTGGGTGTGGTGCAAAAATAATGAATACTGTTATGCTGAAAATAATAAAAAATAAATTTAAAAATGTGGATGGGATTTTGATAGGGATTGGATTAAATGTGGAGATTGTTTTAGGTAGAATAGACATTTTCACAGTCATTTTTGTCCCAATCCATGAGCATGGAAGATTTTTCTATTTCTTTGTGTCTTCCTCAATTTCTTTCATGAGTACTTTATAGTTTTCTGAGTATAGATTCTTAGCCTCTTTGGTTAGGTTTATTCCTAGGTATCTTATGGTTTTGGGTGCAATTGTAAGTGGGACTGACTCCTTAATTTCTCTTTCTTCTGTCTTGTTGTTAAAGTAAAGAAATGCAACTGATTTCTGTGCATTGATTTTATATCCTGACACTTTACTGAATTCCTATACAAGTTCTAGCAGTTTTGGAGTGGAGCCTTTTGGGTTTTCCACATATAGTATCATATCAACTGCAAAGAGTGATAGTTTGACTTCTTCTTTGCCAATTTGGATGCCTTTAATTTCTTTTTGTTGTCTTATTGCTGAGGCTAGGACTTCTAATACTATGTTGAATAGCAGTGGTGATAATGGACATCCTTGCCATATTCCTGACCTTAGTGGAAAAGCTCTCAGTTTTTCTCCATTGAGAATGATATTTGTAGTGGGTTTTCCATAGATGGCTTTGATAATATTGAGGTATGTGCCCTCTATCCCCAAACTTTGAAGAGTTTTAATCAGGAAGGGATGCTGTACTTTGTGAAATGCTTTATCAGCATCTATTGAGAGAATCATATGGTTCTTGTTCTTTCTTTTATTAATGTATTGTATCAAATTGATTGATTTGCAGATGTTGAACCAACCTTGCAGCCCTGGAATAAATCCCACTTGGTCGTGGTGAATAATTGTTTTAATGTACTGTTGGATCCTATTGGCTAGCATTTTGGTGAGAATTTTTGCATCTGTGTTCATCAAGGCTATTGGTCTGTAATTCTCTTTTTTGATGGGATCCTTGTCTGGCTTTTGGGATCAAGGTGACGCTGGCCTCATAAAATGAGTTTGGAAGTTTTCCTTCCATTTCTATTTTTTGGAACAGTTTCAGGAGAATAGGTATTAATTCTTCTTCAAATGTTTGGTAGAATTCCCCTGGGAAGCCGTCTGGCCCTGGACTTTTGTTTGTTTGGAGATTTTTGATGACTGTTTCAATCTCCTCACTGGTTATAGGTCTGTTCAGGTTTTCTATTTCTTCCTGCTTCAGTTGTGGTAGTTTATATGTCTCTAGAAATGTATTCATCTCTTCCAGATTGTCGAATTTGTTGGTGTAAGGCTTGTACTGCTATATATTTTCCTCTCAGGACTGACTTTTTGTGTCCCACAGATTTTGAACCGTTGTGTTTTCATTATCATTTGATTCCATGAATTTTTCAATTCTTCTTTAAGTTCCTGGTTGACCCATTCGTTTTTTAGAAGGATGCTGTTTAGTCTCCATGTATTTGGGTTCTTTCCAAATTTCCTCCTGTGATTGAGTTCTAGCTTCAGAGCATTGTGGTCTGAAAATATGCAGGGAATGATCCCAATCTTTTGATACTGGTTGAGTCCTGATTTAGGACCGAGGATGTGATCTATTCTGGAGACTGTTCCATGTGCACCAGAGAAAAATGTGTATTCTGTTGCTTTGGGATGGAATGTTCTGAATATATCTGTGATGTCCATCTGGTCCAGTGTGTCATGTAAGGCCTTTATTTCCTTGATGATCTTTTGCTTAGGTGATTTGTCCATTTCAGTGAGGGTATTGTTAACGTCCCCTACTATTATTGTATTATTTTTTATGTATTTCTTTGGTTTTGTTATGAATTGGTTCATATAGTTGGCTGCTCCCATGTTTGGGGCATTGGTACTTAACATTGTTAGATCTTCTTGTTGGACAGACCCTTTTAGTATGATATAGTGTTCTTCATCATCTCTTATTATAGTCTTGGCTTAAAATCTAATAGATCTAATATAAGGGTTGCCACCCCAGCTTTCTTTTGATGTCCATTAACATGGTAAATTGTTTTCCACCCCATCACTTTAAATCTGGAGGTGTCTTCGGGTCTAAAATGAGTTTCTTGTAGGCTGCATATTGATGGGTTTTGTTTTTTATCCATTCTGATACTCTGTGTCTTTTGATTGGGGCATTTAGCCCATTAACATTCATGGTAACTATTGAGAGATATGAATTCAATGCCATTGTATTGACTGTAAGGTGACTGTTACTGCATATTGTCTCTGTTTCTTTCTGATCTACTACTTTTAGGGTCTCTCTTTGCTTAGATGACCCCTTTCAATATTTCCTGTAGAGCTGGTTTGGTGTTTGCAAATCCTTTCAGTTTTTGTTTGTCCTGGAAGCTTTTTATCTCTCCTTCTATTTTCAACGATAGCCTAGCTGGATATAGTATTCTTTGTTGAATGTTTTTCTCATTTAGTGCTCTGAATATATCATGCCAGTTCTTTCTGGCCTGCCAAGTCTCTGTGGATATGTCCACTGCCAGTCTAATATTTTTACCATTGTATGTTACAGACTTCTTTTCCTGGGCTGCTTTCAGGATTTTCTCTTTGTTGCTAAGTCTTGTAAATTTTACTATCATGTGATGAGGTGTGGACCTATTTTTATTGATTTTGAGGGGCGTTCTTAGCATCTCCTGGATTTTGATGTTTGTTCCTTTTGCCATATTAGGCAAATTCTCTACAATAATACTCTCCAATATTCCTTCTGCTCCCTCTCTCTTTCTTCTTCTTCTGGAATCCCAATTATTCTAATGTTGTGTCATTTTATGGTGTCACTTATTGCTCAAATTCTCTCCTCATGGTCCAGTATTTGTTTGTCTCTCTTTTGCTCAGCTTCTTTATTCTCTGTCATTTGGTCTTCTATGTCACTAATTCTTTCTTCTGACTCATTTATCCTAGCAGTAAGAGCTTCCATTTTTTATTCCACCTCATTAATAGCTTTTTAAATTTCAACTTGTTTAGATTTTAGTTCTTTTATTTCTCCAGAAAGGGCTTTTGTCTCTCCAGATAGGATTTCTCTAATATCTTCTATGCCTTTTTTGAGCCCGACTAGAACCTTGAGAATCGTCATTCTGAACTCTAGATCTGTTATATTACCAATGTTTGTATTGATTAGGTCCCCAGCCTTCGGTATTGTCTCTTACTCTTTTTGTGTGTGTGTGGTGAGTTTTTCTGCCTTGTCATTTTGTCCAGATAAGATTTGGTTTCTCCTCCTCTGGAATTCCGCTGTTCTCCTTGGTGAATGAAGTTGGTCTTGGCTGGGTGTCTTGTTGATCTTCTGGGGGAAGGGCCTGTTGTAGTGATTCTCAAGTGTCTTTGCCCCAGGCAGAATTGCCCAGCCCTTACCAGGGGCCAGGCTAAGAAATCCGCTTGGGTTTGCTTTCAGGAGATTTTGTTCCCTGAGCGCTTTCCGTAGAGCTCCGGAGGATGGGAATGAATATGGCGGCCTCCCAATCTCCAGCCAAGAGGAGCCGAGGGCTTGGGGTCCCACTCCTCAGCGTGCCCTCAGAGAAAAGCGCCCAACTGTCCACGTCTCCTTGGCCTCTGGCTGTGCTTGGGGGAAAGCGCTCAATCGCTCACACTTGGAGAAAAGCGCCTGGTCCGAGCTCACCCAGCCTGCGACCGGTTCAATGTAACCCCGAGCTGAGAGCTCACTCCTCAGCTTTGTCGCTGTAGCCAGCTTCCCTGCTCTAATACCTGCAAGCTCTGCGACACTCAGGCACCCCAGGACCTGCTGTGACCTTGCGGGACCTGGGGTTAAGCTGCCCCCGTGTGGGCCTCCCCCCGGTTTAGCCTCTGGAGCGATGTCCCTCAGTGGAACAGACTTTTAAAAGTCCTGATTTTGTGCTCCGTTGCTCCACTGCTTGCCGGGAGCCAGCCCCTCCCCCTGCAGTCTATCTTCCCATCACTTTGGATTCACTTCTCCGCAGTCCTACCTTTCATAAAGTGATCGATTTTCTGTTTCTAGAATTGTTGCTCTTCTACCCTTTGATTTCTCGTTGGATTTGTAGGTATTTGCAATGGTCAGATAAGCTATCTAGCTGATCTCCTGCTACCTCATGTTGTCTCAGCCTGCTACTTCTCTGCCATCTTGACTCACCCACCCTTCGGTTTTTGGGTTGTTTTATTCTTATCTTTAGTTTTCTATGATTGTGTTTGGAAAATATACTTGGTATGATTTCAGTCTTCTTAAATATGGTATTTGTTATGTATTCTTCTATGTGATTTAACCAGGGAATTCTTAATAAAATTCTAATAAAAATTAGAAAAAAGTTAATTTTTTTATTTTCAGCATAACAGTATTCCTTGTTTTTGCACCACACCCAGTGCTCCATGCAATCCATGCCCTCTCTAATGCCCACCACGTGGTTCCCCCAACCTCCCACCCCCCGCCGCTTCAAACCCCTCAGATTGTTTTTCAGAGTCCATAGTCTTTCATGGTTCACCTCCCCTTCCAATTTACCCCAACTCCCTTCTCCTCTCTAACTCCCCTTGTCCTCCATGCCATTTGTTATGCTCCACAAATAAGTGAAACCATATGATAATTGACTCTCTCAACTTTGGAGAATAGTGTGGAGATTCCTCAAGAAATTAAAAAAGTTAATATTTTTAACTAAGAGTGCCCATTTAAAATAAACCATATCAGAGGGGAGGTGGGTGGGGAGATGGGTGAAATAGGTGAAGGGTATTATCATAATGAGCACTAATAATGATATATAAATTATGAATTACTATATTATACACCTGAAATTAATATAACACTGTAGGTTAACTACACTGGAATTAATATTAAATACTTAATAACAAAAAGGAACCATAATCCAACCCATCCAAAATCCAAATAAAGACAGAAACTAGTAAAAAAAAAAAAAAAATCCAAAAGTCTAAATAACACAGTAAGCAAATTCTGCTTCCTAGTAACCAAGATGGAAGATCTATGGTTCTAATCTTAAGTCTTTAGCTTATTTCTAGGATTAATACTTAGCTAATTGTGCTGTCTTCCCCTTCATAGAATCTGATCTGAAGTCCAGCACAATTCCCATTTTCCTGGGACACTGGCCGCTTGCTTCCCTCTCTACACAGCCCAGTCAGAGTAAAAAGAGAGAAAGTTTTCAGGAGTAGAATTCTTGTTGGTCAAAATTTTACGCATTGATATGTATTGTGTATTAATAAAACTAACTCCACTTTAACAGAGATAAATGTTAACCAAACTAAACCTAATTTAACCTGCCAGTACATGTGAGGACTCATGGGTCTCATAAGCACTGGGGGGGGGCATAAAATGTGAAATCCTTCTAAGTTATTATGTCCTAAAACTTCCCAGCCAAAACTTGTGACCTAGAGTATTTGGAAAAAATCTCCTTTTTCTATAGTTTTCTCTTCATAGGCTAAACTTTAACTTAAGAAAAGCAGTATGATTTCTTAGGGTTAATGATATCAAATATTATTGTGAACCTGAGGACAAAACTTAATTCAGCATTAAACATTAATTTATACATTTGATTGATTGAATAACATATCATTGAGTATGAAGTGTATAGTAATACATATCAATGAAAGAAGAGACAGTTTGATATTTTAGTGTCCAATAGCACCTTTTGATGAGTTTGCCAAAGGAATAATCCTTCTAGTTATCAAAAAAAAATTTTCCAAATGTGGAGTAAAAGAGAATTCTGGGAATTAAGTCTCTAAATGGTGGATTATGACTTGAAATAATTTCTCCTTTGTACTTTTTTAAAATTTACATAAAACGACACTGCTTTTCCATTCCACCCAGACAAATTTTGGCCACAAAAACATTCTTTTTTCTTTGTTATCTTTCATACAACTGAGAAATACTATGTTTTTCTAATGTTTCCAAAAACATTATTATACGTTACTAAAAACAAAAGTGGATGAGAACAAATAAAGTTAAAAAACTGAGTATAATCATGTTGACAAACATCTGTCTTCTCAACCTCGCAATAGCTTCTCTGATTCACAAGCTTGATTTCACATGATCTTAGGAATTCAATAGAAATTTCTGTTTTGTAAATTTTTAGACTCACCCTTTCACTTCCATTTTCTTACTTGTGTCTTCCCTATCCTGAGAGAGACTGCGATAGGCAGCTATTTTGGAAGAAAACAATGGGTGGAAAGTGAGATCATTAGTTTTCAGGAGTAATCATAAAACTCTCATATTTCTATTTGAAAAGCAAAATAGAAAGGAGCATTGAAACCTCTAATTTCTTCCTCACTTGGGTTCTTCTTTCACAGAACCAGAAAGAGTGAGAACTCAGGAGGCATTTCTCAAAAATGTATTATGAAATTCCAGTGACACAATAAATGTGAAGTAAAAATAAAGGTTAATAGGTTATCCTGGCAATTAGAAAGACCCTCAAAGTATCACATTCACTTACGATGTTTGTCTAATTATGTTACATCTGACATAAAACAATAAAGATTCATTTCATTGTTTTGTCTCTGGCCTCATAATGTGGTTTTGTTATATTATGCATACTATGTTTGGTGAATCAAAAGGATCAACTTGGTCATACTTGAGTAATCTGGAGAAATTAATCTATTATGTTATGTTTCCATAAACACTGGAATATAGTTCAAGCTAATGGAGATTACTCCAAGACACATCTAAAATTCATGGAAGTGCTAATAAAATGTCTGAACTCAATGTCACAGAGCTTACAAACTTCCTAAATGGAGCTGAATTCAGTCCTCCAAAATATATGAGGACCTTTTAATATCACCAGTTAGAGAAGGAAAGGTAAAATATGGGACTTTAGGTGTAATCGCAGATAAAATAGCTGATGTAGGACTTTTACCTCTTCCGTTTCTCCCACGGTATTTTAATTACTACTCTGTATTTTTATTTAACCTCATATTTAGATTATACTATACTTAACATATCCTTGGTGCACAGATTTATCGCATATAATAAAAATGTGAACTTAAGTCCAGGCTATAACACAGCAGTGTTGCAAAAACTTTTGAATCCCTGCTCCAATAAAAATTTCAGCTCACCTCACTGAAAATAATTATGTTCCTAGGAGTTGAAAGAATTTCACAATCTTCGGATGATAAAAGATATATGGGGTGAAAAGTGCTGAGTCTAAAGATCAGTTAGACTGGAGCTGATTTCTTGATAAAAGATAAAGGCAGTGCAAAAGTCTAATGGAAATCATGTGGAAACCTAGATACAATTTGCAGTGTTTTTTTATTATTATTTTTATTATGTTATATTAGTCACCATACAGTATGTCATTAGTTTTTGATGTAGTGTTCCATGATTCATTGTTTATGTGTAACATCCAGTGCTCCATGCAATATGTCCCCTCCTTAATACCCATCCCAGGTCCAACCCATCTCCCCACACCCCTTCCCTCTAAAACCCTCATTTTGTTTCTTGGAGTACACAGTCTCTCATGGTTCATCTCCTCCTCTTATTTCCCTACCTTCATTTTTCCCTTCCTTCTCCTAATGTTTGCAGTGTCTTGAGCAAGCAAAAAGTCCATCAAAAGAAATGGACTTGGGACGTTTGAGTGGCTCAGTCGGTTAAGCATCTGCCTTCGGCTCAGGTCATGATCTCAGGGTCCTGGGTTTGAGTCCCGCATCTGGCTCCTTGCTCAGCAGGGAGCCTGCTTCTCCCATCTGCCTGCTCTGCCTGTTCTGCCTGCAGCTCTCCATGCTTCTGCTCTCTCTCTCTCTCTCTGACAAATAAATAAATAAAATATTTTTTTTAAATGGCCTCCTGTGAGAGACTATATACAGGGGCTAAATACAGGTGAACACTAAAATGAAAAGTAAGGGTTTGTCCTTTTTCAAAATATTCTGCTATCCATTTGCTTCATCATTTAAATGCACTTTGAAATATTCTGTGGTGGGGGAACTCTAATACATAAAACACATGAAAGCAGATCTGTTCTGATTTGAGAGAAACTTGGGAGACCAAGAGAACTGTTGGTTGGTCTCTTCTTTTTACCTTCCCTATTTTCTCTAGTCCCTAAGATACTTCTATGGAACCCCAGGGTTCTACAAAACACAGCTTACAGATCTTTGCATCAGTCCACCCTGCTCATTTTGTATCTGGATAAACACCTGAGAAGAAACAGGACCAGTGGGGCCAACATTATACCAGGTGTTTGGCAAGATATAATGCTGTAGAGTCAGACTACCTGAGTTCGGACCTAATTCTGCTATTTAATAGCTAGGTGACCTTGAGTATTACTTAACCTCACTTGCTTCAGTTTCTCAATTTGTGAAATACAGATAAAAATAATGAGTTAGTATACATAAAGTACTTAGATTAACACCTGGCACGCACAACACAGCGTATGTATATATAATGTATGTGTGTGTCTAGGACTATAGCCTGAGAATTTTTGCAATATACCATGCTTCTTTTCATGCACCTCAAAATCAAAATCTAAAGTGAATTTGGGGCTATACCTGACATTTCATCATGTAACTAGAGAAATATTTTGTGAGATTTTTTCATCAGCTGTGCTGAGCCTTATTTTTGTGAAGAGACCATGATCCCTTTGGAATCAAGCAGATCTAGTTTTGATCTCGGGCCCACTCCTTGTAACTCTTTGTTCTTATGTAAGTTTCTTAATCCCTTTGGGTTTCAATTTCCATATTACCAAAAATGGTGATAATACTGTCTCATGGAGTCATGGCCATGGAACATAACATTTTAAGGGTCCAAATCATTACTCTGTGGGAGTGTGATAAGTACAGTCAAGCCCTAAAAGGCAATAAATATGAAGGAAAAAAGCAGAGAAGTTTAGGACAATCTTAGATAATCTAACCAGAAGTAGTGGGTTAAAGTGAAACAAAAGAAAGAGTAGACAAAGGAGAAGGAAAAATTGAAAGCATGTGGTCTTAAACCATGGAATGATCATTCCCAAGGGAAGATGTGGAAGTCCCTTGGTTTGAGTCATTTCAATTGAACTGAAGTAAAGTAAAGTAGAATCTATCCTGGGAGCAATCTTTCCCTGGCTGAGAAACCAAGAAGATGAGCTAATAAGGGATTTGTATCATTTTTTGAGCCAGGGATGGAAATATCTCCTAAGATGCACATCTGCATGGATTCTGAGCCAGCTGGGGATGATAAGAAGGAAAAGAAACCCACGCATAGGGAGAAAAAGAAAGAAGGAATGTGGAACAGGGATAATGGAAAAGAACTAGGAAAGATAGGTAAGAAAAAGTCAAGGAAAATGAAGAAGAAGAGAAAATAGAATATACTGAAGCAGAAAACAAAGAGAAAAAAAGAGAGAGCAGGGACGCCTGGGTGGCTCAGTTGGTTAAGCGGCTACCTTCAGCTCAGGTCATGATCCCAGCATCCTGGGATCGAGTCCCACATCGGGCTTCTTGCTCAGCGGGGAGCCTGCTTCTCCCTCTGCCTCTGCTGCCACTCTGCTTGCCTGTGTACATGCACTCTCTCTCTCTCTCTCTGGAAAATAAATAAATAAAATCTTTAAAAAAAGAAAGAGAGAGCAGAACAACTGAGAAAGACAAATCAGTGTTAACAACAACAATTAAAAAAAGAGTGCTTAGGTTTACTAGGCACAGTGATGCTGATATTCGCTGTTCATTAATGATGCATCTTCTCATTACATAGGTCCTGTGACCTGGGACTTGGCATCAGAAAACAATTGGTTCCTAGCAGCTGGTAAATAAACAAGCCCAAGCCGGGAGATGATTAGATGGAGACATCTTTTTCCCTCCCCACTGAAAGAAATGTCTTTTTTCCCCTCCTTTTCAAAAGCTAAATAATGTTTGTTTCCTAGAAACAGCTGGGAGTATAGGGAAGAATATTAACTATTTTTGCCAGCCCCAGGGTTCATTCCAGGGATCCAATTCCCTTTCCCATTAAACTAGTTCTTTAGCCAACCCATTTGCTGAGATGAAGTTCCCCACCCAACATACCTGTGCCAAAGAAAGTAGAGGCTTTGTACACTTTCAGAGTCTCCAGGCTTTGGACAATGATTGCTATCCTGAGGTGGCACCACCTAAATAAACACTCTTGTACAAAAAGAGAACACATTTCTAAAGGTTTTTATTTGGAAAGTACTGAGAGCATTTGAATAAGACACTGATCATCTTATTGGCTATATATGTACTATCTCTGGTTCTGCTCTACTCAGCCCATTTCCCCCAATTTCTTATACAGCTCCTGCTGTTCTATCTGCAATTTCTTACCTTCAACTACTTATTGCCTTCAATCTTCTCTTTCCATTTTCTTTTCACATGGCTCTCATGAGAAATGTAGGTAATGCTAGAGATGATTGCAACCTAGAGGTAATTACTCAGCAAACTATCGACCTCTTCCTACCTTGGGTAACCTGTTTTTTAAAAAACTCTGTCAGAGACCAAATTATACCCAGGCCAGTGAACATAACAGTATTTACAAAGAATAAACTTGTATTTTTCTGTGGCACTTTACAACTTATCACACAACTTTACATTCATTATCACATCTAAATCTCAACAACCTTATAATACTGTGTTTCAAATATTCAATTGATACTTGTAGAGAATGCATAGACTGAAAAGAATGCATAGACTGAAAAAAATATAAATTTTGAATCTTGGAAAGCAAGCACAACAGGGCTGGGTTTAATATGGAGTCTTTGAGTAGGCAATCAAATACTTGTCCAGTGGCCAGTGAACAGGACCAGCCTTGAAAATGGGGGTATACAAGTATTTCCTGACTTGGAAATGTAGACCTCATGATTAAAATTCCTTTCCACTAACTTGACCACTGATATGAATGATTGACTCTTAGGATTTGAAAGATATTCTGATAATTTGGATAATTTTATCCAATTCTTCACCTGCTATCTGACTCTCTCTACATTATTCCTATCAAATAGTAATTTGGTCTCTCTTCAAAAACTTTAAACAGCAGAAACCCACTCATTTTTGAGGCATTATATACCTCTAAAACCTAGCTGGAACTTTCTATTAACTTGAAATCTGTCCCTTTATTACATGTAACTACCAAAACCCACTATACCTGTTGATCTGGGTTTTAAGTCATACCTCTTCCCCATTAGAGCCCTTCAGACAGCTAAGAACAGGGCCCCAGAATTCCCAGGGTTCTTATGCTAGCTATTCATCTCTGAGCCCTTCTGCTCTTCTTTAGGTAGCAGAGTTCAGGGTACCCTCGTCATCATTATCCTGGCTACAGCCCTAAAACATCTCCAGCCTCTCTGTGTCCCCCAGCATGCAACACATAGCTCTGAGCTCCACATTCCCACATTGGTGTGAAAGATAAGAAGCATTGTGTGCCTATCACCACCCACTTCCTGGATTTGGAATTCCTGTCCATGCAACCCCATCATAAGGCTGACTCACACAGGCCCAATAACTGGGAACTGCTTTAAGATCTGTACATTTAATTGGGAAAACATTTCATATCTCCTGGAAAGATCACACTTTACTCAGCTTATTCATTTCCCTCCTTAAACTATTATTATTCTGAACAGAACAATCCCCAGTACTGTTAGGCTTTACTGAACTATTGTGTTTGAGCTAGAAGAGATTTTTTAGGAACCAGAGGCTCAGGGAGGTAAAACTGTCTCCCAAAGATCACACAGGGAATTTGTAGCTGAGCATAGTCTAGAGCTCAGATTCCCTGAAGCCCAGGCCAGAGCTGCTTTGAGGAGTCAGCCTTAGATGACTCTTCAACTCTTATCTTTTAGGACACAGCACCTCAGTGGAAAGATCCCCCAAAGCTGCCAAATATTTCTCTCCTGACCTAATACCCTTCCCATACCTTGTACACTATTTCCTGGCTTCCCCAAAACCAAAACATGGGTGAGTATTAGGGTACATTAACACAGGGCCTAAAGAATCCCAAGAAACATAAGCATGTGCCAGAAATGCTGCCACCAGAAAATTTAAAAATCTGCCAAATACATGGTACTTGATTGACCCCATGCTCTTAATGCTGATGCCAGGCCCGGAATCTAAGGGAACTATTTATTTATTAGGGGAAGTTCAACTAGACAACAGTTTGGTAAGTACATTGGTGCATGGTAGGCAGATTTTTTTTTTTTTTTTTGTAAACACAAAGTCTTAAAAAAATAGCTTCCTTGACCCAGATTCAGGCAGACATGGGTGGTTCTTCCCAACATGTCAAATTGTGGCAAGTGGCAAGAATTCTAAGGCGCTTAGACAGTAGGTCCAAAAATCAGCATATCCTTCAATTTTTCTTCATTTTCTGAATGTCTCAAGTTTCTCTGGAGTGGTGAAACTTCTGAGTAGAAATGGCAAATTGGATGCACAAAACTAATTTTTTAAAGATTTTATTTATTTATTTATTTGGCAGGCAGAGATCACAAGTAGGCAGAGAGGCAGGCAGATAGAGAGAGAGGTGGAAGAAGGCTCCCTGCCGAGCAGAGAGCCTGATGCGGGGCTTGATTCCAGGACCCTGGGATCATGACCTGAGCCGAGGGCAGAGTCTTTAACCCACTGAACCACCTAGTTGCCCTGCACACAACTAATTTTATTGCCTCTTGAAACCTCATTAAAACTGAAACAAAGGGATCTTTAAAAAAAAAAAAAAAAACATAAAGGAGAAGGGAAATAAGACAGTGGAAGCAATTAAGTGTGATCAACCAGAATACAGATGGACAGGTTAGCATGTTCAAGAAAACATAATCTGATGTTGGCAATAAGGAAAAGATAACAACAAATAAGTTTTTTGCTGAATCATCCTCAGTAAATCTCAGAAACAGTGGCCATAGTTAATTTGGTAGTAAGAAATTAGAAACAGGGAAATCATCAAATCATTAACAAATTCAAGAAAATACCCCAGGACTGAAAACCATGGGTTTCTAGAAAAGGCCCACAGAGTGCCCATAACAGTGGTGAAAAAATTGATCTACAAGTGAAATTGTAAGGTTTCAGAGTGCTTGCAGAAAAGAAACAATGCAGAGAAGAAAATATGCTTCAGAGTAATATGAAGAAGCCACATGTAAAAAAAAAATTGAGAATTAGGATTACTAGATTTCTCAATGGACAACACTAGAAACTATAGAGGCAATGAAGCAAAAGAAGAAGCAAAACTTCCAGTACCCCAAAATTATGAAAGAAAATCATTTCCAAACTTGAATTTTATGAACACTCAAATATTAAGGTAGCATGAAAACACTTTCAGATATGTGAACTATGGATTGAATTATGTTCCCCGCAAGTTCATATGTTGAAGTACAAGCCACCCATACCTCAGAGTGTGACTTTATTTAGAAATAAGGTCATTGAAGATAGAACTTTATTTAATATGAGATCATACTGGAGTAGGGTGGGCCCTTAATACAATGTGATTTATATCCTTATAAAAGGGGAAATTTGTGTTTTTTTAAAATTCTTTAAATTTGAGGTGCTCCTGGGTGGCTCAGTCAGTTAAGCATATGCTTTCTGCTCAGTTCATGATACCAGGGTCCTGGGATAGAGCCCTGCATCAGGCTCCCTGCTCATCGGGAAGTCTGCTTCTCTCTCTCCCATTGCTTGTGTTCCCTCTCTCACTGTGTCTCTCTCTGTCAAATAGTCTTTTGAAAAAATTGAGAATAGTCAACACACAATGTTACATTAGTTTCAGTCATACAACATAGTGATTTGATAAGTTTATACATCATGCTATGCTTAGCACAAGTATACCTATCATTTATCACCATACAATGCTATTACAGTACCATTGACTATATTTCCAAACTGTGACTTTTATTCCTGTAACCTGTTCATTCCATTACCGGAAGCTTGTATCTTCCACTCTCTTTCACCCATTTTTCCCATTCCCCTGCCCCCTTTCCCTCTGGCAACTATCAGTTTTTTCTCTATATTTATAGGTCTGATTCTGCTTTTTGTTTGTTTTATACATTTTTTAAGATTTCACATATAAATGAAATCATATGGTATTTGTCTTCCTCAGTCCGACTTATTTCACTTAGTATAATACCCTCTAAGTCCATCTATATTGTCAGAAATTACAAAAATCCATCTTTTTTATGGCTGAATAACATTCCATTGTGTGTGTGTGTGTGTGTGTGTGTGTGTGACATCTTCCTTATCCATCCTTTTTCTAAGAGATTAAAAAGGGACATTTGGACACAGATACACACACAGTGATAATGCCACATGAACATGAAGTCAGAGATCGAGGTAATGTGTCTATAAGAAAAAGAATGCCAAAGATTGTCAGCAGTCCACAAGAAATTAAGAAAGCTGCATGGAATTCCTAAAGGAAATCACACTTGGTGACACCCCAGTTTTGGAATTCTAATCTCCAAAACTGTGAAATAACACATTTCTGTTGGATAAGCCATACAGTTTATAGTACTTTGTTAAGACAGGCTTAGCAAACTAATATACAAAGTTTAAAAAAAAAATCTGCCTACCATGCACCATGCTTCATGTAGCAACTAGACGATATGCCCTGACCAAAATTAGGAGACAAATGATGAAAAAGAAAAACACAGGATCAAAGGGACTCCCTAAGATAATGGTGAAGAAGGATATTAGCTTTGCACCAAGTATTGAAAGCAACTGGTCTAGACTAGCGCAGTGGAGTTCAGGACAGACATGTCAAGGGAAGTCATCAAGATTTCTGCAGCTATGAGACTTTGTTTGTTTTAGTTTTTAAGAGTTGCTTTATTATTTTATTTTTTTATTATGTTATGTTAGTCACCATACAGTACATCATTAGTTTTTGATGTAGTGTCCTATGATTCATTATTTGTGTATAACACCCAGTGCTCCATGCAAACTGTGTCCTCCTTAAAACCCATCACCATTCACTTTTGTAATCTGAAGGCTGAATTTCGAGGAGGCCAAGATTCTTCAGAGTACTTGAATTTTGTAGGTCAAGTGCTCTTGAAGTTATTTTTCCTTTCATGCTCTCTAGATCAATTGAGAATAACATAAAATTCTCACCTGCCTATATATATATATCAGCCCATTTCTTGTCAAGTGTCTAATATCACACTTCTGCCCTGCCATATATCCCCACATTCATAAGCCTAAGTTTTTTCTGGGGCTCACTCAAGGCTTTCTCTAGAATGGGTTTATACTCTCAGAGAAACTAAAGCCAGACTATGACACTGGAAGTCTCTTTACAGATTTCATCTGTGACAATATTGTCCTACCCTTAAAATTTGGGCTGTACTTGCCCTCAGTTTTCATACTGATAACTTTTCACATTTATTTATATTTAAACATTTGTTTTAAAATAACACAGTATTTGATGAAAGTATAGAGTAACACAGAACAGGAGAAGCAAATCAAGAAGACTAAAGAGGTCAGAAGATATGGCTAATGTTGCAAGCTACAGATTTTTTTTATTCTTTTTAAACCTTTCTCATTCTTTAGTAGTCCACCCCACACACCTATACACCCTTTTTGACATTGCAGACTTTCTTGAAGACCCTGGTCCACACTGAATGCTGAATTTGACACACAATCTGAATTTTACAGGAAATGTAAAAGTAATACAGTCTACCCTGTGTGTTTTACAGGTTCAAAAATTGAGATGTACCTTGCTCAAAAACATATGGATATTAAGTGGCCAAGCTGGAATGTTGACTGAGATCAGTCTGCAAACATGCCCTTTAAATTGTTATGCTCTACTGCTTCTTCAGACCTAAAGTTTAGCAGGGTAAACCTTCAAGAAAAAATAGTCTACATAATCAAAAGAAAGTGAGAACTTGGATCTGAGTGAGGTTTGTAGTGAAGAACTCACCAAACACACAATATAGTCTTTTAGATGGCATAAAATAGAAAGGCATTCAGGAAGACCATACCAGAAACTTCATAATTTTGTAAAACCTTAAGGTTTTGTCAGTGTTCAGGTTTGCTACTTTTGTTTCCTTTATCCATTTTTAATGGTAAATAGCATTAAAACAGAAATGATCAGTGAGTTTATTTGAAGAGATAGAAAGGGAGATGGGAGTTGGATAAATGGTGTCCAACTTTTCTTTTTTTAAGAATTTATTTATTTGAGAGACAGAGAGAAAGAGAGAGATCATGAGCCAGAGGGAAAGGCAGAGGGAGATGGAGAATCAAACTCCCTGATGAGCAGGCAGCACAACGCAGGACTGGATCCAAGAACCCTGTGATCATGCCCTCAGCCAAAGGCAGACACTTAACTGACTGAGCCACCCAGGCACCCCAATGTCCTACTTTTCATTTAGGTATGGTTTGAAGAAGAGAATTTTCCAAAGTACACCTAATAATGGTAACTCTCATTGCATAAATACTATGATCTAGGAGTGGTCAATTCTATATCTAGTAAAGAGATAAGAAATACTGAGTTAAAATTAACTTCAACTAGTCACTCTTCTGGGTTATTTATTTTATTGTACTATGTATTGCAATTGATTGTGGTGAGAGTGGCAATCCTGTAGTTACTGTGCTACTTATTTGTTTCCCATATTTGTCTAGAATGGGTTTCTGAGCATGGTATAGTAAGTAGAAATTTGTAAACTAGATGCAGAGGAGTGATGGAAGAGGAAGTGGATTTTTATAAATAGTGGAGATGGAAGCAAGGCACTTGGTAATTTGGACTTTTTCTTTTTTCTTTCTTTCTTTCTTTTTTTCCCTTTGGCTGTGAGCATTTATTTTCATAGACAAGCACTGCCTACCACCAGCCAGAGGAGACACGCACAAATCTCAGGCTCCCATGTGATGCAGAGACAAGAATCTATTGACATCCACTGAGTTTTTCAGGGAGATAATGCAGGGATGTCCCAGGCCAACAACTAAGATTTCTGAATGGGGGAAGGGGGAAATGGGTGGGCTTCTGGCTTAGGAGAGGGTAACAGAGGGAGGTGGAGTCCTGAGCCAATCACAATTCAGCTCAAACAGTAGAGATGGTGTAGTCAGTGAGGTAATGGGGCAGCAGGGAGGGAAGACATGATTGCAGACCCGCCCAAGATACTCCTTCTGCCTTCCAGAGTTGGGTGTCTCACACTTACCTGTTTGCCCTGCTCCCCACTCCAGCCCATGCTGCTGGGGTTGTGGGCAGAGCCAGACTCTGCGGAGACATCCTGGGTGGGTGGTTGCCCCCTCTAGCCCCGTTTCCTCCGCTTCAGAGAGGTCCCTCCAGGATTGGACTTTGTAAAAATTAAATCAGGAAAAAAAAAACCTAAAATATAAAACAAAAAAATCCAGGTTATATGCAGTGGATTGAATTTTTGATTAGCTGCATTTGCTCCAGGTGCCCCACACCTGATAGCTAATTTCTCATTCTTTAAAGGTGATCCTCATTTCCAAAAATTCCTGGGTACAAAAGACAGATTTTTGGCTAGGAGAAAAGTAGCTTCCATTAAAAACATGTGCAAAGGTAGTAGTTCTATGAATTTGAACTCTCTTGGGAGGGCATGCTAATCACAGAACTGAGTACATTGATTTCAATGACTTATAGCTAGTTTGTTTTAGAGAATAAGTTATTTTTTAAAGGTATTTTTCTTGTCTTACGATTTTTTTCTCTTCCTTAAATAGGCGAGTTTTACAGAAAAATGAGAAAATACCTCCAATGTTAGCATTCCCCAATATAAGGCAGAAGCTTGTTTCTACTTGGTCTGTATTTCTTCAAAGATGTATTTTATCTATTTGAACAAGGGAGCACACAGTTTATTCATTTGATAGAAATACTACATAAAATACAGGCATTATTTTTTGACCTGAATATAGTTGATATGCAATATTACATTAGTTTGAATTATATAGCATAGTGATTCAACTTCTGTACATGTTATGCAATGTTCACAACTGTAGTTATTATCTGTGACCATGTAACACTATTACAGTATTATTGACTATATTTCTTATATTGTACCTTTTATTCCTGTGATTTATTCATTCCATAACTGGAAGTCTGTATCTTCTACTCCCTTTCACCCATTTTACCTGTTGGCCCACCCACTCCCCCATCTGGCAACTATCAGTTTGTTCTGTATTTATAGATCTAATTCTGCTTTTTGCTTATTCATTTGTTTCATTTTTTAGATTCCAAATATAAATTACATCATGTGGTATTTGTTGGACTAAGGGGAAGAAAAAGGAGAAAAAGACTAGATGCCTGATCCTGTTTGAATAAGAAAGAAAGAAAAACAGCCCCCAAGGTGATTTAACACTCTCCTGACATACCTCCACATAGATTATATTTCCAAATGAAAGGGCCATTTGGCCTTGAGAAATTGGGAAAGCAGGCGGCCTTGAGAGATGGCAAAAACATCCCATTAGCATTACCCATTGCCTGTAACCATAGAAACTCACTCTTAACCCTGTCAGGTACTCAGTCTTTAGGAATGACCCCACTGAACCCGCTAGCACTGATAAAGCTGTGTTCTCCCATCTCTCTGTGTGCCATTTGGGATTCCTCAGTCACCTTGAATTTTCCGCAACATTTGGTTCCCTGACCAGGAATCCCAACCTCACTGGCCCATTGTGCCACCGGTGTGGGACAGGAGATGGGCTGTGGAGGGCAAACGGAGCACCTGCCCTAGGGTTTAGGCGTGCCCTGCTGATTTCAGCAGACCCAAGCCTGGGCCTTCCTGGACAGCCATGGCTCACCTCCGCTCTGCTGGACCAACAACAGGAGGCCAGAGTTCAATCTGCCCATTGAACCAGGAATGCCCCGGGGCCACTGTCTGAGCCAGACCCATTCGTAAAGAATGGAAGAGGAGACTGATCACCTCCCATTAGCCAGGGATACCCAGAGTGGGGGTGTCCAACCTGTTTAAAATTGAAGAGTGCCTGACTGTGTGAATCTGTCTGTATGGCTCCACCGCTTTGGCTATGGAGTCTGAGTGGGCTGCACCCTGAGTCTCGCAGGGCATCATATGGCATAACAGTCACCTACTCCACGGAGTAGCCTGGTCCAGGGCTTATACAGACAGACCTTAGCTAAGATGCTCCTAAGTTCCCTTGAGGGATGTGAGCAGGACAGCATCTGAAAGATCCCCCTCCCTTTGTCTACGACATCATTCACGATGGGAGGGAAACCCAGTGAACTCACTATCTTAAGACTACATGCTTAAGAATTTAAAAAAAAAAAAAAAGGAAAGACACTGGTATAGAAAAGCTGGTTTTCTCTCTGTTTAAAAGGGCAAAGTTTTCTTCAGTTAATTGAAACATAAAGGGTTTTCTCTTTGCCTGCCCAGAAAACCCAGTTTCTATGTTTTGTTTTATCAGGTGTTTAACATCCCTGATTATATTTAGGTATGTGTTTTAAAACTTTCTAAGGTTTTAGCAATTGTTGACAAGATTCAAATTGTAAATGAGATCTCTTTGACTCATAAGGCTTTTCCTTGGTATACTAAGTTACTCAGTAAGTACTGCTAAACCAATAATAAACCTTGGGTTATATTTGGGTAAGTACTGTAACTACTCTAAGGGTTATATACATTTCCTAAAGTTTTAATGTTTTGATAGGGTCATCACCTGGTAATTTAGCCATATCTATTCTGAGTTCTTGTCATTTGTAATTGTTTTAATTCTCTTGTAAAATGAATTCTGCCTTAAAGAAAATTCATATGGGAAACTTTCAAGACAAATACAGGTCTTTGATATGTTGAAATCCTGGAACTGAAATGGGTAAAAATTTCCAGAAGTAGAAACTGCATTCGGACTAAACCAGAATTAGTAACATGGGACTAGATAAACTGAAAGATTGTAATGTTGTGTCTCTTAATGTTTTGTCTTATTTTAATTTAATTTATTTTATTTTATTAAAGATTTTACTTATTTATTTGACAAAGATTACAAGCAGGCAGAGAAGCAGGCAGAGAGAGAAAGGGAAGCAGGCTACCCACTGAGCAGAGAGCCTGATGTGGGGTTCGATCCCAGGACCCTGAGATCATGACCTGAGCTGAAGGCAGAGGCTTTAACCCACTAAGCCACCCAGCACCCCATGCTTTGTATTATTTTAAACATTACTGGTTCTGTAATGTTTGCTCTTCCAGACTGGGGAAAATTTTTCTTAAGTTATCTGTAATTTACAGAGATGTAAAAGTTTTCATTTGTAAACAAATCAAGGCATTCAACTTTTCTCTCTATCTAAACCCTCTGAAACCAAAAGGGCTCAGCAAATATTCTTTCTTCCATGGCAATCAGTCATTTGCATAAGTTCAATAAGAATCTGTTCTCCTTGTAATAGGACACCATTGAAAACACTAGTTATTTTACCAAGGCTTTGACTGGAATGTCATATTTGAAAAGACTCAGATATGACCAGACAGCTAAAGGAACTAAGGTTGACTTTATGAAACCTGGAGCCATAAAGCTGGAACTGTTGGCCTGATACCTTGCTTACAAAGTTCCCAGCAGCCTCACCAGGTGAGTAAAGGATGTCACTCCCTGGTAGGTGCAGAGCCTCAGAATACACTGGGTACCTCAGGAAGATAAATTTGCCCATATCAACAGGTATTGCAGGCATGTCTGATGGCAACTACGTGGCTTGGCTTCTGGCCTGGAGAGGCTACTAAAAGTTCAACCTAGAGATTCCTTATAAGAAGTTCCAGCAAAGCAGATTCTAAAAGATCTATATGATTACTTACTGTTCTTGCTGAGCTTATGTAAATAATTAGGCCAAGTTTGTTAAAACTGGACTTATCTTTCAAATAAATTAGTCCTGATTTGGCTATCTCTGGAAATGAGGGTTATTTTAGAGAGAAAAAATGTGTTTTAATAACACACCTTTATGGATGTTAAATTCTAGATTTGGTTGTCTTTAAATGTTTGTTTACCTAAGCTAGACAACTTGAGGTATACTTCAGAGGAAGATTTAAAATATTTACAAAAGTGGGTTAAACTAGACTTTACAAAAGTGGGTTAAACTATGAACAGGACTGGGCTAAGACTAGAACAGAAAAGTTAATTCTTCCTCGAAGACTAGGAAGAAAATTAGTAAGCCAGATACATCAGGGCACTCATTTGGGGACACACAAGCTTAAGGAGCTTATGGGCAAGCAGTTTCAGGTTTCTAAATTAGGGCGTATGGCTCAGGATGTGGTTGATAGATGTGCTCAATGTCAGGCGGTAAATGTGGGAAAAACCAGAATGGGAAGAGGGAAGAGAGAAAGGGGCAAGGAGCCAGGAATTTATTGGGAAATAGATTTTACAGAGATGAGACCGGGAAAATATGGACACAAATATGTTAGTTTTTGTGGATACCTTTTCAGGCTGGGAAAAGGCTTTTTCTGCCAAAAATGAGATGGCAGGAGTGGTAGCCAAAAAGCTACTAGAGGTTTGGGTTACCTCTCGTGATCGGGTCAGACAATGGCCCTGAATTTGTGAGTTCAGTCTCACAGGCATTGGCCACAGCCATGGGCACTAATTGAAAACTACATTGTGCCTACCAGCCCCAGAGCTCCAGGCAAGTAGAGAGAATGAACTAGACTCTTAAAGAGACCTTGACAAAGATAATTCTGGAGACTGGTGGTCGATAGGTGGATCTCCTTCCCTTCGCTCTCCTCAGGGTGTGATGTACACCCTACTTAAAGAAGGTGACCCCATTTGAAATAATGTTCAGGAAACACCCCCACCCACTCTGCCCTCGGCTATAAGAGGTTGCCCTAGCAGAAATAACTGATCAGTCTGTACTCCAGTCACTGCAGGCATTACAGTCTGTCTAAAAAGAGCCCACACATTGATCCAAACTGCCCACACTGAGACAGAGACGGAGCTGGAACCACATCCCTACCAACCCAGGGACTTGATTTGGATATGCCACCACCAAGTGGGAAACTTGGAGCCTCACTAGAAGGGACCTTTACTGTCATCCTGACCACCCCCATGGCAGTGAAAATAGAAGGCATCTGGGTCTGGATCCGTGCAAGTCATGTCAAAAGAGCTGAGGACGAAGATGCCCACCAGAGCTGGAAGCTGCTGTCAATGGACCCTGCTGACCGTGGACTAAAGCTAAGACTCAAAAGACTATGAGTTCATTGTTGCTCCTATTGTTACCTGTTTATGTAAGAGCTTCTAAGTCACCTCATAAGACAGAAAAGTATAGATGGGAAATTAAATGAACAGAATTAGGAAAAGTGGAAAGGGTTATACAAGGTGGTGAATGGCTAACTCATCAGCCGACTGTGCAATTTAATGTAACCTTATGCCAATTGGCACCCATTAACCCCTGTTTAGATGCCTTACAATTTTACATGTGCCCTAACACTGGGCCTCCCCAATGTGGTGGGGGAAAGGGCCTGGGGGCCCACCAGAGTACTGTCGTGCACAATAGGGATGCTATAAAAGTTTGCTCAACTGGTCTCCATGTTTGACTTCCCTAAAATCAGCAATTGCAGGCCCCCTGGTTTTATAATTACTAATGTTATTTTTTGGTCCCTGCATTATAAATGCCCTAATGTCATTTGTATAGAAAAAAATTAGAGTGATAAACATGTTAATCGTACATGCTCAATATAACCCCTTAGAACAGAAGAACATAGAATTGGCTAAAAAGTCAAGGATTTGACTAATCTCCAAAAAAGGGGGGAATGTAAGGGCCTGCTTAGCCAGAGCGAGCCATTTTGTTGTTTATGCAGTAAACTTAGATTGAGCCCACCCCTCGCTCCTAGAGGAACTTACTTAGAAACAAGTCTGGGAAACCAGTAAAATATGACTGACCAGCCCCTGATAACAGAGCCCATATACCAGGATGTATCAGGTCAGAGGGAGGTAACAGAGCCCAGAATACAAGGATGAGTCAAGCCAGGTGGAGACATCCAATCAGAAAAGCACCTCCCTAACCACCCAAGAATGTGGGCCCTGCCTTTTGGGCGCAAATTCCAACCGGAGTGATAAGCTAGTTCAAATAGCTACTATAGGGTGAATTGTAATTTAATTGGCCACCTGCGTGTGGCCAGGCTCAACCACATGGCCTTTACTCTATAAAAGTTAGTCTGTGAGGCTGGGAGGGGTTGCCTCTTTTCAAGAGATGGCCCTGGCTGCTCAGTTTGATTCTCGATGCTTGGTGTAAAATAAAGCTTTGCTTAACCTTCGCTTTGTATCACTCTCTTTCCTTTGACCATGGACCCAACAATACCCTGTAGGTCTATCCACGTAGTCATAAATGGCAAGATCTCATCCTTTTTATGACTGTGTAACATTTCCATATATGTGTATACACACACTTACACACACACACATATATAAATACCACATCTTCCTTATCCATCATCTATAAGTACACACTTATGTAGCTTCCATATTTAAAAACAAGTATTTTAGAAGCAACGTAAATGTTTCATTTTAGAGGAAACAATAATCTGATACATCCATATGATAGATTGTTCTAGTCACTAAGAATAATATCTAAAAATGATTTAACTTAAAGAGCATGTAAACATGCTTATGATATATAAGTGCTAAAAAGTAGAGTACTAAATTATATGTACCATACCACATAATTATGTTAAAGTAGATAAAAAAAACACACTAGAGAGATTTGCTTCAAACTATTAGTAGTTCTCTCTTATTTATGGGATTGTAATGGATGATATTTATTTTCTTTAATCTTTTTTATATTTTCCAAATGTTCTGTAATTAGCAGATCCATATTTGAACCATGGAAAAATTATTGAAAAGAAAAAAAATAAGGAAAAAAACAAGGAGGAGATCATGGGACATACTTGATCTTCCTTTCCTGTATAATCAAGAAAGGTTGGGCACAAAATTATTAGGGGATGGGCTCCAGGAAATCTCCCTTAGTTGTAAATCACAGATGCAGGTACAAGTCACTTTGCTCAAGTAAAATACATTTGTTTCAGTTGTAGATGTTTTTCAAAAGCAAAGAGTGGGAGGAAGGAATGGTTTCATTTCAGTGTAGCAATACTGCCACCAAAAGAAAAATATTAAAGAATCCCCTATGTTAAGAGAGAGAAAAAGAGAGAAGAGGAGGAAAAAATAGACTCTATACAGACCAACTTCCTGTCTTTGTCAAAATCAATTACCAGGAATCATAAAGGAGCCAGTCTTATGCTTCCTCCACACCTCTTAGTAGTCACTGATTAGCTAGTAATGACAGGCCTACTCATGAGCCATTTATGTGGCTGGAATAAGGGGTATATCTCTCAGAGGCTATGAGTCTTAACCCGTGAAAATAATAAGAGACCCTATGACAAAGGGATGGGAGGATAGAATATGCTAAATAAGCAGGTCAGAATCAACATCTCTGGGGTGATTACTGAACAGTACTTGTTAATTGTTAAGAGTGCTAGGGTTCAGTGGAAATGGTTCAGGAACTCCTCACTTTAACCAGAGAGCCCCAGTTTATATAATTTGTATTGAATTTCCACAAGTAATTTTATTTGAAGAATAATAAGAATATTAAGACTACTGGCCTAGTGTACCACCAGATGTCGATTCTGGCGTTATGTGTATAACGTAATTATGTATATGGGAGGTTCAGTTTGTTTGTGGGAATAGAATAAAACACTTATTCCCCTCACTTGGTTTTCCCAGAATTAGATGAAATCAGTATATCGCTAGATGCATTCATCTTTTGGAATACAGCATACATTCTGGGATGTTTGGGAAGTGAGAGGTGGATTCCCATGATGACATTGAGCTTACCATGGTATTACTGGGAATTCAAAACTGACTTCTCAATAAACTCCAATCTGTCATCGAGGGTTTCTATGACAAAGCACAGAGGGTGTCCGGAAGAGAAGAGGCCTGAATACTTTAAAACAGAGCAATGACATGATAGAGATTATATTTTCCTTAGATTAAATATTTCTAAATCTCATCCTTAAAAAAGAAACACTTAAAAACAGTAGTTCAATTCTGTAAAAAAAGGAAAAAAGAAAAAGAAATAATGAGGGACAGCTCTACCAAAACTAAAATAAATAAATCCACAGTAATTACAAGTTTGATACAAGTATTGGAAATAGTCTAACAGAACTGGAACAGACAGAGATCTAAAACAGATCTCGCTTTATATAATTAAATATGCATAAAAATATATTTCAAATCACTAAGTAAAATATGAAGTAAAAAATTATTGATATTGAAACAATGAGCTGACCATTTGAAATAATTAGTCTTTTAACTTCATTTGTTGCACTGAAATAAATCCAGATAGTAAAATATATTTTATTTATTTATTTTTAGTTTTATTTTTTAATTTTGATCCCAGTTTAGATAACAGTGTTATGTTAGTTTCAGACAAGCAATATAGTGATTCCACAATTCTATACATTATTCAGTGCTCATCATGATAAGTATACTCTTTAGTCTCCATCACATATTTCACCCATCCCCCACACACCTCCCCTTTCGTAACCATCAGTTTGCTGAGTGTTTCTTGGTTTCTCTCTCTCTCCCTTTCTCTTTTTTCCCATTGCTTGATAGCTTTGTTTCTTAAAATCCACATATGAGTGAAATTATATGGTATGTCTTTAACTGACATATTTTGCTTAACATTATACTCTCTAGATCCATCCATGTTATTGCAAATGAAAAGATTTCATTCTTTTTATGGCTGAATAATATTCCATTGTATATATAAACTACATCTTTATCTATAAATCTATCATGAACACTTGGGTTGCTTCCATAATTTGGTTATTGTAAATAATGCTGCAATAAACATAAGAGTGCATATATTCTTTCAAGTTAGTGTTTTTGTATTCTTTGGCTAAATACCCAGTAGTATAATTAATGGGTTATAGGTTAGTTCCATTTTTAAATTTTTGAGGAACCCACATACTGTTTGCCAGAGGGACTTCAACAGTTTGCATTCCCACCAATGCTGCAAGAGGGTTCCTTTCTATCCACATCCACACCAACACCTATTGTTTCTTGTGTGTTTTTTTTTTTTAATTTTAAGAATTCTGACAGGTGTATGGCAATATTTTATTGTGGTTTTAATTTGCATTCCCCTGATGATGAGTGATTTGCATTCTCCTGAAGCATCTTTTCACGTGTCTATTGGCCATCTGTATGTCTTTGTGAAACGTCTGTTCATTTCTTTTGCCCATTTTTAATCAGATTATTTGGAGGGAATATTAGCTTGTGTAAGTTATTTATATACTTTGGATAGTAGCCCTTTATCAGATATATCACTTGCAAATGTCCTCTCCCATTCCATACATTGACTTTCAGTTTTGTTGATTGCTTCCTTCACTGTGCAGAAGCTGTTTAATTTGATGTACTCTGAATAGTTTATTTTTGTTCTTATTTTCCTTGCCTCATGAGATGTGTCTAGAAAAAATGTTGCTATAGTTGATGTCAGAGAAGTTACTACCTGTGCTCTCTTCTAGGATATTTATGGGTTTAGGTCTCACATTTAGATTTTTAACCCTTTTTGAGTTCATTTTTTGTGTATGGTGTAGGAGAGTGGTCCAGTTTCATTCTTTCTCGTGTAGCTGTCACATTTTCATAATACCATTTCTTAAAGATAGTGTTTTTTTTCACGCTGTATATTCTTTCCTCCTTTGTTGAAGATTAATTTACCATATAACTGTGGTTTCGCTTCTGAGTTTTCAGTCTTTTCCATTGACATGATGACTATTTTTGTGAAATTACTGTACTGTTTTCATTACTATAGCTTTGTAAGAGAACTTGAAATCAGGAACTGAGATAATTCCAGCTTAGTTATTTTTCTTCAACATTGCTTTGGCTATTTGGTGGTTCCAAAGATTAGGATTGTTTGTTTGAGCTCTGTGAAAATGCTGTTGGTATTTTGATGGGGACTGTATTAAATGTGTAGATTGCTTTTGGTATCATGGTCATTTTAACTCTGTTTGTTCTTCCAATCCATGAGCAAAAGTATCTTTCCATTTGTTAGTTATCTTCAATTTATTTCATCATTGTTTTATAGTTTTTAGAGTACAGGTCTTTCACACCCTTGTTTAAGTTTATTCCTAGGTACCTTATTATTTTTGATGCAATTATAAATGGAATTGCTTTCTTAATTTCTCTTTCTGTTAATTCATTGTTAACATATAGAAAGCAATGGACTCTCAAATAAATAAATAAAATCTGAAAAAAAAAGAAATGAAATGGATTTCTACACATTCATTTTGTATCCTGGAAACTCACTGAATTCATTTATCAGCTTTAGTAGTATTTGGGTGGAGTACTTTGTGTTTTCTTTATAGAGTATTATGTCATCTGAAAATAGGAAAGTTTTACTTCTTCCTTACCAATTTGGATGGCTTTTATTCTTTTGATGTCTGATTGCTGTGGCTAGGACTTCCAGTACTATGTTGAATAAATGTGGTGAGAGTGGATTTTCTTGTCTTGTTCCTGATCTTGGGGGGAAAACTTTCACCCTTTTCAAAATTGAGTATAATGTTAGCTGTGGATTTTTATATGTGACCTTTATTTTGTTGAAGTTTGTTCCCTGTAAACCTGTTCTGTTGAGGGTTTTTATCATGAATGGTTGTTTGTCAAATGCATTTCTGCATCTTTTGAAAGGATCGTATGGTTCCTATCCTTTCCCTTGTTGATGTGATGTATCATATTAACTGATTTCCACACTTGCATCCTGGGAAGAAATCATACTTGATCGTGGTGAATGATTTTTTTAAGGTAGTGTTAAATTCAGTTTGCTAGTATTTTGTTGAGTATTTTTATATTTATGTTCATCAGAGATATTGACCTGTAGTTCTCTTTTCTTGTGGTATCTTTATCTGGTTTTGTATCAGTGTAATGCATGCACTGTACCAGAAATTTGGGAGACTTCCTTTCTCTTCCACTTTTTTGGAATAGTTTGAGAATAATGGGTATTAACTCTGTAAATTTTGATAGAGCTCACCCGTGAAGCAGTCTGGTCCTGCACTTTTGTTGGGAGGTGTTTTTTTATTATGATTTAATTTCATTGATAATAATCAATCCATATACATTTTCAGTTTCTTCCCAGTTCAATTGTGGTAGCTTATGTTTCTAGGAACTTATCCATTTCTTATAGGTTGTCTAATTTGTTGGCATATAATTTTTTACTATATTCTCTTATAATCTTTTGGATTTTTGTGGTGTCATTTTTCCCCCCCCCCAATTCTTTAATTTCTGATTTTGTTTATTTAAATCCTCTCTCTCTTTTCTTTTGATGAGTCTGGCCAAAAGTTTACCAATTTTTTTTATCCTGTCCAAGAACCATCTCCTGGTTGTATTTGTCTGTTGTATTTTTTTAATGCCTATATCATATATTTCTACTCTCATCTTTATTATGTCCTTCCTTCTTTTGGTTTGGAGTCTTATTTCTTTTTCTTTTTCTAGGTCTTTTAGCTGTAAGGATAGGTTGTTTATTTGAGCCTTTTCTTGCTTCTCGGGGCAGTCCTGTATTGCTTTAGACTTCCCTCTTAGGACAGCTTTTTTAGAATCCCAAAGATTTGGGGCTATTTTGCTTTCATTTTTATTTGTCTCCATATGTTCATTTCCTCTTTGATCGCATCCTTGAACCATTTATTGTTTAGTAGTATGTTGTTTACATCTATGTATTTGTGCTCTACCCAGATTTTTTCTTCTCATTGATTTCTAGCTTCATAGTGTACTGAGAAAAAATGCATGGAATGTCTTCCATCCTTTTAAACTTGTAATACTTGTTTTGTGGGCTATTATGTGATCTATTTTGGATTATGTTCCATGTGCACTTGAAAAGAAGGTTCATTTAGCTGGTTTAGGGTGTAATGTTCTGAATATACCGTTAAATCCATCTGGCCCAATAGGTCATTCAAAGCCACCATTTCCTTGTTGATTTTATTTTTTTAATTGTTTTATATAAATTCAATTGGGTTAACATAGCATTTTATTAGTTTCAGGGGTAGAATTTAGTGATTCATCAGTTACATATAACACCTAGTGTTCATTACATTAAGTATCCTCTTCAATGCCCATCAACCAATTACCTCATCCTCCCACCCACCTCCTTTCCAGCAGTCCTCAGTTTGTTCTCTATAGTTAAGAATAGCATGATCTCAGTCTTTTTATACCAGTTGAGACCTTATTTATAACCCAGTATGTAATCTATTCTGGAGAATATTCCATGTGCACTACAAAAGAATGGGTATTCTAATTTAGGGTGAAATGCTCTGTATATATCTATGAATTCCATCTGATCCAGTGTGTCATTCAAACCTCACATTTCCTTGTTGCTCTTCTGTGTAGATGACCTGTCCATTGCTGTGAGAGGTGTTAAAAATCCTCTACTATTATTGTATTATTATCAATGAGTTTCTCTAATTTTGTTACAAATTGGTTTATATAATTGGCTGCTCCCAAGTTGCTCCCAAGTTGGGGCATAAATATTTACAATTGTTAAATATTCATGTTGGATATACCCCCTTTATAATGATATTGTGTCCTTCTTAATCTCTTATTAGAGATCTTAGGGTCTCTGCTCAGCAGAGGGCCTGCTTCCCCCTTTCTCTCTGCCTGCCTCTCTGCCTACTTGTGATCTCTCTCTGTGTGTCTAATAAATAAATAAAATCTTTAAAAAAATAAAAATAAAAATAAAAAATAAAAACTGAAAGACTAAGGAATAATAAGGAAAAAACCCATGAATGTTATGTACTGTTTTCCCCAAGAGCTGGAGTTTGCAGTTCTTTATGATCGGTAAACTTGGTGTTAGCTGGATGTTCCTGCTGGTCTTCTAGGGGAGGGGCCTTTTGCGCTGATTCTCAGGGGTCTTTCCCAGGCCAGAATTGCACCCCCTTTGCCAGAGGGCCAGGCTCAGTGTAAGCAACCCCGATCACACTATGTGATGCTATTTTACTACCTGAGGACTTTCAGCATCAATGGGGGTGATAAAATGGTGGTGTTCCTATCTCTAAACCAGAGCTGAAAGTTTCCACACCCAGTGAGCCCTCACAGAAAAGCAGTCACTCACTCTTGTCTTTCTGGTTACCATCCAAATTCTGTGTTCATCCAGCCTGTGACCAAGCGTTTTTATCTGAGACAGGTGACCCATTTGGAGTCGCAACACTGAACAGAAAGTTGCCGCCTAGCCTCACTGTTTTCAGCCAGCTTTTCAGCCACTCCAGTGCTTGGGAACTCTGTCACTTTTTGTGTCCCATTTTTTTGGTTACTCCATGGACCCTGAGACCACCTCTTCCACCTGCACTTCCACCCTGCTTTGCCACCTGGGCACCTTAGACGTCTAAAAGTTCTGATTTTGTGCTCCATTCCTTATAACACTTTCCAGTACCCAGTTTATGGGAGCTTCTTCCCCAGCAGTTTATCTTCCGATATATTGCTTTGGAGTCACTTCTCTGTACCTCCTACCCTGCAAAAAGTGGTTGCTTTTCTATTTGTAGATTTGCAGCAGTTCTTTTCTCAGATCTTGTTTAATTTTTCAGACGCTTAGGAAAATCATTTGGAAATTATAAAATCAGATAACTATCTAACTAAATTCCAAGGACCAGACAAACTTAGGGTCCCCTACTCCTCTGCCATTTTAACTCCTCCTAACATTAAATCTTTCTTGCACGTGGTCATATCTGCTTTTGAAGCTTTCTTTTGAATTGTTCAGTTCAATCATTGTGTTTTTTAGCTCTAGAATTTCTGGTTTTGTTGCTTTTATTGATGGTTCCTACTCTTTTTTGTTCATGCATTGTTTACTAATTTTATTTAGATGTATGCTTATTTTTTAGTTTATTAAACTGTGTTTAAGGAATTATTCTGAATCCTTTGTCTAAGAGTTTATAGTCTATTTCTTTAGGAGCTGTTATTAGAGCTTTATTACTTTCTCTTTCTAGTGTCATGTTTACCTCATTTTCATGATCCTTGATCACTATGTTGGTATCTGTGCATTTGAGTAAGTGTTGTTCTCTTCCAGACTTTGCAAATTCACCTTGGAAGAGACAATTGTTCACTAGTCAGCTCAGTGTGGGTTTCAAAAGTGTCTTCTGGGAATGTCCTTTGGCAGGTAGGTCTTGCTATTAGAGTCCGGTTTTGGGCAAAGCAACTGTGAAGTCAGTGGTAGTTGGTGTGCCATTGGCTGCGAACTGTTGGATAAAACTATTGGCTTGGTTCCCTGCCCTGGTGAGGTGTTAGGATGGGCTTTACAGTTGCTTGGATTTTCTGGTCAGGCTTACTACATGGTCAGGACTGAGTACTATGTGTACTCACCAGTAGGTGGGGCTGTGACTTAACTTACCTGCTCTAATTAGGCATCTGGACTGAATCCAGGGTCTGCTGGGCTCTGTCTGGGAAACCAGAATTAGGCAAGAGCTTTCACTGAATATCTTGATCAGATGAGGTTATTAGTTTTGCTTAGTATACAAGAAAAGTCACAGGTTGTGCTCTCTATTTAAGTGTCCCTGTGAGCAAGCTGATGGATAAGCTACACAGTTTCCTGTGTGCACTGGTTAAGGTTCCCTACTGGTGCAGGCTGTATTGCACAATAAGTGGAGTTATGAATTAGCTTTCTTGCCCAGACATGGGAAAAGCAGCTCCAAGGGCATAAGGCTCTTTCTTCTCCTGACTCAAGACAACCCATGCCTCACTTTCCCTGGCTGAACAGTGCCACTGCCATTGCTCAGTGGTCAATTAGTCCTGGCCCCCACCTATTGGCTTAAGTGTTTTGGGTTTTTCAGCAGCTTACAAGTGTTCTCATTAAACTTCCCTGTCAGATGAGACACTGGGAACTATGCTCCACTACAGGTGGGATTATGTCTTGGTTCTCTGGCCTGGGCAGGTCTTGAGACTACTCCCAAATTTTCCTGAACAAACTTTTCAGTTGAGAGAGGCTGAGATCTATACTCAGTAACAGGTGAGGTTATGCGTTTACTACCTTCTTGCATAGGCATAGCAGGAGAATCCTCCATGCCCAGTATTGGCTTTGCTTTGAGGACAAGCAGCTCTTCCCACCTGCTGCTAAGCCCCATGTTTGCCTGATTATACAGATTCCAGGTGTTCTTTCTAGTCCTCCTTGTCAGATGTGCCTGGGCCATCTCTTCTCAGTTCTTATCCCTGGGTAGGAATGGGAGGTCCTGCTTCAGGCAACTCCCCAAACTTCTTGTATAGGTTTTCTAGTTTGAAAGGGCTGGGAGAGAGTCTTCACAGTAGGTGGGACTATAAATTAACTTCCCCACCTGAGTGTAGCAGGGGGATTTGCTATGCCCAGAGAGCTTGGCTCTGAAGTTTATCAGTTCTGCCCACCCTTTTCTTGCCTTGAGTATTGCTGGGTTATGCAACTTACAGGTGTTCTCACCAGCTTTTCCTGCTATATGGGGATGGAGGTCACATTCCACAGTGGTTGGGGCTATGGTTTTGTCTGGCTTCAGTATTGAGGTAATACTGACTTTTTGAAATAACTTAGAAAGTATTTCCTCTGTTTCTATCTTCAGAAAGAGGTTGTAGAAAATTCTATATTTCTTCATTAAATTCTTGGTAGAATTTTACAGTGAATCCACTTTGGCTTGGTGCTTTCTGTTTTGGTAGGTTGATTCAATTTCTTTAATAAATGAAGAACTGTTCTGATTGTCTATTGTTCTTGTGTGAATTTTAGCAGATTGTGTCCTTCAAGGAATTGATTCATTTACTCTGGGTTATCAAATTTATGGCCATTGTGTTTTTCACTGATAATAGTTTTAATGCCCAGGGAATCTGTAGTGATGACCCCTTTTTCATTTTTGGTATTAAGAATTTGTGTCCTTTCTCCTTTTTTCTTAAATTGGTAGAAGTTTATTGATTTTACTGATGTTTTGGAAGAATCAGCTTTTGGTTTGTTTGATTTTCTCTATTGATGGACAACTTTATTTTATTTTGTTTTATTAATTTAATTTAATTTAATTTTTCTCAGTGTTCCAAAATTCATTGTTTACGCACCACAACCAGTGCTCCATGCAATACATGCTTTCCACAATACCCACACCAGGCTCACCCCACCCCCCACCCACCCCTCCAAAACCCTCAGTTTATCTCTCAGAGTCCACACTCTCTCATGGTTTGTCTCCCCATCCAATTTCCCCCAACTCACTTCTCCTCTCCATCTCCTAATATCCTTCGTGTTTTTCCTTATGCTCCACAAGCAAGTGATACCATATGATAATTGACTCTCTCTGCTTGACTTAGTTCACTCAGCATAATCTCTTCAAGTCCCATCCATGTTGATACAGAAGTTGAGCATTCATCCTTTCTGATGGAGGCATAATACTCCATTGCATATATGGATCATATCTTCTTTTTTTTTTTCAGCATAGCAGTATTCATTATTTTTGCACCACACCCAGTGCTCCATGCAATCCGAGCCCTATATAATACCCACCACCTGGTACCCCAACCTCCCACCCCCCGCCCCTTCAAACCCCTCAAATTGTTTTTCAGAGTCAATAGTCTCTCATGGTTCACCTCCCCTTCCAATTTCCGCCAACTCCCTTCTCCTCTCTAACTCCCCATGTCCTCCATACAATTTCTTATGCTCCACAAATAAGTGAAATCATATGATACTTGACTCTCTCTGCTTGACTTATTTCACTCAGCATAATCTCTTCCAGTCCCGTCCATGTTGCTACAAAAGTTGGATATTCATCCTTTCTGATGGAGGCATAATACTCCATAGTGTATATGGACCGCATCTTCCTTATCCATTCATCTGTTGAAGGGCATCTTGGTTCTTTCCACAGTTTGGTGACCGTGGCCATTACTGCTATAAACATTGGGGTACAGATGGCCCTTCATTGCACTACATCTGTATCTTTGGGGTAAATACCCAGTAGTGCAATGGCAGGGTCATAAGGAAGCTCTATTTTTAATTTCTTGAGGAATCTCCACACTGTTCTCAAAGAGGCTGCACCAACATGCATTCCCACCAATAGTGGAAGAGGGTTCCCCTTTCTCCACATCCTCTCCAACGCATGTTGTTTCCTGTCTTGCTAATTTTGGCCATTCTAACTGGTGTAAGGTGGTATCTTAATGTGGTTTTAATTTGAATCTCCCTGATGGCTAGTGATGGTGAACATTTTTTCATGTGTCTGATAGCCATTTGTATGTCTTCATTGGAGAAGTGTCTGTTCATAACTTCTGCCCATTTTTTGATATGATTGTCTGTTTTGTGTGTGTTGAGTTTGAGGAGTTCTTTATAGATCCTGGATATCAACTTTTTGTCTGTACTGTCATTTGCAAATATCTTCTCCCATTCAGTGGGTTGCCTCTTTGTTTTCTTGACTGTTTCCTTTGCTGTGCAGAAGCTTTTGATTTTGATGAAGTCCCAAAAGTTTATTTTCACTTTTGTTTCCTTTGCCTTTGGAGATATTTCTTGAAAGAAGTTGCTATGGCTGATATCGAAGAGATTACTGCCTATGTTCTCCTCTAGGATTCTGATGGATTCCTGTCTCATGTTGAGGTCTTTTATCCATTTTGAGTTTATCTTTGTGTACGGTGTCAGAAAATGGTCGAGTTTCATTCTACTACATATAGCTGTCCAGTTTTCCCAGCACCATTTATTGAGGAGACTGTATATTTTCCAATGTATATTTTTTCCTGTTTTGTTGAAGATTATTTGACCATAGAGTTGAGGGTCCATATCGGGCTCTCTACTGTGTTCCACTGCTCTATGTGTCTGTTTTAATGCCAGTATCATGCTGTCTTGGTGATCACAGCTTTGTAGTAAAGCTTGAAATCAGGTAACGTGATGCCGTCAGTTTTATTTTTGTTTTTCAACATTTCCTTAGTGATTCAGGGTCTCTTGTGATTCCATACAAATTTTTGGATTATTTGCTCCAGCGCTTTGAAGAATACGGGTGGAATTTTGATTGAATCTATCTATGAAAGACCCACAGCAAACATCATCCTCAATGGGAAAAAGCTTGCAGCCTTCCTGGTGAGATCAGGAACACGACAAGGATGCCCACTCTCACCATTATTGTTCAACATAGTATTAGATGTCCTAGCAACAGACATCAGACAACAAAGAGAAATAAAAGGTATCAAAATTGACAATGAATATGTCAAGCACTCTCTCTTCGCAGATGACATGATTCTTTATATGGAAAACCCAAAAGACTCCACCCCCAAACTACTAGAACTCACACAGCAATTCAGCAACGTGGCAGGATACAAAGTCAATGTACAGAAATCAGTGGCTTTCTTATACACCAACAATGAAAATACAGAAAGGGAAATTAGAGAATCGATTCCATTTACTATAGCACCAAGAACCATAAGATACCTGGGAATAAACCTAACCAAAGAGGTAATGGATCTGTACTCGAGGAACTACAGAACACTCACAAAAGAAATTGAAAAAGACACAAAAAGATGGAAGACCATTCCATGCTCTTGGATGGGAAGAATAAACATTGTTAAAATATTTATACTGCCTAGAGCAATCTATACTTTTAATGCCATTCTGATCAAAATTCCACCGGTATTTTTCAAAGAGCTGGAGCAAATAATCCAAAAATTTGTTTGGAACATATCTTCTTTATCTATTTGTCTATTGAAGGGCATCTTGGCTCTTTCCACAGTTTGGTCACTGTGGCCATTGCTGCTATGCACACTGGGGTATAGAGGGCCTTTCTTTTCACTACATCTGCATCTTTGGGGTAAATACCCAGTAGTGCAATTGCAGAGTCATGTGGTAGCTCTATTTTAAATTTCTTAAGGAATCTCCATGCTGTTTTCCAAAGTGGCTGCACCAACTTGCATTCCCACCAACAGTGTAAGAGGGTTCCCCTTTCTCCACAGCCTCTCCAACACTTGTTGTTTACTGTCTTGTTGATTTTGGCCATTCTGACTGGTGTTAACGTGGTATCTCAATGTGGTTTTGATTTGAATCTCCCTGATGGCTAACATTTTTTCATGTGTCTGTTAACCATTTGTATGTCTTCATTGGAGAAGTGTCTGTTCATGTCTTCTGCCCATTTTTTGACGTCATTATCTGTTTTGGGCGTGCTGAGTTTGAGGAGGTCTCTATAGATCTTGGATTATCAGCCCTTTGTCCTTAGTTTCCTTTGCGAATATCTTCTCCCATTCCGTGGGTTGCCTCCTTGTTTTGTGGACTATTTTCTTTGCTGTGCAGAAACTTTTGATCTTGATGAAGTTCCGAAAGTTCATTTTCACTTTTGTTTCTGTCGCCTTTGGAGACATGTCTTGAAAGAAGTTGCTGTGGCCAATGTCGAAAAGGTTACTGTCTGTGTTCTCCTCTAGGATTTTGATAGATTCCTGCCTCACCTTGAGGTCTTTTATCCATTTCAGGTTTATCTCTGTGGATGGTGTAAAAGAATGGTCAAGCTTCATTCTTCTATACATAGCTGTCTAATTTTCCCAGCACCATTTATCAAAGAGACTGTCTTTTTTCCTCTGTGTATTTTTTTCCTGCTTTGTCAAAGATTAGTTTGCCATAGCATTGACGATCCTTATCTGGGCTCTCTACTCTGTTCCACTGGTCTATGTGTCTATTTTTGTGCCAGTACCATGCTGTCTTGGTGATCACAGTTTTGTAGTAAAGCTTGATATGAGACAACGTGATGCCCCCAGGTTGGTTTTTTTTTTTTTTTTCAACATTTCCTTAGAAATTCAGATTCTCTTCTGGCTGTTGGACACTTTTAAATTTCATTGATTTCTGCTCCAATTCTTATTATCTCTTTTTTCTGCTTACTTTAGATTTAATTGTTTTTTTTTTTTATTTTCCTTAGGAGGTAGCTTAGTTTATTGATTTTAGATCTTTCTTTTTTCTTAATATATGCATCCAAATAAGTTTTCTTCTATGCACGTATTACACTGCATCTCACAATTTTGGTAAGGTGTAGTTCCTTTTCAAGTATCTCAAATTACTTTTAAATTTCTCTTCAGATTACCTTGTGGACCCACATATTCTTTAGTTATGTGGTGTTTAATCTCCATGTACTTGGATATTTTCCAAACTATCTTTCTGTTATTGATTTCTACTTCAATTCCATTGTGGTATGAGAGCACATATTGCATATGAATTGGGGGAAGTCGGAGGGGGAGACAAACCATGATAGACTGAGGACTTTGAGAAATAAATTGAGGGTTTCAAAGAGGGGTGGGGGTTGGGGTGGTGGGTATTATGGAGGGCACATATTGCATGGATCAATGGGTGTGGTGCACAATGAATTTTGGAACACTGAAAAGTAAAATAAAAAATAAAATAAAATTTTTAAAAATTTTTAATTCTTCTAAGTTGGGTAAATTGTTTTTTATGGTTCAGAAATTAGTCTATCTTGGTGTTCCTGTGATCTTAAGGAGAATTTATAGTCTACTCTTGTTGGATTAAGTAGTGTAAAGATGTTCATCATATTCACTTGATTAATGGTGCTGTTGAGGTTAGCCATATCCTTCCTTATTTTCTTCCTTTTGGATCTATTTCTTTTATAAAAATGTTGAAGTCTCCAAAAACAGTAATGGATTTAACATTTTATTTTCTTGTAGTTCTGTCAGTTTTCATCTTATGCATTTGTACTCTTTGCTAATAGGCATATACACAGTAAGAATTGTTAGTGTCTTCTTGGAGATCTGACCCATATATTATTATGTATTGCCTTTTTTGTCCCTGATAACTGTCCTTTCTCTGAAACCTGTTTGTCTGAAATTAATATAACAATTCTAGCTTTCCTTTGGTTAGTATTTATATGATATAACTTTCTGAATCCTTATACCTTCAATGTATATGTGTTTTTATATTTATAATAGGTTGCTTATAGACAACAATTATGTTTCGTAAGAACATGTTGGCCATGTGTTTTTATCTATTTTAGCAATTTATGTCTTATAATTAATCTATTTAGACCAGTTACATTTTTAAAAATTTTTAATTGAGTATAGTTGATACATAACATTACATTAGTTTCAGGTGTACAGCATAATGATTCAACAAGTTTATACATTATTCTATGCTCACCACAAGTAGAACTACCATCTCTCACCATACAGTGCTATTACAATGTCACTGAATAGATTTCAGAGGAGTTAAGATGGCAGAAAAGTAGGGGAACCCTGGGTTTTCCTCAGCCCTGGAATACAGCTGTATTGAGGTCAAATCACTTGGAACACCCAGGAAATCAGTCTGAGGATTGAAGTATCTCCATGGTTGGAGGGCGACAGCATGACAGGTGCAAGGTGGGTGGAAGTGAATTGGGGGAGAGAAAAGCTGCTGTGCTGTGGAGGGGAGGGGACCCTTTCCTCAGGGAGAGAAAATGGAGAAAGGGATGGGGGATTAGAAAGATGGTGTCAGGTTTCCACAAGAAGAAACCATCTTTGGCCACAGACTGGAGAGTCAGTGGAACTGAGTGATGCAGGTTGTTTGCAGTGAGTGGAGCTCAAGCTCTGACATTTTGGAAGTGTACAACTTTCAGCAGTGTGGAGCTGTAGTGTTCAGTCCTGGAAAGAAGGAGGGCCCTGGCCAGGGAGTGCACACGAAGTGGTATAGAGATATACTGGGCTGTACTGGGAGAGACAGCTCCCCTTCCTGGAGTACATTTGGAAGACAGTATATTGCTTCTCCAAGGACAAAAGACCCTGCAGGTGCCAGCAAATGACCTTTCATCAGCAGGGGACAAAGGCATGCTCAGAGAATGGGTACCCTGTTTGCTGCCTTTTCAGGTGAATTACCATAGATTCTGTGCACCGAACAGGTGGGAAACTTCTTTTTGAGGGAACAACGGGCATTAGTCAGAACACACCAAGGTTCTCATCCAGAGGAGGGAATGGATCCAAGAAGTGCTGGCACCTTTAACACTTGGCGTTTTGAATCTCAGCCACATGCCAGAGATAAAACACAGGAGAGCTCAGTGCTGGGCATGCTGAGGGACCTGGCTTTTCCAGAGGGCTTCCTCAACAGCAGGGAGTGTGAGATCCCCTGTTCAGGGATGAGAGAGTGGGGCTGAACCATTTTACCCTCACTACCAACACAGTCGGACTTCAGAGAGCAGCACAGCCTCCCCCAGTGGAGGTGGGAGCTGCATGCAGCAAACCCTGTTCCCCTGTGCTTGGCAAATTCTTTTTTTTTTTCCCTGGGGCAAGTTTGACTCTGAACTAACACAGTGAGTCTGTCCCCCAGAAGTGCAATAAAGGCAGCATGCCTCATATACCAAATGTACTGATCATACAGTGCTTCAGAGTGTCCCCTTCAATTCTGATGGAAATAGGATAAGACTATTTTTTTTCTTATTCTTTTTTTTCCCGCCCCCTTTAGAATCAGGTTTATAGTTTTTTGATTATTTCATTTCCTTTGTTCCTTTTCCTTTTCTTTCTTTTTGTTTGTTGTTGTTGTTGTTGTTGTTGGGGGGCTTTCTTTTTTCTCTTTTCTTTTTCTTTCTTTCCTTTTTCTCCCAGGCTTTTTTCAACAAACAAATCAAACACACCTAGATAAAGAACCAAGGACTCTCCACCACGAGTGAGGAGGAACTCTGCAGAAAACTGTGGAAGAGAGCAGCCAAAATGCAACAGCCAGAGTACACACAGCATACACCAGAAACATTTCCCGAAGTGCAGGGCCCTGGACAGTATATTACTTTTTTTAAAAATATAACACTACTCTGAAGTGCAAGAAACATAAGATTCTTTCATAATATGCAAAAGATAGAAACAGCCAAAATGACAAGATGAAGGAATGTTCCCCAAAAGAAAGGGTAGGAAGATATCATTGCCATGGATATCCTGAAACAGATATAAACAATATATATGAACAAGAATTTAGGTCAATAGTCATAAGACTAATAGCTATAATTGAAAGAAAAACATAGAGGACACCAAAAAAACACTCACTGTACAGATAAAAGACCTAAAAATTAGTCAGGATGAAATTAAAAAATGCTATAATTGAGATACAAAGAGACTGAATATAGGCACAATGAAGACTGAATAAGCAGAAGAAAGAACAGGTGATATAGAAGATAAAATCATAGAAAACAATGAAGCCGAAAAGAAGAGGGAAAGAAAACTCTTGGATCATGAAGGTAGACTTAGGGGAAATTCAGTGATTACATAAAACAAAATAGTCTATCATAGGAGTCCCAGAAAAAGAAGAGCAGGTAAAAGGGGAAGAAGGCTTATTTGAATAAATTATAGCTGAGAACTTCCCCAACCTGGGGTAGGAAACAGAGATTCAAGTACAAGAGGCACAGAGAACTCTCCTAAAAAAAACAAAACAAAACAAAACAAAACAAACAAAAAAAAAAAACAAGGTAAATGATATGGCATATCCCAGTGAAACTTGCAAAATACCAAGATAGAGAATTCTGAAAGCAACTATGGGGAAAAGATACTTAATCTGCAAGGGCAGTCATGTAAGATTAGCAGCAGACCTGTCCACAGAGACCCACCAGGCCAGAAAAGAGTGCCGTGATCTATTCAATATACTAAATGGGAAAAATATACATCCAAGAATACTTTCTCTCTCTTTTTTTTAATACTATGTGGTCTTTTTTTTTTTAGGATTTTTTTTTTATTTATTTGACAGACAGAGATCACAAGTAGGCAGAGAGGTAGGCAGAGAGAGAGGGGGAAGCAGGCTCCCTGTCAAGCAGAGAGCCCAAAGTGGGGCTTGATCCCAGGACCTGGGATCACGACCTGAGCTGAAAGCAGAGGCTTCAACACACTGAGCCACCCAGGTGCCCCCAAGAATACTTTCTCTAGCAAAGCTGTCATTTAGGATAGAAGGAGAGATAAAGAGTTTAGAAGACAAATGAAAACTAAAGGACTTTAGGAGTACTAAACAAGCTGTGCAAGAAATATTAAAGGGGTCACTTTGAATGGGAAAGATAGACCAAGAGTAACAAAGACTAGAAAGGAACAGAGACAATCTATAAGGACAGCGACATTACCAGTAATACAAAGGCACTAAATTCATATCTTTCAATAATTACTCTGAATGTAAATGGACTAAATGCCCCAATCAAAAAATACAGGGTATCAGATTGGATAGAGAAAGGAAGACCATCAACGTGCTATCTACAAGAGACTCATTTTAGACCCAAAGATACCTCCAGATTGAAAGTGAGGTGGTGGAGAACTGTTGATCATGCTAATGACCATCCAAAAAAAATATGGAGGGTGCCTGGCTGGCTCAGTCGGTTTGGACATCTGCCTTTGACTCAGGTCATGATCCCAGGATCCTGGGATTGATCCCTGCATCAGGCTCCCTGCTCAGCAGGAACGCTGTGTCTCCCTCTCCCACTCTCCCTCCTTGTGGTCTCTCTTTCTCTGCCAGATAAATAAATAAAATCATTAAAAAGAGAAAGCTAGAGTACTGGGTGTTATACAAAAACAATGAATCATGGAACACTACATCAACAACTAATGATGTACTGTATGATGATTAACACAACATAATAAAAAAAAAAGCTGGAGTAGCCATCCTTATATCATACAACATAGATTTTAAAAATACTATAATAAGAGATGAAAAAGACACTATATCATAATAAAGGAGTCTGTCCGACAAGAAGATCTAACAATTGTAAATATTTATGTCCTAACTTGGGAGCTGCCAATTATATAAACCAATTAATAAAAAAATTAAAAACACATTGATAATAGTACAATAATGGTAGGGGATTTCAATACCCCCTTCACAACAATGGAAAGATCATCTAAGCAAAAGATCAAGGAAACAAGAGCTTTGGACACACTGGACCAGATGGCCTCAACAGATACATTCAAAGCATTTTATCCTAAAGCAAAAGAATAAACATTCTTCTCCAGTGAACATGGAATGTTCTTCACATAGATCACATACTGGGTTACAAATCATATCTCAACTGGTACAAAAAAATCAAAATTATACTATGCATATTTTCAGACCACAATGCTTTAAAACTTGAACACAATCACAAGAGACAATTTGGAAAGACCTCAAATACATGGATGTTAAAGAACATGCTACTAAAGAATGAATGGATTGACCAGGAAATTAAAGAATAATTTTTAAAAAATACATGGAAATAGATGAAAATGAAAACACAATTCAGAAATATTGGGATGCATTTGTTTCCTTTGCCTTTGCAGAGATATCTTGAAAGAAGTTGCTGTGGCTGATAACAAAGAGGTTACTGCCTAGGTTCTCCTCTAGGATTCTGATGGATTCCTGTCTCACGTTGAGGTCTTTTATCCATTTTGAGTTTATCTTTGTGTACGGTGTAAGAGAATGGTTGAGTTTCATTTTTCTGCAGATAGCTGTCCAGTTTCCCAGCACCATTTATTGAAGAGACTGTCTTTTTTCCACTGTATATTTTTTCCTGTTTTGTTGAAGATTATTTGACCCTAGAGTTGAGGGTCCATATCTGGGTTCTCTCCTCTATTCCACTGGTCTATGTGTCTGTTTTTATGCCAGTACCATGCTGTCTTGGTGATCACAGCTTTGTAGTAAAGCTTGAAATCAGGTAATGTGATGTTCCCAGTTTTATTCTTGTTTTTCAACATTTCCTTAGCGATTGGGGGTCTCTTCTGATTCCATACAAATTTTAGGATTATTTGCTCCAGCTCTTTGAAAAATACCGGTGGAATTTTGATCAGAATGGCATTAAAAGTATAGATTACTCTAGACAGTATAGACATTTTAACGATGTTTATTCTTCCGATCCAAGAGCATGGAATGGTCTTCCATCTTTTTTGTGTCTTCTTCAATTTCTTTCATGAGTGTTCTGTAGTTCCTAGAGTATACTTCCTTTACCTCTTTGGTTAGGTTTATCCCCAGGTATCTTATGGTTCTTGGTGCTATAGTAAATGGAATCGATTCTCTAATTTCCCTTTCTGTATTTTCATTGTTAGTGTGTAAGAAAGCCACTGATTTCAGTACATTGACTTCGTATCCTGCCACGTTACTGAATTGCTGTATTAGTTCTAGTAGTTTGGGTGTGGAGTCTTTTGGGTTTTCCATATAAAGAATCATGTCATCTGTGAAGAGAGAGAGTTTGACTTCTTCCTTGCCAATTTGGATACCTTTTATATCTCTTTGTTGTCCGATGTCTGTTGCTAGGACATCTAATACTATGTTGAACAATAATGGCGAGAGTGGGCATCCTTGTCGTGTTCCTGATCTCACCAGGAAGGCTGCAAGCTCTTTCCCATTGAGGATGATATTTGCTGTGGGTCTTTCATAGATAGATTTTATGAAGTTCAGGAATGTTCGCCTCATCCCTATACTTTGAAGTGTTTTAATTAGGAACGGATGCTGGATTTTGTCAAATGCTTTTTCTGCATCAATTGAAAGGACCATGTGGTTCTTCTCTCTTATTAATTTGTTCTATCACATTGATTGATTTGTGAATGTTGAACATCCTTGTAGCCCAGGGATGAATCCCACCTGGTCATGATGGATAATCTTTTTAATGTGCTGTTGGATCCTGTTTGTTAGGATCTTGTTTAAAATGCTGGCATCCATATTCATCAGTGATATTGGTCTGAAATTCTCCTTTCTGGTAGGGTCTTTGCCTGGTTTGGAGATCAGGGTAATGCTGGTTTCATAGAAAGAGTCTGGAAGTTTTCCTTCTGCTTCAATTTTTTGAAACAGCTTCAGGAGAATAGGTGTTATTTCTTCTTGGAAAGTTTGGTAGAATTCCCCACGGAATCCATCAGGTCCTGGGATATTGGTTTTTGGGATGTTTTTGATCACTGCTTCAATCTTGTTACTAGATATTGGTCTATTCAGGTTGTCAATTCCTTCCTGGTTCAATTTTGGGAGTTTATAGTTTTCTAGGAATGCATCCATTTCATCTAGTTTGCTTAGCTTATTGGCATATAACTGTTGATAATAACTTCTGATCATTGTTTCTACTTCCTTGGTGTTCGTTGTGATCTCTCCCTTTTCATTCATAATTTTATGAATTTGGGCTTTCTCTCTTTTCTTTTGTATTAGTGTGGCCAATTGTTAATCGATCTTATTGATTCTTTAAAAAACCATCTTCTAGTTTCATTGATTTGTTCTACTGTATCTCTGGTTTCTACCTCATTGATCTCGGCTCTAATCTTGATGAGTTCCCTTGTTATGTGTGGAGTTCGTTTGATTTGTTGTTAATTCTCCAGTTCTTTAAGGTGTAGAGAGAGCTGGTGTATTTTGGATTTTTCAACTTTTTTGAGGGAGGCTTGGATGGCTATGTATTTCCCCCTTAGGACCACCTTTGCTGTATCCCATAGGTTTTGGACCGAAGTGTCTTCATTCTCATTGGTTTCCATGAATTGTTTCAGTCCTTCTTTGATCTCCTGGTTGATCCAAGCATTCTTAAGCAAGGTGGTCTTTAGCTTCCAGGTGTTTGAGTTCCTTCGGAACTTTTCCTTGTGATTGAGCTCCAGTTTCAAAGCATTGTGATCTGAGAATATGCAGTGAATAATCTCAGTCTTTTGGTTTCGGTTGAGTCCTGATTTGTGACCCAGTATGTGGGAACGTTTGAGAAGGTTCCATGTGCACTTGAGAAGAATGAGTATTCTGTTGTTTTAGGGTGGAATGTTCTGTATATATCTATGAGGTCCATCTGGTCCAATGTGTCATTCAATGCTCTTGTTTCTTTATTGATTTTCTCCTTTGATGATCTATCTATTTCTGAGCGAGGTGTGTTAAGATCTCCTACGATTAGTGTATTCATATCAATATGACTCTTTATCTTGATTAACAGTTTTCTTAAGTAATTGGCTGCACCCATATTGGGGGCATAGATATTTACAATTGTTAGATCATCTTGGTAGATAGTCCCTTTAAGAATGATGTAGTGTCCTTCTGTATTTCTGACTATAGTCTTTAGTTTAAAATCTAATTTGTCTGATATCAGAATCGCTACCCCAGCCTTTTTTTGAGGCCCATTGGCATGAAAGATGCTTCTCCATCCCTTCACTTTCAGTCTGGGTGTATCCTTAGGTTCAAAATGGGTCTCTTGTATACAACATATGGATGGGTCCTGTCGTTCTATACAGTCTGCAACCCTGTTCCGTTTTATGGGCGCATTTAGGCCATTCACATTGAGGGTGATTATTGTTCGATACGTTTTTATTGACATTGTGTTACCTTTGAAGTCTTTCTTTCTGTAGATTGTCTTTATATTTCTGTTCAATGCTCTTCTTGGGCTTTTTCCTCCTTTAAAGAACCCCCCTTAATATTTCCTGCAGTATTGGCTTGGTGGTTGTATAGTCTTTTAAGCCTTGCCGGTCCTGGAAGCTCTTTATCTCTCCATCCACTTTGAATGTCAGTCTTGCTATATAAAGTATTCTTGGCTGCATGTTCTTCTCATTCAGTGCCCTGAATATATCTTTCCAGACCTTTCTGGCCTGCCAGGTCTCTGAGTACAGGTCGGACGTTATTCTGATGGGCTTTTCTCTGTACGTAAGGATCTTCTTTGTCTTAGTTGCTTTCAAGAGGTTCTGCTTACAATTATAATTCTTCATTCTTACTATTAGGTGTCTCAAGGACTTTTGAGAATCTGTCATCTTGGGGGGAAACCTTTCGGCCTCTAGTACATGAACGCTGGTTCCATTCACGAGATTTGGAAAATTTTCATGAAGAAATTGTTCCACTATATCTTATAGACTTCTTTCTTTCTCCTCCCCTTCAGGGATTCCAATAATTCTGACGTTGGAACGTTTCATGGCATCATTTATTTTCCTGACTCTGTTTTCATGGCTTCTAAGCTGTTTGTTCCAGGCTTCCTCCTGATCCTTTCTCTCTATCTGTTTGTGCTCCAGATCACTAATTCTATCTTCTGTTTCAGTTACTCTAGCGTTGAGAGAATTTAGATTAGATTGGACCTCATTGAGACCATTGTGAAGCTCATCCCTGGTAGCTTTCAGCTCTTCCCTAATATTGAAAACATGATCTCTGGTTGTTTTCAGTTCAGCCCTAATAAATTCCGTTTGGTCACCCAGGGCTTTCTCCAACCTAGCTATTGCTTGGATAATTGTTAGCCTGAATTCTCTTTCCGACATATTGTCTATGTTGATAGCCATTAGCTCTGTTGCAGAAGGTCCATCCTCTGTATTTTTCTTCTGTTGGGCATTCCTCCTCCTAGTCATATTGGTGAGAGATGGCTGAACAGGTGTAGCTGGGTGTATTGATTGTGGTGCAGTCAAGGTGCACACTGGAATGTTTCTGAGCAATCAGGATTCCCCACACAAATGAGAGGAAAAAGAAAAGAAAAAGAAAAAAAGAGAGAGGGAGAGAGACAGGAAAGAAAGGTGTGATAAAAGAGGTTTAGCCCAAATGGGCACCAAGGTAAGATTTATGAAGTATACAAACAGACACAGACAAACAAAAAGACTGACAAAAGTATATGACAAGAGAAAAATATATATATATATTTGCATATATATAATTTGCATATATATATGCAAATAAAGGAAGAACCTCATCAAAAAGAACCCTGAGTGTAAGATTTATATACTATCAGGACAAACACAAAAACACAGAAATACTGGTGGAAGAAAAAGATGGGAGAGTGGTTGTAAATTCCTAGTGTGGGTGAGGAAGGTTGTTTTGATTCTTCCTGGATGTATCTTGATATATTTGTTAAAGGACTCAACTTTCCTAAGATAAGGGGGGATTAGGAATTGGTTTACCCATAGGGGTGGCATTGATTGGGGAAAGAGGATTACCTTGAAGTTTAACGCTATAAGAATATTAGACAATAAAAATTTAAAAAAAAAAGAATAAACTAGACTAAACTAAACTAAAATTAAAAAAAGAAATTTAAAAAATAGAAATGCAAAAGGAAAACACAGGTGTATGTATCAGAAAGTTCAGGTTAACCAAAGAGGTAAATGATCTGTACCCGAGGAACTACAGAACACTCATGAAAGAAATTGAAGAAGACACAAAAAGATGGAAGAGCATTCCATGCTCTTGAATCGGAAGAATAAACATTGTTAAAATGTCTATACCGCCTAGAGCAATCTATAGTTTTAATGCCATTCTGATCAAAGAGTATTCTTCAAAGAGCTGGAGCAAATAATCCAATAATTTGTATGGAATCAGAAGAGACCCTGAATCGCTAAGGAAATGTTGAAAAACAAAAATAAAGCTGGGGGCATCATGCTACCTGATTTCAAGCTTTACTACAAAGCTGTGATCAACAAGACAGCATGGTACTGGCATTAAAACAGACACATAGAGCAGTGGAACACAGTAGAGAGCCCAGAAATGGACCCTCAACTCTAGAGTCAAATAATCTTCGACAAAACAGGAAAAAATATACAGTGGAAAAAAGACAGTCTCCTCAATAAATGGTGCTGGGGAAACCTGGACAGCTATATGTAGTAGAATGAAACTCGACCATTCTCTTACACCACACACAAAGATAAACTCAAAATGGATAAAAGACCTCACCTTGAGACAGGAATCCATCAGAATCCTAGAGGAGAACATAGGCAGTAATTTCTTTGATATCAGCCACAGCAACTTCTTTCAAGATATGTTTCCAAAGGAAAAGGAAACAAAAGCGAAAATAAACTTTTGGGACTTCATCAAAATCAAAAGCTTCTGCACAGCAAAGGAAACAGTCAAGAAAACAAAGAGGCAACCCACGGAATGGGAGAAGATATTTGCAAATGACAGTACAGACAAAAGGTTGATATCCAGGATCTATAATGAACTCCTCAAACTCAACACACACAAAACAGACAATCATATCAAAAAATGGGCAGATGATATGGACAGACACTTCTCCAATGAAGACATACAATGGCTATCAGACACATGAAAAAATGTTCATCATCACTAGCCATCAGGGAGATTCAAATTAAAACCACATTGAGATATCCCCTTACACCAGTTAGAATGGCCAAAATTAGCAAGACAAGAAACAACATTAGTTGGAGAGGATGTGGAGAAAGGGGAACCCTCTTCCACTGTTGGTGGGAATGCAAGTTGGTGCAGTCTCTTTGGAGAACAGTGTGGAGATTCCTCAAGAAATTAAAAATAGAGCTTCCCTATGACCCTGCCATTGTACTCCTGGGTATTTACCCCAAAGATACAGATGTAGTGAAAAGAAGGGCCATCTGTACCCCCAATGTTTATAACAGCAATGGCCACGGTCGCCAAACTTTGGAAAGAACCAAGATGCCCTTCAATGGACAAATGCATAAGGAAGATGTGGTCCATATACGCTATGGAGTATTATGCCTCCATCAGAAAGGATGAATACCTAACTTTTGTAGCAACATGGACTTGACTGGAAGAGATTATACTGAGTGAAATAAGTCAAGCAGAGAGAGTCAATTATCATATGGTTTCACTTATTTGTGGAGCATAAGAAATAGCATGAAGGACATGGGGAGTTAGAGAGGAGAAGGGAGTTGGGGGAAATTTGAAGGAGAGGTGAACCATGAGAGACTATGGACTCTGAAAAGCAATCTGAAGGTTTTGAAGGGGCGGGGGGTGGGAGGTCGGGGTACCAGGTGGTGGGTATTATAGAGGGCACGGATTGCATGGAGCACTGGGTATGGTGCACAAATAATGAATACTGTTATGCTTAAAATAAAAAATAAATTTAAAAAAAGAAATCAATAATATAGAATTCTTTTAATAAAAAGTGGAACAGATCAATGAAACTAAGAGTTGGTTCTTTGAAAGAATTAACCAGATTGATAAACCCCTAGCCAAACTTATCAAAAAGAAAAGAGAAAGGACCCCTCAAAATAAAATCATGAATGAGATAGGAGAAATCACAACCAACACCAAAGAAACCCAAACAATTTTAAGTGAATACTGTGCAATTGTATACCAATAAATTAGGCAATCTGGAACAAATGAAAAATTCCTAGAAATATATAAATTACCAAAGCTTAAACAGGAAGAAGTAGGAAATCTGAACAGACCTCTAACCGGCAAAGAAATTGAATCACTAAACAAAAATCTCTAAACTAAGAAGAATCCATGGCTAGATGGCTTCCCAGGGGAATTCTATGAAACATTTAAAGAAGAATTAATGCCATTCTTTTGCAACTGCCCCCCCAAAAAGGAAACCTTCCAAACTCCTTTGACAAGGCCAGCATTACCTTGATCCCAAAACCACACAGTTCCCCCACACACACATGCACAAAAGGAAAATTACAGACCAATATCCCTGATGAACACAGATATAAAAATTCTCAAGAAGACACTAGCTAATTAGATCCAAAAGACCATTAAAAGGATTATTCATCACCGCCAAGTAGGATTTATTACTGAGCTGCAGGGTTGGTTCAACATCAACACATCAATCAGTGTGATACACCACATTAATAAAAGAAACTCCATTGAAAACTTCCTTCCCTTTCACCTTTCCCCAACTGCAGGGTGCAGAACCTGCCATCTCTCACAACCCGGGGCAGCAGCTTCCTGCCCACGGGTCCTGTCCCCGTGCTTTAATAAACCACCATTTTGCACCAAAAAAAAAAAAAAAGAAGAAGAAGAAGAAGAAGAAAAGAAAGAAAAGATAAGAACAATATGATACTCTCAATAGATGTTGAAAAAGTATTTGACAAAATACAACATCCTTTCTTGAAAAAACCCCTCAAGAAAGTAGGGATAGAGGGAACATACCTCAAAATCAAAAAGGCCATATATGAAAGACCTACAGGTAATATTATTCTCAATTCGTAAAAACTGGGAGCTTTCCCCTAAGGTCAGGAACACAACAGGGATGTCTATTCTTACCACTGTTGTTCAACATAGTACTGGAAATCCTAGCCTCTGCAGTCAGACAACAAAAAGAAGAAAGGCATTCAGGGGCACCTGAGTGGCTCACTGGGTTAAGCCTCTGCCTAAGGCTTAGGTCATGATCCCAGAGTTCTGAGACTGAGCCCTGCATCAGGCTCTCTGCTTGGCAGGGAGCCTACTTCTCCCTCTCTCTCTACCTGCCTCTCTGCTTACTTGTGATCTCTCTCTCTTTGTCACATAAATAAATAAAATTTTAAAAAAGAAAGGAAAGAATGGAAGGAAGGAAGGAAGGAAGGAAGGAAGGAAGGAAGGAAGGAACAGTGGGCATCCAAACTGGGAAAGAAAAGGCAAGCTTTCAGTCTTCACAAATGACATGATATTCTAAAAAGACTCCACCAAAAAAACTACTAGAACTGAAAAATGAATTCTGCAAAGTTGCAAGATATAAAATCAATGCACAGAAGTCTGTTGCATTTATATACTCTAACAATGAAGCAGCAAAATGGGAAATCAAGGAATCAATCCCATTTACGTTTGAACCCATATCCATAAGATACCTAGGAATAAACCTAACCAAAGGGATGAAAGATCTGTATCCTGAACACTATAGAACAATTATGAAAGAAATTGAGGTAGACACAAAAGATGGGAAAACATTCTGTGTTCATGGATTGGAAGAACAAATATTGTTTTTTGGTTTTTTCCTTTTAACTTTTAAAAAAAAAATGTCATGTTAGTCACCATACAGTACATCATTTGTTTTTGATGTAGTGTTCCATGATTCATTGCTTGCCTATACCGCTCAGTGCCCCAAGCAATCCGTGCCCTCCTTAATACCTATCACCAGGTTCACCCATCCATCCAACCCCTTCCCTTCTAAAACGCTCAGTTTGTTTCCAGATTCCATAGTATCTCAAATATTGTAAAAATGTCTATGGTACCCAAAGAAATCAGCACATTCAATGCTATCCCTATCAAAATAACACCAGCATTTTTCACAGAACTGGAACAAATAATTCTCAAATTTGTATGAAAACAGAAAAGAGCCTTAAATAGCCAAAGGAATGTTGAAAAAGAAAACTAGATCTGAAGTAATCACTATTCCAGACATCAAGCTATATTACAAAGCTATAATCATCAAGGCAGTATGGCACTGGCACAAAAACAAACACGTTGATCAATGGAACAGAACAGAATTTTGGAAATGGACCCATAACTCTATGGTCAGCGAATCTTCAACAAAGCAGGCAAGAATATCCCATGGAAAAAGGACAATCTCTTCAACAGATGCTGGTGGGAAAACTGGACAGCCACATGCATAAGAATGAAATTGGAACAATTTCTTATACCATACACACAAAAAAATTCAAAATGGATGAAAGACCTAAGCATAAGACAGACATCCATCAAAATCCTAGAGAACACAGCAAACTCTTTGACCTTGAAAGCAGCAAGTTCTTGCTAGACACATCTCCAAAAGAAAGGGAAATAAAATAAAATAAAATATAAAACAAAATAAAAAATGAGCTATTAGGATCATTAGGATAAAAAAGTTTCATACAGCAAATGAAACAATCCAAAAAACTAAAAAGCAACCCACAGAATTGAAGAAGATAATAATAAATGATGTATCAGATTAAGGGCTAGTATCCAAAATCTATTAAAAAATTCATCAAACTCAACACCCAACAAACAAAAAACCCAGTCACAAATGGGCAGAGGACACGAATAGACATTTCTCCAAAGAAGAAAAACACATGGCTAACAGTTACATGAAAAAAAAGTTCAACAGCACTCATCATCAGGGAAATACAAATCAAAGCCAAATGAGATATCACATCACACCAGTCAGAAAGGCTAAAATAAAAAGAACAGATTTTGGTGAGGATGCAGAGAAAAGGAAAACCTCTTACAATGTTGGTGGAAATACAAACTGGTGCAGTCACTCTGGAAAGGAGTATGAAGTTTCCTTAAAAAAGTAAAAATAGAACTACTCTATGACCCAGCAATTGTATTACTATGTATTTATCTGAAACATAAAAAAGTAGTGATTCAAAAGGGCACATGCACTCCAATGTTTATGGCAGCAAAGTCCATAATAGCTAAACTATGGAAAGAGCCCATATGTCCCTTAACAGATGAATGGAATTAAGTGGATGTCCTTTATGTATACAATGGAATATTACTCAGCCATCACTCATGTTGAAATTCAGAAACAGAAGTGATGAAGATAGGGAAAGGGGAGGAAAAAATAAAATAAAATACTGAAATGAAATAAATTAAACAATAAAAACAGAGAAGGAGTCAAAAGCCTAAGAGTCTTAACTATAGGATACAAACAAGGCTGCTGAATGGCATGTGGATGGGTGTTGGGGCAATTGTGTGACGGGCATTAAGGAGGGTGCTTGGGGTAATGAGCACTGGGAGTTTTATGCAACTGATAAATCACTAAATTCTAACCCTGAAAGTAATAATGCAGTAAATGTTAACTAACTTAAAGTTTAAAGAAATATTAAAAAATGATCATTGACTATATTTCTTACACTGTACCTTTTATTCCCATGACTTATTCTTTCCACAACTGCAAACTTGTATCTTTCACTCTCCTTCTCTGTTTTTTTCTGGTGTATTTATTTGATTTTGGTATCAGGATTATACTGGCCTTATGGAATGAAATTTGAAGTTTTCCTCTTTTTTTTTTTTTGGTAATATTTTGAGGGGAATAGATATCTTCTTTAAATAGTGAAATTCTCCTATGAAGCCATCTGGCTCTGGACTATTGTTAATTGGGGGTTTTTTGATTACTGATGAAATCTCCTTGTGGGTATTCTGTCTGTTCAAGTTTTCTATTGTTTCCTTCTTCAGATTTGATAGGTTTCTAGGCATTTATCCGTTTTTTCTAGATTGTTTGATTTTTTTTTGGCATATAGTATTTCAGAATATTCTCTTAAATTTGTTTTTATTTCTGTAATGTTGATTGGTATCTCTCCTCTTTCATTTTTTATTTTATTTGAGTCCTTTCTCCTTGTTTGTCTGCCTGTTTGGTGAGTCCGGGAGAGGTTTATCAATTTTGTTGATCTTTTCAAAGAACAAGCTCCTGGTTTCATTAATCTGTTCTATTGTTCTTTTATTTTCTATGTCATTTATTTCTTCTCTAATCTTTATTATTTCCTTCCTTCTGCTACTTTCTGGGTTTTTTCATTTTTCTTTTTCTAATTCCTTTAGATGTAAAGTTAGGTTGTTTATTTGAGATTTTTATTGTCTCTTGAGATAGGTCTGTGCTGCTGTAAACTTCTCTCTTATAACTGCTTCTCCTGTACCCAAAAAGTTTTGGACAGTTGTTTTCATTCACACTTGTTTCCATGTAGATTTTTATTTATTCTTTTATTATCTGGTTGATGCATTCATTGTTTATTTTCATGCTATTTAGCCTCCATGTACTTGTCTTTCCAAATGTTTTCTTGTGGTTAACTTCTAGTTTCAGTGTTGTGGTCAAAGAAGATGCATGGTACAGTATGATTTCGATCTTCTTAAATTTGTTGCGGCTTGTTTTGTGGGTTAATATGTGATGTATTCTGGAGTGTGTTCCATTGAAAAGAATGTGTATTCTGCCACTTTAGGATGGAATGTTCTGAATATATCTGTCAAATCCACTTAGTCTAATGTGTCATTCAGAGTCATTCTTTCCTTAATGATTTTCTGTTTCGACATTCTGTCCATTAATGTAAGAGAGAGTATTAAAGTCCCCTATTATTGTATTACTGCCAATTAGTTCCTTTATGTTTCTTTTTAACTGTTGTATGTACCCAATATGAGTACTCCCATGTTGAGTACATAAATATTTACCATTGTTATATATTTTTATCGGATTTCCTCCTTTATTATTATGTAATGTCCTTATTTCTCTCCTATTACACCCTTGTTTTAAAGTCTAGTTGGATATGAATATTACTACCTGGCTTTCTTTGGTCTTCTATTGCCATAATAAATCATTCTTCAATCCTTCACTTTCAATCTGCAGAAATCTTTATGTCTGAAATGAGTCTCTACCCAGAAGCATATAGATATCCATTCTGTCACCCTATGTCTTTTGATTGTAGCATTTAGTCCATTTGCATTCAAAATAAGTATTAATAAATGTGCATTTATTGCCATTCTGTAATTTTTTTGTGGTAGTTTTTGCAGTTTTTCTCTGATCCTTTCCTCTGTTTTTCATGGTTTTCTGGTTTTTGTTAGTGGTATACTTGGATTTCTTTCTCTTTGTTGTTTGCATATCAATTAATGCTTTTTTCCCTCTTGCCTTTGGAGACCTGTCTTGAAAGAGGATGCTGTGGCCAATGTCGAAGAGGTTACTGCCTATGTTCTCCTCTAGGATTTTGATGGATTCCTATCTCACATTTAGGTCTTTCATACATTTCGAGTCTATCTTTATGTATGGTGTAAGGGAATGGTCGGGTTTCATTCTTCTGTATATAGTTGTCCAATTTTCCCAGCACCATTCAGAGAAGAAGCTATCTTTTTTACATTGGCTGTTTTTTTCTTGCTTTGTCAAAGATTAGTTGACCATAAAGTTGAGGGTCCATATCTGGGCTCCCTATTCTGCTCCATTGATCTATGTGTTTTTTGTGCCAGTATGATGCTGTCTTGGTGATCACACCTTTGTAATACAGCTTGAAATCAGGCTTTCTTTTTCTTTTTCAACATTTCCTTGGCGATTTGGGGGTCTTTTCTGGTTCTGTATAAGTTAGGATTGTTTGTTCCAGCACTTTGAAAAATGCCATTGGTATTTTTTTTATCAGGATAGCATTGAAAGTATATATTGCTCTGGGCAGCATAGACATTTTAACAATGTTTATTCTTCTGATCAATGAGCATGGAATGTTTTTCCATCTTTTTATGTCTTCTCCGATTTCTTTCATAACTGTTCTTTAGTTTCTAGAGTATAGATCCTTTACTTTTTTGGTGAGGTTTATTCCAAGGTATCTTATGGTTTTTGGTGCAATTATAAATGGAATCGATTCCCTAATTTCTCTTTCTACAGTTAAGTAGTTAGTGTATAGGAAAGCAACTGATTTCTGTGCATTGATTTTGAATCCTACCATATTACTGAATTGCTATATGAGTTCTAGTAATTTGGGTATGGAATCTTTTGGATTTTCCACATAAACTATCATGTCATCTGAGAAGAGAGGGTTTGACTTCTTCTTTGCCAGTTTGAATACCTTTTATTTCTTTTTGTTGTCTGATTGCTCTTGCTAGGACTTCTAGTACTATGTTGAAAAACAGTGGTGACAGTGAGCATCCTTGTTGTGTTCCTGCTCTTAAGGGGATGGCCCTCAGCTTTTCTCCATGGAGAATGATGTTCACTGTGGGCTTTTCATAGATGGATTTTATGAAATTGGAAGTGTCCCATCTATTCCTACACTCTAAAGAGTTTTAATCAGGAAAAGATGCTGAATTTTGTCAAATGCTTTTTCTGCATCATTTGAGAGAACCATGTGGTTCTTCTCTCTTCTCTTATTGATTTGCTTTATCACACTGATTGATTTGCAAATGTTGAAGCACCCTTGCAGCCCATTACCCGGGGATAAATACCACATAGTCATGATGGATAAACCTTTTAATGCACAGCTGTATCCTATTAGTTAGGATCTTTTGGTGTGGAGAGCCATTCAGCAGATGCAAGGAGTCACGTAGACGGGAGTGCCTGAAGATTGAGGAACTGAGAATGATTGGTTTAGGAGGATGTGGGCGCGCTCGTGGCTGACGCGTGAACAGCAATAGGAGCCAAGAGATAAACGCATGATCACCGCTAGAGAACAATAGAGTCCTGTATGGTTACATAAGGGTCCACAAGGACACTGCGTGCACGGCGTTATGATTGGCCAAATAGGGGGGCGAGTACGGGTGAACATCGTGGATAAATACTGCTGTAAGTGCTTGGTGCGGCGCGGCCGCCATTAGCATTAGTACATTAGCATTAGTAATAAAAGAAGTTTGCCACTCACCTCGTCTGCGGGTCGTTCTTGCGGGCCGAGAGCGACATTTTGGCATCTATATTTTGGCATCAGGGATATTGGTCTGTAATTCTTTTTGATTGGGTCAATGAAACTAGAAACTAGAAACTTGTTCTTCGAAAGAATGAATAAGATCAGTAAACCACTAGCCAGACTTAGACTAAAGAAAAGAGAAAGGAGCCAAATTTTAAAAATTATGATAAAAGGAGAAGCGATCACAGCTAACACCAAGAAAATAGAAACAGTTACCAGAGATTATTATCAATAACTATATGTAAATAAATTAAGCAACTTGGAAGAAATTGATGCTTTCCTGGAAACCTATAATTTACCAAGACAGATACAGGAAGAAATTGACAACCTGAATAGATGAATAATCAGTAACAAGATTGAATCAGTGATCAAAGACCTCTCCAAGAAAAAATATCCAGGGGCTGATGGTTTCGCAGGGGAATTCTACCAAACATTCAAAGAAGAAATAATACCTATTCTCCTGAAACTATTTGAAAAAAATAGAAACAGAAGGAAAATTTCCAAACTCACTCCATAAGGCCAGCATTACCTTGATCCCCAAGGCAGGCAAATAAAATCTTTTTAAAAAGAGCCTCTTGTGATTTGTCTCCCTCTCTGATTTCATCTTATTTTATTTATAATTTTTTTAAAGATTTTATTTATTTATTTATTCATGAGAGACAGAAATAGAGGCAGAAGGAAAAGCAGGCTCCCCATGGAGCAAAGAGCCCAATGTGAGACTTGATCCCAGCATATTGAGATCATTACCTGAGCTGAGGGTAGATGTTTAACTGACTGAGCCAACCAGGTGCCCATCATCTTATTTTATTTTTTATCAGAGATGTTGCTTTGTAAATTTATTTCTTTTTTTTTTTTTTTGTAGTGTCTATGGTATATGGGTGATTCTGGTCTTATAGAATAAATTTGGAACTTTTTCGTCATCTTCTAATTTTTTGAAATAGTTTCAGAAAGAGGTACTAACTCTTCTGTAAATGTTTGTTTAGAATTCACCAATGAAGCCATCTGTTCCTGCACTTTTGTTCATTGGGAGTTTTTTGATTCATTACAAATTCAATTTCATTACTAGCCATTGATCTGTTCAATATTTCTTACTTCTTCCTGATTCAGATATAGAAGATTTTGTGTTTCTAAAAATTCATTCATTTCCTGTATGTTGCCCAAACTGTTAGCATGTAATTTTCCAACCATTCACCTACACCACCCACAGAGATAAACTTGAAATGGATAAAAAACCTCAAGGTGAGGCAGGAATCTATCAGAATCCTAGAGGAGAACACAGACAAGTTGATACCCACAAGGGTATTAAGGAGAGCACTTGTGATGAACACTATGTGTTGGATGTAGGTGATGAGTTCCTTAATTCTAGGCCCAAAACTAATATTACAATATATGTTTATTAATGGGAATTTAGGTAAAAACTTGAAAAATTTAGATAATAGGGAACATTATATGGATACAAATATAATAATTACCTAAGATTCCTTCCCTGTGATGACTACCAGAGCCATATTAGTGCTTTTTCAGTAAAATGTCTTGTTATGTATATATTAATGATAAATTATTTTTTCTATTCTTTTTTTTAAAGACGTTATTTATTTGATAGAAAGAGAGATCACAAGTAGGCAGAGCAGCAGGCAGAGAGAGAAGGGGATGCAGGCTCGCCACTGAGCAGAGAGCCGGATGCAGGGCTTGATCCCAGGACCCTGATATCATGACCTGAGCTGAAGGCAGAGGCTTAACCTACTGAACCACCCAGGCGCCCCTATTTTTTCTATTCTTGATGGGTTTTTCTCTTTATTTTATTTGTAACTTCCCTCGCTATGATTATATCCCTATTCTACTCTCTTCCTAGATGGATATTTCCAAAATTTTCTCTATGCTCACATGAGTCTGTACATACTAATATATACATAAATTGTGAGAATGATTCATTACCATTTTGTTTAAAAAAATTTTACACTAGCTTATATACTTCTCTGCATATGTATCCTTAGGTATGTGAAAACTCACACTACACAATGGTTCCATTTATATGAATATTTATATAATACTTAATGTGTACCTCTGGTAGATATATTCCCTACTTGTTATGAATGTGGTTGGTAAAGTAGATAGTATGAGAAAGCTAAACTAAAGGGACAGAATCTTAAAGACACTATCTTTTAACCAGTGTTAGGTTTTCTGGAATTGTTTCTCTAATCTGTTTTAGAAGCACTAATTCCTCTATTTTCAGTGATAAAGAACACATTGGAAATCCATGTCAAGCAATGGTAAAGAGTTCATCAAATTGTCAACTTTAGATACCTGTTATCAGACAGCTATAGAAGGCATGGCTTTAAGAGGTTTTTTTTTTTTTTAAGATTTTATTTATTAATTTGACAGAGAGAAATCACAAGTAGGCAGAGAGGCAGCCAGAGAGAGAGAGAGAGAGAGGGAAGCAGGCTCCCTGCCGAGCAGAGAGCCCGATGTGGGACTCGATCCCAGGACCCTGAGATCATGACCTGAGCCGAAGGCAGCGGCTTAACCCACTGAGCCACCCAGGCGCCCCTAGAAGGCATGGCTTTAAGTGACTAAGTATTCACTACATTGAAATATTCTAGTCACAATGAATAGTATATGAAGCTGGCTGGTTGCTGGTTGCTCCTAACTGCACTGGCGAAAGTGAGGAAAGAGAAAGCTGAGAGCTTCAATTCTAATCTAATCTAATCTACAAAAGTGACCTGAAAAATTCTGTGTCTTCCCTGAAGGAAACCTTTTTCTTTTGTAGATGCAAGGTTATGATTTCTGAAAATGAAACTCAGGGTGTCATTGTGTGAATGGCTGAATTACAATACAAATTGGTTCATAGGTTCTCTTCTGTTAAAATTAGGGAATTAGGGCGCCTGGGTGGCTCAGTGGGTTAAGCCGCTGCCTTCGGCTCAGGTCATGATCTCAGGGTCCTGGGATCGAGGCCCGCATCGGGCTCTCTGCTCAGCAGGGAGCCTGCTTCCCTCTCTCTCTCTCTGCCTGCCTCTCCATCTACTTGTGATTTCTCTCTGTCAAATAAATAAATAAAATCTTTAAAAAAAAAAAATTAGGGAATTAATTGGAAAGGAATGGAATCTTGAGATTTAGAACAGAGACTTCTGCACAGATCTCAATGAAGGTGGCGATGTTAATGACCTCAGTCCCCCAATTCTGCTGAGCCCTTTTTACTGGTAGAAGTGTTACCCAGTGGTGGGTTGTGGAACTCTTCAGTCTTTGTCTTCTCAAAGGAAAGAATTAAGTGGAGAGACTCTATGGGGAGCTAAAGTAGCAAATGTTTTCATTGAACAAAAAGCAACAGTACATTCCACAGACAGAGGAGTAGGCTGACCCAATGATAGGTGATAACACTGAGTTTCTCATTGTGTTTTTCAAGGGAGTTTATTTGATCTCCCTTTCATCTTGATATTTTTGCTCCATGCTCATATTCTCCTTGGTTTCCTCCCCACCAACGTTTATGAGAGTTTGTGTTAGTCATTTTCCCATGACCACCTAAGTACAACCCACCGGGGTTGTGGGGGGTGGGCAAACCACAAAGCAAAATACTATAACAGCCTAATAGGTTACTAGTGAACAAGCTACATGCCCATGTTCCAAAGTTGGAAAGGTCCCTGTGGCCCTTATCTTCTATTTATCAGCCTGTGTTAAGTGCAAAAGTGGTTGGTCTAAAGGAGATGGGATAGTCTCTGGGTGGAAACCAGGTGGTCCTTGGCAATTGTTCATCTGTTACCCTCCTCTCTCCCCTCCTGTTCATGTCTGTATAACTGCTTACTGTAACAAAAACAGCACATCTATCCCTGCCTGCCTGTGTTATTTCCCCTTTACCTGAAAAAGTGGTAATGACCTCCGCTTAAGTAGGGGCCTTGGAAGGGACTGCTAATTCTCCTCAGGACCTACTCCCACCACTTCCTCTTTGGTTCTAGACCTGTATTAGATTCAAGCCTCAGTAGGCCCCAATAGATGAAGTACAAAGTGTGACCTGTGAAGATGTGTGATATACACTAAAGGAATGGCATTATATTTTCAATTTATCCAGAAAATTATTTGAGGAGTATGTGTGAGAATGAGTCGTAAGTGTGTGGAATCATGATGGTAGTGATGGTAATATAAAGTTGTATCAAATAAAGTTGAAATGCCATAACTGCCTTTGTATACCAAAGAGGAAAGAATCCAAAGCATTAGGGAGGTTTTGATGTTAGAGTGGATTTATCATACGAGACATGCTTGCCCACTTCAGAAGTGTCCAAAGTACACACCTTTCACCATGATTGTATGAAATAAATTTGTGAGGGGAGCCTCAGCTCTCTAGTTACTATTTCCTGTAGGTCAGATGTTACGCTGGAAACTGTCACCATCAAACAGGGATCCCTAATCTGGATAGGGATGATGAGATTCCTAGATAGCTGGGGCCAAGCTGTAGTGATTAATTGCCAAAGACAAGGTAAGCCTGGTTAGTGTAATTGACAGCACTGTCAAATCAATAATCAGAGTAGCCTAACTTACAGAGACCTACAGCATTGGGTAATTGTGATTATGGGGTCCTAGAATCTGAAATAGATGGGTAGCTTATGAAATTCTTATTTGATCTGTCTGAGCAGGAGTGATCTAGGTTTAGTGAACAAAATCATCAAATGAGATATAATACCTTGATAAATGTGCAGAATGGAACCAGTTTATAGATGCAAATCCCCTTTGAAAGAATGGTAGGGCATGTTCCATTGAGGAAAACCTCTATTACATTGTAAATAATTTTACTGTTACTCTTTCTGCCTACCTTCCCCAAAGGGATATGTGATCATTAATCAGGGGTTTATGCAGTGAGAACAGAAAATTAATTAGACTTTTAGGGGGTTACTGAACACTGGCTCTGAACTAATTCTTGGAGATTTTAATGTGAGTCTACAGCACATAGAGTAGTGACTTATGGAGGTCAAGTCATCACTAGATATTGGGCACAGATCAATCTCCCTGTGGCTTAGTGGATCCACAAAACTCACCCTTTGGTTATTTCCCCCAGATCCAGAATGCATAATTGGAATAAACACACTCAGCTATGGACATCACCCCATAATGATTTCCTGACCTACGTAGCAAGGGAGATTATAGGAAGATAGTCTAAGTAGAAGGCCCTATTACTGTGTCTACCTACAAGTAGTCAACTAAAAAAATACAACATTCCTAGATGGATTGCCAACTGTAGTGTACTGTCAAAGACTTGAAACATGACAAATTAGTGGTTCTTATCACATTCCCATTCCGCTTGCCTACTTGGCTGGTACAGAAGGCAGATGAGTCTTGGATAACAGTAGATCTTGTAAGTTCAATCAGGTGATGACTCCAAGTGCAGCTCCTATTCTAAATGTAGTGTTATTATTTGAACAAATTAGCACATCCCCCAAACTTAGTATGGCATTAATAATCTGGAAAATACTTTTTTCCCTCTAAACATTTGACCCTTGAACAATGCAATGTTTGGGGCCCTGAACCCCTATGCAGTTAAAATTGTTCATGTAACATTTGAATTCCCCAAAACATAACTTCTAATAGTGTGTTTACCAGAAAACTTACAGATAACATAAGGAGCTGATTAACACATATTTTGTATATGTATTATATACTGTATTCTTACAGTAAAATAAACTAAATAAAAGAAAATGTCATTAAGATTATAACAAGAAAGAAAAATACATTTACAGTACTGTATTGCATTTGTTGGGGTTTTTTTTAATCCATAAATAAGTGAACACATACCATTCAAACCTGTGTTGTTCAAGGGTGACCTGTAGTTGTTAGTAAAGACCACCAGAAGTAGTTACTTTGAGCTGGTAAATCCAGCAATATAATTCACTGTCTTAACTCAAGAATATATCAAATCTCCATACCTATGTCATAATTTAGTCAGGGACCTTGACTATCTTTCTCTTCCAAAAGACATCATGCTGGTCCATTAAGTTGATAGTATTGTGCTGATTGGACCTTGTAACAGAAAGTAATACCTACAATAGACACTTTGCTAAGAAACATGTACCAGAGAAGAACAGGAAATCTCACAAAAATTCAGCCACCTTCTACCTCAGTGAAATGGACAACAGTCACTAAAAATCCTCCCAATGTACAAAACTGTGAGCAGTACATCTGCTGTTCACTTTATTTAAAAGGAGAAATGGTCAGAGGTAGTAGTCTATAGCAGTTGGTAAATTGTGGTCAGTGGTTTGACAGGATAGTCTGGAACTTGGAAGAAATACAACTAGAAAATCAGAGATGAGGAGGTCTGGGGATAAGAAATGTGGATGCAACTCTCCATATCAGCACAGAATATGAAGATATTAGTTCATATTATTAACTTCATAATATGAAAATATTAGCTCATGTGAATGCCTATTGAAGGGTAACTTTAGCAAAGAAGGATTTTACTACTCAGGTGGTTAAGTTGCCCTATTCTTTAGATAACTTAGGCTCCTTTACCAGTCATGCTTCACATTTCCAATGGACTCATGAGCAAAATGGCAATGGTGGCAGGGATGGAGCTATTGATAGATTTTATAATATGTCAGCTTTACCAGGCTGAACATTTCTCAGAATTCCACGTGTTGTATATTTCCGGTTAGGATGGTATACGAGGAAGATTCTACCAAGATTTTGGAGGTGGAATGAAGGCAGCAGGCATGTTGTAACATAAACACATTATTGCTTCTCTGTTGACTTAATTCAGGATGAAGCAGCAGCTGAGGTAGTTATGTGTGTATAACTCCAGGACAAGGAGGTCTGGCTTCTACAGTATACTATTACCACTAAACTCAGAGGCATTAAAAATGGACATAGGTTTCAGTCTATTCTGTTGGCTTCAAGTTTGTGTTCATGAGATTCCAAACTTCTCATGATCTTCCCTTTCTGCCTGTCCTGCAGGTTTCAAACATTTGCATCAGATACAGAGAAGACATTACAAGAATTGTTAGCCCCCATCATTATGTAAACCAAATCCTTATAAATATCTATCTATCTACCATCTATCATCATCTATATCTATTTCTATCTCTATTGATCACTATCTATATTGCTACTAGTTCTACTTTTCATGTTGAAACCTGACTTAAATAGGAGTTGTTTGGAAACCAGGTCCTTTCCTCTGTGCAGTGTCCTTGATTTGTTCTGAGCCTATCTGTACCATTTTCCCCCAGGGACTACATACAGTGAGTATATTACTCACACATTTTAAAAAAATCATCAGTGTTTTATGGTGTTTTGACATCTTGAGGCTTTGCTGTCCTGGGAGAGACTGCGCCTCCCAGGACAAGCTAATTCCTCTAGATAACATATGACTCCTCTGTGAGAATGCCTCTCACACAACAACCAACCAGCCTAGAGCCCATACCATCCAACTTCCTCCTTAATGGAGCTCTCAGTTTGACCCACTATCCCCTTGCCCTAATACCACCTCAGGAACAGGTACCAAGCAATTAGGGAAAGTCCCCACAGCCAGGAGCCTGCTGACATTATTCAAATTAACCAACTTTAGTCAGCTTACTTTATTCTGCTTTGTCTTTTCACAGTAATCCCAATAAAGATTTGTACCCATGTGTTTCTCTTACTCTTGCCTTCTGACCAACCCTAGTGCATCCTTATGTAGCCCTGTATGGCACATCATGCCACCTTTTCTTGGGGGTTGTGAGTAAAAAACTCTTCATTCAAAATTAGTTATCTATCTCCATGTCTGTCATCTCACCATACCTGTCTCAAACTAACTCTAGTGCTTTATTAAAACAGGGCAAAATTGTGGTCAAAATGGAAGGGAATCCACCCAGACAGATTTTTATGACACTCAAAGTGCTGCTATCTATTAAGCATATTTCATTCACTAACTTTCCATTTACATGTGAATATAGCAACTTACCTGGTAATTTCTCTAACCAGCCCATGACTGGTTAGAGAAATGTCAATGTTTGGGAGAAATGTTGTTTTTATCATAAATTCATAGAACTACATTTTGAGAGGAAAAATTCCATTTATGTGGGACTTCCCAATGATTGCAATTAAGTTGCAAAAATCATATTGAAAATACTGATTTTCAGTCAAGCATTCAGCCTTTACATCTTTTGGTCGTCATGGCTACCATAACAGAACATACATCCAATTGTTGTATTGATGATGTCATTCATGACAAAGTAAAGACATTGGAAGAGTCATACCTGCAGGTTCAGTTTCTATGCAAAACGTGTAGAGGAAAGATGTTTTTTAGTAAACTGTGCTTATTTCCTTTCCTCCCACCATTGGAAGTTAAAACTAAGTTTTATAATTCAGAGAAGAGTGACTTATTTCTTGAAGTCCAAATTCAGAATATTTCATCTTCAACTGTCTTTATACAAAAAGTTTCATTAAACCCACCTGAAATGTACACTGGGGAAGAATTAAATACCATCAATCAGGCTGGTGAAGATGAGTGTACCTTTGGAACAAGAACATTTTTACAGTCAATGGAAGAACGCCAGTATTTGTACTACCTTAAGCTTAAACAGGAATTTTCAGAGAAAGCTGGTATCATTAAGGGACTAACAGAAATGGGAAAATTGGATATAATATGGAAGAGAAATCTAGGTGAAATGGCAATGCTACAGACAATCCAGCTTGAAAGAAAAGCTCCAGTTTATGGAAACATGAAGCTGTCTTTAGAAAAAATCCCGGATACTGTAATTATAGAAGAGCCTTTTCATATTATCTGTAAGATAATGAACTGTAGTGGTAGGAAAATGAAACTGGTTTTGAAGACCTATGATACAGATTCTATTCGTTGGTGTGGAAATTCAGGAAGGTATCTTGGACAGCTGCCCCCAGGTTCATCTCTCTGCTTCACCCTGACACTACTGTCCTTGAAACTGGGCCTGCAAGTTATCTCTAGCATAAAGATAACAGACAAAGTATTAAAAAAAACATATGTCTGTGATGACCTTGCAAAGGTCTGTGTAATACCATCCATGGTTAAAATGAAAAACTGAAGAAAATCTCTAGTGTTATGCTTTCCCTAGAGAAGTTTTACATACATTTGTCAGCATCAAAATGATAAACTAAGAGCAAACATATGGATTATTTTCATTTAATTCTTTGGAGACTGTGAATGCCTGTGAAATTAACCATTTGTTGATTTCAGAAAGAGCAATCTATTGATTTCATCTTCAATTAAGTAGTCTCTAACATTTCTTGTTTTAGTAAAGCTGGCATTGAAAATATAAAATCTTAATGGTATATTGATATTGATAATTTAAATAATTATTATGGCTTATTTGTCAAGATTTCAACCTACCCTATTTTATTTTTTCCTCTCCTTTTTGGTCAATAGAGAAGTAACTATCAATGATAATGCTTAGTATAATTCAGAATGACTCTCATTATTTAAACATTTTGACATTTGCTACTTAATGGGTATTGAGGAAGTCATGTGCTGTGAAGAGCACTGGGTGTTATACGTAACTAATGAATCATTGAACACTACATCAAAAACTAATGATACGGTGACTAACGGAACATAATTTAAAAAAAATAAAAAGATAATCTTTTAAAATTGTATCCCAAATTATCAGAGCTTACATTTATGTGACATGCTGAACTGGTTCTTTTTCTTTTACTTGTCTTAGTAAGATTTTATGAACTGTTATCATCAGTTGTTATTCCTGAAGGGCCCTTGTGAATACTACTTAGATTAGGCAGTTTGTTCTTACACTTAAAATGTGCCACTTCTTTCTTAAGTAGATTTAGTAGATTTTCAAATTTAGGGATGATATCTGGAACTCTGAACAAAAATGGCCACTTCAGTAAGGGCAAGAACAAGGATTTTCTCCCCCCTCTGTCACCCACAAAACACAGATCTAAAGAGTTAGATCCAGTCAAGTTTGGTATGATAAAGAGGTGTGTAATAAAAAAAAATTATATTGCTATCTTTAAAAAAATTATCCTTTCTTCTATTCAAATATCAGTTTTTTATTTAGAAAAGTAAAGTAATCTCAGACATTAGCTAATCATTAACTTTTGAAAATATAAGATCCATTTATTTACCCCAAAGATACAGATGTAGTGAAAAGAAGGGCCACATTCACTGCAATGTTTATAGCAGCAGTGTCCACAATAGCCAAACTGGAAGGAGCCAAGATGCCCTTCAATAGATGAGTGGATAAAGAAGATGTGGCCCATATATACAATGGAATATTACTCAGCCATCAGAAAGGATGAATACCCATCATTTGCATTGACATGGATGGGACTGGAGGGGATTATGCTACATGAAACAAGTCAAATAGAGAAAGACAATTATCATATGGTTTCACTTATATGTGAAACATAAGGAATAGCATGGAGAAGGTTTTAGCAGGGAGGGGGTGGGTGGATGAGTTAGCCCAGTGATGGTTATTAAGGAGGGCATGTATTGCATGGAGCACTGGGTGTTATATGCAAGCAATGAATCATGAAACACTACATCAAAAACTAACAATGTACTATATAGTGATGAACATAATAAAATAAAAATAAATAAAATGCAAGATATAAAACAGGGTCTAAGTGGAAAGGTTGAAAGATGGCAGTGGAGTAGGAGGACCCTAGGCTCACCTCACTCCATGAACACAACTAGATAACTACCAAATCATTGAAAATACCCCAGAAATTGACCTGAAGAGTGACACAAGAAACTACATAAATAAAAATAGAGAAAAGACCACATTGAAGAAGGTAGTAATTGTGAAGACTCAGTTTGGGAGAAGAACAGATCATTCTATTGTGGTGGGGAGGGAGCCATGGTTGTGTAGAAGGGTGAGAGACAGACAAGCATACCGAGGAGGACATGGGGAAAACAAATCACTATAGCAACTGGCTTGGAAAGTCAGAAGAGCTGAATTTTGTGAGTTCTTGCAAACAGGGGGCTTAAACCTGGAGTTTTAAAGGTCAGTGGGCTTGGGTGTGATAAAGCCCACAGGCAATTGTGTTGTTCTTGGAGAGAAAGGCAACCTGTGAACACAAAGCATGAAAATAGTTATCTGAAGAGCAACTGGAGCACACAGTAGCAAGGTTATTCACTCTTCTGGGAACACACTTCAGAGAGATAACATTCATGGAACAAAGAAACTGACAATTTCCCTCCGACCCATAGCATCAACACAAGATCACCTACAGAAACAGCACCAATACTTGCTACCTAACTTGTTTACACCAAGCCCTGTACCCCATGCTCTGGTGGAACTGACCCTCTTTTTAATGCTTGCCTCAGTCCCAGTGAAGCAGGCTTCCTATCCCAGAATACCACCTGCTCACACCACATCTCCCAAGACAGGAGTAATGTAGAGCCTCAGTTCCCACAGCAGTGCTGATAGGTCTCATTTCACAAGCAGACCTGAGCACACCCAGTTAAAACATGTCACACTCAGTCCAGGGACCAAACACTGCTCACAATAGACAGAGCCTGTTACAGACAACTGGCCTGAAAGATAAGGCAGCCAGAACAAAAGAGTAGAGCACATGCAACACACATTGGTGATACTCCCAGAAGTGTCAGGCCCTGGGGAATGGGACATTATACAAAAGGACACTGTAGAGCCTCTCCTTCATAAGGCCATTACTATCAAGAACCAGAGATATAAGTGACAAACAGAAAAACAGAAAAATGCACCAAGGCTTAGAAAAACGAGAACACAGAAATTTATCCCAAATGAAAGAACAATACAAGGCCACAGCCAGAGATCTAAGTAGAAAGTATATAAGCAATATGCTTAATAGAGAATTTAAAGTAATGATCATAAGAATACTCACTGGACTTGAGAAAAGAGCAGAAGACACGAGGGAGAACCTTAACACAGAAGTAATGAATAACATGGCGTAAATGAAGGGCTAGATATAGGAAATGAGACTTAAAAACAAAACAAAAGGTGGGGTTATGGACATTGGGGAGGGTATGTGTTTTGGTGAGTGCTGTGAAGTGTGTAAACCTGGCGATTCACAGACCTGTATGCCTGGGGATAAAAATATATGTTTATAAAAAATTAAAAAAATTATTAAAAAAAAAGAAACAAAGCAGTTTGCACTAATGATAATAGTAAAAAAAAAAAAAAAAGAAATGAGAAACACACTTGATGAATGAACATTAGGCTGGAAGAAGTAGAGAAATAAATTAATGACCTGGAAGAGAGAGTAAAGGAAAATAATCAAACTGAACAAAAGAGAGAAAAAATAATTAGCAAAATAAGAATAGACAGGGAACTCAGTGACTCCATTAAATGTGTTAGCATTTGTATTACAGAAATCCCAGAAGAAGAAGAAGAAAAAAAAAAAAAGAGGCAGAAAATTTATTTGAATAAATAATAGCTGAGCACTTCCCTAATCTGGAGAAAGACACTGACATACAGATCCAGGAGGTACAGAGAACACTCATCAAAATATATAAAACCAGGCCAACACCAAGACATATTGTAATTAAATTTGCAAAATATAGTGATAAAGAAAAAGTCTTAAGCAACAAGAAAAAATAAGTCCTTAACTTATAAAAGAAAATTTGTAAGACTAGCTGGAGATTTTTAGACAGAAGTGTTGCAAGCCAGAAGGCAATGGCATGATATATTCAAAGTGTTGAAAGGGAAAAATCTGCCGCCAAGAATATTCTATCCAGGAACGCTCTCATTCAGAATAGAAGGAGAGATAAAGAGCTTCCCAGACAAACAAAACTATGGAAGATCATGACCACTAAACCAACCCTGTAAAAAATATTAGAAGGGAAACTTTGAGTTGCAAGGAGAGACCAAAAGAGACAAAGACAAGAAAGGATCGGAGAAAATCTCCAGAAATGACAAAAGAATAATAAAATGGCAATATCTATCAATAATTATATGGAATGTAAATGAAAGAAATGCTTCAATCAAAAGACATAGGGTATCAGAATGGAATTAAAAAAAAAAAAGCCCCATGTACATGCAGCCTACAACAGTCTCATTTTAGATCCAAAGACAAGCACAGACCAAAAGTGAGAGGATGGAGAAACACTTATCATGCAAATGGATGTTAAAAGAAAGACAGATTACCAATACTTATATCAGACAAACTAGACTTTAAAACAAGACTGTAAAAAGAGAAAAAGGTGGGCATGTATAGTCATAAAGGGGACAATCCATCAAGAAGTGTAACAATTATAAACATTTATATATCCAACATGGGATCACCTCAATAGATGCAAAAAAAATGACATACAATGTCCTTATGTATTAATAACCCTCAAAAAAATTGGGAGGCACAAATAAATGAAAGCTATGTTTATGGATCAGAAAAAAAAATTTAATTTTTTTTATTTAATTTAATTTCTTTTCAGTGTAACGGAATTCATTGTTTATGCACCACACCCAATGCTCCATGCAATACATGCCCTCCATAATACCCACCAACCTCCCACCCCTGCCACTTCAAAACCCTCAGATCGTTTTTCAGAGTCCATAGTCTCTCATGGTTCATCTCCCCCTCCAATTTCTCTCAACTCCCTTCTCCTCTCCATCTCCCATGTCCTCCCTGTTATTTCTTATGCTCCACAAATAAGTGAAACCATATGATAATTGACTCTCTCTGCTTGACTTATTTCACTCAGCATAATCTCTTCCAATCCCATCCATGTTGCTATAAAAGTTAGGTATTCATCCTTTCTGATGGAGGCATAATACTCCATAGCGTATATGGACCACATCTTCCTTATGCATTTGTCCATTGAAGGGCATCTTGGTTCTTTCCACAGTTTGGCGACCATGGCCATTGCTGCTATGAACATTGGGGTACAGATGGCCCTTCTTTTCACTACATCTGTATCTTTGGGGAAAATACCTAGTACAATTGCAGGGTCAGAGGGAACCTCTATTTTTAATTTCTTAAGGAATCTCCACACTGTTCAAATTGGCTGCACCAACTTGCATTCCCACCAACAGTGTAAGAGGCTTCCCCTTTCTCCACATCCTCTCCAGCACACGTTGTTTCCTGTCTTGTTAATTTTGGCCATTCTAACTGGTGTAAGGTGGTATCTTAATGTGGTTTTAATTTGAATCTCCCTGATGGTTAGTGATGATGAACATTTTTTCATGTGTCTGATAGCCATTTGTATGTCTTCATTGGCGAAGTGTCTGTCCATATCATCTGCCCATTTTTTGATATGATTGTTTTGTGTGTGTTGAGTTTGTGGAGTTCATTATAGATCCTGGATATCAACCTTTTGTCTGTACTGTCATTTGCAAATATCTTCTCCCATTCCGTGGGTTGCCTCTTTGTTTTCTTGACTGTTTCCTTTTCTGTGCAGAAGCTTTTGATCTTGATGAAGTCCCAAAAGTTCATCTTCACTTTTGTTTCCATTGCCTTTGGAGACATGTCTTGAAAGAAGTTGCTGTGGCTGATATGGAAGAGGTTACTGCCTAAGTTCTCCTCTAGGATTCTGGTGGATTCCTGTCTCACGTTGAGGTCTTTTATCCATTTTGAGTTTATCTTTGTGTATGGTGTAAGAGAATGGTTGAATTTCATTCTTCTACATATAGCTGTCCAATTTTCCCAGCACCATTTATTGAAGAGACTGTCTTTTCCCACGGTATATTATTTCCTGCTTTGTCGAAGTCTATTTGACCATAGATCTGAGGGTCCATATCTTGGGTGCTCTACTCTGTTCCACTGGTCTATGTGTCTGTTTTTATGCCAGTACCATGCTGTCTTGGTGATTACAGTTTTGTAGCAAAGCTTGAAATCAGGCAACGTGATGCCGCTGGTTTTGTTTTTGTTTTTCAACATTTCCTTAGCTGTACAGGGTCTCTTCTGATTAATATTGATAAAATGTCATATCCTGTGGTATTTTTCATGGAAACAGAAAAAATAACAATCTTAAAATTTGTATCAAATCACAAAGGACCACATGTAGCCAAAATAATCTTGAGAAACAAGAAAAAAATCTTGATTGTGCAATAAAAATAGACACATAATACAATAAAATTATGAGAAACCAGAAATAAATTCACACAGATACAGTAAACAAATATTAGACAAGTGTTCCAAGAATAATTAATGAGAAAAGATATTCTCTTTCAAAACTGTTGCTAAAAAACCTGGGTAACCAGATGCAGAAAAACGAAATTGGACCCATATATTACACAACTTACAAAAAGAGACTGTAAATAGAATGAAGACATAAGTGTAATACCCAAGACTAAATCTAGTGTAAAAATAACAAAGGGAAGAAACTCCCTGACATTTGTCCTGGCAATAATTATTGGATATGACAAAAGCAAGAAAAACAAACATCAGCAGATGGGATAACATCAAAATCTAAAGGTTCTTTAGAGCCAAGAAAACTATCAATACAATTGAAGGCAACATACAGAATGGGGAAAAATATGCAAACCACTTATCTGATACAGGATTAATATTCAAAATATAAAAGGAAATTATACAACTCAATGGTAAGAAAACAAATATTCCTACTAAAAAGATGTAAGCTCTGGGAATGTAGTGTATAGCATGGTGACTACAATTAACACTGCATTACTATATACTTCAAAGTTATTCATAGAGTAAATCTTAAAAAGTTTTCTGCACAAAAGTAAATGGTAATTATCTGAGATGCTGGACCTCTTAACTAATCTAATTGTGATAATCATTTCACAATGTATGCATGTATCATAACATAAAATTATATAACTTAAATTTACATGTGGTATTGTCAGTATCTCAAAAAAAAGCTAAAACAATATCTCAGTAATTTCTTCCAAGATGGATAATTAAGTAGAGTGAAGATAGAGTTCTTGAGTATGAAGCTGCATAAAATAGATTTTAAGTCCCACATTTCTGCCATGCTCCAGAGGTTAGAATCTTTGCTCTGTTACTTAGTAGACCTGTTAAACTGGCCTTGTTATATAGCTGTGTATTCCTCTGTTTGCTTTTAATGGATATAATAACTACCAAATGCACAGAATTTTTATAACTATTAAATAATTAATATTACAAAGTGCTTATAATTTTTTGAACACAATAAGGGCTATTTACCAAGGAAAATGAACACACTAATTTGAAAAGATATGTGCACCCTTATGTTGACTGTAGCATTATTAGTAATAGCCAAGATAAGGAAGCAACCTAAGTGTCCATCAATAGACAAGTGTGTAACAAAGAAGTTATACACACACACACACACACACACACACACACAGGGATATTACATAGCCATAAAAAAATTATGGGAGCTTGCCATTTGCAACAATGTGGATGAACCTACAGTGTATTATGCTAAGTGGAATAAGTCCAAGAAAGACAAATACCATAGAATTTCACTCATATGTGGTATCTAAAAACCAAAACAAATCCAAAACAAATGAAAAAAAAAAAAAAAAAAAGCAGAATCAGACCAAAAATCAAGAGAACAAACATGGTTTCCAGAGGGACAAAGGTGGGTACATGGCAAAAAGAGTGAAGGGAAGTGGAAGATACAGGCTTTTGGTTATAGAATGAATAAGTCACAGGAATAAAAGACACAGCCTGCTGTGGGCTGCGCGCTGTTAATTGACCATGTCTTCTCACAAGACTTTCAGGATCAAGCGATTCCTGGCCAAGAAACAAAAGCAGAATCATCCCATTCCCCAGTGGATTCGGATGAAAACTGGTAATAAAATCAGGTACAACTCCAAGAGGAGGCACTGGAGGAGAACCAAGCTGGATCTCTAAGGCGTCCCACATCACGCGATGACCCACCTAACTGGCACCACGTATTTAATTAAGCTACTTGAGGATCATGTGTTCTATTCCATCACCCTGTAAACACCTTTCTGCCTGGCCAATAGATACCATTTATCAGCGAAAGATTTTTCTGTTACTATAGCTCTGCACCAGTGGGTTGGTTTGGTAATAAACATGAGGCCTTTGAGCTGTAAAAAAAAAAAAAAAAAAAAAAAAAGACAGCCTAGGAAATACAGTCAATAGTATTGCAATAATCAATAGTATTATAATGTTGTATGGTAATATTAGCTACACTTGTGGGGAGCATAGCATAACATATAGAGAACTTAAAACATTATGTTGTACAACTGAAAGTACTGTAACACTGTGTTAACTATAGTCAAATAAAAATAATTAATACATCAGTAAATAAACAAATGTTTACATAATACATAAGTATTACATAAATACATAAGCAAATAAAAATATAAACATGTACTCATAATTTTCATAAACCATGGAACTCACTTTAATTGTTGTAATAGAATATTTGTGTTATTGAAGTAGTTTTATTAATACTTGCTTTTTGTTTGATTTACTACAGTATACCATGATCCTCAGTCTGTTTCTAGTTTGACACCATCCTGTCCTTGTTATAATATATATGACTTTTCTTTTTTTTAAAGATTGTATTTATTTATTTGACAGACAGAGATTACAAGTAGGCAGAGAGGCAGTCAGAGAGAGGAGGAAGCAGGCTCCCTACTGAGCAGAGAGCCCGATGTGGGGCTCCATCTCAGGACCCTGGGATCATGACCTGAGCCGAAGGCAGAGGCTTTAACCCACTGAGCAACCCAGGAACCCTGACTTACTCAATTTATTTAAACTAAAAAAAAGTTCACCCACTTCTACCCCTTACTTACCCCTATGACATTTCTTTTAAGAAAAGCTTCTTCAGAGGTGCCTGGGTGGCTCAGTGGGTTAAAGCCTCTGCCTTCAGCTCAGGTCATGATCCCAGGGTTCTGGGATCGAGCTACTTTGGGCTCTCTGCTCAGCAGGGAGCCTGCTTCCTCCTTTCTCTCCCTGCCTGCCTCTCTGACTACTTGTAATCTCTGTCTATCAAATAAGTAAAATCTTAAAAAAAAAAAAAAAAAAAAAAAAAGCTTCTTCGGGGCACCTGAGCAGCTCAGTGGGTTAAGTCTCTGCCTTCAGCTCAGGTCATGATCTCAGGGTCCTGGGATCGAGCCCCACATCAGTCTCTCTGCCTGCTTCCCTTCTCTTTCTCTGCCTGCCTCTCTGCCTACTAGTGATCTTTCTCTGTCAAATAAATTTTAAAAAAAGAAATAAAAGCTTCTTTGCCACTTCACTACCAGCTGTGCCACCAGGATGAACTGCTGCATGGAATGTTCAGAGAACTTCTGCTTGTGCCACTTTAATTTCAGCTATCCTACAAAGACACCATTTGTGTAGAGTGCCCCCAAGACCCCCTGGCCTATGTCTACTTCAGCATCAGCTACCCCACCATGGCAGTTCCAGGGCAGAGAGCCCCAGGAAACCCACCCTGCACCCAACACACATCCAGCAAAACAGCCAAGACCACCAGACTTGAATAGTCTACACAGGAGACATTCCTATACAAGGCTATTCCTTTAATATTAGAAGTAGCTGTTCCATGTAATTTCAGAAACAAATACAGAAATTCAAACAAATTGAGGAAACACAGGAACATGCTCCAAATGAAAGAATGAGAGGAAACATCAGACATCAATCTGAATGAACCAGAAATAAGCAATCTACATGACAAAGACTTCAAGATAACAGTCATAGAGATGCTAATCAGCCTTGAAAGAAAAGAGGATGAATTCAATGAGAGCCCCAACAAAGATATAAAAAATATAAAAAGCAGAGGAGGAGTCAAGATGGAGGAGAAGTAGCAGGCTGAGACTACATCAGGTAGCAGGAGATCAGCTAGATAGCTTATCAAACCATTTCAAACACCTACAAATCCAATGGGAGATTGAAGAGAAGAAGAACAGCAATTCCAGAAACAGAAAATCAACCACTTTCTGAAAGGTAGGACTGGCAGAGAAGTGAATCCAAAATGATGGGAAGATAGACCGCGGTGGGAGGGGCCGACTCCCGGCAAACAGTGGAGCAACGGAGCACAAAATCAAGACTTTTAAAAGTCTGCTCCACTGACAGACATAGCTCCAGAGGCTAAACCGGGGGGAAGTCCATGCAGGGCCAGTGTGGCCCTAGGTCCCGCAGAGTCACAGAAGGATCGGGGGTGTCTGAGGGTCTCAGAGCTCACAGGTATTAGACTGGGGAAGCCAGCTACAGAGACAGAGCCTAGGAGTGAGCTCTCAGCTTGGGGTTACCTTGAACCGGTCGCAGGCTGGGGGAGCTCGCAGCACAGCCAGAGACCAGGAAGACGGGAGTGATTGAGCTCTTTTCTCTGAGGGCACACTGAGGAGTGGGGCCCCGAGATCTTGGCTCCTCCAGTCAGAGACTGGGAGGCCGCCATTTCCACTCCCATCCTCCAGAATTCTATGGAAAGCATTCAGGGGACAAAAGCTCCTGAAAGCGAACCCGAAATAACTTAGCCCGGTCCCTGGTAAGGGTGGAGCAATTCCGCCTGGGGCAAAGAAACTTGAGAATCACTACAACAGGCCCCTCCCCCAGAAGATCAACAAGAAATCCAGCAAAGACAAAGTTCACCTACCAAGAAGAGCCCCAGAATTCCAGTGGAGGAGAAAGCAAAGCACGGAACTCATGGCTTTCTCCTCAGGATTCCTGAGTCTTGTGGTTAATTTAATTTTTTTAATTTTATTTATTTTCTTTCTTCTCCTAATTTTTTAACTTTTACCCTTTTCCTTTTTTAAACATTTTTAACTAGTTTATCTAATATATATATATATATATATATATATATATATATATATATTCTTTATATTTTTTCTTTATTTGTTTTCTTTTTTTAATTTTTTTTTCTGAACTTTTTATACCCTTTCTCCCTCCCATGATTTGGGGTCTCTCTTGATTTGATTAAAGCACATTATACTGGGGTCTTTGCCACCCATTCAGTATTTTACTTGCTCCTTCATATACTCTTACATGGACAAAATGACAAGGCAGAAAAACTCACCACAAAAAAAAAAAAAAAGAACAAGAGGCAGTACCGAAGGCTAGGGACCTAATCAATACAGATATAGAGTTCAGAATGACTATCCTCATGGTTCTAGCAGGGCTCAAAAAAGGCATGGAAGATATTAGAGAAACACTCTCTGGAGAGATAAAAGCCCTTTCTGGAGAAATAGAAGAACTAAAATCTAACCAAGTTGAAATCAAAAAAGCTATTAATGAGATGCAATAAAAAGAATGGAGGCTCTCACTGCTAGGATAAATGAGGTAGAAGAAAGAATTAGTGATATAGAAGACCAAATGACAGAGAATAATGAAGCTGAGCAAAAGAGGGACAAACAGCTACTGGACCATGAGGGGAGAATTTGAGAGATAAGTGACACCATAAGAAAAAAAAAAACATTAGAATAATTGGGATTCCAGAAAGAGGAGAAAGAGAGAGGGGAGCAGAAGGTATATTGGAGAGAAATATTGTACAGAATTTCCCTAATACAGCAAAGGGAACAAGCATCAAAATCCAGGAGGTGCACAGAACCCCCTTCAAAATGAACAAGGATAGGTCCACACCCCGTCACCTAATAGTAAAATTTACAGGTCTTAGCAACAGAGAGAAAATCCTGAAAGCAGCCTGGAAAAAGAAGTCTGTAACATACCATGGTAAAAATATTTGATTGGCAGCGGACTTATCCACAGAGACCTGGCAAGCCAGAAAGAACTGGCATGATATATTCAGAGCACTAAACGAGAAAAACATGCAGCCAAGAATACTATTTCCAGCTAGGCTGAAAATAGAAGGAGAGATAAAAAGCTTCCAGGACTAACAGAAATGGAAAGAATTTGCAAACACCAAACCAGCTCTACAGGAAATATTGAAAGGGGTCCTCTAAGCAAAGAGAGACACTAAAAGTACTAGATTAGAAAGGAACAGAGACAATATACAATAACAGTCACCTTACAGTCAATACAATGGCACTAAATTCATATCTCTCAATAGTTACCCTGAATGTTAACGGGCTAAATGCCCCATTCAAAAGACACAGGGTATCAGAATGGATAAAAAAACAAAACCCATCTATATGTTGCCTACAAGAAACTCATTTTAGACCCGAAGACACCTCCAGATTTAAAGTGAGGGGGTGGAAAAGAATTTACCATGCTAATGGACATCAGAAGAAAGCTGGGGTGGCAATCTTTATATCATATCAATTAGATTTTAAGCCAAAGACTATATTAAGAGATGAGGAAGGACACTATATCATACTCAAAGAATCTGTCCAACAAAAAGATCTAACAATTTTAAATATCTATGCCCCTAACTTGGGAGCAGCCAACTATATAAACCAATTAATAACAAAATCAAAGAAACACATCAAAAATAACACAATAATAGTAGGGGACTTTAACACCCCCATCACTGAAATGGACAAATCATCTAAGCAAAAGATCAACAAGGAAATAAAGGCCTTACATGACACACTGGAACAGATGGACATCACAGATATATTCAGAACATTCCATCCCAAAGTAACAGAATACACAATCTTCTCTAGTGCACATGAAACATTCTCCAGAATAGATCACATTCTGGGTGATAAATCAGGTCTCAACTGGTACCAAAAGATTGGGATCATTCCCTGCATATTTTCAGACCACAATGCTCTGAATCCAGAACTCAGTCACAGGAGGAAATTTGGATAGAACCCAAATACATTGAGACAACAGCATCCTTCAAAAGAATGAATGGGTCAACCAGGAAATTAAAGAATAACTGAAAAAAATCATGGAAACAAATGATAATGAAAACACAACGGTTCAAAATCTATGGGACACAACAAAGGCAGTCCTGAGAGGAAAATGTATAGCGGTACAAGCCTTTCTCAAGAAACAAGAAAGGTCTCAAATACACAACCTAACCCTGCACCTAAAGGAGATGGAGAAAGAACAAGAAAGAAATCCTAAACCCAGCAAGAGAAGAGAAATCATAAAGATCAGAGCAGAAATCAATGAAATAGAAACCAAAAAAACAACAGAACAAATCAGTGAAACTAGGAGCTGGTTCTTTGAAAGAATTAATTAGATTGATAAACCCCTGTCCAGAATTATCAAAAAGAAAAGAGAAAGGACCCAAATAAATAAAATCATGAATGAGAGAGGAGAGATCACAACTAACACCAAAGAAATACAAACTATTATAAGAACATACTATAAGCAACTCTACGCAAATATATTTGACAATCTGAAAGAAATGGATGCATTCCTAGAAACATATAAACTACCACAATTGAACCAGGAAGAAACAGAAAACCTGAACAGATCCATAACCAGTAAGGAGATTGAAACAGTCATCAAAAACCTCCAAACAAACAAAAGCCCAGGGCCAGACGGCTTCCCGGGGGAATTCTACCAAAAGTTTAAAGAAGAACTAATTTTTATTCTCCTGAAACTGTTCCAAAAAATAGAAATGAAAGGAGAAGTTCCAAACTCATTTATGAAGCCAGTATCACCTTGATCCCAAAACCAGAAAAGGATCTCATCAAAAAAGAGAATTACAGACCAATATCCTTAATGAACACAGATGCTAAAATTCTCACCAAAATACTAGCCAATAGGATTCAACAGTACATTAAAAGGATTATTCACCACGACCAAGAAGGATTTATTCCAGTGCTGCAAGGCTGGTTCAACATCCACAAATCAATCAAAGTGATACAACACATTAATAAAAGAAAGAACCAGAACCATATGATACCCTCAATGGATGCTGAAAAAGCATTTGACAAAGTACAGCATCCCTTCCTGATCAAAACTCTTCAACATGTAGGGATAGAGGGCACATACCTCAATATTATCAAAGCCATCTATGGAAAACCCACCGCAAATATCATTCTCAATGGAGAAAAACTGGAAGCTTTTCTACTAAGGTCAGGAACGTGGCAAGGATGTCCATTATCACCACTGCTATTCAACATAGTACTGTAAGTCATAGCCTCAGCAATAAGACAACAAAAAGAAATTAAAGGCATCCAAATCAGCAAAGAAGAAGTCAAACTATCACTCTTTGCAGATGATATGATACTATTTGTGGAAAACCCAAAAGACTCCACTCCAAAACTGCTAGACCTTGTATAGCAATTCAATAAAGTGTCAGGATATAAAATCAATGCACAGAAATCAGTTGCATTTCTTTACACCAACAACAAGACAGAAGAAAGAGAAATTAAGGAGTCAATCCCATTTATAATTGCACCCAAAACTACAGATACATAGGACTAAACCTAACCGAAGAGGTTAAGAATCTATACTCAGAAAACTATAAAGTACTCATGAAAGAAATTGAGGAAGACACAAAGAAATGGAAAAATGTTCCATGCTCCTGGATTGGAAGAACAAATATTGTGAAAATGTCTATGCTACCTAAAGCAATCTACACATTTAATGCAATCCCTATCAAAATCCCATCCATTTTTTTCAAAGAAATGGAACAAATAATCCTAAAATGTATATGGAACAAGAAAAGACCTCGAATAGCCAAAGCAATATTGAAAAAGAAAACCAAAGTTGGTGGCATCACAATTCCAAACTTCAAGCTCTATTACAAAGCTGTCATCATCAAGACAGCATGGTACCGGCACAAAAACAAACACATAGATCAATGGAACAGAATAGGTAACCCAGAAATATACTCTCAACTCTATGGTCAGCTAATCTTCGACAAAGCAGGAAAGAATGTTCAATGGAAAAAAGACAGCCTCTTCAATAAATGGTGTTGCGAAAATTGGACAGCCACATGCAGAAAAATGAAATTGGGCCATTTCCTTACACCACACACGAAAATAGACTCAAAATGGTTGAAGGACCTCAATGTGAGAAAGGAATCCATCAAAATCCTTGAGGAGAACACAGGCAGCAACCTCTTCGACCTCAGCTGCAGCAACATCTTCCTAGGAACAACGCCAAAGGCAAGGGAAGCAAGGGCAAAAATGAACTATTGGGATTTCATCAAGATCAAAAGCTTTTGCACAGCAAAGGAAACAGTTAACAAAATGAAAAGACAACTGACAGAATGGGAGAAGATATTTGCAAACGACATATCAGATAAAGAGCTAGTGTCCAAAATCTATAAAGAACTTAGCAAACTCAACACCCAAAGAACAAATAATCCAAACAAGAAATGGGCAGAAGACATGAACAGACATTTATGCAAGGAAGACATCCAGATGGCCAACAGACACATAAAAAAGTGCTCCACATCACTCAGCATCCGGGAAATACAAATCAAAACCACAATGTGATACCACCTCACACCAGTCAGAATGGTTAAAATTAACAAGTCAGGAATGACAAATGTTGGTGAGGATTTGGAGAAAGGGGAACCCTCCCACACTGTTGCAAGCTTGTGCAACCACTCTGGAAAACAGCATGGAGGTTCCTCAAAAAATTGAAAATAGATCTACCCTATGACCCAGCAAGTGCACTACTGGGTATTTACCCTAAAGATACAAACATAGTGATCCAAAGGGGCACATGCACCCGAATGTTTATAGCAGCAATGTCTATAATAGCCAAACAATGGAAAGAACCTAGATGTCCATCAACAGATGAATGGATAAAGAAGGTGTGGTATATATACACGATGGAATACTATGCAGCCATCAAAAATGAAATCTTGCCATTTGCGAAGACGTGGATGGAACTAGAGTGTATCATGCTTAGTGAAATAAGTCAATCGGAGAAAGACAACTATCATATGATCTACCTGATATGAGGAAGTGGAGATTCAACTTAGTGGGTTAAGGGGGGTAGGAGAAGAATAAATGAAACAAGATGGGATCGGGAGGGAGACAAACCATAAGTGACTCTTAATCCCACAAAACAAATTGAGGGTTGCTGGGTGGAGGGGGGTTGGGAGAGGATGGTGGGGTTATGGACATTGGGGAGGGTATGTGCTATGGTGAGTGCTGTGAAGTGTGTAAACCTGGCAATTCACAGACCTGTACCCCTGGGGATAAAAGTACATTATATGTTTATAAAAAATTTAAAAATATATAACAAGGAACCAATCAGAGTGGAGGAATATAATCAAGCCAATGAAAAATACGTTGGATGTCATCAACTACAGATTAGTGGAAGCTGAACTGATCAGTGACCTGGAAGACATGGTATCACAAAGCACCAAAGCTGAACAGCAAAAGGAAAAACAGAAGGTTTCAAAAGGAGAATAGGTTAAGGAATTTCTTGTACAACATCAAGCATACTAATATGTGCGTTATAGAGGTTCCAATAGAAAGAAAATAAGAGAAAGGTACAGAAAAAGTATTTGAAGAAATAATAGCTGAAAATCTCCTTATCTTGGGGAAGGACATCCAGGGCCAGGAAACACAAAAACACCAACCAAAATAAACTCAAGCAGGCCCACACCAAGATATGTAACAGTTAAAATGGCAAAAACAAAAACAAAAGCAAAACAAAACAAAAACGATAAAGAGAGAATCTTAAAAGCAGCAAAAGCAAATATGTACATACAAGAGAAACCTTATAAGGCTATCAGCTGAATTTTCAGCAGAAATCTTGCGGGTCACAGAAAATGACATGATATATATAAAATGTTGATAGGATATAAACTACAACCAATACTTTACCAGAGAGGGTTATCATTCAGAATGAAGGAGAGAGAATCTCCCCCACAAACAAAAATTAAAGGAGTTAATCACCAATAAATTTGTCTTACAAGAAATGTTATATTTTTTAAGCAGAAAGGAAAATGTTATAATTAGAGGTAACATAAATGTAAGTGGAAAAATTCACAAATAAAAGCAAACATACAATAAAAGATCAATCACTTGTAAGGCTAATATCAAGGTTAAAAGACAAAAGCAAAAAATTCAATTCAATTAGATCTAAACTTTATTAAGAGGCTTAAAAATGAAAAGTTAAATATGACATTATATAAATAAACATGGAGGAGGAAGTAAAAATGTAGTATTATTAGAGTATCTTTGAATTTAAATGATGATCAATGTAATATAAACTACCATACTTTTAGTGTGGTAGATAGAACCTCATGGCAACCACAAACCAAAATTTATAATAGATATATAAAAACAAAAATTTAAAAATCCAAGCATAATAGTAAAGAAAGTTATCAATCACGACAGAAGAAAACAAGTTTAAAAAGGAGAAAAAGCTTTTTCTTCTTTCTCGATTCCTTTGACTATTCAAGGTTTCTTTGTTTTGTTTTGTGTTTTGGGTTCAAAAAAAATGAAAACTTCTGTTGGCATTTTGATAGGGATTTCATTAATCTGTATATTGCTTTGGGTAATATCAACATTTTAACAATATTGTTTTTTTCAATCCATGAAAATAGAGTACGTTCCCATTTGTTTGTGCCATTTTATATTTCCTTCATCAGTGTTTTAGGCAAAATAGACTTTAAAACAAGACTCTAACAAGAGACAAAGAAAAGCATTACGTAATAATTAATCAATTCAACAAGAAGATATAATTGTACATAGGAGAACCTAAATACATAAAGCAAACAGTAACAGATAAAGGGAGAAATTGACAGTAACACAACGATAGCAGGGAACATGAACACCTCATTAAAAACAATGGAACAGAAAATAAAAAAGACAACAGTGACTTTGAATGATCCATTAGACCATATTTACTTAACAGATATAGACAGAACATTCCATTCTTTTTTTTAAATATTTTATTTCTTTATTTGACAGACGGAGATCACAAGCAGGCAGAGAGTCAGGCAGAGAGAGAGGGGGAAGGAGGCTCCCTGCTGAGCAGAGAGCCTGATGCGGGACTCAATCCCAGGACCCTGAGATAATGACTTGAGCTGAAGGCAGAGACTTAACCCACGGAGCCACCCAGGAGCCCCCAGAACATTCCATTTTAAAAGAGCAAAATACACATTCTTTTAAAGTTCTCATTTAACATCTTCCGAGGTAGATCACATGGTAAGACACAAAACAAGAATCAATAAATCTGAGAAGATTAAAATCATACCATGTATCTTTTCCAGCTACAACTGATGAGACTAGAAATGAATTCCAAGAAGTAAAATGGAAAAAAAAACCCACAAACATGTGGAGGCTAAACAACATATTACTAAACAAGAATGGATTAAATAATAAATCAAAAATAAAATTTAAAAAACACATGGAAAAAATGAAAATGAAAGCACAATGATCTAAAATGTTTTGAGGTACGAAACAGTTTTTCAGAGAGAAGTTTACAGTGATACAAGCCTACCTAAAGAAATAAGAAAAATCTCAAATAAACTATCTAGCCTTATACCAAAGGTGATGGAGAAAGAACAAAACCCAAAGTAGTAGGAAGAAAAAAATAATAAAAATCAGGGCAGAAATAAATAAAACAGAAACTCAAACAAAATCAATGAAACCAAAGCTAGTTTTTTGAAAATTGATAAACTTTGAGTCAGACTCATTAAGAAAAAAGGAGAGGTCTCAAAATCAGAAACAAAATAGAACATGATGCCACAGAGATATAAAGGATTACAAGGGACTACTGTGAAAAATATCATGCCAACCAATTAGACAATCTGGAAGAAACGGATTAATGCCTAGAAACCTGCAATCATCCAAAACTGAATCAGGAAGAAATAGAAAATTTAAACAGACTGATTAGTAATAACAAAATTAAATTGGTAATCCAAAATCTCCCAACAAACAAAAGTCCAATACCAGATAGTTTCACAGCTGAATTCTGTGAAATTTAAAGAAAAGTTAATGCTATAATTTAGAGGAGAAAGGAATGTTTCCAAGTTGATTATATGAGACCAACATTATCCTGATACCAAAAAACCAAAGACCCCACTAAAAAGGAGAATTACAGGACAATATCCCTGATGAAAAGGGATGCAAAACTTTTCAGTAAAATGCTAGGAAATCAAATCCAAGAGTACATTAAAATAATTATTCAGCACCATCAAGTGTGATTTATTCCTGGGCTGCAAATCTGGTGCAATATTCATATATGAATCAATATCATATACCATATTAATAAAAGAAAGGATAAGAACCATACAATCCAGTCAAGAGATGCATAAAAAGCATTTTATAAAATAATAGCATCCATTTCTGATAAAAACTTCAACAAAGTAGGGGTAGATGGAAGATACCTTAGCATCACAAAGAGCATATATGAAAGACACACAGCTAATATCCTTAATGTGAAAAAATTGAGAGCCTTTCCTCTACAGTCAGAAATGAGACAAGGATTCCACTCTCACCATTACTATTTAACATAGTACTAAAGTTCTTAGCCTTAGCAATAATACAACAAATAGAAATGAAAGGTATCCAAATTGGCAAAAGAAGTCAAACTTTCACTATTTGCAGGTGACGTGAAACTCTATGTAGAAAACCCGAAAGACTCCACCAAAAGAGTTGCTAGAACTCATACATGTATTCAGCAAAGTCACAGGATATAAAATCAATGTGAAGAAGTCTGTTACATTTTTATACACCAATAACAAAGCAGCAGAAAAGGAAATAAAGGAATTGATCTCATTTGCAATTGCACCAAAGACAATATAATACCTAGGAACAGATCTAAATAAAGAAGTAAAATATGTATACTCTGAAAACTATAAAACACTTATGAAAAAAATTGAAGAGGACCAAAGAAATGGAAAATCTCTCCATGCCCATAGATTGGAAAAACATTGTTAAAATTTCTATACTACACAAAGCAATTTATACATTTAATTCAATCACCATCATAATACTACCAATATTTTTCACAAAGCTAGAATAAGAAAATGTAAAATTTATATAGAACCACTAAAGACCCTGAAGAGCCAATGCAATTCCGAAAAAGAAAAACAAAACTGGAGGCATCACAATTCTGGATTTCAAGGTATATTACAAACCTGTCATCATCAAGATACTAAGGTACTGGCACAAAAACAGACACATAAATCAATGGAACAAAATAGAGAAGCAAGACATGGGCCCTCATCTATATTGCCAAGCAATCTTCAACAAAACAGGAAAGAATATCCAATGGAAAAACACACCTTTTCAACAAATGGTGCTGAGAAAACTGGACCACTTTCTTACAACCATACACAAAAATAAATTCAAAATACATGAAAGACCTTAATGTGATATAGGAAACTAGAGGGGAACACAGGGAAAAACTATCTGTCCTTGGCTGTAGCAACTTCTTCCTAGACATGTCACCACAGGCAAAGGAAACAAGAGCAAAAATAAACTATTGTAAGATAAAAAGCTCCACACAGCAAGGTAAACAGTCAACAAAACTAAAAGGCACACTCTGGAAGGGAGAAGATATTTGCAAATGATGTAATTGATAAAGGCATAGTATCCAAAGTCTACAAAGAACTTTTCAAACTCAACACCCCAAAACAACCCAGTTAAGAAATGGACAGAAGGCTTGAATAGACACTTTTCCAAGAAAACACATCCAGGTGGCTAACAGACATGTACAAAGATGCTGAACATTACTCATCATCAGGGAAATACAGATCAAAACCACAATAAGATACCAGCTCATACTTGTCAGAATGGATAAAATTAACAACAGAAAGACAACAGGTGCTGGCAAGGATGTGGAGAAAGGAGCACACTATTGCACTGTTAGTGGGAATCCAAACTCTGAAGAACAGTATGGAGTTTCCTCAAAATATTAAAAATAGAACTATACTATGGTCCAGCAATGGCACTACTAGGTATTTACCCAAAGAATAAAAAAATACAGATTCGAAAAGATACATGCACCCTGATGTTTATAGAAGCATTATCAACAATAGCCAAACTATGGAGAGAATACAAATGTCCATTAACTGATGAACCGATGAGGAAGTGTTGGTATCTATAGACAATGGAATATTACTCAGCCATCAAAGAATGAATTGTTGCTATTTGCAACAACTTGAGTGGAGACAGGGTGTATCATGCTAAGTGAAAGTCAATTAGGAAAAGACAGATGCCATATGATCTCACACATATGTAAAATTTAAGAAGGAAAGTGGGTGAACATATGCATAGAGGGAAAAGAAAAAAGGGAAGACGGAAAGAAGGTATAAGAGACTCAATGATAGAGAATAAACTAAGATTTGATGGAGGGAGGTGGGTGAACTGTGGACTGATGAATATTAAGGAGACCACTTGTTGGGGTGCCTGGGTGGCTCAGTGGGTTAAAGCCTCTGCCTTCAGCTCCAGTCATGATTCCAGGGTCCTGGGATCGAGCCCCGCATCAGGCTCTCTGCTCGGCAGGGAGCCTGCTTCCTCCTCTCTCTCTGCCTGCCTCTCTGCCTACTTGTGATCTCTGTCTGTCAAATAAATAAATAAAATCTTAAAAAAAAAAAAAAAAGGAGGACACTTGTTATTGTGAGCACTGGGTGTTGTATGTAAGTGTTGAATCACTGAATTCTGTTCCAGAAACTACTATTGAACTGTATATAAACTGCCTAAAATTTAAAAAGAAGACATAAAAATGGCTAAAAGGCATGTGAAAATTTTTTCATCATCATGAGCCACCAGGGAAATTCAAATCAAAACCACATTGAGATACCAATTATAAAAATTGCATTTTGCCAATTAGAATGGCAAAAATTGACAAGGCAACAAATAACAAATGTTTGAGAGGTTGTGGAGAAAGGGGAACCATCTTACACTGTTGGTGGGAATGCAAGTTGGTACAGCCACTTTGGAAAACAGTGTGGAGATCCTTCAGAAATTTAAAAATAGAGCTACCCTATGACCCAACAATTACATGACTACATATTTACCTCAAAGATACAGATGTAATGAAAATAAGGGTCATATGCACCCCAATGTTCATAGCAGCAGTGTTCACAATAGCCAAACTGTGGACGAGCCAAGATGCCCTTCAACAGATAAATGAATAAAGAAGATGTGGCTCATAACATCAATGGAATATTACTCAACCATCAGAAAGAATGAATACCCAACATTTGCATCAATATGGATGGAACTGGAGGAGACTATGCTAAGTGCAATAAGTCAAGCAGAGAAAGACAATTACTGTATGGTTTCACTTATTTGTGGAACAAAAAGAATAGCATGGAGGATATTAAGAAAAGGAAGGGAAAAATGAAGGTGGGGAAATCAGAGGGGGGATGAACCGTGAGAGACTATGGACTCCAGGAATCAAACTGAGGGTTTTAGAGGGGAGGGAGTAAGGGGATGGGTGAGCCTGGTGATGAGTCTTAAGGAGGACACATTGCATGGAGCACTGGGTGTTATATACAAACAATGAATCATGGAACACTATAGCAAAAAGTAATGGTGTACTGTACTGTCACTAACATAACGTAATTTTACAAATATAAAAATAAGAATAATAATAGTAAAAACAAAAAATATATTATTAAATACAGAGAACAATCTGGTGGGTGACAGCAGGGAGGTGAGGGGAGTGATGGGTGAAATAGATGAAAGGGATTAAGAAGAGTACACTTATTTTGATAAGCACTGAGAAATGTATAGAATTTCTATTCATAGAAATGTATAAAATTATACACCTGAAATGAATATAACATTATGTGGTAATTATATTTCAATAAAAAAGGAATAGAAAATATAAACAAATCAATAATGAGTAAGATAAAATCCATAATGAAAAACAAACCAGCATAGAAAACCCTAGTACCAGATGGCTTCACTTGTGAATTCCACCCAGACATAACATTAAAGAGGATGAATACTTCCAAACTCGTTTTATGAGACCAGCATTATCTGATACCTAAGCCAGTTAATGGCACTACCAAAAATAAAAGATACTATAAAACAATAACTCTGATATGGATGCAAAAATTCTAAATGAAATATTAGCAAATTCAACAACAGATTAACAAGCTCATACTCCATGATCAAGTGGGTTTTCCTGGTATTCAAGGGTGGTTCAAATACAGAAATCAAAAAAATGTAACATGACACACTAATAGAATCAAAGATTTAAATAATCATATGATTGTCTCAATAAATGCAGAAAAAGCTTTTGACAGAATAAAGCAGCTAAAAAAAATCATTTAAAAATTCAGAATAGAAGGAACATACCACAACATAATAAGGACCACATAGCATAAACCAACAGCTAATGTTGTACTCAATGATGAATAATTAAAAGCTTTCTTTTAAAATCATTGAAAAAATAAGGAAGCTCACTCTCACCACTCATATTTAAGACAGTACTGGAAATCCTGGTTGGAACAATTAGGAAAAGACAAAGAAATTTAAAAAGCTTCCAAATCAGAAAGGAACAGTTGTTGAAAATTTTATTATGTGCATAGGATATGATAGTGTATATAGAAACACTAAAGACTGAAGAAAAAAAAATGTTATAATGAATCAATAAATTTGGAGGGATTGCAGGAGATATAATCAACACAGAAATTGCTTTCATTTCTATACACCATTAGCTAATCATCTGAAAAATAAAGAAAACTATCCCATTCACAATAGCATTAAACTCAATAAAATACTGAGGGATAAATTAAAGGAAGTAAAAGATCTGTACTTTGTAAACAATAAGAATCTGATGAAAGTAATTGAAGAAGACAGATACAAGTGGAAAAATATCTCATTTTCTTGGAGGGGATGAATTAATATTATCAAAACTATTACATTATTATTAAAACTTCCATACCTCACACATCCATCTATAAATGCAACAAAATACATATTAAAATTCCAATGGAATTTTCAAAGAAATAATAAAGGTAGTCCTTGAAATTATATGGGAAGGGAGCTAAGATGGCAGCATGGTAGGACACTAGGCTTCATTTGTCCCTCAAATCTAAACAACTATCAAACCATTCTGAATATCCAAGAAATTGACCTGAGGACTGACAGAACAAACTGGACAACTAGAGGAAGAGATGAGGTCATGCTAAGGAAGGTAGGAAATGTGGAGACATGATTTGGGGGAGAAATGGATTGCTGGGGCCATGGTGAAGAGAGAGTCCTTGTCACAGGGAAAGACGAGAGAGAGTGGAGTGCACAGGGATATGCACAAAGCAGATACTTCCCCAAAGCCATTACCTGGGAAATGAGAGGGGCTGATTCTTGTGAGTTTTTGCAACCAGCGGCAAAGACTGGAGTTTTAGAGGTCTCTGGGCTTTGCTGTAATAGAGCCCTGAGCATGCTGCTCTACTGCTGGAGAGAAGGCAGGCACGCAACGCTGAGACAGATGGCACAAACCAAGGATCAACTAAGGCACATGGGGAGAGACACTTCACTCTTCTTGGAGTGCTTCTGTGAGAGGTGGTGTTCTAAGTATCACCTCTTTAGGGACAAATGAGCCAACAGATGACATCTCCTTCCTCTGCCCCTCAGCATAGGAACAGAGACACCTGCTGAGGGCATCTAAATCAGACACTGACTGTTTAGTCTGTTATGCCCCAAATCCCACACCACTGAGCTCTGGGATGACAGCCCTTCTTGGTCAAACCTGTATCAGTCCCTACATGATGAGACCCTCCCACAGAAGATCAGTGCAGTTCCCTACCACACCAGGTCCCTAACATTTGGATTTTAAAAGTTGGCAGCTTGGCTGGGAGAGAGTCTAAAGTGCACTGTGCTGCTCCCAGCAGGGAAACAACCTGGAGAAAGACAACAAGAAAACATTGATCTAAAAAATGCTTGGGACACACAAGGAGAAGTTGTTCATTCCTCTGGGAATACTTCCCACAGAGCAGCAAGCACAGAGACACTTCTCCAGGGACAAAGGAGATGGCTGGTGCTATTTCCCTCACCCAGCCATCTGCGTAAACCAACTTTAGTAAACAACTCAGCACTAACACTGCCTGCCTAACCTACTTACACCAAGTCCCACACCCTGTACTCCGATGGCACTGCATTTCCTGGGAAAGTGTGCATAAGGACCAGTGCAGTGGGCCCCATTCCCAGAAGAACAGTAGAAACCCCTGCATGCTCCACATCTATCAACCATAATGCTCTCCAAGTCTTCAGTTCTAGTGGACGTAGTACCAGGTCTCATTTAACAAGCAGACCAGAGCATACCTAGTTAAAACTCACCACACTCTGGCCATGGTCCAAGCACTGCACTCTGCAGGTAAGGAAAAACCCAGCAGATTATTGGTCTGAGGGATAGAGTGGCCAAAAATAGCAGCATGGTACATGAAGCGTACATCAAGACTCACTGAAGTGTCTGGCCCTGGACGATATACAACCCCCTTGTTCATATAGCTACTACTCTTGGAAGCAGGAATCATAACAGACTTTTCTAACACACACAAAAACACAGAGACCTAGACAAAATGCTAAGATGGAGGAATTCATCCCAAAAGAAAGAAGAAGAAAAGGTCATGTCCAAAGATCTAATCAAAACATTATAAGTAATATGCCTTATAGAGAATTTAAAGTAATAATCATAAGGATACATCCTGGGCTTGAGAAAAGCATGGAGGACATCAGGGAGACCCTTACCACAGAGATAAAAGAATTTTAAAAACCATCAGGTAGAAATGAAAAATGCAATAATTGAGATTTTACCTACATAGAATGTAATGGCCACAAGGATGGAAGAAGTAAAGGAATGATTAAGTGATATAGCAGATAGAATAATGCAATGTAATGAAACTGAACAAAAGAGAGAAAGAAGACTCAGGCAAGATGAGAATAGACTGAGGGAACTCAGTGACTCCATCAACTGTAATAACATTCATATCATATGAGTCCCAGAAAAAGAAGAGAGGGAAAAGGGGGCAGAAGTTTCATTTGAGAAAATAATAGCTGAAAACTTCCCTTATTGGGGAAAGTAAATAGACATCCAAATCCAAGAGGCACAGAGAATTCCCATCAAAATCAACAAAGAAGGTGAACACCACAACATATTATACTTAAATTTTCAAAATATATCAATTAAAAAAAAAAACCCTAAAAGCAGCAAGACAAAACAAGTCCCTAATTTACAAGAGAAAACAAATGAGGTTAGCAGCAGATCTCTCCACAGATATGTAGCAAGTGAGAAGTGAGTGGCATAATATATTCAACATGCTCAATGGGAAAAATCTGCAGCCAAAAAATACTCTATCCAGCAACGTTATCATTCAGACTAGAAAGAGAGATAACATTTTCCAGACCAACAAAACAAAAACAAAAACAAAAAAAAACAAACAAAACAAAAACAAAAAACCCTCAAGGAATACATGGGCAGTAAACCATCCCTGCAAGAAATAGTAAGGGGACTCTTTGAGTAACAGGGAAAGACCAAAAGTGACAAAGACAAAAAAAGAACACAGAAAATCTCCAGAAACAATGACCAAAAAGGTAATAAAATGGCATAAATACATATCGATCAGTAATTACTCTGAATATAAATGGACTAAATGTTCCAAAGACATAACGATGTCAGAATGGATTAAAAAACAAGACCCGTCTATATGCCAGCTACAAAAGACTCATTTTAGACTTCAAGACACCTGCATATTGAAAGCGAAGAGATGGGAAAACATTTAGCACACAAACGGATGTCAAAAGAAAGTCAGAGTAGCAGTACATTATCAAACTGGAATGTAACAAGAGATGAAAAAGGGCACTATATCATAATGAAGGGGAAATTACTATACAACATGAATATCTAACCATTGTAAATATTTATCCTCCCAATGTGGGAGCACCCATATATATAAAAGAATTAGTAAACATAAAGGAACTCACTGATAATAATACAGTAATATTAGGTGACCTTAATACCCCACTTACAGCAATGGACAGATCACCTAACAGAAATCAAAGGGAAGCAATGGCTTTGAATGACACACTGGACCAGATGGGCTTAAAGGATATATTCAGAGTATTCCATCCTAAAGAAACAGAATACACATTATTTTAAAGTGCATATGACACATTATCCAGAATAGAGCACACATTAGGTCAAAACTCAGACCTACAAGTACAAAAAGATTGAAATGATAACAAACATCTTTTCTGAGCACAACACTATGAAACTTGAAGTCAACCACAAGAAAAATTTGGAGAGACCACAAATACAGAGGTTAAACAACACACTACTAATGAACAAATGGGTCAACAAGGAAATAAAAGTAGAAATTTTTAAAAAACATGGAAACAAATGAACAAGAAAACACAATAGTCCAACATCTTCGGAATGTAGCAAAAGTGGTCATAAGAGGAGAAATATATATCAATACAGGCCTACCTCAAGAAGCAAGAAAAATCTCAAATAGGCAACCTAGTCTTAATACCTAAAGAACTAGGTAAAGAACAACAATAGAAAGCAAAAGCCTGCAGAAGAAGGGAAATAATAAATATTAGAGCCAAAATAAATGATACAGAAACAACAACAACAAAGAGTAGAACAGATCAATGAAACCAAGAACTAGTTACTTGAAAAAAATTAATAAAACTTATAATCCCTAGCCAGACTCATCAAAAAGAAAAGAGAAAGGAATCAAACAAATAAAATCACAAATAGGAGAACAAGAATCTCAACCAACACCACAGAAATACAAACAATTGTTGGGACACCTGGGTGGCTCAGTTGGTTAAGCATCCAACTCTTGATTTCAGCTCAGGTCATGATCTCATGGTTGTGAGATCAAGCCCTATGTCAGGTTCCACACTGGACACAGAGCCTTCTTAACATTCTTTACCCTTCCCCTTTCTCTAAAAAAATTTTTTAAAAGAAATACAGACAATTTAAAAAGAGTTTTATGAAAAAGTATACACCAACAAATTGGGCAATCTGGAAGAAATGCATAAATTCCTAGAAACATAAACTACCAAAACTGAAACAAGAAGAAATGGAAAAATTTGAATATACCCATAACCAGCAAAGAAATTTAAACAGTAATCAAAATTTTCCCAACAAATAAAAGTCCAGGGCTCAATGGATTCACAAGGGAATTCTACTAAACATTTAAGGAAGATCTGATACCTAGGCTTCTCAAACATTTCCAAAAAATAGAAATGGAAGGAAATCTTCCAAACTCATTCTATGAGGCCAGCATTACCCTGATGCAAAAACCTGATAAAAATTCCACCAAAAAAAGAACTACAGACGAGTATCCCTGATGAACATGGATGCAAAATTCTCAACAAAATACTAGCAAATTGAACCCAAAAGTATATTAAAAGAATTATTCACCAGAGCACAAGTGGCTCAGTTGATTAAATATTTGCCTTAGGCTCAGGTCATGCTCCCAGGGTTCTGGGATTGAGGCCGTCATCAGGCTTCCTGTTCATCAGGGAGTCTGCTTCTCCCTCTGCCTCTCTCCCTACCCCCCAGCTTGTGCTCTCTCACTCTCTCTCTCTCACTCACTCACTCTCTCTTTCAAATAAATAAATAAAAACTAAAAATAAAAGAATTATTCACCATGATCAAGTGGGATTGATTATTGGCTGCAAGTGTGGTTCAATATTCACAAATAAATCAACATGATAGACCACATTAATAAAAGAAAGGACAAGAAACATATCATCCTCTCAATGGATGCAGAAAAATGATTTGACGAAGTATAGCATATATTCTTGATAAAAATGCCAATTTGGTTTTTTGGTTTTTTTTTTTTAAATTGGTCATTACTTTCAATGTTATGTTACTGTTTATTCTTGTCTATATGAATTTATTTCTCATTTTTCTTTGTTATTTCCTTCCTCTACCAAATTTCAGCTAAGTTTCTTCTTTATCTAGTTTTTCTAAGTTGTTTATTTGAATTTTATTTCTTAACACATGCATTTATAGCATAAATTTCACTCTAAAATCTGCTTTTTGCTGTATCCTATAGGTTCTCAAATATTGTACTTTCTTTTTCTTTTGTTTAGAGACACATTTTGATTTGCCATTTTATTTCTTATTTGGCCCACTGTTTGTGCAATAGTGTGTCTTTTAATATTTGCATATCAAATATTTAATATTTACATTGTAGTTTTCCCATCTTTGTTTTATTTTTGATCTTTAGTTTTGTACCAACGTGACTGGAAAATATACATGGCATAATTTTAGTCTTCTTAAATTTGTAATACTTGTGATGTCTCTTTTTTATATGATTTAACCAAAAGATTCTTCTATGTGTACTTAAAAAAAAAATGCTCAACAAAATAGGAGTAGAGGGAACATGACTCAACATAATCAAGGCCATGTACAAAAAACCCCACAGCTTATTTCATCCTCAATCGTAAATAACTGAGGGCTTTCCCCCTATGGTCAGGAATAAGACAGGGATGTCACTCTTAATCAATGTTATTTAACATAGTACTGGAAGTCCCAGCTTCAGGAATTGTGGGAATTCATAGTGCCCGGCTAGATAAAATTTAATCCCTTGATAAGACTAGTTGAAAAGCAAAGAAGGAGTGTCCAGAAAACTGGGCCCCCTTTAAGGTTTCTGGGCTGAAAACAGCCAGATTCTTGTTGCAGCTCAATGCACTCATCCAGGGAGTAAATCCTTGACTTAGGAGAAACATTTATCTTTGGAGGTCATGCACTCCATGTACTCCCTGCCCATCACAAGCACAGCTTGTTCTAGTCACATGATACTCTCTATGCCACTGTCTTGATTATTACAGCTTCACGTTCCTTCTTTTCTTTTTTCCTTGTTATATTGATATAACAATTATATTGATAACATTCACAATAAATGTGGAAGCAAAGTCTGGCCTGAGATCTTTTGCCACTAGAGCATCTGGTCCCCAGGCCCTCTTCTTTCTCCTACTATGGTGTCTGGAGTAATCTTTCCATTCACCACCTCAGGGGTTTGCTAGCCAAACCTGACAATGATGCCCCATGTGAGGACTTGTGATTGATCTGTGGTGGAGCCCTGGAAAATGAAAACGAAAGGACTATACAATAAGTCAGAGCCTGTGAAGCTTGCCGAGTTCGAGAGGAATTTCAGGATTAAGTTTTCTTTCTGTATCATGGGTCAATGTCTCTCAGCTGATCAAAAACCGTTTATTAATGTCCTTGAACAGTTCCTGAAAGCAAGTGGGGCCACAAGGATGGAGGACCAACTCTGGAGTTTATTAAAGGTTATCATTAAATATAATCCTTGGATTCCAGACGAAGAGACTTTAGATTTAGAAGTATGGGAGAGAACAGGAAAGAACTTGATGCCATGAGCAAAGCAAGAGGATGCCCCCTTGCTTCCCTTACAATGTGGGGTCTAGTGAGGTCTGCCTTAGCCCCACTGCGTACTGAAGACATCTCAAATGTCTCTAAAGAAAAAGAGGAGGAAGCTATAACTCCTTTGGCCCCCCAAATTAACCCTTCAACTCCTCAACCTAAGCCTAACAAAGAGGAAGACCACCTTCCTTCTCCCCCCACCAGACTTAGAAGTTCCTACCATTGCCCACATGCCCCATTCTTTTTTTTTCAAAGATTTTATTTATTTATTTGTCAGAGAGAGAGCGAGCGAGAGTGAGCACAGGCAGAGTGGCAGGCAGAGTCAGAGGGAGATGCAGGCTCCCTGCGGAGCAAGGAGCCCGATGTGAGACTTGATCCCAGGATGCCGGGATCATGACCTGAGCTGAAGGCAGCTGCTTAACCAACTGAGCCACCCAGGCATCCCCCACATGCCCCATTCTTAAGCAACCATTACTCAAAGGCTACATTCAAGAAGCAGTGCTACTGGGGATCTTTCTGCTTTTCCAAAAATGGTCAACCAATGAAGTCAGCGTGTCTATGAGCTGCTCGCTTTTAGTAGTTTTAAGGGAATTAGAAAAACATATGAGAAAATGGTGCTGCTAGCCCATTTTCAAAGAGCCTAATTACTTCCCTTACAGACCATTATGTGATGTCCCTCCAGGATTGGCAAATCTTATGTAAAACAGTAGTAGGAGCTCCCTAATATCTAATACAGTGGTCAGAATTTGATAACTTGTATGAACAACAAGTGGCACAAAATCAAATGGCAAGAATAACTATCACAACACATATGTTACATAGCTGAAGACAATACTCCATGGTCAATCAGCAACTTAATTTTGATCCTCGGGTCTATGATCAAATCTCCCCCTCAGCAATAAAAGAGCATGGGAAAGAATCCCTGAGGGTAATACACCCAAGGCTCCTTTGCTAACATTAAACAGGGACCACAAGAGCCCTTTGCAGAATTTATTGATATTGCAACAAACTATAAGGAGAATGTAGACATTTTGTTATTACAACCAGAATGTAGACATTTTGTTATTACAATTGGCTCTTGAAAATGCCAATAAAGACTGTCAAGATGCTATAAGAGGGGTAAGCGCCAAAGCCACTGCAGTGGGTGACCTTATCAAGGCAGATCGATACATGAGAACAGAAACCTACAAGGCCTGGATCTTTGCTTCTGTCTTAAGACTGCCCAAATCCCAGCCAAGACAGAACTGCTTTCAAAGCAGGAGGCCTGGCCATTTAAAAAAAATGCCACTTTAAGACTGTAAGAATGAAAAGAAAAGCAAGTCACTTTTAATTCTCCCAAGGATATCTTCCCTCTCTGTGAAAAGGGATTTTATTGGGCTAATCAGTGTAAGTCCAGATATGATCACAATGAAATTCTCTCCAGTTGGGAAACCCCCAAAGGGGCCCTTACTAGGCCCCACAAACAATGGGGTCCATGACCTTCTTCAGGCAGATGAGAAAACAACAGTCCTTTCCCTCTGAGCAGATACCCAAGGAAGCACTAGGTTGGACCTTCTCACCCAGAGTTAATTCTAAAAGAGAGAAATGACCCTAAAAAGGTTCCTATGGGAATTTGGGGATACCTACCTCAAGAAACAGTAGGACCATTGCTGGGAAAATTCAGCTTAAACTCTAAAGGTGTTACGGTTATACCTGGGATCATAGATTGTGATTATTTGGGAGAAATTCAAGTACTTACGATCTGTCAAGGCCTACCTATTTCTCCCCCAGGCTAAGATAGCACAACTATTGTCCCTTCCCTATTGGGTCCCTGTGACATCTCAGAACCCCCGGGGGACCCAAGGCTTTGGGAGTATAGGACAAAAGGAAATTTATTGGACTCAAGCCATCACCAATCAAAGATGAGTTCTTACAGTCAGTATCCAAGGAAAAGGTTTCACTGGGCTTATTGACACTGGGGTGGACATAACTATCATTATTCAGTGAGAATAGCCCCCCAACTGTGCCCAAAAACTAGCCCTAGATTCAGGCACTAGAATCAGGACTTGCTCTCAACCATTACAAAGCAGCTCCTTAACTTCTCAGGAGCAAAAAGGAAAAATCAGATATTTGCAGCCTTTAATTTTAAACATCTCTATTAATCTCTGGGGATGAGGACTACTTGCCCAATGGGACTTTAAACTGAATACTTCCTGTTTTTTTATTGGGGTCACTATTATATACCTCCCATGCCTCTGACCTAGAAAACTAATTACCCAGTCTGGTTTGAGCAATGGCCCTTAAAAGGGGAAAAACTTACATGCCCATCAACCGATTCAAGAGCAATTAAAAGCAGATCATATAGAACCCTCACATAGCCCCTGGAACACACCCATTTTTGTCATCCCAAAGAAACCAGGAAAATGGAGACTATTACATTAATGCCATCTTTCAGCCTACAGGAAGCTTGCAGCCTAGGCTCCCCTCCCTAGCTATGATTCCACAAGATTGGCTTATCATTGTTATTGATCTTAAAGATTGCTTTTCCACCATTCCCCTAGCTACACAAGATAGAGGAATATTTGCCCTTATACTTCCTTCCTTAAATAATGAGCAGCCTGGGGTGCCTGGGTGGCTCAGTGGGCTAAAGCCTCTGCCTTTGGCTTGGGTCATGATCTCAGGATCCTGGGATCGAGCCCCACATAAGGCTCTCTGCTTGCAGGAGCCTGCTGCCCCCTCTCTCTTTCCCTGCCTGCCTCTCTGTCCACTTCTGGTCTCTATCTGTCAAATAAATAAATAAAATCTTTTTTAAAAAAAAATGAGCAGCCTAATGCTTGATTTCAATGGAAAGTTCTCTCTCAGGGCATGCTTAATAGTCCTATATGCCAGTATCATGTTCACCAGGTGATACACCCTATTCAAAAAAGATGGGCCTCCACTAAATTAATCAATTATGTGGCTGACACTCTAATTACTAATCCATTCAAGATACATTTCTTCATGTTTTTCAGGACTTACAATCAGAAGTAACTTTTCATGGAATGTATGTTGCTCCTAACAAAGTACAATGCATGTCCCCATGGCTATACTTAGGATACATGCTTACCAAATGGCAGATTGAACCTCAAAAATTAGTTCTGTGAAAAGATTCTCTCAAAACTCTCAATGACTTTCAAAAACTCATAAATATTAACTGGGTCAGGCCTCTACTAGGTGCTCCTACAACAGTCCTCTCTCATTTATTTGAGACCCTGCGAGGGGATCCAGCCTTGGACTTCCCCCATCATTTAACCCCTCAGGACTCTAAGGAACTCCAATTAATAGAACAGATGCTCTCAACTTGATATCTCAATTGCTTTGATCCAAATTTCCCTGTTAAGCTTTTTATCTTCCCAACTCCCAAACTCCCATCTGCCTTACTTGGACAATTAAATCCCTCCCTCCGATATTTGGAATGCATGGGACAAAATTTTCCTCCCAATGCCCCATCCAAAACTTTGTCACCATTCTTAGACATGATTACAGATATCATCAGTAGGGGGTCACAAACATGGCATTCAGTTTTCTGATTATGATTCCTCAGATCATTTATGTTCCTCTGTTCAAAGTCCAATTTGAGACAGCATTGTATCAAACACTCTCTCTTCAAATTGCCATGGCTGATTTTATTGGAAGAGTCACCCATATTTTACACCCTCACAAACTCCTAAATTATTTGGAACTACCCACTTTGCATGCCAAAAATGGCTTGCTCATAAACCCATACCTTGAGCTAAAACTGTTTTTACAGATTAGTCAGGTAAATCAGGTAAAATTGGTGTGTTTTGGCTACCAAACAACTCAAAAATTTATTCTACGTTTTCATCAACACAACATGCCAAAATAGGGGTCCAAATTCTTGCCTTAGAAACTTTTCCTCAAGAACTAACATTATATGTGACTCTGCTTATTCTATGTTCATTCTTCAACATCTTCAAAAGCACATATTAAACCCACCATTGACCCAGGAGTTTTTTCCCCTCTTTTGTCGTTCACATCTTCTGCATATGCACTCATATGCACTCTTTTTATTTCTCATGTCAGATCTCATAATGGCCTGCCAGAACCACTCACTCTTGACAATTCTCAAGCAGACTCTAGTTATGCTATCTCTATTAGAGCAAGCTCATCTTTCTCATGATTTCTTTCACCCAAACGGGCACTCTTGACAAACACTTTCAACTTACAGAACAACAAGCTAAATCTATTATACTCCAATGCCCTGACTGCCAGGCCACTAGAGCCACTTCATGCCCACAAGGCACCAACCCTCAAGGTTTGGCAGCTAATGTTCGCTGGCAAACAGATATTACACGTGTCTCTTCCTTTGGGAAACTTTGCTATGTACATGTCTCAATTGATAAATATTCTGGCTATATTTTTGCTTCAACCCATGTGGGTGAATCCCAAAACAAAACATCAAACATCTGCTTATGGAATTTTCTCATATGGGAATCCCCCATGCCATCAAAACAGATAACAGGCCAACTTTCACTAGCTCACCATTTAAGGGATTTTGCACTCTTTAGGGAATTACTTATCATACAGGAATCCCTTATAACCCACAAGGACCAGCCATTATTGAACGTGCACATTCCACCCTTAAAAACGAAAGAGAGAGACTATAGATCTAAGTAATACAGACCTCTCCTCACAATTATATAAGTCCCTCTTAACACTAAACCTTTTTAATTTGAATGACCAGTTTAACCCTGGTTTTGAAACATTTCACACAAGAATCCCCAGGGCTATGTCCCTTAGTCTTATGGAGAGACCTTAACTCAAATCTGTCGCAAGGCCCCCATGAGCTCTTCACTTGGAGTAGAGGTTATGCTTGTGTCTTCTCACAGGAAGGACAACTTTGGCTCCCAGCACAGAACATCAAGCTATATCATGGCCTGGCATGGCCTAAAGCCAATTTCACAGATAAGTCAGCTGAGACTGGGTGACCCAAACCCACGAACTGCCTACTAACAAGAACACAGTGAGTGACAGGGATAATGAGGAGACCTGAAGAAAACAATTCAGAAGGCTGAAAAAATCCTGCAATTAACAGGGCAGACCCCCACACCTGAAAACGTGTTTCTGGCCATAATCTCAATGATAAGTAAAACTTCTGTCATGTTGGGTATATTTTACTATCTTATTCCAGGAGCTATGGCTACTAATCCTGGGCATACATTCATTTTTGGGTGGGGGACAAAACAATCTTTTCAATCTTTTTGTTATTGCTTCATTTCAAATCATGAGATTCTAGCCAAATCAAACTACATGTATGTATACAAGTTATATCCATTCATACTTCTATTCTTTTACCCATGTTTGGACACACATTCTTAACCCTCCCCTCTGGAAGCCCCTACTGCCCTTTTCCATGTTCAACAATAACTGTAATTGGGTAGGAGGACCCTCCTTCCCCTTTTCCCAAACCCAGCTTAATGGCTCTTTCTGGCCCCCCATACTATATAATATAAGCTTGTATGCCAACATTCTTCCCATATTCCCCCCACCCCATATGATCCTCTTTGAATTACTGTATTCCCTCAAGTTTGGTTACATTTCATGCCTAAAGACACCAATAAAAAGGCTCAATTAACCTTTATCTCTGTCAGTAGTATCTGGCATACCAATCGGACCAATAATAAAAACCACTCCTCTCTCTCCCTCTGTGAGAAAAATATTAAATGGACTCCATCATCTGAATCAATAACATGGGCAACATGCAGAGTTCTTAATCTCCATATTCTAATTCTAAATCTTTTTTAAAAATCTATTTATTTATTTGACACAGAGAGAGAGAGAGAGATCACAAGTAGGCAGAGAGGCAGACGGAGAGAAAGGAGGAAGCAGGCTCCCTGCTGAGCAGAAACCCCGATGCAGGGCTCGATCCCAGGACCCTGAGACCATGACTTGAGCCGAAGACAGAGGCTTTAACCCACTGAGCCACCCAGGTGCCCCTCTAATTCTAAATCTTGATAATCATACTATTACAGACTGGAATCCAAGAGGACATTTAATAGCTCATAAGACAAAAATTAAAGTCCATGGAAGCTGTTTGGTAGAGCAGCTTCTCCTATAATCTGGCACAAAGGATGCCTTGGCTCTCCAACTCCACAGATAGAGTTTCTCCTGATTCAATCGTCCCTCTGGAGGCTAGGACATATATTCCACCCCACTCCCTGTGTGGCATGGAGAATACTAAATTCTTCAGATGATTACTCCATGATTTTTCATAAGAACTTTACTGATGATGCATACCATACCATTATGTTTTCTTATTTGGAGCCAATATATCCCTATCTAGGGAGGATGGACTCCACATTATCAAGACTTCCAATAGGCAAAAAGCATATTATGTAGCCAGCTTAAGTAATTACAACATCACTTACCACAAAGCTACTCACATCATTGTTTTAAAAAGACACCCTTTTGCCTTTATCCCTGTCAACCTCACTAGGCTGTTGGAGGCATCTAAATCACTCAACATTCTAATCAAGCACTATTTGAATTATAAATGTGACACAGGGGAAAGAGCAAGATGGTGGAGGAGTAAAGGAACTAAATATCATAGGGTCCCAGGAGTTCAGTTAGTTAGTTATCAAACCATTCTGAACACCTATAAACCCAACAGGAGATCAAAAAGAAGAAGAGCATCAATTCTAGGAACATAAAAGTGAACACTTTCTAGAAGGCAGGACACATCAAAAAGTGAATCTGAGGTGATATATGCAAAGATAAACCATAGTGGGAGGGGCCAGCTCCCAACAAGTGGTGGAGCAGCAGAGCACAAAATCCGAACTTTTAGAAGTCTGCTCCACTAAGGGACATGACTCCAGAGGCTAAGTGAGGGATGGAGCCCTCGCAAGGACAGTGCAGTCTCAGGACCGGCAGGGTCACAAAAAGACCAGGGTTGTCTGACTGTGACAGAGCTGGGTAAGCCAGCTGCAGAGAGAGAGCCGAAGAGTGCACTCTCAGCTCAGCTTTACCTTAAACCATCATCCAAGATACAGTCAGACCACTGCTCTTCGGGCATGAACCCCACAAGTGGCAGATCCGAGGAAACCCCCCCTCCTTCCTCCTCTGGGAGGAGTGGCATGGGAATTCACGGCAGGAAACTGCTGGGTTTGAAGATTCCAAATGGGGCTAGACACCAGAGATAGAAATCCTCGGTCACAGGCTGGCTGTGCACGGAGTGAAGCCATAGACCAGGGAGACAGGAATGATTGACTGCTTTTCTCTGAGGGTGTACTGAGGTGTGGGGCCCTGAGCTCTCAGCTCCTACAGGGCTGGAGATTGGGAGGCTGCCATCTTCATTCTCCTCCTCCAAAGCTACCGAGAGCAAAACCAAACAGATTGCTTATCCTGGCCCCCAGCAAGGGCGGTGCAATTCTGCCTCAGGCAAAGACATTTGAGAATCACTACAACAGGCCCCTCCCCCAGAAGATCAACAAGAACATCCACCCGACACCAAGTTCATGATCATCAATGAGAACTGCAGAACTCCAGAGCTAGGGGAATACAGCACATGAAATTCATGGCTTTTTTCCCATGATTCTTTAGTATTTCAAAGTTACATTTTTAATTTTATTTTTTTCTTATTTTATTTTTAAATTTTTTCCTCTTTCCTTTTTAACGTTTTTAACCATTTTATCCTATCAATGCCTTTTTAAAAATCTTTTTAAATTTTCATTGTTATAGTCATATTCTATCCCTTCATTGCATGTAACCTTATTTTTTGTATACATACAGGTTTTTCATTCTTTAAAATTTTGGGATACAGTTTCTACTAACAAATCAAAATATACACTAAATCTAGCACATGGCTTTGTTCTAGTCTCAGCTGGATCACATTCATTCCTCTTTTCTTTGTTTTTTTTTAAGATTTTATTTATTTATTTGACAGATAGAGACACAGAGAGACAGGGAACACAGCAGAAGGAGTGGAAGAAGGAGAAGCAGGCTTCCCAGTGAGCAGGGAGCTTGATGCGAAGCTGGATCCCAGGACCCTGGGATCATGACCTGAGCCAAAGGCAGACATTGAATGACTGAGCCACGCAGGCACCCCTTTTTTTCTTTTTTTTTAACCAATGTCTTATCTTATCAATTCCTTTTTTAGAATCTTCTTTAAATTTAATCTTTACCATCATATTCCAGTCCTTCAATCATGTTTACCCTTATTTTTGTATATATATGCTTTTCTTTCTTTAAAATTTGGGCAGGAACTTTCCTCTAACAGATCAAAATACACCCAAAGTCAAGTGCATGCCCCTGTTCTATTCAACAGTTATATATATATTTTTTTATTAAAAATATAAAATCTATTATATATAAAATATACATAAATATATTTCTTATATTTACATATTAATATATAAATATATATGCAATATGTACTATGTTTATTTAATTAATTATAAATACATTTATTAATATAATATATAATATTAGATATATAATATATTTATTAATATAAAATATAATGTTAAATATATAATATCTAATTAGATATATTATATATTAGATATAATATATAATATTAGATATTATATATCTAATATATTATATAGATATATAGATATAGATCTAATATATATCTATATATATATATCTAATATATATCTATATATATATATCTAATATATATATATATTATATATATATAGATCTATATATATATCTATATATAGATCTAATATATATATATCTAATATATATGGAAGATAATAGAGAATCCCTTTCTGGAGAAATAAAAAGACTGAAATCAAACCATGTTAAAATAAAAAGAAGCAATTAATGAGGTGCAATAAAAAATGGAGGCTCTAGGGACGCCTGGGTGGCTCAGTTGGTTAAGCGGCTGCCTTCAGCTCAGGTCATGATCCCAGCGTCCTGGGATCGAGTCCCACATCGGGCTCCTTGCTTGGCACGGAGCCTGCTTCTCCCTCTGCCTGCCACTCTGTCTGCCTGTGCTTGCTCTCGCTTCTCTATGACAAATAAATAAAATAAAAAATCTTTTAAAAAAAAATTTTAAAAAAAATGGAGGCTCTTACTGCTAGGATAAATGAGGCAGAAGAAAGAATTGGTGATATAGAAGATCAAATGACAGAGAATAAAGAAGCTGAGAAAAAGAGACATAAACCACTATTGGAGCACATGGGGAGAATTCGAGAGGTAAGTGATACCATAAAATGAAACAATATTAGAATAATTGGGATTCCAGAAGAAGAAAGAGAGAGAGGGTAAAAGGTATATTGGAGCAAATTATAGCAGAGAATTTCCCTAATTTGTCTTAAGGGAACAAGCACCAAAGTCCAGGAAGCACAGAGAACTCAACTCAGAATCAATAAAAATAGGTCAACACCCTATCATCTAATAGTAAAACTTACAAGTCTCAGTGACAAAGAGAAAATCCTGAAAGCAGCTCAGGACAAGAGGTTTGTAACATACAATGGCAGAAATATTAGATTGGCAGCATTAAAATTAGATTTTAAGCCAAAGACTATAATAAGACATGAGGAAGGATACTATATCATACTCAAAGGGTCTGTCCAACAAGAAGATCTAACAATTTTAAATATCTATGTTTCTAACATGGGAACATCCAATTATATAAATCAATTGATAACAAAATCAAAGAAAAACATCAACAATAATACAATAATAGTAGGGGACTTGAACACTCCCCTCACTGAAATGGACAGATCATATATTCAAAAGATAAGCAAGGGAATAAAGGCTTTAAATGACACACTGGACAAGATGGACATCACAGATATATTCAGAACATTCCATCCCAAAGCAACAGAATACACATTCTTCTCTAATGCACATGGAACATTCTCCAGAATAGATCACATCTTGGGTCACAAATCAGGTCTCAAATGGTACCAAAATATTGGGATCATTCCCTGCATATTATCAAACCACAATGCTTTGAAAATAGAACTCAACCACAAGAGGTAAGTTGGAAAGAACTCAAATACATGGAGGCTAAGGAGGATCCTATTAAAGAATGAATGGGCCAACAAGGAAATTTTTTGAATTTTTAAAATTCATGGAAACAAATGAAAATGAAAACACAACTCTTCAAAATCTTTGTGATGCACCAAAGGTATATAGCAATACAAGCCTTTCTGAAGAAACAAGAAAGGTTTCAAGTACACAACTTACCTCTAAACCTAAAGGAGTGGGGAAAAGAACTACAAAGAAAGCCTAAAGCCAGCAGGAAAAGAGAAATAATAAAGATCAGGGCAGAAATCAGTGAAATAGAAACCAAAAGAAGAGTAGAACAAATCAACAAACCTAGGAGCTGTTTCTTTGAAACAATTAATAAGACGGATAAACCCTTGGACAGACTTATCAAAAAGAAGAGAGAAATGACCAAAATTAATAGAATCATGAATGAAAGAGGAGAGATCACAAACAGCAACAAAGAAATTCAAACAATTATAAGAACATATTATAAACAACTATAAACCAAAAAATTTGACAATCTGGAAGAAGTGGGTGCATTTCCAGAGGCATACAAACTACCAAAACTGAACCAGGAAGAAATAGAAAACCTGAATAGACCCATAACCAGCAAAGAGATTGAAGCAGTCATCAAAAATCTCCCAACAAACGGGAGGCCAGACGTCTTCCCAGGTGAATTCTGCTAGCATTTAAAGAAGAATTAAAACCTATTCTGAAACTGTTGCAAAAAATAGAAATGGAAGGACAACTTCCAAATTCATTTTATGAGGCCAGCATTACCTTGATCCCAAAACCAAAGATCCCATCAAAAAGGAGAACTAGAGAACAATATCCCTGATGAATATGGATGCAAAGTTTCTCACCAAAACAGTAGCCAGTAAGATCCAATAGTACATTAAAAGGATTATTCACCAAGTGGGATTCATTTCTGGGCTGCAACGTTGGCTCAACATCCACAAATCAATCAGTGTGACACAATACCTTAATAAAAGAAAGAACAAGAACCATATGATATTCTCAGTAGGTGCTGAAAAAGCATTTGACAGTGTACAGCATACTTTCTCAATCAAAACTCTTCACGGTGTAGGGATAGAGGGCACATACCTCAATATCATCAAAGCCATCTGTGAAAAACCCACAGCGAATATCATTCTCATTGAGGAGAAACTAAGAGCATTTCCCCTAAGATCAGGAACACAGCAGGGATGTCCTCGATCACCACTGCTATTAAACAGTTGAGGTCCTAGCCTCAACAATCAGACAACAAAAAGAAATTAAAGGTACCCGAATCAGCAAAGAAGAAGTCAAACTCTCATTCTTCACAGATGATATGATACTTTCTGTGGAAAACCCAAAAGACTCCACTCCAAAACTGCTAGAACTCATACAGGAATTCAGTAAAGTGTCAGGATATAAAATCATTGCACAGAAATCTGTTGTATTTCTATACAGCAATAGCAAGACAGAAGAAAGAGAAATTAAGGAGTCAATCCCATTTACAATTGCACCCCAAACCATAAGATACCTAGGAATAAACCTAACCAAAGAGGCTAAGAATCTATACTCAGAAAACTATAAAGTACTCATGAAAGAAATTGAGAAAGACACAAAGAAATGGAAAAATGTTCCATGCTCCTGAATTGGAAGAATAAATATTGTGAAAATGTCTATGCTACCTAAAGCAATCTATACATTTAATGCAATTCCTATCAAAGTACCATCCATCTTTTTCAAAGAAATGGAACAAATAATTCTAAAATTTATATGGAACCAGAAAAGACATCGAATAGCCAACGGGATATTGAAAAAGAAAGCCAACGTTGGTGGCATCAGAATTCCGGACTTCAAGCTCTATTACAAAGCTGTCATCATCAAGACAGCATGGTACTGGCACAAAAACAGACACATAGATCAATGGAACAGAATAGAGAGCCCAGAAATGGGCCCTCAACCCTGTGTCAACTAATCTTCAAGAAAGCAGGAAAGAGAGGCACCTGGGTGGCTCAGTGGGTCAAGCCTCTGCCTTCAGCTCAGGTCATGATCCCAGGGTCCTGAGATTGAACCCCACATCTGGCTCTCTGCTCAGCAGGGAGCCTGCTTCCCCCTCTCTCACTGCCTGCCTCTCTGCCTTCTTGTGATTTCTCTATCAAATAGATAAATAAAATTTTTTAAAAAACAAAGCAGGAAAGAATGTCCAATGAAAAAAGACAGTCTCTTCAACAAATGGTGTTGGGAAAATTGGACGGCCACATGCAGAAGAATGAAACTGGACCATATCCTTACACCATACACAAAAACAGACTGAAAATGGATGAAAGACCTCAATGTGAGATAGGAATCAATCAAAATCCTTGAGGAGAACACAGGCAGCAACCTCTTTGACCTCAGCCACAGCAACTTCTTCCTAGGTACATCACCAGAGGCAAGGCAAGCAAGGGTAAAAATGAACTCTTGGACTTTATCAAGATAAAAGGCTTTTGCACAGCAAAGGAAATAGTCAACAAAACCAAAAGACAAATGACAGAATGGAAGAAGGTATTTGCAAATGACATATTAGAGCAAGGGCTAGTATCCAAAATCCATATCAGATAAAGGGGTAGTATCCAAAATCTATAAAGAACTTATCAAACTCAATACCCAAAGAACAAATAATCCAATCAAATAATGGGCAGAAGATATGAACAGATATTTCTACAAAGAAGCCCTCCAAATGGCCAGCAGACACATGAAAAGTTGCTCAACATCACTCGCCATCAGGAAATACAAATCAAAACCACAGTGAGATACCACCTCACACCAGTCAGAATGGTTAAAATTAACCAGTCAGGTAATGACAGATGTTGGTGAGGATGCGAAGAAAGGGGAATGCTCCTACACTGTTGGTGGTAATGCAAGCTGGTGCACCAACTCTGGAAAACAGCATGGAGGTTCCTCAAAAATTTGAAAATAGAGCTACCCTAGGGCCCAGCAATGGCACTACTGGATATTTACCATAAAGATACAAATGTGGTGATCTGAAGTGTCATGTACCCCGAATATTTATAGCAGCAATGTCCACAATAGCCAAACTATGGAAAGAACCTAGATGTCCATCAACAGATGAATGGCTAAAGAAGATGCGGTATATATATACAATGGAATACTATGCAGCCATCATAAAAATCATAATCTTGCCATTTGCAACAACAGGGATAGAACTAGAGGGTATTATGCCAAGTGAAATAAGTTGATCAGTGAAAGACAATTATCATATGATCTTTCTGATATGAGGAATTTGAGAGGCAGTACAGGGGGTTGTGGGGGGAAAGGAGGGAAAAATGAAACAAGATGGGACCAGGTGAGGGAGACAAACCATAAGAGACTCTTAATCTCAGGAAACAAACTGAGGGTTGTTGTGGGTTGGGGAGGGGGGGATGAGGTGACTGGAATATGAACAATGGGGTTTGTATGTGCTATGGTGAGTGCTGTGAATTGTGTAAGACTGATGATTCACAGACCTGTACCCCTGATGCAAATAATACATTATATATTAATAAAAAAATAAAAATAAGAAAAGCAGAAAAACAAACAAACAAAAGGGCACACAGGTTTCTAAGCGTACTTATATCCAGTATTGTAAAAGCTGTCTCCACATTTTGATATCCACTAACATTGCTATAGCTACCCTCGAACATACCATCCAGGGAGTAAATCCTTGACTTAAGAGAAACATTTGTCTTTGGAGATCATGCACTCCACATACTCCCTGCCCATCACAAGCACAGCTTGTTCTAGTCACATGATACTCTCTATGCCACTATCTTGATTATTACAATTTCATGTTCCTTCTTGTCTTTTTTATTCCCTTGTTGTCTTGATAACATTCACAATAAATGTGGAAGCAAAGTCTGACTTGAGACCTTTTGCCACTAGAGCATCTGGTCCCCAGGCCCTCTCCTTTCTCCTACTAAGGTGTCTGAAGTAATCTTTTCATTCACCACTTCAGGGTTTTCTGGCCAAACCCAACAAGCAATTACACACAAAAAAAGAAATAAAAGGCATCTAAATCTAAAGTCAACTTAACACTATTTTCAGATGACATGATACTGTACATGGAAAATCCAAAGACTCCAGGAAAAGCCTGTAAAACCGATGCACAAATTTAGCAAAGTCACAGGATACAACTATATGGTCAATTAATCCACAACAAAGCAGGAAAGAACATACAAGGGGAATAAAGAAACTATCTTCAGCAAATGGTGCTGAAAAACAGGACAGGAACATGCAAAATAATGAAACTGGATGACGTTCTTACACCATCACAAGAATATATTCAAAATGGATGAAAGACCTGAATATAAGACAGGAAACCATCAAAATCCTAGAGAACACAGACAGCAACCTCTTTGATAACAGTCTTAGCATCTAATTACTAGATACATTTTCTGAGGCAGAGGAAACAAAAAGAAAAAGAAAAAGAAAAACTATTGGGACTTCATCAAAATAAAAAGCTTCTGCACAGTGAAGAAAGTAATGAACAAAACTAAAAGACAGCCTGCAGAATGGGAGATGATATCTCATAAAGGGTTAGTATCCAGAATATATAAATAAAATATCAAATTCAACACCCCAAAAACAAATAACACAGATAGAAAATGGGTAGAATAGATGAATAGACATTTCTCCAAAGAAGACATACACATGGCTGACAGACACATGAAAAGATGCTCAACATCACTTATCACCAGGGAAATTCAAATCCAGGATACAATAAGATATCACCTTACACCACTCAGAATGGCTAAAATTAATAACATGAGAAAGAACAGATGTTGGTGAGGATGTGGAGAGAGGGGAATCCACTGCACTGCTGGTGGGAATGCTAACTGTTGCAGACCCTCTGGAAAACAGTATAGAGGTACCTCAAACGGTTGAAAGTAGAACTACCCTACTACCATCAATCATATTACTAGGTATTTAACCAAAGAATACAAAAATACTAATTCAAGGGGTACATGCACCCTAATATTTATAGCAACATTATCTACAACAGCCAAAACAGCCTAAATGTCCACTGATTCATGAATGAATAAAAATGATGTGATATGTATATACGTGTACACACACACACACACACACATGATTAATATTCCATTGTATCTATAGTACTCAACCATAAAAAAAAAAACACAATCTTTCCATTTGTAATGATGTGGATGGAGCTAGAGAGTATTACACTAAGCAAAATAAGTCAGAAAAAGACAAATACCACATGGTTTCACTCATATGTGAAATTTAAGAAACAAAAGAAACTAGCAAAGGCATGGAGCACTGGGTGTGGTGCATAAACAATGAATTCTGTTATGCTGAAAAGAAATTAATAATAAAAAAAAGAAACAAGCAAATGGAAAAAAAGAGAGAGAGAGGCAAACCAAGAAATAGACTCTGAACTATAGTGAATACAGTGTTGGTTACCAGAGCCGGGGTGAGTCGGGGGGGTGGGTTGAATAGGTGTTGGGGATTAAGGAGTGCCCTTCTTGTGATGAGCACCAGGTACTCTGTGTGTGGAATCACTAAAGTATACATCTGAAACTAGTACTGCACTGTATATTAACTAATTGGAATTTAAATAAAAACCTTCTAAAAAAAAAAAAGTATGAACACCAGAAACAAAATCTGAATCCATTTTCAGCACACAACTTTAGCCCCAGAACATGGCTACAATTATCTTGGGGAATAAGTAAAGTCAACATTTGATAAAGTATTATTTTTAATGTATTTTTTCAAGTTTTTATTTAAATTCTAGTTAGCATATTCTGTAATATTGGTTTCAGGGATAGAATTTAGTGATTCATCACATACATATAACATCCAGTGCTTATCGCAAGTGCCCTCCTTCATATCCATCACACATTTAGCCCAGCCCCTATCAACCTCCCCACCAACAACCCTCACTTTGTTCTCTATCATTAAGAGTCTCTTGTGGTTTGTTTCCCTCTCTTTTTTCCCTTTCCCCTATGTTCCTACATTCATCTTCTTTATCCATTCATCAGTTGATGGACATTCAGGCTCTTTCCAAAATCTGACTATAGTTGGTAATACTGCTATAAACATCAGGGTGTATGTGCCCCTTCCAATCAGTATTTTTGTATCCTTTGGGTAAATACCTAGTAGTGCAATTGCTGGGACATAGGATAGTTATCTTTTTAAGTTTTTCAGGAACTTCCATACTGTCTTTCCAGAGTGGCTGCATTCCCACCAACAATATAAGAGGGTTCCCTTTTGTTCACATTCTCGCCAGCATCTGTTGTTTCCTGTGTGATAAAAAATTATTTTGAGTAAATAATATCTACTTGAGAGTTAAGTATGTTAGCATGATCAAGAGCAGAGATTCTGAAAACCCATTATCTTGGACTAAATTTTGTGTTGGTCAATTATAACATTCTAGACACTATAAAAAAATACTGTGATGAACACTTCATGAGCATTATGTCATTTACTTTTTAAAAATCTACTGAAGAATTTTTAATATCCCAATGTTAAAGAAAAAAGATTAAATTTATTTTAATTTAATTTAAATTAAAAAGATTAAATTCACAGATATAAGTGACTGACTTTAACAAGATGTCTAGAAGTGAATTAGAGTAAAAGGGTGATAACTTGAGTCATACTATGAAAGTTAGAGAAATCATAATAGCAGAAGTAAGTAACTGAATTGTGATGTGAAAGATATTTTACAAAATTTATAAAATGTATATGGTGATGATATGACTTATTTCATTTAGCATTATACCCTCTAGGTCCATTCATGTTGGAAATGACAATTCATTCTTTTTTATGTCTGAAAAACATGTGTGTGTATATATATACACACATATATAACATATATGTATGCATATGTATAACATATATGTAGACATATATGTATGTATATACACTCACACAAGCACATACATACACATACATGCTATATATCCCACTAATGTATGATGCATGGACACTTTGGTTGCTTCCATATCTTTGCTATTGTAAATAATGCTGCAAAGAACATAGGAGTGTGTATATCTTTCCAAATAAGTCTTTTGTTTTCTTTGGGTAGATATTCAATAGTGGAATTGATGGATTATGATAAGCACTGTGTAATGTATACAATTGTTGAGTCTTTATATTATACACCTGAAACTAATACAATACTGTATATTAATTTATACTTGAATAAAGTAGACAAAATTTGGAATTTAGTTTTGGCCATGTTGAGAGTGAATGAGATATCTTTGAAGCATTGTGATGATAATATCTAGGGTATAGATGGGTATATTGAATCTCAGTAGAGAGATTTGGGTTAGAGACACTGATTTTTATGTTATCAGTATACATGTGTGTAGGACATTATCCAGGGACATGATAGTGAATGTCTATATCCATGGTTTTGAAGAGAGGTGTGTAGTGTGTCACAGAAATATATCATGAGATTCTTCAAACCATGCACATCTGCTACTTACTCTGTTCTTACTCTGATATGCTTCTCCCTGTGGGTGGGTATGAAAATTCTATTACTCCCCCATTCCCATTACTCCTGCTTATCAGAATTGGATGGGAGTATTAGGAAAATGTAGTTTCAAAAATAGAGAATTATATAATGTTTCATATTTCCTCCCCTCAATCTTATGTAATACAGTCATGAGATTTTTTAACTTAAAAGTCTTGGATGTTAAGTATAGTTTTTAGATATAACTAACTATAGCTAACTATATAACTAGACACAACTAAGGCATATTACATATTACATTACATAGAGCATATGTTATCAAACTTAGAGTTAGGTACTGGTTGTAAGTGCCAGAAAACTCAAAATACAAGTAGCTTAATAAGATAGAAAATTCTTGGTTTTTTTTCTCAAGCAAAGCAATCCACAGGAAAATAGTCTAGGATTAGTATGGTGATTCCATATTCATCAGTAATTCATATTCCTTGTATCTTTTTCCGACAACTTAAATACATAGGTTCTAAGATGGCTGCTTAACCTCCATTCATCATGTCCATATTCCATCTCCCCCAGTGGGAAAAGATGAATCAGTGTATGTTTTCTATCTTTAAAGACACCTCTGTAAAAATATGCTCATACTTAGATATAAAGTAACCTAGGAAATGTAATTTTTATTCCAAGTAGTCGTGTGCCTAACTTAAAAATCAGAGCTTCTCTATTACAAAAAGGAGGGGGAGAATAGGTATTTGCTAATAATTAGCAGTTTCTGACCTTCACATTTTTATGGTTAATTCTTAAATCTATTTTTTCCTTTTAAATTATTCCTCCCGGGATGACTGGGTAGCTCAGTTGGTTAAGTGGCTGCCTTCAGCTCAGGTCATGATCCCAGTGTCCTGGGATTGAGTCCCACATCAGGCTACTTGCTCAGCAGGGAGTTTGCTTCTCCCTCTGCCTCTGCCTGCCACTCTGTCTGTCTGTGCTCACTCTCTCTGACAAATAATAAATAAAATCTTTAAAAAAAAAAAAAAAACCTATTCCTCCCAATGCTAGATTAGAATGGCAGAAGTATATCACCAAAAGAAATAAACTCAGACCAGAAACTAAGCACATTGTGTTTGCACATTGTGCTTTGGATAAAAATTGATTTTTTTGTGCTTGGATTCCCCTGTCATTTCATCTGAGATTCTTTTTGGACATCATCAAATACACAAATATACAGGCAGTGGCCTAGGATCAAGAAGACATTGATCTTTTTTTTTTATTTGCTCTTATAATTGATTATCTACATGACATTAAGCAAGTCAACTATTTTGAACCTCATATTTGTCACATATAAAATTGGAGTTTTGGTTTGTCCCCTGCTTATTTCAATGTACTTCATGGATATTGTGAATATTAAATGAGATAATGAATGCAAAAGTATTCTTTGAACTATGGAGTCCAAGTGCAAGGGATTAGAATATGCATTCTTTTACTGCCTCTAACAAAGTACCCTATTTTTTTAGTTTACAAAATCTCCTGCATCAGTAGGAATATAGTGCTACATATGATACAGAAAGTACCCTGAAATGAATAAAGTCACCTTCATTTTGCAATTATCCCTAGCATCTTTAAGCAACCCAGGGCAAATTGTTCACCTAAGTGAAATTTTCTGGTTCAGGATGGCCTTAACAAATGTGTCTTGCCATTAGCAATACTGCTTACAATTCGTGACATTCTCAATTAGTGCAGATGAACTGCTCAGGTGACAGCTTGGATTTGAAATATTTTTAACTAAACAATAAGGCTGACTGAAAATCAAAGGATATTTATTGAAGTTGATCACTGCAATTCCAATTTATCAAATACACAAATAGACATCGATTGCTTTTTGCAAAAAACTTTGCAATTCAAAGTCTCTAAACAGTCGTGTTTTACACACAATTAGAAAGCAGTTTCAAAAATATGCCCTTACACTTGCTATCTTATGTCTTAACTGTGGGAAATGCAATTTTCTGTAATAAACAATCTTCAGCTTGGCCTTTTGGGATGGAGTGCTATTCATACCAAAATATCTTTTAGGCTCTGTGGATGTTGGTGACATAACATACATTTATCAGTCAGAACTGGAAATGTATCAAATAGATGCTTGTTCTGCAGATTTTTATCTGTCACATTACAGGCCACTTAATTGGTTTCATCTACCACCAAAATAACCATAGTGCACAGTATAATTTAAGCTCAAATTTCAGAATTGTTGAAATTTGTATTTGTATTTGCCATATGGCATGGGTATCCATGTGGACTGAGTTTGTTCTATTCAACTCAGTTCAATCTTTGCCTGAATAATCTATTCTAGCCTATCAAACTTATTATATCAAAACTTCCAGCTGGTGGCTCAGTTAATTTTTTTATTGAAGTTTAATTAACATACAGTATTATATTAGTTTCAGGTGTACAATATAATGGTTCTATACATTTCTCAGTGGTCATCACAATCAGTGTACTCTTAATTCTCTTTATCTAGAGCATCCATCCCATACTCACCTCCCCTCTGGCTATCACCAGTTTGTTCTCTGTATTTAAGAGTCTGGGTTTTTTTTGTTTGTTTGTTTGTCTCTTTTGTTCTTTCTTTGTTAACTTGATTTGTTTCTTAAATTTCACATATGAGTGAAATAATATGATATTGTCTTTGTCTGGCTTATTTCACTTAGCATTATATCCTCTAGGTCCATCCATGTTGCTGCAAATGGCAAGATCTTATTAATTTTTTTAAAAGATTTTATTTATTTATTTGACAGAGAGAGATCACAAATAGGCAGAGAGGCAGGCAGAGAGAGGGGGAAGCAGACTCCCTGCTGAGCAGAGAGCCTGACATGGGACTCGATCCCAGGACCCTGAGATCATGACCTGAGCCAAAGGCAGAGACCCACGGAGCCACCCAGGCGCCCAAGATCTTATTCATTTTTAAGGCCTGAGTAATATTGCAGTGTGTGTGTATCTGTATGTGTGTGTATGTGTGTGTGTAGCACACCTTCTTTATCCATTCATCTATTGATGGACCCTTGAGCTTCCATATCTTGGCTATTGTAAATAACGCTGCAATAAACATAGCTGTTCAAATATCTTTTCAAATTACTGTGTTCATTTTCCTTGGGTAAGTATCTGGTAGTGGAAATACTGAATTTATGGTAATTCTATTTTTAATTTTTTGAGGAACCTCCATACTATTTTCCAGCAGTGCATGAGGGTTCTCTGTTCTCCACATCCTCACCAGCATTTGTTATTTCTTAACAATTTTATTCTAGCTAATCTGACAGATGTAAGGTAATATCTCACTGTGGTTTTGGTGTGCATTTTCCTAATGATGAGTGATGTTGAGCATCTTTGCATGTGTCTGTTGGCCATCTGGATGTTTTCTTTGGAAAAATGTCTATTCAGATCCTCTGTCAATTTTTTAATTGTATTTTTCAGTTAATTTCAATATTACAAAACAAGCTCTGAACTATTTCATACTAAGTTATAAATGACCTTTAGAGTTTAAGATTTATTTATATATTTTGAGGGGGAGGTGCAGAGGGAGATGGAAAGAGAGAATCTCAAACAGACTTCCTGCTGAGCACAAAACCCCGAGATCATGACCTGAGCTAAAATCAAGAGTTGGACACTTAACCCACTGAGCCACCCAGGAGCCCCAGGAGGTTATTTTAACAGATAATGCTTTCTAATTACAGAAATGGCCTGACAACCAAACCATGGCCTAACATAGATTCATATACTTTATTCAAATTATGGGTTTACTGTCTTTTTACCACTTAATCTACTTTCCCCCAAATGCAAGGCTTTACTGATAAAGCATCTGGTGAAGAATACATGTGAAGTCAAGAGCCCGAAGATTTCCACTTCCACCTCTCTTTCCCTTGCATAGAAGAGTTCACTTCCTTAAAATAGCCATAATGATGATGGCTGGTACTAAGAGAAAGAATGTCAAGTTTTCTACACCATACAATCTCAAAAGGAACAGGAGATGTATCTCCTTTTGATGCAGTGACTGGACATATCTAAACTTAGCCCAATTAAATTACTCTCTAGTCCAGGATTATATAGCTGGTGTTTATGATTTATGCCTGATGACTTCAACCTTTTTATTCTTTTCACTAAAGTATGGCCTAAACTCTGAGAGTACTGGAAGAAAAAGAGGAAGGGGAAAGAATGAGTGTGGGCAGGGGGGGGAGAGAAAGAGAACAAATCCAAGGTGCCATTGCAGGACCCAGAAGTGGCTTCAAAAGTGTAAAGTTTAGAGGACCATAAGGCTGATTCTCCCTTAATCCATATGCTTACTTTCAGCCCTTTCAGTTACTGTTTTGCTCTACAAGCCAAAATCTCTATTTTTTCCCTCTAGCTTTCCCTAGCCTTGTAGAATGCTCTGCAACAGTTAACAGTAGTAACAGTAGTTACTTTTTGTTCCAAAAAGAACTTTCAATCCCACCATTTAAAAAGATGGAGAACTGATGCAGGAAAAGAGGATCCCAATACAGTATGTTTTTTATGGAAGAAGAGGATAGGTAATAGTTAAAGCAAAGGTATGATCAGGTTGGAAGTCTGATCACTAACTCTAACCATCTATTACCATCACACACACAAAAGCAGATAGAGATATTAGATAGATTGATGATAGATAAATACATAGGAAGACAAACAGACCATGAAGATTTTTCATTATCCATGCAGATTTACTAAATGAACAGTTTCAGTAATAGCAAATAGTATGTTGCACTTTCAATAAAACCATTATAGTGTTGAAAAACTATAGTTTCACTTGAGTTTAAACATTATATTTATCTTTCTTTCATTGGAAATTTCTCTCAAGTGTCCTAAAATTATTCTTTTTTTAAAAGCTTTATTGTATCTTACTGAAATAGTTATATATTTTAAGGCACTGATTGCTATTTACAGACTTTACACTGTAAATATAACCTGATTACTCTGTTTTTCAATTTATGCCATATATTCGTATGAGGAAAGAAGTAAAAAAAAAAAAAAAAAAAAAGACACTTGTTTTTATTTCTTGAATAGATATGTGTGATGCAGCTAGGTAATGCTAAATCTAAGCTCATTGGTTATATAATCCACCAATCCTTTCCCAAAAAGAGAAAGTTTAAGGAGAGGTAGAAGTGTCTTTAAGAATCTAAAAGGAATCTAAACCAGAGATTAAATCTGAGTTCTGGCCTAGTCATTTGCTCGCATGCCACCACAGATAAATCAAATAACCTCCTTGACCTCTAGGTTCTGCATCTGTGTTTTTCCTTTCCTACTTCAGAAGGTTATTTTAAAGTTTAATTTATAATGGGAACATACAAGCATAGTGTGAAAACTATAAAGTATATTACAAGGAAAAGCAAAGTAATATTACTACTGAGGTTAGAGGTGAGAAAATAAAAACTTAGCTTCAACTAATAAAATAAAAACCTGAGCTGCTATTCATCATGCTAGCACAACAGACACAGATAAAGCCAGCCAAGAAGTTACTAAGAAACAATTGTTTCTTTCAAGCCACAGTGAAACTGAAGGTTCATAACAACTTCTGCTTGAGTGACTACTTCTTTCTTACTCAACAAGAAACTTTGTTCTCTAAAATCATAGACCATCGGAAATGTTGTTTGAAATTATATTGGAAAAAATAAAACATCCATCTCTTCCTGGAGAATATAAGTTACTTTGACCCAGAAAAGACACTTTCAAATACAAACCAAGTGCAGAGATTCAGGTAAGGAGTTTCAGAACAAAATATGTATCTATCTTACCTTTGTAATTTCCAAGAAAACAAAACTCTTGGTTGACTTTTGCATACCAGGACCTGATGTTGACCCCTTTAAACACAACCTTGCTTTGCTGTGAGGCTAACAAGACATGCTTCATTTACATTTACATTTCATTTTAAATTTCACCTAAACTCTTTATTTCCTCCAAATCCTGTAATTCCATTTTTCCTTTGTTTGTAAAAGTGTTCCATGATTTCCCTGATGTGCTGTCTTTCTCTCTGCAATGGTTCAATAATGCTAACTTTGTCAGACAACCAGTTGTCCCTGAGGATTGGGCTAAGGTAGAAGTAAGACATCATGATAGAAGAAACAAATGGTACTATAGGCAGAATAAATAACTGTTTATATCCTCAAGATCACCTTATAGTCCAAGTATAATCCAAGCTGAAGCTTTTTTTCCTTTTTTATTAAGCTCAATTAATCAACATATAGTACATCATTAGTTTTTGATATAGTGTTCAATGATTCATTAGTGCTTATAACACTTAGTGCTCATTATATCACATGCCCTCCTTAGTGCCCATCACCCAGTTACGCCATTCCCCCACTTCCCATCCTTCTGTAACCCTCAGTTTGTTTCCCAGAGTCCAGAGTCTCCCATGGTTTATCTCCCATTTCATCACATTCTTGTTACAGGCCATAAAAAGAAGGAAAGACAGAAGGCAGAAAAGGAATGGAAGGGACCCCATCAGATGAATTAGCTTTCTTTTATCAACTTTCTTCTAAGATCCACAAAACAAACTTGAGGTTGCCTCCTATTAGCCAGAACTTAGTCATATGTCTAAACTTAGCTACAAAAGAGATTGGCAAAAATAGTCTTTTAATCTAAGCGTCAATATGTAAAGCTAAAATTTGGAGTCCTTCTATTAAACAGAAGGGGATGGGGTGACTGGGTGATGGGTGTTAAGGAGGGCACATGTTGTTATGAGCACTGGGTGTTATACACATTTAATGAATCATTGAATGCTATAGCAAAAACCACTGATGTACTATATGTTGGCTAACTGAACATAATGGAAAATTTAAAAAAAGAAGGGGAGAATAAATATTGGGTGAGCATCTAGCAGTCTCAGCCACATGCAGGACCACTGTGTATAGTTGTGCAGGCTTATGCAGTGCATGACTCCATTAACATAAACCAAAATGTTAATACCATCCCCTGGAGTTAATTGTTCAATGTGGTGGCCTCAGCCACAGAGTAGTATAGATGTAATTTGGAAGCCTTATGAATGAGAAGGAAGTAAAAGGTAAAAGAAGAGGAATAAGTGAGAGACATTACCAAAATTTTAAACCAGAATGATAAAGAAAAAATGGTTATGACCAAAAAAAAAAAAAAAAATGAGTTCAGAGGAGGCAGAGGTTAGGAAAGAGACATTACTCTTGTTTTCTTTAATAAAAAGCCAAAAACATGGAAATTTTAAACTATTGAGATTTTGATTTTAAATATTATCTAAATTCTCAGAATTGTGTAAGTTTGGCCAGACATTATTGTAAACAGAAAGGACATCAGAAGAATCCTAAATTATGAAGAAGAATAGTGATTTTAAGACTGTTTTCTGCAGGAAAGCAGGGTATATTGAGGACAGGGTATATCAAGGACAAAGGGAATCTTATGGAATCATGTCTTGGTGTGTAAGGACCTATTTTACTGTCCCTGCTCCCTTTCCCCTAAGGGACTTAAAAAGACAAGTCCTGGGGGCGCCTGGGTGGCTCAGTGGGTTAAGCCACTGCCTTTGGCTCAGGTCATGATCTCAGGGTCCTAGGATCGAGCCCCACTTCGGACTCTCTGCTCAGCAGGGAGCCTGCTTCCTCCTCTCTCTCTGCCTGCCTCTCTGCCTGCTTGTGATCTCTCTCTGGCAAAAAAATAAATAAAATCCTGGAAACCACCTCCAGGTGTTGAGGCCAATAAAAACAAGGCTGTACCCACCTCGAGTCTAGCCCTGATATAAGAACAGCCATCTTGGCAAAGCAAAAGCCTGCACCGTGCACTGTAAGAGTAGGTTAGCATAAGAATGGCCATCCTGAAGACGGGGAAGCCATTTTACTGAGCATCCCTAACCAGCCCACACCGGCACGCACGTAACTTGAGATAAGAGAAAGTAGCTAAAACCTAAGAAACAACTTAATCAGATACCACCAGCGCGGTTAGGCGATGGCGCCACAGGGACCAGACGTTAAGGAAAACAAATAGTTAACTTGCAGAGATCACAATCCTGCAAGACAAGAGTCTCCCTTGGTTTGCAAATGTCCTGGTATTTAAAACAAAAAGGGCTATCTCTTGGATGGCTCAATTTCCAGAGAAAAGTGGCTCAGTTCCTCAAGGCCTAAGGTTGCCCTTCCCACCATAAAACTGAAGGAGGCAGAGGCAGAAGGAAATGTAAATAAAGTTAAATTTCTTCTAAACCTAAATCTCACTTAACTGCCAGGATGACGCCTGGGTGATGCTGGAGTGGCAAAAGGTTAAACAAAATTAAACTGTCAAAGTGGGGCACAAGATATGTATGTAGCCATGGAGAAGTGCCTTGAAAATGCTATATAAACCCTTGGCTTTGAGTGCTTGGGGTCCTTGTTGAAACCCGCTGCGCAGGGCAGATACTTGGACCCCAGCTAGCTGGAAATAAACCTCGCTGTGTGACTTGCATTATCGAGAGTGTTCTCTGTCTAATTGAGGGGTGGTTGACTCCGTACCCTAACAGGTGCATGGTCTAACTGCAAAAGTAAGAATAGTAAGTAAATTAATAAACATTTTTCTACATACATAGAGGATTTTCAACTGGGTAAAGCACATCAATCATTCAGTGCCTTGCTTTTTCACCAGAAAAAAAAAAAAATGAGACTTTTGAATTGGACTTCTCAGATCCTTCTAGTTGCAAAAACCTGTTCTTCTCTAACTTAAGGTGTTTTTTACTTCCTTTATGCTGTTTTCAATGTAAAGACCAACGAGTAATACCTATTAGAGCTTCCAGTGATTTATCCTGAAAAACTTGTATGAAGTTTAGAAAGACAGAGTTAAAGCCTTTAAAAAAAAAAGAAAGAAAGAGAAACTTACAAAACACTTGAGGGAGGGACACCTGGGTGGTTCAGTTAAGCAGCTTCCTTCAGTTTGGGTCATGATCCCAGGGTCCTTGGATCTGTAAGGGCCTACTTAGCCAGAGCGAGCCATTTTGTTGTTTATGCAGTAAACTTAGATTGAACCTGCCCCTTGCCCCCAAGAGAAAAGCGCTTAGAAACAGAACTGGTGAAATATGACTGACCAGCCCCTGATAACGGAGCCCACATACAAGAACGTGTCCGGCCAGGTGGAAACGTCCAATCAGTGAAAGGGCACGTATTACCTCCCTACCCGCCAAGGATGAGCCAGGCCAGGTGGAAACGTCCAATCAAGGGAAAGTGCACGTATTACCCGCCAAGGAGTGTGAGCCCCGCCTTTTGGGCTCCAGACAAGTTCTAGCCAAGGTCATAGGCTGAATTAGATGACTATCATGGGGTAGAATGTAATTCCATTGGCCACCTGTGTGTGGCCAGGCTCAACCACATGGCCTTTACTCTATAAAAGTTAGTCTGTGAAACTGGGAGGGGTCGCCTCTGTGAAAGAGATGGCCCTGGCCGATCAGTTTGATTCTCGATGCTTGGCGCGAAATAAAGCTTTGCTTGACCTTCGCTTTGTATCAGTCTCGTCCTTTTATCCATGGACCCTTTCAGTGGGGGCTCCTCCCGGGATGAAATGGCGAGGACTGAGCCAGCGTCAGACAGCCTCCAGAGGTAGGATCTCAAGACCCCTTGAGATCTTAGCTGTCTGTTTGTCATGTTTGTCTGTCTGTCTGCGAAGCTCCAAGGTAGTAAAGCCCACCGGGGAGAAGCTGGAAGCAGCATAGCTCCCAGGGCTGGAGTGGATGCGGGGATGCCTCATCTTTGGCGGGGGGGGGGGGAATGCCAGGGCTACGGGCCCTCCCAGGCAATCCGGGGACCGAAAAAATCCCCAACATTGGGTGCATCTAGGGGACCAGGTGAACCCCCACCAGTGAGTGCATCTAGGGGACGGAGAAAATCCCCACCAACAAGTGTGTCAAGGGGACCGCAACCGTTGGGTTTATGGATGCACGTAGGGAACGGAGAAAAATCCCCGCTGGGTCAACAGATACTCATAGGGAACCAAGAAAATTCCCTACAGCGGCAGGTTACATTTTTAAGCTGGGATTACATCTTGCACATTTTTGGGTTTAACATTTGGTCAAAGAGGGGACGCTGGGCCTGTGGTTGTCTTTGCCTTGTCTTCTTGTTGCTTCTTGTGTTGTTTGTTGTGTTGCTTGTTTAAAGGAATGGGGCAAGCACAGTAAGGGGATTCTGATTTTCATCTCTCCGTTCCTCCTCATAGATGTGGGGCTTCTCCCTTACTCATTTCTTGTGTTAATGGCTGGCTATAACTGAAGCCAACTGGGGTTGGTCTAACTCGAGGCAGAGACTTTAAGGAATATTCCCAAGCAGCTGCCGAAACTTCCTTTGTTTCGGGGAAGTTCCTTGCCCTCTCTGGCCCGATGTGGACTGCCTAGCCCCCACCCCTTTCTGGTGGGAAAGCATGATATCTGATCCTCTATTGAAGTTGATAAGCTCTAAAACTGGGAATCTTTTCTCTGCCTTCTGGCGGCACTTTGTTTCTTCTGTCTCCCACTTCTCATGTCTGCACCAATGAGTGTGCAGCCTGCATGACTAGCCTCTAGATCATGCACCACAGCTCCTCCTCTTCACTGTCGAGGAGCAAGAAGAGCAGCCCCTAACAGGGGGACCTAACACCCCCCCACTCCAAATCTTCCCACCCATGTCTCAGGTAAATATTCAAAGTGGAGTGGGCCCAGGTGGAACGTAAATCAGTATTTGAACTACGTTAAGTTTGATGGTTTAATTAAGATATACGTGTCTTTTAAGTTATCAGCAGTAAATGTAAAACTTCAGAGTTTACTTAAGATCAAATAAGCTCTCATAATTTCTGTTAAAATCTGTTGAAATCTATTAGCAAAGAGATGACTGAACTGATGGTTAATTGTCTGTCTCAAAGTTTAATGGGTAATTGCTGAAGTAGCTTTCAAAGTCTTTGGTAACCTAAAACTTTAAAGTTTTGGTTGGATGACAAATGGTTTTAAATTATGGACATCTAGGTCTTAACCAAACAGGATAAAATGCTAAGTCATTAATTACTGAAGCTAGGTTTGTGCTTTTGAAATCTGTTGGTAAACATGTTTTGCGCTTAACTGATTCATAAATTTGCCATCTGAAGAATTCTGTTGTAACAGTTCACAATTGGTTAATAACTGATTAAGGCGTTTCTAAGAGTACAAAATTCTGCTAAATGTAACTAAGACTGATGGAAATAAAGAAAGAAACTCTATGGAAAAGTAGATGATATGTAATAAAGATTTAAGGAATGGGAGTACATTTTGTTGAGGGTAAGAGAAGGTAATTTTGTCCTAAATAAGATGGTTGTTTGGAAGGAAATGACTTGGGACAAAACCTGATTGCAAAGGAAAGTTGTAGAAGATTTATGAGATTTATGAAGGGAAATCTTCAGAAAAGGAATTTTAGGTATGGTCAGGACAGACTAAGAGAAAGAAAAAGGGGGGAGAAAATACCAGATGCCTCATCCTGTTTAAATAAGAGAGAAGAACAGCCTCCCAGGTGATTTAGCACTCTCTTGACCTGCCTCCACATAGATTATCCTTCCAAGTGTAAGGGCCATTTGGCCTTGAGAAATTAAGGAAGCAGCCCAACCTTGAGGGACTGGGAAAACACCCTGTTACCATCCTCCATTGTCTGTAACCATAGAAACTCACTCTAATCTGTAAAGAGGGAAAAGGGAGACTGATCACCTCCCATTAGCCAGGGATACCCCAAAAGGGGAGGGTGTCCAACCTGTTTGAATCTGAAGAGTGCCTGACTGTATGAGTGTGTCTGTAGGGCTCCACCGCTTCAGATACGGAGTCTGAGTGAGCTGCACCCTGAGTCTCGCGGGGCGTCATATGGCATAACGGTCATCTACTCCACGGAGTAGCCTGGTCCGGGGTTTATAGGGACAGACCTTAGCTAAGACGCTCCTAAGTTCCCGCGAGGGACGTGAGCAGGACAGCATCTGAAAGATTCCCCTCCCTTTGTTTGCGATGTCATTCACAATGGGAGGGAAACCCAGAAAACTCACATCTTAAGACTGCACGCTTAAAAATAAAAAAGGAAAAGACACTGGTATAGAAAAGCTGGTTTTCTCTCTGTTTGAAAGGGCAAAGTTCTCTTCGGTTAATTGAAACAGAAAGGGTTTTCTCTTTGCCTGCCCAGAAAACCCAGTTTCTATGTTTTGTTTTATCAGGTGTTTAACATCCCTAATTATATTTAGGCATGTGTTTTAAAAACTTTCTAAGGTTTTAGCAATTGTTGACAAGATTTAAACCAATAATAAACCTTGGGTTACATTTGGGTAAATGCTGTAACTATTCTAGAGATTCTGTGCATTTCCTAAAGTTTTAGTGTTTTGATAAGGTCAAAGGTCATCACCTGGTAGTTTAGCCATATCTATTCTGAGCTTTTGTCATTTGTAATTGTTTCAGTTCTCTTGTAAGATAAATTCTGCCTTAAAAGAACTTCATATGGGAGACTTTCAGGACAAATACAGGTCTTTGATATATTAAAATCCTGGAATGGAAACGGATAAGAATTTCTGGAAGTAAAAGCTGCATGCGGACTAAACCAGAATTAGCACCATGGAAAGTAATATGGGACTAAACGAACTAAAAGATTATAGTGTTGTATCGGTTATTTTAAACATTGCTGGTTCTCTAATGTTTGTTCTTCCAGACCAAGAAAACTTTTTCCTTAAGATATCTGTGACTTACAAAAATGGAAAAATATTTATTTGCAAACGAATCAAGGCATTCAACTTTTCTCTCTATCTAAACCCTCTGAAACCAAAAGGGCTCAGTAAGTATTCTTTCTTCCATGGCAATCAGTCATTTGCATAAGTTCAATAAGAATCTGTTCTCCTTGTAGCAGGACACTATTGGAAGCTGGTTATTTTACCATGGCTTTGACTGGAATGTCATATTTGAAAAGACTCAGATATGACCAGACAGTTTAAAGTGAAAAAGGAACTAAGGTTGACTTTATGAAACCTGGAGCCATAAAGCCCCTTGGGACTGTTGGCCTGATACCTTGCTTACAGAGTTCCCAGCAGCCTCACCAGGTGAGTAAAGAATGTCACTCCTTGGTAGGTGCAGAGTCTCATGAAGAGGCATTCGCCCAAATCGACAGGTTTTGCAGGCATGCCTGATGGCAAGTACGTGGCTTGGCTTCTGGCCCGGAGAGGCTACTCAAAAGTTCAACCTAGAGATTCCTTATAAGAAGTTCCACCAAAGCAGATTCTAAAATGTCTATATGATCACACTCACTGTTCTTGCTGAGCTTATGTAAATAATTAGGCCAAGTTTGTTAAAACTGGACTTATTTTTCAAATAAATAAGTCCTGATTTGGCTATCTCTGGAAATGAGGGTTATTTTAGAGAGAAAAATTATGTTTTAATAACATGCCTTTATGGATGTTAAATTCTAGATTTGGTTGTATTTAAATGTTTGTCTGTCTAAGCTAGACAACCTAAGGTAAACTTTAGAGGAAGATTTAAAATATTTACAAAAGTGGGTTAAACTAGACTATGAAGGGGACTGGGCTAAGACTAGGAAGAAATTAGTAAGCCAAATACATCAGGGCACTCATTTGGGGACATGCAAGCTCAAGGAGCTCATGGGCAAGCAGTTTCAGGTTTCTAAATTATGGCGTATGGCTCAGGATATGGTTGATAGATGTGCGCAGTGTCAGGTGGTAAATGCGGGAAGAACTAGAATGGGAAGAGGGAAAAGAGAAAGAGGTAAGGAGCCAGAGATTTCTTGGGAAATGGATTCTACAGAGATGAAACTGGGAAAATATGGACACAAGTATATGTCAGTTTTTATGGATACCTTTTCAGGCTGGGTAGAGGCCTTTTCTGCCAAACACGAGATGGCAGGAGTGGTAACCAAAAGCTACTAGAGGTTTGGGTTACCTCTCACGATCGGGTCAAACAATGGCCCTGCGTTTGTGAGTTCAGTCTCACAAGCATTGGCCAAGGCCATAGGCACTAATTGAAAACTACATTGTGCCTACTGGCCCCAGAGTTGCGGGCAAGTAGAGAGAATGAACTGGACTCTTAAAGAGACCTTGACAAAGCAAATTCTAGAGGCTGATGGTGGATGGGTGACTCTCCTTCCTTTCGCCCTCCTCATGGCATGATGTACACCCTATTTAAACAAGGTGACCCCATTTGAAATAATGTTTGGGAAACACCCCCACGCCCACCCCACCCCACCCCCGCTCTGCCCTCGGCTACAAGAGGTTGCCCTAGCAAAAATAACTGATCAGTCTGTACTCCAGTCACTGCAGGCATTACAGTCTGTCTTAAAAAGAGCCCACGCAGGCATTCGAACTGCTAACACTGAAACAGAGATGGAGCTGGAACCACATCCTTACCAACCCAGGGACTTGGTTTGAATGTGCCGCCACCAAGTGGAAAACTTGGAACCTCGTTGGAAGGGACCATTTACTGTCATCCTGACCACCCCCACAGCAATAAAAGTAGAAGGCATGGGGCCTGGATTCACACAGGTCATGTCAAAGAAGCAGAAGACAGGGATGCCCCCCAGAGATGGATGCCATTGCCGATGGATCCTGCTGACCATGGACTAAAGCTAAGACTCAAAAACAAAACAAAACAAAACAAAACAAAAAAAACAATGAGTTCATTAAGTTTATTGTTACTGGTCTATGTAAAAACTTCTGAGTCACCCCATCAGACAAAAAAGTGTAGATGTGAAATTAGACAAGTGGGATTAACAAAAATTGAAAAGGTTATACAAAGCGATGAATGGCTGACCCATCAGCTAATGATGCAATTTAATGTAACCATATGTCAGTTGGCCCCTGTAACTCCTTGTGTCACGCATGCCTCTTACTACATGTGTCCTTACACAGGGACTCATACAGGATGTGGAAGAGCTTCAGACTATTACTGTGCATGATGGGGATGTGAGACAATAGCCTCTGATTGGGGAATAAACCGTGACACCCATATAACAGTAGTACCCATCAGAACAGATAGCTGTGTAACAAAAGGAATTTGTTAAAAATTTAGCCACAGGGATCTTCCCTTCAATTGCATCCCACCGATTTGGAAAATATTGTACAAATATATCTATTACAATCATCAACCCCAAAGATCATCTCTAGGAATATAGCCGATCTTGGGGCGTTAGCTATTGGGAACCTGGTGCAGATAGAGGAGGGCAATTCACCATCCAGAAGATAAGAATTCGAGAACCGCTTCGGCCTATAGGGCTGAACCTAGTTTTAAATCCTCCCAAGCCATTAAAACCAACCAAGTTACCCGCCACTTCTACCCCGAGGGAAACTATCATAAAAGGTAAAAGAGAAAAGGTTGACAATGGCAATAATGCTATAAAAGTTTTACTCCCACTGGTAGATACAATGTTTAATTTTTTTAATGCTTTAGGTCCTAATGTCACCCGCGACTGCTGGCTCCTCGGCTCCCATACTATATTGGCATGGGGGCCAATCTTACTATAGGGACCCAAAAGGGCCAAATTAAAAATGAAAGCTCTCATGACACCTGTGAATGGGAAAAAATACCTAGACTAACTGTGGGAGATATAAGAGGTACGGGACTCTGCTTTGCGACACAGAAAGGGAAACAATCTTCCCAATACAAAAACTTATGTGAGGTTATAATGGTCCCTACCGTCTTCACTAATTTCCTTAAGGCCCCTGTCAGGGCCTGGTTTGCTTGTAATTCAGGGCTCACACCATGCCTTAATCTTGCTTTATTCCAAAACTCTTCATGGAATGAGCTCTGTATAACACTCACATCCTTCCCCAAGTAGGTTATTATAAGGGGGTCGAAGGATTCCAGCATCTTACTGCAGGGACAGGGTGAACAAAACGTGAGGTCCCCATCCTAATTCCAGCATTAGTGGCTGCAGGAATAGCGGGGTCGACAGCAATAGGAACCACAGCCTTAATAAAAGAAAAAGTAGATTTTGAAGCTCTGGGATCCCAAGTAGATGCTGATTTACATCACATGCATGAAAATATAGGTAAGCTGACTGATTCCCTGAGCTCTCTAGCTGAAATGGTACTGCAAAATTGAAGGGGGCTTAACATACTATTCTTGGAAAAAGGGGGACTTTGTGTAGCCTTGGGGGAAGAATACTACTTTTGGGTAAATCACACTGGGGTCATTAAAGACAGCTTGACAGCTGTCAAAATAAGACTAGATGAGCGTGAACAACAGTGCAGGGACTCCCAGGGATGGTATGAAAGTTTATTCAACTGTTCTCCATGGATGACTTCCCTAATAACAGCAATTGCAGGCCCCTTATTCTTACTATTATTAATGTTACTCTTTGGCGCCTGCGCTATAAACGCCCTGATGTCATTTATATAAAAAAATTGGGGCAATAAAGATGATAATCTTACAAACTCAATATAACCCCTTACAACAGGGGGGCATAGAATCGTCAAAGATTTGACTAATCTCCAAAGAAAAGGGGGGAATGTAAGGGCCTACTTAGCCAGAGCGAGCCATTTTGTTGTTTATGCAGTAAAGTTAGATTGAACCTGCCCCTTGCCCCCAAGAGAAAAGCGCTTAGAAACAGAACTGGTGAAATATGACTGACCAGCCCCTGATAACGGAGCCCACATACAAGGACGTGTCCGGCCAGGTGGAAACGTCCAATCAGTGAAAGGGCACGTATTACCTCCCTACCCGCCAAGGATGAGCCAGGCCAGGTGGAAACATCCAATCAAGGGAAAGCGCATGTATTACCCGCCAAGGAGTGTGAGCCCCGCCTTTTGGGCTCCAGACAAATTCTAGCCAAGGTCATAGGCTGAATTAGATGACTATCATGGGGTAGAATGTAATTCCATTGGCCACCTGTGTGTGGCCAGGCTCAACCACATGGCCTTTACAAGATAGTCTGTGAGACTGGGAGAGGTCTCCTCTGTGCAAGATACGGCCCTGGCTGGTCAGTTTGATTCTCGATGCTTGGCACGAAATAAAGCTTTGCTTGACCTTCGCTTTGTATCGGTCTCATCCTTTTATCTACGGACCCTTTCAGGATCAAGTCCTATATCAGGTGCCTTGCTTGACAGGGAGCCTGCTTCTCCCTCTGCCTGCCGCTCCCCCTCTTGTGCGCTCTTTCTCTCTCTAGCAAATAAATAAATAAAATCTTAAAAAAAAAAAAAAACACTTGCAGGAATGTATCAGCCAAATCTCAGTTCATAAGAAAGGTGAAGAAATTAAATGAAATTTAATTTAAATTTAAATATAATTTTGAAACTGAACATTCAGTGATACACTATAATGTTTACACTGTAATGTTTTTTAAACAAGTCTGAGTTGCATATGCAAGAAGGAATCTTTTGCAGAGATAAGAAGGAAAAAGACAAAGAGAAATTACAAATATTTGAGGAGCTTAAACTACCTCAGTACATCACTCCACACTAGAATGCTCTTGCCTATGATTATTAAATGGTTTGATTCCTTACTCAAATTACTTGTCTTATTCTGGCAAGAAGCTGAATCTAGAGGGGGATTCTGGAAAAACCATAAGATTCATAACCAAAAGATATGGATCTGAATCCTAATACCACACTTATGTGATGGAGGGCAAATTACTTTATGATTCAATATCAATTTTTTTAAAGTAAGCTTTATACCCAATGTGGGTATATATATAGAGATATATCTATATATATACACACACATATATAGATATGCACATAGATATATATAGATCTATATATACACACATATACACATATAGATATCTATATATACACATATGTATATAGATCTATATATACACATATGTATGTGTATATATGTATGTGTACATATGTATGTTATACATATACATATGTATATGTAGATATAGATATATACACATATGTATGTGTATATATAAATCTATATACATATGTGTATATATAGATCTATGTGTGTGTATAGATATATATATATACACACACATATATATGCGTATATATAGATCTATATATATATAGGTCATAACCATTTTTTCTCTATCATTCTCATTAAAAATTTTGGTAATGTCTCTCACTGATTCTTCTTCTTTCACCTTTCACTTCCTTCTCATTCATCCGGCTTCCAAATTACACCTACACTACTCTGGGCCTGAGGCCACCACAATGAGAAATGTGGGACTTGAACTCAAATCTGTAAGGTCAAGAGTTGCATGCTTAGGGCACCTGGGTGGCTCAGGGGGTTAAAGCCTCTGCCTTCGGCTCAGGTCATGATCTCAGGGTACCTGGATCAAACCCCACATCGGGCTCCCTGATCAGTGGGGAGTCTGCTTCACCCCCTCTCTCTGCCTGCCTCTCTGCCTACTTATGATCTCTGTCAAATAAATAAAATCTTTTTAAAAAAAGAGTTGCATGCTTCACTGAGTCAGCTAGGCATCCCAATTCAATCTCAATTTTTATAAAATGAAAACATACTGACTTAAAGAAAATGCAATAAATATATATATTTTTTTAAAGATATATTTATTTATTTTAGAGAGAGTATAAGTGGGGGTAGGGTAGAGAGAAAGAGAGAATCCCCAGACTCCCCACTGAATGCAGATCCTGACTTGGGGCTCAATCCCAGGACCCTGAGATCATGACCTGATGGAAATCAAGTTAGCCACTTAATCAACTGAGCCAACCAGGTGCCCCAAAAATGCAGTTTATATTGCGGATATCAGAGAAATCCTGAGTAGGGAAAATTTAAAGCTAGCCAGTCATATAAATGGTCATCATGTGAAAGTAGTACAATTTGAGAGACCACCATCATGTTGATATCCATCTGTAAAGCTTCTATAATTCTAGATTAAAAACATGTAGGCATGGGGAAATGGCCATTCACATAACATACGTGCATGCCTTAATTGTGAATCATCAATTAAGATATTGACAATTTTTAAAATATTTCATTTGAGAGAGATGGAGATGGCATGAGAGAGCACAAGCGGAAAGGAGGGGGAGAAGCAGACTCTCCGCTGAGCAGGGAGCCTGAGACTGGACTCAGTACCAGGACCCTGGGATCATGACCCAAGCTGAAGGCAGACGCTTAATCAATTGAGCCACCCAGGTGCCCCAAGATATTGACTATGTATCTGAGTAAGAATATGTATGAAAGCAATTGTGTACCAATGTGGGATAGTGAGAATCATCCACATTGTGTGCAAGCAAAAAGAACTGTATTACATGGAGCACTGGGTGTGGTACATTAACAATGAATCTTAGCACTGAAAATATAAAATTAAATTTAAAAAAAAGAACTGTATAATCTGTAGAAAATTTAAAAACAGTGATAAAACCAACAAAAATCTGGCCTATTTGAATTATCACCATGCTCTGACAATTTTAAACAACATCAATGATAAAATACACCTGTCCAGAAAAATATTTTGTCTAAAGTCCAAATAATTGATGAAGTTACTGTCGAGTTTTATTAATACTACTGTAAGCTTCACATGAGCACATACTCATTACTAAGCCCTGTACTGTTAACCTTTAAGTAAACTCAGAGAATTCCCAATTATATTAATGGCACCTAACACACAGATTCAGCTACAGGAATTCCTTAGAATAAGTTCAAAATGGTTTAGAATCATTGAAGCTTGCTTTGGGTACAGTTCATGTCTCAATTATCTGGCACAAGATCTTTGTTTAAACTATAGTTTCAAAGTAAATAATGACAGTGTAGTAAATGTCTCTACCTTTAAACAGGGCTCAGTATGCCTTCTTTATTGGTTTCCTATTGTTGTTGTAACAAATTACCACAAATTCAGTGGCCTAAAACTTCAAAATGACTGCAATTTTCCCTTCTGTAAATGCCAAAATTAGTCTGTGCCCTTTCCCTGCCTCCAAAAGATGTCATGGAGATAAATAATGGTACCACATTCTGAATAAATCACAGATGTTACATACTATGTCAAGCCTGGCTTGATAACATCTCCCAAATAATTTAGAGCAAAGACTCAAATCCCAAACTTCCGGGCCTCTAACCATAATGCTACCACCTACTAAGAGGATTCCCTTTCTTCTAGTTTCCAACAGCACGTTCCTTACTTTTGAGCCTTCGCCTACAGCATCCTTAAAGTCCATATTACTACTGACAGCCTGTTTAAGGCAATTTATGCTTTCCCTATCATGGTCCTCAAAATTCTTCTAGTCTTCACCTACCGCCTGATTCTAAAACCACTCCCACATTTTAGGTACTTGATACAGCAGCACTCCACTTCCAGTACCAGAGTCTGTAGCCATTTTCTACTGCTCTGTAACAAATTACCATGTAATTAGTAGCTTAACACAATACCCATTACCATCTCAGAGTCCTATGGGTCAAGAGTCCAGATATAGCTTAACTTGGTCCTCTGCTCGGGGTCTCAAAGGACCAAAATCATGGTATCAGCCAGGCCTGAAGCTCATCTAAGACTTTAAGTCCTCTTCCAAACTTGCTGGTTATTGGTAGAATTTAGTTCCTTCCAACTAGAGTGAAATCCCCATTTTTTGCTGGCTCTCAGCCTGGGAGCATTCTCAGCTCTCAGCGGCTACCCTGAGGTCCTTGCCAAATGGCCCCCTTGAGTAACACAGCTTTTTGCTTTTTTAAGGCCAACAGGTGAACATCTGCTGCTGCTTTTCCCACTTAGGGATTCACCTGATTAGGCCAAACTCACCCAGGATAATCTCCATTTTTATTAACTCAAAATTAAAAGGTTATAACTTAAATGAACGAACAGAATCCCCTCATATTCACAAGGCTTGCCCACACCAACAGGAGGGAATAGGGAATTATACAGAGCATGTATACCAAGGGTGGAAATCTTGAGGCCACCTTGAGAATTCTGCCCACTCTCCCCATTGACCTTGGATATGGTCTTGGATTCCTAGCTTTACAACACTGCTGAAGTGTTCATGTTCTTATTCCCCTCCCTTTGCTCAGTTTGTATTTCCTAGTTCTTGGACAGAGATGCCTCTCACTTTAAAGTAATCTTTCAATGATTTATTTCTTATTCTCCATAAAATCAGAGAGAAGTAATTAAGCAAGTTTTCTTGCTGGTGAGCAATCTGGAAAAGGCTACCACAGGCAGAATTGTATGCAGCCAGTAATCTTTATTCTTCCCTAGTTCCTCAGGCAATGAGTATGGACACATGTTCATGGATATTTAAGAATGTATGGGGGCGCCTGGTGGCTCAGTGGGTTAAGCCTCTGCCTTCGGGTCAGGTCATGGTCTCAGGGTCCTGGAATTGAGCCCCGCATTGGGCTCTCGGTCAGTGGGGAGCCTGCTTCCCCCTCTCTCTCTGCCTGCCTCTCTGCCTACTTGCGGTCTCTCTCTGTCAAATAAGTAAATAAAATCTTTAAAAAAGAATGTATGAGGGGCGCCTGGGTGGCTCAGTGGGTTAAGCCGCTGCCTTCGGCTCAGGTCATGATCTCAGGGTCCTGGGATCGAGCCCCGCATCGGGCTCTCTGCTCAGCAGGGAGCCTGCTTCCCTCTCTCTCTCCCTCTCTGCCTGCCTCTCCATCTACTTGTGATTTCTCTCTGTAAAATAAATAAATAAAATCTTTAAAAAAAAAAAGAATGTATGAACTACACAAAGTCAATACAGCAAAGGATGTTCTTGATTTTTAAGTCTGTCTAGCACGAAGTATTTAACACTCTCCTACTCATTTAAAGGGATATTTTCTATAAAATGAGAAGTCTAACAAATGTTTTAAATATTTTTAAGAGTTGGCTAAAAAGCATCCATAGAGAAACCTATTTGCTTTGTGTATAACTGCTGCTGCTAGCTATAGGTATCTCTAGTTCAGCTCTTGCCTAGAAAGTAATTCATCAATTAAGTTTAACTTTTATTTTTCTTCTATATCCACCAGGGGAAAAAGCCTCATTTCTCCCGCTTCTCTGCTCTGCTAAATCCATTCTCAAATGATCATGCTGTGGTTAGAGTTTTAAGAGAATTTACTGTATGCACTATAAACATTGTGGCTGCTTCTAACTAGTTTTAGCTATCAAGGTCAGTAGGTCTAATGGGACATGCACAAACCTTTATACATATATAAAGATAATGGAAACATACACTCTTAAAAGTCATGAGATGAGAAGAAACCCCTCCATCCATATAAAATCAACTGGTCTATTATTGGAGTCTGACAAAATATCATTTAAAAATTTTCATTTTATGTTACTCTGTAAATGTATGCTCTTGTTCATAGTATTATAAAAGGGAAGTAACTCTAACAGGCTTTATATTTAATTATTAATTTCTGCTAGCTTTCGGGTAACAACTTGGGTACCAGAAGAGAAGCAGGTACTGAAGCAGGTCGTTTCCTGCTCTTCTAATGTGAACTGGGCTTCATTCACTGGTCTGACAGGTTCAGGCCCCAGCTCTTATCTCCATAGAATATTCATCAAATATTTGCCAGATATATCAAAGAAAATCAGAAAGCTATAGTGACTCAAATAGCAGGAATTAACCCTTACATAGGGACTTCTAATCCCCAAACCACATACAACATACAGGTTTGAGGAAACTTTACTGCAGGAAACAATGATAAGCATTTAAAAATAGGCAAAAATCATTTTGTTAGACATGCCAAAAAGATTATATACTTGAAAAAAAATCTGTAGTGTCAAATAATTGGAAATATCTTTTAAAAGTCAATTATAGATCTAGTCATAAGAACCAAAAGAAATTTATTTGTAAAATTTCTTACTTGACCAGTGGTGAGAACCAAGAAACACTATACCAAAAAATGCTCAACTAACACCCTAATAGTCTCTAAGCTGGTTCAGACAAGAGAACAACAAAAGTAGCTCTTGATTATTAGGCTGGAAAGATGTCCTTCTTTATGTCTTTCAATTGCACAAAGAGATACATTTAACCACATGGTCTGTGCAAGTAGCATCGTAGTATCTGTAGATATAATTGGGTCATAGCTTCCAGGGGGCTATTCCTTGTCTACCTTACAGAGCTGTTTCACCACTCTTGCTAATTTCTTTGTCGGCTCCTTTCTCTTTTTCTTCTCCTTTGTTGGTTTTTGTTTTTTCTCTTTCTCTGATATCTCCTTTCTCTTCTGCCCGTCCACTGTCAGTTCCTTTCTCTCTTCCATGGTTGCCTTCTTCTTTCTCTTCTTCTTTGTCATGAACACTGGTATAAACTGCTTTGTTATAGCCTTCTCGGTTCCGAGCAATTTCAATTGCCAAAAATTGTATCCTGGGGGCTGAAATGTAAATAGAATTGATTATTGTCCTAGTCCCAGTTACTTTTCTAAACCTACTGGAAGTCTATTAACAAAGCTGAACTAACAGTCAAAGCATTCCAGTACAGTCATAAACTTCAGAGATGTGGAATTCTAATCTTGTTAAATGAGGCTGAAAATACTTAACCATCTTATCTCATAGTTATTCAATGAAAAGTAACATGATCTTTAAATATGTAACAAATAAAATAATCCCCAAACTATTCATGTCACTAATTCATCAGTAAAACCAGATCCCTCAATTTCCTTATACAGAAACCACTCCAGAGGCAAGAATCTCACCAAAGATGGTGTTTTCCTCAGTGTAGCCCTGGGAACAATCCAGTCGCAACAAAGTACCATAATTGAAGTCTTCTACAATCCCGTCAAACTTCAAGCAGAATGGCCTCCACTTCTATAAAGGCAAAAAAGATGCCTTAGCTGACAAATGCAGGAGGCTGGTGAAGTCAGGCCAGGAGAAGGGACTCCACTTCCTCAGTAAGCGACGTACCCATAGTGAAAGAGACTAGGACTGAGCTAATTTCTACTTTCAATAGCACTGAGTTTCTATGCTATCTATTGTCCTTAGACTGGTATTTCTCAACACAAACAATATTTTAACTTGACAAAATATTTAAATCCTAGGCTACAGAATTAAAATTTGACTTCTTATATATATTGTTTTGTCTTTAAGTTATTGGTTAACTCAGCCCAAAATAGTTATTCATCCCCACTGAAGCACAAATTGAGACAAAGGCAGCAGGTATGTGGCAAGGTCACAAAGTTAAATTTTAAGAAAGAAGTCCATTGCTAGAAGTACTTTTGCCAAGATCAGTAACAGAGTTAACAGTTAACAGTAACAATGTTAAAAGGTCACATATATCACAAACCAAGGACCTACTCTCAGGGAAGTATTTTCCCCACTATAAGAGTTTTAGCACACTGTAAAAGTATGATAATCAGGTAAGCAATGGGAAACCTAAGTTCTCCTAGTATCCATGGCCCATGATAATGAGAACTTAAATCCGGAGAATTCAGACACCTCTCTATATCCTATTTGCCAATTCTCCATTCAAGACTTTTTTTGCCAATTTGCCAACTCTCCATCCAAGCTAAACTACTAACATAACATAAGTAAATTTGCTCCTTCTTCCCTGAAAGGCCTGGGTAGGAAGGGATAAATTATCCAAGTCAAAAAAAAAAAAAAAAAAAGGAAAAAAATACATCCAATGTACATAAAAAACTCAAATACCAGAAAAATATTTATTTCGCTTCATAACTTACTTATTAGTTGATTATAACTACATAAAAGCCCTGGTTCTTTACATATTTCCTTAAAACATACTGAAAAAAGGTTAGATGTATAAAAATGTTTTCACAATCAATAATTGTTAGTGAGATGCTATGCAATATTTGAGAGAACTCTTACCTCTTTAGCTGATTCTGATTTGAGCTCTTCTGGATCCAACACATCTATCCTGAGTTTCTCAAAATTTTCCCGAAACTCAGAATAGATTTGGTCATCCACTTTGGTGAGTTTCAGGAACTGTGGGTCAACTGATGAAATCAGCTGCCAGACACAAGACAACATAACAGAAACTAGTCTCTAATTTACTACACTTCTATACCCCCTTCCCCAGAAAATTCTTTATGGTTCTAAGGGCAGAAGAGTTATTAGGAAGTACAGGCAGACGAGGTCCCAGATGAAATCATGACATAGTTTTCAAAGGCCATAATATACTACCAGTTCAAACCCTTTTGGGACTAGTACTGCCTGGCTATTGCCCTCTGTGAATTGTCCATTCAGTCATCAAACATTTATTGATTGCCTACTACAGAATCATTTTGCTAGTTAGCAGAACACTGGGCAAAGAAGTACAACTCCTCATTGTCAAAACAAAATTCACTTTCACTCCCTCATTCTCTGTGGGTAAAATCTTACAGTAATAAAAAGTATCTCCAAAATACATATGTTTTGCTGAGAATAGTGATTAGCAGAGAACCAAACACTACAATTCCATGTTTAATTCTGCTTAATAATGAAAACAGACAACTCACCTTGTAGTAGACTTCAGCATGCTGCATTGCTTTCATGGCCCAAGCCATCTCAATATCAGGCTGCAAAGGAGTGAAGAATGTCAGGTCAGAATCTCCCAATTCTGCTACTAGAGAACAAATTAAAGATGTCTGTGGATGTCTAGGTAAAGTCAATAACACTACTGCCAAAGAATAAAAACTGGACTAATAGGTTTGGAAAATAGAAAACTTTTGTCCTTAATGAAGGAAACTACCCACCAAAAGAAGCTGCCTATACAATCTAATCAACAGCATAAGTCACTGGTTCTTTTTCCAGCAGCTAGTGAAGTGTGAGAGACTACAGAAAGCAGTAAATAGAGTGCCTTCTCAGGAGTCAATTAAACCATTGTAAAACTGATACAATATACTCACATGTATCACTGAGGCCTTGGGAGAACAAAGTAAGATAAATGAAGTGAAATACCCTTCACTTTTAATAGTCTAACATGTTATAATCTGTTTATAAGATTTGTGTTTATAAGATAGCCAATTCCTCCCCCCAAAAAAGATAGCCAATTCCCCATCCAAAACACTTAAAATTGAATCAGTATTGTGAAGCAGGCTAGATTATTAAATAAGCCTTCCCAAATACCTATCACCTCTTCCATTAAAATCTCCCACTCTAGCCAGATGGATCTATTTCACTGACCCCAGCAAAGCCATTTTCATTTTCACCTCCATGCCTTACTCCATATCCTGTGTCCATCTATACTTGGAGGATTCAGTTAGAGATTCACTTTTTCAGTGAAGTCTTCCTATACTGCTGTCTCAGTTCTTAGGGGTTTCTCCTTCGACTAAACTCCTTTGGATCTTATACTCTAACCTAACATACATCAATCACATTTTTATTTGACTGTTAATACTATTCTCATGTCCCTGTGTCTTGTATCTCAAAAATATCATATGCTTTCTTCTTAAGAATCTAAACAAGACATATCATAATTCAGTGCCACTTTACTGAATAATGAAATCATTCAGTAACCTTTAAAAAATAGCAGTTTCTGACTCTCACCGCCGCCGCCCCCCCCCCCCAATATTTTGATTTAATTGGTATAGATTGTGACCTGGACAACTGAAAATATAAAACCTTCTCAGGTGGTTGGTTCTACTGCAGCAAAGTTAGAGAATTACCTCCACCGGCATCTGTCCTCGGTTTGTGGACCAAAAAGGTTAAAATGAATGAGAAACCTCCGTTTCTGTCGGGCATGGAGAGGGTTCACAGAAGACATCAGGAGGTTACAGTTTCGTGGCAGGCCCTGCAGACATACCAAGCTAACTGTTTAAGTGGGAGCTGGGGGTGAGTCATACTCACATCGTTGCCGTAAGACTCGGCTGGGAGAGAAAGAGCATGTGCCACAGACGCCAGTTCCCCGGAAACCTGGGAAGGGAACAAGAAGGGGGAGAGATGGTGTTCAAAGCTCGACCCCTCTCGGCTTCCCCACCCACCCGATCCCAGAGCAGCGTCTCACCGGCTCAGCAGTTCCACTGGTCGTCTCCATGTTGCACCCCACAAAGCAAGCGCCTGTTTCCCGGAAATGACTATTTGCAAACTCGGCCGGCAGCTGGTTGGAAAGGGAGGGCCGAATAAGAGAGGCTTTCTTTCCGGGTGCGCCTGCGCGCAACCTCCATAGTTGTCCCTGGCCCCTCCTCATTCACCCTGCGCTCGCGCAAAGGTGTTGCGCTGCTGCACAATATGGGATGCTTCCGATGTCACAGATAGTTTAATGCTCCTTAATATCGGTGGTGATCTTCCGAAAAGCTTTAGTTTAAAACCTTTCGCGTGCCCACTGCGCTGAGTGCCCAGCAGAGATTCGGATTCACTCTCTACATTACTGCAAGCAGGCTCATGTACCAATACATACACACACCCCAATACTCCAAATAAGGAGTAAATTACAAACAAGCTTGGTGCTAGACAATGAAGTAGAGGGATGAAGAATTTAGTCCCCATTTTGGAAGAAATACATACAGTGAGATAGCATATAAAGTAGTCATCTCGAAATAGCATCATGCACTATGGGAACACAAATAAGGGTTACAAAAACGGAGTCGGAAAGGACAACCAGAAAAGCAGGCAACGAAGGCAGGGAACGACACTCCAGGGAGAGGAGAGTGCATGTACAAAGGCACTGGAGAACTAAACACCATGGGACCTTGAAGCAAATACCCCCGCCCCAAAAAAAGCGGTATGTGTGTAGTCATTTACGATTTTTAAAAAAGATTTATTTATTTATTTATTTGACAGACAGAGATCACAAGTAGGCAGATAGGCAGGCAGAGAGAGAGAGGATGAAGCAAGCTCCCTGCAAAGCAGAGAGCCCTATGGTGGGCTGGATCACAGGACCCTGGGATCACGACCCAAGCTAAAGGCAGAGGCTTTAACCCACTGAGCAAACCAGGCGCCCCTAGTCATTTACGATTTTGATGGAAAAGTTGAACTATCTATACTGAATATTAGAAATTTGACACTTTAACCTAAAAGCAATGGGAAGCTGATAGGGAGCTTCAAGTAGACAGCTGCCAGATTAAGCTTAAGTCTTAAGAAGATCATTAAAATACAACATACAAGACAGATTTCAGGATAGCAATTTTGGAATCAGAGAGACCAATTTAAAGGCACTGAAATGAATAGGAATTAAAAGCTAAGCTGAGGATATAGCAGTTGAGATGACTTTGTGAATTAAGAGGGGAAAAAGAATCCATAGAACTTGATGACTAATTGGATACGGGAAATAAAGAATAAACACGATTCCAGTATGAGTCCCAAATTTCAGAATAAGATTTGGGAATGCAAGCATTGAGCCAAAAACAAAACCCCCCAAAACAAGAGGAGGGATGATGAGTTGAATTTGAAGAGTTGAGTTTGAAGAGCCTATGGGACATACAGACGGAGTGGACTAGTAAGAGGGACATCTGATCAGAGATGTAAATCTGATAGCTATGTCTTTAGGTTGGATTGAGCTGTTCAAAGGAAACTGAAGAACTACGAAGACATGAAGATCAACATGCCAAAGAAAGAACGATTTATGAAGAAGAAAAAAATGCCGGGAAAAAGAATGAAACGGGGTGGGGGGGGGGGGGAGGTGAATCGTGTCCAATATCCTAGGTTGAGTACACAAAGCCCACAATATCGAGAGGTCATGGACAACCTTAGCAAGAGCAGTTTTAGTGGCAGTGGGCTGAGAAGAGAGTGGAAGTTAAAGAAGAGATGGCAATGACCATAGAGGACTCTTCCAAAGAGTTGAAGCTGGATAGGGACACGAGGTCCAGGGACTTTTTAAAAATTGTGGTGAGATACATGTAACAGAAAAATTTACCCTCTCGACCATTTCTAAGCATACAGTTCAATAGTGTTAAGTTTATCCAGACTGCTGTGTGACAGAATTAGTTCACCTCACAGAACAGAAAAACTACACCCATTAAGCAACTTCCCATTTCCCCCTCCCCTCAACCCCTGGCAACGACCACCTTTCTGTTTCTATGAATTTGACTATTTTAGATACCTCCATACAAGTGCGATCATATAGTATTTGTCTTTCTGCGACTGGCTTATTTCACTTAGTATAATGTTCTCAAGGTTCATCCATGTTACTGCCAGGTGAGAGTATTTCCTTTATTTTTAGGGCTGAATAATATTCATATATATATATACCACATTGTGTTTATTTGTTTATCCATTCACCCATCGATGAGTATTTGGGTTGCTTGCACCTTTTGGCTATCATGAGTAATGTTGCTATGAACATGGGTGTGAAAATATCACTTCGACACCCCGTTTTCGGTTCTTTGGGATTTACACCAAGAAGTAAGATTCTATTTTTAATTTTCTGAGGAAACTCAGGGACTTTTTAAATTATTATTTTAGGTTGAGAGAGACTTAAATGTGCTGGCTGGTGAATTGGCCTTATAGAGAAGACTGTCCTGGACGGTGAGCTGGGTGTATCTCCAGAGAAACCGAATGGAGACAGTCAGCAGAAAGAGGAAATGGAGGTGTTCCCTCCAGAAGCTTTCTGTTTTCTCTGTGAAACACAAGAAGGCAGCTGAGAGCAAGAAGGAATGTGCTCAAGTCTTGTTTTGAGAAGAATGTCTTAGAAGTCCCGCAGAGCAGCTCAGAGGAAAGGAAGAACTGATCTAAAGGAGGTGGAGGGACGTTTTCAGGGAACAGCTATAAGGAGAGGACATGAATCTGCAAGGATAGCAGTCTGTATGTAACCCAGAGGTTTGAAGGTAAGACAGGTCATCCACAGGGATGCTGGACGTTAGTGAATGTGGAGGCCTGACCAGGAGGTCAATTGACAACAGTAAAATGGAAGGGTAGGCTCATGATGATGGCCAAATCCGTACATAACAACTGAATAGGAATAGGGTCTTAAGAAACACAACCGGCCTTTAACCTGAGAAAGCACTTAGGTAATTCGCTTTATCGAATGCTTTGGGCACATTAATTGCCTTTAAATTAAAAAAAGAAACCCACCTCATAATTATGTACACCATGCACATGGTGTGTTAGAATTATTTGACTTTTTTTTTTTTTTTTTAAATCAGGGAACTTCTCGTTGCTCAAATATTCACAGCCTTAGACACTCTCACGGACCAGGAATTGGGGTCCTCACAAGATTGGAAGATCTGTACCCGCAAACGGCTGGAGATGAAACTGTCATCGAGAGCCTTTCCCATTGCCAGGCCAGGCAGAGCTATCAAAATAAGCGTTTGGCCTTTGCACTCGAACCTATTGTTTCAGATGGACTCAAGGCAGCTGGCTATTAAAATAAGGGGATGAGGAGTGGGCCAGGAACAAAAGACAGTACCTAAAAGAAGCGAATTGGTGGACTTTAAGAGCTATATTGCAGAAAGACCTTTTGGTGTAGGGTAAGAAAAATGGAGATGGGAGTTCAACTGGGATGATTCTTTCTCCTTCTGGAGGGGCACCACTGAGTTGACCTTCAGCTGCCTTCTAAGACACGCCACGGGTAGAGCCAAAGGCATCACCAGTCCTGACGAAGGTGCCGAGGAATCGGCAATGCCAGGGATAACAGGGGTGTGGAGAAAATGAAAGCTGTAAGTGCCGGAGCTAGAGTGCCATAGAGTAGAAGAAGGAAAAGGAAATTTTCCTTTTCCTGACATGTAAAGGAAAAGCACGTTCCATTTTCAAATATGTTTGTCATTGGCAAGGCAGTTGGGTGAGTGCTTCTACTTGCAGGTGGTAAAGCCATGTAGATACTCCTTAAAAATATGGACCACATGGTCTTGATGGCTGTCAGACTAGATGGGAAGACAAACTTGAAGGACCTTGCAACTGGTCATTAAAAGTTGGGAGGAAAAATAGGAGTATGGTCAGAAGCCATGTGAGTTAGTCAACCATAGAACTATAAAATCTGGGTAGTAAAAGTGTTTTTCTGTGATAGGTGTGGTTCACAATACCCACAGGGGTGGATTCATCTTATAGTAAGTGCGTTTCATGCCAAGACAGAATTTTAGAGACGACATCTTGAGTGACTGTGTTCATGGGGTGTGGTCTGTGGTCAGGAGGGAGTGCAACAATGACCCCGGGTGGCTGTCCCAGATTGGAACTTGTCCCAGAAACTTCACTGTAACACAGCCTCAAAATTGAAAGCAAAAATTGAAAGAATTACAAACAGAGATGGACAAATCCAGAAAAATAGTGGACTATTTTAACATGTTGCTTGGCAGTTGACGGCCCAAACAGCCAACAACTTACTAAGAATTTAGTAGAAGTTTTGAACACAGGAACAAACTTGACTTTATGGAGAACTTCTGAAACCTGAAGCTAGCAATTTATAACACACATTACTGTCAAGCATCTATGCAACGTGTATAATAAATGTATTGTTGGGGGTGCTCGGGTGGTGGCTCAGTCCATTCAGCATCCAACTTTGGCTCAGGTCATGATTTCAGGGTCCTAAGAGGGAGACCCGCACCTGGCTCGGCACTCAGCAGGGAGTCTGTTTTTCTCTCTCCCTCTCCTTCTGCCCCTCCCCCTGCTCATGCTCTCCCTCCCCCCCCCTAACAAATAAAGTCTTAAATAGATACAGTAACGAGACAAAGTGCACCTCAAATAAATACATAAATACATGAAAGGAGCAAAGAGTCCAATCCATGCAGACAGGCTAGAAGCTATAAATGGTATGAGGTAGGGTGTCCTGGGGCAATGAGGTCACTGGGATACAAAACAGGAATCAAGTAGCTAAATAGGCAGATTGTATCCAGGGGTGTGGTTCTCACAGACTGTTTGGCTATTGGACTAAAGACAGGAAAGCAAATTTGATTGGCCTCGAAATTTATGACTAAAAGTTGAGAGGGAAAAAACAAAACAAAACCGGGGCTGTGGTCAGAAATCATGTGAGAGAGTGTTCCCTGAAAACAGAAAACCTGATTTACACAATGTAGCAAGGGCCAGGTGAAAGAGATGGTTGGCGCCATCTTGCCGGGGCTGTTGCCTGTGAGTGTGGTGATTGTATTCCAGGACTGTTTTGTGGTCAGGAGGAAGTACACCGGCCCCTTAAGATGCCATCCTGGCCATCTGACACAGCTGTTACAGGAGGTGACACAGGGCACTGCGTCCCTTTTGACATAGGGACTCACAAGTCCCTGAAAATCTCGCTCTGTCCTGGATTGCAGTGGCCAGGAAGGGTTGACGTCGTGCCACTGACACCACCACTGCCTCTCCCTTACTGAAATGAAGGTACGGCCATTCACTAGTCTCCGTAAGTCCCTCTCAGCTTTGTGTCCTGTCCACAGTCTCACCTCCCTCTCTCCTACCCCCTTGCCATCAAAAGTAGCTCTAGGGTTCCCAGGGGTGCTGTGTAATGAGATAGTGCCTACCACCAGGCTGGCCATGGACTCCAGCTACTGCCCTTGTGTTGCTGAGGAACAGATTTGCTTCTCAGGAAGCAAAACTCAAGAAACACCACTGGATATCCATAATATCAATTAGTGATAACCTTGGACCTTGAATCAAGTCTTAATTCCTCCATCTACTGTTTCTGTACAGGGTCTCTCTCCCTCTCCCTCCCTCCCTCTTTTTCTTTTTCGAATATTAAATGAAGAGGCATACTCAACTTGTAGAGTTATTCTGAGACGAATGATGGAGTGTGAAACCTAATGTAGAAAAGCTGCTCGGTTCATGAAAACTATGCTTTTATTTCCTAGTAATCAGTAGCGGCATAAAGAAAGGAGGAGCTGCTCCCTGCTGCCCCCTGCAGCCCAACGTCAAGTCCGAAGGCCTGCATGATCCCGGAACACTATACCAGGGACCAAGAGACAATTCAGGCTCCTTGTCCAGAAAAACAAAACAAAACTACACCTCCGCAGCAAAAAGTGACCAACTGAAAGTGAAACCGACACATCAACAGACGTTTGATCATCCTATCCTAAAGAAACTCTGGCTAATTTGAGTGAGTTCTGAGTCTGTTTTGCAGTAGGTGACCAAGCAGGGATGAGACTAGCTAAGACTGGAGCTAACGGAGAAGAATTCTTGCAGCTGCGTGGAGGGGACCAAGAGTGAACGAGAGTAACCTCTGTGACAACACACCCTGAGATCTCTCCCCGTTCATCATGCTTCTGCCACCATTTTCTGAATGTGTGTCCCATGAAGAGGCATGATTCTCGAAAGCACATGCTCAGAAAGGAGGACACCTCCCTTTGTCCCTATGTGCAATCAGGATATTCCATTCAACCTTACGTACCCCTTGGCACCCTGACCTGCTATACAACGAACCCCAGCCATCTGGGAAGGTGGATTTGAGAAATGTTTTCCTGTCTCCTTGCTTGACGCCCTGCAGTAAAATCCATTTTGCCCTCCTCAAAGCTGGTGTCAGTGCTTGGCTTGCTTGGCCTCTGGGGAAGGACCCCTGTCTGATAACAAAGGCGGCATTGTCTGGTAAATGAGTGGAACCTGCAGAATGCTGGGTGGGTCCTGTCAACAGAATTCACAGATAAAATCGGCTAGCTGTAGGGCAACTGGAGGCCAAAGTTGGCCCTTCAAACGTGTGCATGGGGGACGCCTGGGTGGCTCAGTTGGTTGGACGACTGCCTTCGGCTCAGGTCATGATCCTGGAGTCCCGGGATCGAGTCCCGCATCGGGCTCCCAGCTCCATGGGGAGTCTGCTTCTCTCTCTGACCTTCTCCTCGTTCATGCTCTCTCTCACTGTCTCTCTCTCAAGTAAATAAATAAAATCTTTAAAAAAAAAAAAAAAAAAAAAAAAACGTGTGCATGGTAAGGAAGAACGGAGGTCTGGAGTAGCAACACTCCTCCTGGGCAGGTTTTGGGGACTCAGAACTTGTAATACTTCAAGAGACAGGCAAGACAGTACAGTGAATCCTAGTAGACGGTGTCCATTCCTAAAAGGAAGAATTTCACTTCTCACTTCTAATGTCCCTGGCGTTCCAGGGGATTGTGTTACACACAGTATGGACAGGCAGACCCTCCCCCCACCCCACCCACACAGCAGACCTGAGACTAAGAAGAGAGGGCTCCTATTATAGGGTTGGATGTTATTTTGCCATCCTACTTAAGACATGCTCTTATCTGAGCGTACAGACCCTGGTTTATTTTGCCAAGGGTGTTTGTGGGAATTATAAGAGCTCCCCTTTTGGGTACCCCACCTTCCATGTGGCATCATCTCTTTACCCTCAGTGGGGTTTACATGCCATCTAGTATCTGCTTTATCTCCTCTTTGTCTTCCTAATTTTTACATGCAATAGATAACCTCGTGAAATTTTTCATCCAATATCCAGTGTTCATTGATAGCCTACTCAGAGGTGTGCCCATATGTGGCTAAGACCTAGGTATAGAAGAGTGAGTAATGCGAGGTGCCTTCTTACAAGGCACTCATCTTTTTTTTTTAATATTTTATTTATTTATTAGAGAGAGAGGGACAGAGCAAAGCAGGGGAAGCAGCAGGCAGAAGGAGAGGGAGAAGGAGGCCCCCTACTGAGTAAGGAGTCAGGACCCTGGGATCCTGACTTGAGCAGAAGGCAGACACTTAATCAGCTGAGCCACCCAGGTGCCCCACAAGACACTCATCCTAGTGAGAGTTACTGTTACATTGAAACTGATAGCTAAAAAAAAAAAAAAAAAAAAAAAAAAAAAGAAAAGAAAAAAGTAGTAATTGGAATGACAGAGATTCCATGGAGTAATACAGCGGCTGGCATATATGAGAGGAGTTCCATGATTATTTGTTGGGTGAATGGATCGATAACAATACATCCAGGGCATTATGGGAAGACAGAGAAGGGTTCTAAGTTATCCTCAGGGGAGTGGTGGAATCTGCCCAACTGAAGTGAACACACTTGGGGCTAAAGTTGGAAGCTTCTGATACATTAAGTTTCCAAGAAAATTCTGGGAATGTTCATTTAATATTGTTCATGAGTAAGGGTAAGGAAATAATCATTCTGTGAACTGCTGAGCTTGGATCACATGGGACTCGGACTGCCCCACACCAGTCAGTTGTGTGTGTGTGTGTGTGTGTGTGTGTGTGTGTCTAGATGTTTAAGAGAGAAGGTGCCACCACTCTGGAAAACAGCATGGAGATTCCTCAAAGAGTTGAAAATAGAGCTACCCTATGACCCAGCAATTGCACTACTGCTTATTTACCCTAAAGATGCAAATGTAGCGATCCAAAGGAGCACGTGCACCCGACTGTTTATAGCAGCAATGTCCACAATAGCCAAACTATGGAAAGAACCTAGATGTCCAACAACAGATGAATGGACAAAGAAGATGTGAGATATATATATACATATATATGTATACACACACACACGCAATGGAATACTGTGCAGCAATCAAAAGAAATGAAATCTTGCCATTTGTGACGACGTGGAGGGAACTAGAGGGTATCATGCTTAGCGAAATAAGTCAATCGGAGAAAGACAACTATCATATGATCTCCCTGATATGAGGAAGGGGAGATGCAATGTGGGGGGCTTGGGGGGTAGGAAAAGAATAAATGAAAGAAGATGGGATCGGGAGGGAGACAAACCATAAGAGAATCTCACAAAACAAACTGAGGGTTGCTGGGGGGAGGGGTGGTAGGGAGAGGGTGGTGGGGTTATGGACATTGGGGAAGGTATGTGCTATGGTGAGTGCTGTGAAGTGTGTAAACCTGGCGATTCACAGACCTGTACCCCTCGGGCTAATGATACATTATATGTTAATTTAAGAAAGAAGGAAGAGAGAGAGAGAGAGAGAGAGAGAGAGAGAAGGTGCCTCCCTAAGCACAGCAGGGGTGGTTCCAAGTGATTTGAAATCAGGCCAGATTTAAAAATCACCTCCTCCTTGGGCATTACCAACCTCATTCTCCTCTTGAATCTCAGGGCCATGATGGTTACAGGTTAAAGTATGTCATCTTGTATTTCAGAGGCACCTGAATTTTTTTTTTAAGATTTTAATTATTATTTGGCAGAGAGAGATACAGTGAGCGAGAGAGGGAACACGAGCAGGAGGAGTGGGAGAGGAAGAAGCAAGCTTCCTGCTGAGCAGGGAGCCCAATGCAGGGCTTGATCCCAGGACCCTGGGATCACGACCTGAGCTGAAGGCAGATGCTTAACAAGTGAGCCACCCAGGTGCCCCTGCACCTGAGTTTTCTTATCTGTGTGACCTTAGGCAGGTTTCTAAAGCTCACAGAGCCTTGGTTTCCTCACTTCCAAAGGGGAGGTTATAGTCCCATTTGCCTCACTTGATTGTTTTGATGATGGAATTATACAATGAGTGAACATATGAGCCCTTAGCATAAGGCCTAGAGCCTAGTAAATGCTCAGTAAGTTCTTGATCATTCAGAATGCCATGGACTTTGCAGACACAGTTCAGACTGAGGCTCCAGAGATTTTTTTTTTCTTCCCTCTGCAAATGTTCCTTTGTTCCACATCCCCTATGGGAGAGGAAGGCCTGGGGCAATGAAGGGGAGAAATAGGTCTAGGTTAGCCAGGGTACTTGTGGGTCCAGCAGTGACTTCCTGGTGCTATGGTGAACTAGGGCTGTCACATTGGCTGGACATAGACCCCAGTCATGCCTGTCTTGCTGCAGCGGGTCATAACTTTTACTCAAGGGAAGCTCTGAAAAGCTTCACTCAGCAAGCAACAGTACCAGAAGGTTATCATCAGGACTTTGGGCTTTAGAGGCAGCGGCCCTGGGTTTCAAGGAGAAAAACAAACTTAAGCGCATGGCTGGTCTCCATAGTCACTTTTTTCTCTTTCCCTTCTTTCCATCTTTTGTCTTTATCCTCTGTGTGTGTGTCTCTGTCTCTCTGTTTCTCTCTCCCTCCTCCCTCCCTCTCTCTCCTCCTCTTCCCCTGCTCCTTCTTTCCTTTTTTGCTTTCTTGTAATCGCAGATCATTTTTTACAGAAACGTGAAAGTTTTTAATGTTCCTAACACTTGACTGAAAGGGTCCGTAGACAAAAGGACGAGACTGATACAAAGCGAATGTCAAGCAAAGCTTTATTTCACGCCAAGCATCGAGAATCAAACTGACCGGCTAGGGCCGTCTCTTGCAAAGAGGCGACTCCTCCCAGTCTCACAGACTAACTTTTATAGAGTAAAGGCCATGTGGTTGAGCCTTTGGCCACACACAGGTGGCCAATGGAATTACATTCTACCCCATGATAGTCATCTAATTCAGCCTATGACCTTGGCTAGAATTTGTCTGGAGCCCAAATGGGGGGGGCTCACACTGCTTGGCGGGTAATACGTGTGCTTTCCCTTGATTGGACGTTTCCACCTGGCCTGGCTCATCCTTGGCGGGTAGGGAGGTAATACGTGCCCTTTCACTGATTGGACGTTTCCACCTGGCCGGACACGTTCTTGTATGTGGGCTCCGTTATCAGGGGCTGGTCAGTCATATTTCACCAGTTCTGTTTCTAAGCGCTTTTCTCTTGGGGGCAAGGGGCAGGTTCAATCTAACTTTACTGCATAAACAACAAAATGGCTCGCTCTGGCTAAGTAGGCCCTTACATTCCCCCCTTTTCTTTGGAGATTAGTCAAATCTTTGAAGATTCTATGCCCCCCTGTTGTAAGGGGTTATATTGAGTCTATAAGATTAGCATCTTTATAGCCCCAATCCTTTTTTTTTTTTTTTTTTTTTTTTTGGTATAAATGACATCAGGGCCTTTATAGTGCAGGGGCTGAAATGCCAATAGAGTATTACCCCCACCTTAAAAGACCACCAGAGACGTGAGTCAAAGCCAATCAGCAAGGGTCGTTTATTGCAGGTTCGAACCTGGACCTCTGCGCCGCTCGTTGCCGATAACGCCGAGAGGTCCAGAGCTGGGTTGGTGCAGGGTTTTTATAGACAGGTACAAACAAGTTTCGGGTGGGGCTGAGCTGATTGATTGACAGTTTGAACAGGCATACTTGGCGTCAGTGAATTGGGTCAGGGGACCCCGCGTGAAAGCAGACAAAGCAATCTTACAGAAGCAGAACTGGCCAGTTAGCCCACGCATGCGGAAAAAAGCACTATCAGGATATTGAAGGCCTGGTTACTATCAAGTAAAGACAATTGGGAGTCTCCTGGTGGAATGTTACATTCCGGCTATCAAGCATCCTTGTTAATGAGATTTAGGTTTAGAAGAAATTGAACTTTATTTACTTTTCCTTCTACCTCCACCTCCTTCGTTTTTTTTTATGGAGGGGAGGGTGACTTTAGAGCTTGAGGAACTGAGTTCTGTGTCCCTGGAAATTGGGCTGTTGATAAGGTAACTTCTTTGTTTGTAAATCTCAAGGACATTTGCAAACCAAGGGAGACTCCTGTCTTGCAGGATTGTGATCTCAGCAAGTTAACCATTTATCATTTTATGACAGTCAGGGGTGCCTGAGGAATGCTACACATATGGAGGGGAGCGGGTGAAGGGGGGGGGGGTGCAAGGCGCCAGCTTTTGCTTTGTCCTCAGCCAGCCTCCTGCTCCTTCAGGGCCAAAGAGGAACATCAATAATAGTAAGATTAAGGGGCTTGTAATTGCTGATATTAGGGAAGTCATCCATGGAGACCAGTTGCATAAATTTTCAGATCATCCCTGGGAGTCCTAAAGTCCCCCTTTTTCTAAGAATAGTATGTTAAGCCCCCTTCAATTTTGCAGTACCATTTCGGCTAGAGAGCTTAGGGAATCAGTTAGCTTATCTATATTTTCATGCATGTGACGTAAATCAGCATCTACTTGGGATCCCAGAGCCTCAAAATCTACTTTTTCTTTTATTAAGGCTGCGGTTCCTATTGCTGTAGACCCCGCTATTCCTGCAGCCACTAATGCTGGAATTAGGATGGGGACCTCACGTTTTGTTCGCCCTGTCCCTGCAGTAAGATGCTGGAATCCTTCGACCCCCTTATAATAACCTACTTGGGGAAGGATGTGAGCTGTTATATAGAGCTCATTCCATGAAGAGTTTTGGAATAAAGCAAGATTAAGGCATGGCGTGAGCCCCAAATTACAAGCAAACCAGGCCCCAGCAGGGGCCTTAGGGAAATTAGTGAAGACAGCAGGGACTATTATAACCTCACATAAGTTTTTGTATTGGGAAGATTGTTTCCCTTTCCATGTCGCAAAGCAAAGTCCCTTAGCTCTTTTATCTCCTAAAGTTAGTCTAGGTATTTTTCCCCATCCACAGGAGTCATGAGAGCTTTCATTTTTAATTTGGCCCTTTTGGGTCCCTATAGTAAGATTGGCCCCCATGCCAATATAGTATGGGAGCTGAGGATTTAAACATAGCCAGCAGTCGTGGGTGACATTAGGACCTGAAGCATTCAAAAAATTAAACATTGTATCTACCAGTGGGAGTGAAACTTTTTATAACATTATTGCCATTGTCAACCTTTTCTCTTTTATTTTTTATGATAGTTTCCCTCGGGGTAGACGTGGCGGGTAGCTTGGTTGGTTGTAATGGCTTGGGAGGATTTAAAACTGGGTTCATCCCTAGAGACCGAAGCAGTTCTCGAATTTTTATCTTCTGGATGGTGAATTGCCCTCCTCTATCTGCATCAGGTTCATAATATCTAAGGCCCCAAGATCGGCCATATTCCCAGAGACGATCTTTGGGGTTGATGATTGTAATAGATATATTTGTACAATATTTTCCAAATCGGTGGGATGCAATTGAAGGAAAGATCCTTGTGGCTAAATGTTTACCAAATTCCTTTTGTGTTACACAGCTATCTGTTCTGATGGGTACTACTGTTATATGGGGGTCACGGTTTATTCCCCAATCAGAGGCTATTGTCTCACATCCCCACCGTGCTCAGTAATAGTCTGAAGCTCTTCCACACCCTGTATGAGTCCCTGTGTAAGGACACATGTAGTAAGAGGCATGCGTGACACAAGGAGTTACAGGGGCCAACTGACATATGGTTACATTAAATTGCATCGTTAGCTGATGGGTCAGCCATTCACCGCTTTGTATAACCTTTTTCATTTCTCCTAATTTCGTTTGTTTAATTTCCCACCTATACTTTTCTGTCTTATGAGGTGACTCAGAAGCTTTTACAAAAACAGGTAACAATAGGAGCAACAATGAACTCATAGTCTTTTGAGTCTTAGCTTTAGTCCACGGTCAGCGGGGTCCATGGGCAACAGCTTCCATCTCTGGGGGGCGTCCTCGTCCTTGGCTCGTTTGACGTGACCCTCATGAATCCAGGCCTGGATGCCTTCTACTTTTATTGCTGTGGGGGTGGTCAGGATGACAGTAAATGGTCCCTTCCAACGAGGTTCCAAGTTTTCCACTTGGCGGCGGCACATTCAAACCAAGTCCCCGGGTTGGTAAGGATGTGGTTCCAGCTCCATCTCTGTTTCAGTGTGGGCAGTTCGGATCCCTGCGTGGGCTCTTTTTAAGACAGACTGTAATGCCTGCAGTGACTGGAGTACAGACTGATCAGTCATTTTTGCTAGGGCAACCTCTTGTAGCCGAGGGCAGAGCGAGGGGTGGGGGTGTTTCCCAAACATTATTTTAAATGGGGCCACCTTGTTTAAATAGGGTGTACATCACGCCGTGAGGAGGGCGAAAGGAAGGAGAGTCACCCATCCACCATCAGCCTCTAGAATTTGCTTTGTCAAGGTCTCTTTAAGAGTCCAGTTCATTCTCTCTACTTGCCCGCAACTCTGGGGCCAGTAGGCACAATGTAGTTTTCAATTAGTGCCTATGGCCTTGGCCAATGCTTGTGAGACTGAACTCACAAACGCAGGGCCATTGTTTGACCCGATCGTGAGAGGTAACCCAAACCTCTAGTAGCTTTTGGTTACCACTCCTGCCATCTCGTGTTTGGCAGAAAAGGCCTCTACCCAGCCTGAAAAGGTATCCATAAAAACTGACATATACTTGTGTCCATATTTTCCCAGTTTCATCTCTGTAGAATCCATTTCCCAAGAAATCTCTGGCTCCTTACCTCTTTCTCTTTTCCCTCTTCCCATTCTAGTTCTTCCCGCATTTACCACCTGACACTGCGCACATCTATCAACCATATCCTGAGCCATACGCCATAATTTAGAAACCTGAAACTGCTTGCCCATGAGCTCCTTGAGCTTGCATGTCCCCAAATGAGTGCCCTGATGTATTTGGCTTACTAATTTCTTCCTAGTCTTAGCCCAGTCCCCTTCATAGTCTAGTTTAACCCACTTTTGTAAATATTTTAAATCTTCCTCTAAAGTTTACCTTAGGTTGTCTAGCTTAGACAGACAAACATTTAAATACAACCAAATCTAGAATTTAACATCCATAAAGGCATGTTATTAAAACATAATTTTTCTCTCTAAAATAACCCTCATTTCCAGAGATAGCCAAATCAGGACTTATTTATTTGAAAAATAAGTCCAGTTTTAACAAACTTGGCCTAATTATTTACATAAGCTCAGCAAGAACAGTGAGTGTGATCATATAGACATTTTAGAATCTGCTTTGGTGGAACTTCTTATAAGGAATCTCTAGGTTGAACTTTTGTGTAGCCTCTCCGGGCCAGAAGCCAAGCCACGTACTTGCCATCAGGCATGCCTGCAAAACCTGTCGATTTGGGCGAATGCCTCTTCATGAGACTCTGCACCTACCAAGGAGTGACATTCTTTACTCACCTGGTGAGGCTGCTGGGAACTCTGTAAGCAAGGTATCAGGCCAACAGTCCCAAGGGGCTTTATGGCTCCAGGTTTCATAAAGTCAACCTTAGTTCCTTTTTCACTTTAAACTGTCTGGTCATATCTGAGTCTTTTCAAATATGACATTCCAGTCAAAGCCATGGTAAAATAACCAGCTTCCAATAGTGTCCTGCTACAAGGAGAACAGATTCTTATTGAACTTATGCAAATGACTGATTGCCATGGAAGAAAGAATACTTACTGAGCCCTTTTGGTTTCAGAGGGTTTAGATAGAGAGAAAAGTTGAATGCCTTGATTCGTTTGCAAATAAATATTTTTCCATTTTTGTAAGTCACAGATATCTTAAGGAAAAAGTTTTCTTGGTCTGGAAGAACAAACATTAGAGAACCAGCAATGTTTAAAATAACCGATACAACACTATAATCTTTTAGTTCGTTTAGTCCCATATTACTTTCCATGGTGCTAATTCTGGTTTAGTCCGCATGCAGCTTTTACTTCCAGAAATTCTTATCCGTTTCCATTCCAGGATTTTAATATATCAAAGACCTGTATTTGTCCTGAAAGTCTCCCATATGAAGTTCTTTTAAGGCAGAATTTATCTTACAAGAGAACTGAAACAATTACAAATGACAAAAGCTCAGAATAGATATGGCTAAACTACCAGGTGATGACCTTTGACCTTATCAAAACACTAAAACTTTAGGAAATGCACAGAATCTCTAGAATAGTTACAGCATTTACCCAAATGTAACCCAAGGTTTATTATTGGTTTAAATCTTGTCAACAATTGCTAAAACCTTAGAAAGTTTTTAAAACACATGCCTAAATATAATTAGGGATGTTAAACACCTGATAAAACAAAACATAGAAACTGGGTTTTCTGGGCAGGCAAAGAGAAAACCCTTTCTGTTTCAATTAACCGAAGAGAACTTTGCCCTTTCAAACAGAGAGAAAACCAGCTTTTCTATACCAGTGTCTTTTCCTTTTTTATTTTTAAGCGTGCAGTCTTAAGATGTGAGTTTTCTGGGTTTCCCTCCCATTGTGAATGACATCGCAAACAAAGGGAGGGGAATCTTTCAGATGCTGTCCTGCTCACGTCCCTCGCGGGAACTTAGGAGCGTCTTAGCTAAGGTCTGTCCGTATAAACCCCGGACCAGGCTACTCCGTGGAGTAGATGACCGTTATGCCATATGACGCCCCGCGAGACTCAGGGTGCAGCTCACTCAGACTCCGTATCTGAAGCGGTGGAGCCCTACAGACACACTCATACAGTCAGGCACTCTTCAGATTCAAACAGGTTGGACACCCTCCCCTTTTGGGGTATCCCTGGCTAATGGGAGGTGATCAGTCTCCCTTTTCCCTCTTTACAGATTAGAGTGAGTTTCTATGGTTACAGACAATGGAGGATGGTAACAGGGTGTTTTCCCAGTCCCTCAAGGTTGGGCTGCTTCCTTAATTTCTCAAGGCCAAATGGCCCTTACACTTGGAAGGATAATCTATGTGGAGGCAGGTCAAGAGAGTGCTAAATCACCTGGGAGGCTGTTCTTCTCTCTTATTTAAACAGGATGAGACATCTGGTATTTTCTCCCCCCTTTTTCTTTCTCTTAGTCTGTCCTGACCATACCTAAAATTCCTTTTCTGAAGATTTCCCTTCATAAATCTCATAAATCTTCTACAACTTTCCTTTGCAATCAGGTTTTGTCCCAAGTCATTTCCTTCCAAACAACCATCTTATTTAGGACAAAATTACCTTCTCTTACCCTCAACAAAATGTACTCCCATTCCTTAAATCTTTATTACATATCATCTACTTTTCCATAGAGTTTCTTTCTTTATTTCCATCAGTCTTAGTTACATTTAGCAGAATTTTGTACTCTTAGAAACGCCTTAATCAGTTATTAACCAATTGTGAACTGTTACAACAGAATTCTTCAGATGGCAAATTTATGAATCAGTTAAGCGCAAAACATGTTTACCAACAGATTTCAAAAGCACAAACCTAGCTTCAGTAATTAATGACTTAGCATTTTATCCTGTTTGGTTAAGACCTAGATGTCCATAATTTAAAACCATTTGTCATCCAACCAAAACTTTAAAGTTTTAGGTTACCAAAGACTTTGAAAGCTACTTCAGCAATTACCCATTAAACTTTGAGACAGACAATTAACCATCAGTTCAGTCATCTCTTTGCTAATAGATTTCAACAGATTTTAACAGAAATTATGAGAGCTTATTTGATCTTAAGTAAACTCTGAAGTTTTACATTTACTGCTGATAACTTAAAAGACACGTATATCTTAATTAAACCACCAAACTTAACGTAGTTCAAATACTGATTTACGTTCCACCTGGGCCCACTCCACTTTGAATATTTACCTGAGACATGGGTGGGAAGATTTGGAGTGGGGGGTGTTAGGTCCAGGGGCTGCTCTTCTTGCTCCCTGACAGTGAAGAGGGGAGCAGCCGTGGTGCATGATCTAGAGGCTAGTCATACAGGCTGCACGCACGTTGGTGCAGAAACATGAGAAGTGGGACACAGAAGAAACAAAGTGCCACCAGAAGGCAGAGAAAGGATTCCCAGTTTTAGAGCTTATCAACTTCAACAGAGGAGCAGACATCATGCTTTCCCACCAGCAAGGGGTGGGGGCTAGGCAGTCCACATCGGGCCAGAGAGGGCAAGGAACTTCCCCAAAACAAAGGAAGTTTCGGCAGCTGCTTGGGAATATTCCTTAAAGTCTCTGTCTCGAGTTAGACCAACCCCAGTTGGCCCCAGTTATAGCCCTTAACACATGAAATGAGTGAGCGAGAAGCCCTACATCTATTAGAAGGAATGGAGAGATGAAAGAGTCCCCTCACTCTCTGCTTGCCCCATTTCTTAAACACAACAAGCAACACAACAAACAACACAACAAGCAACAAGAAGGCAAGACAAAGAAAACCACAGGCCCAGCGGCCCTTCTTCGACCAGATGTTAAACCCAAAGATGTGCAAGATGTAATCCCAGCTTAAAAAGGTAACCTGCCGCTGTAGGGAGTTTTCTTGGATCCCTATGAGCATCCATTGACCCAGCGGGGAATTTTCTCGGTTCCCTACGTGCATCCGTAAACCCAACGGTTGTGGTCCCCTTGACACACTTGCTGGTGGGGATTTTCTCGGTTCCCTAGATGCACTCACTGGTGCGGATTCACTTGGTCCCCTAGATGCACCCAATGTTGGGGATTTTCTCGGTCCCTGGATTGCCTGGGAGGGCCCATAACTCCTGGCAACACCCCCCCCCCCCCCTGCAAGATGAGGCGTCCCGACATCCACTCCAGCCCTGGGAGCTATGCTGCGTCCAGCTTCTCCCCGGTGGGCTTTACTACCCTGGAGCGCCACAGACAGACAGACAGACAAGACAGACAAACAGACAGATAGGATCTCAAGGGGTCTTAAGATCTTACCTCCGGAGGCTTTCTGATGCTGGCTCAGTCCTTGCCGTTTCATCCCGGACGAACCCCCACTGAAAGGGTCCATAGACAAAAGGACGAGACTGATACAAAGTGAAGGTCAAGCAAAGCTTTATTTCGCGCCAACCATCGGGAATCAAACTGACGGGCCAGGGCCGTCTCTTGCAAAGAGGCGACCCCTCCCAGTCTCACAGACTCTACTTTTATAGAGTAAAGGCCATGTGGTTGAGCCTTTGGCCACACACAGGTGGCCAATGGAATTACACTCTACCCCATGATAGTCATCTAATTCAGCCTATGACCTTGGCTAGAATTTGTCTGGAGCCCAAAAGGCGGGGCTCACACTCCTTGGCCGGTAATATGTGTGCTTTCCCTTGATTGGACGTTTCCACCTGGCCTGGCTCATCCTTGGCGGGTAGGGAGGTAATACGTGCCCTTTCACTGATTGAACGTTTCCATCTGGCCGGACACGTCCTTGTATGTGGGCTCCGTTATCAGGGGCTGGTCAGTCATATTTCACCAGTTCTGTTTCTAAGCGCTTTTCTCTTGGGGGGAAGGGGCAGGTTCAACCTAAGTTTACTGCATAAACAACAAAATGGCTCGCTCTGGCTAAGTCGGCCCTTACATTGATAATCCAAGCCCCATCTTTAAATTTTCTCAGCTAGAAGTGTGGTAAAGTTTTTGCTTCAGTTGTGTGTGTGTGTGTGTGTGTGTGTGTGTGTGTGTGTGCGTGTGTGTGTGTGTATTTCCCTAAATGGTCAGAACAATTTGGTCCTTTAGGACTTGGGTCAATTCTTCACTCAGAGCCCTCTGAAGCCTTCCCCATGCCCATGTTTCAGATCTCCTTTGTCATTCCATTCCATTCCATTGTATTCCATTCTTGGGTGAGGATACGGAATCATATGTCAGGATATACCATCAGGCCTGTCCTTGCCCAAGCCTGGTGATAACCTTGGTGGCCATCACACACCCTGGCCGGGGCTGCTGAATATGCTGATGCAGAGCTCATCAGGAGTTCTGGAGCATCCAGAGAAGAGGCAGGGATGAGACTGGTGATGGGCCTGTTCTGCTGACCTGGTGTTAATCCTGTCTTTATTCAGCCACACCTACAAAAAGATTCTGGGACTCTGGAGCCAGGTATCACCAGCAGACCTCTCTGAGAGTGGCTCCTGTGGTGCTTGGTGGCACAGGAGCAACCGCTGGTCTGACCACAGGCCCACTAGTTGCACATGGTGGTCACCCACCACGAAAGGGAGCTGTCTGGGCTGTGCTGAGTGATTTGTACTGCTTCGTCACTCTCTCTTTCTCTCTCTCTCTGAATGATGATCTTAGCTATTTTATTATTATGTTTTAATTATGTTCAGTTAGCCACTGTAGAGCACATCATCAGTTTTTGATGTAGTGTTCCATGATTCCTTAGTTGCATATAACACCGAGTGCTCATCACCACACGTGCCTGCCTGTCTTAATACCCATCACCCCGTTAACCCCTCCCTTCACCCCCTCCCTTCTGAAACCCTCAGTTTGTTTCCTGGGATCCGGAGTCTCTCATGGTTCATCTCCCTCTCTCATTTCTCCCCCTTCAGATTTCCCTCTCTTCCCTTGTAGTCCTCCGTGCTATTCCTTATGTTCCACATAAGAGTGAAGCCACATGATACTTGTCTTTCTCTGCTTGGCTTACTTCACTCAGCACAATCCCCTCCAGTTCCTTCCATGTTGATGCGAATGGTGGGTATTCATCCTTTCTCATGGCTGAATAATATTCCATTGTATATATGGACCACATCTTCTTCATCCATTCATCTGTTTGAAGGGCATCTCAGCTCCTTCCACAGTTTGGCGATTGTGGACACTGCTGCTATGCACCTTGGGGGGCAGGTGGCCTTTCTTTTAAACACATCTGTATCTTTGGGGTAAATACCCAGTAGTGCAATTGCTGGGTCACAGGGTAGCTCTCTTTTTAACATCTTGAGGAACCTCCATGCTGTTTTCCAGAGTAGCTGCACCAGCTTGCATTCCCACTGACAGTGTAAGAGGGTTCCCCTTTCTCCTTCCCCTTCTCTCCTCACCAAAATTCGTTGTTTCCTGTCTTGTTAATTTTGGCCATTCTAACTGGTGTCAGGTGGTATCTCATTGTGGTTTTCATCTGTATTTCCCTGATGGCTAGTGATGTTGAGCATTTTTTCGTGTGTCTGTTCACCCTTTGTATGACTACTTCGCAGAAGTATCTGTTCGTGTCTTCTGCCCATTTTTTGACTGGGCTATTTGTCTTTTGGGTGTTGAGTTTGAGAAGTTCTTTATAGGTCTTGGATACCAGCCGTTTATCTGCAATGTCATTTGCAAATATCTTCTCCCATTCCGTGGCTGCCTCCTTGGCTGTGCAGAAGCTTTTTATCTTGATGAAGTCCCAAAAGTTCACTCCCTTATTATGGAAACAGCTCTTTCAGTTTTTACTCTCAGCCCCTCATTGGATTCCTAGCCGATCCCATAGGAACTGGGCCAGGGGACAAACCTGAGTGAGGGATAGCACCACTTCCTTCAAACAGCCACAGAGTGCTGTTAGTGGCCCAAGCCGGGCTTCCTGGTTCTCTCTTCTTCCTTAGGGTGTAATTTCCTCGTATCCTTTTCTGTCCTTAAATCAAAGAGACCTCTGATAGAAAATAAATGGTATCTCACTGTGACTAATTTTTTTTTTTAAATTTTTATTGCCTAACCAAGAAACAGACTCTTAACTATAAAGAGCAAGCTGATGGTTAACCGGGAGGGAGGTGGAGGGTGTGATGGTGTGAGTTCAATAGGTGGTGGGGATTAAGGAGGGCACTTGTTGTTATGAGCACTGGGTGTGGTATGGAGGGGTTGAACCACAATATCCGACACCTGAAACTAATATTATGCTGCATGTCCAATAATCGGAATTCAAATGAAAGCTTAAAAAAATAACAAAAATGATTTTTTTTTTTAATTGTCTGACTAATGTTGGGGTTAAGTGTTTTTTCTTTTCCATGAAGGATGGGGGGTGTGTGGGCAGGGGGCAGGAAGGCCGTTTCTGCAGATCTTCACACATGCTCAGCAATGTCTGGAATGCAGCAGGGGACACCACTGAATCTCACGGTGGTGGGTTACAGACTACATTATCTTACTCCCACAGGAAAGAGACCAGTAGGGAGTAAATTAAGAACTGAATGTGACGATACATTCATTGGTTGTGGGATTGTGGTTGACTTTTAAAAAATACATTCTGGTAACTTTCCCCAGCTTTCCAACTTGTCTCTGGTGAGGATGTCAAGTCCATATGCAGGGGGTGGGGGGGGTGGGGGCGGCGGTTTCAACACAAGAACAAGATCTGGAAGGAAGGGCTGGCAGTGCTGTTCAGAGAAGACTGAGTGAACTGGCTTCAGAGTCATTTCTTGAGGCCATTCTCTGAGGTGAAAGGAAGCAAGAGAGAGAAAAACCCTCCGGGCCTTGACCCTGCACCATCCGATAGTAATTCATGACCCTCAAACTATGTGCACCCCATCGGCTCTCCTGTGCACCTCCAAATTGATGAAATCCCATGCCATGGGTTTCCAGAGGCCTGGATTTCCAAGGAGTGGCTCATTAGAATGTTTTGACCGAATCAGGGCACTTTCCAAGGGGCTCTGGGGATCAGTCCTCCAGGTAGGATCCTTCTGGATAAAGAAGGCTCGGAGGTGCCACAGTGCCACTGAAAGTCTAGCCTCTCCCGTACTGCATAGACTCTGCTTCCCCATCCTGGGTTAGCAGTGCGGGCTGTGGGAAATAATTATCCAAGTAGGCAGGGGACAGTCGTACTGGATAGGCTGGAGGAGGGAGCCTTGGAAGTTCGGTGGATTTACAAGGATAGAAAAAGTCAGAGATAAATGGCCATAAGGATGACGATTGTTGTTTTCTAGAAAGGCCCCAGTAAACAGGCTCAGAGCTTCTTCTTTTTTTTTTTTTTCAGGCAGAAAGTGTGGATGCGCTAAGATGGAAGGTAGTTGTCGTCACCAATCTAATGGTCTCAGTGGTGGCTGGTGACCATATTTCTTCTCAGAGGGTGAGCTGTAGAACAAGAATTTAGCATTGGCCAGAAAGGTACACCAGCGATGCTACTGGTGGAAAGTGCAGTGATATACATAGCACTTGAGGGTCTGACTGACAGATACACTTTATTCAAATGTCGGCACGCACGAGCGGGTAAGCAGACTTGGAGAGCCATCATGCTTTGCCATCAAAAGCTGGGTTTAAAAAAAAAAAAAAAAAGGAGTCTGTGGCTATGGTAATGGTAATATATCGTGGGGGCTCAATCCCCCAGAGACAGAAGATTTTATTCAAAGTACCAGGTGGCTCCAGCTGGGCTAGGGCAGAGTGAGTGAAGGGGAGAGGAGGCCAGAGAGTTAGCCAGGAGTTAAATCTGGTAGAGTCTCTCCAGGCCAAGGACTGGGTTTTTACTCTGGGTGAGACCAGAAGCCCCTGACTGGCAGGCTTTGAGCTGAGGAATCACACAGCTCACACAGTACATCAATGGCAAAGAAAATCTAAATTTTCACAGATATGTTGGGTGAGGAAATCAAGGCCAAATTAAAGTGTGGAAGTCTAATCGGATGACTGATTTGAACACAAAACACCTGCCATAAGGCTTTCCACATTTACTGCCTGTCGGCCAGAGATGTTGACCCACCTTTTCGAGCTGCCTAAGTGGAAAGAGGGAAAGGTGATCACCAGCAGGAGTCCCAGGATCCCCGAAGTCAAACCTGAATGACTGCACAGAAGGAATAATCATGCTTTTGCCTGAGGTAGGTTTCTCCCATGAGTCACCCTAGGGAGGTTGCTGTGTAACGAGTGAACTTCCTCTTCAACATTGTCCTAACACCAGACGCAATGACGACGTTTGTGGAGATCTCTTTTCCCACACTCGGTGTGAGCACAGTTGAGCAAAAGTAGTTTGTTCCCTTACCCTCACCACCACTACCAAATTGCTTGTGAACAGTGTTCGTTCATTCATGGATGCCCTACTGTGTTTCCTTTGCTTGTCTGTTTCGCTGTTTGGTGTGCTATTTATCGTCTGCTGCTCCTCCTTCGGAGAGGAGATTGACCTTTTGCTTTACTCTCGCCTGTTATAGGTGTTGGAACTATTTTTCTTTGTCTTGGGATTTTGTTGACAATGGTGCAACCATAGGGGGAAATTGACAGAAACATAATTTTGCGGGGGGCATTAACATCTCCCTCTCACTGTTCACTGGATTAAAAAAAAAAAATGAGTAAATGTGGAGGATGTTGGCAATATATATTTATTCATGCAACAAACATTTATGGAGGACCTCCTCCATGCCAGTCACTATCGAGACAAAGTAGTGAACCATGAGACACACGTAATAAACAACCACAAGTGCCACAACAACTGCCCTGGCTTGGAAGAGCTTGCCTTCTAGTGGACGGAGACAAGCAAACATCCTAACAAGGAAGCAAATCGCATAACTTGTGTTGAAGGAACAAAGTAAGACAAGGTAAAGGGGAATTGTACGTGTGGTGGGGAGGGGCACTTGAAATAAGATGTTTAGGGGTGAGCCACATTGAAAAGTGACGTTTAATCAAAGACATAAAAGCGACAAGGGAAGGAGTCAAGCAGAGGCATTCATTATATGATCTGATTGTATGTTCTAATAGCATTTTTCTGGCTGCCGGATTGACGATCAGTGGGCCAGTTTGGAGGGGGGGGTCGGGGGGGGGTTAGCGGGTTGGCGGGAGGGAAGGGGAAGCAGAGAAATAAGTCAGGAAACAATTTCGGTGTGCTGGGGCAGGGAGGGGAACAGATGGTGGCTCGTAACTGGATGTTAACAGGGGAGGTGGTGACAAGTGGTCAGATTCTGGGCCTATTTTGATCAAAAGAGCTCACGGGACGGGATCTCCTAACAGGCTGAAAATGAGCGGTTGAGTACAGCAGCAGCATGAGGGGCCACTCTCAAGTCTATGGCACCACAGCTGAATGAATAGAGTTGCCATTACCCTGCAATGGAAAATACCGCAGCTGAAGACGGTTCATTGGGGAAGATGGGGAAGTTCAATTTTGGGCTTGTGAATTCGGGTTGACTCCTAGGCAGTGTTCCCAACGAACTAGAAAGGGAGGTCATCAGCTAAGAGCGAGGCCGGGAGAGGCGGTGTTGGAGGTTTGAAGAGAGAAAATAAGTTGTGGAATGGAAGGGTGGACAGGATTGGGGGCATGAGAAAAATAAGTAGGTTGAGCATTGGAACTAAACATCTTGTGGAAGGGTGTTTTGGTTTAAATAGCGACATGGGGTGTTCAAGACCAGACAAAGGTCACTCTGGATGATCCCATCAGAAAACTAGCTCTTGCTGGCCTGCCGCTCTGTGAATACAGGTTTGCTCTTGCTGGAGAGGGTGGTACGGATAGGCCCGAGTGAAGAAATCAGTAATCCGGGTTTACGTCCTCAGTTGTGCGGAAGCAGCAGGGATGGGCCTAAGACATGCTAGGACACATTTCTCCCAGACGCCTAGCTTATGCAGAACTGCACTCTGAGTTTTGCTCACAGAGGAAAGAGCTCTCACACCGTTAGGCAATTCGTCCCAGATCTGAAAGCGAGAGACAGGTTGGAAAGGGCCTTCAGAGAACGAAAAAGGAAACCGGTAAGCCGCGCCATCTTGTAAGCAATGGGAGATAAGCAGGGACTGGCTTATGGACAAGTTTCAAAGCCCTGCTGGCCAGCTTGGTCCAAACTGCTGTATGAATATTTACAGATCCTACAAAGTGCTTCCTCCGAGACCCTGATGCCAGAATTGAGGGACTAAGAGCCACGCGACAGCGCGAGGAAGGAAGACTTCTCTAAGTACTGCCAGTGTAAGCATGTCAGAGAACAGGAATGTATATACCCTTTCCCCAGATTGGAACTTCTTCTTCTAGACCAGGCAGACATAGAAATTCTCCTGTTTTATATATGTATACACACACACACACACACACACACACACACACGGATTGTATATAATACTAAATTATATCATTTTACATATCATAGTATACATTATGTATTATATATACTATGTTCTGTTATTACATACTATTATATTGATATTATATCATTGTATTTAATTCTGTATTATACTGTTACATTTAAATATATCCTATATTAATGTTAAAGGATGGATATAAATATATAAAATTTATAGATTTGTGTGCATGTCTGCACACATACATGTATATGTGCACATACATATATGTATACACACCTACACACACACACACACACACACACACACACACACAGGGATTTTTCTTCCAGATGAGGCCTCCCTCAAATCTTCTTACTTATGGGTTTGCCAAAAGCAAATCAGATGCAGGGGAGGGTGGAAGTACTGACTGAAATAAACTTAAACTTGGGCCTATAAGCAAACCCCACACAAAGGTTTATCAGACAAACGAAAAATGAAGGGAGGCGATAAGGCCATTTGACTCACTGTCTACACAGTTTTCTGAGGAATTAGCAGTGGTAGCAGCAAAGGGGCCAGCACAAGTGCCTCCCCCTGCCCCCTCCACCACCAATGTCTACTGAAGCCAGGTACCTGGGTCCACAGGTCTTAGAGGGGCAGCCTTCCCCACCAGTTCCCCAAGGGTTAGAAGATTGTATCCATTACCGCTGTTCAGTCTACCCTCTGCCTCCATGTGTTAGTATACCAGACAACGTCCTCCTTCCTTTCACCATCAGATGGGGATACTCTGCCTCCCTTTTCTCTGAGTTCCATTGGCCAGGGAGGCTGGGCATTCCACCACAGTTCTGAGTCCTCCCCTTGGAGCTCCTGGCCTGGAGCACCGGAGAATTACACAGAGGCTCTTCTGTCTGTCTGGGCTGCTGTGGGCTACAGCGGGGGCCAGCCATCTCCATGGCCCTTTTTGTTTTCCTGAACTTTGTGGAGAAACTGATGAGTACCAGGTGACCCGCCTGAGTTTCCTGCAGTTTCCCTCCTCCTTGAGTTTCCACAGGGCACCGTGCTTCCTAGTCACCATTCCCATCAGCCCTCCCCAAAGCAGAGATTCGGGTAGCCCCTGAAACTCGGTGAGGATAATTTAATAGCTGATAATCAGTGGGATATATCCTGGTGGTGGGGACTACAAGAGGTATCGTTTGGGATATGGGTTGCCCCCCACCCCACTCCCACTCCCATATTCTACAGAGGCCTTGAAGGGCTGGAACCTACCCAGTCAAAATTCTGGAAAAACTTTGGCCAGGAGGGCTGGGGATTTCAGGAGCAGCATCCCACACCCCTGTACTATCTACATGGCCCCAAATTAAAGATATGCTGCCGCTATACCACCTCCTCTAGGTGCCCATGTTACTCGTCAACTTTTCCATGAAGCTCAGGAAAATAAAAACGGCCATGGAGATGCCTGGGCATCCTCTCCATTCAACAACATCTGTTCAACGTCCTCCTGCCCCAACCCTGTCACTGGTCTCATACAATTTGTTTTCTCCTTATCCTCATTTCCCATCAATGTCAGGAACACACACCATACCTCTTACAGAGTAAGCAATTAGCTTCCTGGCAAACAGTCCTACATGCCAAAGAAACCAGCAATGTGTGCTCTTTAGTAGTAGTTTAGTCATGGAGCACCTGCGGTATTTTACAAATGCGCATCAGAATCACCTGAAAGGTGTTTTAAAGCCACAGATGGCTGGGCCCTGACCCCAGAGTTTCTGATTCAGTAGGTCTGGGGCAGGGCCCGAGGCCTTGCATTTCTAACATAGCAGGCCCAGGTGATGCTGATGCTGTTGTTCTGGGGATCACACTTTCAGAAAAAACTGGACTGGAGACAAACCTGGATTGAAACCATGGCCGATTTGTTTAATCCCAGGTAGGCCACCTAAACTAAGCCTTAGTCTCCTCATATATAAAATGGAAACACAAGTACCAGTGTTTCTATTGCTGGTCACTGTTAAGATTAAACGAGGGAATATGGAGAAGGCCCTTGGCATGGGGCCCAGCACACAGCAAACCTTGAACAGAGGTAGGCAATTATTATTACTGTTGTTGCTTGTTGATCAAAACATACCATGGCAGACATTTGGTCCTCGTCTAATCACCTTTTCCCCCATTTCTAGGAGGAATTCTGTCCCCCAAATAATGCAGCTAAATTATACGCAGACTATGGATGATCCCAAATCTCAGTACTCAGAACATAGAGGATGAATCCTGTCATGGCCTGTACTGGGAGTAAAGGTGGGTGCTGATCATGGAAAGAACCGAAGATCATAGCCACCTGCCACCCACCGTCCAACACCACAGGGCAAAGGCTTGCTGCTACCCTGGCCTAAACCCGCTGGTGTCCTGGATATTTCCACTCAACACAAGTGTGCAGTTGCCCTCTAACAGGGAATTGGGTGGGTACTCTGTTTAGCATCTACTGTACACTAAAGCAGCCAGTCCCCCCCAACCCCCCTGCAACTCCCACCTACTCAGGCCATTCACTTTGCTTTGTCCATTTACAAGTTCTTTTTCCTCAGATCCAATTTTTGAGGCAGAGGCCTTCGGGATATTTGGACAAACTCTGGAACCCACTGTGGCCATTCTTTCTGAAGGCCTCTTCTTATAACTTCCCTTCACTGTGTACCTCACCTCTACATCAGGGAGAACCTCAGCCAGTCATCGATCTGCAGCTTTTCAGCTAACCTCTCCTCCACACCCAGAACAACTAAGGGATTCCTATTGCTGTCTACACACAGAATATGCACTCATTCACTCATTCAAGTTGAGATGTTGTTGTCAACATGGTTTCACCTTCCTGCTGAACCACAGGGTCCCTTAAAAGGTCACAGCCATAGTCACGTGTGCCGCGTCTATAAAGCCTCCAAAACTACATAGGACCTACTGTACCGTGGGCCCATTCCAAACTCTTGTCTGGAATTAAAATTCCACTGGAATTCCACCGATAGGACTGCAAGTCCCTGACTGACTCCTCCATTACAGCAAAGCCAAGCCCCATAAATGATCCAGTCTGGAAGGATAAGATCCTAGGACCCGTAGAGAAAGGAGTCCAGAAGGGAAGGCAAACCACAAAGAGGAAGGGAACCAGGCTTCGCCACCCTCTGTGCTCTTTGGGGTTCAGTGGAAAGAGCTCTTTAACCTAAACACTCAAGGCCCTACCCCAGCAGCTTTTGCTGTCCACGCTGTAGTGCCAGCACTTCCCGGTCCTGATCCACTGAGCCCTTCTACTAGTATTTTCTATTCTGATGATCAATCATTTTGAGAGCCTGGGAGCAGGGAATGAAGCAGCAAACATTATCTATATTCTGTGTTAATCTAAGCCTCCGTATTAATAAGGCATGAAACAACGCAAAACCAAGCAGCTTTTATCCTCATCAGTGTCTTCAGAGCCATCCAGGACCACTCCCAACGTCCTCAACGCTCATTTCCTTGAAGAAGACGAATCTGACCACTCAGTAAAAGCGCGTACACGCATCCACCGCATTTCTTTCTGTCTTATCGCCCCGTCTTATTAACCACTATCTGAAATGAACTCGGTAAGTTGTTTCTGTCTCCACTCACTAGAAGGGATGGTACCCGAAACCAGGGCCCTCGTATTCTTACGTGTCTTTGGGTCCCCAGGGTCTAAGGCTGTGTCTGGTAGTTAATGGGTGTCCAGTGAATATTTGTTTTACGAAGGACTGGGCGAATGGATGGGTGGGTGGGTGGGTGGGTGGACAGACAGATGGACGGACACACACTGACGGACGACGCCCTTAAAGGGGATTCCAGGGCTAGTGGTCCTTCCCTTTCTCCCACTCAAGCACCTAGGCCCCCACCTACAGAGTAAAGGAACGGCAGAAACTTCCCTCCGAAGAGCCTGAAGGCAGAGACGACACAGCCGGCCGGGCAGTTCCATTTACCACTAACGCGCATGTCCACGCGGAACCGAGCTCGTCCATCTTCCCATTACCCCTCCAGATGACCCTTAGAATGGGTCCGAGAACTAGCATCTTCCTCCTCCTCGCCCCCAATTTTCCCAGTAATGCCCACCACCGCGGAGACCGTAAGGAACTGTCCACAACATAAATGCACGCCACGGGCACTAAAGAGCCGGCCGAATTCCGTACGACCCTAAAGCAAATGGCCACAGTTCCCATCAACCACCGCACTCCCGACCCGGAACTTCCTGCTGCTGCTGCTGCCGCAGTGCGCCTTCGACCGCCGCTTAGTGAACTTTTGGCCATTTGGTGGCAGCATCGCTCCACAATCGTGCCCAACTCCGCTGCTCCCCCGCCCTTCGTTTTCGGAAAAAAAAAAAAAAAACGCTCCTCAGAGTCAAAAATTCGACTTCCTCCCCCGCGGAGGCGGTTTTGGTGAATTTCCTTTTTTGCCGAGGGCTCTTTTAGTGAAGCCTTGCACCTCCCACTTCTGACTTCCTTTTTTTTAACTGAAGTGTACCCTCTCACCCCTTGGTTTTAGATCCTTCTTGATACACATTCAATTAAGAGAGACACTGTCTATCCTAAAGGGCTTGCTCTCTCGTTGGAACTGTTGGTTTTGTATTCCCGACAAAGGATTAGGACTGCTACAACAGAGATTATGATATAATGAGACAGAAAAACAAAGCTTTGTGGAAAGTTGTTCCTTCAAGCTTTAAAAACAACACAAAACAAAAACAGTTATGTAGGAAAATTCTGAATGCCAAACGATAAGTTAATGCAGTGGTCCACGTCCACATGGACAGGCTATAACAGGATATTACGTGATCATGCGTCCTACTGACAAAGTCTACTTCAACAAATTCCAGTCAGACTATTCCGAGCTTTTTCCACTATGCCTCTACTTTGGCCCTCCCTAGGCAGATATTTGCTACGTCAATTTGGTGAGAACCTCCCTAACCTTCATATCCGATAGAGTCGCTATTGCGCGCTTGGTGTTCCAGGCCTTGGCCATCCTCAGCAAGAATCCTGTTTGACCAGTTAAGCAAGAGCCTGCCTACCCTGAATTTCCCCTCTTGAGTAATTTTTCATCCACTAACACTCTCATTGTTGTAGCAAAATTTAAGGACAGATGTGGGAGGTGCAAGGCTTCACTAAAAGATCCCTCTGCAAAAAATGAAAGCTTGACTTCTGATTGTCGCCAGGACCCTGAGATCATGACCTAAGCCAAAATCAAGAGCTGGATACTTCCAAATGCACCACTCAGGTACCCCCAAAAGGAGCAGTTTAAAAAGAAGCTAGATCACATGTGAAGGAGATTCATTTGCTCATCTTAATGTATTTTCCAGAGGATCAAAGGCCTGTTGAAAATCTCTACAGGGACAGAGGTACTAATGGATGCCATTCTTATGTTCTCCCTCTACCTTGTTAGCACTGGTGCTAGCAAGTACAAGTTTTTCACTCTTATCCTTACCTGCTAATGCCTACCACTCCACACCACTCCTGTAGCACTGTCAGAGAATGCTGACAAGCACTCTATCCAACTATGCCACTCCTGCAGTAGATGAACACCTCACCCCCACCCCCCATAGTCCCCTAAAAGAAGTGGGTATATACAGCACATACAGAGGATGTCCCTTGAGTGCTGGACTCTGGTGGCCAGGGGAGCTGTGTTTCTGGGCACAAAGGGGCCTCAAAAAATTGAACAGACAGTTTGAAAGACAACTAAGAACTAGGACAAGGATAAATAATAAAGTTCACATCCTAAAAAGGGCCAACATTAAAAACTATGAGAGACAGTTGTCTTGCCTGATATAGAGAGTCAAGCAAAATGAGAAAACACAGGATTTGTTCCAGATGAAAGAACAAGATAAAACCCCAGGAAAAAAAACCTTAATAAAGGAGAGACAAGCAATTACATCAAGAAGAGTTTGAAGTAATGGTCATAAAAAGGCTTCCCAAACATGAAAGGTGAATGAATGAATACAGTGAGAGCTTCAGCAAAATATAAAAAATTAAAAGGTACCAACAAGAAGACACAGAGCAGAGAAGTACATGAACTGATCTAAAAAATTTTAGAGTTTCAATAGCAGACAAATGAAGAAAAAAAAATCAGTGATCTGAAAGTCAGAAAAATAAAACTCACAAAAACAGAACAGCAGAAAGTAAAATGAATTTTAAAAAATGAAGATATAGTAACAGACCCATGGGACAACACTAAGCAGAATAATTCACATTATTGGGGCCCCAGGAGAAGAAGGGGAAAAGAGGCAGAAAAAATATTTGAGAAGGTCAGGGTGCCTTGGTGGCTCAGTTGGTTAAGCATCTGCCTCTAGCTCCTCCAGGGTCCTGGGATTGAGCCCCACATTGGGCTCCCTGCTCAGTGGAGAGTCTGCTTCTCCCTCTACATTTCACCTTGCTCTCAGGTCTCTCTTTCTCTTTCTCTCAAATAAATAAATAAAATCTTTTTTAAAAAGAAAAAAGAAAAAATATATGAGGGAATAATGGCTGAAAATTTCCCAAACCTGTGGAAGTAAGGAGACATGGAAATCCAGGAGTCTTCAAATCCTCCAAATCCAGAATTCCAAACAAGATGAACCCAAAGAGACCCACATCAACACACATTATAATATAAATGTCTAAATATAAAGAGATAACATTAAAACCAGCAAGAGAGGCAGGTGCCTGCTCTCCCAACTTGAGAGTGTAATGTCCATAATCAAACAGTTTGCTGCTTTCACCTCGGGCACTTGATCTCTAACTTTTTCTTGTGTCCATGCCAAGAGCTGAGACACAATCCTTTTCATGCTGCCACTTTTTAAAAAAATTTCTTTTCAGTGTAACAGTATTCATTGTTTTTGCTCCACACCCAGTGCACCATGCAATACGTGCCCTCCTTAATACCCACCACCTGGTTCCCCCAACCTCCCACCCCCTGCCCCTTCAAAACCCTCAGGTTGTTTTCAGAGTCCATAGTCTCTCATGGTTCACCTTCCCTTCCAATTTCCCTCAACTCCCTTCTCCTCTCCGTCTCCCCATGTCCTCCATGTTATTTGTTATGCTCCACAAATAAGTGAAACCATATGATAATTGACTCTCTCTGCTTGACTGATTTCACTCAGCATAATCTCTTCCAGTCCTGTCCATGTTGCTACAAAAGTTGGGTATTCATCCTTTCTGACAGAGGCCTAATACTCCATAGCGTATATGGACCACATCTTCCTTATCCATTCGTCCGTTGAAGGGCATCTTGGTTCTTTCCACAGTTTGGCGTCTGTGGCCATTGCTGCTATAAACATTGGGGTACAGATGGCCCTTCTTTTCATTACATCTGTATCTTTGGGGTAAATACCCAGGAGTGCAATTGCAGGTTCATAGGGAAGCTCTATTTTTAATTTCTTAAGGAATCTCCACACTATTCTCCAAAGTGGCTGCACCAGCTTGCACGCCACCTTTTGGTGGTGTGATTTAAATCACTTTGCCTCTGACTCTGCTTATCTGCCTCCTCTAGAGGACAACAGTTTGAATTGCCCCATTTCTTGGCTGGTTCCTATCTTCCCAACCACTTCAAACTTGGATTTCTAGAGGACCATCACCTTCAAGGAATGTCCTCTCAGCCTTCCCCATCTATCCCATGCTTTCTTGGGAATGTTTTAACTCATTATTTTAACCCTCTTCTTTATTACTGCTGGGGACCACTAGTCTGTGTGTCTCTCACCTCATCATCTCAAGTTTCCTATCATGTATTTCCTTGTTGCATCTGTGCCAGCCACAACCATCTTCACTATAGTCCTTTCTTGAATGAAGCCTCTGATCCCCAGCAATCTGACCTTCTTCTTCTAGCCTGTCTTTTAACACATTCAGTGCCACAGATTTTCCCATGGCTTTCTTTGTAGTTGCCAAGGGACACCCAATCAAGAGATGCTAAGTCCCTCTGTGAGGAGGAAATTCAGAAGGCACTGGCACTGCCCAAACCATCTTCTTCACCCTCTATTCCTCCCTCTTCCCCTCCTTCCAGGCCAGCTGGTTTGTATCCATGTCTCCCAACCTGTGACCCTCGCCATTCACTGCTTACATATCCAGGGGCTTCCCACCCCAAGCTGCATCTTGTGGTTGAAGTGGCCAAGGAGCTTTGTCTTCAGGTTACTCAAAACCTTTCTCTTTCATAGAGTTGAACAGATTAAACAAAATCTGGGGAAGTTTTCTGGTTAACCAGGATGGTTACCTAGAGGTCTTATAGCATTTGACCTTGGCTTACGATCTATCTTGGAAAGATGTGATGACCACTTTAAGACAGACTTTCGACCAAGAAGGAAAATTGTTCTTAAGGAAGCCAGGGTTTATGCTAATAGTCTTCACCTTTCTGATACCAAAAACCCAATAGGAGGTACTGCTGTCCTTCCCATGAATCTGGGATGGGATTATAATCAACCTTCAGAGACATGAGAATGAGACTACTGTCTGTGTTAAGGCAAAGTTAAAGTCAGCTGACAAAAATCCATCAGCTACTTTAAGACAGCTACAGTCAGACAGAAGCCAAATGGAAACCACCTTTCTGGAAAGACTTAAAGAGTCTGTGACTAAATATACTAACCTTGATCTCTAGTCTTTTGAGGGACAGATAATACTAAAAGACAAATTCTTTTCTTAGTCTGCTTCAGATATCAGGTGGAGGCTGCAAAAACTAGTAAGAGAATCGGAATTTTTTCTGGAAAAAAGAAAAAAAAAGAAGAGAATTAAAAAAAAATTTTTTTAAAATTTTTTCAGTCACCGCTCTTGAGGAATTCCTTTCAGCAGCAACTCCTATCTTTTGTAACAGGAACCAAAAGGGAGAAGTCAGTTATTCAGAGAAGGACCAAAGGAAGGTGGTAAGGCAGACCCAATTGCTAGTGGACCCACAGGACTGATCCCACTCCAAGGATATCCAACTCTGTCCTGAAAAGAGATCAGGAAAATGCCTGATCTGTAGGACTAGCCATTGGGTGTGGGAATGTCCTATTAAGCACAAGTCTCCCCAAATACCCTGTCTTAAGTGTTAGCGGACATGAGATTGGACATCTAACTGCCTCCAACGCCAAAAGACTCAGTGATCAGAAACTGATGCCCTGCTGATGGTGATGGATGAAGGGTCCCTCTGCTCCCATCACCACCACCTCCCACAAGAAGTAACCATCAGTGGACTGGAGTCATGTATAAAGATGGATGTGGCAAGTAGAACAACTTTCTTTTTGGATACTGGGGCCACTTACTCTGTCCTGACCTCATTCTCTGGGATTAAGTCTCTTGCCAAATGCAGGTACCCAGGGGCACCTGGGTGGCTTAATGGGTTAAAGCCTCTGCCTTCAGCTCAGGTCATGGTCCCAGGGTCCTGTGATTGAGCCCCGCATTGGGCTCTCTGCTCAGCGGGGAGCCTGCTTCCTCCTCTCTCTGCCTGCTTCTCTGCCTACTTGTGATCTCCGTCTGTCAAATAAACAAATAAAATCTTTTTTAAAAATGCAGGTACCTGGGTGGCTCAGTTGGTTAAGTGACTTCCTTCGGCTCAGGTCATGATCCTGGAGTCCCAAGATTGAGTCCCACATTGGGCTCCCTGCTCAGTGGGGAGTCTGCTTCTCCCTCTGACCCTTACCCTTCTTATGCTCTCTCACTCTTTCTCTCTTAAATAAATAAATAAAGTCTTAAAATAAAAGACTCTTGTAAAATGATGGAAGTATCAGGCAAACTAATAACTCAGCCTTTAAAGCATCCCCCTCTTTTGTTGCCTATGGAAAGATTAGAGCTTTTCCTACCGCTTCCTGGTTATGCTAGAGTGTCCTTGTCCCCTGGTAGGAAGAGGTATATTAAACAAATGAGCAGCTAGGCTCATTCTGGGAGGAACCAAAGTTACCAGAGTCACCCCACAACTCCTAGTAATTGGAGAAATTCTGGACCCCAGTTCTTTAGAAGAGGTTTTGTTAGTAGACCCTAAGATATGAGATGATGGGTTTCCAGAATGAGTGGTCACCACCACTCCTCTGTTAATAGAGTTAAAGAATGCTAATAACTGACAATACCCTATCCCCTTGAGGCAGGACAAGGACTCCAACCCCTCATAAGCAAGTTCCTAGAACATGGCATCTTGATTCTTTTTAACTCCACCAAAGGAAAGTTATACTTAGCCCAGGTAGAAGAGACTGATCATTGGCAAGCTGTCAGTCAAATTCTTCCACCCCTTTCCTTCCTCCTCTGAGGCCCCATATTTTAATACTGTTTCTTTGGCAATACAAGTCATAAATTTACTGTGGAGATATAGGTCCCTAACTAATTGGATAGCTGAGGGTCTTTTATCATTCCCGTGGGTGCCTCCTACTGTCTGCCAGGATCCTCTTTGTCAGCAGCAACAGGGTTATTCTTTCCTCCCTACAAACTGGACAGGGATTTGCACCTTGGCTCATGTCCTTCTCCAGTTTTCCTACTTTGAGGGATCAGTCCCTATACCCCTTCCCATTACCACTGGTTTGAGACACACCAAACAGACTGTGCCTTTAATACCTAGCTTACTAGGAATCTTGTCTCTCATCATCATTGCAAGAATGACCATAGGAAGCTATAGTATCCATTCCTCCCACCAAATTTATTATTATCTATCTAAATCCCTGTCCAAAACAAATGAGGACATTGCAGCTACTTTCTCTGTCACCCAGATACAGATTAACTCCTTGGCAGTTATGGTCTTAGAGAACTGTCAGGCCCTTATGTCTTTACAGCTAAAAGTGGAGGAACCTATTCATTACTAGGAGAAGAATGTTTTGGGGTCAGTTGAAATATCAAGGTATAATACAACAAAACCTTCCTAGAGGGCTGCCTTGGGTGAGTGGCTCATTCAGTTAAGTGTATGACTTGATTTTGGCTCAGGTCATGATCTCATTATTGTGAAAATGAGCCTTCTCATCCTCTGCAATGTGTGTGGAGTCTGCTTAAGATTCTCTTCTCTTGCCCCTCTCCCTCTACTACCTCCAACTCACATGTGGTCTCTGTAAAAAAGAAACAAAAAAACTTTTCTAGAAAATGCTTAGGTGTTTCATAATCAAGATAGCCGAGGATGGTCAAATTGAAAAAAAAAAAAAAGATATTTTTTTAATCCTGGCTATCATGGCTGCCTCTTTCCTTTTCTGGGGCTCTTAATTTCCATAATAGCTCTCCTTCTGCAGGACCATCCTTATTCAATTTACTGTAAAGTTTGTGTCTCCCAGACAAGAAGCATTTAAACTCAAAATAAGCATCCAAACATTGAGGCTACCAGATCATTTCTACTCATAACACCTCCATCTACATGGGACCCCTGAATGGACATCACACTTGGGAATTCCTTTCACCTGACAGCAAGAATAGTGGGCTCAAGCTCTCTGAAGCAGCAGGGGAGATGTTAGGTGGAAGCTAAATATGAACAGTGGAAGGGACACCCCAAGGAAACGTCATCCCTTGACCTGAAAGATTTCAGAGTCCCAAGTGCTTGGAGGGGGAATAATAGGGTAGGCAGTTAGTTAGACATGAGCTGGAGGCAAGGATGGTGATAAATAAGTTATACATTAGAAGTCTGAAGACACAATATCCTGATTTTGTGGCTTACTACATCCTGACCATGTAGTTTCCAAGACCCTGGGGCTACAGACCAAGGGCCAGAGGTACAGATCATGTGTTGTCCTCTTCCACCTTTGCTGCAGGACAACCCCTACCTTCATTATAATGCATTTACATTGCAGTTATAGTCCCCTTTATGCAGGAAGGCTGCTACAATGGTTCCAGTACAAACCTCAGAGGGTCAAAATCTGAGAGAAGACTCCTCCAGATGAGTCCCTCATCTGGGAAGAGTCCCTCCCAATCTGAGAGAAGAGTCCACCAGATGATTAGAAGCATCCTGGATTAAAAACCACCTAGTCCATGATGCAAGAACCTGCTCACAGCAGTTGCCACTTCTGGGCCTGTTTGAAGGCTCACAGCAGTTGCCACTTCTGGGCCTGTCTGCTTTCCCACCTTGAGAGTGTACTATCCTTAATAAAACTGTTTTATGGTTTCAAAAAAAAAAAGGCAGAGAAAAACAACTTTTACATACAAGGAACCCTCCATAAAACTATCAGCAGATTTTTTAGCAAAAACTTTGCCAGCCAGAATGGAATGACATGATATATTTAAAGTGCAGAGAGGAAAAAGAATTCTCTACCCAGTGAGTATATCATTCAGATTTGAAGGAGAAATAAAGACTTTCCCAGACAAAGATAACTAACAGAGTCCACACCAATAAATCAGCCCCACATGAAATGTTAAAGGAACTGCTTTAAGCAGAAAAGAAAGGGTTCTAATTAGCAATAAGAACACATACTACAGTAAATATCTCATGGGTAGAAGTAAATATGTAGTAAAGGAGTTAAACTCTTATCAAACTAGAATGATGGTTACAAGATAAAAGTAAAAATAATGATAACAACAATGACTAGCTAAAGGATATACAAAATAAAAAGGTTTATAATGTAATATGATAAACATAAAACATGGTGGGGGATAAAAATGAAGTTTTAGAATGTGTTCAAATATAACTTGGAATCAACTTAAAACAGGCTCATAGATGTGAGCTGTTACATGTGAACCTCATGATAACCACAAAGTAAAAATTTATATTCATACACTAAAGATAATGTAAAACAAATCTAAATAACACAACAATAAAATCATCAAACCACAGAGAAGAATAAAAGAGAAGAAATAAGGAAAAGAGAGGGAATACCAAAGAGCCAGAAAACTAACAAAATAGCTATAACTACATATCTGTCAATATTACTTGTCATGTAGGGGTGCCTGGGTGGCTCAGTGAGTTGAGCCTCTGCCTTCAGCTCAGGTCATGATCTCAGGGTCCTGGGATCAGGCCCCGAATCGCATTGGGCTCTCTACTCCATGGGGAGCCTGCTCCCCCCACCCTCTACCTGCCTCTCTGCCTACTTGTGATCTCTGTCTGTCAAATAAATAAATAAATAAAATCTTTTTAAAAATATTACTTGTCATGTAAATGGACTAAACTCTCCAATGAAAAGACAAAATGTGGCGGCATGGATTAAGAAACAAAACCATTATATATGCTGCCTGCTAGAGACTCACCTCATATGTAAGGACACATAAAGTCCAAAAGTGAAGGGATGGAAAAAGATTATTTCATGCAAATGGAAACCAAAATCTAGTTAGCATGTATCAGACAAAATAGACTTTAAAGCAATGAATGTAATAAAAAATAAAGATGAATAAGCCTTATATGATAAATGGTGGAAACCCAACAAGATATAGTATTTGAAACTATCCATTTTACACAGAAGCATCTAAATATGTAAAGCAAATATTAACAGACTTAAAGAGAGAAATTGACAGCATTACAATATAGAAGGGGACTTTAATACTCTACTTACATCAAAGGACAGATCATCTGGCAGAAAATCAATAGGGAAACATTAGCTTTTAAATTTTATTTTATTTTACTTTATTTTTCTTTGTCAGAGGGGGCATCAGCTTCAAACAACATATTATACAAGGGAGTTAAGAAATATATACAGATCATTCCATCCAAAAACAATAGAACTTATTTTTTTCTCAAGTGCACATGAAACATACTCCAGAATAGATAATATGTAAGTACAGAAAACAAGTCTCAATAAACATAAAATATCAAAAAATTTGAACCATCTTTTCTGACCATTGAGGTATGAAATTACAAATGAATTGCAAGAAGAAAACTAAAAAAACCTGAAAAATATATGGAGATTGAAAAATATGGTACTGAACATCCAATGCACTAATGAGGATATCAAAGAAAAATTTAAAAAAATACCATAGGACAAGTGAAAATGAAAATACAACATACCAAAATCTATGGGATACACCAAAAACAGTTCTAAGAGTTGTTTACAGTGATACAGGCCTACCACAAAAAGAAAACAAGAAAAATCTGAAATAAACAATCTAACTACACTTAAAGATATGAAAAAAACAAGTGAAGTCCAAATTTAGTATAAGGAAGGAAATAGTAAATATCAGAGAGGAAAAAAAAAATAGAGACTGAAAAGATCAACGAAACCAAGACATAGTACTTTGAAAAGATAAACAAAATTAACCAACATTTAGCTGGCCTAAGAAAAAAGAGAGAAGGCTTAAATAAAATCAGAAATAAAAGAGAAGAAATTAAAACTGATTAAAAAAAATAAAAAGGATAATTCCAGACTACTGTGAACAATTATATACCAACAAACTAGACTACCTAGAAGTAATGGATAAGTTACTAAAATTTTATGATCTTCCAAGACTGAATCATGAAGAAATAGAAAGTCTGAATAGACCAATTACTAGTAAGAAGATTGAATCAGCAATCAAATACCTTGCAACAAACAGAAGTCCAGGACCAGATAGTTTTACTGGTAAATTTTACCAAAGATTCAAAGATTTAATACATATCCTTATCAAATTCTTCTAAAAAATTGAAGTGGAAATAATGGTACCAAATTCATTTTACAAGCCCAGCATTACCCTGATAACACAACCAGAGAAGACATCAGAGGAAAATAACATTACAGGCCAATAACACTGACAAAAACAGACAAAAATCATTAAAAAAGGGCAAATTGAATTCAACAATAAATTGAAAGGATCATACACCATGATTAGATGGGTTTTATTCTAGGAATGAAAGGATGGTTCATTTGCAAATCAATCTACATACTACACCACTTTAACAAAATGAAGCAAAACTCCCTATGATCATCTTAATAGATACAATTGATATAATTTGACATCTATTTGTGATACAAATTCTCAACAATATGGCTATAGATATAATAATGGCCATATATGACAAGCCAATAGCTAACTTCATAGTCATATGAAAAAGTGAAAGTTTTTTTTTCTGAGATGAATAAGAAAACAAGGATGCCCACTCTTGCCACTTTTACTCAACACAGTATTTGGAAGTCCTAGCTAGAGCAACTGGCCAGGAAAAAGAAATAACAGATATCCAAATTAAAAAGGGAGAAATTGAACTATAACTATTTTTAAAATTATAACTATTTTCAGATAATACAGCATTATATATGGAAAACTCTAAAGACACCACCAAAAAAATAGAAGTAAATTTTTTTTTTCAGTAAAGTTGCAGGGTACAAAATCAATATACGAAATTCTGTTGTAGTTTCCGATACTAACAGTAAAGTATCAGAAAGAGAAATTAAGAAAATGACCAAATTTGGAATAGCATTCTCCCCTCCCCCCAAAATTTACCTCAGAATAAATTTAACCAAGATCTCTATTCTGAGAACTGCAAAACACTGATGAAATAAATCAAAGACAAATAAATGGAAATGTATTCTGTGTTCATAGATTGAAAGAATTAACACTAAAATGTCTATACTACCAAAAGCCATCTATAGATTCAGTACAATTCCTATCAAGTTTCCAATGACATTTTTTAGAAAAGTGGAAAAAACACTCTTAAAATTAAATGGAAAGACAAAAAACCCAAATAGCTAAAGGTATCCCAAGAAAAAACAATGCAGGAGTTATCAAAGTTCCACATTTCAAGCTACACTATAAAGTTACAGTAATATAAAGGGTATTTAATGGTATAAAGCAGATACACACATCAATGGAACAGAATAGAAAGCTCAGAAATAGGGGGAGGAGTCAAGATGGCAGAGAAGTAGCAGGCTGAGACTACTTCAGCTAGCCGGAGATCAGCTAGATAGCTTATCTAAAGATCGCAAACACCTGGAAATCCATCGGCAGATCGAAGAGAAGAAGAAAAACAATTCTGGAAACAGAAAAACAACCACTTACTGAAAGGTAGGACCGGCGGAGAAGTGAATCCAAAGTGACGGGAAGATAGACCCCGGGGGGAGGGGCTGGCTCCCGGCAAGCGGCGGAGCAACGGAGCACAAAATCAGGACTTTTAAAAAAGTCTGTTCCACTGAGGTACATCGCTCCAGAGGCGAAACCGGGGCAAAGCCGACGCGGGGTCAGCGTGGCCTCAGGTCCCGCAGGGTCACAGAAGGATCGGGGGTGTCTGAGTGTTGCAGAGCTTGCGGGTATTGGAACGGGAAAGCCGGCTACAGAGACAGAGCCGACAGTAAGCTCGCAGCTCGGTGTTACCTTGAACCGGTCGCAGGCTCGGTGAGCTCAGAGCGCGGCCGGAGGTCAGGCAGACGGGAGTAACTGGGCGCTGTTCTCTGAGGGCGCACTGAGGAGTGCGGCCCTGGGCTCTCGGCAACTCCGGGCCGGAGACCAGGAGGCCACCATTTGTATTCCCGTCCTCCGGAACTCTACGGAAAGCGCTCAGGGAACAAAAGCTCCTGAAAGCAAACCCGAGCAGATTACTCAACCAGCCCCTGGTAAGGGCGGTGCAAATCCACCTGGGGCAAAGACACTTGAGAATCACTACAACAGGCCCCTCCCCCAGAAGATCAACAAGAAATCCAGCCGAGACCAAGTTCACCTACCAAGGAGTGCGGTTTCAATACCAAGGAGAGCAGCAGAATTCCAGAGGAGGAGAAAGCCAAGCACGGAACTCATGGCTTTTTCCCTGTGATTTTTTTTTAGTCTTGCAGTTAATTTAATTTTTTCCTTTTTCATTTTTTGTTTTTTTTCTCGCCTTCTGGTAAAATTTTTTTTTAACTTTTACCTTTTTCTTTTTTAACGTTTTTTAAGTAGTTTATCTAATATATATATTTTTTCCTTTTTATATTTTTTTAATTTGTTTTCTTTTTTAAAAATTCTTTTCTTTTTTCTTTTTTTTTTTCTTTCTTCCTTTTTGAACCTGTTTTTATCCCCTTTCTCCCACCTCACGATTTGGGATCTCTTCTAATTTGGTTAAAGCATATTTTCCTGGGGCTGTTGCCACCCTTTTAGTATTTTCATTGCTCCTTCATATACTCTTATCTGGACAAAATGACAAGACGGAAAAATTCAACACAAAAAAAAAAAGAACCAGAGGCAGTACCAAAGGCTAGGGACCTAATCAATACAGACATTGGTAATATGTCAGATCTAGAGTTCAGAATGACAATTCTCAAGGTTCTAGCTGGGCTCGAAAAAGGCATGGAAGATATTAGAGAAACCCTCTCGAGAGATATAAAAGACCTTTCTGGAGAAATAAAAGAACTAAAATCTAACCAAGTTGAAATAAAAAATGCTATTAATGAGGTGCAATCAAAAATGGAGGCTCTCACTGCTAGGATAAATGAGGCAGAAGAAAGAATTAGTGATATAGAAGATCAAATGACAGAGAATAAGGAAGCTGAGCAAAAGAGGGACAAACAGCTACTGGACCACGAGGGGAGAATTCGAGAGATAAGTGACACCATAAGACAAAACAACATTCGAATAATTGGGATTCCAGAAGAAGAAGAAGGAGAGAGGGGAGCAGAAGGTATACTGGAGAGAATTATTGGGGAGAATTTCCCCAATATGGCAAAGGGAATGAGTATCAAAATTCAGGAGGTTCAGAGAACGCCCCTCAAAATCAATAAGAATAGGCCCACACCCCGTCACCTAATAGTAAAATTTACAAGTCTCAGTGACAAAGAGAAAATCCTGAAAGCAGCCCGGGAAAAGAAGTCTGTAACATACAATGGTAAAAATATTAGATTGGCAGCTGACTTATCCACAGAGACCTGGCAGGCCAGAAAGAGCTGGCATGATATTTTCAGAGCACTAAATGAGAAAAACATGCAGCCAAGAATACTATATCCAGCTAGGCTATCATTGAAAATAGAAGGAGAGATTAAAAGCTTCCAGGACAAACAAAAACTGAAAGAATTTGCAAACACCAAACCAGCTCTACAGGAAATCTTGAAAGGGGTCCTCTAAGCAAAGAGAGAGCCTACAAGTGGTAGATCAGAAAGGAACAGAGACCATATACAGTAACAGTCACCTTACAGGCAATACAATGGCAGTAAATTCATATCTCTCAATAGTTACCCTGAATGTTAATGGGCTCAATGCCCCTGTCAGAAGACACAGGGTATCAGAATAGATAAAAAAACAAAACCCATCTCTATGTTGCCTCTAAGAAACTCATTTTAAGCCAGAAGACACCTCTAAATTTAAAGTGAGGGGGTGGAAAAGAATTTACCATGCTAATGGACATCAGAAGAAAGCAGGAGTGGCAATCCTTATATCAGATCAATTCGATTTTAAGCCAAAGACTATAATAAGAGATGAGGAAGGACACTATATCATACTCAAAGGGTCTGTCCAACAAGAAGATTTAACAATTTTAAATATCTATGCCCCCAACGTGGGAGCAGCCAACTATATAAACCAATTAATAACAAAATCAAAGAAAAACATCAACAATAATACAATAATAGTAGGGGACTTTAACACTCCCCTCACTGAAATGGACAGATCATCCAAGCAAAAGATCAGCAAGGAAATAAAGGCCTTAAACAACACACTGGACCAGATGGACATCACAGATATATTCAGAACATTTCATCCCAAAGCAACAGAATACACATTCTTCTCTAGTGCACATGGAACATTCTCCAGAATAGATGGCATCCTTGGTCCTAAATCAGGACTCAACCGGTATCAAAAGATTGGGATCATTCCCTGCATATTTTCAGATCACAATGCTCTAAAGCTAGAACTCAACCACAAAAGGAAGTTTGAAAAGAACCCAAATACATGGAGACTAAACAGATCCTTCTAAAGAATGAATGGGTCAATTAAATGGGAAATTAAAGAGGAATTAAAAAAAATCATGGAAACAAATGATAATGGAAATACAATGATTCAAAATCTGTGGGACGCAACAAAGGCAGCCCTGAGAGGAAAATATATAGCGGTACAAGCCTTTCTCAAGAAACAAGAAAGGTCTCAGGTACACAACCTAACACTACACCTAAAGGAGCTGGAGAAAGAACAAGAAAGAAACCCTAAGCCCAGCAGGAGAAGAGAAATCATAAAGATCAGAGCAGAAATCAATGAAATAGAAACCAAAAAAACAATAGAACAAATCTACGAAACTAGAAGCTGGTCCTTTGAAAGAATGAATAACATTGATAAACCCCTGCCCCGACTTATCAAAAAGAAAAGAGAAAGGACCCAAATAAATAAAATCATGAATGAAAGAGGAGAGATCACAACTAACCCCAAAGAAATACAAACTATTATAAGAACATACTATGAGCAACTCTACGGCAATAAATTTAACAATCTGGAAGAAATGGATGCATTCCTAGAAACATATAAACTACCACAACTGAACCAGGAAGAAATAGAAAGCCTGAACAGACCCATAACCATTAAGGAGATTGAAACAGTCATTAAAAATCTCCAAACAAACAAAAGCCCAGGGCCAGATGGCTTCCCGGGGGGAATTCTACCAAACATTTAAAGAAGAACTAATTCCTATTCTCCTGAAACGGTTCCAAAAAATAGAAATGGAAGGAAAACTTCCAAACTCATTTTATGAGGCGAGCATCACCTTGATCCCAAAACCAGACAAGGATCCCATCAAGAAAGAGAGCTATAGACCAATATCCTTGATGAACACAGATGCGAAAATACTCACTAAAATACTAGCCAATAGGATTCAACAGTACATTAAAAGGATTATTCACCACGACCAAGTGGGATTTATTCCAGAGCTGCAAGTTTGGTTCAACATCCGCAAATCAGTCAATGTGATACAACACATCAATAAAAGAAAGAACAAGAACCATATGATACTCTCAATAGATGCTGAAAAAGCATTTGACAAAGTACAGCATCCCTTCCTGATCAAAACTCTTCAAAGTGTAGGGAGAGAGGGCACATACCTCAATATCATCAAAGCCATCTATGAAAAACCCACCGCAAATATCATTCTGAATGGAGAAAAACTGAAAGCTTTTCCGCTAAGGTCAGGAACACGGCAGGGATGTCCATTATCACCAATGCTATTCAACATAGTACTAGAGGTCCTAGCGTCAGCAATCAGACAACAAAAGGAAATTAAAGGCATCCAAATCGGCAAAGAAGAAGTCAAATTATCACTCTTCGCAGATGATATGATACTATATGTGGAAAACCCAAAAGACTCCACTCCAAAACTGCTAGAACTTGTGCAGGAATTCAGTAAAGTGTCAGGATATAAAATCAATGCACAGAAATCAGTTGCATTTCTCTACACCAACAGCAAGACAGAAGAAAGAGAAATTAAGGAGTCAATCCCATTTACAATTGCACCCAAAACCATAAGATACCTAGGAATAAACCTAACCAAAGAGGCACAGAATCTATACTCAGAAAACTATAATGTACTCATGAAAGAAACTGAGGAAGACACAAAGAAATGGAAAAATGTTACATGCTCCTGGATTGGAAGAATAAATATTGTGAAAATGTCTATGCTACCTAAAGCAATCTACACATTTAATGCAATTCCTATCAAAGTACCATCCATCTTTTTCAAAGAAATGGAACAAATAATTCTAAAATTTATATGGAACCAGAAAAGACCTCGAATAGCCAAAGGGATATTGAAAAAGAAAGCCAAAGTTGGTGGCATCACAATTCCGGACTTCAAGCACTATTACAAAGCTGTCGTCATCAAGACAGTATGGTACTGGCACAAAAACAGACACATAGATCAGTGGAACAGAATAGAGAGCCCAGAAATAGACCCTCAACTCTACAGTCAACTAATCTTCAACAAAGCAGGAAAGAATGTCCAATGGAAAAAAGACAGCCTCTTCAATAAATGGTGCTGGGAAAACTGGACAGCCACATGCAGAAAAATGAAATTGGGCCATTTCCTTACACCACACACAAAAATAGACTCAAAATGGATGAAGGACCTCAATGTGTGAAAGGAATCCATCAAAATCCTTGAGGAGAACACAGGCAGCAACCTCTTCGACCTCAGCCGCAGCAACATCTTCCTAGGAATAATGCCAGAGGCAACGGAAGCAAGGGCAAAAATGAACTATTGGGATTTCATCAAGATCAAAAGCTTTTGCACATTAAAGGAAACAGTTAACAAAATCAAAAGACAACTGACAGAATGGGAGAAGATATTTGCAAACGACATATCAGATAAAGGACTAGTGTCCAGAATCTATAAAGAACTTAGCAAACTCAACACCCAAAGAACAAATAATCCAATCAAGAAATGGGCAGAAATTAATGAAGCTCTTGCAGAAAATCCAGGACTTGTCAACAAATCTTGTTATGAAGATGGTTGGCTGATCAAGATAGCACTCAGTAATCCCTCAGAACTGGATGAATTAATGAGTGAAGAAGCATATGAGAAATACATAAAATCTATTGAGGAGTGAAAATGGAACCCCTAAATAAACTAGTATGAAACAAAAAAAAAAAAAAAAAAAAAAAAAAAAAAGAAATGGGCAGAGGACATGAACAGACATTTCTGCAAAGAAGACATCCAGATGGCCAACAGACACGTGAAAAAGTGCTCCATATCACTCGGCATCAGGGAAATACAAATCAAAACCACAATGAGATATCACCTCACACCAGTCAGAATGGCTAAAATCAACAAGTCAGGAAATGACAGATGCTGGCGAGGATGCGGAGAAAGGGGAACCCTCCTACACTGTTGGTGGGAATGCAAGCTGGTGCAGCCACTCTGGAAAACAGTATGGGGGTTCTTCAAAATGTTGAAAATAGAACTGCCCTATGTCCCAGCAATTGCACTATTGGGTATTTACCCTAAAGATACAAACGTAGTGATCCAAAGGGGTACGTGCACCCGAATGTTTATAGCAGCAATGTCCACAATAGCCAAACTATGGAAAGAACCTAGATGTCCATCAACAGATGAATGGATCAAGAAGAGTTGGTATATATACACAATGGAATACTATTCAGCCATCAAAAGAAATGAAATCTTGCCATTTGCGACAACATGGATGGAACTAGAGCGTATCATGCTTAGTGAAATAAGTCAAGCGGAGAAAGACAACTATCATATGATCTCCCTGATATGAGGAAGTGGTGATGCAACATGGGGGCTTAAGTGGGTAGGAGAAGAATAAATGAAAGAAGATGGGATTGGGAGGGAGACAAACCATAAGTGACTCTTAATCTCACAAAACAAACTGAGGGTTGCTGGGGGGAGGGGGTTTGGGAGAAGGGGTTGGGATTATGGACATTGGGGAGGCTATGTGCTTTGGTGAGTGCTGTGAAGTGTGTAAACCTGGTGATTCACAGACCTGTACCCCTGGGGACTAAAAATATATGTTTATAAAAAATAAAATATTAAAAAAAAAGAAATTGGGAAATATTTATCTTAAAGCAGCATAAAAATATACTATATCCAAATCATGGCAAAAATTTGTATATAATGATGTTATGTTGATTATGATCTCATAATTTTGACATATTATGTTTAAAACAGGACTATGTAAGATTAAATATAATAAAATATTTTACTTACCATTTAAAAAAAAAGAAAGCTCAGAAATAAATACAATATATATGGTCAACTTATTTGTGACAAAGGAGGCAAAAATATACAATGAGGAGAGCACAGTTTCTTCAATAAATTGTGCTGGAATAATTGGACCGCCACATGCAAAAAATGAAAGTAGACGACTATCATATACCACACCAAAAATTTATTCAGAATAAAGTCTTTAATATATGGTAAGAAGCCATAAAACTCCAAGAAGAAAACAGGCTGTAAACTCCTTGACATTGCTCTTGGTGATATTTCTGTAGATCTGATTCCAAAGGCAATGGCAATAAAAGTGAAAATAAACAAGTGGGACATCAAAGTAAAATGTTTCTGCATAGTGGAGGACACCATCAACAAGAAAAAAGTCAAGCTACTGAATGGGAGAAGACAAATATGTAAATTACATATCCAATAAGGGATAATGTCTAAAATATTTAAAGAACCTATATATCTCAATAACAAAAAAATATGAATTAAATATGGGCAGATGATCTGAATAGACCCTTTACAGAGAAGATATACAGATGGCCAACAGGCACATCAAAAGATATTCGTTATTCATAATAAGGGAAATCCACATTAAAACCACAAAAAAATATCATCTCACACCCCTCAGAGTGGCTATCATTAGAAAAATAACAAAAAATATGATGTGTTGGCAAGGATGTGGTGAAAAGAGAGCACTCATGCACTGTTAGAAAGTAAATTGGTGTAGCCACTAAGGAAAACAGTATGGAGGCTCCCCAAAATATTAATATTGGAACTAGTATATGATCCAGTAATTTCATTTCTTAGAATTTATCTGAAGAAAATGAAAACGAATTTAAAAATAAGTATGGGTGGACTTTGAGGGTATTTGAGGACTTCATTAAGTAAAATAAGTCAGACAGATAAATACAAGTATTATATGATTTCCTTATATATGGAATCTAAACAGCAAAACAAATTTTGTACAAAACAAAGCAAAACTCATAGATACAGAGAATAGTTTGGTTGCCAAAAGGAATGGGGTTGGGGGGTGCTGGATGAAATGGGTGATGGGGATCATAGGTACAAACTTAATAGTTATAAAATAAGTCAGCCCTAGGGAAGTAATGTAAAAAGTATTATGCCTCCATCAGAATGGATGAATACCCAACTTTTGTAGCAACATGGATGGGACTGGAAGAGATTATGCTGAGTGAAATAAGTCAAGCAGAGAGAGTCAATTATCATATGGTTTCACTTATTTGTGGAGCATAACAAATATCATGGAGGACAAGGGGTGTTAGAGAGGAGAAGGGAGTTGGGGTAAATTGGAAGTGGAGGTGAATCATGAGAGACTATGGACTCTGAAAAACAATCTGAGGGGTTTGATGTGGCGGGGGGTGGGAAGTTGGGGTACCAGTTGGTGGGTATTATAGAGGGCACAGATTGCATGGAGCACTGGGTGTGGTGAAAAAATAATGAATACTGTTTTTCTGAAAATAAATAAATTGAAAAATTAAAACAAAAACAAAAACAAAAACAAAAAAAACAATGAATTTTGGAACACTGAAAAAATTAAATTAAATAAAGAATACTAATCTGAGAGGTTTTTTTCATTCAACACTTAAAATATGTATTCTTGCTTGCATGCTTTCTGAGAAGTCTGTAATTCTTAATTTTCTTCCTCTCTAGGAAATACGGCTCCACTCCTGACTATAAGTTTGGTTATTGTAGATAATGTTGCTATGAACAATGGGTTGCAAGTATCCTTTTGAATTAGTATTTTTGTATTCTTTGGGTAAATATCTAGTAGTGTAATTGCTGGATCATAGGGTATTTCTATTTTTAACTTTTTTGAGGAACCTCCACAATGTTTTTCAGAGTGGCTGCACCAGTTTGCATTCCCACCAACAGAGCAAGAGGGTTCCCTTTTCTCCACATCCTTGCCAACACCTGTTATTTCTTGTGTTGTTGTTTTTAGCCATTCTGACAGGGTGAGACTCAGACATAAAAAGAATGAAATCTTGCCATTTGCAAAGATTTGGATAAAGCCAGAAAGTATTATGCTAAGCAGAATAAGTCAGTCAGAGAAAGACAAATACCATATGATTTCAGTCATATGTGGAATTTAAGAAACAAAACAAATGAGCGAAAGGGGAAAAAAAGAGCAAGAGAGGTAAACCAAGAAACAGAGTCAAGTATAAAGAACAAACTGATGGTTACCAGGGAGCAGATGGATAGGAGGATGGGTTAAATAGGTGATGCGGATTAAGGAGTGCACTTGTTGTGATGAGCACCAAATGTTTTAGGGAAGTGATGAATCACTACACTGTACATCTGAAACTAATATTATAATGTATGTTAGCTAAATGGAATTTAAATAAAAACTTAAAAACAGATTTTCTCCTTGCTGGTTATTTTTTAGTAGTGTGAATATAATATGTCTAAGTGTGCATATTTGTTTCTATTCTCTTTTATATTTTTCTTGCTTGATGATCTCTGAACATTTTGAGTCTTTGGTGTTTGTTAGTAATTTCAGAAAATTCACAGCTATTAATTCTTCAAATATTTCTTCTGTCTTGTTTTCTCTTTTCTACTTATGGGATGCCACTGACATGTGTATTACACCATTGTTATTATTCCATAGTGCTTGAATCTTCTGTACTATTTTCCTATTCTTTTTCCTCAGTAATTTCAGTCTGGGTAATTTCTATTTGCTCATCTTCAAGATTAGTGATTATTTCCTCAACTGTAATGAGCATACTGATGAGCTATCAAAGATGATCTAATTTCTGATTTCTGTTTTTCATTTCTAGCATATCTATTTTATTCCTTCTTACAGTTTCTGTTTTCTTTTTTATTTACTTGAGAGAGAGAGTAAGTGACAGAGAGAGCATGAGCAGGAAAGAGGGGCAGAGGGAGAGGGAGAAACAGATGCCCCACTGAGCAGGGAGCCCGAGATAGAGCTTGATCCCAGGACCCCGGGATCATGACCTGAGTTGAAGGCAGATACTTAACTGACTGAGCCACCCATGTGTTCCAATTTCTGTTTTCTGTTCAAGTATTTACATAATTTTTCATGCTTTCTCCTTTTTCATTAGAGCTTTTAATACAGGGTTTCCAAGGTATCCCAACCTCAGCATAATAAACATTTCCAGCCAGATAATTCTATAGTAAGGTGCTGTTCTGTGTATTGTAGGATGCTTAATATCCATGGTCTCTACTCACTAGATGCCATAGCACATCTTATGATAATGATAAATACCTCCAGACTTTTCCAAATGTTCCCTGTGGGCAAAATTTCCCTCCTTCTTTGATAACCAGTGCTTCAACATATTAATCATAGTTGTTTTAAATTCCCTTTCTGATATTTTTAACAACCATCTCATATCTCAGTCTGCTTTGGATAATTTCTTTGCCACTTCAAACTGTTTTTTTCATGTTTTTTTGTCATGCTACATAGATTTTTTGTTTGTTTAAAGATGAACAGGATGGCGCCTGTGAGGGAGAAAAACTACAAGAGACTCTTAATCTCAGGAAACAAACTGAGGGTTGCTTGGGGTTGGGGGAGGGAGTGATAGGTGGCTGGGGGATGGATATTGGGGAGGATATGTGCTATGGTGAGTGCTGTGAATTGTGTAAGACTGATGAATCACAGACCTGTACCCCTGAAGCAAATAATACATTATATGTTAATAAAAAAATCTTTAAAAATATATATCTAGAAATCTATAATATCATTGATAATAAACACCATTTATTGAAAAAATGAAGATGAACATGTATAGAGTGGTAGATACTGAGATACTTTTTTATACTTCAGGATTAGCATGTTTTTCCTTCTGCTGGGCCTTTAGTGTGGATTCTTATGTTGCTCTAGTCAGGAGTTGGACTAGGTTTGAAATTTGCTTAGTCCCTATTGTTGCTATGGTTACAAGAGTTGGAATTTGTTGCTATGGTTATCTGAGTTGGATTCTGTTGTTGCTATGGGCACAAGAGATTTCAAAAATCCTCTAGTGAGACCTTGTTTTTGTCTCTCCTCTTGAATTTGGATCTTTCTTTTGTTTTGCTCCCTGTAGTCAGTCTCTTGAAATCCTTCCAGTTGTACTCCACTATAATATTTACTCGAGGTTCATTATTCTGGTAAGGTGGAAGTTGGTGAAGGGGACATTCTCTGATACTCTTTTTAAGCTTCAGTGTTAGGCAAATATTTTTAACCTGAGTTTTGAGACTTGCTCTTTACAAATATTCCTATAATTTCTCCAAATGCAGAAGATTCTAGGAAGGTAAATATGGCCTCAGTTTTTGTGGGGGACTGCATTTCTCTCACTCAGCTGCAGTGGGTTTCTTTTAGTGCACTACCTTGAAGATGAAATCTTTTGTTCTGTAGTGCAGATGGAGTGGGGGAGGATGTTGGACTATGTTGATTTTAACAGTTGCTATTGTTGTTCTTTTCCTCTGGCCAGAAACATGGGGGAGCTTTCTCAGGTTCCTCTTCAGTCTTACCTCTGGGTTTTCTGGAAGGGGAAGAAGGCCTGCAAATAGGTGAGAACACACTTCTGCTACGGCCCTTATCCTAATCCATGTTAATTTATGCTCACATGCTAATCCATAGTTGCCCTTTAGCAGTTCACTAAATAATTCCACTTTAATCTTGAAGGTTATATGGCATTTTAAAACATTTATTCTGGGTATACAGTGATCCAGTCCTGTTTTTTCAGATTTCAGATCAATTATCTGCCCTTCGACTTCATTTATCCAATAGGTTAAGAAGAGTTGTTAATTTACATTTGTTTAGCATTTTTCTTGCTCTGTGGGTCAACATAATGTTCTTTCCACATTTCTATATCCTCCAGGTGATATCAGAGACTATTGTTAATAAACTTTAAAATTAAAATTTAGTTATTTTTATTTAAATAATAAAAATTACCTTATATGTTTACCCATGCACTTATCATTTTGGAGGATCCCTATTCCATTGTGTAGATCCATATTTCCACCTGGCATCATTTTCCTTATGTCTCAATGACTTCATTTAACATTTTTGTACTGTGGATCCACTGTTGATGTATTTCTGAAAAAGTTTTCATTTTACTTAACATTTTTTCCCTCAGCTGTATCTTTTATTGCCATGATTCATTCATTCCATAACTGGAAGCCTGTATCTCCCACTACTACTTTTTACTTTATTTTTAAAATTAACATATAATGTATTATTTTTCCCAGGGGTACAGTTCTGTGAATCATCAGTCTTACACAATTCACAGCACTCACCATAACACATACCCTCTCCAATGTCCATCACACAGCCACCCTATTCCTTCCCCCCACCTTCAGCAACCCTCAGTTTGTTTCCTGAGATTAAGAGTCTCTTATGGTTTGTCTCCCTCCCTGGTCCCATTTTGTCTCATTTGTCCCTCCCTTTCCTCCCAAACCCCCAGCCTTGCATCTCAAATTCCTCATATCACAGAGATCATATGAAAATTGTCTTTCTCTTATTGACTTATTGCTTAGCGTAATACCCTCCAGTTCCATCCACTTCACTGCAAATGGTAAGATTTCAAGTTTTTTGTTGGCAGCATAGTATTTCATTGTGTGTGTGTGTATATATATATACACATACACACATACACACCCCACATCTTCTTTATCCATTCATCTGTTGATGGACATCGGGGCTCTTTCTGTAGTTTGGCTATTGTGAGCATTTCTGCTATAAACATTCAGGTGCATATGCCCCTTTGGATCATTACATTTCTATCTTTAGGATAAATACTCAGTAGTGTGATTGCTGCGTCATAGTGTAGCTCTATTTTCAACTATTTGAAGAACCTCCATACTGTTTTTCAGAGTGGCTGCACCAGCTTGCATTCCAACCAACAATGTAGGAGGGTTCCCCTTTCTGCACATTCTCACCAATACCTGATTTTCCTGACTTGTTAATTTTAGCCATTCTGACTGGTGTGAGGTGGCATCTTATTGTGGCTTTGATTAGTATTTCCCTGATGCTGAGTTATGTTGAGCACTTTTTCATGGGTCTCTTGGCCATTTAGATGTCTTTGCAGAAATGTCTGTTTGTATCTTCTGCCCATTTCTTGATTGGATTATTTGTTCTTTGGGTGTTGAGTTTTGTAAGTTCTTTATAGATTTTGGATACTAGCCCTTGCTCTGATATGTCATTTGCAAATATATTCTCCCATTCTGTCAGTCTTTTGATTTTGTTGACTGTTTCCTTTGCTGTGAAAAAGTTTTCATCCTGATGAAGTCCCAAGAGTTCCTTTTCACCCTTGCTTCCCTTGCCTTTTGTGATGTGTCTAGGAAGAAGTTGCTGTGGCTGAGGTCGAAAAGGTTGCTGCCTGTGTTCTCCTCAAGAATTTTGATGGATTCCTGTGTCACATTGAGGTCTTTCATCCATTTTGAGTCTATTTTTGTGTGTGGTATAAGGAAGTGGTCCACTTTCATTCTTCTGCATGTGGCTGTCCAATTTTCCCAACACCATTTGTTGAAGACCGTGTCTTTTTTCCTTAGACGTTCATTCCTGCTTTGTTGAAGATTAGTTGGCCATAGAGTTGAAGGTCCATTTCTGGGCTCTCTATTCTGTTCCAATGCCTATGTGTCTGTTTTTGTACCAGTAGCATACTGTCTTGATGATGACAGGTTTGTAATAGAGCTTGGAGTCTGGAATTGGGATGCTGCCAACTTTGGTTTTCTTTTTCAACATTTCTCTGGCTATTCGGGGTCTTTTCTGGTGCCATGTGAATTTTAGGATTATTTATCCCATTTCTTTGAAAAAAATGGGTCGGATTTTGATAGGGATTGCATTAAATGCATAGACATTTTCACAATATTTTTTCTTCCCATCCATGAGCATGGAATGTTTTTCAATTTCTTTGTGTCTTCCTCAATTTCTTTCATGAATACTTTATAGTTTACTGAATATGGATCCTTTGCCTCTTTGGTTAGGTTTATTCCTAGGTATCTTATGGTTTTGGGAGCAATTGTAAATGGAATTGACTCCTTAATTTCTCTTTATTCCATTTTGTTGTTGGTGTATAGAAATACAACTGATTTCTGTGCATAGATTTTATATATTGACACTTTACTGAATTCCTGTATGAGTTCTAGCAGTTTTAGAGTAGAGTCTTTTGGGTTTTTCAACATCAAATATCATATCCCTTGTAAAAAGTGAGAGTTTGACATGTTGTTGGCTGATTTGGATGTCTTTTATTTCTTTTTGTTGTCTGATTGCTGAGGCTAGAACTTCTAGTATATATTGAATAGCAGTGGTGATAGTGGACAGCCTAGCTGTGTTCCTGAACTTAGGGGAAAACTCTTAGTTATCCCCCATTGAGAATGATATTCGTTGTGGGTTTTTCATAGGTGGCTTTGATGATATTGAGATATGTAGCATCTATTCCTACACTGTGAAGAGTTTTGATCAAGAAAGGATGCTGTATTTTGTCAAAAGCCTTTTCTATATCTATTGAGAGTATCGTATGGTCCTTGTTCTTTCATTAATGTAGTGTATCACATTGACTGATTTGGAGATCTTGAACCAACCTTGCAGCCCAGGAATAATTCCCACTTGGTCATGGTGAATAGTCCTTTTAATGTACTGTTGGATTCTATTGGCTAGTATTTTGGTGAGAATTTTTGCATCCATGTTCATCAGGGATATTGGTCTGTAATTCTTTTTGATGGGGTCTTTGTCTGGTTTGGGGATCAAGGTAATGCTGGCCTCATAAACGAGTTCAGAAGTTTTTCTTCAATTTCTATTTTTTGGAAAAGTTTCAGGAAAATAGGTATTAATTTTTCTTTAAAAGTTTGGTAGAATTCCCCTGGGAAGCTCTCTGGCTCTGGGCTCTTGTTTGTTGGGAGATTTTTGATGCTGCTTCAATCTCCTTACTGGTTATGGGTCTGTTCAGGTTTTCTATTTCTTCCTGGTTCAGTTTAGGTACTTTATACTTCTCTAGGAATGCATCCTTTTCTTCCAGATTGTCAAATTTGCTGGCGTATAGCTGCTCATAATGTTTTCTTATAATTGTGTGTATTTCTTTGGTGTTGGCTGTGATCTCTCCTCTTTTATTTGTTATTTTATCAATTTGGGCCCTTTATCTTTTTCTTTTGGTAAGTTTGGCCAGTGGTTTATCAATCTTATTAATTATTTCAAAGAAACAGCTCTTAGTTTCATTGATCTATTCTACCATTCTTTTGGTAGAACATTGATTCCTGCTCTGATCTTTATTATTTCTCTTCTCCTGCTGGGTTTAGCCTTTCTTTCCTGTTCTTTCTCCAGCTCCTTTAGGTGTAAGGTTAGGTTGTGTATTTGAGACCTTTCTTGTTTCTTGAGAAAGTCTTGTGTTGTTATATACTTCCTCTTAGGTCTGCCTTTGGTGCACCACAAATATTTTGAACAGTTGTGTTTTCATTTAATTTGTTTCCATGAGTTTTTTCAATTCTTCTTTAATTTCCTTGTTGGCCCATGCATTCTTTAGTCGGATGCTCTTTATCCTCCATGTATTTGAGTTCTTTCCAACTTTCTTCTTGTGATTAAGTTCTAGTTTCAAAGCACTGTAGTCTATAAATATGCAGGGAATGATCCCAATCTTTTAGTACCAGTTGAGACCTGATTTGTGACCCAGGATGTGATCTATTCTTGAGAATGTTCCATGTGCACTAGAGAAGATTGCGTATTCTGTTACTTTGGGATGGAATGTTCTGAATATATCTGTGATGTCCGTCCAGTCCAGTGTGTCATTTAAAGCCTTTATTTCCTTGTTGATCTTTTGCATAGATGATCTGTCCATTCAGGAAGGGGATGTTTAAGTCCCCTATTATTATTTTTTATTGTCAATATATTTCTTTGATTGTGTTATTAATTGGTTTATATAATAGGCTGATGCCATGTTAGGGGTATAGATACTTAAAATTTTTAGATCTTCTTGTTGGACAGACCCTTTAAGTAAGATATAGTGACCTTCCTCATCTCTTATTATAGCCTTTGGCTTAAAATCTAATTTACCTGATATAAGGAATGCCACCCCAGCTTTCTTTTGATGTCCATTAGCATAGTAAATTGTTTTCCTCTGTCCTCACTTTAAATCTGGAGGGGTCTTTCGGTCTAAAATGAGTTCCTTGCAGACAGTATATCAATAGTTCTTTTTTTTTTTATCCATTCTGATACCCTGTGTATCTTGATTGGGACATTTAGCCCATTTACTTTCAGGATAACCACTGAAAGATAAGAATTTAGTGCCATTGTGTTGCCTGTAAGGTGAATGCTTCTGTATATTGTCTCTCTTCCTTCTGGTATGTTCCTTTCAGGCTCTCTCTTTGCTTAGAGGACCCTTTTCAATATTTCCTATAGGTTAGTTTGTTGTTTGCAAATTCTTTGCATTTTTATTTGTCCTGGAAACTTTTTATCTCTCCCTCTATATTCAATGACAGCTTAGCTGGATATAGTATTCTTGGCTGCATATTTTTATCATTTAGTGCTCTGAATATATCATGCTAGTCCTTTCTGGCCTGCTAGGTCTCTGTATATAGGTCTGCTGCCAATCTAATATTTCTACCATTGTATGTTAGGAACCCCTTGTCCCTAGCTGCTTTCATGATTTTCTCTTTGTCACTGAGACTTCTAAGTGATGGGGTATGGACATATTTTTATTGATTTTGAGGGGAGTTCTCTATGTTTCCTGGTTTTTAATGCTTGTTTGCTTTGCCAAATTAGGATTGTTCTCTGCTATAATTTACTCTAATAAACATTTCTGCCCCCTCCCATTTCTTCTTCTGGAATTCCAATTATTGTAATATTGTTTTATCTTACAGTATCACTTATCTCTCAAATTCTCCCTTTATCATCCAGTGGTTGTCTCTCTTTTGCTCAACTTCTTTATTCTCCATCATTTGGTTTTCTATATCACTAATTCTCTCTTCTGCCTCATTTATCCTAACAGTAAGAGCCTCCATTTTTTTATTGCACCTCATTAATAGTTTTTTAAAAATTTTCAACTTAGTTAGATTTTAGTTCTTTAATTTCTCCTGAAAGGAATTCTCTAGTAACTTTTTTTTTTTTAATTTTATTTATTTATTTGTCATAGAGAGAGAAGCGAGAGCAAACACAGGCAGACAGAGTGGCAGGCAGAGGCAGAGGGAGAAGCAGGGTCCCCGCCAAGCAAGGAACCCAATGTGGGACTCGACCCCAGGACGCTGGGATCTTGACCTGAGCCGAAGGCAGCCGCTTAACCAACTGAGCCACCCAGGCGTCCCTCTAGTAACTTTTTGAATAGATGCATCACCTTACATGTTTTCGGTTTATACCTAAGAATGGAATTGGCGAATCATATGATAATGCTATATTTAACTTTTTAATAAACTTTCAAAGTGTTTTTTACAGTGACTGCACACATTTGCATTTACACCAACAATATGTCGAGTTCCAACTGATATGAACATGAATTTTAAAACAGCCACAATAAAAATGTCACAAGAATAATTAAAATTCTCTTGAAACAAATGAAAACTTAGAAATTATTGTTTAAAAATGAAACATAACAAAAGTTAAAATGGACATTCTAGAAGTGAATATAATGAACAAAGAAAATATTACTGCTTAGCTTGACAATAAAGTGATATTACAGAATGAAAACAATAAACTGGAGGATAGAACAATCAAATTATTCAAGCTGAAAAACAAAAAGAAAATATACTGAAAAAATGAATAAGGACTAAGGGGTCTGAACAAAAGATCTAACGTTTGTATCATCAAAATCTCACATAGAAACAGAGAAGTGAGATTAAAAATTTAAAAATAATTGTCTGGGGACGCCTGGGTGGCTCAATTGGTTAAGCAGCTGCCTTCGGCTCAGGTCATGATCCCAGCGTCCTGGGATCGAGTCCCACATCGGGCTACTTGCTCCGCAGGGAGCCTGCTTCTCCCTCTGACTCTGCCTTCCACTCTGTCTGCCTGTGCTCGCTCTCACTCTCTCTCTCTCTTACAAATAAATAAATAAAATCTTAAAAAAAATAAATAAAAATAATTGTCTGGGGCACTAGGGTGGCTCAGTGGGTTAAGCTTCTGCCTTCAGCTCAGGTCATGATCTCGGAGTCCTAGGATCGAGCCCTGTGTTGGGCTTTCTGCTCAGCAGGAAGCCTTCTTCCCCGTCCCTCTCTCTGCCTGCCTCTCTGCCTACTTGTGATCTCTCTTTGTCTGTGTCAAATAAATAAATCAATAAAATCTTAAAAAATTTAAAAGTAATTGTCTATGGGAGCACCCAAATACATGAAGTGGTTAATAACAAATGTAAAGGAACTAATCAATGGTAATACAATAATAGTAGGGGAATATACCACCCCACATACATCAAAGGACAGATCATTCAACTAAAAATTTGGCAAGAAATGACACATTGGGACATATTGATTTAATGGATATATTTTAACATCCCAACCTAAAACAGAAGAATATACATTCTTTTCAGGTACACATGCAACATTCTCCAGAACTGATCACATATTAGGCCTCAAAACAACTCTCAACAAATTCAGAGAGCTCACAATCATACCATGCATCTTTTCTGACCACAGTGCTATGAAACTAGAAATCAACCACGAGAAAAAATCAGGAAAGACCACAAATACATAGAGGTTAAAGAACATGCTATTAAATAATGAATAGGTTAAGTAAGAAATCAAAGAAGAAATCCAAAAGGACATGGGAACAAATGAAAATGAAAACATAATGGACCAAAGCTTTTGGGATTCATCAGAAAGTGGATGTAAGAGGGAAGTTTATAGCAATACAGGCTTACCTCAAAAAGGAAGAAAAATCTCTAATAAGCAACCTAAACTTCCTCCTAAAAGAGATAGGGGGGGAAATCAAGCAAACCCCAAAACCAGCAGAAGGAAGGAAATAATAAAATGAGAGCAGAAATAAATGATATGGAAGTAACAATATAATAGAACAAATCAATGAAACCAGGGGCTGGTTTTTGAAAAGATAAATAACATTTGCACACCTCTAGCCAGACTAATCAAAAAACAGAGACAGGATTCAAATAAATGAAAGAGGAGAAATTACAACAAACATCACAGAGATACAAACAATTATTAAGAGAATATTATGAAGAACTATATGCCAAAAAATTGGACAACTTAGAATAAATGGATAAATTCCTACAAACATGTAACCTACCAAAATTGAAGCAGGAAGAATTAGAAAATTTGAATAAATCAATTACCAGCAAAGAGATTTTGTCAGTAATCAAAAATCTCCCAACAAACAAAAGTCTAGGACAAGGTGGCTTAACATGAAAATCCTACTGAATTTTTAAAGAAAATGTAATACCTGTTCTCCTCAAATTATTCCAAAGTATAGGAGGAAGGAAAACTTCCAAATTCATTCTGTGGGGCCAGCTTAACTCTGATACCAAAACCAGATAAAGACACCACCAAAAAGGAGAACTAAAGGCAATGTACTTGATGAACATACATACAAAAATCCAAAACAAAATATTAGCAAAGAGAATCCAGCAATACATTAAAAAATCATTCAACAAGATTAGTGGGATTTACTGCAGGAATGCAAGTGTGTTCAATATTCACAAATCAATCAACATGACACATCATATCAATAAGAGAAAAGGAAACAGAAAGTCATTTCAGTAGAAACAGAAAATGCATTTGACAAAATACAATATCCATTCATAATAAAAACCCTCAACAAAGTAGTTGCAAGGGGAACATATTTTGACATAATAAAAGGGCATATATGAAAACAGCAAGCATCATACTCAGAGGGGAAAAACAGAGCATTCCCCCTGAGGTCAAGAACAAGACAAGGATGTCCACTCTCACCATTTGTATTCAGCAGAGAAGTGGAATTCCTAGCCACAGCAATTAGGCAACAAAAAGAGACAAAAGGCATCCAAATTGAAAAGGAAGAAGTAAAACTTACATTATTTGCAGATGATATGATACTCTACATAGAAAATTCTAAAGACACCACCTAAAAACTACTAGGATAGAAAAATGAATTCAGTAAAGTTGCAGGATACAAAAATCAATGTACAGAAAACTGTTGCATTTCTATACACTACTAATGAAGCAGCAGAAGAGAAATCAAAAGATCAATTCCATTTACAATTGCACCAAAAACAATATACATAGGAATAAACCTAACCAAATAAGTGAAAGATTTATACCCTGAAAAATATAAAACACTGATGAAGGAAGTTGAAGATGACACAAAGAAATGGAAAGACATTCTGCACTCATGGATAGGAAGACTACTGCTAAAATGTCTATATTACCCAAGAAATCTACAGATATAATGCAATCACTATCAAAATACCACCAGGAGTTTTGACAAAACTGGAACAAAAATCCTAAAATTTGTATGGGGCCACAGAAAACACCAAATAGCAAAAGAAATTTTGAAAAAAAAAAAAGGCATAGCTGGAAGTATCATAATTCCAGATGTCAAGTTACATTGCAAAGCTGTAGTGATCAAGAGACAGTATGGTACTGGCATAAAAATAGATGCATAGATCAATGGAACAGAATAGAAAACCCAGAAATGAATCCACAAGTATATGGTCAATTAGTCTTTGACAAAGAAGGAAGGAATATCCATTGGAAAAAGAACAGTCTCTTCAACAAATTGTGTTGGGAAAACTGGACAGCTACGTGCAAAATAATAAAAGTGGACCACTTTCTTATTCCATACACAAAAATAAATTCAAAATGGGTTAAATACCTAGATATGAGACCCAAAATCATAAAAATCCTGGAAGAAAACACAGAAAGTAAAATCTCTGACATTGGTTATGGCAACATCTTTTTCAGTATGTCTCCTAAGGTAATGGAAACAAAAGCAAAAATTAACTGTTGGTACTTCATCAAAATAAAAAGTTCTGCACAGTGAAAGAAAAAACCAACAAATCTAAAAGGTGACTTACAGAATGGGAGAAGATATTTGTAAGTGACATATTGGATAAAGGGTTAATATCCAAAATATGAAAAGAACATATATAAATCAACACCCCCCAAACCCAAATAATCTAACTGGAAAATGGACAGAAGAAATGAACAGACATTTCTCCATAGAAGACATACAGATGTCCAACAGACACCTGAAAAGATTCTTATCATCACACCTAATCAGAAAAATGCAATCAAAACTGCAATGAGATGCCACACCTCCCAGAATAGCTAAAATAAAAAACAGAAGAAACAATGTGTATTAGTGAGAATAAAGAAAATGGAACTCTTGTGTCTTTTTGTGGGGAATGCTAACTGGGCAGCCACTGTGGAAAATAGTTTGGAGTTTTCTCAAAAATTTAAATATGTTCAAGCAATTGCACTACTAGATATTTATCCACAGGATACAAAAATATTAATTTAAAGGCATTATGCAGCCCTGTGTTTATAGCATCGTTATTTAATAATAGCCAAGATATAGAAACAGTCCATGTGTCCATCAATTGATGAATAGATGGAGATGGTGTGGAATATATATATATAGATAGATATAGATATAGATATATTTCAGTCATATAAAAGAAGGAAACCTTGCCATTTCCAATGATATGGATGGGGTTAAAGAGCATAATGCTAAGTGAAAATTCAGTCAGAAAGACAAATATTTTCATTCACCTGTGGAATTTAAGAAACAAAACAAGTCAGCAAAGGGGGAAAAAAAAGAAAGGGAGAGACAAACCAAAAAACAGAATTTTAACTATTGAGAACAAACTGATGGTTACCAGAGGGGCAGTGGGTGGGAGCTGGTGAAATAGGTGATGGGGATGAAGTAGTGCACTTATGGTGAACACTGAGTGATGTGTGGAATTCCACTATATTGTATACCTGAAACTAATATAAAACTTCATATTAACTATTCTAGAATTTAAATAAAATAGAGAAAAAATAATGAAAGTAATAGTCTCAAACACTGAAATATGACAAAAGATATAAACCTAAAGACTGAAACTCCTGAGTTAAACCACCAAAAATAGGTGAACCAAAATAAATCATGTAAAGACATGTCATAAATTTCTGAAAAGTAAATATCAACAGAAAAACACCTTTAGGGAAGAGGAGGGAAGATAACAGAAGAGGAGGGGACCCTCGTTTCATCTGATCTCTTGAAATCAGCTAGATATCCATGCAATTGTTCTTAACAGCTGTGAATTTAACCCGAGATCTAAGAAAAGAATTGCTGCAATCCTAGAAATAGAAAAGGGAACACTTTTGGCAAGGTAGGACGTGCAAAGAAGTGAATATGATGGGATATATTGGAAGATAAACTGCAGGGGGAGGGAGGCTCTATCACCTGGTTACTAGAAAGTGTTATACCAATGGAGTGCAAGATCAGAACTTTTAGAAGTCTGCTCCTGTGATGGACATCCCTGTCTGAAAGGTGCTCAGGTGGCAAAGAGCCAGAATCCTAGGTGTGATCTCAAGTGTGATCTCAAGAACCCTGGGGTCACAGAAAGAACAGTGATGCCTGAGTGTGACGCAGTTCCGAGGCCTTGGAGCAGGGAAGCTGGCTGTAATTAGAGAGCCCTGATGTGGACTCTCAGCTAGGTGATACCATAAGCCATGAACCATGGCACGATTAGGGCCTGCTTTCCAAGTGGGAGACCAGCAAAAAAATGGTGCCCTCCTTCATCCTCTGGGAGGAGCTGTCCGGGTGCATGCACTATTGGGCAACTTCTCAGGGAGCAGAGACCAAGTAATCAGCGGAGCTGTGGTGAGAAAACCCCTCCCTCCTCCGTTAGGAGTGGTGCCCTTTGCACCACAAGAATCTGCAGAGTTTGGCGCTTCTCCCTGGGGGTGCACTGAAGAGTGGGGGCCAGCTCTGTGGCTGGAGATGAGGGTGCCACCATTTTTATTTTTATTTTATTCTCTAAATTGGCTCAGAAAGCCTGTAGGGAACAAAAGCCACATAGAGCAACCAGAAGCAGAGTACACTGAGCCTGGGCCCCTATCCAAGCACATTGTAACACTTGAGACATCTGAGAATCAGTGCAACAGACCCCTCCGCAGAAGGTGAGCAGAAACATCAGGCTAATACCAAGTTTATGAATCACATAGAACTGAAAAACTCCCACACTAGGGGAAAATGGTATATAGAATTCAAGGTTTTTTCATGATTCTTTAGTCTTTCAGTTTAAAATTTCCTTTTTCCTTTCTTCTTCTTTTCTTTCTCAACTAGTTCATTTTATTAGCTCTTTTGTAAGTCCGTTTTTAATTTTCATTTTTACATTTACATTTTATAGATATATTCTTCATTTTTTGCTTCCTTTCATTGTATTTAAATATATATATGAAGTTTTTCTTCCTTTATAATTTTGGGATCTAGTGTCTGTTAGATTATATTTTCCCCCCTCCCCTTTTTTTCCTTTTTGTTTCTGGTCTTTTAGTCAAATTAAGGGCACCCCAGCCTAAGTGACCTAAACTAGAAATTTAAGCCCTCCCACAAATGGCTATCTTTGAAAACCAGTGGGGCTAACACCTGGGAGAGCAGGAGGGATATAGGAAACCAAAACTGCACTCTTGAAGGGCTTGCACATAAATTCATTTGTACCAAACCAAGTTCCAAAACAGGCAGTGCTTTGAGAAGCACTTATGCTATGTGTATGGGAGATTCATTGACTAGTATTAGGGAGTATACCAGAGGGGCAGGGGTATGTTGGAGAACTCACTAGAGACAAAGGCACTGACTGACGGGTGCCATTTTTTGCCTGCCTTCTTCCTCACTAGCCTGGTGCTGGTAGGCACCAATTTTGGTGTTCTCAATCTTTCTTGCTAGTGGTGGTTACCCCACCTGTACATTCTCTGTAACCTATCTCACCAGGCTTGGCCTAGTTACTGTCCACTGCCCCCAGCTCATCAGATCTGGCAAGTGGGATCACCCTGGGCAAGTGCAACTCCATTAGAGCTCCAACCTTGCCAAAGTTAACTGGCAGTCTTGCCCTGGCTTAGCACTCATTCACTGAGGTCCCTGTCTTGCCAGACCTGGCAAGTGGGCTTGTCCCAGGTTGGTGTTTCTCACTGCAATCATTGCTTCACCAGACACCAGCAGGTAGGCTCACCCAGTCTTGGTGCTTGTTCACTGCAGCACATACTTTGACAGTCCAAGGGGATAGGTTTATCCCAGCCTGTCATCATCCACCATGTTACTGTCAGTTCAGACAAACCTGACAAAAAGTACACTCCTTGAACATCTGGCACTGCTGGTTGGGGGAATTACATTTCTGGTCCCTGTGGGACTGAAAAAAAAAATCAGCAAGACAGGAGGTAGAAGGCTACTACTCCCAGGACACTGCACAGACAACAGACAGAAACACAACTCCAGATTTCCAGCAAACACCCCTTCAAGACAGGAAGAGACAGCTGCATCACCAAATACAAACAAATATAGAGAGGAAAAATGAGACAGAGAAATATGTTCTAAATGAAAGAATAAGAAAAAACCTCAGAAAAAAGACAATGAAAGCAGTCTACTTGATAAAGTGTTCAAAGTAATAATAGTGTTACTGAACTTTGGAGAAGAAAGACTAAGCACAGTGAGTTCTTCAGGAAGAATATAGAAAATATAAGAAAGTTCCCACAGGAGTTACAGAGCTGAAGAATAAAATATCTAAACTGAAAAATATGCAAGAAGGGTTCAATAGCAGCCTGGATGAAGCAGAAGAACAAATCAGTGACCTGGAAGACAAAGCAATGGCAATGGATAAGACAGAGCAGGGAAAAAAAGTGAACATTTTAAGGGACTTTTGGGATAACATCAAGTGATATGCGAATCATAGAGGGCCCAGAAAAAGAGTGAAAGTGTCAGAAAAATTATTTGAAGAAATTATAGTTGAAAACATTCCTAATCTGGGGCAAAGAAGCAGACATCAATCCAGTTCCAGGAATCTCAATAAGTCCCAAATAAAATGAACTCAAAGAGATCCACACCAAAACACAATTTAATAGAAATGTTAAAATTTCATAAATAAAAGATCTTTAAAAAAAAACAAGAGAAAAAACAACTTATGTACAAGGGAAACCCCATAAGGCTCTAAGCAGATTATTCAGCAGATATTCTGCACACAGAAGAGAGAAGCATAACATATTCAAAGTGCTCAAATGAGAAAAAAAAACAAACAAACAAGAACTTCCAATGAAGAATTCTCATTGAAAGAGAGATCAATAGTTTTCCAGTTAAGCAAAAGCTGAAGGAATTCATCCATCATGCACCCTTAAAAGAAATGTTAAAGGGATTTATCTAAGTTGAAAAGAAATGGCACTAATTACTAACAAACATGAAAAAGTGAAAACCTTACTGGAACAGGTAAATATATACAGGCTTGTTAATATATATATAAATATATATAATATAAATTATATAAATATATAATATATAAAGTAAATTTATATATACATGAAACTTGTTTTATTGGTCTTTACTATACTTTATACATATTGCATTTTCTACAAATTGACGTTTTGTGGCAACCCTGAATTAAGCAATTTTATCTGCACCATTTTTCTAGCAGCATTTGTTCACTTAATGTCTCTGTGTCATGTATCGGTAATTATTGCAATATTTCAGATTCTATCCTTATTACTTTTTTATATAGTTTTCTGTAATAAGTAACGTTTGATGTCATTATTGTAATTATTTTGGGATGCCATGAAACTTCCATATCAGACTTAGTTGATAAATGTGTATGTTTTGACTGCTCTACCATTGGGCCATTCTTCCATATCTTTTTGTCTCCTTGGGCTTCCATATTCCCTGAGAACAACAATATTAGAACAGGGCTAACTAATAATCCTACAATGGCCCCAAAGTCTTCAAGGAAAGGAAAAGCTCTCTCACTTTAAAATCAAAAGCTAGAAATGATAGCTAAAATGGGGTAAAAGCTAAGTCTCTTCCACTAAACAGACAAATTTTGAATGCAAAAAAATTAAAAAGTTCTTAAAATAAATTCAACATAATACTCCAGTGAACACACAAATGATAACAAAGTCAAATAGCCTTACTGATAATATGGCGAAAGTTTTGGTGGTCTGAATATAAGATCAAACCAGCCAAAAATTCCCTTAAGCCAAATCCTAATCCAGAGCAAGGCCCTAACTCTTTTTAATTCTGTGAAGGTTTAGAGAAGTGAGGAAGCTGCAGATGAAAAATATGAAGAGAGCAGTAACTGGCTTATGAGGTTTTTTTAAAAAGGCCATCTCCATAACAAAAAAGTGCAAGGTGAAGCAGCAAGTGCTGATGTGGAAGACTCAGCCAAGTTATTCAGATGATCTAGCTAAGATAACTAATAATGGTGGCTACACTAAATAACTGATTTTCACTGCATACCAAGCAACTTTCTATTAGAAGATGCCATCTAAAAATTTTGTAGCTAGAGAGAAGTCCTGCCTTGCTTGAAAGTTTCAAAGGACCACTGACTCTCTTGTTAGAAACTAATGCATCTGGTGAATTTAAGTTGAAGCCAATGCTCATTTACCATTCTGCAAATCCTTTGTCCCTTAAGAATTATGCTAAACCTACTCTGCCTGTGCTCTATAAATGTAATAAGAAAGTCTGAAGGATAGTGCTTCTGTTTACAACATAGTTATCTGAATACTTTAAGCCCCCAGTTGAGTCACGCTCCCTAGAAAAAAGATTCCTTTCAAGATATTACTGCTTGTGGAGGGTCACGGTTCTTTAGGTAGTTTCTCTAATAATGAAAGACCTGGTGGGTGCCATTTCTCTTTTCCAAACCCTGCACCCTCAGACTTAGATATCCAGAAACCATTATAAACACTAGCCACACAGCTTTCTAACACCATGCACCCCACCCATGTGTTCTCCTAAAATCCACCCCATCCATCCAGCCCCACTTGACACAAGTCTCTCCAAAGTAACTCCAGCCAGTTCTTATCCAGCAAGTGACCCCTGAAGGGACAAAGGAAAGACACATACCTTGCTAACACCATGTGCCCAGCTTCCACATTCTCCTGCAGGTTTGCTCAAACTAACCTGTCCCACACAGCAAAAGTCCCTCCAAAGGGGCCCCTCATACATTTCATTTTGCAAGCAGTTGCAACAGTAACCAACACCACCCCAAAGTGACTCTTTCCAGGGGAGAGGAGAAAATAACCACACACACAAGCTTGAATGTAGCCCCAGTAGTGGACAGTAGACAGACATCTGATCTGCCAGCTAGCCCAACACACCAAAGAAGTCTCATAGTGTGCAGCACAAGGAAAGAGCTCTGCAGTTTGGGGTCACTATAACACCAACAAATGGATTGGGAGCAGGAATATGGCTGGACTATGAGCCTGACACACACACACACACACACACACAAAAGCCTATCAGGAGACAATGCAGAAAGACACACTACAGTGTGATGCAACCACAGCCCAGCAAGTGGGCTGAGTGCAGCCATCTTCTTTGACTCATCTGTAAGTCCAAGGTGAGTATAGATTGGCCTCTTTTTTTTTTAAGATTTTATTTATTTATTTGACAGAGGGAGATTACAAGTAGGCAGAGAGAGAGAGGAGGAAGCAGGCTCCCTGCTGAGCAGAGAGCACGATGCGGGACTCGATCCCAGGACCCTGAGATCATGACCCGAGCCGAAGGCAGCGGCTTAACCCACTGAGCCACCCAGGCGCCCCCAGATTGGCCTCTTAACAGCACAGGAAATAAACAATGCCAACAACAAACAAAAGGGGCCATTGAAGCAGACTGGGCTGAAGGCAAACATAGCTCAAACACAGCAGTAGGGCACAAAAAACACACATAGGAGACAGTCCTAAGTGCTTGGTTGTGGTGAATAGAGAATATTGTACTACTGGGCATTACAGGTATCTTCTTCATGACGCTGTTACATTAAAGAGTGGGGGATATAGCTGACTTTCATAATACATGGAAATATAGAGTGTTAGACACTACACTTGATTTACACCCGAGAAGCGAGATAGAGTGTTAGACAAAATGAAAAAACAGAAAAATATGTTCCAAATGGAAAAAAAGAGCTAAATCATGGCAAAAGAGATTAATGAAACATAGATAAACAATATGCCTGATACAGATCTGAAAGTAATGGTCAAAAGGATATTTACTGGACTTGAGAAAAGAGACGAGAATCTCAGTGAGATTCTGAGACAGAATCTCAACCAAGAGACAGAAAATATAAAGAAGAACCAATCAGAGATGAGGAAATCAATAACATAAATATATACCAGATGGACTAAACAAGAGACAAGAAAAGAGAAAAACAAATCATCAAGGTAGAAGACAGAATAATGGAAAGCAACCAAGCTGAACATGAAAAGAGAATAATAAACAATGAGAAAGTTTTCAGGGAACTCAGTGACATCATCAAGCATAATAATATTTCCTTATACTGATCCCAGAAGGAGAAAACAAGAAAAAGAGAATTTATTTAAATAAATAAGAACTGAAAAAAATCACTAATCTGGAGAAGGAAACAGACATCCAGATCAATGAGGTACAGAGATCCTCTAACAAAACAAATCCAAGAAGGTCCTCACCAGGATACATAATGGTTAAAATGGTAAAATGTAGTGATAAAGAATTGAAAAGCAGTCATAGAAAAGAAAGCTGTTACATACAAGTGAAACACTATAAGGCTATCATTTGATTTTTCAGCAGAAACTTTGCAGGCCAGAAGAGAAGGGCATAATATATTCAAAGTGTTGAATATAGGAAAAAAATCTGCAACCAAAATACTCTCTCTAGCAAGGTTATCATTCAGAATAGAAGGAGAAATAAAGAGTTTCCCAGACAAATGAAAGTTAAAGGAGTTCATCACCACTAAGCCAGCCTCACAAGAAATGTAAAAGGAAGTTCTTTGAGTGGAAAAAAAGGTCATAATGAATATTAGGAAAGTAAGGAAAGGAAAAATTTTCACTGGTAAATACAAACACAATGAAAATAGTAGACTAATCACTTATAAAACCAGTATAGAGATTAAAGCACAAAAGCAAGAAAATAAATCACAATTTTATAAATCAGACAAGGGATTCACAAAATGAAATGATGTAAAATATGACATCATATACATAAAACGTAGGTCAGGGGAGTAAAAAAGTGCTTTTAGAATGGGTTTAAACTTCAGTAACCATCAACTATAATATAGACTGCTATATGCATAGGATGTTATATATCAACTTAATGGTAAAGAGAAATTAAAAATCTAAAATAAAAATGCAAAAAAAGAAAAAGAAAAAAATCTAAGCATATCACTAAAGAAAGGATCAAACCACAAGGGACAGAAGAGAACTACAGAAACAACCATAAAGCAAGTAACAAAGTGGAAGTAAATACATACATAACAATAATTTGAATGTAAAAGGACTAAACACTCCCATCAAAAGATATAGGCTGACTGAATGAATAAAAAAGAAAGCTCCATCTACATGTTGCATACACACTTCAGACTAAAAGACACTTGCAGATTAAAAGTGAAGGGATTGAAAAACCATTATCATGGAACTGGAAGTGAAAAGAAAGCTGGAATAGCAATGTATGTATCAAACAAAATAGATATTAAAACAAAGAGTGTAGCAAGAGACAAAAATGATACATAATGTTAAAGGGAAAAATCAAACAAGAACATACAACAATTTTAAATATCTTTGCACCCAATATGGGAACACCGAAATGCATAAATCAACTATTAACACACATACAGGAAGAAATTGAAAATAAAACAATAATACTCAGGGACCATAACACTCCACTTACATCAATGGATAGATGATCCAGGAGAAGGTAAAAGATGGCAGAGGAGTAGGGGACCTATTTCAACCAGTCCCCTGAATTGAGCTGGATATCTACCACACCATTCTGAATACCCATGAAATAAGCCTGAGACATAAGAAGATATATCTGAATCTCTACAAACAGAATATCTTTGGTGGTTGGTCTCAAGATATAACACAGGGAGCCATGATTCCACAGGCAGATATCAGAAAATAAATGGAAGGGGTAGGGAGTTTCTATAAGCACTTGAGCTGGGAAGGTGAAATAACACAGGACCGCAAAAGTCTCCCAGGGTGGGGAGCAGGCAAACACTCACAGATAGGTAGTTCATAGCCTGGGGAAAGAACTTTAGGGCAGCCCCCAGACTGAAACCTGGAGCTTTGGGGGCATGCATGCAAACTGGGGGTGGCTTGTGGTTTTAGAAGCGCAAAGGGCAGAGATGTGCCCTGGCATGGAAGCAAGGGCTGGGAGTGCTGCTGTGGGGCACACAACCCAGGACACTGCTGTTTTTAGCAGCACACACAGAAACAGAAGCAGTGTGGCCTGGAGAGCTCAGTGAAGAGCAGACTGTTATCTCTCTGTTCTGAGACAGAGATATGGACACAGTCACTTTTCCTCTGACTCTCAGAAGAGATGTGGAAAGCTGCAAGGGAAAGCCACCAAAGAACAAATGCCACCACCACCACCACTCCCCGAATGGGTTTTCACTGACCCCAACCCTCCCAACAGGAGGCAGGGCAACTATGACCAAACAGGGTTGCCTGAGTAACAGCACAGAAGACCCTTCCCCCAGAAGACAGGCTGGATGAATAAGAGGCTGAAAACCCTAAGGTCCTCATAAGACAGGTGCATCTTGCTTGGGTTGTGCTCAATAATTCGGACTCTGTACATTCCCTGAACTACCCCTCGACAGAATGGCTAAGGTGAGGAACCCCTAGAAAAGGAAAGATACAGAGATTGTGGCCTCTGCCACAGAACTAATGGATATGGATATAACAAATATGTCAGAAATTGACTTTAGAGTAACAATTATCAAGGTGATACCTAGGCGTGAGGAACATATCAATGACAATATAAAATCTCTGAGGACAGAAATGATATCTAATCAGGCTGAACTTAAAAATGTTATGAATGAAATGTAGTTTAAGGTGGATACACTGACTGCCAGGGACAATGAGGCAGAAGAATGAATTAGTGAGATAGAGAATAAGAAGATAGAAAACAAGGAAATTGAGGCAGCATGGGAAAAACAAATTAAAACCCAAGGAATCAAACTGAGAGAAATTAGCGACAGAATGAAACAATCCAATATCAGAATTATTGGGATCCCCAAGGGCAGGGGGTGGAGAGAGAGAGAGGTTTAGAAGATATAGTTGAGTAAATTGTAGCTGAGAACTTCCCTAATCTGGGAAATGAAACAAGCATTCATTTCCAAGAGGCAGAGAAGACCGCTCCCAAGATCAATGAGAACAGACTGAAGCCACAACATATAATAGCACAATTTGAAAATCTTAGATCCAAGGAAAAAATCTTGAAAGCAGTGAGGAGGAAGATATTTCTTATGTACAGAGTGAGGAACATCAAAATAACATCAGACCTGTCCACAGAAACCTGGCAAGCCAGAAAAGGCTGGTAAGATATATTCAGGGTACTAAATGAGAAAAACATGCAGCCAAGGCTACTTTATCCAGCAAGGTTGTCATTCAGAATTGATGGATAGACAAGGAGCTTCCAAGACAGGCAGAAACTGAAAAAACATGTGACCACCAAGCCAGTCCTGCAAAAAATATTAAGGAGGATTCTATAAAAAGAGAAAGACCCCAAGATGACAATAATATCACACCTGTCAATAACCAATCTCAACATGAACAGCTTAAAAGCTCCCATGAAACAGCACCAAGTTGTTGACTGAATAAAAAGAAAAGAGACTAATTTTGAACCTAAAGATAAATCCAGACTGAAAGTGAAGGGATGGAAAACTAACTATATTTCATGTCAACAGACCTCAAAAGAAATCAGGAGTAACAATCCACATATCAGACATATTAGATTTTAAGCTAAAGACTGTAGTTAGAGACATGGGAGGACACTATATGAAAGGGTCTATCCAACAAGAGAATTTAGCAATTGTAAATATCTACACCCTCAACATGGGAACAGCCAACTACATAAGCCAATTGTTAATGAAAATAGACAGACATATTGATAATAATACACTAATAGTAGGAGACTTCAAACTCCACTCTCAGCAATCAATAGATCATTTAAGCAGAAAATCAACAAAGAAACAAGAACTTTGATCGACACACTAGACCAGATGGACCTCATAGATATATACAAATGGGCCTCATACATATATACAGAACATTCCACCTTAAACAACAGAATACTCATTCTTCTCAAACACAAACGAACTTTCTTCAGAATAGACCACATACTGGGTCACAAATCAGGTCTCAACCAATACCAAAATACTGAGATTATTCCATGCATATTCTCAGTCCATAATGTTTGGAAACGAACTCAATCTCAGGAAAAAAATTTGGAAAAAATTCAGACAGTTGGAAGCCAAAGACCATCCTTCCTATGAATTTTTCAAATCAAAACCACAATGAGATACCACCTTATACCAGTTAGAATGGCCAAAATGGACAGGACAGGAAACAAAAAGTGTTGGAGAGGATGTGGAGAAAGGGGAACCCTCTTACACTGTTGGTGGGAATGCAAGCTGGTACAGCCACTTTGGAGAACAGTGTGGAGTTTCCTCAAAAAGTGAAAAATAGAGTTACCCTATGACCCAGCATTAGCACTACTGGGCATTTACCCCAAAGATACAGATGTAGTGAAAGTAAGGGGCACATGCACCCCCAGTGTTCATAGCAGCCATCAGAAAGGATGAATATCTACCATTTATATTGACATGGATGGAGAAGATTATGCTAGGTGAAATAAGTCAGAGAAAGAGAATTATTATATGGTTTCACTTATTTGTGGAACATAAGGAATAGCATGGAGGATGTTAAGAAAAGGAAGGAAAAATGAAGGAAGGGGAATCAGGGGGGGAAATGGACCATGAGGGACTATGGAGTCCAGGAATCAAGTTGAGAGTTTTAGAGGGGAGGGGGGATGGGAGGATTGGTTAGCCCAGTGATGGGTAGGTATTAAGAAGGGCAGGTATTGGATGGAGCACTGGGTGTTATATGCAAACCATGAATCGTGGAACACTACATCAAAAACAAATGATGTACTGTATGGTGACTAACATAATAAAAAAATATTTTAAAAATGGATTGATCATTCAGACAGAAAATTAACAAAGAAACAATGGCTCCTATGGACACATTGGACCAGATGGATAAGAGATGTATTCAGGACATTCCATCCCCCAACAGTGGAATACATCTTTTTTCAAGTGCACATGTAATATTCTCCAGAATAGATCACATGTTAGGCTACAAAATAAGTCCTAATAGGTTTTTTAAATTTAAATCTTATCATGCATCTTTTCCAACCACAGCAGTATGTAACCAGAAGTCAAACTCAAGAAAAAATCTGGAAAGGACACAAACACATGGAGATTAACTAATAAGATACTAAACAATGAATGGGCCAACCAAGAAATCTGGTTGGCTATCAAGAAGAAATAAAAAAATACATGGAAACAAATGAAAGTTAAAACAATTGTCCAAAATTTCTGGGATTCAACTAAAGCTTTTCTAAGAGGTAGGATCAGAATATCATTGTCATTTTTGGTCTTTGCTTTCCACTCACAGAGTCCCCTTTAATATTTCTTGCAGGGCTCATTATTTTTGTGAGGTCTTTTAGTAAAATTGATGGACTGTACACTAATTCTATTTTTCATTCTTTATGGAAGCTCCATAATGTTTTCTACAATGGCTGCACCAGCTTCCACTTCCACCAACAGTGTACAAGGTTTCTTTTCTTATTCAAATCCTAACCAACAGTTATTTCTTTTCTTCTTCTTGATTTTAGACTTTCTGAAATATGTGCATTGATATCTCATTGTGGTTTTGATTTACATTTCTCTGATGATTAGTGATGTTGTGCATCTTCTCACATATCTGTTGGCTACCTATATGTTTTCTTGGGGGAAAATGTTTATTCATGTTCTCTGTCCATGTTTTAATCAGAGTATTTGTGTTTTTGGAGTTGAAT